>NC_092817.1:185998298-187198298 GCF_023375885.2 Dermacentor andersoni | reverse complement strand
TTTTACACATCATCCGATTTGTTGCTTCGCGTTAAAATTCCTCGGTATTGCGGTAAAGGCGCCCGTGGAAATTCATGTGCAAGTGATAAAATATCTTCTGAAGAAGCAAGATTGAACCATACCAACGCGTTTTATGAGGGCGAACACCTACATAACATGTTATACAGACTTATGGTGGAGTGTTAACTCACGTAATTTAGCCCAAACACTCGATTTCGGTACAATTAATTATTAAGAAATTCGGCAGGGACGCGTAAGACTACCCAGGCGTGGGTATGGTAAAGCATCGTATCCTTTTTATACCTAGGAGTTCTGTGAACGCACCCACGTTATAGACTCATGACATGACACCACCTCCCCTGCACTGGCTGCGCCAAACCGTGCCGAATGACTCACGCACTAGACCACACCTCTAGCCAGCCAGAACCGTGGAGCCACCGTGGCGTGGGGGAAGCGTCTCGCACCCCGGAAGCCCGCGATCAATTCCCACCCAGCCCGAAATTTACGACATTTTCTTTTCAAAGTCGTTAAATTATTTTGTTTAGGGAACTCCCTGAAAATTTTGACGTCAATCCGAGGATATTTGGACGTGTTTTTACTCTTTGGGCCGTCGGCCACTTTTGGTGCCCTCATTCGGTCGCGCCGACGGATTTTCGCGTAAGGGGCCGTATAATGCTTTCGTATTAAATGTGTTCGATGCAGCGCTTCCAGATACCTAAACAGCGCAATATATTATTTGACACGTGGTGCACTTGAAGTGCGATTAAACATAAGGCCGGCACGGGACATCACCATAGAATCAGCCGCAAGAGTTGTATGGTTTCCCTCAACATTTAATATCAAAATCAAAAACGCAATAATAAACACTTTTGTTCAAGAAGATACAACAGATAACTAATCAATGCAACAAAAAGAACAAAACTTGATGTTTCTAGACCTGTACAGGCGTCACAACCTCACACGAAACGTATGTTGTCGCATGCTAAGAGAGTAAGTGGTGCTATGTTCTCGCGTAGTTTTCTTGCTTAACGAATAGAGAATATTGCAATGTTAACAAAAATCATAAAAGTGAGGGGAATGTATGAATTCATTCGATGGCACTGTGAAGGAAACGGATTGGGCACTTTTCATCATCCCTAACCAGCTTCAAATCCAATAAGCTGCACTTTTTAAAAGGACGGCAACGTCTGAACATGCAATGCAGTAAAATTGGTTTTATCTGTGACGAAGCGTAACTTTTCTGAGAAATATTATTTCAATGAAAGATAAAGTGCACGAGACTGCGAATCATAGTTGCGCAGATTAAAGATGAATACCTTGACATTCCAAGGTTTGCCAGTAAACCGTAGTGCGTCAGCTCGACACCCTTGGGCAGACCAGTGGTGCCTGACGTGTACAGGATGCAGAGGACGCATTCACGTGGATCGTCCAACGTTGTTTTCTGGAACTCCGTCTCATCCATGTCCAGAAACGTCAATGTCGATACGAAGCCTTTCGCCGCCCCATTGGCGAAGAATCCCTGGTTTTGAAGGACAAAATACTTCAGTGCCATAGGAAATTATTCACCTGTGTATTCGAACTTTTCTTTCAGGCTACGTGGGAAATCTCGAATAGTAAAACCTCAAAAGAGTGCTATCATGGGATAGGTCCAACCGGGTTATTGGCTGAGAAAAATGTCGTGCATGTGTATTTGTGATGTTTGATAACTTGACCGAGAACGATGGTGCGACCACTGTGCCTTGTTTGACGACACAGAGGGTGCGGTTCACTTTGAAGGGCATGTCAGGAAGGTGAAAGCAGCGCAACACCGCCATAGAATGTAATGCTAGCCACTGGGTGTTCAGACTGTGACTTTGAAGTGAAGGCGCCGCACACTTTCTTCTTTCAACAACTCTTACCACCTCATGCTAACCAGCTGATCCTAAAGAAACGCATGGTTCCCACGTCGGACAAGGTTACCGAATCGCCTTTTTTTATGCAAGAACTGATCACGGCTTTTAATTTCGTCAAAGCTAAAGGTGCTCCGGGCAAAGATTTTATTGCCTGGGTGTTGCTGGTGAACCCCCTGCAAACCAGGAAAACAACAGTTAAATCAACAGCTCAACAAAGTTTGGTTATTTATTTATTTATTTCAATACGCTAAAGGCCCTAGTGGGCATTACTTAGGGGGGGGGGGGGGGGGTTTCAGGTGTGTGCACAAATATCATTTATAAACAATATAAATCGAAGACTAGAATACTAACGACAAAGCAAGAAAAAGGAAACAGCATGTTGATTTGAATCAAGGTGTTCAGATTACCATCGTTAAAAAAATCAACAGAATGCATTAAAGACTGGTATCGTATTTGGTTGATTTTTTACCAGCAGATACCAACAGTCATAGAGGCATTACGTAATCAAGGAGCCCAGACTACTTCCGTAAATGCCTTGGAAAATATCTACAAAGGTTCCACAGTTACCTTAATTTTACACAAGAAAAGCAGGAAGATACCTACAAAAGAAAGGCGTCAGACAGGCATACACAATCTCTCCAATGCTCTTCACTGCGTGCTTGGAAGAAGTATTCAAGCTATTAAACTAGCAAGGCTTAGAAGCAAGGATTGAGAGCGAATATCTCAGCAACCTTAGGTTTGCCGATGACACTGTTCTATTCAGCAACAATGCAGACGAATTACAACAAATGATAGAGGACTTTAACAGAGAGAGAGAGTGAATATTCAAATGGGGTTGAATATTATTACACAGAAGACAAAGATAATGATGAATAGTGGGGCGAGGGATCTAGAGTTCAAGATCGCCAGTCAGCTTCTAGAGTATGTGAAGGAGTACGTTTATTTAGGTCGATTAATCACAAGAAACTCTGATCATGAGAAGGAAACTCACAAAAGAATAAATAAAAATCGGTTGAATCGCATACGGCAGACATTGTCATCTCCTGACTGGAAGCTTACCATTATCATTGAAAAAGAAGGTGTACAATCAGTGCATTTTACCAGTGCTGACATATGTGGTAGAGACTGGAGGCTGACAAAGAAGATTCAGAACAAGTTAAGGACCACGCAAAGAGCGATGCAACGAAGATTGCTAGGCGTAACGTTAAGATACAGAAAGATAGTGGTTTGGATCATAGAGCAAAAGGGTACAGCCGATATTGTAATTGACATTAAGAGAAAGAAATGAAGCTGGGAAGCTCATGTAATGCGCCGGTTAGATAACGGTCGGACCATTAGGGTTACAGAATGGGTATCAAGAGAAGGGACACGCAGTCAAGGACGGCAGAAGGCAAGGTGGAGCGATGAAATTAGCAAATTCGCGGGCGCTACTTGGAATCGGTTGGCGCAGGACAGGGGTTACTGGAGATCGCAGGGAGAGGCCTTCGTCCTGCAGTGGACGCAAAGCAGGCTGATGATGATGATGACATTCAAGACTAGTATAGAACATTTTGTTAAATAGCCATTAAACACTGATCATTATTACATTCGAAAGAACACTGCATACATATAGCGTGCGAAGACTGTATGTACAACGAGGACAGACAGATACGGCTGCAATTACTGCATCATTCCTTTAACCTTGAGCGATCAGGTTGTAGTTCTGCGACGTCGGCCGTGGAAATTATTTTCTTATAGATAACACAATCGTCCGCGAAAAGATGAACTGACGAATTTGTGTTAGATGCTATGTCATTAATGCATACTAAAAAGAGATGAGGACCCATCACAATACCATGAGGCACCCCTGATGTTACACGTGCTGGATTAGATATGTAATCGTTAAGTTTCACTTACTTAGACCACCTGTTTAGAAATTATTCGATCCAAGCAGTCGTTCTCTCGTCAAGACGCAGATTGCGTATTTTTACCATTAGTCCATTATGTGGAACACGCTCCAAAGTTTTTGAGAAGTCTTGAAACTGGCATCAACGTAGGCGGATATATGTAGTGCTTTCTGCAGGCCTGTCACAAGTTCTAAAACAGGCGAAATTCCCACCGAGTGGAAGCAGTCTGTGGCGAGCCCTGTTCCAAAATCAGGGAAACGCGCAAACGATGCTGTACGGCCGTTGTAGCAGGAAGCGACGGGGCAGGCAGAAGCTTCCCGGCAACCTGGTCGTCGGCGGATCTACGTGAAGCATTAGACAGCGTGACGCACGAAGCCGTATTCTCGGCACTCGAAGAAGCGTCCCTGGAATGCCAATTGGAAACATCGTTAAATCCTTTCTGGAGCATCGAACACTCGACATCCATGGTAAGACATATCCGAGTGGTAAGACATATCCGAGGACATTGGCGAACAATGCAGGCGTTCCTCAGGGCGCAGTTTTACAGCCTGCGCTGTTTGCTCGTCATGCGAGGGCTGGCTGTGCATCTACGAAAGGCTCACGGCATCCGAGTCACTACATATGCAGATGACGTGACATTCTGGATGGAACCTGGCGGCCCTACGAAGAAAGCAGAAGAAAAACACTTGGAACGCAACGAGGGACATGACCCCCGTCGCCGCTACACACGCTCTGGGCAGCAGCAGATTTGTCGGACAAGGTGAAAGTGCCTCTTGGTGTCGTTCCTTGGGACGATGTGCAGGTTTGAGCCACAAAACCTCCGACTTGCCGGCAGACGAACAAGCATCACGGCGCTTATTTAGGCAAACTCGCAGAACAGGCTGACCTGACAGAAAATGCCCTCTTCATAGATGCGGCCTGGGATCCTACCAACTCCCGAGCTGCGCTGGCAGTGGGTGGTGAGCAGCAAAATATCCGGATCCGCCAACACCAGTAAGAATCGACAGTTGAAGCACTTGAACTCCACGCCATCCTTTGTGTGCCATAGAGAGGCTGACGAAAAAGGCTGAAAAAATTGCGGAAGACCACTGAAGCAAAGAGTTGACATACGACAGACGTTTTGGACCCCGTCAAAGCACTTACGGGCACGCCTAGATTCAGAACGTGGACGCATGATATCAAGGTCGCATGCGTATTCCTTCGCCGGACTTATTGCAGAGGCATGCGAGTAGAATGGACCCCAAGAGAGCCAGGCAGCATCGGTGACAGTGCGGCCCAGAGTGCAGTGCGCGAGCTGTTATTTTGCCACTCATCGCCCCTGGACCCAGTCCCTATCACTCATGTGCGTCTGGACGCGGGGGAGCAGAGCCTGAATCTGCAAGCAAAACAACAGCTGAAGGTGAAGGCGCCACACAAATGCGCACCCTTTGCACAATCCTTGGGGCGCGCATGTCCTCGCGCAGGAGGCCAGGACGGGCGCAGCAGTCACCGCACTCAATTAGGACGCGTATGCCGCTTGAAGGAAGAGGCGAGGTCATCATCAGAGGCAACTCCTGGACAACGAGGAATAGGAGCAGACAGGGCCGAACGCGATGCAAGCGCCAGTGACGTGCAGTACGCACGACATCGGTGCTCGTCCGACTGTGAGACACCTAATGTAGGGCTCATGATAGGAATAAACACGAGGGACGCGACATTACCTCACTGGAGGCATGGACCGTGACACCCCCTCTGGCCAATGCCCAGCGAACTAGCAACTCTTTAAGGTAGTTGTTGCGCGAAGACCCCTTGACCGGCAGGTTATGAACGCGTAGTTCCTTTTATACTTATTTGTTTGTTGCATGATCCCCGCCATTGCACGTCACCCCTGCTTATACCACTGAACTGAGCCATCCTTTTAATTAAAGTTCATTTTCTCTGTCTCATCATTAAAGCATCATCGAAACACCACACCTGTGTCATTTCGTTGTCAGCGTCCATTCGCTGTGCTGCTACATGGTTCGCGCAATCTAACTTCTCCTGTTCTGTTATAGTGGAATGAATGTATCTAGAGCAAGCAGCAAAATTTAAGTGACTGCGGGATGAGACATAACACCCAGATGAGCCGTCTTCTAATGTTTAAAGGAAGATTTTTCTTCAATCCAATAGCTGAAAGTTCTGCCGACTGCCAGCTTCCATGGCTGAAATTTCCCTGTTTCGAATATTTATCTTTTTTTCTCAGAAACCCGTACGTGTTTCGTTCGTAGTTACGGGCTATACAATGCTCTGTAGGACTTGTGTCCTCTCACACACAAAAACAAGCAACAACAATATGTTTTCCAGCCAATGGATTGACTGTGGTGTTGTCTATACAAGATCAATACGTCCTGAAAAACCTTCTCATTACTCCGATCGATTCAAGGCGTCCACCATAATATTGACGCATCTAACAGATTTTCTTGTCCTTTTTCCTCACTGAGGTCTACGACAGCGGGAACAGCTACGTGAAATTGCAGACAATTAAAGAGGCGGTAATGCTAAAGGAAGAAAGTTCCCGATAAATCACGGAACTTCTGGCTTAACCTGTTTAGAAAAAAAAATTTTTCCAGACAGCCACTCGTAGAATTTTCAAATAATATGAGATCATATGCACGAATAAGCACTTCGCAACTAATTATTGGCACATACAATTTTTCGACGCTCCTCACCTTGAGTTGCAAAGCGGACACTGTGTTTAGCGCCTTTTCGGAGAGGTCTGGGTCAACCAGAAGGTGCGTGCTGTCGCTGTCGGTGATCTGAAACAGGAGCTCCCCTGAAATACCAGCATGGCATGTAAGTCTTCATGTCGAAACGATCTCCATATCGCTAGATTTATTACAGGCTGCTATACAATCACATCATGAAAATGTAAATGTAGTAAGTAAACTTCACTATGATGACAACGCGAAAAATAATGTTATTCAGATTGCAGGTTATGCAAAAGGAACTCAAGGCGAGTTTTACCTAAGTATTGCATTCAAATAAATACCTCAAAGGAGAAAGAAAACTCTGGCAAACTGAACAATTTTTTATCACCATGTTTTACGTGTCAACACTACGATCTGAGTATTAGGCACGCCATAGTGGACGACTCCGGAATAATTTCGACCACCTGGAGTTCTCTAACGTGCGCCTAAATCTAAGTACACGGGAGTTTTCACGTTTCGCCCCCATGGAAATGCTGCTGATCCCGTGACATCATGCTTAGCAGCCCCAGACTATAGCCAATAAGCAACCACGCAGTGTCAGCTGTACAACTTATTTCGTATATTGCAGGTCTTAATTATTACTGTCGTTCCCTGAAAGACTAACCGGTTGAAGCACGTTGCTGCAACATAGTAGAAGGAAGTGGCGTCTGCTCAGGGATGTCGGCCCCATTCTCAACATGCGCCGTGTTACAGTAGCAATGTCTGATTTGTTGTGTTTTTTTTTTTTGGGGGGGGGGGGTGGCAGAGTGAAGTTCACGATCCAGTAGAAACTCATCGTGCGACTGCAGCGCAGTACATTGATTCGAGAGTGCCCGACCAGGAAGTCCAAGAAATTAACGAGAAAATTTAAAAGCCTAATTATTTCTGTAGAGCTCGCGCCGCTACGTATGGCGAACTGGCCAGGCACACCACATCGTGACGTACGAAAACACTGCCCCAATATGTCAGCAGGAAATATCATGCTTGCTGTATTCTCGGTTGTTTCTGAATTAAGTATTGAACATTGGAGGAAGCGTGGAATAACGCCGACCCATACTTGTTATTCGGATCTTCTCAATATAAGCATCCGCCCAGTAATTAGGAGTATACGACGACGACTTCTGACTTCAGGTTTATTGTTTATGGCATGGCGTAGTATGGTCCCATAATTTCGCTCCACTGCTAGGACAATTCTGGGGACGCTATAACGTAAAACTATTCCAAACTTCCCTATTCCAATTCTGTAAACAGCCCTCCGCGTTTGGTCAAAAACTTTTTGGACCACCCCCCCTTCACCTGTCTGTCACGTGACGTCACGAAAACCGCGATAGCTCCCCATCTGATATGACGCGTACAGACTGATTGTGCATGATTTGACCGAAAAAACAGAAATAGTTATTTCTGATTCGACGCCTTTTCGCCATTAGCCCTCGGCTATTGGTCAAAAGTTTTCGGGCTGCACCCACTTCACTTGCCTGCCACGCGACGTCACAAAACCGCAAAAACTCACCGCGTCAAAGTGACGTGTACGTGTTAAAGGTGCACTAATATGCCGAACAAATCTGATTTTCTTCTAAATAGCCGCAGGCTGCCCCGTTCTGAAAGAAATAAAAGATGGCTGCCGCCGATCGCTCAGGGCCAGTATTTTGTAGCGATGCCTTTTTCGATTCTATGCTTTTTCAGGCTTTTCGCGCTTGGCCAGTGGTCAGAGCGACGGTCTGCCCACATTATCAACGGGATCAGGCGGCCGTGTGTGGTGGATGATAAGAATAGCATAGAATAAGGCATAAGGCATCGCTACAAAATAGCGGTCCAGGCGCTTGCTATTCGCAGAGCATGGGTTTATTTGCGTATAATAAAACTTCTTGCGTGGCCGTGTAACCTCTTCGAGCACTTTCAGCACGTTTACGACCTCATTCTGCCAACTCTTTGCTGAGGATCCGTTTTAGCGTCATCCTTAAGCTTCCGTTGCATGCCGCCGCGATTTTCGAGCAGACACTGCAATCTAAGTAAGGGAACGCGAACCATTCGCAGACGGCGGCACCACCATCTTCATCTGGTTATCGACTTTCAGAGCAGTGGCTCGGCCCTATCGAATCCCTCTCCACTTCAGCGTGCTCCTCGCCTCTTGTCAGCGAATTAGATAAGACAAGCCGCTCAGTGTAGGCAATGTTATTCGTTTTTGAAGCAAACAAAAGTGACCTCCCACGAACGAGGAGAGCGTTTGATTGGTCTGTTCAGACAACCCTACGGGTGACCGCCCGGTGCTTACGTTGGCGGTTACGCAAATTTGACGTCAGGAGATTGGAATAAAAACGTATTGGAATAGCTTTACGTTATAGTGCCCCTGTATATGAAATATGCAGGGTGTCCCAGCTAATTTTAGCCAGAGCTTAAAAATATGCGAATGCCACGTAGCTGGACAGAACCAAGGTAATGTAGTTTACTGTCGCTTAGAGATACTCAAAATATTTTATTCATTCTGCCTAATTAGATAATTAGTCTTAATTAATCAGCTTTTTTATTGCCGCGCGACTGGCTGCTCCAGGCACTTCGCGCGTATTCGCGGGCTTCTTTCAAGCTCGGAAAAACACTTTTATGTAGCACGTATTCAGCAACAGAAAGCTGCATCGGGAGCTGCATTGCTCCACATATTTCTCATTGACCGTTTTCATCTAATTATAATATTGGAGAAGGTGCTTAATTAATAAGGACTAATCACGTAATTAGGCAAAATGAAAAAAAAATAACCTGAGTATCTCCAAGCGACGGCAAAGAACATTAGCTTGGTGCTCTCCAGCTACCTGGCATTAGCATATTTTTAAACTCTGGCTAAGGTTAGCTGGAACACCCTGTATATGTCTCACGCATCCAACGAATTCATCAGATCTCGGCTCGAGTGATTCTGCGTCTTCAGACGGCTCAAAGATTTGCGACGCGGTGAGGAGACGCAGACCGCGGTGCATGAGTGCATATAGTTAAAACCAGAAGATTACTTCCCACTAGGAATTCATGGACATGCGAAATATCGCAATGCATGCGATGAACGTGAAGAAGCCTACTTTGAAATGTGATGCATGCATAATAATTCTGTATTTTCTCATTTGCCCCATAGTAAATAAGGTTTTAAATAATTGATCTTCATATACATGAAATGAACATCCTAATGGAGAAGCCGCAATGTTTACCAACTTGAAATTATTCAACGACGTACTTCGACAACGCGCTGATGTGTTCGTGTCTGCTTATTTGTATTTTAAAATCCCAAAAGGTGCCTCTAGAAGTAAGTGTGAAAGCTTCACCTACATTTAGCAACTCCAGAATCGATTACTTGTGCTGGGAACGCTGTACAAATAAACAAAGATGGCTACAACATCCAGCTTCACGGGGGCTCTTTCCTTTGTAGTGCAAGTTTTTCGTTTGTGGCATAGGATCGAGGCGTTTCAACGAACCCGAAAGGGTCCTTGTTGTCAATTACCTTGTTTTGATCGGTCTTAAAGACTTCAGCGCCGAAACTGTGGAAATTGTTGCGCTGTGCTTGCAAATGTCCGGCCTGCCAATAGAGCCACATTATTATTCTTTGATTACAAAGAGCTTTTCAGGCGAGCTCTAGCGTAAAGAGAGGAGTGTTTTTGCGTATAGAGTCTTGAAAAGGTGCAAGCATTCGTTCGTGGCTTTGCTTCACTGCTACATGTATGATTCTCGACCGTTTTCGACCTTCGTAGGAAACTCTGTACTGTGACTCGTTTTGCATTCCCGATATATTGGCCGTAACGTCTGCTGTGCTTTCAGGAGGTATATAGTATATTTTGCACGGATAGAACGAGGCTAAAAACGTTTCGGATATCTGGTCAGTGTACCCACAGATAAAAACAAATGATAGTTCCGTTTGCCATGAGAGATGCACCTTTCTTTTTTGCTGATTCTTTGCTAAAGGGAATGACAACATCGCCATAATATTGTTACGGGGATGTTGGGAGTATAGAAAGACTGCATTTACAATATATACACAAGCAGAGTCAGTGTAGTTAAAAATGGCTCACCAGCAACAACACGCCGCAGCCAGCGTCTTGCGATCTTCTGCTTCTTTGTTCTTTTTTTATCCTTCCGTAACAAGACCCTCGGGTACGAAACGCCGTCTCGGCGCATAGTAGGCGAAGAGTTGCGGGCGACGTATGACTTTATCCGCGCAATGTGGACGATGTGAACAGGCGTCGGACTTGAGGATGGATCAGACTGTAACGGCAAGGTCTCGTAATTGACGTCGTCAACTTGACCTAGTACTTCATGAGGCCCAGTGTAGCGAGAGAGAAGCTTCAGGGAAAGGCCAACCCGACGACATGGTGAGCAAAGGAGCACCCGAGTGGCCTGCGGTGAACTTAACATCACGATGGCACCGCTCATAATGCGCTTTTTGTATATGCATCGAGGCTAATAAATGAGATCGGGCGAATTGACGCGCCATGTGAGCGCGATCGGCGACTTCACGAGCGTACTCAGTTGCAACACGTGGCACATCAAGGAGGATGGTGTCAAACGGCTATGTAGGGTCGCGACCATACAAAAAATAATAGGGTGAATATCCTGTGGTCTCATGTCGGGACGAGGTATACGCGAATGTCACGTAGGCCAGCGTGGCGTCCCAGTCGCTGTGGTCGTTGGAGACGTACATCGACAGCATCACTGTGAGTGTTCGGTTGAGACGTTTCGTAAGACCGTTCGTTTGTGGGTGCCTGTGCACAGCCTGTGCTCAGTTGCGCAAGAGCGAAGGGGGTCGTTGACAACTCGAGACAAGAACGAGTGGCCGCGGTCTGTTAGTAACTGTCGAGGTGCACCGTGGTGGAGAATAACGTCGATGAGAGAAAATAGGTGACGTCTGTTGCGCAACTAGTCAGCAACGCGTTTGTGATTGCGTAGCGTGTCGCGTAATCAGTAGCAAGAGCGGTACACTTATTCCCTTTAGTTGTCGTCTGAAAAGGGTCAAGCAGGTCAAGGACTACGCGAAAGAAAAGTTCGAAGGGAACTTCAATTGGATGGAGTCGTCCGACAGGTGGCAAGGCAGGTTTCTTCCGGCGCTGACACAATTCGCAGATTGCATCATAGCGACGCACAGAGCCGTATAGACCCAGCCAGAACTGGCGTCGTACGCGGTCGTATGTACACAAAACTCCAAGGTGTACCGCCGTCGGCGCATAGTGAAGTTCTTCGAGAGCGACGGATCGCAGATGACGAGGAAGGACAAGGAGCAACTCAGAGCCGTCAGGGTTGATATTGCGGCGGTAGAGGATGCCGTCGTGCAGCACGAACACGCAGCACGTGCCGTCAATGCTGCCAGATTGCACTCCGGCGACGATGAACTGTAAGGATTCGTCGCGTTGTTGTTCAGCGCGCATATCGGTCATTTCAGTGAAAGCCATCACGCAGGTCACCGAATCATGCGCAGCAGGATCAGGATGATCCACGGGGTGACGAGAGGGGCAGTCAGCGTCATTGTGGAGGCGTCAAGAGTTGTAAGTGGAAATAAATGACAATTCCTGGAGCCGCGAAGCCCAGCGACCAAGCCGTCCTGTCGGGTCCTGGAAGGAAGACAGCCAGCAGAGTACGTGGTGGACTGTAACGACCGAAAACATGCGTCCGTACAAACATGGCCGGAACTTAGCGACAGCCCAAGCATAAGCCAAGCGTTCCCGCTCGGTGATAGAGTAATTTCTCTCGGCGGGTGACAGCACGCGGCTGGCGTAAGCTATAACGCACTCGGTACCATTCTGTTGTTGGACGAGAACAGCGCCGATGCCATGGCTCATTGCGTCAGTGTGAACTTCAGTCCGTGCAGATAAATCAAAGTGGACAAGTATAGGAGGCGTGGTCAGAAACTCCATGAGGGCGGCGAACGCATGAGCCTGCTCAGGGCCTCATGAGAATGGTGTGTTCTTCTTTAGGAGATCTGTAAAATGTCGAGCAACGTCGGCGAAGTTTTTGACGAAAGGGCGAAACTACGAACACCAGCCGACGAAACAGCCCTCGTTAGAAACAGAACGCGGCACAGGAAAACTGCGAAATCCGCGAACTATTTCCGGATTGGCTTGTACACTGGATGCGTCAACGAGGTGTCCCAACACGGTAATCTTAAGGCGCCCGAATTATTGACATTTCGTGGAGTTCAGTTGAAGGCCGGCTTTTCGGAAGACCGCGAGAATGGCAGCGAGTCGGGTAAGGTGGCTGCCGAATGTGGGAGAAAAAGCAATAACGTCGACAAGGTAACAAACACAGGTGCTCTATTAATAGCATCGTAGAAGAGAATCCACCATACGTTCAAATGTCGCAGGAGCATTGCATAGGCCAAAGGGCATGACTATAAACTCATATGAACCATCCGGCACGATGACGGCCGTCTTCTCGCGGTTCATTTCATCAACTGAAATCTGCCAGAAGCCAGATCGAAGATTATTGGACGAGAAGTATTTAGCTCCGTGCAAGGAGTCCAAGGCGTCATGAATGCGTGGTAGTGGGTTGACGCCTTTTCGCGTGATAGCGTTTAAGTGTCGATAATCGACGCCAAAACGCCAGGTACCATCTTTTTATTTTTCAGAAGGACGGCAGGCAAAGCCCAAAGCCTGGCTGGTGGTTCGATGACCCCTTTGCCACTTCGATGTCCACTTCTGATTGGTTGACTCTACGTTCAGCATGCGATACACGATAGGGAAGGCGACGAATAGGATTCGTGTCTGCAGTGTTTATACGGTGGTGAACAATATATATTTTGTCTAAAGGCCTGTCGCCGAAATCAAAAATGGCACTGTACGATTAGAGCACGAGACAAAAGTCCATGGCCTGTGCAGGGGTGAGGTCAGGTGCCAGCCGGAAGCACATGCCGGCCGGAAGCACGTGAGAGCACAGGCTGAAGTTCAGAAACGGTGGAACGACGTCGTTACTATTAACCGCGACCAGAGTATGCGGAACAGCAAAACGTTCCGGTTCAAAATCACGTCGACGATGGGGCGAAGCACATATTCACCCTCAGGAACCTGTGGCAGGGCGGTCACAGTGACGTAGCTGGCTCGGGTGGCGGATGCACATCGTGAAGCGAGCAAAAGTGCGGGCGGTGCTTAGAACATACGCGAGTTGAAGGAGTTCTGACTGAGGAGCGCCGCTTGCGCAGTCGATGAGAGCAGAATCGCTGGATAAAAGTCCAATCCGAGGATAACGTCCCGAGGGAAGCTGTCGATCACAGCAAAGAGAACAGAAGTGGGACGGCCGGCTATACGTAAATGCGCAGTACACATTCCAAGAACAACCAGCACGCCGCCGTCGGCAACACGAAGCACTCGGGCAGCTGCTGGCGTGAGGACCTTTAAACGTCTACGTAAACTAGCACTCATCACGGATACGTGGGCTCCAGTGTCGCCGAGTTCTTGGATAGGTACGCGGTCCATTTTAACGTCAATTACACTTCACTTTGTGGGCACAGACAGAGTACTTGCTGCAGTAGTACGCAATGCAGCACCGCCTCCAAGGGCTGCATTTCTTAGTTTTCCGAAAGGCTGCGACCAAAAGCCACAGGCGACGAAAGATCGACGTGGCTGCGGCGAACGGGACGATTGGCGACGTGTTTGTGGTGAACGAGACTGGTGTCCGCGCGGCGATGGTGAGCGAGTATACCACGTGTTCTTAGCAGAGTCGTCGGCGCTGTTGGACTAGGCGGGGGCGAAACATTGCGGGCATTTCCATCAAAACTGTTCAGGTTGATTGGCGTGCGATGTGTTCAGAGTCACGAGTTCCGACAATGTCCGGCGATATGACGAATGTGGTGGCAGTTGAAACGTACCGGCTGGTCGTTCGCAGTTCTCCACTCAGTCGGGTTGCGATAACGCGGAGATAAGCGTCGGGGAGGAGCGAAAACAGTGGAAGGGCCTTCGTTGGCTCTCGGGTTGGCGACAGCAAACAGAGAATGTAAGCCAATGTTTTGAAGTTCCTGGCGAACGATGGCTTGTACGGGGGAAACCGAAAAGGGGGTAGCGTCAGGGCTACGCGAATAGAAAGCTGCGGGCGCCATCGCATCCAGTTCACGTCGAACGATTCGCACCACGTCCTCTGATGGCGACGCATGCTGCTGTTCTGGTTGATTTTCACACGTCGACGTTGCGGCAGTATTGGGAAGTCTGACGAATGGTTGCAAAATGCGTCGGCTTTTGGCCTGCTCGTTTTGTCGGCATTCTTTGATGATAGCATCAACTGTCCAGCAGCTTTTGCACACGAGCAGAATAAAGACGTCATCAGCAGTGTCCTTCAGCCCGTGTCCTACCTTCTGAGGTTCTTTCATGTCATGATCAGCTTTTCGACAAAGTGCCAGCACGTGCCGGATTTACGAGACTAGGACTCCGTGGGGATTGGTCGCGGGAGGCCAGTTCCTGTTTTGCGGCAATTTTACGGCAGGCTGATTTGCCAAACAACTCTGTCAGTTTCTCTTTGCATTGATCCCAGCTGGTTAGCTCCTGTAGGGAGTATTCGTACGTCCCCTTCGCCGTGCCTCTTAGGTAGAACAGGTTAGTTAGCGTAAGCGTAGGGTCTCATCTGTTGATTCCACTCACGCGTTCGTACATAGCCACCACTCGTCAACGTCGGCGCCCTCGGTTCCGCAGAAAATTCCAGGATCCTTGCGTTGCACAATCACAACCGAAGGAGACAGCGACATAGCTGGTGACGGTGACGTTGGAAGCAGCAACGACGTTGACCCTGCGTGCTCACCGTCAATCATGGAGGGGACGGTGATGCGACGTCCACTGCGGAGCTGCGTTTCCAACCGTGGTACCCAGAACTTGCCACCAATATTTTACAGGGGTGTTGTGAGTACATAATGACTGTATTTGCAATATATACAGAAGCAGAGTCAGTGAAGTAAAAAATGGCTGGCCAGCAACAACACGCAGCAGCCAGCGTCTCGGGATGTTCTTCTTCCTTGCTCTTCTTTTATCCGTCCGTAACGCTATGTTGTGAAAATTGATGGAAATGAAATAGCCTTGGCTTATATTGAGAGAATCGAGCACGATGTGTGCAATTTAATTATGAATTATAATTTCAACTTGGAAAAGAAAGTCTCAAAAACCAGTTAGGTTGCAATGTCTGGCGGTGAAATCTTTGTACTCCGGATGTAGCATAGGAGATTAGTATACATAGGTTGGCTGTTAGTAAGTACTGCTTGCTTTAAATACAATTCGTATGTAATTTCAAGCTTGCGCTTTCTTATATGCGTAAGTAAAGAAAGCCCAGGCTAACTGGCGACACACTCGTCCCACAACCCATGCCGGCGCATATGCTTTGGCCGTCGCACATGTACGCGTTAGTATTAGCGTTCCAACGTAGCGTAAGTGACTAGAGTTGTGTGGTCTTCCCGTGAGATACAAACTCACATCGATTAGTCGTGCCGTAAGTAAACGCCAGCAGTACAACGCTAATACACGCGTGGCTACGGCAACACGCTGAACTGAGAACTGCGTGTAAAAGCGTCTTTCGCATTCGAGAAATTGGCTTGGCTATGAAATAATCTTGACTGGTTAATGACCAAAGCGGTTGGACAGGAAACCACCAAAACAAGTGGCTGTTATTGTAGAACTAATTTTCCACTTCGAAAAACATGAATCGCAAAAACGTCACCTAGATAAACAAATTAATAATTTATCGCAGTTACGGTCACAGTTGTCATCTGCCTCCCACTAATGCCTGCGTATATTTCCTATCGGGCTTACGTATCAGTTTTCAGCATGGTTCCAGTGAACGACTACATGCTCACTGCCAATCTAAAAATTATGACAAAAATGGTACACCGTGCTTTCCGCCTTATTATTTCAGGATTAGGCACTCTAGCGCTAAGGTTTCTATTGCACGAGAGAAGATAGGTACCATGAATATTCGTTTTCAGTCCCTTCAAGGCATTAGTAACACTTGTGCTGTGCGGAATACTTCCCGAACTAAATCAAATAGAGCTTAAGCCTACATCACTAATTTATTAAAGTGCCTGCCTAAAGAAAACACTCCGTGATCCGAAACGAAAGCAACATATCTATGGTATATAAAAAGAAAACAATGGTCTACTTGCCGGAAATAAAGTCGTCCTGAGTGAAGCGTTTCGAACAAACCACCATAGTGTTTGTCATCTTTTTCCCAATGCGCAAATTTCTTATCCATGTCGCTCTCCGTTGTGCGTCGTCTGCTATACTTTCGTGGAAGATAAAATGATTAATTGCTGACTTTCCGCAGCGACGACAGACACATAATGATACCCAGCCAAATTCTTTCGACAAATCTTTTTCTTTTTCTTCTTATTCGGATATGCGCGCGGAAGCCTGACGATGATTAGAGAACTACGAGGCGACGTTGCACCTCACGGTTTTGTATTCGAGCGCACGGCTGAACCTAGATCGGCTGGTTCTTGGCGCGGCCGCTAGGGGCCGAGCCTTTAGTAGGTGTCCGAATCGTAAGAGCAACTACGACGTACTCTGAGTGAGTGAAGGCTTGGCGAAGACTATGGATGCTCCAGCCGCGACGCAGCCCCACATGGCGATAATGCTGTCGATGTTGTTGCCGACGTGGACGCAGACACGAGCGCCAGTCCGGATTCCATGCCGCTGGAAGCCAGCTGCGTAGCGCCGTAGCCGGGATAGCAGTTCTTTCTTGGTCAGTGTGACAGAGTCGTCGGCCTGCGCCCACAATAGCCCCATCGTTAAAGTAGCTGTTATGTCGAAGCATATTACCGTCCCCCCAAAAACGTTTTGCGCAAGAGAACAGCGCTAAGGCGCGCAAATCATTTTTTTTTATCGGGAATGGTAGCGCGCTGTAAATATTCAGCTATCCTGCAAATGTGCATTCAGTACACTAGAAGCCAGTTGATGAAGCATATCCAAGTAAACTTTGTCGCAATGTTTTTTTTTTCTACCAGTCAGCCTTTCAGAAGAAATTTTCGTTTGCTACTGTTCCTAAATGTGCGAAAATAGAGGATAACTTTCAAAGCATTTTGATTCCATTACATGCATAGCCTAGCGGGAATATTGATGTACACTCAAATTTGTCTACTGTTGTTTCGTGCCACTGTGTTTCTAAGCACTAGGGAATGATCCTCTTTCACTAGTTCTATGATCCCAATACCAGCTCATGGTGGTGGTTGTACTTCTTAACTATCGTTGAAGTTATTATCCCATATTGAAAGGAAACTGAAGGGAAGCTCATGCTTTCTATTTAAAAGCGGTTAGCAATTACGCTATCTCGTCAACTTTCCGAAACAGGTTTAGGACTTGGATCTTTAAATGATTTGAACAATGCCTTAGAAACAACACTTTTAAAGGCATCTTAAATGTTGTAAAGAAAGGAAGATGTCGGTATGTTATCGTGAACTGAAGCTTTCTTTCCGAACACCAGAAGTCTTTCCTGGCCATGCTTGCTCTTTCTGCTGCTATCTTTCCGAAATGCTCCCACTCAAAAAAAAATTGAATCATGTGTCCGATGATTCTCCAGTACAGAAGCCGAAACAGAAGCCCGATGCTCCACTCAGTTAAGCTTACAATGGCACGCATGATTTTATCATGCTTACTCCAACTAGCTCTTTGAGATAATCGGCGCACGTGTCGCATGGCGTAGCAAGGATATGCGAGAGCACACGTACGCGAGTCAGTTCCCTTTACGCCAAAGGAACAGGACTGAAATCGACAAATTTATAGCATTTGAAAAAGGGGTTCACGCAAGTTTCGCTTCACGTATATTCCAAGACGTGCGTTGGAGCTGCGTAATATTTATATGCACAAAGAAGACCCAAATATGCCTGTATTGCCAATAGTCACAAGCGTCTACTGCAGCGCAAGAAAAAAAGAACTATTTGGAACTTAACTGAATAGGAAAGTTCTTAAATAAGATATGATGCCTGAGGTGTGAGAAGTGCGAAGCGTCTGAAACCAAATCGCCATACCACAAAACATTCTTACATTTTATACCATTAAGTCGGAGGTGAAGTATTGTAACAAAGACGTTACGAGCGTTTTCTAATGGCCCTAGTTCATTGCCCCATTTACCTTGTCATCATAATGGAGGCATTTGTAAAAAATATTCACTCTTATAGAGGTGATCACCGTTCACGCAAAAAGAAATCCAGAAGTTTAAGTGTCGAGCAGTACTGAATAACTCAACAAGGGAAAAACCAAAATTTTACAACATTTATTGATCGTCTGGAGGAGCTTCAACGGCAAACGAAAAATTGCAGCAAAACCCATTCTCAGTCGACGGCAGCGCGTTAGCATTGAATCAGTATTGCGACACAATATATTGCCACCGTCGAAACTAGTTATGCATGAGCCGTATACTGCAGTAGGAGTCGACTTTCGCGCTTCCATAAGAACACTTGGCGCCATCCAATGCGTTCGCCGCGAAGTCCATGCGTTGCCTCCAAAACGCATGGCGCGCTGGTACGCGCGCACGCCGAGAACCATGTCATTCAGGAACCGGGATCCTCTCTTGCGCTTCTTTCCGGGTGCATCCGCCATCTTGTGACGTTGCCGACAAGTTCACTCATGGCATCCGAGACAAGACGCATGGCGTTCCCTCGCCCGACGCTCAGTCAGTGGCACAGACAGAGCGACGCAAGTTGGCGAGATGTTCCTTTAAGAGCGGCACATACCCACTGCATTGTGGCGCAGCCCGTTAGCATGGCGTCGCTGCCCTTGAGGAGCCCTCACGACATGGGCTCGTGTCCGCCAAACAATGCACACATTTCAAGGATCCTTTTCCTGATACTAGAGCGGCACATTCTCAGTTACATATACATATTGGGAGCGGTGGGAGCGGTGGCGTAGAGGTAGAACACCCGCCTCGCGTGCAAGAAGTCCGTGGTTCGAATCCCGGTGCCGCGCAATTTCCCACCGGATTAAAAAAAAAAAGTCCGCGTGTTGATAAAATTGCATAGACAGGCCTGGAGTGTGGCCTGATCCCGGTGACCAGAACCGGTAACGCACTCCCTCAACAGAGCAGGATTGGCCACCCTGGTGCAGTACTTGGCCACAACCTCCTATATCAACACAACAATCAAACCCCGGCCCTCAGTCCCCAGCAGCTGCGAAGCAACTGACCACGGCGGCGGTCAGACCTGCGACGCTGTAGAGGGTGCTCCGGACAGGCCGCCATTGGAATATGAACCTCGCAACGTTTAACGCTAGAACATTATCTAGTGACGCGAGTCTAGCAGTGCTATTGGAAGAATTAGAGGGCAGTAAATGGGATATAATAGGGCTCAGTGAAGTTAGGAGGCCAAAAGAAGCATATACAGTGCTCAGAAGCGGGCAAGTCCTGTGCTACCGGGGCTTAGCGGAGAGACGAGAACTAGGAGTCGGATTCTTGATTAATAAGAATATAGCTGGTAACATACAGGAATTCTATAGCATTAACGAGCGGGTGGCATGTCTTGTTGTGAAACTTAATAAGAGGTACAAAATGAAGGTTGTACAGGTCTACGCCCCTACATCTAGTCATGATGACCAGGAAGTCGAAAGCTTCTATGAAGACGTGGAATCAGCGATGGGTAGAGTGAAAACAAAATACACTATACTGATGGGCGATTTCAATGCCAAGGTAGGCAAGAAGCAGGCTGGAGACAAGGCAGTGGGGGAATACGGCATAGGCACTAGGAATAGCAGGGGAGAGTTATTAGTAGAGTTCGCGGAACAGAATAATATGCGGATAATGAATACCTTCTTCCGCAAGCGGGATAGCCGAAAGTGGACGTGGAGGAGCCCGAACGGCGAGACTAGTAATGAAATAGGCTTCATACTCTGCGCTAACCCAGGCATCATACAAGATGTGGACGTGCTCGGTAAGGTGCGCTGCAGTGACCACAGGATGGTAAGAACTCGAATTAGCCTAGACTTGAGGAGGGAACGGAAGAAACTGGTACATAAGAAGCCGATCAATAAGTTAGCGGTAAGAGGGAAAATAGAGGAATTCCAGATCAAGCTACAGAACAGGTATTCGGCTTTAACTCAGGAAGAGGACCTTAGTGTTGAAGCAATGAACGACAATCTTGTGGGCATCATTAAGGAGTGTGCAATAGAAGTCGGTGGTAACTCTGTTAGACAGGATACCAGTAAGCTATCGCAGGAGACAAAAGATCTGATCAAGAAACGCCAATGTATGGAAGCCTCTAACCCTACGGCTAGAATAGAACTGGCAGAACTTTCGAAGTTAATCAACAAGCGTAAGACAGCTGACATAATGAAGTATAATATGGATAGAATTGAACAAGCTCTCAGGAACGGCGGAAGCCTAAAAGCAGAGAAGAAGAAACTAGGAATTGGCAAGAATCAGATGTACGCGTTAAGAGACAAAGCCGGCAATATCATTACTAATATGGGTGAGATAGTTCAAGTGGCTGAGGAGTTCTATAGAGATTTATACAGTACGAGTGGAACCCACGATGATAATGGAAGAGAGAATAGTCTAGAGGAATTCGAAATCCCACAAGTAACGCCGGAAGAAGTAAGGAAAGCCTTGGGAGCTATGCAAAGGGGGAAGGCAGCTGGGGAGGATCAGGTAACAGCAGATTTGTTGAAGGACGGTGGGCAGATTGTTCTAGAAAAACTGGCCACCCTGTATACACAATGCCTCATGACCTCGAGCGTACCGGAATCTTGGAAGAACGCTAACATAATCCTAATCCATAAGAAAGGGGACGCCAAAGACTTGAAAAATTATAGACCGATCAGCTTACTGTCCGTTGCCTACAAAGTATTTACTAAGGTAATTGCAAATAGAATCAGGAACACCTTAGACTTCCGTCAACCAAAGGACCAGGCAGGATTCCGTAAAGGCTACTCAACAATAGATCATATTCACACTATCAATCAGGTGATAGAGAAATGTTCGGAATATAACCAACCATTATATATAGCTTTCATTGATTATGAGAAAGCGTTTGATTCAGTCGAAACCTCAGCAGTCATGGAGGCATTGCGGAATCAGGGTGTAGACGAGCCGTACGTAAAAATACTGAGAGATATATATAGCGGCTCCACAGCCACTGTAGTCCTCCATAAAGAAAGCAACAAAATCCCTATAAAGAAAGGCGTCAGGCAGGGAGATACGATCTCTCCAATGCTATTCACAGCATGTTTACAGGAGGTATTCAGAGACCTGGATTGGGAAGAATTGGGGATAAGAGTAAATGGAGAATACCTTAGTAACTTGCGCTTCGCTGATGATATTGCCTTGCTTAGTAACTCAGGGGACCAACTGCAATGCATGCTCACTGACCTGGAGAGGCAAAGCCGAAGGGTGGGTCTAAAAATTAATCTGCAGAAAACTAAAGTAATGTTTAACAGTCTCGGAAGGGAACAGCAGTTTACGATAGGTAGCGAGGCACTGGAAGTGGTAAGGGAATACATCTACTTAGGACAGGTAGTGACTGCTGATCCGGATCATGAGAGTGAAATAATCAGAAGAATAAGAATGGGCTGGGGTGCGTTTGGCAGGCATTCTGAGATCATGAACAGCAGGTTGCCATTATCCGTCAAGAGAAAAGTTTATAACAGTTGTGTCTTACCAGTACTCACGTACGGGACAGAAACCTGGAGGCTTACGAAAAGGGTTCTACTTAAATTGAGGACGACGCAACGAGCTATGGAAAGAAGAATGATAGGTGTAACATTAAGGGATAAGAAAAGAGCAGATTGGGTGAGGGAACAAACGCGGGTTAATGACATCTTAGTTGAAATCAAGAAAAAGAAATGGGCATGGGCAGGACATGTAATGAGGAGGGAAGATAACCGATGGTCATTAAGGGTTACGGACTGGATTCCGAGGGAAGGGAAGCGTAGCAGGGGGCGACAGAAAGTTAGGTGGGCAGATGAGATTGGGAAGTTTGGAGGGTCAACATGGCCACAATTAGTACATGACCGGGGCAGTTGGAGAAGTATGGGAGAGGCCTTTGCCCTGCAGTGGGCGTAACCAGGCTGATGATGATGATGATGATGATGATGATGATGATGATACATATTTATCCAAGATGGCGTAGAAGACATTCAGTATAGAGCGGCACAAAGCTACTGGCACCTGCCCAGTTACGGAAATTAGCAAAAAGAAGGTTCGTTAAAGACCAGCGCAGACCGAGTGGAACATACCCAGTGCTTCAATTCGGCGTCAAAGCGTTTCTTCGCTACCTACCCAGTCCAGCTTCTATTGCCACCCATGCTGGCGTGACAGAGCTTCGTTGAAGAGAGGCCTGTATGTACACATTGCCACCCACTCAGTGAATCAAGCTGGCCCGACGGTTGGTTTACAACTCTGTTCTCTCAGCAGAGCTACCCGATGTTCTAACCACTCGACCACGGACTAGTCAGCGACCCAGGTTGGCGGAAAGCAGTTAGACACACACATACAAATACAGTTGCAAACATGGAAAGGCAGTTACATAGCCACCGGAAAGTGCGTGAACGACCCTAAGAATCGTAAGGCAATGAGTTAGCAAAACAACCATTCCACAAGAGCGCATATCGAAAACACATCACAAGTTCGAGGAATGCTTACCACCGCCTGGTAATGATAGTTTGCAAAAGATCACTGACGATGTCTTGAAAGGTAAATATCTTGTATGTCATTTCTGCATGTAAATGCATTCTATGCTCAATGTCCGGCCGTGACATGCTGGGCATGTTGGGCACTAGCGGCGGCTCGAACAAAGCTCCACGAAATGCACGTAGCAGCCAGACTGCGGAAGGCCGAGAAGCACCACCACTACTTATGACCTAGCAACCAGAACGACACTTAATCAGCCCAAAAACGCGGCGGAGAGTCAGCGCAGCAAACGATGGTCATGTTGACGCCCAGCCGATGAAGAAAGACAAACGTACGATGGTGATAGTATAAAGATGAGCAAGGTTTGCCCATTAAATGCCCATAATAAACAGGGTAATCCAGAGAACCCTTTTGAAAATTTTTAAATGTTCCTGAGGCAAAGAACACAATTCTAGTTTATGAGGTAGTCTGCTCGAAGAGGCGTACATTACTCGCACACAAAAATTGAAACGCATTGTCCACTATAAAAAAATTCTCTATTTCAGTTTTTAACTAATTAACTTATGACCCATATTGCAATTTACAAATTCTAGCCATCGAGTTCACAAGGCGGATCCACTTGGAACAAATTCACCGCACGAGTTACGAGATAATTCCCGAATGGTGCGGACAAATGCATTGGCACTCCAGTTACTTTCCTAAGAAAATATCGTTTTCTGCATTAAAGCACAAAAGTAACTAGAACGCCAATGAATTTCTCCGCAAAGTCCGGGAATTAATATCTCAAAACTAGTGTCATCCTGAGAATCGGTTCCATCTTGAGAACGTTCGCTCTTGTAAGCTAAGGCACAAAGGCGGCCTTGTCTCAACAAAGCTCATTCAAATTCTTTTCACATTCAAACTACAAGCTGACTTAATTTCGCGGCTGAGAATAAGCTCAATTTCCCACGTTGTTCTTTAAGAAATGGATACGGCTAAATTCGTGCCGCGGAGCGTGTGCGCACGTTTGGCTGGATTTAGAAGCTATCTTTGCTTCAAATGAAGTTATGGGGTCTTACGGGCCGAAACCACTTTCTGATTGTGAGGCAAGCCGTAGTGGAGGAATCCAGAAATTTCGACCACCTGGGGTTCTTTCACGTGCACCTAAATGTGAGTACACGGGTGTTTTTCCATGTCGCCCCCCATCTAAATGCGGCCGCCGATGCCGAGATTCAATACCGCGACCTCGCGCTCAGCAGCCTAACACCATAGCCACAAAGCAACCACGGCGGGTGTATCTACCTTTGCTTTCTAAACACAGGCGGCCTCTAATAAATGTCGCTCTGAATTTTGAGCCTTTCACAACTTCTGCGTAAGCGTTATATTTGATGACATGTTGATAATGATGACGGTTTCCGTACTATGGTATACACCTACAGTGGGGGATCGCTCAAGGAGTATGAACACGTATTGATAGCAATGAAGACTTCCATAGTTTGGCACATACCTACAAGTGGGAATCAGCCAAGGAGCGTGTTGGTAATGCTGATTATCTCTGTTAACGCTTTAGCATTCTTAGGATAATTCTCGCACTTTCCAGGGGCTGTCTATGCATGTTTGTATCTTAGCGTTTTCCCGCCTGCTTGAGTCAACATGTAATCAGTGGGGGAATGGGTAACAGATCGGGCAGCTATACTGAAGATGGTTCGAAAGCAACCGTCGGTCCAACTTCGATCACTTGGAATGTTGAAATGTATGCATACGTGCCGCCATTCAACGAACCTGTTTCACGTCAACATGTCACACTGTTGGCGCAGGCCTGGTTAGCACCGCTACCCCAAAAGCTCTTTGACGTCGACTTTGAATACTGGGAATGTGCCACTAGGTGTGTGCTAGTCTCCAATAAACCTCTTTGATGCCAGCTTCGGTTACGGGTTCAGTGTCAACAAGTGTGCGGCGCTCTTCAATGACCGCCTTTGGTGCCAACTTGTGTAACTAGGTATATGCAAATAAACATGTGCCGCTCTAGAATGGCGAATAGGATTCCTTCAATTTCTCCGATGCTAGCGGAATCGAAATAATGTCACAGGCGTTCCTCAAGGACAGGAACGCGACGCATTAGCAGGCTGCCGCACAAGGTCACTATATATGTGCCGCTTTCCAATGAACGACTTTCACGCTAATGTTTTAGCGAGTTGTCCCTTGAATGCACTGGGTATCTGCTGCTCTTCAATGAACATTTCGCAAACTCGGGTCACTGATGATTGTGTCGCTGGGTGGGAGGCAAGCGAGGGAACAGTTCTGAGCGCTCGTAGGCAGCGGCGCACCACGTTTCTCATCACGGAGGCCATGCGTGGACTTCGCGGCTGTGATGGTGCAGCGTGTCCAAAAAGAGGCGCGAGATGAGCGCGGTTGCTACTTGACGCGTTTCTCAGACGCCATGCATTTCGGAGGCCACGCGCACGATTCGCGGTGGCGTCGCTAGATGGCGCCGACTGTTCCAGGGAAGGGGTGAAAACGGAGTCCCACTGCAGTACATGCCTAATACATACCTCGTTTCGACGGTAGCAATACGTAGTGTCGCTTTAAAGATTCAATGCCAACGCATTACTGTCGATAGTCGTGTGATATGGGTTGTGACACATCTTTGTGTACAGCCCATACGGACAACGGTGGGTGGGCCAACAAGCCTGTCGACGTCTTGATTATGATAATCATATTTCCAGGGTATTGCACATCATAACGTCCAAAGAGCGTGTCGACTTGTTGATTCTGACGATGATTGCTATAGTCTGGTACATACAACAGAGAACCGGGTAAGCAGCATGTCCACGTGTTGATTTTAATAATTATGTCCACCGTATGACACATACCCACAGGGCTATCGGCCAAGAGGCGCGTCCCCGTGTGGATTACCATGTTGATTTTCAACGTTTGTCACATGTTCACACCGAGGAATCTGCCAAGAAGTCTGTTCATGTGTTGATTATGATTATGATTTCCATAACATGGCACATGCCCTCTGCAAGGGATTGGAGAAGAAGTGGGCGGTACATGTGCCAACGCCAACTCGCTGTTTGATCGCTGGGACGCTATAACCTAAAGCTATTCCAAACTTTTCGATTCCAATTCTGCAATCAGCGCTCCACGATTCGTCAAAAACCATTTTGGACCACTCCCACATCGCCTCTCTGCACCGTGACGTCGCGAAAACCGTGACAGCTCCCAATCTCATATGACCTGTGCACACTGATTATGTGTGATTCAACCGAATAAAAAAATTAATTATTTCTGATTTGACGCTCTTCGACAATAACTCTCTGCTATTGGTCAAAAGGTTTCAGCTGCACCCACATCACCTGCCTGTCAGTTGACGTCACAAAACCGCCAAAAATCATTGCGTGAAAGTGACGTGTACGCGTTAAAGATGCATTAATACGACTAACAAAACTGCACTTTCTTTCTGAATAGCCGGGGACTGCCCCGTTCCGAAAGGAATAGAAGATGGCTGCCACCAATCGCTCAGTCACTGGCTACTGGCACGAGCCGGAGAGCATGGGATTATCTGCGTGCAACAAAACTTCTTGCGTGGCCGGATAGGTTATCGACCACTTTCAGCAAGTGTACGACACCACTCTGCGAACTCGTCTTTGATTAGTATCCGTTTTAGCGGCGCCAGTCCCTTGCCTGGAGTTTATTGAGAGCTTTGTGTGGGGGAGCGAAACTAACACATAGCCACACTTGTCTCGTCTACACGCAATCTCCCCAGACAGTTATACGTCCCGAACATGTCCCTGGTGTACCAACCACATAGCGACACTCGCGCACATAACACACGAATGCACCGACCGTCCGGGCGACGCAATTTCGCCACGAGTCACAACACACACACGCACTACGTGGTCTTGGGAGGCGAGACTCTCCGAACTGGACCTGGGAAGCCAACTGGCGACCCTCGACCAGGCCCGGCGAGCCGCGATCACCAGTGGAGCCCTGTCAGAGGGAACCACCCAGGAATAAACCGCGCAACGGCTTCTGCAATAATAAAGTTCCTCCTCCTCCTCCTCCGTTTTAGTGGCATTTTTAACATTCCGTTGCAGGGCGCCGCGATTTTAGACAAGCCACCGCAAGCTAAGTAGGGGAAAGGGGATCAATCGCAGAAAACGGCACCGCTCTCTTCATCTGGTTACCTATTTTCTGTGCGCTGGCTCGGCCCCTTCGAAACCCTCTCCATTTGAGCGTGTTTCCCGCCTCTTGTCAGCAAATTAGATAAGAAATGCCGCTCAATGTAGGCAGTGCGAATCGTTTTGAAAGCAAACAACAGTGACTTCCTATAAACGAAGAGAGCATTTGATTGGGCTGTTCAGGCAACGCTGCGGGTCACCGCCCGATGCTTGCGTTGGCGTTTACGCAAACTTAACATCAGAAGATTGGAATATAGACATATTGGAATAGTTTTACGTTATAGGGCGCCAGCACCAATAGGCCTGCAAGTTTGTATATTATTTCAAACAGAAGTTATGTCGCTTGGTAAGGCAAGCGAATAGAAAAACAGGACTGTTGGAGTTGATGGGAACGTGATGATGATGATGATATATGATTTACATGCTAGGACATACCTACAACGGGGAATCCGCCAATCGCGGGTACGTGTTCACTTCAGTGGTGATTTCCGAGTACGGTGCACACCACCCATAACAAGGCTCGGCCAAAAAATCGCTGCCACCTTTAAATTAAGAAACGCAGGTCAAGATAAGATTTGTCACTTTTGCGTAGCACGGGCGCGCCGGAGCATATGTGCTCGCGAGTTTCATTTAACCCAGAGACGCAGAAATCCAGTCAGCAAAGTTGTCGTATTTATATGCTTGCTGTACGAAAGCTCCGCTACATTCAAACATGTCCGTTGGATATGCAGAATATGTTTGGCTGTGTTTTCGAGATCAACCATATTTGGTGAAATTTCGAGACTGCTAAGAAATTAAGAACGCAAAAGGCGCCTTGGTAGCGTGATGGCTATGGGGTAGCGCTACTGAGCCCGATGTCGCGGGATCGAACCCCAGCCGCTGTGGCCGCGTTTCGATAAGGGTGAAATGAAATGCCCGTGTACGCTGCATTGGGTGCATGTTAAAGAAATCTAGGTGGTGAAAATTTCTTTGCAGTCACTGACTACGGCGTGGCTCTTAATCAAATCAAGGTTTTGTGACGTAAAACAAGCGAATTTAATGTTTTATGAACGTAAAACATCACGTACCGAAGACCCAACTTCGTTGTCAAGTTCTTAGTGGGTAAGTGCACATTGTGCAGTGTCTTCATAAGTACTTCTTAGTTTCTGGCGAGGCGCTTATGATCTTTTGTGATTACCGAACCGCATAGCATTATTGGTTCGCACCAAGGCTGTAAAGTAGTGTAAAATCGTATTGCTGCCGAAAGCTGTGCCACAAAGACGACTGAGTGCACGTAGAGCGGATATTGGTGTGATCTTTGCTGTTTGGTGTCGCGAAGTTATGGCATGTGTTGTGGCTGTCCACGTGTTAGAAGTGTTTCTGAAGCTATCAAGCTTCAGAAAATCTGAGCACGCAGAATGCACGACCCGCACGGCGCGGTCCGTCACTTCCAGCCAACCTCGTCTTCCGCGCTGTGCTATGCTTTGCCATGAATTACCAACTCACCTAAGCATCTATTCTCGTCAAGGGCTGAAGCTTCCCTATTACCTAGCTATTACCGACTCGCTCACAAGTAATTCCGTAGTGATTATTTTTCTTCTGTTACGTTCATCTGCTCTGCACGTTTGCTGCGAAGAGCCAGTGCACGAGGGATGTCGTAATTCTCACGTAGGCGTGCAGGGTCAGTTTCCTGTTCCACTCTGCTTCGGTCCTAATATGATTTTTTACACGTAGCCGTCGCAGACATAGCGGGTTGGCGAAAAACGATAGCTTTGCTGTGCATCGCGACTTAGTTTTTGCGTTAGCCTACGTTCATGCGCTTTCCTGAGTTCTCAATTATGTCAATTCTATGGGGTTTACAAGCTACCGAAAATATTTCTTTAAAAAAATTTATGTAGTATTTATTTCACTCCGCTCTAATTTTTCACTTTATTGATTACAATGCCAACGTAGTTCTCAAAAGTATTGAAGTGCGATTAGTCAGTTTAGTTCTGCAACTTCTTAGGCTTAAGTAACAGGAGATGCGTTTATCTGGCATTCATTTCTGGAAGAAGAACTTGTGCATGAGCTCTTTATTAATTTTCTTACAGTGTTTTGCATGGTATGAAGCAGCTGCTTATATTGCAATGTCAACAGACTCTGAGGCAACTAATTGGTCCACATTCATGAGTGCATAGCTGTACGCGCTGCGTTTTTAACAAGAAACTCATGCGTGAGAAACACATGTCACGTTGGTATAATTTCTAAGGTTACTTTGCTCCATGATCCTATATGTCACAACATGGCCAGCAACGACCGACAAAAAGCAGTTACAAATACACAGCACACCATTTGTTCTGTTGAAGATGCCTTGTGTAACAGAAGACGTTGACATTTCCTTCTTCTGATGAGATTCTGTCATGTTTATCATGAAATTTTTCAGATTCTGTCATGAGATAGCGCATAGAGCCGACAACGTTCATAGCTAGTTCTGGAAGGCAGTTCACGAAGCAAATTAACGTGCAGTGTCATTGAAAGCTGGGCGACTTGGCCTTGGTTCATTCTCGCAACAGCGCAAAAAGACGGGACGTGACGAAAGAAAGGAAAAGAGAGCGCTAGCTACCGATTGATTTTTTCATTGGAGAAAGCAGGCTATACAATCTGCCTCGGCTAATGTTAAAAAAAGCTTTAAAGAGAATGGGTGCATGCTACGATCCAATATACGATGCTCTGTCCTAGCCGTCTTAGACCACCTGAATTATTTTTATGCAATATTTACTTGACTAACTATTGATAAAAATGCAGTGTACTTATCGAAGGGCGTGAATTCTAATGGGAAAGTTGCCATTGTGCCCTAAAGGACCTCGTTCCGTCGTTGCCAGCGCGCAATGTCCTGCGTAGTTATTTTTTCGGTGCTTAATTGTTGCAAGCAAAATACAAAAGTACCACCTGATTACGCACTCGCGTTCCGTCCCTCCACTCAGCTCAACATGATTCCAAGGAAATGCTTCCTCTTTCAGCCCGACTAGGCAACCACCTCGACTGGACAAACACTCGGTGTTTGTCCCTTCTAATCTTTGCTGATAGGAAGGTACGTGTACAGCATTAAGATCTAGCCTACGCATTGATTAGGCCGCTGCCGAGTCAGGCAAACAGCGGAGTTACTTCCTTCGCCTCAATTTTGAGGCTGATGGTGTTCAGGCACGAGGGTGCGTAATTACGCTGCAGTTATCGTATGTCGCATGCTACGAGTAAAGCATTGAAAAATAATTATCTCGCACACGGCACACTACAACCGATTGCATCAGGTATTTGAGATTGCAATGGCCGCTTTCGCATGCTACCTTATTTAAAAAAACCACAAGTTCAATATATATTATTTCTATCGAATAAAAATTATCCTTGTGTAGGGAGAAGACTGATGTTTGAACATCGTTGATCTTATAATGAAATCATGCACCATATTTTTTTAGAGCTTGACTAGCATTAGCTGAGACGTTCTGTACATTCTGTACGTTCTGTACGTTCTGAACTAACGCGCAAAGCCTCCGCAGAAACAGAAAAGTGACCCTAGCTTCAAGTCTCTAATACGTCTAGAAACCTTTTTTTGTCTTTCAATGGGAGCTACATCGCTAGCTCATAGAGAACTCGACTTCACTGACTACCATACGCCCCTATGATTTCCCTCGTGTCTTTATCGGGATATCTGCATAATGTTACGGCATTATCACAGAAAAAAAAAAGCAGACATCTTCTCGGCTATGAGAAGGCTAGTCCAACAATCTGTTTTCAATCATACCTGCAGGCTGTTGTCTTGCACGAGTGGTTAACAGCGGATATGATAAAAGCAATCCTCCGGTATATTTCTAACCGAGGTGGCCTGGGAAGGAAGATGATGCACGTAAACACGAGTGTGAGTTCCAACCCGAGCAAGCCAACGTAGTCGCTGCGTTGTATTCTCACAGAAGTCGTCATAGCATCGTCTTCGTTCCGTTGCCGTCATTCTGTCCCTCATGTTCTACTTTTGGTATCGCGCTGTCGTCATGCCATCATCGCCGCGCCACCGCCGTGATATCATCATTGTCATTCTTCGGTTTCATGCATCAGTTGCGCATGTTCGTGCGCCACAAATTCTTGTTGAGCTAGGCGTTTTTCCTTGGTCGTGTGATCTATTTTTCCAAATGTTCACTGAACAAGAATAGTGTTCTTGACAAAGGCAAATTAACGCTTCGCTTGTACTGATTCGCACAGCTCGTGGCATATACAGATATATCTTACCGCGCTTTTGCATTCGTTAAGACGCGCATTCACAGGTTTGTCTTTCCTGCATTTGTATCGCCACTCGACAAAGGCATTCTGTACAAAGCACCCAGAACAGAAGGAACAAACTGATTTTTGTAGTTAAACATGATCCTTGTCGGGTGTAGCCTTCGTGTTTTCGCCCCCTAGCCAACCGGTATGTTCTTCGAGCCCGACCACACGCCGAAAACACTGCGTTCACGCCAAAGCGCTCTGGAACCTTGCGCTTTTTCCTGTCTGCTACTTCACTTTCACTCACTTTGTCAACCTTTCGCACACCTGCGTCATCTGGTAGGCTGGATAAGTAAACACTCACAGCCGGTCCATATTTTATTTACTTATTTATTTATTATTTTTATTGGTATATCAAGGTTTCGTTATACCCGCGAGGGCTGACCTCACACAGAACGTCATAGTACCACGTTTTGTTAGTATTTAGTGGCCCGTCAGGGAACTCAAGAGCGGATTTGCTGCCCTGGGGATTCGCTACCTCCAGAAATGATGCCCAGGATAGAATCCTCAGGTCAAGAAACACCAGCTCGTTCCCCTCTATAACCTTTAATATGTGCAGGGACGTGCCTGCGTTACGATCACGGCGCATGCTTTCGGAAAGCTAGAAAAGGCGATAAGAGGATAAATCTGGGCCGTTTTATTGTTCTCTGAAATATACTTACATTATTCTATGCTGCGATTCCCACGTACACATCATGCTATGATTCCTAGCTTGCTGTTCTATATGCAAACCCCCATACGGCTACCAAGAAAGCTATGCGGTTTGTGCGGAATAAAAACCTTGCAGTGTAAGAAAAAATTATAGTTGTCACGTTATACAACGCCTTTCCGGTGCTGTCGCTTTACCATCTGAGCAAGCCAGTTGGTTAGCAAGTCGCATGGCGATAGCGTAATATTGGACACCTTCGCTTCGAGTGGTGTGTTTTTTGTACTCTAGTCCTGCAGAACGTTGATGGCGTTTTATATTGAAATTGTGTATGTTTAACAAAAGTCTTGAAAATCAATACTTGCATCAGTATAGAAACTGGCGTTAAGACCTGAAGAACCAGACCGCATAAAAATGCATAGCGGATGACCAAAGTGGCCCTTTATTGATTTTAGCAAATCATTGATGTTGTGAACTTCAGTGGTAAACGCTTTCGCCGGTCTCCTCTCTGAATACTTTTTGAGAATTCCACCGCTTTATGATGTTTATTGCTTTTTGTGCTATTGCTACATATATTCTTGAAGCATGAGCTATCTTAACAGTAAGAAACAATTGTCCAGAAGTTTTCAACCGAAATTGTAAGCAATGTCATCCTGGATTAAATGCTTTACTTTTAGCAGTTGCCCGCAACAATAAAGTGCGTCTTTTTAGTTCCTGGAGATAATGGTGAATACTAAAATGTGGGCAACCAAATATAGAAATCTACTGCCCTACAAAAAGTACGCTATGTACATCCTACTCACCAGAATAGGCTTGTCCGAATCAACGAGAAGTGCCCTCTCGACGGCTTCATAGAAGGAGCAGTAAGGAAGTTCCACGTCAGGAAACGGGGAATAGACAACGCCATCCTCAATCCTAGCTTTCATTGCGAATGTGATCTTCAGCTGAAGGACAAAGGTTCAGATGACTGCCCAAACATTTGCTATAAGTGAAACAGGCAGGAATTGTGTGCTCGATAACAATGCTTTGAGAGCGGTGTGCGTTTTTCTACCACCACCACTGCGATATACTGTCACGATGCTCGCAAAAACACGCTCAGCCACAAAGCGTGCAACGCGAGAAGCAGACGATGTGAACGGGTGGATCGTAAAGAAGCGGGGCTGCTGGCAAAACAGGCTTTCCTGCTCGGATAACGTGAACAGGGGAAATGTTGAGCCGTGACGTTATCATGCCAGATAATACTAGAGCTTCCGTCCACTCGAAACTCCAGCTCCAGTCAGCAGTGCGGCTGGCATCGGATCCGCCTCTCGACAGAAGTAATCAATGCAGTTTATGGACATTCCACCCCAATTTGTTAAAAGCGTAGCTTCTTGTTCACTGGAGGGGCGGAGCTCTGCACAATAGAAGAGCTTCCAGTCTAGGATCGCTTGATAAAACGAGGCATGACATAGGGCGTTCTCGAGGCCTCGCCTGTTACAAGAAGGCTCAAGAGATGGCGCCACCATCCCGCACGTGCTGGCCACGCGCCCCTTCTGAAACCTCTGCTCCCACCGTCGCGGCAGCCCTCCTCCTCTATGAACTCTGAGCAGACGACATATCAGGTTGCGTCTGGCTCTCCCGCTCCTCTCCTGCTGGTCGGCCGCCGCCCCGTCTCAAGACACTCTACTCTCTGTACCTCCATGTAACCACACCCATTCCTGTGTACTCCATGCTTAATAAACTCAGTTAACCTCCGTTAACAGAAGTCCAGTGTTCTATCGTCCACTATACGAGACATAACGAAACATGGTGTCAGAAGTGAACTAGTTCTAAGATCAGCGCATCAGCAATGGAGAAGATTCCTGCACCTGCGAAATTCGACTCCAGAGGAAACGCTGCGGAACAATGGCGAGCCTTCAAGCAGAGCTTCACGCTGTACCTCAAAGCAACTAACACAGCGAGAGCACCATCTGACCGGCAAGTAGCACTTCTTTTGACCATCGGTGGTTCTTCACTGCTTGATATCTACAACACTTTGGACTTCGGGGGATCGACTGAGGAAAGACCAAACCCAGAATTTAACTACGCACATGTCATCAGCCTCCTCGACGCGCATTTCTTACCGAGGCACAACGAGCTGTACTCGCGATACGTCTTCCGAACTCGCATGCAACGGGAGGAAGAGCAGTTCGACAGCTTTGTAACAGACTTGAAGCTCAAGGCGTGCGATTGTGGATTCGGAAACGAAAGAGAAAAAATGATCCGCGACCAGATCGTCTGTGGTATCTATGACGAAAAGGCCCGTGCAGACATTCTCAAGTTAGACGATCCGACCCTAGAGAAGGTTGAAAAGGTGTGTCGAGCACACGAAGCCACGAAAATTCAAATGAAGGCATATAAAGAGGGTACTCCATCAAGCAGCGAGACAGTGCACGCAGTGAAGAAATTCGTCCATCGCGCCAATGTCAACTCGAAAAGCGTGAAAGGAAAACCACAAAAAGCTAACGTACCAAAATGCAGGTATTGCGGTGGTAGCCACGAGCGCAAAAGAGAAACATGCCCAGCTTGGAAGCAAACATGCAGCAAGTGCAAAAAACGAAATCACTTCGCGGCAGTTTGTAAAAGCAGCAAGGTAATTGCTGGCCTGGCAGTAGATAGCGGGGACGAAAACATACTGGCAGTTCAAAGCCACAAACTAAGCTCAGTTCACACGTCTCTGAGAGTGAACGGAACTCAAGTAAAGTTTCAAGTGGACAGCGGTGCAGCTGTTGACGTCATCCCGGCTAGACACGTCAAGCAACAGCAGATACAACCGTGCACAACAACACTGCGAACGTGGAATGGCAGCAAAGTTCACTGTTCAGGCAAGGCGCAACTAAATGTTACAACCGCAAACGGACAGAGACATTCTGTGGAATTCATAGTGGTTAAAGATGACTCCACTCTCTGTACCTCCATGTAACCACACCCATTGCTGTGTACTCCATGCTTAATAAACCCAGTTAACCTCCGTTAACAAAAGTCCAGTGTTCTATCGTCCACTATACGAGACATAACGAAACAAGATATGCTTCCGAAAGCGATAACAAGTTGCAGAGTGCCTGTCAGCATTAAACCGCAATTAGAACAAACATTGGCAAGTCTGGAAAAAAAGAGGTGTCATTAAAAGTGTAGCAGAGCCAACGCAGTGGGTGAGCAGATTGGTTGTGGCAACCAAGAAAAATGGTGAAATGCGAATATGCATTGACCCACAAGCACTGAACGAGGCTCTCGAACGAGAACGTCACACATTGCCCATCCTCGATGATGTGCTACCCGATCTTGCCAAAGCAAAAATCTTCTCAAAACTAGATTTGCGAGAAGGCTACTGACAATGTTCTCTCGATAATGAGTCAAGTTTTATGACCACATTTCGAACACCAAAAGGTCGTTATCGATGGCTCCGCCTGCCGTTTGGACTTGCGATAAGCAGCGAAATTTTTCAGAAAAGACTTCAAGTGGCACTTGAAGGACTTAGCGGAGTTCTCTGCGTTGCAGACGACATTCTTGTCTATGGAGTGGGCGAAAATGAAAAAGATGCTGTCAAAGATCATGACAAGAAATGAGAGAGTCTACTCCAGAGATGCCGACAAATCGGAATTCGTCTCAACAAAGAAAAAACTCAGCTCAGAGCCTCATCAACTGTCTTCCTGGGACACCTGCTGACAAAAGAAGGACTAAAAGTTGATCCAAATAAAGTCAAGGCAATTGAACAAATGCCAAAGCCAGTCGACGTCCAGGGAATACAACGCTTCTGCGGAATGATCAACTATCTCTCCAGATTCATGCCGAAAATTTCGCGTGTATTAGAGCCACTGAGAAAGCTCACTGTCAAAGATACACCATGGCACTGGGGAAAACCGCAAGAAGAAGCATTTCAAAAGGCAAAAGACGCCGTGGCAAGAGCTCCAATTCTGGCCTACTTCGACTCACGAAAGCAGTTAGAAATTCAGTGTGATGCAAGCGATCTTGGACTCGGAGCAGCTCTTCTTCAAGACGGAAAGCCAATCTCGTTCGCCAGCGGAGCACTTACACCGACAGAAAGCCGCTATGCACAAATTGAAAAGGAAATGTTGGCCATCGTCTTCGCACTAAACAAGTTCCACCAGTACACATTCGGAAGAGAAACAAAAATCATCAGCGATCACAAGCCACTACAAGCGATCCTGAAGAAACGATTGGACCAAGTTCCAAGACGACTGCAAGGCATGATTCTTCAGGCGCAAAGATACAACATCGTCATCGAGCACAGACCAGGCAAAGAATTACTTTTGGCTGATACGATGTCACGTGCGTTCCTTCCCAACGAAAGCAATGAACAAGAACTTGAAAACATCAACGTCTTGCACTACCTTCCTGCGAGAAAAGAAACCCTGGAAAAGATTCGGTCTGCGACTGAGAGAGATGAATCACTGCAAAGGTTGAAAGCAATCATCTTGTCAGGTTGGCCACAAGATAAGCGTCAACTACCCCAAGACACGCGCATGTACTTCACATACAGAGATGAGCTTACAGTTGAAGACAACCTCATTTTCAAGGGATTACGTCTAATCGTACCAATTTCTCTGAGAGGTGAGATCAAAGCAACGCTTCACTCATCACATCTTGGGATCGAGAGCTGTCTAAGGCGCGCTCGTGAATGTGTCTTTTGGCCAGGGATGAATGCAGAATTAAAAGACCTCATCGCAGGGTGCGAAGTGTGTCAAAAGCACGCACACTCCCAGCAACGAGAAACTCTCTCTCCTCACCCAGAACCAAGCTATCCATGGGAGCGAGTTGGATGCGACATTGTCGAATTGAACGGAAATAACTTCTTGATCACAGTGGATTACTACAGCAACTTTTGGGAAGTGGACCAACTGAAATCAATGAGCTCCACTCAAGTAATACTCAAACTAAAGTCTCACTTTGCAAGACACGGAATACCAAGAATCCTGATAAGCGACAACGGACCACAATTCACTAGCGAGGAATTCGACAACTTTTCGAAAAGCTGGAACTTCGAACATAAGACGTCAAGCCCAGGATACCCGCGTTCCAATGGAATGGCTGAATCAGCCGTAAAAACGGCAAAAATGCTGCTAAAGAAAGCAGAAGACAGCCACTCAGATCCACAAATGGCGTTTCTTGATTACAGAAACACTCCGCTGCAAGGACTCAACGCTAGTCCAGTGCAATTACTCATGAGTCGCCGCACAAGAACGACTTTGCCAACGCCATCGGAGCTACTGCAACCTAAAGCAGTCGACGTGAGCGAGAAAAGAAAGGCGAAAAGGCAAAAAGCAACGTTGTACTACAACAGACAAGCCAAGGATTTGCCGAGCCTAAGCAAAGGTCAAAGGGTCACAGTTCGACCACTGAAAGGCAGGACATGGGTCAAAGGGACAATAACTAGAAGAATTGACGAAAGGTCGTATGAAGTTCAAGTTGGTGAAAGCGTGCTGCGAAGGAACCGAGTATTTATCAGACCAATACCTTCCGCGACTGCCGACAAAAGCCAACAAGAACAGCCCGACACTGCGCCGCAACCAGAAGAGGATACCTACGCAACAAATCAGGCAAACCGCAACACCACGAGACCTCAAAGAAACACAAGACTTCCCAAGAGGTTCGAGGATTTTGTCGTCGGTTGAAAGGTTATCACCAAAAAAGGAAGGATGTTACAAGAAGGCTCAAGAGATGGCGCCACCATCCCGCACGTGCTGGCCACGCGCCCCTTCTGAAACCTCTGCTCCCACCGTCGCGGCAGCCCTCCTCCTCTATGAACTCTGAGCAGACGACATATCAGGTTGCGTCTGGCTCTCCCGCTCCTCTCCTGCTGGTCGGCCGCCGCCCCGTCTCAAGACACTCTACTCTCTGTACCTCCATGTAACCACACCCATTCCTGTGTACTCCATGCTTAATAAACCCAGTTAACCTCCGTTAACAAAAGTCCAGTGTTCTATCGTCCACTATACGAGACATAACGAAACATCGCTCAAAGATAAAGTTCTTCGTGTGTGTCTACGTTTTACGATATCATAACTGATAACCATTGTTCACTTGTGCCTGTCACGTTGCTGCTTTCATTCTTGTCCATTTTTTTTGCTTGGGCTGATGCGAGGCATGGCGCTATCGTCTTATATTGCTGTAACAAGCGGATAAACTGTATTGCGCGTTTATGATAGGGTACCCTTCACTGCCGCCCCACAGTGACTCTTGTGCTGCTGAAAAAAAACAAGAGACGAGGCCGTGTCGTGCATGCAGCGCCGAATGAGGCTAATACGCTGCACTATATAGAAGCATCATTGGATTCGCTTGTGGAACCGTTAGTGAGAATATCCATGAACTTCTTATATTGAAAATCGGCAACAACGCCCAAGCAAATTTTTTTTTTTTCTTTTTTCTTCATAAGCTTCCCACAAGGTGCTAAGATAAATATATGGACTTGTTGGCTTGGCACCTTCAGACAAAAGGCGCGAAAATGACGACACACCGAAATTTGACGCACACATTTAATGATCGAATCAGGGATTTATTTACAAAAAGTACACGATGTCCATAGATTTGTTGGAAGTCGCATTTATCTGCTGTTACACGCCTCGTGTGCGTGTCGTTCCGTGTGTGTCGGTGTTTCTATCGCGCATTTTGCCTGAAAAAGAGCGCGGTGCTGTTTTCAATTTGTAGTGGACGCGTGGATCGTGCGCGCAAGAACACGACGCCTTCGTCATGAATTTTGTTCATGGGCGCCATATAGGCCTCCCTACACAGTGCTTCGATTAGAGCACGCTTTAAGTATACTAGAGGTTCTGTGCTTTGGTGTGCGGTAATCAGTGATTTCTAATGAATTCAAATTATTCCAGATACTTCAGTAACTCAACTTGTGACTAAACTTACGCACTGGTACACATATAATGAAACCCATGAAATTTGTACTGTACCATGTTTTCTTTACCTTGAATTTCGGCCACAGTCACCTCAGTGATTTCTAATCACCTCTAATTATTTCAGACACATCAGTTACTCAACTTGTTACTAAACTTGTGCTTTGATATCATATATATGATGAAACCCGTGAATGTTATATCATACCATGTTTTTCTGTTTCTTCTTACTTATTTTGAATTTCCTCCTCGGTCGTTTCAGGAGGTGAACCGGAAGTGCTGCGAAAGAAACAAGAGTGTCACTCGATGCTCTTGCCACTAATAACGTGACACTTATCCACCTTCTGTGAACCTACTGTGCGCTAAGCGGTTAATTCATTGTTGCTGGTTATTGTTAGGTTGTTAGGCAGTTGGTTAACAATTAAGAAGCAGTCGCCAGAGATGCAATTACTAGGAATTATAGCGTTCCGTAAATGACGAATAGTGGCGGGAACAGTCGCAATCATATCTTACCTGTGCCACGCAACTATGTGCAGCGTTGGTGTTTGTATTTATTTCAGGCGTCTACTGAGGCATTGTGTCGTGAATACTTGGGGTGAAAAAATAAGTCGCTCAAGGTTGTTAAAGTTGTTAATTTAGTGTGTCCAGGAAGTTTCTGAAGTGGCGTCCACGTGCAATATGCTATACAATCGCTGACTGGCGCTAAGTTACTGCGACGCCTTCTCACATCTGTGGCAGACACAACACGCCCTTTCCAAGCCTATAAATAGGGAAAACAGGCACGAAAGCTAGTGTGAGGAGCTTCTTAAATGTATTAGCTTGAAACTGGCTGCAAGCTTGCGTTTTTGTTTCTGTGTTACGAAATAACAATCAATGAGAAATGCGCCTTAGGCAAATTTCTTCACATACGGACGCACCAAATATCTCGCGTTAAAAAACTGGGTGATCCCTATATGCTTTCGCTTACTTTTCAAGTATATAAAGTATATGTTACCTTGTCTGAAAATCCATTTATGATCTATTTATTTATGAGACTATTAAGTTTAGTTTTTATTGCGATAGTAATTATATGGACACTCCAGGCGCATTTCTGCGGCGGGCAGCACCGTAAAGTCCTAAGGCAATAAAATCGTCACCGCACGCCGTATGCTGTACGTGCGAGTGAGCGGATGCTAGGGTGAGCCGGCGGTCGCGGCTCACCCTTGCATGTTGAGGGGGGGGGGGGGGGTGAGAGGAGGGCGTATTCCACTAGGCGCAGCCCGATGATCCGCTATATCGCAAGCCACCTGTGACTGGGACAGAGTGCGCCGTGCGCTGTGTTTTCGCGGCTTAGTTCGCGCTGATGCCAAAAGCAGTACAAAGGTCAATTAGCTCACTGGTGCTGGCGCGCTTCCTCACTCCAGCGTTTTGTCAGCGATATTCCGCGGTCATCGAGTGACATTGTTCATGTTTGCTAGAGCGCGTGTAAGACCATGCTTGTTAATTTAGTTAATGTGCCTATGAGTCGATGCTCGCCCCGATGTCAGTGAGGGAAACTCAAACCCAAACTCAGACCCAAGGTATTCCCTCATTCTGAGGGAATGCCTTGGGTATCCCACGGTCGGTCAAGTCAGAGAGAGGGCACACCCATTTAGAATATTCAGGAGCATGATCGCAGTAATAGGTTACAAGGCGGAGTCCCGTTCTCAGATCCTTCTTTGTTTCCAGGGCACTGTGCACCTGGACACTGTGCTCCTCAGCCTTTGCTTCGTTTCTTCCTCAGACAAGGATTCCTCACTCGGTGTGTCATTCACGAGTTCTAAATCTCCTGTCCTTTCGAATTCGGGCAACACCAATTGCTTCTGAATTTGGCCATTAATTTTGCTTTCATGAAAAGCCAATCTATCCTGCACATTCCTTCCGTGCGTACTTTCAACTGCTTGTGTACAAACTTCATGCAGCGAATCATCCTCTTTCTGTTCTGCCCTGAAGCTAGCCACAGGCGTGACATCATCTGAACCCACAGCTTCATTTCCAGCTAGGCCCACCGAAGCACCGATATCTTCCTCCGTCTCCTCATTGAGCTCTGGACCCCCTGCCGGCCAGTTGGCGACCGCAATATCTGTGGCGGTAAACACTTGCGCGAGAGTGGCTTTATCCTGCGCTTCTTCATCCAGTTTCCTTTTCACGCGTTCCAGAAGTTCACGTGCCTTTGGCGTTAACAATGCGCCGGCCCTTGTGACACCACCTCGGCTCCTACCAACTCTCTGTCGCAGCAACTGCTGATAGTTTTGCGGTGCGAAACTAATCCGCAACCTTCAAGTTCTTTTTCCAGGCTGCTCACTGCTCTCGAACTCCACGTCGCCACCGCCACTATGCCGCCCTCGACATCACTTGCGCTCCTGCAGTTCACCCCGTCAGCCTTGCCGACTCGAACTCCGCGGCGCTACGGCGCTGTGCCACCTCTGACGTCACCTGCGCTCCTGCGATTCACCCCGTCAGCTTTGCCGACTCGAACTCCGCGGCGTTACGTCGCTGTGTAACCCTTGACGTCTTCTGCGCTCCTGCGGTTCACCCCGCCAGTCTTGCTGACTCGAACACCGCTGCGCTGCATCGCTATTCCACATGTGGCATCTCCGGCATTCCTGTGGTGTGCGTCTTCGAGATTCCTGCAGCTCCGCTCAGCAACAATGAGCCTGCTGCAGACTGTCCAGCTTGCAGCCTTGCTCGTAGCTTTCTGCGCCGTCTTTCCGATGCTGATGTGTCCTTTCTTGGGGCCTCCCAATGCTTTCCCGCCTGCTTGTTCTCCGCCCAAGCAACCAACACATCACTTGCCTTCAGTAGAAAGACGTCGCGATCCTGTCGACTGCGCCAGTTGATGTTCGCCTCGATGTCAGTAAGGGAAACTTGAAGATTTGGGTGTAGCGAAGTAGGCATGCCAGTGACGCTGATTGCAAAGGGGTTAACTGTTTATTAAAATAGAATAGTGTCGCAGTACAGCGCGGACTGTAGACATGTAGACGTTCAATAGCCGTAGGACAACTTATTCAAATACAAAACAGGCCAGAGACACGTCTTCTTCGTCCTCGCCGAATCCCACTGACCCACTAGACGAAATCCGTTAATGTCCCTATCTTCGTTGTCGTCTGCATAGAACAGACGCACGCGTCATTTGTCCCCCCCTAAGAGAGCATCGTCCCGATGCTAGACCAGAAGTGTCACTTGCGGAGTTAAGGGTCTCTCGTATAGTTATTCGCTCACATACGGCTTCATGCGGACAATGTGCGCAAGTTCAGGACGGTGCGTGCGGCGCCGCGTACAATTGGGACTATCGGGGACGACTTCGTACGTGACGTCACTGAGTCAGCGCAATACTCGATATGGTCCGAAGTATCGCCTTAACAGCTTCTCGGAGAGGCCTCGTTTTCGTATGGGTGTCCAAACCCACACTCTGTCGTCGTAGTCTTGCTGCTGGCAGATCCGCAAGCGCGTGAGTTGCCGAGCCTCTTCTGCGCGTTGCGTAAACACAACGGCGTCCGTATCAGTGTCGTCAAAGCCATGTGGAAGCATAGCATCCAACATCGCTTGTACATCCCGCCCATAAACAAGGGTGAACGGAGTCATGCGCGTCGTCTCTTGTTTCGCTGTGTTATTTGCAAAGGTGATATACGGTAGGACGTCGTCCCAATTTTTATGTTCAACATCCACGTACATGGAGAGCATGTCTTCAATTGTTTTGTTTAGGCGTTCTGTTAATCCGTTGGTTTGTGGATGGTAGGCGGTTGATTTCCGATGCGCCGTTCCACTTAGCAGCAAAACGTGATCTAAAAGCGCAGCAGTGAATGCGGTTCCTCGGTCTGTTTCACGACGGCTAGTGCGCCGCGTCGCAACACAATGTGCTCAATGAAAAAGCGCGCCACCTCTTCCGCTGTGCTGCTCTGGATTGCCTTTGTTTCAGCGTAACGTGTGAGATAGTCGGTTGCTAGGATAACAAAGCGATTCCGGGCAGTAGAAGTAGGAAGCGGACCCAATATATCCATTCCTATTTGGTCAAATGGTCTTCGAGGAACCTGGACGGGTTGCAGGAGGCCGGCTGGTTTCGACGGAGGCGACTTGCGCCTCTGGCAGTCGAGGCAAGTGCGGATGTGATGTTTCACGGTGGTGTTAAGTCTCGGCCAGTAGTACCTCTGCTTCACTCTGGCCAACGTTCTCGTGTAGCCTAAGTGACCAGAGGTCACCTCGTTGTGACAGGCTTGAAGTACTTCCGTACGAAGAGCTGCAGGAAGGACGAGCAGATAGGGGGACCCGGTCGAAGAAAAGTTTCTTTTGTAGAGGACTTTGGCCCGCAAACAAAACGACAACAGGCCTCTTGCGAAAACTCTAGGTGGTTTCGCAGATCTGCCCTCTAAGTAATTGATGAGCTCAAGCAATTCAGGGTCGTCCCGTTGTTGTTGGGCGATGGTGGATGTGTCCAGGACACAAAGAAATGCCGAGTCTTCTTCGGGTGGAGCAGACGACTCTATCGGCGATCGAGACAGGCAGTCAGCATCCGTGTGTCGTTTCCCCGACTTGTACTTGACAGTCATGTCAAACTCTTGCAGCCGTAGGCTCCAACGCGCCAGTCGTCCCGAAGGGTCTTTAAGGTTTGTCAACCAACACAGTGAATGGTGGTCGCTGATAACTGTGAAGTGGCGGCCATACAAATATGGGCGAAATTTCATAACAGCCCATACTACGGCGAGGCATTTCTTCTCAGTTGTGGAGTAATTGGCCTCTGTGCGTGAGAGTGTTCTGCTTGCCTAGGCAAGTACTCTTTCTGTGCCCTCCTGCCACTGCACAAGAACAGCTCCCAAGCCAACATTGCTGGAATCAGTGTGGCGCAATGTAGGAGCGGTCTCATCAAAGTGAGCAAGCACTGGAGGTGTCTGGAGACGTTCCCGCAAGTCAGTGAATGCACCTTGCTCTTCGTCGCCCCATACAAGAGCAACGTCGTCTCTCGTCAGGCGATTTAACGGTGACGCATTGCGAGCAAAGTCCGCAATAAACCGGCGGTAATAGGCACAGAGGTACTGGGAACTGTACTACGGCCGCAATTTTCTCAGGATCTGGGCGAACACCTGCGTGGCTGACGACGTGACCGAGTGAGTGAGTGAATAAACTTTATTGTAGGTCCGGCGAGGACGCGAACTCGTCGCGCACCCGGCTAGTCCCACGTCGGGACCGGCAGGTCTAGCCCACCGGCCCGGTCGCGGGCACGCTGGACGGCCAGGATTTGCTTTTCTAGAGCGGGGCTACGCAAAAGCGAGTCCCACTCCTCCTTGATGAACTTGGGGTATGTCGACCCACACTCCCACAGCATGTGCGCTAGAGTGGAGGTCTGCCCGCAAGAGGGGCAGGCGTCGTCGCGATACACGTCCGGGTAAGCCTCGTGGAGAACGGACAGACACGGATACGTACTGGTCTGCAGAAGCCTAAGCGAAACGGCTTGCGCCCTATTCAACTTGGGGTGAGGGGGTGGAAAGACCCTTCTAGACATGTAGAAGAATTTAATAATCTCGTTGTGAGTAGCGGGAGCGTCCCTGTGGCCGTAGGGAGGAGGGGAGTCGGTGCTTCTTGTAGAGGAAGCGCGGTCGGTGAGGTCACGCGCAGCCTCGTGAGCAGACTCATTGAGGTTCGGGGGAGCACCCTCGACCGACCCTACGTGAGCTGGAAACCAGTGGATTGAATGATGCGTGAGAGCATCTCGACTCGAGCTGCTAAGAAGACGAGCAGCTTGCTTGGCGATGCAACCCTTCTGAAAAGCCCTAACTGCTGTTTTGGAATCGCTATATATCTCGAATCCACGACCGTCTAACAGGGCGAGGGCGATGGCGGCTTGCTCGGCGACACCGGGGTCTGAAGTGCGAATGGAGGCGCAGTTGGAAATCTTGCCGCTGGAGTCGACCACAACGATGGCAAAGGTCTTCCCATCGCTGTACTCCGCGGCGTCGACGAAGCCTGCTCTAATGTCTCGTTGCTTGATCTGTTTGAGGATAGCTGCTGCTCTGGCCTTGCGTCTGCCCTCGTTATGGACGGGATGGACGTTTCGGGGCACAGGGGCCACTTCGAACTTGTCTCGAATGCACCTGGGGATCGGGGTACTGACCATCGGGAATCCCGCAGGTTGGTAACCCAGCTCTTCGAGGATGTGTCTACCTGCCGTTGTGGTGCTCAAGCGAGTGAGTTGCGCGCGTTCTTGGGCTTCGGCAATCTCCTCGGCAGTGTTATGCACCCCCAGCCTAAGGAGATCCTCGGTATGGGTCCTGATGGGTAGCCCGAGAGCCCTCTTGACCACTTTGCGGATGAGAGCGTTGAGTTTGTCTCGCTCCGCTCTGAGCCAGTTATGCATAGAAATTGTGTACGTAAAGTGACATAGTACGAATGCATTGATAAGCCTGAGGAGATTGTTTTCCTTCATTCCTCGGTGCCGGTTTGCTATTCTGCGAACGAGGCGGAAAGCGTTGTCCGTCTTTGCGATGGTCTTGCGGAGAGCCGTTCCGTTCCCGCCGTTGAATTCGACAAACATGCCCAGGACCCGAATAACGTCAACCCTGGGTATCACCCCCCCCGTCACAAGTGCGAAGACTGATGCTGCTTTCGGAGACTGGCTTCCAATCTTTGGGTCTGCCTCCCTTCTCTTTTCTGTAAAGCAGAAGCTCCGACTTGGCGGGGGAGCATCGAAGTCCGGTGGGGCGGAGATAGTCCTCGATCACGTCTATCGCCTCCTGCATGGATTCTTCGACTCTGCCCTCGCAGCCGCTGGAGCACCATAAGGTGATGTCGTCGGCGTATATGGTGTGCTTGACGCCCTCTACGCGTGCCAACCTCTCGGAAAGACCAATCATACAGATGTTGAACAGGGTGGGTGAGATGACGGCGCCCTGAGGAGTGCCCCGCCCTCCGAGGGGCACATCGTTGGAGCGGAAGTCCCCAATGCGTAGCTTGGCCTTCCTGTCCGTTAGGAAAGAGCTGACGTAGCTATGGAATCTGGAGCCGAGACCCAGATCTGAAATGGTCTTTACGATGAAGCTGTGGAGCACGTTGTCGAAAGCTTTCTCGAGGTCCAGACCGAGCAAAGCCTTGATGTCTCTGGAACGGCCATCCACAATCTGATGCTTTACTAGGCGCATTGCATCCTGCGTCGAGAGTCCGGCGCGGAAGCTGATCATGTTGTACGTGTAAACCTCGTTGTCTTCGAGGTACCCGTTGACCCTGTTGAGGACGACGCGCTCCATGACCTTGCCGACGCAGGAGGTTAGAGAAATCGGCCTGAGGTTCTCGATGTTCGGGGCCTTGCCGGGCTTGGGAATGAGCACCGTGCTGGCCATCTTCCATTCTGCAGGAACAACGCCGCTATTCCAGGACTCGTTGATTTTGTCGGTCAGGAAGACGATCGACGTGTCCTCGAGATTTCTCAACATTCTGTTGGTGACTCCGTCTGGACCCGGCGCAGACTTGCGGTTGAGCGCGAAGATGGCCTGTCTAACCTCGGCAATGGAGAAGTCTTCGTCGAGCTCGGGGCGTGGAGGGCCTCGGTAGTCTGGGAGTTGGGTCACTGGATCTCCGTCGCGACGGACGGGCAAGTACTTCTGTACCAGTTTTGCGACGAGCTCATCGACCGTGTGAGACCTGGTGGCCTCGCGAAGGGCCCTGGCCAACGTATGCCTCTGATTTGACTTTGAGCCGCTTTCGTCGAGAAGGTGCTTCAGCATACCCCAGGATTTGCCGTTGCGCATCTGTCCGTCGATGGATTCGCAGAGCTCGTCCCACTGCTGCTGGCATAGCGCCTTGCAGTGGTCATCGATGACCTTGTTGAGCTCCGAGATCTTTTTTCGGAGTCTGCGATTGAGCCTTTGACCCTTCCATCGGCGGAGCAGGGCGTTTTTGGCCTCGATCAGGTGGGCAAGTCTGCTGTCCATCCGCTCGACGTCGAGATCGGTTTCCATTTTCTTGGTAGCCGCGGAAGCGTCGTTCCGGACGCCTTCGCACCATTCTTCGAGGGTGGCGGGTGCCCTGGCTCTGCTGGGTTCTTCGCGAATCTTGCGAAAGTGGTCCCAATCGATGAACGTGAATTCCTTGATCCTACTCCGAGACACCTTGAAGTTGGTCTCGAGAATGTAGTGGTCGCTGCCGAACTCCATGGCGGTGTTCTCCCAGCCCACGTCCTCAACGTTCCTGACGAACGCTAGGTCAGGTGTCGAGTCCCGGGTGACGGAGTTGCCGATGCGAGTAGGAAAATTCTTGTCAGTGACCAGAGTGAGGTCCATCTCGTTGGCGTCTTGCCACAGGTTACGCCCCTTGGTAGTGTCGTAGACGTAACCCCAGATGCCGTACGGTGCGTTGAAGTCACCGACGACGACCAAGGGTCGAGGGCCGGCCAAGTCGGTCGCTTTCTTGAGGATGGTCTTGAACTGCTGGCGCGAGTCCCTGGGGTTGCTGTAGATATTGAGGACGAACACGCTGTTTCTGCGCTGATTCTGGTGTGGTACGTCGAGCAGGATCTCAACCATGACATATTCAATTCTACCACACCCCAGCTTGAGGTCGTGCGTGAGATGAGTCAGCCTTTTATCAATCAAGGTGCAAATCCCTCGCCCCCCGGGCAGGCCCGACACGGCCCTGTAGCCCTGGAGCGAGGCGGCGGAGACTAATGTTTCCTGGAGAGCAATGACCTGAGGTTTGACAGCGAAGGACCTGAAGAACTGCTGCAGAGGGGCTTTTTTGTTAGAATATCCCCTGCAGTTCCATTGCCAAATGCGAAAACTCTCTTTGGACCTATCCATCATGGCGGACCGGATGGACTACCACCTAACGGGGCAGTTAGGGCTGTGCAAAGACTGGGACCTCCTGACGCCGCCCTGGTTGGATATTGAAGTCTAGCTTCCTTTAGTATGGCGGGAACGGTAAGCGGTTGTACGACGGAGGCGGGTGTAGCCATTCGCGCCTCAATGGCGTCTATGCGATCAGCGAGAGCTCCGAGGCCCCTGTTGGGGTCTCCGAGTGCAACCTGAATTTGACGAACGTTATCGGTGAGACAATTGACGCTAGCAGTGACCTGTTTGAGGCCATCTGCCAGCCCAATGAGAGATTGCTTAATGTCGCTGACTTCTGAGGACATCGCTCCCGATTCACCTGTTTGTTTTACTACTGCTCTGCGTTTGGAGGACGTCGCAGTACCGTCTACTGGGGCTGGGATTGGAGTCTCTGTGGCCCTGCCTGGCGCAACGTTATCAGACGCATTCGTAACGAGTTTCCGAATCTCTGCCATTTCGTTAACTAGCCTCTTGATCATGCTCTTGAGGTCGTCGTTCTCTTTTCGTAAGCGAATGACTTCCGCGTCCCTAGCTCGCTCTGGGTGTGGGTCGTTACGAGGTGCCTGAGCAGCTTCTATATTGGCACCGGGCTTGGGACGTGCCAGATCGGCCCAAAGGAGGGTCGGCTGCTTCCCCAAACGTGTGGAGGCCGGCTGAGGTCCAGATGCTGGCTGGGTTCTGCAACCTGGGCGGTCCCTGGAGCCGGATCTGGATCGTGATCGGACTCGGGATCTTGACATCGACCTGGCCGTGGAGACGGAGCGGCTCCTGGTGCGACCCCTGGAGCGGCCACGAGACTTGGATTTCCCCCGGGACCGGGAGCGGCTGCGACCGTATTGGCGTTCAGGCGATGCTTGCCGGGCTTGATTCGCGCCCTCCATGGGCGGGAAATGTTCGGCGTTGAGGGCGCGGGAGCGTTCCCCCCGTCTGCGCCTGACGAGATATGGCGTCTGAAATCGTCGCTTGCACTCCTTGGCGGCGGTAAGGTGGTCGCCACCGCACAGCTTGCATTTGGGATCGCACCTATGCTGGGCGTCAGGGTTTGCTTCTCCGCATCCTCTGCAGATGGCGTCGTTGGGCGAAGGGCAGACGTCGGAGCGGTGCCCGAGCCTGCCGCAGCTGTAACACACGTCCATTTGCTTGCGAAATAAAGTGCACCTGACGATCGTGCCGCCGTAGGAGACAAAATTTGGCACTCGGTACCCCTCGAACAGGACCACCACGGTGCCGGTGTTCTTGATTCTTTTGGCGCCCAGCGCCGTGGGATTTCTCGGGTTTACGAGTTTTTTGTCGAGCACCGCGGGCCCGTCGGTATGGGAGACGCCTCGGATGACGCCCTTGCACGTGTAGGGGGGGGCGGCCTCGTAGGCGCTCACCTCGAAACGTTGACCGGCGACGGAGATGCCTTCGATGCCGACGTAGCGTGCAGCGTTGTCCCGGTTTGGTGTGCTGATCACCATTATGTTTTGTTGAAAGTTGGGACACATCGTGTCCGTGTCTCGCGACGCCGGATCGAGCCCGGCAGCCTGCCATGTGGCGTCGGCGACTGCGGTAGGTCCACACTTGCTGATACACAGGCCTCCCCTGGGCCGCACGACGATCTTTGCCTCTTCTTTGGGCAGCGGAGGCATCCTGGCCCCTCGAATTATCTTGCTTTTAATGCCCGCGCGGTCGGCGGGACGCCGAGCGTTGGAACCGGCGTTATGCTGAACGTCGGCCGCACTGGCATTGGCCGCATTTCTCTTGCTCCCTAAAGAACGTCTGGCGGCAACGACCTGCCACCCGGAGTCTTTAGTGAAGTCCTCGGGGGATAAAAGCTCCCCTTCCACCTCACACTCCATCACAAAGTCCGTGGAAAAAGCCTCTGACGAGAAGAGGTGGGCGAGCGATGCCTCGCCTCGGGAACCCTAACACGGTTAGGCTCAGCACACAGTGATGGCGTAGTCGAAAGAAAAACTGGAATAAATGTCACAAAAGTCCACCCACCCACAAAAGTCGGGTATCGGCGTGTTCCTCGTGACTTCACAGATCCGGAAATGTGGAAAGTTCAGGGGTACACACTCGAAAAACATCCGAAAACGATGGCAAAAAGCGGGAGCCGAGCGAACCACGTCAGGTGTGGCTCAAACCCACTGCTGCCAGTCACGACGTGACCGAGAAACTGTAGTTCCCCGAAGCCAAAGTGGCACTTATCCGGCTTCAGGGTGAGGCCGGCGGCGGACAGGATGGACTGCAGAACCGCTTCAAGCCGTTGGAAGTGTTCTTCAAAAGTTGCAGAGAACACGATTACGTCGTCCAGGTACACTAAGCAGGTTTTCCATTTCAGACCCGAAAGCACAGTGTCCATGGGGCGTTGGAATGTAGCAAGGGCAGGGCACAAGCCGAAAGGCAAGACTTTAAATTCGTATAGGCCGTCTGGCGTCACAAAAGCAGTTTTTTCACGGTCTCTCGGATCTACCTCGATTTGCCAATATCCGCTTCTTAAGTCCATTGAAGAGTCGTAACGCGCGTGACGAAGCCTGTCGAGTGAATCATCTATACGGGGAAGCGGGTACACGTCTTTCTTTGTCACTTGATTTAGTTTTCGGTAGTCCACGCAGAAACGCAAGCTGCCGTCTTTTTTCTTAACTAGAACTACAGGAGATGCCCAGGGACTCGTTGATGGTTGAATCACGTCGTCTTCCAGCATTTTGTCACTTGTTGTATGGCTTCACGTTCTCTGGGAGACACACGATAAGGATTTTGGTGAATTGGTCTTGCCGTATCCTCTGTAATTATCCGATGCTTCGTTAGAGGCGTCCGTCCGACGCTGGACGTCGACGCAAAGCAGTCATTGAACTTCCACAATAGCGTGAGAAGCCGCTCTCGTTCGTGCTGCGACAAAGCAGTGCTGACGTCGAGTGCAGAAGCTGGGCCTTGCGTAGGTGCTTCTTCGAGTAGCGAACAGCAGCCTCGAACATCCGCAACGCCATCAAAATAAGCCACAGCCGTGCCCTTTGGAAGGTACCGTCGCTCTGTGCTAAAATTGGTTAGTAACAAGTTAGTGCGCCCGTCGGTGACATTTACGATTCCTCGTGCGACCGAGATACCGTGAGTAAGCAACAACGTGGTTATTTGTTCGGCAACTCCCTCGCAATGAAACGGTGTGTCACATGCTACCGTAACAAGGATGCATGATCGAGGTGGGATGACGACGTCGTCTTCTGCTAGACGAAAGGAGTTGCATTGCTGCGATAAGCAATGGACTAAACCAGGGCTCTTATAAAACGTCACCATACGGTCCGGAATGTTAATTACGGCGCCGTATTCTTTAAGGAAATCCATTCCAAGAATCAAATCCTTACAGCACACAGGAAGAACGATGGAAGTGGCCACCAAAGAAGAATCCTGGATGCTAATTCTAGCAGTACATCTTCCAATAGGCATCAGTAATTGCCCGCCTGCCATCCTTATGTGGGGTCCCGTCCATGGCGTCTTTACTTTCTTCAGACGGAGGACGAGTTCCTGACTCATTATAGAGAAGTCGGCGCCAGTGTTGACTAACGCTGTCACCGGCTGTCCATCCACCATAACATCAATGTCGGCGCTCACAATTTCTTCGGTGTCGGGGTTTATCGGCTTCACGTCGTTTTGCGGCGAGAGTGTCGGGGGCTTTTTATTGTCTTGCGGTGGGCCTGCAACCTTACCCCGAGAGGTCGCCGCCTTCAGTTTCCCCGGCGTGGGCTGGGCGACCTTCGTCCTCGGAGGTCAGCAAAAGTACGTCCAGTAGGGGAAGGCATCTGACGTGGAGGGGTTGGCGAGCGCGACCGACGGCCGAAATCGTACTGAACATGCGGCACAGATTCGTCATTCGGGTGCGCTATTGGAGGTCCCTGAAAAGCAGTTTCGTCGCGACGTAGCATGGAGTCGTCAGTTGCACGTCGACCATAGGACCACGGACGAAAAGGTCGAAATAATGTGTCGCGATGCCAGCAATGACGCGAAATGTGGCCGACGCCTCCGCAGTGAAAACAGAGTGAGCGCCTATCGACGGTGCGCCATGCGTCGGTTCTCCGAAATTGCGGCCGTCCCGTAGTGTCGGTTTGCGGCGTTGGACAAGGCGCTGTGAACGGCGGCTGGTGGTATGACTGTAGCTGCGTGACGGGTGCGCGCCTCGAAGCCCCCTCTTGCGGCGGCGACCAAGGAGCGACCAAGGTGGCTGGTGGTACGGCGGTGTGGTTGTAACGGGTGGTGGACATCGGACAGTGGCTGCGTAGGTCATGGGACGTGGTGATCTTGCAGATCGGCTGCCGGTAACACCTGCCTGATGTCGTCACGCTCCACTCCGGCGATTGACGCTACAGGTCTATCCACTGTCGGTGTCAGAAGTTTTTGAATTTCTTCTCTGACGAGTTCTCTGATCAATTCTCGCAAGGGGTTCTGATACTCGCCAGTCAGTGCGGCGGCATTGATTGTGGTGCTGGTGGACAGTCGATCGTACTGTCTGCATCTCTGATGACGGGCCCGCTCAATACCCGTAGCCTCTTTGATAAAGTCAGCGACGGTGACTGGTGGATTCCGCACAAGTCCCGCGAACAACTGCTCTTTTACACCTCGCATGAGGTAGCGCAACTTTCTTTCGTCAGTCATGTTCGGGTCGGCTCTACGAAAGAGGCGGGTCATGTCCTCGGCGAACATTGTTACCAACTCATTAGGTTGTTGTACGCGTAGCTCCATCATCTGCTGGGCACGGTCGCGTCGGTCGGCACTCGCAAAAGTATCTGTGATTTTCTGACGAAAGTCATTCCATGTCGTTAGGCTAGCTTCGCGGTTTTCGTACCAAGTACGGCCGCTGTCGTCAAGGGCGAAATAGACGTGGGAGAGCTTTTGCTGCTCAGTCCCCTGATTAATCTGTGCGACGCGTTCATATTTGTCAAGCCAGTCTTCAATGTCTTCGAAGACTGCTCCGCGATAGCGATCGGGAACCAGAGGATGCAGAACGGCTACTTGCTGTGTACTGGTAAACCGGCTGCTTTGGGGTGCTTGCGTTGGGCTGGTTTCGGCCATTGCGAGATGTGTGGAGCTCCTAGAGAGAGGTGGTCGAAGAGGGGAGAACTCCGGGGCAAGGCCTAGCAGTCGACGAATAAAGCGATGCACGGGTGTTGAAACTGGTGATAACGCGTCCGGGCTAGAGGAACGACTCCCAGAATGACTCCCGAGCATCAGGCGCGGTCAGTACCCAGCACCTCCACCAGTGTCGCAGTACAACACGGACTGTAGACAGGGTGACGTTCAAGAACCGTAGGACAACTTGTTCAAATAAAAAACAGGCCAGAGACACGTGTTCTTCATCCTCGCCAAATCCCACTGACCCACTAGACGAAATCCGTTAATGTCCCTATCTTCGTTGTCGTCTGCATAGAAGAATAGACGCACGCGTCAATAGGCAAGCGATAGAATGGAAAGTATTGACACGGACATCAAACTACGAGTCAAACGTTAGAATTTGGTCTTCTTTCTCTTAGCCAAAGCTCCACCGAATCCCCCTCCAACCGCCCTGCACGTACCTAAAAGCATCCCCAGCAACCGCCTCGCCCCAGCTTTCGTCCAATCACACTGCGGTGCGCGCAGTGTGCACAAAAGGAGGCTCCAGCGTGACACTATCTGGAGTTCCAATATGTCAAGGCCGTCGCCACACATTCTTTGCAGTACAACGAGTCTCTTGTCTCACGAACAAGCAAGGCACACTCCGTCGCAGAAAACACTTCCACGCCCGATTGGGGCATCTGGTCCGTTTGCGGAATGTCTCGGCATGGTGCGGTTCAGCGGCGAGTGGTCGCCTACAAAGCCACGACACTGCTTTTGCGAACCGACCGCCGGAAGCCCTGACTCACAGTCTACTCGCTTACGCGCTCTTCGTAAACCGCGCCTCCCCCATCCCCGATGGCTATAACTCTCCGCCGCCGTCTTGGTGTCGGAGCACGCGTATATTCTGGCCACTCCGCGTGACCCTTACCTGCAGCCGCCCGCACAGACAACGCTGAACTCCACTGTATGTTTATCAGTTCATATGGCCGATAAAACTTATGTCCTTACTTCGTACTCCTGTAATACCCTATTGCAATCGATCGCTCAGCTCTCGGGAGAAACTGCGACTATTTTTGGAGATATAGAACTACATGCCAGACGGTGTGCTAACAGTATATTTATGCTTCATGCTTTCAAGCTGAAATACAACTCAATTGACAATACATTAACCCGCAGTGCGCGTGGTTGTCCTCTTTACCTTAAAAGCAATAATAAGCTCGCATATGCCAAACCAAGCAAGTGAATCGAATTGAATTCGGAGGTTTCACGAGCCAACACCATGATTGGACTGTGAGGATGTACTGGGGGATTCCGGATTTATGTTGACCAGCAGGCGATCTTTACCACGCCCCCAATGCACGGGACACGGGCGTTTCTGCATGTCACCCCCATCGAAATGCTGCTGCCGCGGCCATAATTTGCTCCCGCGACCTCGCGATTGGCAGCGCAACACCATAGCCGCTAAAACACTGCGGCACGGCAAGTAAATTATAAGTGGCACTAGTATGAATGCAGTCATGTAATTGCTGTTGCTGCTAACCACTAGGGTTTAAGCAGTAAAGCTACAGGGTTTTCTGAGAGACTTTGCATTGAGGTAAATCTGTTCTGCCACTAGTCGTGGTGTGCGGTTCTTCGTTGATATTTCTTGCACAGCCTTATAAATATACAGCTACCAAGTAGTCACTTCACATCTTAGGTGAAAAGGAGGTGCGTGTGTTCCCGGAAAGGTCAGGCCCAGGCCACTTGACCAGTCATGTATTACTGCGCGAAGAGAAAACTGCGACAAGGAAGAAAGCACACAACACATGCGCAGAATCACTACTGCCTGATTCTGAAAGCTGCTACAAATAAATAGTTGGACAAGGTACCACTGTCATGATACCTCTGGAGTAAAGACCGGACGAGCAAAAACGTACTATGCGTCACAAAACGATATTTTCCATGCGTAGACATTCAACAGACCGCGTGCTACACAGCCACGAGGACTCCTGATCTGTGAAGGCTATTGATGGTTGGTATATGAATCCCTCAAATTTTCCAGTTTAGAACGCTTCTGTTATCTCGCAGTTTTATTCCCTTCTCCCTCAGCATAAAGGGTACATATTCTTTACCGATAAATAGATACCAATACTGAAGTACACTATTACAAAATGCACCAATTCATGGACACGTGGTGCAGGAACTTCAGTGTACAGTCTGCCCCAGACATCCAGTCCAATACCTTTCCTGGTTTTTCACACCTCGTCTCAAAGTAAAAGGTGGCCATTTTTCCTACTGTAAAAGCATGATTGAGTAATGCAGCCTAACCTCCCTATCCTTTGTAGTCTCTCTGTAACAGACGCCCTATTGTGGCACTACGCATCGGGCACGTATAAACAAGCGAATTTTGCAACGCAGCATGACATTTAGGTGCGCAGCTCTTAGATGCCCGTTCCAGCGTCGAGAATCGGCGTACCTCGGCGTGGTACCTTGGCGTAACTGAGTGAACCAGCACGGAGAAAGATGAAAGCGAAGCGCAGCGGATAACGAAAGAAGAGCACGCGAGCAGGAAATTGGCGGAGGAGCGGAGGTAAAACGGCGTGCGCATGCGCTGAGTTGCCGGCGGCTAAGGCATCCGCCGACGCATGGGCAATCTCACCTGCGCTTCCAAGGAGGGGGGCAGGATGTTGTGAGGTCGGGAGGGCTACGCTCGTCCGCGGCGTCAGCTGCTCAGGTAAGTTCGCGATACCAGCGTGTGGAACTGACACATCTGCTCCTGCAAGTGACAGCTAGTGGCTACGAGTAAAGGCCCAACCACTGGCAGGCGTCCGCACGCTTCACCACGCGCCGATGTGTCCAAATTTTTGGTCGCGAACAACGTGACGCGCGGCGGCACGCAGAGATTTTGCCGACTACCAATGCTAGAAGATCGGTGACGCGTCGCCAGCGTGCGTCAATCAGAGGCCGCGAAGATTGCGGCTGCTATGCCTATGATGGACGCCGATGCGAAGACGCCGACACCAAGGATCGTCCAATTGTTTAGACGCACGATGCGCGCGACAGTGTTCCTGAAAGACAATGTTGTGATGCTAGACCGACAACGATACGACCGACGACCGCTGGTTGTGGCAGTGCGACGTGGATCTGAGCCGAGTTCGAAAAACAACGACAAATTCAATCTGCCCAATTGGTTCAGCCGGTCTCAATGCTATCCTCTCGGAAAACATGCAACCGAATCTCGATTGCCGCAACGCCTGTGCACGGTGTATGTATATGTTGCCATGCTCGAAGCGAATGAAAACATGCTTCCGAGCTCCCAAGTGTGAACAATCAGCACTCGCGTACCGCAGATGTTGTTTAAATCCCGCATAGGTCTAGCAGGACCATAGAGTTCGTAACTAGCAAGTCTACGAGCCCAGATGAGAAACTTCGTCGAAAGAAATGAATTCTGTGTTCCGTTTGGCGCTGCAGCGATTTAAAATATGGCAATCATGACTTCGTGTCTGGGGTGTGGTGTGGTGAATGAACTGTACGGTTCTTCGGGTGGTGAACCGCGGCGTCTTTCGCGTGTCCTTAACTGACGGAAGCTTAACGGGCGAGCTCTGCGCTGCTTCCAGTGTAAAGATAACTTTCAAAAGCGAAAGACACTAGTAGTCAAACACTGAGAAGTACACACATCATCAGTCAAGCAGTCCGTTTCGGTTCACAGAGCGCTCTTCTATTATGCATGTGAATCCAGTTCAGAACAAGCTCACAGTATTCCATCACTCACTTCTTTCAAGTACATATGTCTTATGGGCTAGTTGGGGATCAATCGCTCGAGCAGCGCACAAGAACGCTGACGCACTGACGGAAACATGACACAGCGCTGCCATGTTTGAGTCAGCGTGTCCTTATACTGGATCACTGCAAAAAGAAATCATCTGTTTGCAATATGTGCACCCTGTGCAATGCATAGCAGGACCTGCATCATGCAAGACCGATGCCTGAAGCGCCGCATACAAGGACTGCTTCGATGCTTGCTTGAGAAACAGCACGAACAGAGTGGATCAAACTCTAATTGGCTTTTCTTCTGTTTTTCTTTTTTGTTTATGGAAAGAGCAGATGGTGTGAGTTCATTGCGGGGAAGAGGAGAACATGTCATCAGTGCTTTGTAGTCAGTGTGCTTAAACGGCTCAAATTTCTTCACCTTCCACTAAAATGTTTCTCGCTGCGATACTATAAACTGTAGTCAGGAAAGAGAACTCAAAACCAAGCTCGCAATGAATCTTGGCAGAATGTGTTTGATTAACAAGTTCCCACCTTCATTGCAAGATTACGCTGATATACAGTATATGCGCTTGAAAGAAATGAAAAAAAGGTGAACGACTGGGCCTGGAATAACAAACTTTGTCATAGCACGGCAAAAATGCTATCATGCATATAAGCCACAACAGAACTCTTGCATGCCCAACGTACTTCCTCGGAAGCACCCCTATATAGACTGTTCGGGGGGTTCCCATTCCGGGTGTAATTGACATTCAGCCCTTCTCCCGACTTTTGCGCATATGTCACCAGCACCATGTCTAACGCTCGTCCCAATGTGGGGTTTGTGTCCCGTGTCCCCCTTCACTGTGGGCCTGAAGTTTTCAGAGCAGTATAGACTTCTATCATCCTGCCACAGCTTGAGTACTGTTCATCAGTATTGTCCTCGTACAAAACTCACCTTGCTGTCCAGCTGGAGCTTGTTGAGCACCGTGCAACACGAACCCTCTGCTGCCGTCTTTTCTGTCATTGTAACTTCATGCCAGCCTACGAGGATCGCTTCAGTGCCCTCAAGTGGGACACCCTGCAATACCAGCGCAAAATTGTACAAGTCTGTATATTCTGCAGGATGCTTGATGACTCTCTGGACAGCAGTCACCTTTCTTCTTCAGTCCCTCTGAAAAAGCGGTCAGCACTGCCTGAGCTCCATCACGCTTGTACGGCCCGACACGGCAACTGCATGCTTATATCTGGCATCAAGAGCTTTCTCTCCACTCCCCGGGCCATTTGACTCCCCTTTGCGGCCGGAGTGAAGCGGTGCTCCTGCGCGTTGCGCACCCGTCTACTGTCCAGTTCTTGCCGTGTGTGTGTGTGTGTGTCTGTGTGTATCTTCAGCACCCTGCAAATTCCTGCTCAAGAAGGTTGGCTAGCAGACGCTCTAACGTACGGGCCTTAGCTTACTTTTTAGCCTTGCCAGCCATCTAGAGGGCCATGTTACCGCTGAGATTATTATGATTAATATAATCATTATATTACAGTGATCACTACGACCACGTTGGATGTGTTCGCATGATACACAATTCAAAATATTCGTGAAGCCTAATTTCAGTTAATTTCGAAATGCAGTACGCTCTGTGCAAAATCTTACGTTTCAAATACAACTCAATGCGTCGCATTGAGCTCGCAAATATCGATGTCTTTAATATCGAAACTGACAAAAAAAAAAGCGCCGCCGTTATCGCCCGGTGGAAATGCAGAATGTGCAGAATGTGGAGAACGAGCGCCCATGCTGTCTGCTTTCCTTGCTTGTGTTCCGTTCCGGTGTGTCAGCGAAGACGTTCCGCACATCTGCAAGCCTCCGAGTTAGTATACTTCGTTAGCTGCTTCGTACATTGTACCAACGCCGCTGCGCCCCAGCGATGGGCTTTCAATGGGAACTATTCTTCGAAGTGCCGCCGCTTTTCTTTGTCTGGTTGTCGACGTTCGACAGCAGGGCCTCGATGCGTTCTGCCTTCGCTCAATGAAGAGAGCATTGGAGTGACCGAGCTAAAGACGCAGATATAGTCCGTCTTAAAGCGGACGCGATGCACACGCGGTGCAGTGACGCTACATCCGCTAAACATCGGCGAAAATTCGACGCTCCACAGTCTTGTGTGGCTGGCGCGGGAATAAAACATGTCCTAGCGCACGCCGGAGCAGTTGGAAATGGGTGCAGCGCGCCCCAGATTGGCTGAGCAGCGGCAAGCTGTTCGGTTTCACTGGAGCGAGCGTGTTGCGTTTGCGCCTTCGACAAACAAACAAGCGCTCGGTCACTGCGCGGCTGCGGGTCACGTTTAAAGCGCCGCTAAAGTTTTAGCGATCTTAGCATCTCCGGCATGACGTATCCGACATCACAAGCCGGTGCCTGGCACGCTGGAAGCTCCTAACTCGTCGACCGAGTAAACCGATCAGACAACTGCCGCCATCTGTATTAGAGGATGATCAGTAGCTGAGGCTTGGCACTGCCGGGCTGCGCATTTACATTCGCTTGCCTGTGCAGCCGGTCGACTGCAGCGCCGCCCCCGCGGCACCAACGGAAACTATATATCTAGGTAACTTTTCGCCCTAAGGGAGCATAGGTCCCCAGTTGTCGTGTAAAAAACGCGCCTAGCTCCTGAAACGCCATAGCCCCTATGCGCGCGCGTGGGGCCCATAGAAATATACCATAGCGCAGGGTTTAACCCGCTGGAGCAACAGGGTGGGCGGTTCATTGCGCTTGCACGCAAGCAACACGACCACGAACGAAGCGATACAAGGTGGAACAGCGCGCTTTACGGCAATCGAAGTTGTGTGTGTGTGACGCGCTTGGTGTGCAAAGAGCAGTTTAGTTGTGTGTGTGACGAAGGTGTATGCGCAAAATAGCACGACCACGAACGAAGGTGGAACATCGCGTTTTGGCGTTTGGTGTGTGCAGAGCAATCGAGTTGCGTGTGTGACGCGTTAGTTCGCGCAAACAGCACGACCACGAACGAAGCGATACAAGGTGGAACAGCGCGTGTTGCACAATCGAGTTGTGTGTGTGCGTGTGTGTGACGCGTTATTTATGCGCAAAGAGCACGACGACGATCGTCTTCTAACTGCGCCAGAGCAACCCGATTGTTGAGTACTACATACGTATTGCGCGGGCGTTAAAACTAGAGAAACACGGGATTGAGACGCGACCAGCCGCAGTGTACAGGACTGTACGTACGTAAGTTTACAGCACCGACTTTTAATTCGGAGTGAATAAGGGACACACCACGAGTGATTTGTATGCGGAGGTTAACACATGTGCAATAATTAGCGGTGGTATAGAAAAAGAAAGGGGGGGGGGGGAAGCGGAGTGCGGCGGGGATTGCTGAGACAGGTGCTCGAAAGCATTTCCGCGCAAGTTTTGTCGGTGTACTCGATGAACTAAATGCCGCATTAAAGAAATTGTGACGAAATGTTGGCATGTGCGTAGTGGCGCAGTTTAAAATGTGTCCGAGAGTAAATCCGAAAAGAACCGAAGCGTACCATGTGTAAAAAATGTGTGAAAACTACAGCTGCAAGCTTATGTTATGCAGCATTGTCCAATATCGAGATATTGTTCTTATGAATGTAGCACCCATCGCCCTTGTACACATATGTTCTGGCTTCGTTGCACTATCATCGAGGCATTGATCGAGGTTAATAAAACTGTACCCACAACACGGAGGAAGGAAACTAAGGAGAGGCCCTGACGTCACTCTTTGTGAAGCAAAAGTGAAGCCGGAATTTGGCGTTGCTCATGGCGATGCTCCGCCTTTTGGGCCACCCTCCTCGCTTGTTTACATCTTTCGCGAAACCACGCCGCGCTGCGCGTGGTGTCGCGCGCGCTCGCGCAACATCTGGCAGAGTACGGTGCAGGTAACACAGCGCAACAAGACACGGTGACTAACGCAAACCCGCCCACTCAGCGCCTTTGCCACGGCCCGAAACCTACCAGAGCAACACGTGTGAGCGCTCAAAACTATAACAACGCCGCCATTGCGGCCCAAAAGGCGTGGCCATACAAGAGAAAAAATAAAAAAAGCAGCAAAAAAATGAGAACCTACTACGTCATTTCCGCCACACTTTTCTCCTAGCGCGCGGAGGGGGTAGGGCCTCTCCTTAGTTTCCTTCCTCCGTGACCCACAACGAGTGCGTCGCCCTGGTTTCGGTTTCGGTTTTCGCTGCCATTCGTGATAATAAACCGTTTGTAAATCGTACTTTTTGTTGGCAATTCTTTGGACAGAGAACGAAAACGAAAACTGGCAATTAAAATAAGCAATACGTAAAATGTTTTAAACGAAAAACTGTTTCAACATTCTTTAAAGTAACTCTAACATTCTAGGGCTCTAAGCGCCATCTGTTTCCGGTAGTCAAAATGTGTCATGGCGGCTTCCTGTCAATTGGATGTGAGCGTGGACGTGAGCGTAACATGGGAGCTTCGATGGTACATCTAAGCTTTCTTGGTTATCCCAAGCTGTTCCTTATCCTTCCGCGTAATAACTCTTTCTTGTACCCAATAGAATACCGAATAGAGATCGTATAGAAGCTCAGAGGCTGCACCTGTCATTCACATAGACAGGTAAGGTAGCTGTTTGCGACCACTTTCAACTCATCTGGGGCGCACATAATTTTTTTTTGTGTTATTTATGCATGAATAGGCATCATTTTTCACGCCGCCTGAAGTCCTCGCTAAAAGTAGGCTTTAAATGCTCTGCACGCCTTAAATTGACACCCATCTGTAACGTGTTTGAGCCGTTATTTATAGCCCATATCTTGCGGACTACGATTTTAACCTTATGCGCACTACCGCCCCTTTGTTCTGTTGCGCGCACGATATCAGTGTTTTTAGATCCAGAAGGCTGCTTCCGCATGCGAAAAGAGACTCGCCGTGTTAGATTGTACACATGGAGAGCGAACGCTGTGACACGCTCTTTAAATTGGCCGACTGTTGCAAGCGCTGGCATCATTGCCGTCGCCGAAGTATATATACAGGCACACTATAATAGAGACATACGTATTTACAGTGCCAAATGAAGAATTTTCGTCCCTTGGCGCTCTTCTGCTTGGCCTGACAGGCAGAGGTCACGCAGTGCGTTGCAGTGAAAGCGCATGAGCATACAGCGAAATCTACGCGAACGTTTTTATAGACAAATGCTCGAAGATTTCTATCACCAGCTGCCACTTGAAAGTGCGTTTAGCTAGCAAGCCAGCACTAGTGTCTGCGCTTTCAAGCATACACTTGATAATACGAAGATAATGCGACAAAGTGTACTCATATGAATGACAGATTCAATATTTCTTGACACTCGTAAATCCTCAAACCTGCCAGTTCTTGGTTAGTGCGTGAAAAAGTGGAATTTTGTGTTGTCTGAAAGCAGACATTGGTTCATCCAAACGTGGCTTTGCGTAGGCCGTCGCATTGTATGAATGAATTATCAAATGCTTGGGCATTGGAGCAATGAGGCGATGTAGCTCCAAAAATGCACCTTTGTTCTCTTTTCACTTTGCCTCATGCTATTCTGTCTCAAGTTTAGCCAATGTCAAAGCAGGAATTTCGACTGGCACAGCAACGCTCATTTGAATGGCATCTGTCAATGTCGTAAGTTGTCATTGCTCCTTTCAGCACATATGTTACATGGCCTTTGACATCTTCATCATCATCATCAGCCTGGTTACGCCCACTGCAGGACAAAGGCCTCTCCCATACTTCTCCAACAACCCCGGTCATGTACTAATTGTGGCCATGCCGTCCCTGCAAACTTCTTAATCTCATCCGCCCACCTAACTTTCTGCCGCCCCCTGCTACGCTTCCCTTCCCTTGGAATCCAGTCCGTAACCCTTGATGACCATCGGTTATCTTCCCTTTTCATTACATGTCCTGCCCATGCCCATTTCTTTTTCTTGATTTCAACTAAGATGTCATTAACTCGCATTTGTTCCCTCACCCAATCTGCTCTTTTCTTATCCCTTAACATTATACCCATCGTTCTTCTTTCCATAGCTCGTTGCGTCGTCCTCAATTTAAGTAGAACCCTTTTCGTAAGCCTCCAGGTTTCTGCCCCCTACGTCAGTACTGGTAAGACACAGCTGTTATACACTTTTCTCTTGAGGGATAATGGCAAACTGCTGTTCATGATCTGAGAATGTCTGCCAAACGCACCCCAGCCCATTCTTATTCTTCTGATTATTTCAGTCTCATGATCCGGATCCGCGATCACTACCTGCCCTAAGTAGATGTATTCCCTTACCACTTCCAGTACCTCGCAACCTATCGTAAACTGCTGTTCTCTACCGAGACTGTTAAACAGTTTTCTGCAGATTAATTTTTAGACCCACCCTTCTGCTTTGCCTCTCCAGATCAGTGAGCATGCATTGCAATTGGTCCCCTGAGCTACTAAGCAAGGCAATATCATCAGCGAATCGCAAGTTACCTAAGTATTCTCCATTAACTCTTATCCCCGATTCTTCCCAATCCAGGTCTTTGTATACCTCCTGTAAACACGCTGTGAATAGCATTGGAGCGATCATATCTCCCTGCCTGAATCCTTTCTTTACTGGGATTTTGTTGCTTTCTTTATGGAGGACCATGGTTGATGTGAAGCATTATATCTCTCAGTATTTTTACATACGGCTCGTGTACACCCTGATTCCGTAATGCCTCCATGACTGCTGAGGTTTCGATTGAATCAAACGCTTTGTCGTAATCAGTGAAAGCTATATATAATGGTTGGTTATATTCCGCACATTTCTCTATCACCTGATTGATAGTGTGAATGTGGTCTATTGTTGAGTAGCCTTTACGGAATCCTGCCTGGTCCTTTGGTTGACAGAAGTCTAAGGTGTTCCAGATTCTATTTGCGATTGCCTTAGTAAATACTTTGTAGGCAACGGACAGTAAGCTTATCGGTCTAGAATTTTTAAAATCTTTGGCGTCCCATTTCTTATGGGTTAGGATTATGTTAGCGTTCTTCCAAGATTCCGGTACGCTCGAGGTCATGAGGCGTTGCGGATACAGGGTGGCCAGTTTTTCTAGAACAATCTGCCCACCATCCTTCAACAAATCTGCTGTTACGTAATCCACCCCAGCTGCCTTCCCCCTTTGTATAGCTCCCAAAGCACTACTTCTTCCGGCGTTACTTGTGGGATTTCAAATTTCTCTAGACTATTCTCTCTTCCATTATCGTTGTGGGTGCCACTAGTACTGTATAAATCTCTATAGAACTCCTCTGCCACTTGAACTATCTCATCCATATTAGTAATGATATTACTGGCTTTGTCTCTTAACGCATACATCTGATTCTTGCCTGTTCCTAGTTTCTTCACTGCTTTTAGGCTTCCTCCATTCCTGAGAGCATGTTCAATCCTATCCATATTATACTTCCTTATGTGAGCTGTCTTACGCTTGTTGATTAACTTCGAAAGTTCTGCCAGTTCTATTCTAGCCGTAGGGTTAGAGGCTTTCATACATTGGCGTTTCTTGATCAGATCTTTCGTCTCCTGCGATAGCTTACTGGTATCCTGTCTAACGGAGTTACCACCGACTTCTATTGCACACTTTTTAATGATGCCCACAAGATTGTCGTTCATTGCTTCAACACTAAGGTCCTCTTCCTGAGTCAAAGCCGAATGCCTGTTCTGTAGCTTGATCCGGAATTCCTCGATTTTCCCTCTTCTCTTATCGCTAACTCATTGATCGGCTTCTTGTGTACCAGCTTCTTCCATTTCCTCCTCAAGTCTAGGCTAATTCGAGTTCTTACCATCCTATGGTCACTGCAGCGCACCTTGCCGAGCACGTCCACATCTTGTATGATGCCAGGGTTTGCGCAGAGTATAAAGTCTATTTCATTTCTAGTCTCATCATTCTGGCTTCTCCGCGTGCACTTTCGGCTGTCCTGCTTGCAGAAGAAGGTATTAATTATCCGCATATTATTCTGTTCTGCAAAGTCTACTAGTAACTCTCCCCTGCTATATTTAGTGTCTATGCCATATTCCCCCACTGACTTGTCTCCAGCCTGCTTCTTGCCTACCTTGGCATTGAAGTCGCCCATCAGTATAGTGTATTTTGTTTTGCCTTTACCCATCGCCGATTCCATGTCTTCATAGAAGCTTTCGACTTCCTGGTCATCATGACTGGATGTAGGGGCGTAGACCTGTACGACCTTCAATTTGTACCTCTTATTAAGTGTCGCAACGAGACCTGCCACCCTCTCGTTAATGCTATAGAAGTCCTCTACGTTACCAGCTGTATTCTTATTAATCAGGAATCCGAAAACATCTTCAGTACGACCTAAATGTGCTTCACAGCTGTGATTGCCTCAGTGCGTATAGAAGCAACGAAGTGATGCCAAATACTTTTGCAGAATAACTGAAATGTGGGCAAGTTCATTCGGATTCATGATTATGGCAGATTTGAACCCAACACTGTGTAACACTACTACACAGACTGGCGTTTCGGGTAGTCGAGACAAAATTCTTATTAAAACCTCTTTGAGATTTGGCAAACTGTTAGCTAGGTGGGATAAAGTAATTGTGATTCAGAATAGTAGCCTCAATATTGAGCACAAAGCAAGAGGTGAGTTTTTTATTGTGATCATTTTCTACAAGCATGCACATTAGCCTTACAGTAGTACGAGCATCTTTGTAGCACATCTTTCCCTGTATAAAAAGGGTCATGTTGCTTACTGCTTAGTTGGTGTTATGCATTGTCCACTTCTATGGTGTTGATGCCCAGGATCTCTACAAAACGGAACCTCTTTGGTACAGTCTTGTGGCTGCTTGTGTTCTCCATTAGCCAGAGATGTGAAGGGGGGTTCACGGTCACTGACCAAGTCTGATGTATAACCCGACGTTTTGGAACTGCATACGGGCTCCTTGTTCACTGAGTTGGACAGGAAATCGTCGTCACTTATGTAGCCAGCACGTGACGTAACAAACATGCGTAAATGGCAGGCATAGTCCCTGGTGTCTGGTTCATCGTAGCTGGCGTTGATTGAATGATTAGCGATTCTAGCAGCCGCCGGGATGACATGTTCTTTTCTTTGGCAACAACAGTGGCATTGTCCCAGTCAATCTTGTGACTATGTTCCTGCGCATGTTTGGCAAATAATAGTCGTGTGACTATTATTTCTTAGATCACATTTTCTTTTTTTTTTCCCGTTTCCATGCCTGATCAGACGAACTTTCGTCGAACCCTTGATTATGTAGCCAGAGGCAGTGGCACTGGTTGTGTCCTGTTTGAGACGAATGGTCCTTTTGTCCGTCTCTATCCACTATGACCTGGGCTTATCTCCTGGCTGCTGAAGTGTGCCTGCATTTTCCAGGTCAACTACTCGGACATTAATGTCTGGATACAAATTGGGTAGATCTTGCATGCCATGCCCAACATCAGAGTAAGTTTTCTGTTTCTGCCAGCACTTTTGCTCATGCACTTTCATTTTCCTCCGGTCCGGGAGTTGTGCAAAGAAGCTGTCTGCAGTAGCTTGAAGTGTAGTCCTAAGCCTTCGGCTCGTAAGCATTTGCACTAACGAGGAGCTATATTTCAGAAGGCTCAGTCTATAATCGTGTCTTGTAGGCATCACCTGACGTCTCAAGGGAGTTCTTGGATAAGTTTACAGTGGCTTCTGTGAGATCACTGCGGTGTCGGTAGTGTGGACTGCATGTCATTTGTTGGAATTCTTATGAATTCTGCGAACAGCAAGCTGCGCCCTTTTCCAAGCTACAGTTTGTTGTGGTTCACGGCCACTACACTATTGCACGCCTTGTGAAAACAATGAGGCATTGAGTCACAACCACAGGTCCTGTCAAACTAGCCAGTACTAGCTCAGGATACCCTTACTAGTATTTTGTTATGATGAGCCACCGCACCCCTCCAATAGAAAATATGTCCATGGTGAACTTCTGTAACAGCTTTTCTCAGAATCCCAGTTGCAGGAGTGTCACTCTTCTCTTAGCCCTGTGGTGCTAGCATGCATGACATGACTTGAAGACATTTGCTGTTTGTATGTATTTATGATGCAGTACTTTGTCGTCTTGCTAGGCATTTATTGATTCCAAAGTGGCCTTCAAATGAGAAGTGCTGGGTGGGTAAGCTCCTGTAGCTTCTTGGGCGCGATGGTTTTGTTGCCACAATGTCAACATGTCTTGGACTACATCGTCCTTGTGAAGCCAGAATTCTTTCAGACTTTGCAACACCTTGGCCAGCTCTTTCAAGTGAAGATGCAAAGTTGGCAGCAGCATTAATCTAGTACTTGTTCTTTCTTCAGTTCTTGTAAAGAAGGTGGGGAGAGGCAGCATGCATAGCCTTCAATCTTGGTATGCCCTTCTGGTGCCTGTTATTCTCCTTCACATGAGAACTTGACAGTGTATCAGCTGCGGGAAAGTCTTTGCCTAAGATGTACATTATGCCTCATAATGTATCAATCATGTGTGCATTTTATGATTTCGGAAACAGATTGTTGCCCCATTTATAGAATTTATCTCAAGCTTGCAAGAAAGAAAGCACTTCTTTCTATATCTAGGCATAGCCAGGCATTCTGTCTCTGCAAAATATCTTGAGGCGTATCTAGTAACATGTTGCCCATCGTCTTGCTTTTGGCTGAGCACTGCAACTAGACCACAGCACAAAGCATCAGCTGTGATTAGCAGCTGGTTTCTCATTTTGAGGAGCGCCAGCCAAGCACTGGATCTGAAGAAAGTATTTCTTTCCATTTTGAGAATTCTTGAACCTGTGTGGGTTCCAGATAAACCATGCTTTGAAAACAGCATGCTGGGCAATGGGTGTAGTGTTTGTCATGTTAGGAGCGAATAAACCTAGATAGGTGGTCATGCCCATTAGCAGCTGTAGTTCTGGAGGATGGTCTTTGCATGTCTGTGACAGCTTTGAGCTTGTTTTCGTTCATGATATGCCCGAAGTAGGATATTATTGTGATGCCAAACTTACATTTCTCTTTGTTGATGGCAGCTCTTGCCCAGTGGGTGCCCTCAAATGTACTGCAGAGTTTGTTGTGTTGCTGTTTAGTTGAGCATCAACTGATAACCTCGACCATATGACAAGCAACACATGTAAGTTCTGGATGAATATCATTCATATACCATTGTATTTGATCTGGGGCGCGCCAGATACCAAATCGCATGAGCAGTTAAAGTGAAACCAATGGAATGGTGCTGTAAATGTGGTCAAGAACTTTCCGTCATTTCTCAGGGATTTGCCAAAACCCTGAATTTGGGCATCAATTTTTCATACACCAAGCTGTGACTCGTAGTATCTGAAGGGTATGCTCTACTGCAGGAATTGGATATGATGCTCATAGAACTTGCTTGTTCAGTTTTTGTATAATCCATAAAAGTGTCGAGTGCTCCTGATGGCCTCGTCACCACTACCATAAGCGTGCACCAAGGAGTTGGCTCTGTCATAGCTGTCGTAAAACCAATCTTAAACCTGGAGAAGTTTGGCTTTTGTCTTCTATAAAAGTAGCCATACAAAACAGTGAATATTAGTCCAAAGGACGCAGGCTTGAGTTTCAACATTGTCATGCAAGCTGCGCAGAGTATTTGAGGATGCGGCTTTGAATCTCCTTAACCATTAACATTCTCAATCTGTAAGCGCTCGACTTCACCTTCACAATCACCTCTGTGACCTATTTAGCAAATTTATTTGGAAATAGCAGCATTCTGCCTGATGCACGAGATGGAACTTCATGTTGTGCTAGTCGCCTTACACAGTGACCACAGTAGCTTGGAGATCACCACCTTCTTGAAATGTCACGAACCACATTGTTTTCAGGTTGATACAAGAAATCGTGTCTAATAATCATCTCTGACAAAAAGAAATAACTGATGCCCGTGGCAAGGTGCCATTCAAGTGGTTGAGTTCCTCCGGGAGGTAGGGGGTGATACGAGTGAGAACCCTCAAAAGCCGATTATGGCCTTAGCCAAGCAGCCCTAGGTGACATAGTAAAGCTTTTTGGGCACGATGTTATTAGGCACCACCCTATGTAATTTATTTGCTTCCACAACCCCTGCATGGCTCACGAGTGTCTGGTGGTAAATTTCTGAAGCCACATCAACCTCAATGTAGCATTCCTAGTTCCGAACACTTCAATCTGCATGCCACTATGTATGGCAGGTGTTACTGGGAAGGAGACTGACGAACAGCTACACATAGATAAAAACACTCTAAAGGCTGTTATTGCGAAAACACTGCCCAACATCAACACACGCTATATGATACAAGAATGTTGCTACTATGAAAGATTAATTCAGTCAGTAATTGAAGATGAAGATGGTTTTACTCAATAGCCTTATAGAAAATGGTAACAGAAAGCTAATAAATTTGGAACTTATGTTTCAAATCTTGTCTGGAAAAAAAATCATTATGTCTTCAAATATCTCACGCAGCCGCTAATCCTGTTCTACTTCATCACCTTCAGGTATGCTAGGGAAGTCTTTCTCGTCATTGGGCTCCAAAATGTAGTTGAGCAAAAGGAGTAGACCTAGGTGGCTGACAGGATGGCCCTTCTTTAAGTGTGGTGCATAGAAGAAAAAAGCATGCAAACATCTTCAACACTGTAATGAGCATTAACTGTTAGGGATGAAACATGAAAAACCCCAGGGAAAACATTTAGGTTTGGTGGAAATGTACAAAATACACAGAGACTAAAGACAGTGAAGGAAAATAAAAAATGCTTGTGTAAGCTTCTTCAGCAGTGCGTTTGTTGCCTGTAGACAACACCAGGTAGAACTTGGAAAGCGACCTTCACCCTGAGTTGACGTCAATTCTACGTGCAATTGGTGCATATTGACACAAAGATGTGGGGCTCCCGCACCGCAGAACGGCGCGCGCAAAGGTCGGCGCTATGAAACACGAAGTGCGTAAGCTACACGCTCTTGTTCTGGCCCCCTATTAAAGAAAAGCGTATATTTTGCAAGACTCCGTCTCCAATCTGCGTTACATTTTTCTGGTGGAGGTGCGGGGTACGTGCTACCACTCCCAGATCGAACACCGCCTACAAACCCAGTACGAAGTCCGGTCAAGCTCACTACTGTGCAAGTACGGACAAGCTGCCGACTTCAAGGACTGCTGCCTGAGCATGAGCCTCTACGCAGTCAAGTAAGAAGGACGAATACATCGGTTCCATCTTCCTCGACCGCGCTGACCGAGGTCGTCCTCAACCAGCCACGAATCCCCACGTCCTTTCATGGGGACACCTTTGAGGATGTAGAGGACTGGCTCGATCACTTTGAGCGTGTTGCAGAATTCAACGGCTGGACTCCAGAGCGCAAGCTACGGAACGGCTACTTTGCCCTCAAGGACTATGTGTGGACATGGTTTGAGAATCATGAAGCGGGGCCCTATCGACATGGGACGAATTCTGACAACAGCTAATCGGCACATACGCCAGCTTCGATCACAAGGAGCGAGCTTAATCTGCAATTCAGGCGAGAGTACAGAGGCCGAATGAAAGCGTCGCAATGTTTCTCGAAGATATATGCCGACTTTTCCGACGCGCGGATCTATCCATGCCGGAAGAAAAGAAGCTCAGGAACTTGATGCGCACTGTCAAGCAAGAGTTATTCGGTGCCCTAATATGCAACCCACCAAAGACTGTTGCAGAGTTTCTCGCGGAAGCCGTATCAATGGAAAAGGCACTGCAGCAGCGAACAAGGCAGAACCGCGACGTGTCGACCCTATCGTATGACTCTCTCGCTATACCCCTGGACAATACCGACGCCTTGCAGGAGCTCATTAGGTTTATCGTTCGAGAGTAGCTTCAAAATCTTCAGGTGGCTCCAGCATCGGTACAGCGGCTCGATCTGGCTGAGGTCGTCCGGGAGGAAATCAGGCAGTCAGTCGAAGTCCCAGAGTGAAGCGAGACACCACAGCACGAGGTACGGCAGCCACAACCTTGCATGTCGTATGCGGAAGCAACGTGGAGTTCGTATTTTTCGCGATGTGAGCGACGTCCCGGACTTTCATGGTGTGCACGCCGTTGAACAAGCAACTGGCGACTTCAGGCCTCGCCGCACGCCATTCATGCCTGAAACACGACCACCCCGCAAGAGCGACGTATGGCGCACCGCAGACCGGAGGCCCTTGTATTTTTATTGCGATGAAGCTGATCACCTCTACAGGGCGTGTCCTTACCGTCGAGCTGGGCTCCTTGGATTTTCACTGAATGCACCGTGCCCGTGCAATGGTGAACGCCCCCTGGAGTTTGAAGCATACCTCGCAGAGGCCAGGACCTTGTTTGCTCCACGATTCCTTAAACCCCGGTCACCGTCACCCGCCCGAAACTGGTCTTCCAGCCCCCTCCTCACATCGAGAGCAACGAGGCGTCGCTCACCCAGCCCTGCCTCCCAGGAAAACTAAGTCCAGCGACCTGCGCAGGTGAGGTTGCTGACGTTGCGAACGCTGAAGATCCTCCACTACGACGACCGCGATATGACGTAATTGAGATGCAGAGAAAGCAGTGTAGTTCCGTGTCAGTATCCTGCGACGTACGAGTTACCATAGATGACCACGAAGTCACGGCGTTAATCGACATGGGTGCAGACACGTCTGTCATGAGCCAGAATCTCGCGTGTATGCTGAACAAAGTTTCGACGCAATGGACCGGAACTCGGATTCGTACTGCAGGAGGGCATCTCATAACTCCAATGGGTCGGTGCACGGCACGAGTCAACATGCAGGGCTTCGCGTACATCGGCGACTTCGTCATTCTTCCTGAATGTTCAAAGGACCTTATACTCGGCATGGATTTCCTTGAGGCGAACAGTGCCATCATTGACCTGCAAGAGTCTAGAGTCAGCTTCACGACTACGCAAGCCATGGCGAACAGTAATGACAACGACCGTGACATCGCGCTTTGAGTAACTGACGATCACATCACGTTGCCACCCAAGAGTAGCGTGCTTACCCTTGTCCGATGCGACATGGAGGACGCCGCCGAAGGAATTGCTGAGGCAAACATGCCCCTGCTTCTTGAGCGCCACATTTGTATAGCCAGAGGGCTTCTTCGGGTGCAAAACAAATGTTCAGTCATTTTGCTAACAAACTTTAGCAACAAGTATCGACATGTACCGCGACGAACGAAATGGCTGAACTGAGCTCATTTCCTCGCGAAATCACTAACGTTACTGACATTGCCACATTGGAAACCGCATCGTCTCAGCAATCTGGGTTACCCAGCCTAAAAGAACGGATTCACTTTAACGCCGCTCTGCCAGACCATCAGAAAGACCGTCTACTGAGTCTTGTGAATGAATTTGTGGACTGTTTTTCAACGTCATCCAAAGTGCGGCGCACGTCCATCACAAAGCACCACATTATTACGGACGAGTCTTCACGTCCTGTCTGTCAGCATCCTTACAGAGGGTCTCCAGTGGAAAGGGAAGCGATCAAGCATCAGGTGAAAGAGATGCTCCAAGACGACGTGATCCAGCCATCCACCAGCCCGTGGGCCTCCCCTGCAGTGTTAGTCAGAAAGAAAGACAACACACTACGCTTCTGTGTAGATTACAGAAAGTTGAACCGTGTCACCAAGCGTGATGTTTATTCATTGCCACACATCGACGACGCAATGGATCGTCTACAACATGCCAAGTTTTTTTCTTTGTTGGATCTTAAATCAGGATATTGGCAAATCGAAGTTGATGAACAGGATCGTGAAAAAACAGCATTTGTGACACCTGATGGGCTTTATGAGTTCAGAGTTCTCCCCTTCGGTCTCTGTTCCTCACCTGCCACCTTTAATACCACCAGCATACCGTGCTTGCTGAACTCAAACGGCAAACCTGCCTCGTATACTTGGACGATGTCGTCGTGTTCTCGAGCACGTTTGACGAACATCTCACATGACTCGAGAGTGTCCTGACTGCGATCCATACTGCCGGCCTCACCATCAAGCCTGAGAAATGGTACTTCAGGTTCCAAGAGCTCAAATTTTTTCGCCATGTCGTTGGTCCTCAAGGCGTCCGACCAGACCCCGACAAGTTAGCTGCCGTCGCTGAGTTTTCACCACCCACAGACAAGAAGGCTGTCCAACGCTTCCTTAGTTTGTGCGCATATTATGGGCGCTTCGTCAAGGGCTTCTCGAGAATTGCTGAGCCTCTGACAGGGCTTACATGCGACGATGCGCCTTTCATTTGGGCGGATGAGCAGCAGCAGTCTTTCAATGAATTGCGCGTTTGCAAGAGGCCCCGATACTTGCTCATTTCGACGAAGACGCTGACACTGAAATCCATACTGACTCCAGCAATGCGAGTCTCGGCACTTGTGCAGTGGCAAGCTGGTGCGGAACGCACCGTTGCTTATGCAAGCCGCAGTCTCACCAAGGCTGAGAAAAACTACTCAACTACTGAAAAGGAATGCTTAGCGGTTGTGTGGGCAATTGGCAAATTCTGACCCTACTTGTACGGTAAACCCTTTAACGCTGTCAGCGATCAACCACGCCCTGTGCTGGCTTGCCAACCTCAATAGATCCTTCAGGCAGACTAGCCCATTGGAGCCTGCGCTTACAAGAGTATGATATTACAGTTGTCTACTGATCTGGCAGGAAGCACAGTGACGCTGACTGTTTGTCACGTGCACCACTCTCTACGACCTCATCGGACCCTGACCATGACTTGCCATTTGTCGGCGTTATCGACGCCATAAAGATGGCTGAGCACCAGCGCGCTGACGCTGAGCTGCTGCCGCGGATCGAACACCTCCAAGGAGTTGAAGGTGTTTTACCCCGCTCGCTCGTGCGCGGCTTATCATCATACTACTTGTACAACAACGTCCTTTACAGGAAAAACTGCGGAAGCGGCCCCAATACGTACCTCCTTGTCGTGCCATCGGCACTACGCCACGACATTTTGCGAGCCTGCCATGATGAGCCATGTGCGGGACACCTGGGATTTGCCAAGACTTTAGGCAAGGATACGACAGAAGTATTACTGGCCCCGGCTTTATTCCTCTGTGCAACTGTACATGAAGACCTGCCGCGACTGTCAGCGCCGCAAGAAAGCACCAGTTAAACCGACTGGCTTTTCTCCATCCTGTGGACCTTCCTCAAGCACCGTTCCAACAAATAGAATGGATCAACTTGGACTGTTCCCAGTGACCTCTTCGCGCAACAGATGGATAGTCGTCGCTACCGACTACTTAACCCGGTACGCCGAAACTGAAGCTATTCCGCAAGCAAATTCATATGAAGTGGCCAAGTTCTTTGTACGCGACATCGTCCTACGACATGGTGCACCGTCTGTTCTCATCACTGACCGCGGTACAGCATTTACAGTGGAACTTATGCAGGATGTTCTCCAGCTGACGCATAGCTCTCACCACAAGAGCACTGCATATCACCCTCAAACCAATGGATTAACGGAACGTCTGAACAGAACGCTGGCTGATTTGTTCTCCGTGTATGTCGACATAGAGCACAAGACGTGGGACGCGATCTTACCCTATGTGACTTTCGTGTATAACACTGCTGTACAGGAGACTACACAGTTTACGCCGTTCAAACTTGTATACGGGCGCCACGTCAGGTCAACACTTGACGCCATGCTACCACTGGCTGATAATAGCCCTGAAACCCTTCGATACAACTAGGGTCGACGCGACATTCATTACAATACCGGCGGCTGCGTGTGGGTCTGGATGCCTGTCCGCCGCCGTGGACTATCAAAAAAGTTGATCCGCCGGTATTTTGGTCCTTACAAGGTTACACGCCGCCTCTGTGACATGACCTACGAAGTGGTCCCCTACAGTTCTGACCCCAGTTCACTCTGTCGTCGTCCTCCCGCTGAAGTTGTTCACGTAGTGCGCATGAAACCATACTATGCGCATACGTGAATGCCGAGATGCACCTGAGGAGCTCCATTTCTTATGTCACTGAAATAACTTTTTGACGCGACCGAGACGGTCGCTTTTCTCATGGGAGGCAATTGACACAAAGATGTGGGGCTCCTGCACCGCAGGACGGCGCGCGCAAAGGTCGGTGCCACTAAAGACGATGAAGTGCGTAAGCTGCACGCTCTTGTTCTGGCCCGCCATTAAAGAGAAGCGTATATTCTGCCAGACTCCGTCTCCAATCTACGTTACCATATAGTCCTTGTCGGGTGTACAATTAAACTTTATATTGCATGTTTTACATATTACTCATCTGATGTCTTAGCAGCATAGGTTTTTCCTCTGCCTTTCTGGTAAAAAAATGTTTGGGAAGTGCGCAAGTGCATCTACTTTGATTTTTTTTGTGCATGGCACATGTGCTGTTGGCTTGGAACTGATTCACAATATTAACAGCCGTAGCGTTCAGGGCCCCATGTCGCTGAAAATCCAGCAGTGGTGTTGGCGACCTTTTTCATGAGAAAATTAATCCCAAACCATGCATCCCGATTCATGCAGGCCCTCCACGTGGCATATAGGCGTTACTGAACGAATTAAAATTCTCAAAGTAGAATGTGTGAAAAATTCATAAAGTATGACTTGCACACAACCTCGAGACATGATAGCGTTGGATTGTAATTTGAATATGCGAGAAAACATAATTCTGTTGTGAAGAAACTCAAACAGAAACCCCTTTTCCAGCTGCCATTTCAGGTCTGTCTTAGGAGTGGCACAGCCCAGAAAGCTCGCCTTCGTGCATAGCGTTTGTCACCAGCATTTCCAGGAAAACATTACAGAAGCATAAGCTGCAGCTGCCCGGAAGCGTGAGAAGCAGCCAGGGATCTTTTAATGCTATCGTGTTCCACTCTTAAAGGCGCAGCTTAAGTGTCCTCCAACCTTTTTTTTTTTTTTGCTGTTTGGGGACGGCCTTCTTAAAGGTGTTGCTTCGTTTCCTTTCTGCTGTAGGGCGAATGTAATATCTGCTTTGAACAACAGCAAAGCCACATTTTGATTGCACTTGATGCTGGCTGCACTAGTGCGGCATCTCTCCTGAACACTATCCAACAGTTCACTATGATGTTATCACTGAAATAGAATACACAAGACACCTTCGTGTACCACTTCATCTACCTCGAAGTAATATGCCATAGCTCTATGATCATATCCTTAACATCCACTACTTTCTTGGATTCATTTCAGATAGCTGGAATGTACAGACTAAAAAAGCTCGGAAGCGCTTGCGCTCTTTGGAGAATTTTGTATGAGCATTTTCAGGCTGTTCTGGTGACACTAAAGAATACTGGCTCTCCTGTAATCGAGAGTGGATGTAAGCACGAAATGGCTGCCAACAAAGCAGATTGATTGTAGATGATACTAGCCACAATCTTAAAATGGGTGTAGCGTACATTCCCAATGGCACACCCCACCCCACCGCACCACGCAACTGTACATTGGTCCATATGGAAGCAAGTTTCCTGTCAAAGACAGAACCCCATTGCAAGTCTCGTCTCGGTCCACCAGATGCGCCGTGGACCTCGCGGACTGCTGGCATTGAAAAGAGCACAAGCAACTGTGTCTCAGTGCCAAAAAATGACAATCAAGTGTACAGTGCCTTGTATCTGCCTCTGAACGTCGCTATTAGAAGTGACCAATAAAACTTCAGCGAACTAGAAGTTACAGCTTGAGTGATATTGTGAGCAAATATTTAGAACTCAGAAGCAATATTTTTTGTAACATGTTTGGGAAGTAACTAGCATATGTATTGCAGTCTTGACTGTTTGCCCGGATGAGCTGGTTTGAGTGACAGGATAATAACTGTGGCTTTTGGTTCATTGAAGGTGGCTGACAACAGGAGCTAAAAGCATTTCATGCTTAAAATGTCTGCAGCAGCGGCACTGTTCGGTTAGTCAAGGACCTCATTTCATGGCCCTCATTCTGACACCTTCGAACACTGTTTCTGCCTTTGTAACGCTTCCTAGAATTTATCCTTCAAATTCTTATGTGAAAGAACCATGCATCAATTTTGGCGTATTTCTCAAACTGTACGAGCAGAATTGCTGCTGATTTCATAAATACAACCTATAAATCAATACAGCAGAATTGTTAGTTGAAATATGTAATCCAAATCAAGGAGCCATTCTTAAGACGATGTTCCCGCTGGCACTGATGCGTGGCATTCCTGGCGTTGGTGAAACATTTATTCTACATGATAAAGCATGAAACATTCACACGTGCTCTTCTTTCCTTCTTTTTTGAGCTTTGCTGTTTCAAGGAGCTTTGCCCTTTGAGTGGCAGCAGCCTGATTGACATAGCTTCTGACTCACATATTTAACATTTTTGCACAGATTGGTCAAGGAGTAGCCAGATTTTGAGAAGTACATCTTTAGCAGAGTCTATAGGTGCTGGCGTTTGGTGTGGAGAGACAAGCAGCTTCATAGCTTCCCTCCTGTCTCTTGTCATTGTGTCAGCAAACTGAAATGAAAACTCTCGAAACAGTATATTTGCTAATGTGGAATCTTTGCAAGGCACATTGTGAAGCGCATGCCGATGAATTGCTTCAACCTTTTACATTAAACAAATTATGCCATGTGCTGTCGAGAGGCAAATAAAGCTGTTCGCTTTAAAAATTAACAATAATATCCACAGTTTGTGAAGTGATTGAGATATTGTTACCCAGTACCTTCAACAAAGATGTTATGGGAAACAGTGCAAGGAACTAGCATACTTACACTAATTGCAGGTATTTGGCGGAGTTGTATGGGAGACAAGATAGCCAACCAATTTTCCTCTAATGTATGTGAGCTTTGTCATCCTCATGGTGCAATGTAATCGTTTCAGGTAGCGGATAAAGAATGTGTGGCAACATGAAATGGACTTTGACGACACAGGCGAGTAGTGGATGCCACACTTCAGTTCTAATTAAAGTTACATCAGCACAGAGCATGTATGCTACGACCAAGTTGGGTCCATACTTTGGATTACTGTGTACAGTGTCACTCTCTTCTGCATTGCAGAAGATGGAAGCCAGTGTTTCTTTGCTGTTGCCATTTCAATTTAGTATATTTTCATGTTTTCATGCTCTGCAAAATACAGCCAGAGGTTGCACGGTCTTGAAATGAAGACTACTTTTTGTGTTTTCCAGATAAAGTTTTAGCTATAATAAACGGAATTTCCAAAAAAACAAATTTTATGTTTGGCCTGCCTTCTTTTGGGTGATCAGACATGGGAGCCATTGAGGCATCATGGCTCATACGTGCTCCAGTTATGCTTGAGAGGTGTGTGCACAATGCTCCTTGCATGTTGAAAAAAAAAATGGAGACCACCTATAATTGGTGTTGGTTTGCTTTCTTAGCCACAAGTGTTATCTGAAAATATAGCTGGTTTTTGTTACTCTTTCTGGCGGTGCGTTTTAGATGCATAAAAATTATGATGGATGTGCATGTTCAGTGTGATTGCAGGAACCAGAAACTTTACTAGAAGATCCTTTGCAAGAGATGCAAGTGCTTGCCCATTTCATGAAAAAAAAAGGCTTTCTTTTCATTGTATACAGTAAGCTAAGGGTCAGGCGGACTTGATCACAAAAGCAAAGAGAGAAATTGGTTGACAGAGAAATGCAAAGCCTGCTGACCACATCGTAACTGTCTAGCACATAGACAACACCTGCACGTTGGCCAACAGCATGGGAAAGGAGAAGGGATGGAAAGATGAAAGAGATTGCCATGAAGCACATGTGGTGAAAAGGAGAATGAAGCAAGAATTGGTAGCATTCAGAAAAAGCTAGGTATTCTTGAGAAAACTGAAACATTGGACAAATAATAGCAACCTTTATCAAGTCTTACTGCCGTATTCAGCAATACATCTTGAAGCTCATGCTTGACTTGATATAAATGACGTATGGTGTGAATGTGCCCAAGATGCTCATTGCATTGCTTATGGTGTGTTCACGACAGGCGTCATTTAAATCGAGTCAAGCATGGGCTTCAAGTTAAGATGCATTTCTGAATACGGGGGTTAGTGTTATGGCATGGTGAGGCTCTCTGGAATGAAGACTTCATGAACTAGAGAATAGATGTGCCCGTGAGAACCTACTTTCACGTATTATTGCAGACATCTGAATCACAGGAGCAGTCTGAAGCATGTGGTAGGTTTGTGAAGAATTTCCGAGAAACCTGCATGGGTTTTCTCTGTAACAGTTTGCTACAATCGGGTGTATGACTCATTTTACATTTCCTGATCACCTTGCATATTTCCGCACAATGCTTTCGTCATTACTGTTCAGATTCATTACTGTTCAGTGGTTCTTGTTTAACAAAATGGAGTCATGAGAAAAGAAGGAAAAAGGGAATTTTTAGGCACTGAAAAGGCAATACAGGCATGAATGTCAAAAGAGGCACTTGTAGACAGGATAAATGCAAGATTACCTAGTTTACATTGCCATAGTTTGTGCTTACAAAGAAGGCAGAAGAAGGATGCGAGGAAAAAATAAGCATTTCGTCTGAGGTTCCTCTCATTATGAAGCTGTTTACAATGATGAGAGCTAAATACAAAAAGTGTGGTCCTAATGAACGGACACGTTCTCCCAGTTGCAATTCATAGTTTAAGTAAGATTTTGAGGGACTTCAATCGCACCTCAAAAAGAAGTCCATGATCAATAAACAGTGCAGAAAGCCAGTATAACAGTTTTCATTGACAGTGAGTTGGCCCTAGGATATGATCCAGTTTGCATCTTCAATAAAATGGCTATTGATTGGCTACTATTGATCTGTACAATAAGCGCAGCACGCATACAGAACAGCACGCAGTCCCATTTATGCCTTGGGCCTCACTTATACCATGTTAAAATTGTGGAAATACAACAGATTCATAAAACCAGCTCTCTTTATCACCTTATCTTAGGGAGGGACTTGTCGATGTTACAGTGCAGAGCACGAACATTTCCTTAGGAGAAGGCTTCCAGTTATTTATGTATATGGCAGAGGTTCATTACCTCTTGAAAACTGTTCTGCATAACACTCGTGCTTCTTCACACATCTGTCACGATCCATCAAATACGGGATAAGTTGGGTGCTGCAGATAAATGGTTCCTGCAGAGCCTAAAGCTACAGCATCAATAGGTAGCTAAATTTTCATTCTTGATGTTTGGTCCAGTGCTCTGAAACATACACATAGAACTGAAACTGTTCAATCTGAATACCAATATTAAATGTGTTATTTTGGGGCTTCAATGATTTGCTGAAGTTGATGGAAAGTGAAGGACTGTATAGAAAAAATGGCTGTAAGGTCAACTATCATCTGCGCATAACCTTTCAGATACTGCACTAAATATATTCTAAAACACATGAAAAGTTTTTATAGAACAAAGTACAGCCACACTGGATCACGCTGGCATCATTATCATATGTCACTGGTGTGGCACTTCACAATGTGGGAACCACCATGGCTCGTACAATGCTCCGAAGGATACATTGCAATAGCGCAACTATGCTCAATGGCATTTGAACTGTTCCTTGCAATTTACAACTTCTAGCCATGCACTTATTCATTTATGACTTGGATGGTCGTGAAGCCTAAGTGCTTTTCTACCTAGCAATACTGCAAGCTTGTCTGCTGACACTAGCTGCACAAAAGAGCAACAGTAGCTTGTGCTCCAGCAGAACTTGAGGGCGGATTACAAGTTCTTGCCACACTATAGATGAGAAATATGAACATACTCCTAAGCTTCAATATCTTAGCTGGTGTAAAGCTGCAATACAGGTACTGCACTCCCTTAATTGCACTGCTTACAGCTGTCAAACTATACCTCTGGTGCTATGCACATTTTGGGGATGGCAAGAAGTTCCACTAGACAAGGTATCAACCACACAGGCATCTAAAACATTGAGTTAAGGGTGTTTAAGACTGACTAAACACAATTTGCCACTTGGCTTGGATCTCGATTCCTTTCCCCTCTAGTGTCATTGACTGAAGAACCACAACACTGAGGAGTAAAGTAGCAATGCTTTGTTGTTTTGCCAGTTTACTAATAGCAAGAAACTACGCTCTAGCATTGTAGCATAATGAAAGAACAAAAGGTCAAGTATATTGAGCAAGCTTGATCAACCAGCTCTCCAGTAGTCTGGGCCCCACGTCAGAGGGTATCGTGGTATGGTGTCATGACTACAAAAGTGCATGAAGCCTACTAGAGGCTGCAGTTTCAGTAGAAGGTAGGGGATAACCCCTAATTAAGGTTAAGCCTTTGCTTTTGACAATGATCGGCCAAATTTAATCACGACTTCCCACTTCTCCGCCGGTGCAGAAATGCCATCGTCCTTTTAAGATTGGCCACATTAAAAAACGTACGTACGTACAGTCCTATACACTGCGGCTGGTCGCGTCGCAATCCCGTGTTTCTCTAGTTTTAACGCCCGCGCAATACGTATGTAGTACTCAACAATCGGTTTGCTCTGGCGCAGTTAGAAGACGATCGTCGTCGTGCTCTTTGCGCATAACAAACGCGTCACACACGCACACACACAACTCGATTGTGCAACACGCGCTGTTCCACCTTGTATCGCTTCGTTCGTGGTCGTGCTGTTTGCGCGAACAAACGCGTCACACACGCAACTCGATTGCTCTGCGCACACTAAACGCCAAAACGCGATGTTCCACCTTCGTTCGTGGTCGTGCTATTTTGCGCATACACCTTCGTCCCACACACACAGCTTCGATTGCCGTAAAACGCGCTGTTCCACCTTGTATCGCTTCGTTCGTGGTCGTGCTGCTTGCATGCACCCTGTCGCCATAGAATAAAGACTAACTTTATGCTGTCGCTCCGGCGAGTTGGCACAAACCCTGCGCTAGCGCATACTTCTATGGGCCTCGCGCGCGCGCGCATGGGGACTAGGGCGTTTCAGGAGCTAGGCGCGTTTTTTGCACGACAACTAGGGAGCTAGGCTCCCCTAGGGCGAAAAGTTACCTTGATACATAGTTCCCTTTGGTGCCGCGGGGGCGGCACTGCAGTCGACCGGCTGCACAGGCGAGCGAATGTAAATGCGCTGCCGGGCTAGAGGGGCGCGGTGCTGTGTGGGGTTAACTCACCGCCAGACAGGGTGGACTGCCACCGTGATAAAACTTCGCCAATTTCGCGCTGACGGCATTGCATTCCTGTAGGACTACAGCCTCCGCATCTACGCCAAGGCCGCCGCGTCGCGTTTTCCTTCGTGACAAAGGCAGCATGTGGTTCCTGCTCGTTTCTGGCACTATGTCAGAAAGGTTTTCGTTCGTCTACTTCGATGCGTCCATGTAGAGACGCTCGAAATATATTCAAGATGATGCACTACCAGAAATGATCTTTCGTGAATATAGACAATTTTACCTTTAAACGTTACCTTTTCTTTTCGTACGCCATCGCGGCATACAACACTTATAGTGACGCATAGAAAGAATTTACTAAGGAAAACCTGATAGGTAAGTGACCGTGCTGCTTTAATGTAGCATGTGCTGCTTCGTCAAATGCAGTTTACGTGCTTTGTGCGCGCTGGCTGGTCCGCGTCGCACTTCCCTGCTGCGCCGTGGTGCACGCTTTCGCTCTGAAAGCAGGGAGGGAAAATATGTGTTCGGCCTTCCTCTACTCAGCGTCGTGTACTGCAAAGCCATTTCTCGTGCTCGAGTACGTATTACAGCACCAGACGGCCACGCAACTTATCGGCATTCTTGCAACAATTCCAATCATGAGCTCAACAGTGAGAACGCAGGCCGAGAGTGACGCCCGTCCACTCGCAAATTATGAGCGAGCAATGCACCTGGCTGCCTAGGCGCAACGTAGCACAACTGAGAGATCAGCAGTCGCGTCATCGTCATGATCATCATCATCAGCGGCAGCAGCAGCCTGGTTACGCCGACTGCAGGGCAAAGGCCTCTCCCATACTTCAACTACCCCGGTCATGTGCTAATTGTGGCCATGTTGTCCCTGCAAACTTATTAATCTCATCCGCCCACCTCACTTTCTGCCGCCGCCTGCTACGCTTCCCTTCCCTTTGAATCCAGTCCGTAACCCTTAATGATCATCGGTTATCTTCCCTCCTCAATACATGCCCTGCCCATGCTCATTTCTTTTTCATGATTTCAACTAAGATGTCATTACCTCGCCTTTGTTCTCTCACCCAATCTGCTCTTTTCTTATCCCTTAACGTTACACCCATCATTCTTCTTTCCATAGCTCGTTGTGTCGTCCTCAATGTAAGTAGAACCCTTCTCGTAAGCCTCCAGGTTTCTGCTCCACACGTGAGTACTTGTATGGTGCCAGGGTTAGCGCAGAGTATGAAGTCTATTTCATTTCTAGTCTCGCAGTTCGGGCTCCTCCACGTCCACTTTCGGCTATCCCGCTTGCGGAAGAAGGTATTCATTATCCGCATATTATTCCGTTCTGCAAACTCTAATACTAATAACTCTCCCCTGCTGTTCCTAGAACCTATGCCATATTCCCCCACTGACTTGTCTCCAGCCTGCTTCTTCCCTCCCCTTGCATTGAAGTGGCCCATCAGTGTAGTGAATTTTGTTTTGACTTTACTCATCGCCGATTCCACGTCTTCATAGAAGCTTCCGACTTCCTGGTCATCATGACTGGATGTTGGGGCGTAAGCCTGTACGACCTTCAATTTGTACCTGTTATTAAGTTTCAAAACACCTGCCACCTTCTTGTTATTGCTTCAGAATTTCTGTATGTTACGAGCTATATCCTTATTAATCAGGAATCCGACTCCTAGTTCTCGTCTCTCTGCTAAGCCCCGGTAGCACAGGACGTGCCCGCTTTTTAGCACTGTATATGCTTCTTTTGGTCTCCTAACTTCACTGAGCCCTATTATATCCCATTTACTGCCCTCTAATTCCTCCGATAGCACTGCTAGACTCGCCTCACTAGATAACGTCCTGGCGTTAAACGTTGCCAGGTTCAGATTCCAATGGCGGCCTGTTCGGACCCAGACATTCTTAGCACCCTCTGCTGCGTCACAGGTCTGACCGCCGCCATGGTCAGTTGTTTCGCAGCTGCTGGGGACTGAGAGCCGGGGTTTGATTGTTGTATTCATATGGGAGGTTGTGGTACAGCAGTCGCGTACGGTTCTACAATTATAACCGTATCCGCGTCGCTACCGCTTTTCCACCCACCAGATGCACGCGTTGTCTGCCTAGGCGCTATTTAATAGCTGCTCATAACAAAATTAGGCAATTACCAGCCCTGCGGTTTAGCCAAGATTACTTTGAGAGCATACGCTAGGCATTCATAGTCAATGTAGCCGAAGTGAAATTTCATTGCAGTTGACCTTTACCTGATCTATTCGGTTCATTCTTCGAGGATTGTAGTAGCAGACATTGTGGGATACAGACACTGAAAGGAACGAACAAATTTGGATGTAGCCGCACTGACATATGATTTCTTTATTCAAATTCCGGCGCTTTTTATTTCGTCACCAAATCTTAACCCTTTTATATTCGAGGGGCTTCTCTCAAAAAAGTTACTTCTTTTCTTGCCAAGGCCACAGACTGTGTTCTTACACACTGCACTCCTGGTAAACTGGTAAACTTGCCAACGAGCATCGTCCAGGCAGTGAAGCCGCAGCCTACAAGCCTCCCTGATGACGCGTGCTACTCTTGCGCCATCTTGTAGCCACAGTAGCCGCAGCACCCTTGCAATGCGTAAGCATTCTTTCGCGAGCTCCCCAGCCCTGTCACGTGAAAAGTGTAATGCTTCGTATCTGCATAAAAGTGCGTTATATGCAAAATTAAGAGATTTAGTCGTTATAGTAGTGTAAATGCAGATGATTGGTGGCTTTATAAGTGATGAGGAACAACTTAAAAAAAACATTCAAAAGGAGTATACCCCTAGAGATACATAGGGCTCCATAGAATATGCATGGAGAAGCTTATAGTAAGGGTGGGCCAAGCGAAATTCGGGTGTTGGCCCAAATGAAATTTGGGGGTGGGCCAACTGGAATTTGCAAGTGGGCCAACATAAATTTCAGGGTATGCCAACTTGAAATTCAAAGGTGGGTGAACTTGAAATTTGTATTTATGACAACTTAAATTTAGGGGTGGGTCAACTTGAACATTGGAAGGGGGGGGGGGGTAGCCCAAAGGAGATTTGGGGTTTGCACAAGTGAAATGTGAGGTTGGGCCAACTTGACATTTGGGGTACAACCTATTGAAGTTTGGCGGTCGGCCGACTTGAAATTCGGTTGTGGGCCAACTAGCGATTTGGGGTGGTGCAATGTCCACTTGAATGCTGCTGAGCGTCTTTCGAGTTACGTACTCCTCGCGGACAAGTGAGAGCATTGAGATGCATGGACCGTTTTTTTTTTATCCTTTCAGAGCCGCAGTTAGAACGCACGTGAGAGCTTGTGCGGACAAAGAACGCCCGCACTACACAGGCTTGAGAGAGCGACAGCGAGGGTGACATGTCATGGTGGCGATACACTCTCCCCTCACGCAACATCTCACGCGTCACTGCGGCAGCTCATATACCCTTTCTCCCGCTGTGCTTCGTCGAGAGACGCTCTTGCCAAGCGTTCCAGCTGTATTGGCGCGATCGCTTTGAAGGGGACGAGATGGGGCAAGAACATCTGACAATTGTCTTATACAGCCTAAGCATTCTTCGCCATCAGAAAGGTCAAAGGTCGAAGCGCACCAGCTAAGAATAGCAAGTAAGCAAGGGCTAAGTCAAAGTTGAGTCGAAGAATGCTTACACATTAGTAGACAATTCTCAGAATTAGTGTCGCTTTTCTTCTCGTGCTTTGTGCCTACCCTCCTCTGCTCTCCGTCTTCACGGTTCCTCTGGACTCACATTTCCGCTTTCCTCCTCGCTGCCCCTGTCTCTCACCTCGTTTTTCATCCTCCGCTGTGCACCGCGTTCGCTCTCATCTTTCGCTGTGCTTCTATGTTCGGTTACGCCGGGAACGCCGACGCTTGCCGCAGGAACGGGCGCCTAGAGGCCCAACCACAAGGAACCAATTTTCAAAGTATTTTCGTCATCGGTGGCGGGCGACGCCACGCGGGGTCGACCCTCACCGAGGTTTATTGATGTCTGTCAACCACAATATGCCCCAGGCTTCAATGTATTTCAAGTGCGGCGCAATTTGACCAGGTCCTCCCTTGTTAATTGCCCCGAATTTAGTCTGACAATTTTGCAAAATGTTCCGCTAGCAGAACACTTGTCTTTCTTCTTCATAAAGAGGTCGCGTAGTTTTGAAACGCAATAAAAATTGTCTTTATATTTGTCGCAAATATATACAGCATTGTGCATCTTTTCTGTACTGAAACACGTAGCAAAAGTGACATAGCATGACCAGCAGCAGCCGTGCTCGCTAGTGTGCACTCTGCGGCATTCCTTATTGCATATCCCCATCTGCCAGTGCTGGCACGCAAAGTCTCTTTTTCCTACACTGTAGTCACGACCAAGATTTCTCGATGACAGAGAAGAGGAGGAAATAAAAAAAAAACACGCATAGAATACCCAGCATCAAACTTTCTGAACCACTACTGGGAATTTTGTTTTTGTACGGCTCCGTAGTTTGTAGTCTCCCTACTTTTCTGCCACCAAACCTCCAATTTCCTCTTATGGCCGAAACATGCTCGAACCACCCGTCCATTCCGCACGCGTCCGCCTGCGTGCGTACCGGGGCGGACGCCTGGAGAGTGCGTAGTGTCGCAGAAGTTGGTGTACACGCACGGGTTGGGCGACGCGGTCTGTTGGCAGCTGGCAACCATTCGGCGGAGCAACGGCGTTCAATGTTGGCAACTTCCTTTAACAGCAGACGACACTGGCAAATTTCTCTAGATGTGAATTCAAATTCTGCAGCCGCATGTGCTGTATTGACGGGGCCATGCTTGTACGAAAGACTGCACAGACACCTTATCTGCGCCACGTTTTAAAGATGTATTGCCATCGCATCCTGTCGCAAATGGGAACTATTCGCGGACGATCACTTTCAGTCTGCGCTGCATTGGTTGGTTGAGCAAAATCATCTGAAGTGCCGAGTTTTACGTCACTCGAAAGTGATAGTGTCACCGAAAGTGATAGTATCCCTGAAAGTGATTCGTCTGAGAATGATGTAAGCAAGGATGATCGACTTGAGGCTGTTTTATGCTGTGAGCATCTGCTATGCATGTCGGATTTTTATTATTTTTTTCCTATATAAGAAATAAGCTCGCACAAGATGCAGATGATCAGTAACCTATTGTAAGCTCTACTCAGGTTATTTTAGCGAGTTGGGCATGCATGTTATGTTGTAACTCTGTAGCTATGGATAACGTGCTTGAGAACAAGGTAAGCACCGCGCAAATAGCGATGGAACGAAGAATGCTAGGCATAACTTTGACACAGAAAGAGAGCGGTTTGGATCAGAGAGCAAACAGGCATAGACGATATTCTAATAGACATTGAGAGAAAATATAGCGCTGGCCCGGTCATGTAATGCGCATATTAGATAACCGGTAGACCATTACGGTGACAAAATGGGTACCTAGAGAAAGGAAGCGCAGTAGAGGACGACAGAAGACTAAGTGGTGCGACGAACTTGGGAAAATTCGAGGGCGCTAGTTGGAATCGGTTGGCGCTGGAGAGGGGTAATTTTAGATCGCAGGAAGAGGCCTTCGTCCTGCAGAGGACATAAAATAGGCTGATGATGGTGATGATGATGATGATGAATAATATGCACAGGCCAGTACCTGAAAGCAAGATAAGATGGTCGAGTAACTGAGCTTCTCAGTGAGTTCAGTGCTCTTGCATTGTTTGAAAAGGTTGATGTGGTAAGTGGTTTTGTGGGTCTGTCTTAATTAGTGTCTGTTTTAACATGCACATAACAATGAAATGAAAGCTCATATAGAGCAAAACAAGGCAGCCCAATAAAGTAAGAAAACATTTGCTGTTATTTTTTATTTTCATAACAAACAATCGCATAGTTCTTTCGGTACGGCTATTTTTTTAGATACCTGCAGCGCCCGAAGGCATTATTGCAAGTGAGAAAGAATACACAGTATGAGGCTGGCGTGGTGTACATAATAAACTACTGCGCGCGCCGGTGTACACTAACAAAGGATCACCGCGCACGCTAACAACAAAGTTCTAAACGACACTTCGTTTCAAGTTTGAAGTTTATTTCTTTCTTTATTACAGAAACAGGAAACAAGAGCTAAAGGCCATATGGCCTGGCTGGGGCTCTTGCTCCTAAGCGTGTTCGGCTTACATGATAATTCAATGTACGCAAAAAGCAAATATAACACAAGGACGAGCAAGTACGATGTAGAAAATAGAAATAAACAAGATAGTATGTACATTATACAATGACTATGTGAACAGACATTTTATGCTTCAACTTTTGTTTGTTTGTACACTCACATTACAGCGCAGAATATAGCATACAAATATAGTGCATAAAACTGTTAGTGCGATACCATTTTATGTATAAGTAAATTGATAATGTATTAGAAGGCTTTTTATACATTGCTTAAAATTAGGCGCACACAAATCAATTCTTTGCTCAACGATCTTTAGCAGCCTTGGTATTTGATAGTTTATATCCTGACGTGTGTAGTTAGTACGCGTAAATGGTATTTTTCTGATTTGATTATGTAATGGGTATGGAGGACAGGTGGGCACGCTGACAACATGGAGTCTGTGGAGGTTTTTTATATGCAAGAGTAATCTACAATAAAAACTTGATTTACACTGATCAGTAAATGTTTGCCAAAGAAATTGTGTGTAGGTAAGTCACGCGGCCTACCATGGTAGTATTCAAAAATTCGTACTACTCGTTTTTGCGAGATTAATAACTTCTCGTAGTATCTTGCTGTCGTTGTTCCCCAAATCAAGATAGAATTAGGCAGCTTCGAGTAAAAAAGAGTGTAGTATATAGCTTTATTTAGCTATAGGGGCGCGAAATGCGTCCGCTATACAGACGTGGGCAGAGAGCAGAGAACGAACTTTGAGAGCAACCGGCGAGTAGCCGAGCGGCGGTGAAACTGAGCCTTTATTGTACGTGCCTTCCACGCCGAGGAGGCCGGCGCCGCAAACATAAACATCTGCTCGTTGTGCAGACGTTCACGGCAGCGGCGCCGGAATCGGATCCTCTACAGGGCTCCCTCCCGAGGATACAAAGGTCGTTGTTGTCGCGCTAATGCCCATGACACGTGTTTACTCACAGGGCAGGGTACGGCGGGGGGAGAATCGGGCGGGGATCGAGTGGGGAGTGCAAGAGAAACAGATAAGTTTGCCATGTGCGCGGGTTTCACACGGTCGATTGCAATCACGTTTTCACGGCCGTTCACAGAAGCAGTAAAAGTATTTTCTCCGCGCTGTAGCACTTTGAACGGGCTGTCGTACGGTGCAGTGAGGGTGGGCCGGATGCCTTCGCGGCGCACGACAACGTGAGTTGAGGCAGCTAGGTCTTTGCTTACGAAAACGTCGTAAGTGGAGGGCTGTCGAGCTGATATTGGTCGCAAGCGCTCAAAGAGCGACCGACGTTGCTCAACGTAGGCAGGAGGCGAGAGGCTGGGGACTGCAGGTGGTGCGAAGAATTCACCAGGCAGACGTAACGTCGTCCCGTAGACCATTTCAAAAGCAGTACACCCGAAGTCCTCTTTTATCGCCGACCGAATACCTAGTAGAACTAGCGGCAGCTCGTTCACCCATGAAGTTCCAGCGGCGCGGACGATGAAGGTAGCTTTCAACTGGCGGTGAAATATTTCCACCATTCCATTTTCTGATGGATGGTATACAGTTGTGTGGATGTGGCGGATACCGAGGATGCTTGTTAACGCTCCGAAGAGCTCACTTTCAAACTATCGTCCACGGTCGGCTGTTACCACGCTGGGGCAGCCGAAACGAGATATACAACCGGCTACGATAACGGACGCCACGGTTGACGCCGTAATATCGTGTACGGGAAACGCTTCAGGCCAGCGCGTGTAGCGGTCAACGCAGGTGAGGATTGAACTGCAGCGGAACTGATAGTTGGGCGAGTTGGTACGAATTCATAGTAAAATATCTAGCGCGCACAATTGACACGGACACAGTGAAGGGGGCACACGAGCGCTTACTCACAACTATTTTATTTTTGGAAAGATCCAGAACATATATACCCCAGCTATCAGCGCTGATCATGTGCAACAAGAGTGGTCAGTAAAACAGAAACAGATCAAAAACAGATTAAGAAGGTTCATCCAGTATTTAAAAAAGCAAATTCATTTTCAGTGATTGCAACCGATGGTTGGCTTATGAATTTTTCACCGCACTTTTTGATATGAAATGCTTCTGTGATTTCACGTGTCAGTTTGTTTTTATCTGAAAACAATATGTCACTGTTAAAAACGGAGAACGGAGTCCCTCTGGAACACGGTGAGGCCACTCTTGCCCACTGTCAAGAAGGCACCTCTACAGAAGGAAGAGTGGTACGGCTCGGGGAATATTTTATTCCAGAAAAGGACAACAAGCTTCTGTAGCTCGGGCCAAAGTTCGCACTGGAACCGCCACTGCGTCCACCTGCGAAGCTGGCAGCGTCGAGAGCCGTCTCCCGACTGGTTCCTGAAGAAGAACGTGCAAGGTGCGTTTCTGAATGTGTAGACGCTATCGCGAAGGCAAAAACTGCATGTGTGACTCCAAACCGGCTCAACCTAGTGGCAGGAGACTTGGCTTCTAGAGGGTTGCGTGTTCTTACCGCCGATAAAGAAGCATGTTTTGTCGTCCTACCTGATGGCGTGTTTCGTCAAAAAGCTTGTGAAGCTATAGATAAAAATTTCAAGAGAATTGATGTTAAGCCTGCCAAGCAATAACAGCGCGCTCTTGAATTACTGCATTCCCTCAATTTAGAAAGCCTATGTGCCTCAGTCAAAAAAGCAGAGGGCCTGCACCTTGAAGTGTTTTTCTCATGTAAAACGCACAAACCTGGAGAGCCGTTCAGAGCCATTGTTACTGAAAGAAGCACTTGGCAGCAGCAGGTAGCATCGTTTATCCAGAAACAGCTTTCCTCGTTAAGAATCCCCGATCCATTAGCAATCTGCAATTTTGAGGCTCTTGTACAATATTTGAGGGAAAACAAAACAAAGGGATGCAGCGCCTTCAGTGTTGACGTACAAGATTTATTTTACTCGATTCCCCATACAGAGCTGTTAAAAAAATGTTAAATATGTATTTGCGAAGATAATGATGAAGTAAAATTTAGAAATGACAGCGGAGCACCCGTGGAAAGCTTTATGGAAATACTATTCTTTTATGTTAGTTCTACTTTTGTCGGTTGGATTGAAGCAAGTATGTGCAAAAATCAGGTATATGTATAGGTTCCAAGGTAGCGCCAATACTAAGCGACATTTTCCTAGCTCGTGCAGACAAAAGTATTCACAGTGCTTTAGGAAGCTTGGCAAACATTTTCCGATTTGTTGATGATATTTTGGTTATTTTTGTTGCGAATGAACATGGCTGTAATATGGTTAATGTACTGAAAGTGTTCCATGAATGTGGCCTAGGCCTTAAGTTTACCCATGAGACTGCTAAAAAAACAAACTACAGTTTCTAGATCTTTCTCCGCGATTGCTACCCGATCACACATGCTGGATGTACAGCCCTAGATCAAAAAAGCCCATATTACAGTACAAATCAGGACATTCGAAGATTGTAAAAAGCGGCATTGCGGTGTCTTGCCTTCGGGCTGCTTCGGTGGGATTCCCGGAACACATTATAGTCAGAGCGGCCGAGAAGGCAATAAAAATAGTAAAGGGTGTACAACCCATAGATTCAAGGAACACGCTTAGCACGAACAAAAAGCGCCTTGCAGTTGTACCTTACGTCCATTATTTTTCCCATGGGCTAAAGAATGTTGCCAGCCGGTATGGCGTTGAAGTGGTTTTCAGCGCTCCTAACAAAGTGCAAAAACTGTGCCAAGCTATTTCCAATAAGTTAGACAATAGGGTAAAAGAATGCAGCTGTGGCCTAAAAGACGATCAAAAATTCACAAAATGCAGAATAGGTGTTGTGCACCGGCTTCCGTTGACCTGTGGCAACATGTACATAGGACGAACCGGTCGGTGCATAAACACCCGTCTATACCAGTCTATAAGAACATCAACGTTCTCTCGGTAAAGAAAACCATTCGCACTTGTCGAACCACTGTAATCTAAGTCATTGTGATCCGGTATTTTTTAACACTGACATTTTGTTTTTAGATAAAAACAAACTGACACGTGAAATCACAGAAGCATTTCATATCAAAAAGTGCGCTGAAAAATACATAAGCCAACCATCGGTTGTAAGCAGTGAAAATGAATTTGCTTTTTTCAATACTGAATGAACCATCTTAATCTGTTTTTAATCTGTTTCTGTTTTACTGACCACTCTTGTTGTACATGCTCAGCGCTGATAGCTGGGGTATATATGTTCTGTATCTTTCCAAAAATAAAATAGTTGTGAGTAAGCGCTCGTGTGCCCCCTTCACTGTGTCCTTGTCAATTGTGCGCACTAAATATTTTACTATGAGCAGGTGAGGATGTATCGTTTACCACGCAATGAAGGCAGCGGGCCGACAATGTCGACGTGAACGTGGTCAAAGCGAGAGTCAGACGGACAGAAGGGTTGAAGTGGTGACTTGGTGTGGCGGGTCGTTTCTGAACGTTGGCAGCGCTGAAATTCTCGAGCCCAGCGGCGGACATCTGCGTTGATGCCGGGTCACACATAACCTGAGGTGATGAGGCACTGAGTGGTGCGAACACCAGGGTGGCTCGAGTCGTGTAGTTTGCCAAAGACTTGACGACGGTGCGAGGAAGGCACAAATGGACGGGCACAGCCTGTTGACATGTCACAGACGATCGTACCGGAGAAGGGCAGTGGCACCTCAGCAAACGAGAGAGATGTGGACCCTGCACGCAGGTCACGCAGCTCGTCGTCAGAATGTTGTGCCTCTGCGATGATGTCGAAGTCCACAGCAGCAGTGGAAAACGCGTCGACACGTGAGAGGGCTTCGGCAGCCGCATTTCGGGTCCTTTGATGTACTGTAGTGCCGACCATGAATTCGGAGATAAAATGCAGGTGCCGCATTTGCCGGGACGTGTGTGTGCTGTGGTTTCCACGGAAAGCGAATGTCAGTGGCTTATGATCCGTCAGTACGTGGAACACGGTACCTTCGAGAAGGTGGCGAAAGTGGCGAATGCCAAGGTAGACAGCCTTGGCATTCACGATCGAAAGTGCTCTATAGAGTTTTTGGAGGCTTCATCTTCTGCGAAAAGAAATAGAGTGGACACCACAAATTCTGCTAGAATTGTTGCAGAACTGCACCAACGGCACTGGAGGAGGCGTCGGTGATGAGCCGCATGGGCGCGTCAGTTAGGAGATGCACTAGGGGGGTGGCGTGTGCCAGGGCATTCTTGGCTTCTTGGAAGGCGGCGTCTGTTTCGAATGTCCGCTCCAAGATCACAGATGGTACCTTTGGAGCCTTCAACTTGTCGGTCAGAGGTAGAATGATGCGCTATATATTAGGCAGGAACCGACGGTGTAAGTTCAGAAGACCGAGAATTTCGCGGTGCTTGCGAAGCGACGTGGGGAGTGGAAAATGCCGCAGAGTTTGAACCTTCTTCTCCAATGGCTCGATTCCATCAGGTGTGACAAGGTGTCCAAGAAATTTGACGTTGTCAACACCAAAGACACATTTGGCTGTGTTGATAGTCAGGCCATGTTCCTGGAGTCACGAAAACAGCAACCGCAGATGGTCAGCGTGCTGCTCTGGTTGAGAACTTGCCACCAGCAGATCACCGAGATAGGCGATGACGAAGTGCAGACCACGTATGACTTCACTGATGAAGCGTTGGGAAGTTTGGCATGTATTATATAGCCAGAAAGGCATGCGGGCGTACTCGAATAGGCCAAAAGGTGTTGTGACGCCAGTCTTCGGTGTGTGCGCTGGTTGCACAGGAACTTGATGATATGCCTTGATTAGGTCAATCTTGCTAAATATGGTTGTTCCAGCAACAGTGGTAGCAAAGTCGTGAATGTGCGGAAGCGGGTACCGGTCGGGGGCGGTGCTAGCATTCAATGCACGATAGTCCACAAGGGCGCCAATCCCCGGGGTCACGCTTGGGCACCATGTGCAGGGCAGATGACCAGCTGCTTGACGACGGGCGGATTATGCCTAACTGCAGCATGTGGTCAAATTCTCTGCGAGCTGTGGCGAGGCGGTCTCCAGCAAGACTTCGTGGCTTGCAGGACGCGGGAGGGCCCGTGGTGACGATGTTGTGCGTCACAGTGTGTCGCACCGGAAGTTCCAGGTTGCTAGGTTTGGTAAGTTCAGGAAATTCACTGAGGATAGAGGCAAATTCTGATGATGGCGAATGCGGAGCTGCTTGCGTAGAGGCGGACAGCGCTGCGAGGATACCTTGCACGGAGAGGCTGGTCGTACAGTCCACAAGTTGACGGGAGCGGAGATTCACGTTCAAACTGAAATGGGTAAGAAAGTCCGCACCTTGTATGGCGAAGCGCACATCGGCGTGGATGAAAATCCACCGAAATATGCAACGCAAGTCGAGGTCAATGGTGAGGGAGCGTTGGCCATATGTTGCAATTGTGGATGTATTCGCAGCTTGCAAAGGCGCAGTCCTCGGACAACGGTGTCGGTCGTGGCGGGAGGCAGGAATGACGCTCACCTCTGCACCAGTGTCCCCAAGCAAGCGATGGCATGCGATCCTGTCTGTGATGTAGAATAGGCGGCTTCGCGTAGCGGTTAAGTCACGCGCAGATATTAGTTACTCGCTTCCATGTTGCCCTGCCAGTGACAAGGCTGTCGACATTTTGCAGCGCTGGCGCCGAACCTGGTTTGGTACCAGCAGAAGCCGTCGGAAGTGTGTCTTGGGCGGGAACTGGAACGCGAACGTGAGCCACCCCTAGCCAGTGGCGAGCGACGAAGTGTGTCAATCTGCATTGCTGCCATAGTGTCCATCAGCCTGTCAATTTTTTCCTCGAGGCAAGATTGCCGGGCCTGGAGGTCTGATGGTCGAGGACACCGCGGAGCTTGCGCCGGAGTAGTCATTGACACGGTCCGCGAGCTCTGCCAGTTTGTCAAGAGGCATATCATCCGTAGCTGCCAAAACCACGACAAGTGTCTGAGGCAAGCGTTGCAGAAACAGCTCACGCAATAGTAGACTCTCGGAGTCTTGGGTACCGGCGTCGAGTGGCTGTCGCATCCGATGTAATAGCTGCGACGTTCGGCGATCGCCGAGTTCTTCCGCGTTGAGGAGTTGCTGCAAGCGGCTTCTCACGGACACGGTTTTGCGTGTGAGCACTATGGGCTTGAAACGGTCGTAGGGTGCAGCCGGATGTGGGGCTCTCATGACGTCATCGAACTAATCAGCTACCTCCGAGGAAAGCGCTGAGACGATATGCAGGCACATCACTCGTTGCGATGTGATGCGCCGCACATCGAAGAGGACTTCTACTTGCATTAACCATAGGGCGGGATTCTTCGGCCAAAACGGCGGCAGCCGCAGATGGGCATTGGAAATGGCGTCCATGGCAGCGCTTGGGGCAGGAGTGTAGGCCGTCACTGTTGACTGGGGCTGAGGAGCAGGGGCGTCGTTGCTGGATGCTGCAGTGTTCGTTTCATCTTCCATTAGCGTGTGCTTGCTACGTCCGGGTGACCAGGCTATAGACGAGGCAACCTAAAGTTTGCCCGCGCGGCACCAGCGCCGAATGCTCCCCTAGCGGCCCGATGGAAGTTTCGAGGGTCGTCGCTGCGCGAGCGCGCGCCCGTGATCTGTTCGGCGGGAGCGCTCGTGCTGGCTCGGGCGCGTTGTTTTTGCGATGGCGAGTGCGACCTCATCAGCCAGGAAAGGTGGCACGCAATACTGCTGTATTGTTGATTGCCATAACAGCCTCGAAAACACGAAAGGTCGAACGCCGCCCGTGAAATTGTACAGATTTCCGGGGAAGCGGTACGAGAAGGTCAGACGACAAGCATGGATAATTGCAGTGCGCCGAGTCAAGTAAGCACCATACTTTCGTATTCGCGTGCAATATCGCGGCTGCTCGATGAAACGGAATAGTGATATGCCTGTTTTTGGCGCCCAACCGTTTGTTTAGTCATGCCGCGTTGTGGAATTGTGTTGACATCCGCTGCTTGTTAGCGGTAAATGCATGCGTGTTGCGACGCTGAGCTTGACGACGCGAGCTCGATTACCGGCCACAGCGGCCGCATTTCGATAGGGGCGAAATGCAAGAACGCCCTTGTTACCGCGTGCTTTGATTTTTGTGCACGTTAAAGAACCCCCGGAGGTAATAAGTATTCCTGAGACTAACCATTACAGCGTGCCTCATAATGATTTAGTGGTATTGCATGGTTTTGGCAGTTAAAACCCCCGAATTTATTTGATTCTACTGTGCCTTCACTCGCAATCGGCATGGACGAGCTTTAGAGAATTATTTCCATTTTCCAAACGCTGCAACTTAATTTACTAGTTGTGCAGGTAACAAAAGGGGACGCGCGCTAGTTTTGTCTGATAGCAGACAGCATTTAATGCAAGCCGCGGTCGTCGCGTGCGTCGGTAAGCGGCAGATCGGAAAGCAGCCGATCGAGACGTGCGCGTTATATTTGTTGTTTGGCCATGCTTTCTAAGTTCACAATATCCAAGCTTGCTTTAAGGTAATTACCACCTTGCACATTCTTGCTGATTCACTCTTCCTGCCAAAAACCTTCGTTTCCTGTAGTAGCCGGCCATCGGTGCAAGCTTACTTTAGCTGTTCGCCCGACGAGGCACTAGATTTGCTTTGGTGAGGCATGTATCTCTATTTCTTGCGCTCGTGCTGTTGGTCCTAAGGCCTGTTAACGTGGTCTGGGTTCATTTCGCGGAGCAGTCTGTACGAGCCAATCCTCATTAGCAGTGAAAACGCACCTTGCTGATTAATGCGATGAGTTGCAATGACTCCAACATCTGCATTGAATAAGGCGTGATGTACACTAAATATTTATTGCAGCATGATTCAAAGCAATATGCGCCTATGTAGTATTTAAATTGTTAATTTTGAGCAGATGTGTGTTTTGGTTGTTGTGTTCTAGGATTTCGTGCATCCTGGGAAGGAAACTGCTTTAGTGTTCTGGTGAAGCAGCGTACTGACCAGGACAAGGCAGACACACACATGAATACAAGACACTCGCTGTGCTTGTGTTTCTCCTATTTGTACTGGTCAGTGCGCTGCTTCACCAACACGGTATGATGATTAATCACCAACTCGACCAACTTCCCACATTACTGCGTTAGCTTTATAATGCAGTTCTCTTCGTGCTACGCAGTGACGTTATTGGGGCAAGAAATAGGCATCAGAAGTTACAGGCACTAGCATCTCCGAATCACCATGTATTAAAGGCATGTACAGTTTGCCAAAAACAGCTTAATTTGTGATTTGCCTGAACCTAAGCCTGAGAGGGTATAATGAGCTATAAGCTAGGCCACGTTGTTGAAAGTGGGAAGATGGTCTTTCTCGTTAGTAACGTTCCATGCTCGTTTGTGCCTAATACATGTGTTTTTTCTGTGCTCGCAGTGCTGATGACACTCCCTGGGAGCCATCCAAAAGCATGCGAATTTACAAAAACAAGCAGGCTTTGCGAAGCGAAGACATCGATAACGCTTGCCGTTGTTCGCTGACAGCTCCGCGCAAATCAGAACGAACACAAACGTGTAATTTACTAATGCTCCAGCCAAGAAATTTAGCAGCAAAAAGCGGAAGCACAAAATGAGAGCAGCCGTGTGCGCGCACTCAGCTACCGAGGAAACTAACGGCAATCGTCACCGTCCCTCCACATCTCTGCAAGTATGCATGACCGCTTTGTGCCTGCATCATATAGAAATAAAGTGGCTAAACTTCTGAACTTGGTGTATACCTCTAAATCGACATCGTATACGATCTTGGACACCTGTGACACGCACTTGGCTTTCACTGTCACATCACCGTCCACGATTTGTTGAACGCCGTACACGTGCGGAAGCAGACGCTCCCCTTTCGTGAGGTTGCCGCCACGAAAGAATCTGTCCGCGTCGGCAGCCTTCTTGAAACCGCATTGCAATCTCTGCGTCGCTGTTGCGCAAGCAGGCGATCTGCCGCTGTCGAAAACTGAGCGCCGTGAGAACGAGCAGCGAAGAAACGCACGGGCGAACCGGTGTAAAGAAAGCGGAGACCGCGCCACGGCACGACCGCGCTGCATCACATTTCCACATTGGGGGCGCTGTCAGGAGGCGCAGTAGCGCCGCCTGGCCATGGTTTTCTCGTCTATAGGGGTGCGAAATGCATCCGCTATAGACAGACGCGCTCAGAGAGAAGAGAACGAACTTTGAGAGCAACTGGCGAGCAGCCGAGCGGCGGTGAAACTGAGCCTTTATTGAACGTGTCTTCCACGCCGAGGAGACCGGCGCCACAAACATGGCGAAGTTTATACGCTAGTTGTGCAGACGCTCACGGCGGCGGCGCCGGAATCGGATCCTCTACATTAGCCATAATGGTATTAGATCACTAATTTTATACATACAGCCTACTACTTTGCTTAGATCATTGCTAAGCTTATTGACATGATTGCGCCAGGAGCGATTCTCTTGAAACTATACCCCCAAAAACTTTTGCGTTGTTACTTGTTCTACCTTTGCTTGAAATAAAACAGTTATATTAACAGGCAATCAAATGCTTCTTTGTTGGTTTAAATATTATGTATTTGGTTTTGTTGACATTCAATTGTAGTTTGTTTATGTACAGCCATTGAGATAAATCATTAAAGTAATCATTTATTTCTTTTTCTAATCATTGCAGGGTAGAATTTCCAAAGAAAAGATTTCAGTTCATTTCGGCCTTCAGTAATTTGTTCTGGCAGGTGATTCTATTGACCGATGGTGTACGGAAAAAATGAGTCATGAAAGACATTCGTTCTAAAATTCATTTCCCTTATTTCCCACTGACTATCACGTCTTTAAGATGCAAAATGAGGGGCAACAGGTATTTTTATTTTTATTTTTTATTTTCAAATACTGTTGGCCGTCTTGGCCGTAACAGGGTGGGTACAGCAAGTTCGCACATAGCGTAAAAAATGTAAACACCTTACAAACGTAAATAGTACATGAAGCAATGAATGGTGGAAATACAAGGCAAAACAAATAACCAAATACAAATACAATATTTTGGCTCAGAAATACATGTTTGTAACATTGTGATAGTGATATCGGAAGCAGCATAAAAGAAAGACTATTGTATGTATTTCTAGAATCGTGTAACAATGTTTGCACGACACTACTAAGATTAAATTTCATAAAAGGTTTTTAACGCGTTCCTCAAAGATTTTAATGCTGCTCGACTGCAAAACAGACGCCGGCAAACTGTTCCATTCCTTAATCGATCTTGCGAAAAATGAATAAGCGTACATGCCCAGATATGCTTTTGGAATTGAGAACATGCAATGATTGCTTGACCTGACGTTTATAGCCTGCCTGGGAGCAAGATAGGGTGTGGTTTCAATATTTAAGTGGCCTTTTGATAACAAAAATGAAATTTAAGTCTAGCCAACTTCCGCTGTTCAGCCAGTGGAGGCAAATCAAGCAACCGAAGCATTTAGGAAACAGAGTCAGTATGATAATACCGGGAAAGAATGAACCTTGGAGATTTTCTCTGTATAGATCTTCTCAATGCGGTTTATTAATCCTGATTGAAACGGATCCCAAATGACACTGGCATACTCTAACGTCGGTCTAATGTAAGTTAAATATGCAAGTAGTTTGACGGGTGTGGTTGCAAGCTTTAATTTTCGGCTAAGGAACCATACCTTTTTTTGTGCAGCTCCACAATTTCTGTCTATGTGTGATTTCCATCTTAAGACTTTCGATATTGTTAAACCTAGGTATCTCATCGTTTCAGCTTTAGTTAGAATTGTTGAGTTCATCTCATAATTACACTCAATAACATGCTTTGTTGTGTTTGTAACTCTGAGCATGACTGATTTAGATTCGTTAATTTTTCATTTTACTATTTGCGGCCCAGACTTCTACAGCTTTAAGGGCTTGACTAAGTGACGCCTGATCGTTTTGGTTATTTATTTCACGATATAATAAGCAATCGTCTGCAAATAACCGGATGGTTATGTCGTTACTTATGTGATGAGCAATATCATTTATGTAACTAGAAAAAGTAGTGGTCCTAAAACGGATCCCCGTGGGACGCCTGAGGTTATTTTTAATTGGTTAGATTCGTTAACATTTATTTCAACGTATTGTTTTCGATCTGTAAGATATGAGCGGATCCACATAACAACATCATAATTTCAACATCATCATCATAATTTCCATCAGTTTTTTAATTAATTCGTTATGTACGACCAGATCGAAAGCCTTCGAGTAATCTAAATATATAGCGTCAACCTGCTTTCTGTTGTTCAAGGAAGCTGAAAAATCGTTGATCGTTTCTATCAACTGTGTGACAGTCGAAAGGTGCTGTCGAAATCCGTGCTGGTTGGGAAAAAAGCTTTCTTGTCTTCAATGTAGGTGTACATTGACTTTGAAACTATGTGTTCAAGTAGTGTGCAGCGTACACACGTGAGTGAAATTGGCCGATAGTTTCCAATATGTTGCCTTTCACCAAACTTGTGAACCGGAACCACTTTTGCGACTAGTCAGTCATCTGGGACCCCTTTTTGTTTTAGTGAAGAATTAAAAATGATCTCTAGATAGTGAGCTACCCATTCCGCATATCTGCGCAGAAAGGCATTTGTTATGCCGTCTGGACCTACAGATTTCTTATCGGTAATTATAAGCAAAAGAGCTACAATGCCTTCATGCGAAACTTGAATATTAGGCATTGGTGATGTGTACGGCGATTCTAGTGAGAAGAGAGAAAGACCATCTGCAGAAATGTCAGTAAAGACAGATTGAAAAAAATCATTAAAGCATACTGCCATACGCGAGTTGTCCGACACAAGTAAGTATTTTAAGTATTTTAATGACTGGAAAACGTAGAGAGGTCGGCCGGAAAATGGAGCATCTGGCCTGCTACTCTACGTAAGGGAAGGGGAAGAGGGGAAAAAAAGGGTCACAATGGGGGATGATAATAGGAGGAACGAGGTGAAGGACACATTACAGAACTGGTATCACAGGCGTAAGTCCAGGCCCGTGTCACCTAGGAAACGTGAAAGAGCACGCATTGTCTCTGTCGTCTGCCAACTATGTGGCCATGCACCTAGCAAGAGGTCCTCCGACAGTGGTCCCTTCTGTAAATGTCTCAAGGTATCTGCCATTGTCAGTCTTTCGCGCGCATACTCAGGGCACACCACGAGCACATGTTCTATAGTCTCTACAGCGCCAGACACAGAACAGTTCGGGGAGTCTGTCCGTCCAATAATGTGCAAATATTTGCGCGTGAAGTCGACGCCTAATCGCAGTCTGTGTATCAGGCATGTATGAGGGCGTGGAATTCCACACCGAATAGGCAATTTCATATCGGGATCCAGCCTTTTAAGGCGGACGTGACGAGCGTCTGGCTGGGCCCAGTATCTTCTCGTCGCACTCCTCATTAATTCCGGCAGGAGGCATGTGATGTCCGGTCTGGAGAATGGCACTACAGTTCGCAGGCCATTGCTGAGGGCGCGCCTTGCTTCAGCATCGGCCATCTCATTACCGTTGAGCCCACAGTGTCCCGGGATCCATTGGAACACTATGCGGTGGTGTTTTTCTTGAGCGCATGAAAGTAGCTCGGTGATCTGCAGTGCCAGAACCTGGTATGCGGTGTGGCGCAGGAAGCATCCCAAAATTTGCAACGTGGGTTTTGAATCCGTGAAAATGCACCACTCTTGAGGTCTTTCCCCGCTGATGTGGCGAATCGCTTCCCGAATAGCCACAAGCTCTGCAGCGGTTGATGTAGAATTATGGTCTAGTATGAAACCTCGAGTTATCTGTTGGGCTGGTATCACCACAGCTGCTGTTGATGCCTTTGTTGACGCGGAGCCGTCTGTGTAAGCATGAACATATGTCTGGTATTCTGACCAGATGTACGCGAGAGCAAGTTGTTGTAGTCCACTGACGGGAACCAATGATTTCTTTAGTATGCCGGGGACATGTACGCATACAGAAGGTTGAACCATCACCCATGGTGGTTTGACGGGGTGATATGGAATGGCATAGCCTGATGTTATGTGGGGTAGATGGCAGCGGAGTGCACCTGTGAAACTGCTGTCCGGCCACTCATGTAGAACCGACGTCAATGGATGACATTGGTGTCGTGGTAGTAAGCGTAAATACATGCGAAGTGGTCCGTCATTAGCGACAGTGCCACTTGGGCCTTCGTTATTATGAGACAAATGGCGCCAAAAGCGGTGTGGATCGTGCTTCGTAAAATTAGTGAATGTCACGTCATAGTAATTTGTTTTAGCAGCAGCCATAATTGTGCGCAATATAGAGCTTAGCGCCGAAAGGTTATTATGATCTTTTTTCAACTTCTGTCCCTCACGGTTAATTTTCCGCTTCAAATGTAGAATTTCGCGGGTTATCCATGGGTTCTGTTTATTTATTTGCTTCTTCCGAGTTGGCACAAATCTGTTTACGCAGTGAAAAAGATATCTTTCAATGCAATCCACATCGCATTGTCGTCTTCCGTCGAAGTGAATTCTGCTAAACACAGGGAAAGATGATCAATTATGCTTGTGTCATCGGCTCTATCGAAGCACAGAACATGCGTAGTACTACCAGCTTTCATGTATACAGCGGTAGACTTTATATCCACATAAACTAGCTTATGATCCGAGAGACCGGTTTCAACCGATACGTCGTAGTCTTCAAATCGCCCGTCTAGGAACACGAAGTCTAATATAGATCTTGATTTCCCAACTGCGCCTGTGCACTCATGAACTACCTGTTGTAAATCCTTACTAAAAGCTATTTCTAGAAGTAGTTCACAATGGGCATCTTCTCGAGGCTGAACGCTAAGAGTGGACCAATCAATCCCTGGCAAGCTGAAATCGCCAGCAATGATTATGCGACAGCTGCGCTTTTTAAAGGTTTCTAAGTAAAGCTGCATATCTTTAAGATAGGAAATGGGTGATTTAGGCGGTCAATAAGCAGTTCCAAGAATTATCCTTGTTTTTTCTAGCTTAATTTCACACCAGATGCTTTCATGTGTTGGAATACCAGTGATTTGAACAGAGTCAATGTTTGCTGTATATGTTTCCCTGTAACCATGCCATGACAACAAATTTTGCAAAGCATCTAATCGCATGTTTCTTTTTTATGCGCCTGCCTAATAATTCCCATCCCAGTCCATCCTTAAGTATAAGAATATGATAATTAAAGTGCACTCAAGAACGAGCAGTAGGCACTGCTTAGAGAAAGACGACGACAACGAGTGGTTGCAAGCCTTGTGCCTGTGTTGCCGAAGCTCCGTGTCCTCTCGCTGCGGTGCTCTGCTATCTGAGCGTTTTAGCAATCGAACCATAGCGCCTCTTGACAAAAGTTTTAATTATTAGAAACAAACCGAGCTGCGCGGTTTTGTACGAGTTGCAGCACATTATCATGAATTTTAGTTTGCGGGTCCCAGACCGCACAGGCGTACATTAATATGGGTTTTACAATTAGTATAGCAGTTCTGTAATTTTGGGAGCCGCTGTCCATGCGGTTTGTAAGTCCTCTCGGTTACATATTCAACCTCCTTAGTCCGAGTTAGGTTCGATGAAAAATAACGGCAAGATATTTATATTCACTCACTCGTGATAGCTGCACACTAATCAAACAGGTATGAATTGCAATTACACTGAAGGAGATGAACTGACACTTTCTGGTGAATAATGCAGAATGTGTTATTCACAAAGCCGCAAGATTGGTGCGCTGTTACCTAGCCACTACTAAAGTAGCCAAATAAATGGTGCCCCCATGAGCACGGTGGCAGATAGCACAAAAATTGGCAGTCAAGACGCCACAGTGGCTGCAGCCTTTGTGCAAAATGTAAAATTGTTCCACGACAAAACGTGCATTGTGCCAAATTGGGCGTAGATTTACATGTACTCTTCAAATACGGATAAAAAAATGTCATTTCATTCCTTCCAGCATTGTTCACTATTGTAGACTTTATGGCCGCGCTGTGTGTTGGTATACAACCCACACACACAGTAAAATAACCTGACAAATGAAAGCCGCGGTAACTCAGTACATTGAAAGCAACTTTGCGTGCGGCTTAGATAATATAATCCTCCTACATATGGGTCCCTTTGGTATCTGCCGTTTTCTATACAGCTTGTTAGCTGTATATAGTGCCACCGCCAGGAACTTCTGTATTCCTGCAGCTACGCTAGTACAGCTTAGCTGTGCACCAACATCCCTTTCCATCATTCCGAAATGAAGGAAGTTCACATCTGGTGTCAGAATATGCTTATAAGCATAAATGCTCAGCATTAAAAAAAAAACCTTTAAAATGTAAGAGTCGATTCTCAGCTTTGCTAGCGTGACGTTTTCCATTTGTAGCGCAAGACCACATCAATGGAGAGGCAGGACACAACAAAACTACTTGTGTTGAGAGCTCCGAATCACAATGCAGGTATTTTCCGTGGTTTTCTGTGTGGTTTTTGGCTATATATATGTGAAGAAATCTGTAAACTCGAAGCTAATTTAACTAAACTGAGACACAATGTAAAGCAACATTATGCCAAGGTTACATATTTTTTTCACATCAGCTTTTTGTGCTACAGGTCACATGTATATATGCACTATTTGTAGCTGAAAGCACCATGCATTTCTGATTTAGAGCTCAGAATGATCAGGGAGAAATATACCTAATATGTCACGCATACATATAGTTACTAATCCAACGCTTTTCACACTGATAGCTTTGTTAGGTGCAACGTGAGTAGCACTTCCATAATGGACTGCTAGATACAACATCAGTTTTGCACCTCTCCTTTGATATTCTACGCTCCGACACAGAAGACAAGAGGCCAGTCTAGAATAACTCTTTACATCAATATTGAAAAGGCAAGCAGGCTTTCGGCATCACAAGTCTCCATTTATCACACATGGTACACACTGCGTGTTCCGAACGTTCATGTATTGCCAGTGGTATGTCTTCTAATGTGAATATACCTTGTTCAGAATAGTTTTACCTCTATATTTTTAAACTTCCCTACAAGTTCTCTATGCTCTACATGTACATATATCTTCTTTGGTAGTGGCTTTTGTGTTGTGCCGTCATTAGTGCAGTAATTGTTATGAAAGCTGTGAATTAATAAAATAGAAAGCTTACTAAATATAAACAAGAAACCTGCAGGCAAGATCATCATGACAAACCAGCTGAGATGGTGTCACAATTCTAAAGCTTTGTTACCCCTTTTAATGTCGCATGGCTGTTTGTGACCGACATACTTGCGTAGGTTTGGGTCATTCACATTTCAGGTGTTTAGTGGCGGTTGCATAAGTGCGACATCTTCTTCTGCCTTTGACAGTAACTTAATTACATGTAGCAGGCTGAGCTCTGTGATTATTGGTGTAACTTAAGTGATGTATCAAACACAGCTTCCGCATTGTCCAACAGCTTACACGAATTCTTCGTGGTACTATCGGTTCTGTGGTGGTCCACATAATTGACTGTTGAAGAGGGAGATTTCACTTGATCGAAAAACCCAAGTGATTGTGAGCCCAGAATTCATGAAACCAAATGCTGTCACCATTTATTACTGAAGAACAACACTTAACAGAATGATGAGCAGTGGCGTTATTTTCACGGGTATAAAAAGCAGTGTAGCTGCGTTCAATATTTGAAGGCTGGTATAATAAACACAAATCTTCGAGTTGTTTAGATAGCATAATCAAGAAGACCGCTGTAACAAGCGATGACAAAGCGTAATCAAAAAGCCGCTGCCTCAGGTGTGTCATTGGTATAAAGTACACATTAACACATGCAGCAGATATAGTCCATAAATTGCTTTACATACAGGTATGAAATGTTATATCTGCACACTGTGATAAAATGTTTAAAAAGTATAGAGACAAGGCCCCTCTTTCCTTTATCTCACAGCGCAGCTGAAAACGGTTCGGTTAATGAGTGGAAATGTGTCCTCTGCCAAACAAAGATCAACGAGATGGCCACTTAATGCGTCAAAAATCCTGCACAATATCCAATAATTGGTAGCGGTACGTTTAAAGTTAGATGAAAGAGTATTGAAAATACACCTAATGGGCACACTTTGCAAACACAAGTCAGTTCAAGGCACATTATAGGGCGCTGATTATCAGCAGAATCGACAAGAGGATAGAACCTAAAGCACTTCCCAGGAAGATTATGCCGGTACTAGTAATAAATTTTAAATGGGTGACTCGAACCACAGAATGAACTAAAATGGATCTAGAAAGTAGCGACAAGCTTTCCTTTAGCTTACTGTGCCCGCATTATTAATGTGATTATGGCTAGCCCTTGCGGATGAACTGCCACAAAATTTCCTTCATGCGATTCTACTGGCTGCTAGTAGAATATCATTGATGGGAGCTCAGTTTAACGGAGGCAAGTAATGCACGTTTTGACAGCTTGAGAACGTAGACTGGCTTTATTCAACATTAAAACAGGTTTGCCGAGTGGCTGTGGTGGTACCCTTCTCGGGAAGCCGCCTCCCTTCCATGAAAGAGCAGGTGGCAATAGCCTCCAATTAGAGGCCAGGCCAGGTAATTGAATTTCCTAGAAGCGAGAAACAGCGTATAGTGATGGACGGTCGCTACAAGGGCTCCCCGAACCCCTAGAATGCCGGAGGGTTGATGTGGTTGGTAAGCAGTGGTGTTATGAAGCGCTTGCCGAGCTGTCTTTCACTGTCCTTTTCGCCTGCTCGTTAACTCTTTCCTGTCTCAGTCCCGCTTTCCATCGGCTTCAACATTTCCTGGCAGATACGGGCAACCTTGCATGTATAGCCGACCACGGTTACATTTGGTCATGCCATCATTATCATTCCATTGTCGTCATTATAGTATCGTCACCCCATTGTCATCATGCCGTTGTCGTCATCCATGACATTCGCATGCTCCAACACCACAAATTTGTTGAGCAAAGCGTTTACAGTTGAAAATATGTTCAACATTTTGTCGCGTGTTAGATATTCGCAAATGGTCGCGGAACAAGAACAGGATTCTTCACAAACTCTAATGAACGCTTTGCTTAAACCGATTCCCTTAACCAGCGGGATCTGCAAATTTTTCTTCATACATAGCGCCAGCGCTAAAAAAAGTGATGTCTTTTCCCCAGACGTGGCCTCAGAAAAACCTTTTGATTTAGACCCAATTTTGCATCAACAAAGTTTGCTGACGAATAGCGCCTGCTCGCAAAATTGGTTCGTGAATGAGCATGTGGAAGGCGGCACGAAGAGGTAGCCGCCGTAAACACGGTTTATCTAGACCGGCCAGCCATGGTGCAACCAGATCTCGGGAGCGGGCGACACTGCGGCCGCTGAGTTTGAGCGCGCCAGCGTGTGCTATTATTCTTGTTCCCTAGTAAAATCGCGCAACGCACTCTGGTGGATCGGCCACAATGGGTCGCATCATTTCACTAAGGAACACTCGCGCTAGCTGCACGTGAGCCCGTACTCTTTTTCGCCTGCTGTCCAGGCGATAGTCGCGCCGCTACAGGGCCCCGCTCCTAGTGCGAAGCGCCATTGAAAAAAACTCCGATGGTAAAGGAAAAGTATGCAGATGGTGTCGTCATTGATTGTCGGGTTCACGCAAGCCGTGAGAAATGTACCAGGCAGCACCGGCAGCGTAGGCTGTGAGCGAGACGCAGCCACAGTGATAGCGTAGTATGAATTAGCGACCTGCCACATGTCGTAGATGCCCGGGCCTCTTGAAGTCAACAGCTCCAAAAGTACACCGCCTGGCAGCTCGAGATTTGCGTGGAGATAGCGCAACTGTTGGTCAGTCACGTTGTTGACATAGAAGTGATTCTCGAGCTGCAGAAGGCAGAGTTGCTTCTGAAGAACTTCGGTAGACCATGCATCCGCGGAAGGTGTGAGCACAGAATATCGGAAGACTCGCTCGCTGCTGCTTGCGGTGAAATCTCGAATGCTGATAGCATCATGCTTGTGGTATTGGCGTGCCTGCGGGGGTGAAATTCGCGCCTAGTGGAGCCGCGAGAGAGCCTCTGAATTGGTGACGAGTGATGTGTTCCCGAACGGAAAGCGGACAGCTTGCTTAAACATCCAACGAAGGAGAGTGACGGGCCGTACCGCAGCTGAAAGCACTCGCGTGTGGCTCAGCGAATTCCTTAGAGTCGTCGCGCAGCTATCTTTGAGCTGGGGAGGAGGCTCACGGACCGAATGCAGGTTTGATGCTGGAGCCCGCACGTTCTGACGATCGGCAAGGGTGGACGCAGGGGATGTGGGCTGACAAGACGCGGAATGAGGCGATGGTTCAAATGGCAAAAGCGGTTATAAGTGAGCGCTCGAGATACGTAGTGCGCGAAGACGGCTGCCCGCAAGTCTGCGCAGACGTCGGGGTTGGGGGATGACAGCCGTAGCCTTGAACGAAGCCGTAACCTGGAACCTTGTTGCGAAGAAAGTGGCTGTCCAGCTGGATGAACCAATGTCCGTCATGTCGATGTAGAATTACCGGATCCTCTACATAAACGGCACGTCTGTCAAACCGCGTGAGACCACGTCACTCGCCTTGGTAAAGTCGGCTCACTGACGCTGGCATAGGTGGGCTCGGTCGTCCGGGTCATTTGTGGAAGGCGGCGCGAAGAAGGAGCCGCCGTTGCCACAATTTAGGCCGGCCAGCCATAGTGCAGCTGGATCGCGGGAGCAGCCGACACCGCGGCCGTTGAGGTCGAGCCCGCTAGCGTTTTCTATTGTCGCGCTCGCTGCACGTGAAATCATCGTCGCCTGCTTTGGAGGCGATAGTCGCGCTGCTACAAGACGGCGCTATCGCTTAAAGAAATATTTGAACGTCTCTTCTTTTTCAAAGCAACATTCTGTACACTACACATGAGTAATTACGGTCCCATAGACATGTCACATGTGTTTTATGTAATAATAATGTACTGCAAATAATGGAAAGCTCACACTAGAAAAGAAAATGAAAGCTTTAGTAAATTACAACTATACTCTCCGTCATCTTTGTTGAGGTCGTGCTCCTCGGTGGTGAAGTGACGACGATTGCCATGACTCCCTTGATGTGGCACGCGGGTCCCACTAGGAGCAGCCACAAGGTGTTCGGCTGCAACCCTGCTGGCCAATGTGCAATGCAAGGATGGGGGCACGTGGGAAGAGGATGCGCCTGCTGTATAATGTCACACGAAACAACTGAAAGTAAAAAGCAAGTGATACGTGCTAATAGAAGCTAGAGTTACGTTATACCGAATGTGTGAGGACATCGGACAATCAAGAAGGCACGGAAGTATTTGCTTTCTTTCTTTATTTTTTTTTTCAATAACGAACCAATCGTCAAGTAAAAAAATAGCTTTCCCTCCTCCGGGGCGTAGCGAAGTCACGAGTACTTTAGCACGCTGGAGGTCTCGTAGATACGCCTCAGGAGCGGGTAGGTGCGTCCGCACTCCCCTCGCACATCGTCTAAGTCCACGTCGACAGCCGCAATGCACATGAAGCGCCAGTGCATGAGCACCTTGGCTGCCTTCTCGAAGACCGTGAACTGGTCCTCGTGCGCTACCCACGTGTGGTTCTCGGCCGTGTAGGCGGCGTCATCCTCGATCCTCTTGACGCGCCCGGGCACCACAGCGCACACGTCGGAGAAAGAGGCCTTCGCTGGCTGCCCTGGCTTCGCCGGGTCGCCGACGTCTCGTTGCCACGGCTGTCTGGAAAGTGTAGCCCATTCAGTTTCACTTTCTGAATTTATTTATGAACTGGTGTCTCAAAGCAAGACGCATTATCTGACACAGCATAATACAGAGTACCTGATAAATTTTCATCATCCGGTATTCCCAAGATGCACCCTGAGCTAGTGCGCAAACGTCTTTTGCGTACAGCATCAATCCGAATTGGGCCTTCGGGGTAGGGAATTGAGCCCGAGACGTGATATTCAACACAGTGACTTAGTAACTTGCTGTTCCATGTTTGCTTTCGTTGCCCAAAGATATGCAGTTCTATTGAATAAATTAAGGAAAAATGAGACATCCACCCAATCGTAGCAATTGATACAAAGCAAACCCATACGGGTTCCTCGAAAGAAAAGCCTCACAGTTGAAGAAAAATTTGTCCTGGTCCGGGACTCGAACCCGGGACCACCGGCTTTCCAGGGCAGCCGCTCTGCCATCTGAGCTAACCAGGCGGCTAGCAGATGGCAGGGCGAAGTCCTGGGTTGGAGTCCCAGACGAGGACCAATTTTCCTTCAATTGCGAGGCTTTTCTTTCGATGAACCCGTATGGGTTTCCTTCGTAGCAATTGCTACGATTGGGTGGATGTCTCATTTTCCCTTAATTAATTGCTCCTCTCCACATTGCGGGTTTTCGCAGAACTATTACATCAAGTTCTGTTGAATCTATCTATCCTTGAAAGTATCTGCCATTCTTCCTCACTATGAAACAGCGACCCTGCTAGGAGATGCTCTGCCGTCATATGCCCGGCCGAGTCATATGACTCGGGGGCGTGCAGTCTGTTGTACTTCCTAAGGGGCTTAAAGGTTCGCATAAACACACTGCCTGTGATGGTAACGCTTGGCGCCGCTATGTTAACGCAATGTAATTGCCTTTATTATTATTATTATTATTATTATTATTATTATTATTATCATTATTATTATTGCGCGTAACTGAAGTGTTGTAGCGAGAAATGTCACAGCTATATAGCTTCCCTCCACGCTCATTTCTGACCAGTGCTGAGACGCAAGGGTTGTGAGCGCGAACGCCTTATATACCGTCTCGTCAACTCTGAGAATGAACACGCGAGTGCGTGGCTAGCTTCGTCAGCTTCGCACCGCGGGGCGCGAGTGAAGCTAGCGCGGCCTCTCCTGTGCAGTGGCGGGCGCATAGGTGGGTCACCTTGCGTCGAGAACTACACTTCGGGCAGCATTTTTACAATTGCTGGTAAGTACAGCGGGGCGTGGTGCAGGCGCGAGTAAGAGCGGATGCGAGAGAGAAAATCTGGGCGCCTATACTCCTTGAATAATCGATTCGGCCTACGCACTACGGTGGTGAAGTTTTTTTGCGCATGTTGCATGCGTCTGTACCTAGGCGTGCTGTCATTGCGGAGTTGGGTCGAATTTGTTTACGCTCGGACGCTGGCTGCCAGCGCGGTGAAACAGGTGAAGCAGCGGGCACTGACGTCCCATTTGGTGATCGCTGTGTGTGAAGGTGCGTCGGTCAAACTTCCTGGCGAGTGCGGCGCTGGTGCTGAGTTAGTGATGCCGTATTATATCTTTGTCGAGCCTTACGGAACTCTACTTAAAAAAAAAGAGCATCACTGATTTTCCCGTGTGAGCGATAGGGGCCATAGTAGAGGTTGGGAATACTCTCCTGGACTTTCCAGTTGTAGTTTTGAGTGGTCCCCTTTGAGTGAAATAAACGCACAGCGCCATAGCAACCACACTTGAACGCGATTGCCTAATTTCATGCCGTGAGGATTATTGGCCTTGCGTCTCGTCCACGTTACGTTAGGTTAGCTTAGGTTAGGGTTAGGTTTAGGTCAGCTTAGTTTACGTTAGCTTAGCGTAAAAGCCGTTAGGCTGGCGCGGCGTATTCCTACAACGGTTACGCCGTGAGCATTATTGTATTTCTGTATCGGTCTCTTTATGTTAGGTTCACGTTAGGTTAACGTTGGGTTAGGTTAGCGTTAGGTCGTTAGTTCATTGTATTCTCATTGCGGTTGTAGGGGCGTGTAGCGTCACCGGCGACCTTTCAGCTACTCGCGTTCAACCGCGGTTTCTAAGGCGCTCTGCCTTCTAGATTTTCAATATATGCGGACCGGCCTCTTCCACGATCTGTATTGCTCCCACGGAAAACATCTGCGCTGTTATCACCTGTTTCACTGCGCCGGCAGCCAGCCAAACTCGACCCCACTCCGCAAAGCCGGCACGCCTAGGGACAAACGCATGCAACACGCGCTAACAAACTGCTACGTTGTGCCTAGGCAGAGTCATAAATTAAAGGAGCGAAGCCCCCCACATTTTCTCTCTCGCACCTGCTCTTACTCGCGCATGTGCGCTAACGTCCGGCGCCTCCGCAAGTGCCACGGCCCGCTGTACTTACTGGCAAATGTAAAGTCACGTTCGGGCGCCTCAGGCCTGCGTCTTGGTGAAGGGAACTTTGATCCCACGTGCTTTTGGCTGTTTTCTTTTTTTAGAAACCCGCGAAGGACCACACAGGAAGAGCGTTCGATGGGCAAACATGTCGTTTTAATGGAACAGTAATGATGGCGATAGCAGGTGAGTGTGGAAGAACTTTCTACATACTCTCCGCCCCAACATAAAACATTATTTTCATCTCTTTGGCAAAGACACAGTCAAGTTACACCATTTACTAAAAGCTATTGTATAATTCCAGTAGGCCAGATAATATAAAGGAAACATCGCACGGGCGGTGTTGTTCATACTGGTTCGTGTAGACCCGCCTTACGATCGTTTTACTTTGTTTCATGATGTCACTTCTGCTGTGCACACGTCGTGGAGTTCGACGACGCTGCACAATGTTGAGTATCATAAGCTGGCACTTAGTATTCTGTGGTCGCTTGATCGTCCTTCAAACGGTATGAAGGTCGTCACGACATGTACAGCGACGACAGAGCTCTCGGTGAAACAGACACCTTGTTGTCATTCCACAGCTTTGATTTTGCGCAGATGATGTCTGGTCTCTGATGCATCGTTGTCCTTGCTTTACAGGATATCTGAGCCAATGGTGGTTTTAACGCTCGATGTTTGTTGTTTGTGGAACGTACGATTGTTTGTTGTTTGTTCCACGTAGGATTTCTTTAGAGTTAAGCAGTTAATATTGCGAGCGGCAAACACGGCAATGGCCCGACGCTCTACTACATTGATTGCGCACCGAGGATAGGCCTGTTGTTGTCTTCACCTCTACTGGCTGGAATTTTTTTGGGGTTAGCTTGATGCGTGCACTTTTGTAATAATTGATAGAATAAGTACGCGTTCTCTTGCGTAGACGGCAGCAAGACTCTTGGGTGAACACGGGGTCTTCGTGGACTTCTAGACTGTTCATGAGAGATGTTGTCGAACCGCGTGTTGCTATTCGAACCGTTCGCATGTCCTGCACACTGTATGGAGCCTCATTCGGTACCCCAGTGGCTGCAAGAGCTACATTTACAGCTAATCTGTTTACGGCTAGGGTTTCGTGCAATTTTCACATGTGCGAGCAAAAGCTACCATGATGATCATCATCAACGGCTCGTGCCACTGCTCTCGCGTTCGTCGTCTTCTTCCGAAGCTGGCTCCGATGCTGCTCCTCCTACTAGCGTCCCCATACTGTCCCTCCTTCTGCGAAGGCACTGACGGCACTGGCCCATTACCAGTCGGTTCGGCGATTTTCGTCTCAATTTCTTTGCCTCAATATATCGCTCGCGCCTTTGTCGTCATCCTCTTGCACAACTGGTTCTGATGCCGCTCATCATGCCAGCGTTCCCAACTGACCCTCCCTCTGCGAAGGCGCTGACGGCAGTGGCCCACTGTCAGTCGTTGCTGTAATTTCAGTCTCGAATTCTCGGTCTCAAACATATCGTGGAATGAAAACATGAATGTGTATAACGAATGCGCATACCGAATGTATAACACGAATGAACGCGAATGTATAAAAATAAATGTGTGTGCGTACCTTTCGTCAGGATGACTAGCAATCAAGACAATAAATGTGTTCATAAATTTGTTTAAAATTCTGTGTCACCTCTTTGTCGTTTGCTAAGCAGATTCGCTGGTCATCCACCTACAAAGGGTGGAATGGCTCATGGCTTTTTTTGTTCGTCCTTGTGCTTTCGACGTGTCAAATATGATGACATCAGTTGATAGCTGTATTCGGTTCTGTCACCCACGTCACTAAATCAGGTTATTACGGGTTTTCGGCACAACAATTTTGCCTTCAGTAAGTACTTCGGTGTCATTGAAGATTTGTGTCTTTATGCCGTTCTTTCTTTCACATTCTTCATTGCGGTCATGGCTTGAAGCTTTGCTTTCACAATATTTTACCGCTTGTATTTTTGCAACGTTTCAATGCACAAGAGCAGTAACATGATAATTTTTCTTCGAGAGATTCTCAATATCAAGACTGATTTTAGACTTCAGTGCAACCAGTTTATCTCTATATTCTACCTTAGGGATATATTTTTCATATATTTCGTCGTCACAAGTAAGGAGTTCGGTGTTTTCATCTAGGAAACAAAGCCTCTCCTGAAGCATTTCGAGCTTGTTGTTAATGAGATGCAGTTGAAGCGTTGTGGCTTCACAGAGAGCCGCATCGATATCGTAGAAGATAAGGCTTACCATCGTTCTAATTATTGCCCTATCCATGGCGCGCTAAGCCTCCTTGTAGCAGGCGGCTGTCGGTAGATGGGTGAGGGCAGTCGCTTCCGTTGGACTCCGCTCTTCGCCGTGGATCCAAGTGTGGGCTCGTCGACACTCGGTCCTGCGGGCTGCTCGGTCGTTGATTAATACAGCTCCCGCACTTCACGGCACCATTTTGTAGAAACCCACGATGGACCACACAACACACCCGCAGCCGCGCCTGAGTGCCTATGGCGCTGCATTGCTGAGCAGGAGGTTGCGGAATCAAATTCCGGCCGCGGCGGCTGCTTTTCCGTGGGGGAGAAATACTGAAACGTCCTCGTCCCGTGTTTTGTGGGCACATTAAAGATACCCCAGTGGTCAACAATAACACGAAGTCCTGCACTATGGTCTGCCTCATAATTAAATCGTGGTTTTGACACGTTTATACCCCAGAATTCAATTCCCACAGGAAGAGTGGTCGATAATCAAATATAGCGTTTTAATCGAACAACAGTGATAATGAGCAGGTGAGCGACGAAATTTCTACAGCTGTGTCTGCTAAGCCAGCCGTCGCATGTAGATAGCCGGCGGATTCTTCACCATAAATCAACTCTGAGGAGACCAGCACAGTGTTGTGATTTGGTAAAGAAGCATTTGGCATTCTTCTTTACTGGGGAGGGGGGGCGCAAACGCGGCCAAACTGTTTTTACTTGAAATAACCGCGTGCAGCTGTCGCCGCAGTTCATTGGGCTAAACATGACGAAAAACACGTGATATTACTGTACATAAATGTAAGGATGGATTCCGCGCGATGATCATATACTACCAAAAGCGAAACTTTATTCACGGCAGCGCGGACTTCGCGTGCTCTTACGCAGATTTGTTCCGATGCTAGGCCACGGTGGCTGCACCGGCACAGTGTGGCAATGCGTTGGTGCGTTCCCCCTGCGTTGGTGCGTTCCCCCAAAGTGTAGAGGAGTCTGTACCTAAACAGTAACTGGATTCAGGATTTAGTGTCACCGGACGAGTCTCTGGCCCTCGTAAGCCAAAATCGACAGAGCGCGTCTATACACATTCACGGACCTCTGCTTGAGAGCGATCCCTGCCTCGAACGCAACTGTGCCTGCGAACCAGCGTCACATTTCGCGGATTGCGTCTCACTTCTTGGTGCATCACTTCGTGTTCGCATGATTTCTCTCCTGTTCCCCTGTAACGATGAAGAATCAGCAAGCCTAAACGCTTCATGGCTGGTGCCACCACTATCGCGTGAGCAGTCTTCCATGATGTACGCATTGAAAACACCTGCCCCGACAAAAGATCACGCGGCCTCGTTCTCGAAGCAGGCACTCGTTCCACCAGCGAGTTGACGCCACAAGCACGGCGCCTGGCCTGCGCAGCACCAGCGGCAACGCCAGCTACTCAGGGATGCGAGTGAGGCGAAGAACGCACAACAGCCCTTTGGATATGTACCGCGCGGAAAGTAGGGAAAGGGAGACACAAAGTTGCTGCGGAAGCCATCTAAGATCATTATCGAAGTGAGCGAGTGTTTCAATGCAAATAGCATTGGCGGCATACTCAGACAAGCTTGCTTTGCGACTATCTATAGCTATCTAGCTTCCCTACGAAAAACGTGTCCCGATATCAAGTATAGATGTCGCCTTAAAAACTTGCAGAAGGGTTACAAGAGTGCGACGCGAGTGTATAAATAAGCGTTAACTCTGGTGCGGGCTTAGCGTTTTCGCTTCCGATATCGGTTGGGTGTCTGAAGAACCGCCGTGGGTGGCGCCGACAAGAATTAAAGTGCTACGAGGGCTTGACCAATGTGCCCCCAAATTTTCTTTGCGTGACACCAGTAGGCCCAGTATCAGTAGTTGCAAGTGATTAATGCTCTTTGCTCTAATTAACGGTCGCTGCCCCTTTCTGGTTGGCTGACGAGACCAGTAGCTTTCATTACGCTGTTTGGAGCAATCTAGGCGCATTTAGCAATTTCTGGTGCAAGATGACAAGTCCCCCTGTAGTGAAATATTAGTGTTAGTTGTTCGCCTTATATAATGCGGCATTTTAAAGTTGTCGCAGTATGTTAGTCTTTGGCTTCGCTTAGAGGTTTCTTTATTCATATAAAGGAATCCCAAAGACACAAGTTACTAGAGCTGCATTAGTAAATTACCCTATTGCAATAGCAACAAAAAATATAAAACGCTCTTATCGCGAGGGGAAGTTTCCTAATCTAGAAAAGATGCGACAACGAAAAAAGCGTGGCAATGCCAACTTGAATTTCCCGCTGCAGTAACGTCGTGGATGTTGACGGCGTTTAATATAGCACTGAATGTTTATATTATTAAAGGTCGATTGCAATGTATTCCAAGAGGGTCGAATGCAATACTTAGGAAGTTTTAAGAGATTTTACTATCCACAGAGCCCAAGCACGAAAACAAGTATATAAACCCATCGCTGTGAGATTAACAAAAGGAAAGCATTCTAAAGATGTTTTAGCAGCATAAACTCATTGGGTGTTTCTCTTCCTTTATTCCCTTTATTTCTCTTTTAGTTCCTTTAGTGTTAAAATTGGTGCAAACCTTTCCTAATTAAAAGCTAGGTAAGAAGGTAAATGTAAGAAACCTGAGCGTGAAGGCCGTGCCGGACAAGGCGAGCGTGAAGCAGGTCTTGGTGCTGAGCCTGTCCTCCAGTTCTTCGAGCAGCCCCATGACGGTGCGACGTTTCGGCAGGCGGTGTGTCAACCCCGCGTAGTTGAGTGGAGCGGCCAGCTGGGTTGTTCCTGGTGACTCGTCCAGAAGGCCGTGGGTCTTGATGAATATCCGGTCCAGTGTGAAAGGGAGGTCCTCGTGAAACAAGGTGGCGGCACCGTACGGCAGCATCGCGGACAGCGTGAGGTTTCCCCTGCGGTGGTCGAGGTAGACAGATGTGAAAAAGGCCACGACTTCCAGAGCGGCGCCTACGTCCCCGTGCAAGGCGTCACCGTCGAGCTCGAAGTTGAGGCCGTCAACGCGACGTCGCTCCAGCCATGTGAACAGGGAGTTCAGCAACATGGATCCATTTTCGTGCATTCGCTTTGTCGATAAGCCGTCCGTGAAGACATTGACGACTACCTTCCAATGGGGGAACAGGCTGTCTCGAATGTGGTTCAGCTGCCGAAGGATGGCGTCGTCCGTGGCATCTGCCAGGAGCTGCAATGTGGTATTTTCGAAGACAAGGCCGTCGTACACGATCTCATTGCAGTAGAAACCAGGGAAATGGCGTAGGACAAGCGTGTTTGGAGGTGGTCTTTATTGAAGGAGAAAAGGATACATAAAAAAGATAAGACAGTGAGATAAGAAAAGCCACAGAAAGCCGTCTATAAATCTAACGTCTACGTAACAGGTTTCAAAGACGAGGTACGGCTGAAACTGAACCATTCGTACAGGTGGGTCCGATACCAGCCGCGACTATTGTGTTTTTCTACATTTCGCCCTTACAAAAATGTCTATTAAAATTATTATTAAGAACTTCTAGCAACTTTCTATTTACTTTACCGACAGTGTATATATATTTACATTCTTGGAACGTTTGTTCATACACTCTCAAAATACTTCTTGCTTACTTTTGTATAAAGAATATTTTCAATACACCCATTAACAGACTTTCTTCTTACTTTTGTACAAAGAATGTTTTAAATAGACCGTTAACAGACTTTCTTCCTACTTTTGTATAAAGAATATCTTAAATACACCGTTAAGACTTCCTTGTTAGTTTTTTACAAAGAATATATTAAATACATCGTTAAAAGACTTCATTCTTACTTTTATATAATTAATATTTTACATACACCGTTAAAAGACTTCCTTCTTACTTTTCTATAAAGAATATTTTAATTACACCGTTAAAATAGTTCCTTGCCACTTTTGTATAAACATTATTTTAAGTACACCGTTAAAATATCTTCTTCTAGCTTTTTTTCTAAATAACAACTTTAGTGCTTAGTCGAAAGGCTCGTTACTTATGTGTAAAAAATTATTTACTATACATCATGAAATTTTTTTTTTCTGACGGACATCTATCCTCAGCACGCCAACAGCTCCTACTCTTTGCCGAAAAATATTTAGAATGAAAAGCAACTTCCGAATTTTTGATAAAGTTTTCTAACATACATTAATGCCAATGTGTGACAAAGTCAGCAATCGAGCTCTTTGTTTTAAATCACAGTTACAATCCAAGTCGGTGGCGGATTGCGGACGGAGTCCCCCTAAAATCTTGAAAAAAAAATATATTCCTAAACTGTTAGAAAGAATCTTTTTAAAGATTCTACTGGACTACCGTGAGCGTGCGGTGACGTCAGCACACTTTCGAGAAAATTCGCTTGCAATACGCCACCTGACCGGTGGGATAGCGGAGTACTGTACAGGCCGCGCACCAGTTACGCAGCTTTATCCCGGCCTCAGGGCTGGTTAAATAAAGCTCGATTTATGCTTGAACCGTGACACCGCCCGCTTGCCGCACGCGTGCGGACGTGCGGAAAACTGCACATTCCGCAGAGTGGTTCACAGATTTTGGCATACACCCGGCTCGCACGTGCATGGTAAACCGAAATATGTGCGCCAATCTGCGAAATCTGCAAATTTTGACCCAACCACATGCGTGCAGGCAGGCGGGTGGTGCGGCGTGCGGCTCGAGCGTAAATCGGCCCTCGAGCGTAAATCGGCACTGCTATTGCAAGGCAACCAATTAGCTTCGCAACGAGGTAACAAAGTCAGTGAATTCTGCTATATAAATGGTACGTCCTAAGCTGGAACATATATGCACAGTTGCGTGACGATATTTGTTAAAAAGAAGAAAAAGAGCCGGAACTCAGAGTAACATGGCGCTGGAACGTTGGCGCTCAAATATCCAAAAGGCTGCAAAATACAGCTGCTGCTGAGTAAGAGCGAGTGTAGACCTCAGAAAGCACAAATGTTGAATACAAAGAAAAGCCGAACTCTTTGCAAGTAACACCTTTCTGTAAAAAAAGAACGAAATTATCGTTACTGTACAAAAAAAATGTAGCTTTGATCGCGTCCATATTCGCACAATTTCGTACCTGCATTCCACCGATGGCTTCTGCCACCTAAGAGGACGTTGCATCAAAGCGAAGGCAAATTAACTATGTCAACTGATCTGCTTTTGGGCGATGGTTGCTTGCTGTGTGATAAAACAGATCGAAAAGGGATAACTATGCACTATTAAGGTTCAGTGCATTCACTTTATAACACGGCGATAAAATTCTGAGCTCCGACAAGGTTTTACGGTGCCCTTACGACATTCGTAATTATGAAATTCCCGGCACAAGAGCCAGGATAACAAAAGACACGCTTTTGCCGTGCTTCTGGCGACTGGAAACCGGTGGCTTCATAGCCGCCACGCTTTGGAGATCTATTTAACTATAATAGTACTACTGCAATAGACATCAGCATTATATTGTGCTGGGTGCCATGAAAAAAATTTTTGTCTTTATTTATTTGTTTTATTTATTTATTTACATACCTACTTCGCCCATTGGGCATTACAGTAGGGAGGACAGATAATCAACATATAATACAAGATTGCACACTCTTAAAAACGTTAAACACTTCAGACCATGGGTACAATACTAATCATAAATGTGTTACATTCTGAGGGAGCGCATGAGATAGCACTAAGAAGAAGTTTCGCCCAGGTAACAAGATGCACTCATTAACACAGCACGCTGGCTAACATTGCAAAACATAAACATCAAAGAAGATTTCAAATGGCGAGTCCATTTTTATCTGCAAACATATGCTTGGAGATCAGTGGGGAATGTGACATCAGAAGCAACTTCAATTATCTCAGGAGGCAGCAGGTCCCATTCGTGTATTGTACGGGGAAAAAAGGAGTTTTGTTATGTTGTTGCGCGCGCGCATATTTCTTTTATCTTAAGTAAGTGGTCGCGGCGCCCGGATATGTATGTTGGTGGTTGTGGATAAGTATCTTTGTTTAGTGGTGTGCGATTGAAGACGGTATCTCGAAGGAAAGAGAGACGGGAAACAACACGGCGTAGTGAAAGATCTTCCAAACATATGTGCCGTTTTATTTCTATGATGCTGCTTGGAAATGAGTAAATGCCGGTTATGATACGGGCCGCTCGTTTCTGTATCGCTTCTAAGCTATTGACAAGAATTTGTGTATGCGGGTCCCACACAACAGACGCGTATTCGAGAATCGGGGAACGTTGCTTAGGTAAAGTGTTCTCTTGACATCTAGTGGCGCCTGCCTAAAGTTCCCTTTAATAAAATGAAGTACTCGCCCTGCTTTTAAAGTGATGATTTGAATGTGACGACTCCATGTCAGATCGGCGGAAGATGTGATACCTAAGTATTTAGCTTCGCTTGTTTCTGATAAAGGGGAGCCGTTCTAGTAATACTGTGTACGGATTCGTTACCGCTGGTGGGTGAAACAAATATGCTTACATTTTGAGATGTTGAGAGACATAAGCCACCTGTCACACCATGAAGAAATTTTATTTAGGTCTGTCTGTAATACTACTCGGTCGGAATCATTATTAATTTCTCTGTAAAGGACGCAATCGTCTGCGTACAGCCGGATTTTCGAGGTGATTCTTATGCCAATGTCATTTCCATATATAAGAAATCTTTGAATAGTACAACCACATAATTAGCCCTATATGATCTTATTTTTCTACTTTTATTAGATTTGGAGAAACAAGTCGGTTTTAAAAACAATTGCTGTCTCTAAAGATAACATTATACAGCCCATAGATGCCCAACAAAATTAAACCGATGGTCTTGTCAGGTTCTTTTTCAACTTAGGCCATCCCTTCTGGGAACTGCACTCCTCCCTTTCAGTGCTGTTTCCAGAAGGGGATGCGCACACAAAGGCCCGTCATACCTACCACCGAGAGGTGAGGAATGTCTAAGCGTCAGTCAACCCTCGCAAGGTAGGTAGTGAGGCGTGCATGGTTCGGCGTAAAGAGGGGCTTTAGTTCGGCTGTAGTCAAGGTAAAGCGAGTGGATGGAAAGAATGTCACATGGGTCTCTCGCGCATGCGCACAAATTTGACAGTGGTCCGAGTCGAGTGAAAAAGGGCGACCATCGAAATCACCATCAGCTCCTTTGCGACACCGGCGTGATACGGTCGGAGCGATGTAGGCATTTGGTCGCGTATTGTAGCGAAAATCTAGCTATTCTTGCTGCTGTTTATGCTTATGCTGTGTTGTGGCTAATTCATTGATGCAAGCCAACCAGCAACGTGCTTGCGAAACCCACGGCGCTTTCTTCCTTACGTGATGTGAAGGTTTCTGCAAATTCCCTGCCAGCTGCGAAGCAGTGTCATGTGAAGTTATCCAATATTGGCACTGCCCGTGTTTGAAACTGCACACTGCAGAAATAGCGAACAGCTGTTCCTTAAGACAGCACGGCGCCGAAGTTTTGTCTGTCTCCAAATTATAAAAAAAGGTATGTTCTTTTCCATCGATTTTCATTACATATTAATTTGATGTTATTTAGATTTAGGTTGCCTATGCCGCATTTTGGCAGGTTATTATAGTGCAAGCTGTAATGCCGTCAGAAGTTTTAAGAATGATTTTCTTACATTTTTGAGCTACGCCGCGTCATGCGCTTCGCTTGCAGCTGCTATAAACACGAAGCGTACAAATAATACGTTTTCACAGCGGTCGCGATGACCTAATGTGTGGTAAATAATGTCTGATCATGAACTCATTCTTTGCTCTTTCCTACTGTGGCTGTACAGAATGAGAGGTAGTGAAATATTGAGCGTATAGTTTCACGGTTCACAATGGCATATGACTGGTTATACAAGTGCGAATGTGAAAGAAAATCATTCGCACTTGTATAACCACTGCAACGTATGTCATTGTGAAATGGTAGTTCTTGACACTGATATTTTGTTTTCGAATAAAATTAAACAATCTCGTGAAATTTTAGAAGCGTTTCATATAATAGGGCGTGCTTAAAAATGCATCAGTCAGCCACTGGTTGCTATCACTCACAAAAAATTTGTATTCTTGAAAACTGCTTCAAACTGTGTAATCTGTTCATATAAAAATTGATGACTCGTTTTGCACATGCTCGTAGCCGCTAGCTGGCGCTTTTATGTTCTGTGTCTTTAAGTGTTCTGTTTATGTTTATGTTTTGTGTCTTTAATGTAAATGGGCTGGGAGAGTGTTGAGGTATTTGTACAGGAAAAAAATTGATTCAAACTGGAGGTAAAGAACTAGGAAGCTTACCAGCAACTATGCGGCCTGTGGGGTGAGCAACACAGCGACAGAGAACGTCAAGCGGAAAGACAGAGATGCTGAAATAATCTCATGGGTGGCGGCAACGGAAAAGAAACCTGCCATGAGTAACTACTTAAGAGGAAAAACGAAATCAGGAAAGAAACAATTTATTATAACTCAAAGGGGAGCTCATTACTTTTCGAAGCGAGATTGGGATGCCTCAGAGCACGCACCTATAAAACGAGATATAAGAAGGAAGAAGAATCATGTGCTTGGTGCGGTAAATTTAGGGAAACGATGCAGCACGTTTTATTAGAATGTGAAGATGTCTGCCGAGCGGTTGATTTAGGCACCACTGGCCTCCGTGAAGCCTTTGGTTTCATCGAGAGCAGGGGAAAAGTAAACATGTCCGCGATAAATATTAGTAGTAGGCGATAGGAAGATTGGTGGAAGAAAAGTAGGGAAACGACAGAAAACGGAGACGTACAAAAGCAAAGTTCGCAATAAGCGGTCAGAAAATTTGGTTGTGGGAGTTCATAGTGTTTTTTTAACCTAGGTAGGACATTAGGCTATAGAATATAAAGAGCTTGGTGGCGCAACCCACCGACCCGTTCCAAAGGGGACGCTTATAACATCCATCCATCCATCATCCATCCATCTTTCCTAAAATAAACAGTTGTGAGTAGGCGTTCGTGTGTCCACCTTCTCTGCGTCCTGTCTGTTATGCTCGCTGCAAAGTTCACCACGAATAAACCATGTGATTGTCTTTCTGAGTGAGTAAATTATTTACGCAGAAAATTGGTAAAGAAAACATTTTGGAAAACTGAAATTATTCAGGCCACAACTTTGGGGGCTATGACAATAGTTTTAGGCTGTTTCCGCCTTTGCAGAAACGACCTCGCACGCTTTCCTCATTTTAATAACGTGTAGTAAACACAACGCAGCAAAGGAGGTGCATTGCAAAATATGCCTCATCCTTGTCATTTCCTCTGCAAGTATACAGCGATGACGGCTATAATTTTAGCATTCAAGTGAACTTGCATGTGAACCTTGCTCAAAAGCTGTTCTATATATGTGATGTGCTAACCTTAACATGATGTCAACACTGAACATCTTGTTTCTATGCAGGGTTCACTCTGTAAGCATTCTCGGAGACATCAGCTCTGTATGCACGAGCAAGCATCGTCGATGCTTGCTCGAGATTATACGACACTAAGTCATTTTTATATACTATTTTATTAATTTTTCTATTAACTTGCTCATGATTTTCTGTAGTCCTACACACTGAGCGCAGTGCCTGACCAGTTTGATTTGTGTTTACTTCCTACGCGTTTTATGTTAACAGTTTCTTACACACTGAGATGTATTTCACCGATGGTATGTTATATTTTCTGCTTCCATGCTAGGGACACTTACATATTGGGACACGTTAAAGAACATCATGGTGCCAAAATTAATCCGGAGTCCGCCACTACGGCGTGCCTCACAATGCGACTGTGGTTTCGGCTCGTACAGCCCCATAATTCCAGTTCAATGCTTCTGGCACGGTGGGATGTGCAATGTGAGGCAATGACCATGCTCAATCCTCTCAGCTGTTATGAAATGTGGCGCACAGCTACGCCTCAAGAAAACACCTGTCCCTTCGTGTTGTGTGTATTACGCAGATAAGCAGCAGTGGTGCACGCAAGGTAGCGTTTAACATCAACGGACCACTCTCGTGTCAAACTAAATGTTGGAGAAATTAAGTTTTAGCCGTCAACATCACCGTTAATTGTCGTCAATCAAAGCATACAGCACAGAACGCTTCGCGTACAACGATTCCCACAGTGAGTTGTACCTGCATAATGTTTTTGTGTCCATGTCCATTAGCAAAAATATCGGGTGACCGCTGCGACAGTGCAGGGCCAGAAGCAATATCTGATACCGCCCTAAGGCAGAAGCTTCAACCACACGAAAAAATGACACGCACAGTGCATACATGCTTTGTAATTGCGGATACAACATACATAACCGCGCACTTTTCAATAAATAACAAGCGCAAAACAAGCATCCAAGCCACATAATTGATGATAAGGTGCGCTTGGTAACAATGCGATGCACGTAGCACTCCCCACATACGTTTCATGCTACGCGGGAAGGTACATACGTCCCTAGCCTTTCGTATATGGAATAACCAGCCCATCACCTGATTTGAATGTTGCTGCAGCACCGCTATGGGGGGGCGGCGTGCTGTCAAACTTACCATTACTCAATAACAATAAAGCATTGCGTGCTCCCCTCAGCAGTTGCAGTGGTGGCTTTAAACAGCTTCACTGGACATACACTTTCGCAGAGCCGGGATGGCGAGCAAATTTCTTTTTCTTATTTTACTTTAAAAGACTGGAGATGTGTGCAAAGAGTACGGTTGTATACATGGGTTTGCAAATGATTCCTTGCGGCCGTATGGATGTGCCTGGGAGATTGCTATCATATGTGCACCTTGTACAATGCTTTTTAGATAAACCGATTTGTATTTATTATGACCATTGCTTCCTTGCGGTTACTGAAACGCAGCTTCCTGTGCATTCCAGTTAATTTCCAGGTTTATACAAGTTCCTAATTATGAGGTTTGCACATGCATTTATTATCTACTAGAGCACTAAGATTATTTTAGCTATATATCATTACTCAGTCTCATCATAATCTGCATTACAGTGCTGCTCACTTGTTACAGATCTCCTTGTTTGAGTATTCCATACTATTTTTCACTTGTTTATTGTTTTTTAGCTTTATGGTTGTTTTAATTCTCACACCATGGCCGCTATAACGTAAAGCTATTCCAAACTTTTCTATTCCAATTCTGCAATCAGCCTTCCGCTATTGGTCAAAAGCTTTTTGAACCACCCCCATTTCGCCTGTCTGTCAAGCGACGTCAAGAAAACCGCGATAGCTCCCCATCTGATATGACGCGTACACACTGATTACGCATGACGCGACCGAACAAAAGAAAAATAGTTATTTCTGATGCGACGCCTTTGCGCCATTAGCCCTCGGCGATCGGTAAAAAGTTTTCGGGCTACACCCACTTCACCTGCCTATCACGCGACGTCACAAAACCAGGAAAACTCACCGCGCCAAAGTGACATGCACGCGTTAAAGATGCATTAATATGCCGAAAAAAGCTGGATTTTTTTTTTGAAGAGCAGCAGGCTGCCCCGTTCCAAAAGGAATAAAAGATGGCTGCTGCCAATTGCTTCTGCACTGGCTACTCACACCTGTCGGAGAGCATGGCTTTATTCGCGTACAATAAAACTTCTTGCGTGGCCGTGTAACGTTATCGAGCACTTTCGGCATGTTTATGACTTCGCTCTGCCAATTTTTTTGCTGAGGACGTGTGTTAGCGACATTCATAACTTTCCGTTGCATGCCGCCGCGATTTTCGACTAGCCACGTCCAGCCAAGTAAGGGAAAACGAACGAATCGCAGGCGCCGGCACCACCCTCTTCATGCGGTCATCAATTTTCATTGCACTAGCTCGGCCCCATCGAATCCCTCTCCACTTGAGCGTGCTCCTCGCCTCTTGTCAGCCAATTAGATAAGACAAGCCGCTCAGCGCAGGCAACGTTATTCGTTTTTAAGGCAAACAAAAGTGACCTCCTATAAATGAGGAGAACGTTTGATAGGTCTGTACAGAAAACGCTGCGGGTCACCGCCCGATGCTTGCGTCGGCGGTTACGCAAATTTGACGTCAGGAGATAGGAATAATAACATTGGAATGGTTTTACGTTATAGGGCCCCGTTACTACATTTGATGTATCCTAAAGGCAATATTTTCTATTTTGACGTGTTCCCATTGTTCAGTTTTTATCACAGGATTGATTTTTATGGTGTGTGTCGTTATCCCTTTTTCGTGTTCTGTTCAAGCTTCTAGATTATTAATAACATTGCTTGAAGGCAGCTACCATGCGATTCAATCTAGCATTTTCATTCTGCTTCTTGGAGTTGCTGGGATGTCAATTTTTAAATAACTCTAGTCTGTTCATCTGACAGTATGTGTTCTTTACTATGCAAAATAAGAAACTTCAGCACACTCCGCGTCCTAACTGTTCGTCACTGTATGTGAACTTACGAATTTTGTTTATGTATGTTGTATTAATTGCTGATCAATTTCTAGTTCATTAAGAACTGGTTCTGTGAGTTTTTGTCAATCTTGACGCGCTTTTATTTCGATATACTTTGCATTTCTGATATATTTTGCTCATACCTTCCATAATTATCATTTTTTCAATAAAGTGTTGCTTTGGTATATTCTCATGTCATACGCTCTTGGCACATAAGCCTTGGCCTTGCCTATTGTCAAGACACGGCCATTTCTTGGCGGGATGTCATTCCCATTGTGGTTGTAAACATGGTTGCTGCATACCACAGGCGGTATTCGGGATTCATTTTTTCGGACGCCTTACTGTTCATGTGAAATGGTCGAGGATGCGTCGGTTTCTATCGGCAACAGTGTATTGACACGTGTGCTTATCTTTATCGGCCGACCACGTTTCGCCGCTTAACAACTGTAATCGCACAGCGAGGGACGCGCCTGCATGTATCCGACGTTTCTGGAAAGTTATCGATGCTTCTACCCGGCTGTCTGTTGTCGCCGAACCTTGTGTTATCTGATTTCATCGCGTGACTCGAATGTTGTAGAACTTTGTGGAAGGCATGCGGGTTCCAACGATTAGTTTGGAACATTCGACGACTGTTGTATAAAAGCCGACGCTCTTGACCCGCTGATCAGATTTTCGACGATCGCCGAGCGTGTTCGCCGCTATCGTTGTGCTATAAGTGTAGCCTGTTTTGTGGGCACAGGTTCGCCCAATAAAAGTTTGTTTTGTCGTTCACAGTATTGCTACTGTGTTATTCAACGTCACCACTACGTGACATCTGGTGGAGGTGCGGTTCTACTTAGGCGGCTTGCCACAGTACTAGAGGCCATCAAGTCATCAGGGCTCACTCTGAAACCAGAAAAGTGCCGCGTCGCTTACGATGAGCTTTTGTTCCTAGGCCACGTGATCAGCAAATCAGGAGTACGCCCCGACCCAAAGAAGACAGCTGCCATCGCAAAGTTCCCGCAGCCAACCGACAAGAAGGCAGTGCGCAGATTCCTTGGCATGTGTGCCTACTATAGGCGCTTTGTCAAGGACTTCTCACGCATCGCGGAGCCGCTAACACATCTAACCAAATGTGATGTCGCGTTCAAGTGGGAAACGCCGCAGGCCAAGGCATTTCAAGAACTCAAACGACGCATGCAGTCGCCGCCGGTACTTGCACACTTCGACGAGGACGCCGATACCGAAATCCACACTGACGCCAGTAGCCTAGGCCTCGGTGCCGTCCTAGTCCAGAGGAAAGAAGGACTTGAAAGGGTGATATCGTATGCTAGCCGGTCGCTGTCAAAAGCGGAAAGCAACTATTCTACGACTGAAAAGAAATGCCTCGCCATCATTTGGGCTATAGCTAAATTCCGCCCTTACCTCTATGGCAGGCCATTCAAAGTCGTCAGTGACCATCATGCATTGTGTTGGCTAGCTAACTTAAAGGACCCTTCAGGACAGCTGGCGCGGTGGAGCCTCAGACTACAAGAATATGACGTCACGGTAATATACAAGTCCGGAAGAAAACACTCCGACGCCGACTGCTTATCGCGCGCCCCCATCGATCCCCCGCCGCAAGACGACGAGGACGACGACGCCTTCCTTGGGATAATAAGCGCGGAAGACTTCACTAAACAGCAACGAGCAGACCCGGAGCTAAAAGGCCTCGTCGAGTATTTGGAAGGAAACACCGACGTTGTCCCTAGGGCATTTAAGCGCGGGTTGTCGTCGTTCACGCTACAAAACAACCTGCTCGTGAAGAAGAACTTCTCACCAGTCCGCGCCAGCTACCTTCTTGTTGTACCGTCAGCGCTGCGTCCAGAAATACTGCACGCCCTACACGACGATCCAACCGCTGGGCACCTCGGATTCTCCCGGACGCTGTCGAGAATACAGGAAAGGTATTACTGGCCGCGTCTGACCGCCGACGTCGCCCGTTACGTCAAGACATGCCGAGACTGTCAACGACGCAAGACACCACCGACAAGGCCAGCAGGATTACTACAGCCGATCGAACCTCCTCGCCGACCATTCCAGCAGATTGGGATGGATTTGTTGGGGCCGTTTCCGATATCAACATCCGGGAATAAGTGGATCGTCGTGGCGACGGACTATCTCACCCGCTTTGCTGAAACTAAAGCTCTACCAAAAGGCAGCGCAGCCGAAGTGGCGAAATTTTTCGTCGAGAACATCCTGCTGCGACATGGTGCCCCAGAAGCCCTCATCACGGACAGAGGAACGGCTTTTACAGCAGAGATCACCCAAGCCATTCTGCAGTACAGCCAGACAAGCCACAGGAGGACAACTGCCTACTATCCGCAGACGAATGGTCTCACGGAGCACCTAAACAAGACCCTCGCCGACATGCTAGCAATGTACGTCGACGTCGAACACAAGACGTGGGATGCGATCCTGCCGTACGTAACCTTTGCGTACAACACGGCGGTGCAAGAAACAACACAGATCACCCCGTTTAAGCTGGTTTACGGCAGGAACCCGACGACGACGATTGACGCCATGCTGCCGCACGTAACTGACGAAGAGAATGTTGACGTCGCTAGCTATCTCCAGCGCGCCGAAGAAGCCCGACAGCTCGCCCGCCTGCGAATCATGAGCCAGCAGAGGACCGACAGCCGACAGTACAACCTCCGACGACGCTTCGTCGAGTACCAGCCTGGCGACCGTGTTTGGGTCTGGACCCCCATACGCCGACGACGACTCAGTGAGAAACTACTCCGACGCTGTTTCGGACCCTACAAGGTCATCCGACGTATTGGCGCTCTGGACTATGAGGTCGTGCCAGACGGCATTTCGCATTCACAGCGGCGCCGCGCACGATCTGAAGTGGTCCACGTGGTGCGCCTTAAACCCTTTTACGGACGCTGACGAACTTCGTTATTTTTGTTCTTTTCTTTGCTACGAGTGTTTTTGTTTATTAACTTCGTTTGTTTGCAGCATCGGGTCGATGCTTTTTAAGAGGGGGGTATTTACACGTGTGATTATCTTTATCGGCCGACCACGTTTCGCCGCTTAACAACTGTAATCGCACAGCGAGGGACGCGCCTGCATGTATCCGACGTTTCTGGAAAGTTATCGATGCTTCTACCTGGCTGTCTGTTGTCGCCGAACCTTGTGTTATCTGATTTCATCGCGTGACTCGAATGTTGTAGAACTTTGTGGAAGGCATGCGGGTTCCAACGATTAGTCTGGAACATTCGACGACTGTTGTATAAAAGCCGACGCTCTTGACCCGCTGATCAGATTTTCGACGATCGCCGAGCGTGTGCGCCGCTATCGTTGTGCTATAAGTGTAGCCTGTTTTGTGGGCACAGGTTCGCCGAATAAAAGTTTGTTTTGTCGTTCACAGTATTGCTACTGTGTTATTCAACGTCACCACCACGTGACAGTGTGCTACTGCGCCAGGTGCTCAATACCACTAGACAACGACGCTTCGACTCAACTAGAACCCGTGAGAACGAGCTTCAGATTTTCGTAAACCTTTCGAGACTACTTCAAGACCAGTTTTTATAAAGTCTTAAAAGCCTTTAGAAATCCTACATCAAGTGCCCTGGCCAAGGGATTATTTGTGTCTTTCTTAATCCTAATTCAAGACCATCTATTCGAATGCGTTTTGAAATGATTTTCTGCATCGTCAGAAAAAAGTAAGCCCGACATTAGCAGACATTACGACGTTTCAACAACGAAGTTGTCTTACTGGTGTCGTCTTTAGACCGTTTTTATCGTCTCGGATAAACGTTATAAAAACATTGTGTCTATTTTCTGCTACCTGGGTTCAGGTAGAGTCTGATACTCTGAGCGCTCTGGTGAGACTGCCGGAGGGCCTAAGCGCCAGCGTCTTATTGAAACAGGCCGCCTGCTTCCCGAGTTGCGCACCTTGTAGGTGTGTCGCCATCATGGATGAAGCTGGTAACGTCAACATTACAGTATTAAGCAAAATTACACCCTTTGGGTCACATGTTGCCACACAACAATAATCGTCATCTGTTTTATCTGCATGTCCTTTGTTTAAGCTGCGAGCCCTGCACTTCCAAGTCAAAAACGGCATGGCCGTTATTAGCATGACAGCATTCTCGACAGGAAAGTAGCGGGCCCAGCGTTCTTAAGAAAGAAAACGCAAACAAGGCACATGACGATTATTCTTGTGTGGCAAGATACGACCCAAAGGGTGTGATTTTGCTTAAGAATGTACTTTCAACTCGAGTTCGTAGTGCGGTAGCCATCGTCTAAGGCGCGGATACCGTCCGGTGTTTCCAGCGAGCCGGGCAGTGCCCGGCGAAGTCGCACACATCATGCCGGCGGCGCCAGGATCGCCTAAAGTTTGCCCCATGTACAGCCCGGCGCGTTGAAAGTGGTTCGCAGCAGCGCAGTGATCCGCCATTGCCGCAACGCCTGTGCGCACGTACGCGGCGAGCGAGCACTTTTGTGTTTGGCCAAGGCGCAAACTCGGCCCGCCCACTTCGGCGCACGCGAACTGTAGGCCAGCATACTACCCGTCAGCCGAGCCAGCGCATGAGGCTATGGCGTGAGGTACGACATTTATTCCCGTGCCAGCCACGCCGAGCGCCGGCAGTCACGCTGACCGCGCAACAAGTGGACAGCAGCAGCTAGTTTCATTTTCGAATATGGCGACGCCCTCTCCGCAGTCGGCTGTTCAACAAAATATAAGTGATAAAGCTGTACAGACTAAAATGGGCTAATTGTGTTAGCTTTTTCTGAATTTTTTATAACTGGTACGATAATAAAATAAAACGTTTATTGCCTACAGAAAACGAAAGCGCTTTCTCTTTCTCACACTTCCATTTATCGGTTTCGTCCCGAGACGACTAGGCTGAGACGGCGACGACTGGCGGCTGCTCACCTAAGCTTGCGTAGTCGCTCATACTTCGTACAAGCTCGGTATGGCTGCTGTTGAGTTGTGCGTGTATTTCTTGACTTCGGCAACAATTTTCACCTTCACTGGAATATGGACCAAGGAAACTTCGGGACCATACGCATTAGTGGCGTGCAAAGATTTAGGCAGACGAGTCGGCTTAAACGGCTATGATATTCAGCGAGGAGTTTTTATAACCAACGAAATTTGAAAATTGTTTTCTGATGTTGTGAAGTGCAATCTCTTGCTCTGCTTTGTTTTACTAGAAGCGTTTGGAGAAGGCAGCATTTCGGAAATGCTACTTATTTCTACGACGTGTCCAAATCCAACTCTATTGATGCTTGGCTACAACATACTCGCCAAGGTATGACTTTCATGACTATATATTTAAACTGATGTTGTGTGCTGCATTCTTTTCTGCATGAAATAGACACTGATTAAAATGCACTTGAAGTAACTGTCACGTGTCACACTAACGCCTACCTAGTCACTATGAACAAAGGACACACCTTCATGTTCAAGCGTTTTAGTCATTACGTGTGCTTAGTCATGCCAGAACTACTATGCTGAAAATCTTGCAGTTGTATACCGCATTTGATAACCTTCTTCAGCCAATCATATAGGCGCTGCCTGTTTACGTCTTTTTGTTGTACTATATCCAATAATTCGCTTTCGCCCCTGTGCGTTAAAGTGTCATGTACCAAACACAAACTCGGCCGTAGTGTGGAGTACTTCAACAATGATATGTGGTGATTCAGCAAGATGCGCCATTAATGCTGACTTGAACTTATACTGCTAATGAGAGAAGGGACGCAAGACAATGCGTGGTGTCTTGTTTTGTCGTGTCTTGTTTCTGTTCGTGATATCTAGTGCACCGCGAGGCGTCGTTTGGCTGGGATCGACTAGTACGATTCGAGACAACGCTGGCGGGGGGTGCCCCGCACCTTGGGAAATACAAGTTGTATCAAGGGCAATGGATTGTAAAATGGGAATACCATAGAGTTTCCTACAATATGCTAGAGGGAACTCTGGCGCTGCAATTGTTGAGCCACCATATCAATGATGGGATGCATTTGACTGATCTTCCGTCATGAGGATTCAGACGTTCTTTTGGCTTTGTTTAATACGCTTTACATTCCTTCATTGTCGTAAATTTCATAGCAATCTATACTCTTCGAAGTGCAGAAGACGCTGCGACCCTGCACAATCGCTACTAATTGCAACAATTGCGCTTGCCGAGCTGGCCAAATCGAAGCGCGCCAAGTGTCTCCAGGCACTGGCTTGCCTGCGATAAATCCATAACGTCGTTTTATATCGCTTTTCGATGCATGCGTCCGTGGCGTAATGGTTTCAATATCGGGCTTCTGTGCTAGAAGTCATGTGCTCTAATCCTTCCACAGGACAATCGTAATGTTTATTTAATTGTTTGTCAATTAAGCAGTGTATTGTTGGAAATGACGAACCTACAAAGTCACGAAGCCGGTTGTAGCCACAAGGACGAAGATGAGGCAAATCCATGTACTTCCCGTAGTTCACATGCTAGCTCAGCCGCCTCCATTGCAGCTCCCGTAGACACTAGCGCCAGAGTTACCTCTAGTAATCATTGTGTGAAACCCTATGGGGAATACGGTTCGCACAGGTCACATCCGCCAGGTGCCGGTTGCAGCAAAGAGTGAAGCAAACAGCCGGGCAAGATAATAGAGCAGTAGCTTCCAGATTTGTTTTTATTCGAACAGCATTGTGTTGCTTGCTAATGATCAGTGATATGCAACACCTGGCTAATATCTGTGGAGAAGAAGGTGAGCATTTCAGATTGAAATTTGCCGTTCAAGTATCAGGTCTGATGGTGCTCAATGAAAACAGTGAACAGTGTTAACAAAAGACCAGGAAATTCTTCGCGAAAACAAATACAAATATTTTTACATATGGGTAAGCGAAGGGAATAGATATATCCCTATTGCAAAACCCAGTGCCACTGGGACCCAGTGCGCCGGATTATGGGCCCAGTGCAGCGCGCTGGACGCTGTTGCGCTGGGAAGGTGCAGCGTGCTGGGAGGCACTGGGTACTCGTGCGAGAAACAGTTCTAGCGCGTTAAATATGCGGTGCCTGGACGCCGCATATATTTTTTTGAATACAGAAAGCAACAAAGAGCGTTTTAGTACAATAAAAGAAACGAAAAAAAACGTAAAAATAAAACTGCTCCGACCAGGATTCGATCACCCACCCTACAGATCCCAAGCCCGGCACTCTACCGCTACGCTACGCAAGCAGACGAAAATGCACGGATAATTTGCCATGTCAAAGCCGAGAAGCAGTTTGTTTCGCAAAGCTACGTCTCGTACAAGCATGGTTGATGCGCTATCGCCCAGCAACTAAAACTCACGCCTGTACCAGAAAAAAAAAGTTGCTGTCCGTATTCAGCAGCATGCTTGGAAGTGCCATATTTTAACTTCGAAAAAAAGTCCTAAATGAACCGCCGACCCGGGACTGTGTATGAGCTGTTACTGCCGATTTCGATAGCCGTTTCTTGTTCTTCACGCAAAGGATATGCAACGTTTCCTTAGTTCAGTGATGCCTTTCAGTCAACACGCCTGTCTAGTCATATATCTAGGTCAGAGAAGCGCAGGCTAGTGCCGGGAGTCTGCGGCGATAGCACATATACCTGTGTTTATGACGCGTCACATCGGCAGTCATCGCTTTTTGTGCTGGCACTGTAGATATGAAAAAATTGTTTATTTAAGGACACCGATGCGAAAGCTGAAATATACAGGGATTTATCCTTGTTAGAGTTCTTGATTACTGAGCCTAGACGCGCCGGTAGCGTGAGGACGGACTCGGCGGATACGCTAGGCCTAAGCTTCGGTGTGGACCGATCTCGGCGCGGGTATATGTAGCTGGCGAAAGCTAAAATGTGTGTATTTGAGCCTCAGAACTTTTTTTAGTACAATAGGGAAAGTGGAAGCGCACGAATCACCTCAGCTTTGTTATCGGTGCGATAATATCAGTTAGAGTTAGGCTTCGAACTCGGGGTCCGTTCGCGCGCGTCTGAACGACTTCTGCATTTCTTGTCCATTCCACAACACTGCGACAACGGCGACAGCTCCCAGTCATACGTTACGTGCGAACTACTAAAAAACGCGGCGTCCTCTACGTTTAAGTGGTTTCGTTCAAGAATTTAGCTATCCGCCCAGTCAAAAGGGAAAATGAAAAAAAAAAAAAACGAAAGCGATTTTCAGTTTCAAATGTGCATGAATAAACAGGGCAGCTCACGCACCTTTATTCCAAGCTGTGACACGAAATAGGGTTTTATAACCCCAAGATATAGCGTTATTTAGGACAAGAGACTAGTATCAAGCGACGAAACTGTATAAAGCATTTAATATTCAGCAGCGCTCGTCCTTGCGTACTGGAACCAGCGCGGCACAAACACAACCAGCGCAGTTTCCAGTGCGAACCAGCGAACTGCAGCGAGAACCAGCGCCTGTACAGCACAAACCAGTGTGCCCCAGCGTCATGGCAGTGGAACCAGCGTCTCTTCCAGTGTGACCCAGCTCTTATCCAGCGTTCTCACTGGTGTCCCAGTGAGTCCCAGCGAGTGCCAGCGTACCCAGTGCGACCCAGCGCCAAAAAGCGCGCTGGTTTCCCACTGGAAGACGCTGGTTCTTGCAATAGGGATGGAAACACAGAAAAGAACAACAACAGCAAGGGGGACGAAAAATGAGGCCATAATGAAACACAGATCACCACGGAGATACAATAGGCATGAGGTGCTCCGGAGTATGTGGAAAGGTGCAATGGCTTCGGGACCTACATTTGGAAAGGCGACTGCTTGCTTGACGTAAGGGGCACATTGAGGACTCGATGGCAACTAAGGGTGAGTAGACGTTCACGGGAAGATTACAAATCAAGGTATGCAGGCTGATATGGGCTGGAGAAGCCTTGAAGTGAGGAGAGCTCAGGGTAAAATTTAACCTAAGTACCACCAAGGAATATGCAAAAGAAGCTAATGGGCTGCTACAGTGTTCAGACATTGGTGCAGAAAAAACATTGACTCGCAGTGGAGGAAAAGAACTCAGATGCTTAGCAGCAAGTATACGACCGGTATAGTAAGTAACATGGCCACAAAAAACGTCAAAAGCAAAGTCACAGAGGCTGAGACAATCTCATGGGTGGTCGCAACGGAAAGAAAACCTGCTATGAGTAAGTACCCAAGAGGAGTAAACGAAATCAGGAAATAAACATTTATGATAACTCAAAGCGAAGCTATTTACTTTTCGAATCGAGATCAAGATGCCTTAGAACGCGTACTCATAAAGCGAGGTATAACAAGAAGGAAGAAGCACGTGCTTGCTGCGGCAAAGCAAGGGAATCGACGGAACATGTTTCATTAGAATGTGAAGGTATCTGCCCAGGTGTCGTCTTTTGCTCCTTTGGCCTCCTTGAAGTCCTTGGGTTCAGCGATATCAGGTGGAAAGCAGACGCGTCCATATTAGCGATTAGCAAGAGATGACTGGTAGTTTTGTGGCACAAAAGTAGGCAGACCACAAACAACCAAGGAGTACAAAAACAAAAGTTGCCAATAGTGATTCAGCAAGTTTGATGAGGGTAATTCTTTGTGTTCTTTTTTCTGAACATAGGCAGAACCTTAGGCAAAATAAGAACAAGAGCTTGGTGGCGCAACCCACTGGCCCCCTTCAAAAAGGACGCTCCATCCATCCATCCATCCATCCATCCATCCATAGATACATACATACATACATACATACATACATACATACATACATACATACATACATACATACATACATACATACATACATACATACATACATCCATCCGGTGCAGCAGGATTATGGGCGTGCGCGCACCTGAGGAAACCTTCACGGTTAAGGAAGCACACGATTGGCCTCGGGCTGGGCATGAACGTGTGCCACTCGGCCGTCCACGCGTCCATCGGCTCTTCCTGGTCCGGTAGCAGGACGGCGCTGGCCGACAGCTTGTGGTGAGGCTTGCTGCCGCGCAACGAGGTGACAGCCACGCTGGCCACCACGGCGCACATGCCCACTACTGTGATGGCGCTGAACAGGTTCACCTGTGGACGGGAAAGTGCCGCCGCATATGCGCTGACATTGCGGGTGTTCCACGGAACAAGAAAACTCACCCTGTAACTCCCACTGCTCCCATTAGTGTCCCTCGAAAAGAGCCGCCTTCGAGCATGTCCACAGAATATGTGGCAGATCCGCCCAACCCTTACATAATTTACATTGATCATTGTATTGCCCTGGATATAATTTGCAGGTAACTGTATCCTAAGCCGACTCCATGCCTGGTTGCACAGACTTGCCTGCCTGTATATTGTCTAGCTGTTTCTTTAACTAAAGCTCCAGCTGTTTATAGCAGCCGGTATGGGAAACTCCAGAATCCGTTACCTCTGCTGGCAACACTTTCAAAAAAAAAAAAAAAAAAAGAAGAAGAAAGGTGGCTATAATACACAGGGCCAGGGCGGCACTCTCGTTTGTTACTGTGCTGGAGGGACTCGATGTTGGCGCCGAATTGATCTATTTCGTCGAATTTGAACTGTCATGCGTGCTGCTGTTGGTCATTTATTGTAATATATTTCTTTTACTTTTTTAGTGTAAAGCTAATGTGTTTGCGCATGCGCCCTTTTGTGTATCTGTGGGATGCTCTGCTTTTCGGAATAAACAGTTGTAAGTGTAGGGCTCGTCTTTCTTTCGCCTCTCACTGTCTTCTTTTTTTTTTTTTTCGAGTTCTTTGTTCTAAAAAGCAACGTGTTTAGTGTAACGTGTGGCGAAACTCACATTACTGGCCCAATTAGAAGCATTGCAAATATTTACTGAAACTTCGTTCTTTATTTTGCGAGGTTGGAAGCAGGTTTTTCCAGTGTCCTCAGTGAATTAAACAAGACACCGTGTTTATATTTGTTGAAAACTAGAGGCATGTTATCGGTAATGTGTAGTCGAATATCAAAGTGTGTGGACTATGATTAAGACACTGGTAGTAAATTACGTATTGAAGCTATTCAGAGCGTTATAGACCTGTTTTACAAAGGAGACAGCACTTATGCTGCTGCCCAGGAAGAGATACAAAGGAATGGAAATCGAATTGAGCAATATTTTGGGGAACATTATGGTCAGTGTGCTCGAGAAGTAAAATGTGTGTGGATAAATTAGTCTCTTTGTAAAAAAAAATCGCTAACCAGTGCTCGAAAGCGTTAAATGTGGTCAAGGTTTCAAATGAGGTAGTCATAAACAACAAATTTTTAAAAGTATGTGGTTACATTATAGGCAGCTTGAATTCTTTCAGATGTCCTAAAGAAACAACTACACTGAAAATTGCGTTGTGATACTGGAAGATCGCACAAGTCTGCTGTCTTTTTCAAAGCTTTCTTTGAAAACAATAGTGGAATTTGCTGTCTGTGCATGGCTGGGAAGCGCTGCTGTGTAGCTGAATAGCTCATTAAAAAAATTATGTGAATTACGCGCAAATGATATGGGATCAAACTTCGCTCCCCAACACGGAAGACCGATGCTCTACGCCACAGTCGCTTCTTTGTATTCACGCTTTACTTGGTATATTTGAACACTTGTACAGATAAGGTAAAAATACACTTCGACGAAGTCTTTACCCAGCGTGCCTAAATTAAGATTTTTTTCATGTTCTACGATCAACCCAAAAGAGGTAGCCAGTCTTTGTGCTTTGTACTGTTCGCGGATGCTATGCTTTCAACAGAGGTTTTCCTGACAGGATATATGGGAAGAATTGAATAGCGGCCACGACGGCCGCATTTCGATGAGGGAGAAATGCGAAAACACCCGTGTACTTAGATTTAGGTGCACGTTAAAGAACCCTAGTTGGTGGAAATTCTCGGAGTCCTCCATTGCGGCGGGCCTCACAATCAGAAAGGGGTTTTGGCACGTAAAACCCCATAATTGAATTGTTTTTATGTAGTCCTACCAACCTCAACATGATACATGGGACACCGTCTTCGTTGTCGACGCACCGAAAAGCAATGCCATAATTCGTGATAGGTACGTATTTTTTTTAAGTCTGCGCTGGCAAGATGTCTCAATGAAGAACTGCGCCCAAAGAATCAATAAACACGTGTTCTACAATTCCGCGCGTTTTACAATGCAGACAATTCGTTGTTTATGGGACATAGAGACCCTTATCCGTTAATCATTGCTTTGTAGGGAGTGTTCCATAGTGAAGTTTAAAAAAAAAGATAAATTTTGCCCCCTGTCTTACGTTCATTTGTTTAACCCTGCTTAACACGTTCCGTCTAGGCCCTACATTGAACAAAGATCTGTACAGAAGTATGGATAATAAAACACTAGCAAGGCCCTTATTAAAGGCGACATGAAAGTCCTTTTCGTTTTACAGAGGACATGCACTCAAGGAAAAACGCACGTTCAGACATTAAAAAGAATGTACTACTTCCCGTCAAAATGCATTCTCATGCCAGCACATGTTCGACAAGGCAATAAATTATTTATTTTACTTTAATTACATTTCATTACGTATTACACTGCTTTTAATTACAGCACAGTAATAGTACATATTACGTTGATTACGCTTCTTACTTTTATAATTTCTATTATCTTCATTTTGAATAAAGTTTCTGGAAATTCGATTCTTTCATGGCGGAGTTGAACGAAACACAAGTTGTCCAGTGAACAAATAACAGAAACAGCAACCTTAATACACCGCTTTCAACTGAAACGGCTAAATTTGAGAGCGACGCGACCCGGCGCAAAGCGCAACTCAGGGGGGGGGGGGGGGGGGAGGTGGTCTTAGGTAGATGCTGTTTTAGCGGCCGCTGTCCAGTTAATAATCACACGCTGGTACTGCGATTTCGTTCAGCATTACATATTTAATAGCAGGTTATACAAATGTCGTTGTTCAGGGCGCGTAAGGAGAGCCTGTCCGCGTGCCACCTCCCGTCACGGACGATCGTGCCACTGGCTGAGCGCTGGAAACGCGCTGCGAAGCTGCAGGCCTTATTCAACAACCGCGCCAGTGACACAGGCCAGCCACTGACGATGATTATAAAAACTCGCTCTTCGCCATTACAGACTCTGCACCTGCCACTATGACCTGTTAGGACGAAAGCTTAGCCGCTCGAAAAAGCAAAGCATGCCTTCCTCCGTGCTAGCTAGGCAAAGCCACACTAATGAGCAAGATTCCGCATGAAAAGTACCTCATATTTCTCACTAGGGAGTTTTAGGGTTAGTCAAACGCAATAAAAAAGATCTCGTGGTGATGCCGCATCCTTCAAAAGCGAGCTAAATGATGGCGCCGAGTACACTTACTATGTAGTTAGGCACGAGCGCCTTGTCGCACTTCTCCGGTACCTCGAAGTCTAGCGGCTCCCCGTAGTTCTCAAAGTACATCGGATCCTTCATGGTGCCTAGATGTAGAGCCTTCCGTGCTAGATGTAGATGCTGTGTCGTTCTTCTTCCTCTTCTTCGCCTATTGCACGTGCGCAGGCCGTCTCTTTAAGTGTAAAAATGAATGAATATATAGGAATGGAAAGTTCCGTCCCCTACGCTGGGGTATGAGAAAATGGAGAAGTGTACATGTAAATAAAAAAAAAAGCTCCCGTATTCCCGAAGCGTTTCTCTCGTAATAACTGTCTGCTATTGGCCAGCTACCTCCACTTAAATCCCGGTCATCATAAGTATCTGTCATTTAGTCCTACGAACAATTTTAGAAGTATCGTAATTTCGTGAATACGGGCCCGGATCATGTTGTGCAATACATAAAACTACTAAGGGCGCGTGAATATTAATTTTTGAGCTCGAGCACAATACCAATCGAACAGTGCTGGGGGCCAATTGAATCGAATATCGAATACTTCTCGAATAGTTTCAGAATATTAGCAGTCGATAGACCGTTAAAAATTCCCCTAGAACCAATTCACAGTGAACACCAACATTACTGCAATTAGCATTGACGCAATGTAGCGACACACCACGTTGCCACCGCCGAGACGCGTCATGTATGAAGGCTGTGTGCAGCCGGGCTCCTCACTCGCGCATATAATGATGATGGTTTATTGGCATGGCTTTTGAAATGCAGCGGTGGCATATAGTCCCCTAGCCTGCTTGATTTATTCAGGTACGCGATGCATGTTTTTCGTTCTAGCATTTGTGTCGATATTCTAATTGACACCAGGAGAAAAAAGTGGAGCTGGGCAGGCCATGTAATGCGTAGGATGGATAACCGGTGGACCATTATAGTTACAGAATGGGTGCCAAGAGAAGGGAAGCGCAGCCGAGGACAGCAGAAGACTAGGTGGGGCGGCGAAATTAGATGGGGCGATGATTGAGGACTAGGTGGCGCGATGATTTGCAGGCGCAAGTTGGAATCGATTGGCGCAGGACAGGGGTAATAGGCGATGGCAGGGAGAGGCCTTCGACTTGCATTAGATAGACAAAAAAAAAATTGGCTGATGAAGATGATGCCAGCGACGTTACCGTAACTGGCATGTACGTGTTCGTCTTATCATAATCACCGTTCCATGTTTATACGAGGCTCATCTTGCTTTCACGCTATCCAACCAGATTTTTTTGTCATTCTAATCACTTGCACTATGGCATTAGTCTGCAGTGCCTAGCTCTTCGACCGAGGTTTTCGATTAGCTGGGGTGCTATGCAGGATGCGCCGAGTTTGGCGAAACTCGGGATCTTCACGAGCTCTGGCGACACCCCAAGATGAAAGCACAAATGGTACCGAGACACAGTTTATCTTTCCACAAGCCTCCCAGTTTCATTGGTTTATCTAGATTCACACTGGGTGGCTATCATTCCTTGGGCGTTGCCTTCTGGGCGGTCGACAAACAGGGGCTCACGTGATCATACCGCCGGTGCATGGTCGTGCCTTCTTTCACTTGTTTGTCGTTCCACTGAGTGCATTACACGCACAAGCGAGTTATAAAATAAATGCATTTAGTACAATATTATTAGTTAGTTCAACGTGGTTTAAAAGCATTTTAAAGCTTAAAAGATGTAGACTGAATGTGTATTCGACTAATTTGTTATTTAGTACGCTTCGCATTATACTACGAGGGAACCCTGTGGTGGCGTGATCACATACATGCATCGGGCGAGCATGGCGGCTAAACATTGAAGTACAGTGTTAACAAACTCGTACAACGAGCTTGCAGTGCGCGACGTAGTGATCAGGCTCGACTATGACCACTATTTCTTGGATAGTTCTGTTCCTCCGTGAGCAATATTTCCGTGCACCCCGAAAGACTGCCAATAGCTTAGGCGATTTTACAGATCGCAACGCGGACCTACTGTTCACGGCACAATCCTGAACAAACAACATATCCGGTGCTGCTTCTGTGAGTGCGCTGAGTTTGTCCCCTCTGCGTGACTGCGAGCGTCACGAATATTGCATAGTGTGTGTAAAAGGAAGACAACCTATATAGCTAGGATGCGACAAGAAGGTGGTTCCGACGATGGATCTCGCAACCAACACAGTGAAGGAGACATCTGCAAACTTCAGATAAGTATATTTCTACTGTTTCATATTTAGCATAATAATAGTGCACGGATTAAGTCACTATCGTAGTAACGAACTGAATGTCCAGCAGTTTAAGAAAGGCATTGAGAACCAATGAGTGTTCGTGCTTTTACATGTACGTGGGCCCGCGAAAATATGGAAAAGATAAACGTAACCTTCACTAACTTGGTGAGATAACAGAAATTCATCAGTGACATTCAGCCCGCAGAATCTATGGAAGAGTATCTTTATCCAGGTGAAATATCAATAGCAGGTACTGATGTAAAGCAGGAAACTTATACAAAAATTTCATGGTTTGAACAGCACATGGGAGGCATTCCCGAATCGTGATCGCCACATTACCGATATCATTGAAAAATGTTTAGAATCGTTGTATTCTACCGGTTATGCAATGTGGGACATAAACCTGGAGGTTAACAAGGAAACTTGAGAAGTCGAGGACTGTGCAGAAAGCGAAGTAACAAAAATTGTTGGAGATGGCATTAAGGCAGGAAGACAGTGGCGTAGTAAACCCTGGCAACTGATATGCTAGCCGAGATTAAGAAAAAAAATAGAATCGGCGGGCAGGCCATGCACGTCTTCAATCACTTGTTGCCAATTTATAACAGGTGATTACATAAGCGTGACAGAATGGATGTCGAGAACTGCAGCCGAGGATGGTAGAAAATTGCCTAATGGGACAAAAATATGATGTTTGTAGGCATAGGATGCAATCAGCTCGCATAAGACGGGATTGTAGGGAGCGGCATTGGTTTTGCAGTGAACAAAAAAGGTTTGTGGTGCTGACAGCAGAGACTCGTGAAGGTGCGAGGACACCTCAGCTGTTGGCACACTAATAAACATTACAATTGGCTCTGAAAAAAACAACCCGTTATGAAAAATAAAGCAACGTTATCCCGACAAATTGTTTTATTATGCATACACGAAAGGCTTCCACAGTTAAAGGCATTTAGTACCAATAGTGCAATGAGCATTTTTATTTGTAAATAATGGTTTATATGCGGTTGATTCATTCCAACAATCCACTTTTTTTGCAGCAAAACATTCTGCTGCTGGAGGAACTCAACCACCTGGTGGCAGTAGGCGAGCGCCAGGCACGTGCTCTTGAGAGTGTGGCAAGGTCCAGAGGGCTGCTCTGCAACAGTAGGATCGGTGCCCTCACTGCTCTCCAGTCGAGCCCCCAGAACACACCTTATAAAGGAGCTTTCAGTTTATTATTTTGTTTATTATTCAAGAGCATGAATAAAATTATTGCAGTAAACATTGTGCTGTGCATAATGGGACACTTGTAACATGCACTTGATGTCTCTTCAAAATGGGCAAAAACGTAAGACAACCTGTGCCACTCTTGGACCGTGTAAATGAAAAAGACACTAATGCAGCATATACGTCATTGTGCTGTTTGTTCTTTCTATGTGCAAGAATACAGTGGTTGTTGATTAGCCACAAGATGAACGGTGTGTGTATTTCACAATGAAAAGACAGGAAACGGCATCACCTATAGACTGTGTACATGAATGCAACACTCCTCGATTTAAACGTGCCATTACATGTATGTTCGATACCACATATTCTTTAACAATGTCATATATTTGCATGTACTAATTTTCACACAGCTTAAGCGCATGCATAGCTCACTTGTGATGTATCCATTTGATAGGCCAAATAATTGTACACTTAGTCCTTTGTGTTGTATGAAAAGCGGCATCCTCTAGTCGGATACAACTTCACAAGACAGGAGAGGCCCCGCCCAGATGACCAAAGTGCAGCTGCCCATTGCCTCCACGTCTAAAGAAATAGTCCATCTCCAATCAGCGGCTATTAGTGCGTCCAGCGGCACGACGTCAGTGTAGAGTGTGTGCCCATTGGTGCAGGCTTGTGTTCACCTGCCATTGAAGTGCAGATTCTGCGGCCTCCTAAAGTTGTATCCGACTATAGAATCACGTAATGCCTTGCACTGGTTGCATAGACTTTAGCAACTTGATAGCACACAATGATCAGGAACAGAAACCTATAAAGGCACCCAAGCAAAGCTGGCTGGCCACATTTCCATTATGAGGGGCTGTAAAAAGGTCTTGCCAAATATTCCCATGACATCCTTGAAAAAGAGGTGGTGTTTGGCACTTCTTTAGAATCAAAAACAGATTACAGTGAATGTTGTGAACCCCCTTAAAACAAACTGAGCTTGGTTATCTGCACAGCATGTAATGGAAGCTTGTGCTTCACATAGGAAACAAACTGCTCTGTCCAGTACAATTGTCGAGTTCGGTGTGGCACCTATTATGTCATTAGTGTCAACATACAAATTTTCCAAGACCATTCATTTCACCATTATTTTTGTATGACGGTTCTTTCAATCAGTGCTTGTATTACATGAGCAGGTGGATTTGAAAGCAAAGCTTTGTTTGCAAACCTTCAGACTTCCATAATTGTGTGGCAAGGCACTGGCACGGTGTCGAATAGCTCACACTTCCTCGGTCCTGCACCAAAGAACAAAGAAGCCCAATGCTCTATTTGAAGTTGGATCGCGCAACAATTCGACGGCACACAAAGAAGAGTAACACACACAGCATAGCGTTCTGCTGTGTGTATTTCTCTTCTTTGTGTCCCGTAGAATTGTTGTGCAATTCAACTTCAAGCTTCTATACCAATACTTCAACCTCATCAATGCTCTAGTTATTAAGCCACAATGGCGCACATCTTTGAAATGTCCCAACACGAATTAGCTCTCCAACAAATCACCACAAGCGTAAAATTTTGCTGCACAGGTGTATGCACGTGCCATATTCTGTACCACTAAACTCGCAGGAATCGAAGATGCAAGCATTAACCAGCCTTGCTGCTGCCGTTGCCATCATCACCATGACAACAATAGAAAGACAGAGCTGCGTTTCAGTAAAGGGAGTGCCGGGGGGAAAGGAGTGACAGCGAGGCTTATAATAAAAATAGCAGTACAAGACACGTTCAATGCCAAAATACGCTACATATCGCTCATCCTACTTTGGCTTTGCGGCAAGCTTTTACACGTTTGAGCATGTCACAGTTTGTGTAATCATTGCTTTAAAGCTGTACGAAAGGTCTATTCCCTCTGCAATCTTTATTTTTATCATGGCAGGTTAAGGACCCACTTTTCATTGGCATCTGCACCACATTTCTCCCGATATGTGATTTTGCCTTGGTGGTTCACGACATCTTCACGCACACCGAGTTCTGCAGAGCAGTGGATCTACATTGTTCTACTGCTGAAGAATTAGAGCCCCATCATGAGACGAAGGTATATGATTTGTCCATACAGAATAACGCTGCCCCCCCCCCCAAAAAAAAAAGAAAATACACTGAACCGTTGGCAGATGCACAAACAGTGAACAAAGCAAACACTCTGAAGTATTTTCTTCATGCAAGCCAGCACACTAAGGTTCTCAATGCATTTTCATTTCGCCATAAATGCATAGGCACAACCGGCTATGTGCGACATCCACATCTCGCACTGCAACGAATTGTGCAATGCCTTGCTGTTTCATAGTGCGGCCGATATATGACGCATGACCATAATTGAGCATTATGCATACTAACTTGTACTAAGTACTAAGTAATCTCATAAGAAAAACCAAGTTCTTTATGAGATTAGCATTCACAGGGTACTTCACACAATTTATGATATCCATTTATCTATTCATACTTCATTAACCTCTTTCCCCAAAAAGTGAGCCATTTGGAAGGCACCCTGATAGATAAGTAGAACAACCTGTAAAAATTCAGCAACCAGCGAAAAAGTCATCATAGGCTGTCGCATGTGTGATGTCGGTAACACAAAATTTAAGTCGGCTACACAGAAGTGACAAATTTGGCAATATGGTGCGTCTAGACATTGCTTCAATGCTAATCACAGTAACGCTGACATTGAAGGCGCCTTAATTCCTACGTACGTTCCGTCGACATACCCGACTACGTTCTTAATGTTTCCGCGAAGTAAGTAGCGTTCTTTTATAAATGCCCGCTCAGCCGCAGTCTTCGGGAAAGCCAGCCACCGCTTCCACACTGCCGCATCAATAAGCGCATCAGACATCTCTGACACAGTCTGATGACGTCCAATGTAACGCTCGGCGCCGACGCTTCCCTCAAAACTCCCAGTCCCGTAGAAACTGAGGGCGCAGAGGGCTTGCTCTTCGACGGTGAGCGAATGAAGCCCGCCACGCTGTCTCCATATACGAGAGTCTTCGCCTAGCTCGTCACACAGCCAGCGCACTGATGTCTTCGACAGGCGAAAATGACGCTGAAACTCCACGACGGTCATGTAGGTGAACGGATCCGGACGGTCATACTGACGCTTGCTGCCGCTGGATGAAATAACACAGGCTGCTGCTGCCGCCGCCATGTTCCCGAGTTGAACTCGAAAGGGATTTCGCGATGCACGAGTTTGGCACGAGTTCGCCTGTCAATCAAAGCCATAGGTCACGCCCCGCGCGAGGCATGTAACTCTTGTACGAGCACCCACCACGGTTGGGCCACGCCCAACTTATCTTTCGGCAACAGCGACGCGGTGCCGAGCTGACAGGCATCAACAATATTCACCACCGACATAAAACACGCACAACGCACTGTCATCGGTGATGTACTGCGCACTACTATCAAAAACAAAGCGCTGACTGTCGCTGGCTTATGCATATATCTTCTCGGGCTGAGATGGCCCCACAGCACGGTTTCATTGCCTGCATTATGGCGACGTAGCGCACAGTAAATAATTATCGGCACGTCACTGTAGCTGCTTGCAAGGCGTCGATGCACCGAGGGTGACGACGATGCTGAGGAGTGCGTATCGCAGCAGTCGTTTGAGATGGCTGCTCTGTCATCGGTGATGTATCGGAGCCACAACGTCGTAAACACGATCAGCGTCCGAGAATCGCTCGCTATTCTAGACCCAGTGCAATGGCATTTCTTCATCACAAGCACTGCGCACTCAACAGTTCCATCACCTTCCTCAGTTCGAAGTCTCATTTCATAACCACACACAAGAGCCCTCACCTGCCAAAATGCAATTGCTGCGGTGTCGTTACGGTATCCTTCTGCGATAGCTGCTGGCTCCAGCATAAGTAATCCGCAAGCACCTTGGTGCGCACAAAACACTCAAATACTGCGTACATACGCTCAGAGGCACTTTCACTGGGCAAGCGATGACAAGCGATGAATTGTGTCGCTGGGAAGCACGCACTTCTTCGCAATGCATCGCCGAGGCTTCGCGCACAAAGATAAACTGGTACATTTTCACTGAACTGCGTCACTACGGGCACTACGGACCGTCATTTTGCAGCGACAGCTTTTGTTCCCGTATTTATGACTAGTGCATCATTTTTAGTTGTTAAATCAGGGGCCTTAAAGCGCTTGCGATGAAGAGCCGTACCGCGGCGGTGCGTTTCTATTCCCCTAATAGAGAAAGAGTCGTGATGACTGACATTATTGAGAATAGTACTGTAGCGCCCCTAGGTGACTCCTCACCGTATGAACTGCCTCGGGCACGCAACCCGCTTCAATGTATCCGCTTCTAAGCTTTCGCCTCACTGTCGCCACTCGCGGCAAGAAGTGCAAAATTTAATAATTTGCTCGATCTCCGTTTGTCATCAGAAATTTCTAGCATTTAAAACAAAAAACAGACACTTAAAGAAATAAAAGTGTTCGTTATTTTATTTGTTGTATGTTAACGTATTCGTTTGAGCGAAAGCGTAAGTGCAAGAATGCGCCGCATGTACCCTGTTCGCATTCGATGGAGGATAGAAAGATAGTCCCCGAAAGAGAAGGCACGCCCTTGACGCGCCAGCGAAAGGCCTGGCAAGCGGCTCACGGCAAGTGTGCACACAGACAGCGGGACAGTCACGGTATTGCTAAGTTGCGATAATCCGTTGATAACAATACGCGGCGCTGGCGCGTTTCGTTGTGCAGCCGTCCGCGCTTGAAACGTGAAAGCAGCTTACCGCGCAGGGTGCGCTCATGTTGTCATACGCGGCTTTTTGTCTACGTATTTTTTTGCCTGCAGCCTTTGCGCGTCCCGCGCTATCTCCGTTCACTGACTGCCGTCGAGCAAACTCGGGTAAAACTCGGGTGAACGAGAAACTCGGCGCATCCTGCATAGCACCCCTGGTCATGAAGAAATCCGGTACACTGGGAGAAACCTGATAAGCGCTTGTCCTGCGTAAAGTGTACAATTGTTAAACTTCCAAGTATGAACCAACCAGGCTAACAATACGTTATGTTAAGGCTTGAATTGTCTGTGAGCACCAGATTTGCATCGCACCGAACGATGGTTTTATCATCCATTTCTTCCAATGAGGTTGCTTAATATTAGGTGAATATATGTCGACTAATCGTAATTTTGGTATGCCAATGGTACTTTTCAAAGAGAAGGGGCAATTTGAATTCCTTTTTCTCACTTTCTTTTAATGCGCGCTTCGGGTCAAATTCTCCGTTTTATAGAGCTTGACATTCGCGGCGTAGTTACCTTGCGCTTGCAAGGTTGGACGTATAGAAGTGGAGGTGGGACGGGCTCTCTATATAAGTAGTTATATATAAAGGGAACGCTGACCAAAATGAAGATCTGTGGGTGAAAGAGAAGGGAAGAGACGAAAGCTTTGAAATAGTGTTGTGACGCCATGTGAAGTGACCGTTGGAATTTGGCGGCAATGGCTGGTTTGAACACACATCGCCTAAAGGATGAAGGTATGAGCGCACAGAAAGATTTTGGATGGGCACGCTTGTATTTCGCTTGCACAAGCTTGGAAGTTTTCCCCATCACCTATTCGATCTTACTCCTGAATGTGAGGGTGCTCCACCCATAACGATGATAAAAGTTTTGTGCCTGGATAACTTACTTGGCAATCGACACTCTCACGGCGCATATTCGGCACGTTGCCCGACTACCTTCTCACCATCTTGCCGCTCTACCCGCAGAAAGGCCACACGCAACTTTCAGTCGTATAATTGTCGCCAATATACCTCAGTGCCATCGAACTACGTGCCTGCAGCAAGACCATCCTCACCTTTATGGTGCCTGCACAGACCTGAAATACGTCTCACCATCCCATGAATCATGAAGAAAGCTAACATGCCGTCGTTTGCCCTGAAGCAAGCCACATTAGAAGTTTTACACGAGGTGCACAGTGGCCGCGTACACGTTTACATCGATGGCTGAGTCACATCTGCAAATTCAGTTGCCGCTGTGGTGATACCAACCAGATCCGTCAAAATACAGCTAAAAACGTCACATGTATCATCAACGACAGCTGCTGAACTGGCAGCCTTGCGTGCGGCTCTTAATTTCATTCAGGAGGAACCATCCCATGCATGGTCAGTCTTCTGTGATTCAAAGGCTGCCCTACAAAGTGTATTCTCAGCACTGCGCCATGGATCACATGAGCAGCTCGTCGCAGAGATCAGAGAAGTCCACCACCGCATAGTTGACGATGGACACGATATAATGTATCAGTGGTTACATAGTCAGTATGGAATGCATGGCAATGATCGAGCAGACGCAGCTGCCCGATCTGCCCATGACAGCGTCAGTTGCGTTGCCATTCCTCTTTCGAGAGCCGACGCAGCGAAAGAACTTTCCGCACTTGCGCGTGGTCTGACATTAGGTCAGTGGACTTCGTCTGAGTTCACAAGTGCACGCATTCATACCCTGAACCCTCATTTACAGCTCCGTATTCCGCCTGAGCTTCCACGACGTGACTGCACCCTTCTAGTCCGTCTATGGCTTGGAGTAGCATCTTCAAATGCGTACTCTTTTCTTATCGGAATGGTCAACAGCCCACTTTGTGACTCCTACGGGTGCAATGAAACAATCGAGCACCTTCTTTGTCAGTGCTCTCGTTTCAACCGGCAAAGAACAGTCTTCTCAGTCACCCCAGCCAAACTGGACAAGCGCCCAATGACACGGAACAAGATCCTTGGAAACTGGCGTACGCGAACATCAGCGCGATCCGCTATGAAGGCGCTGCTGCGGTACTTAAAAGACACGGGGCGTTTTGACAGATTGTGACTGTACACTGTGTGACGTAGGATTGTACAGGGACACTGTGTAAGACTAGGAACGTGTTTGCGGGCTGCGTGACAGTGCCCACAGAAACAGTTCGTGTTCGTGTACGTGCGTGTGTAGGTTTTTTTTCCTTTCTTTAAATCATCCTCTCTCTCACTTATCGCATCCCTTTACCCCTCCCCTAGTACAGGGTACCCAACCGGAGATAATCTCTGGTTAACCTCCCTGTCTTTCCTTCGCTTCTCTCGCTCTCTGTCTTGTGCATGGAGAAGGTTTTCAATGTGCTAAACGAATAACATCGGAACTACTGTTCCAATTGCTTACGCAATATGTACATTTCCCGACAATTTAGGTGGTCGACAGGTTGACGGGGAAAAAACTGGGCCCCTCCCAAACGGGCGAGCTCTGCTACAAAGCGCCGACGGTGATGAAAGGCTATTACAAACGACCCAGGGAGACGGCCGAGTTCTTCGACGCGGAAGGATGGTGCAGATCAGGTACTGGAGGACTTTTGACAACGCCAGCACTTTTATGGGAACATCAGTGGACTTTTAACAACCCCAGCGAAAATAGCCCTTAGCGCGTTCGCAACCTTGTTCTAGTGATTACTGATGTGCAACATATACTAGTTAAAGAGCGATGCTTTGCTACCACCGGGACACGCATCCTTTTCGCAGAACACTATGTGCACCAAACTGAGCGTCAATTGAAGTATAAGGAAGGAGACTGTGGTATAGTGGTGAATATGCTAATTACTTGCTAATGTGTAAAGTAAATATTTTTTGCAAGGGAACAGGCCCATCAAAATAACGCGTCTGCCTGCTCCTTGTCATCATGCTGCATTCTGTTGTCGCGCTAAAGTCTTGTATATCCCAGTCATCATCTCTTTATTTAGAGCATATATTTTTTAAAGAGACCTTTTTTTTTTTCGATTAGATGTACAATCCGTTTGTATATTTTAGATCGCTTATCAGGTTCTTGCGACGAGATCATGAGTATGTCTGTTTCCCCTTCTGTAATTTCGCCCTAAACGTTCTTTTCACCCATAAAACTAAAAAAGAAAGGCGATGTGGACTTGCTCACTGACTTTCAGTTATTGCAGAAGTTCCCCAACATGTCCCTACCACCATTTTACAACCAATCAAACAAGAGAGAGGTTCACAGGAAGTTGAAAGCGTGAAGTGAAAAATGGTAGAATAAAGAGGTCACTGAAGCCGATGTGTCGAGAAGCAAGGGTCCTATACTCGCAGAGAACTTTTCTTGACTATGAAGATAAAGCTACGGGGGCGGAGCTTCTGTACATGGCTGTATTCGTACGCAATGTAGTCCGGACGCGCTCGGCACCATTTTCGGTTTCGCCAACATCGCACAACCTCTACAATTAACGCATACAGATACAATTAACTCGGCGTGTATCAATGTTTATTCACATCCGATTTGTACCAAGTTTTGAACAGTGAGCATCGTAGCCTGCGTCGTAGCTCCCATGCATACGTACGGCGTCTGTTAGGGCTTGGACGCACAACCGACGCTGGCGTTGGTAGATCCGGCGCAGCAGTCAGCTCGCTCGCTCACTCGTTTGCACATGCTGAAGGTTGCGATTTCCAGACGGGCTCGCTCGGTTTCCGCGCAGACGCTGCAAACACTTTTCTTTCTTTTTTTTTGGTGTGCTTCAACAGTCTTTTGTTGTTCAGGTTGGTCAACGGCCTCTCAGGAGAGTTGATTGACGGGCCAGCAAGCGACAAACACTCACGAGAAGACGTAAAGTTACTATACTGGTTACATTAACTCTATGCCAAAAGACACGGGCGCCATTTCGCGTTTGATGAATGTGCAAAAAAGTGCGGCGGTTTCGGGTGTGCGAAAACTCGAAAGGGCACACTAAAGATACAATAAAACACGAATAGCTGACTGGTGAAGGTTACGTATCGTTTCAAACTAGGTGCTATAAAAAACAAAAAGAATATTGTTTTCAATTTCCCACGTAAGAAAACGTCAACAAAAGTGCGGGACTACTTCTAGCAGCGGTGAAAGAAGTGCGCTTAGTTTCCGTCGCCTTCGCTTCATAGCCAAGAAATGTTGCCGACCACATTGGCCCAGTTTTGGCTCCTGCGACAATACATGTCTTGTCACTGCCGATCGCTGTTAGAACCGGTGTCGCTCAATATGCCTCACATTTCATTGCAATAGCATTTATATGCACACTCCAGGCGAATTCCTGCCGTCTGCGTCGCCGTCACCGTCGGCGTTGCAGTGAGGTTCCGTATTAGTGAAAGCTTGTGAGGGTGAGCCGGCGAACGCGGTTCAATATCGCGTGCGTGAGCGCGGAACGCGGCCGAGATGCGTGCCCTCTCCTGTAGCGCGCGAGGCAGGGGAGTCAGGCGAGGGAGGAGGGGCGTTCTCCTCCGGCGGCTTCTAGGGTGCGTCGATGTCCTCCTGGCCCGCCGATCCGTACAGAGTGAAGACGACCGCAGCGTCTACTACGGCGTTGACCACGCGAATCGCGGACGCCGTAGTAGAGGCCTTTGGCGGACGCGGTCGCGTTGCCGGCGCTCATGTCCCTTGAAAGCGATCTGCAACGTAACCAAAGTGCTTGCCGGCGCGGGCCTCATCTTTAGAGCGATCTGCGATGTTTGCAGAGTGCGCGCGATGGCGGTAGCTTCGTAAGCGCTGTGCATTCGACGTTTCGTTCGCTTTGAAGCGAGAGATGCATGAAGGTCAATTCGAGTGCTGCTGCCGCGATTCCCCACTCCAGAATTCTGACATCGAGTTTCCGCGCTCGTCGAGCGGGATGTATTAATGTTTACCTGTGATCGCAGGACACTGTGCTGGTTAATTTAGTTAAAACACGTTGGCGGGCTAGTTGGTTTGAATCCATGCGACAATGCGTAAGCGCGACTGAACAAGGACATAGAACGAAGCAGATACACAAACACAGCACTGTCTCTGTGCGTTTGTTTTTTTCTACGTTGTAAGATTTGGCAGACGTAGCAGTAGAGATGAACTTGGGGCGACAGGGCTAGGCGAGCAGGATTTATTTCAGGATTTACATTTAAAACAGGACATACATTGGCAGACTAGCGCGACTCCCATATGGAGCCCGCAAAACTAACATACAGCAAACAGTTTACGAGCACACAGCTCACTAGTACATTTCTAGTATGACAGAGCACTCAGCTCCCGACAACGATCACGACACGAGCACTCCCCAGCAGCCGGCAAACGCTGCTTATAAGCTCTCCGCTTGACGTCGTAGTTCGACGTCATCGTTCGGCGGGAAGGTTCGTCCAAGCATTGTAAACTTGCCGCCGCCCCGCACTAAGGCTCCGGAGTCAACAACCGAGGGCTTCGTAGAACTGTGCTCCGTCTCGGGTGGTGCGGCCAAGTACCAATTTCCTGAGTTGATCGCGCGCCACGTGGCCGCCGGTCATCCGCAGTTCTCGGTACCGCCCAGCTTTCAGTGCCGACGTCAGAGGGCTTCGTAGAACTGCTTTGTCCCGGGTGGCTCGGCCAAGTACCAATTTCCGGAGTTGATCGCGCTCCACGTGGCTGCCGGCCGACCGCAGTTCTCGGAAGGGCGCCCCGACTGGTGGGCTTGGAACACGTGCAGCGGGCTGAAAGCTGGCACGTTGCCACCCCGTACGGCCATTCTTAACAGCTCCTCCATGGCCCGGAAAATCTCGCCTGGCCAGTGCTGGCAACCGCTGGGCAGGAAGAGAATGGCTGGCGAGCAAGATGACGGCTTTGCTCTCTGCAACCCCTGCGTACTCGGAATGCCTTCAACCATCTTACAGCAACTGGCACAGAAGAGTCGACCCGGCAACACAATACCGCTCAGCGTTCAAACGCCCGGAATTAGCTGCTAACCCACCAGGCCTCCTATCACAATTTCCATGCAAGTCACTCAACTGGGAATCCCAAATTTTGCCCAAAAATTTCGTGCCGCCAAAGCGAGCGTTCACGTTCCTCCTGAGTTCGACCAAACCCGACCGTCGCGCTGCACAAGAGTAAAGGTTTACGCAGAATTAAACCGAAGCCTTTCAAACACCAATACTCAAACATAACTTCAACAGCCTAACTTCGCGAACAGCCTGTTCCTACCCTATCACAGTGGCGTACTTATCTCATGTACTGCTGCCACTGAACCGTCTGGCCAACTCCACAGGTACGTCATCACAGACGCGCTAAGTTTGAGGTCCCTATTCCGAACACGTGCTTGCATCATACAAAGTTTTCATCACGCTGACTCACATTTGTTCCTTTAATCCACACAGGACACATTCCTTAAACCAACAACCACACTTGCGTAACTTACGCATCACAGAGGAACCTTCGAACAAATGTGTCTTTTACTAACTAGCTCTTCGCACGCGTACTAGAGAAGTCAGAATACGGCTGCCTTCGACACACCCGAGCAACCCAGTCATAAACGTTCTGCTTCCTTCCGTCCACACAGGACATGCGCTAATGGACCTAAGAGCTCTTCTCAGTGCAAATCACGCACTTACTGAAAATCTACGCGCTTAACCTTAGAAAATTCAAAAACACTTAAAAAGAAAGAAGGTTAAATAACACACACGTGCGTAACGATAGGCCTCTCAACGATAACCTTGACCTTCAGGTTACTCACGCATACACAAAAAGAAAGCCTATATACTTATTAATGAACATCTCGCGAGACTACAGGTTTACTTTAAACGCGTCTTTCAAATCTCGAGCTTCTCAAACAAAACATAAACAGAGCTCATACCTTACTTATTGAAAGAAATCCTAGTCTCAAATCGCGAAAATCTGCAAATGTTCAAAAATAAAACAAAACAACACTACTGCGGAAGCTCTTGGCCTCCCGTTCCCGATTGCTTACGACTGACTCATACTTTCAGCCGAACCTGAGGTGGTCGCTGTTTAAAAGCTACTCTGGCTACGGAGGAACAACAAAAGGGCTGACTCACTATCAGCTCCCCCAAGACGTTACGGTCTCCTGCCAATTTGCGTCCTCGCGCCCCGCTTTCAACATGACCTCGACTGACCGCGTCGCTACTCCCCACCTGGTCTCGTCTTGCCACCTTGCGCTTCTTTGTACTGCACGCTTAGCTTCGAAGAGAACGACGGAACGACGAGGAATTTGCCCCGTGCCCTTTGTCCGCGTCCGTGCAGAACAAGCTTCTCGGTCCCCCTTTGACCGGTGGCTCGAACGTGTTTGATGCGTCAACATCGTCCGTGACGACCGCACCTTTTCCCTCGCGCCCTGCCCATTTGGGTTTCTCGCCATCTTTGGCGGCGCTACATTAGTTAACGACTTTCGGCCTTTACCGCGCTTCTTCTTACGGCGCTTTCTCTTCGCACTCACTTTCATGTCGCCTTCTCGTTCCTCGTGCTGGCCGGTACACATTTCGTCGGCCCAGATCGGTCTCTTACCCGCACAGTCTGAGTGATTTACATTTAAATCTACTCTCACTTTGCCTCGACTGGCGGACAGCCCAACCGACTCTGGCACAATGCAGCAGGCTTTACTCGAGTTAGGCAACTCGCACTCTTGCGAACTGCCCTCTACTCCATTGCCCAGCTCCCGCTGTGCATCGACACACAGTCCGTCGGTCTCGATCGCTGTCTCACGCGCACAGTCCGAATGATTCCTAATTAAATCATCCCTATCTAGGCTATCTAGACTGGCGGAGAGCCGCACCGATCCCTGAACAATGCAGTTGTTCTCTCGTGAGCTACGGAGCTCGCCACCCCGAGAACTATTCTCAACTGCATCGTCCAGCTCGCACTTCACTTCTGCACGCAGATCTGACCTGACATGGGTGCTCGCGTCTGTCAAGTCCGTAGTATTCTGTACCTCGCTAACGACCTCGCTACCATGAGATGCGACACACACGCGCGGTAACTGTGCCAATTTGTTCGCAGCTGGCCTAGCTGTCTCTACAGTCATCTGTTGGCACATCACCTCGTCGCTCTCACTCTGGCCTTTAACGGCCTCTGCTGCCACTAAGGCTTCGTTAGCTGCTAGCACTTCGAGTTCACTTGTGAACGTGCTGCTACTCTCACAGGTACTACTACTTTCCTCGGCTTTTGAACAAAATCTGCTATTTACTTCCTGCCACTTTCGCTGCGTCCAGCCTACAGATTTCTCCAGCCGCTGTTGACTTCGCTCGATTGACTGCTCAAAACCTTGAATCTCATTGTTCAATGCATCAATGCACTGCCTCGTTACTTCTGTTAGGCCTTCTTCCTGCGAAACCCCTTTCAGTTTCTGCCTAGCTTCTTCCTGTTTTTGCCTAAGTTCATCCTGTTCTTGCCTAATTGCTTCCTGTTCTCGTTTTTTACTTAGAATTCGTTTGCCCATTTGCTCTATGAATTTCAAATCATTCTCACTTTCGAGAATTGTCTTACGAATTTCTGATTCCTTCAAGTTCTCATCTACGTTTACCTCGATCTCCTCACACAACCACAACAGGTCAGCTCTCGTCAAACACATTAGGACCATGGTCGCTGCTTTAAGCTTTGGCTCTGCTGTCACACAATACTTGCTGCGATACCCACGCAAATCAGAATACAAGTAACAGCTCCCAGCGAATCAAATCCAAAAACACAGTGAAATTGAAGCCTGGTAAATCTTACAGCCAAAACCAAACGCTTACCCACTGAAGCAGCACCATATCACCAGTCCTTCCCCGCCGTATCCAGTCAGTTGCAAGAGGTGGTCAATCTCAAGTCGCCTCCAACTTGATCAGGATGCCGGTCGGTCACCATGTGCAAACGTCCGTCAGCTGGCGTTGCTGTCTCCGAGTCGTAGGCCGATTTACGAGCCGCAGGCCGATCCCTTCGCTGCCATTCAGTTGTAAGATTTGGCAGACGTAGCAGTAGAGATGAACTTGGGACGACAGGGCTAGGCGAGCAGGATTTAATTGCAGGATTTACATTTAAAACAGGACATACATTGGCAGACTAGCGCGACTCCCATATGGAGCCCGCAAAACTAACATACAGCAAACAGTTTACGAGCACACAGCTCACTAGTACATTTCTAGTATGAGAGAGCACTCAGCTCCCGACAACGATCACGACACGAGCACTCCCCAGCAGCCGGCAAACGCTGCTTATAAGCTCTCCGCTTGACGTCATAGTTCGACGTCATCGTTCGGCGGGGACGGAGCAGGAATGGTCGGGAAGGTTCGTCCAAGCATTGTAAACTTGCCGCCGCTCCGCACTAAGGCTCCGGAGTCAACGACCGAGGGCTGCGTAGAACTGTGCTCCGTCTCGGGTGGTGCGGCCAAGTACCAATTTCCTGAGTTGATCGCGCGCCACGTGGCCGCCGGTCATCCGCAGTTCTCGGTACCGCCCAGCTTTCAGTGCCGACGTCAGAGGGCTTCGTAGAACTGCTTTGTCCCGGGTGGCTCGGCCAAGTACCAATTTCCGGAGTTGATCGCGCGCCACGTGGCTGCCGGCCGACCGCAGTTCTCGGAAGGGCGCCCCGACTGGTGGGCTTGGAACACGTGCAGCGGGCTGAAAGCTGGCACGTTGCCACCCCGTACGGCCATTCTTAACAACGTCCTCGTTGAGTCATGCCTACACATTGTCATTCTTAATTCAGTTAGTAAGCGAATGTTTAGAAGTTTATACGGCCGATAGAACTACTATCCGTATTTCGTACAGCTATTTACGAATTTGCTATTGCAATCGGTGCTTGGCCTTTCGGGCGGAACTGCGAATTTTTCGTACACCGTGAGTCATGCCCATGATCGTATGTCTCTTCCCTTAGGCGACGCAGGCTATTACGACGAGGACGGACGTATCTACTTTGTTCAGCACTTCAAAGAGATGATCAAGTGCATGGACAACCAAGTGGTTCCTGCCGAGCTCGAAGAACTGTTGCTGCGAGAGCACTCGGGGGACATCATTGACGTCTGCATCGTCGGGGTAACGAACAAGGACTACGGAGAAGCTCCGGCCGCCGCTGTCCAGGCAGGATGCGCAGATGGCACAAAGGACTTTTCTGAATTGTCCAGGCGGATAAAGAAAACTATCTCCGGTTCGTTAACTTTTGCCTCCGTCTGTTAAAGTCGACAATAAGCACTCCTACGCGGAGCGGCTATAATTTTCAAATTAATACATAAGTATTGGTACATTTATGTGTACACATGCACATAGGTACACATAGGTACACACGTGTACACGTGTACACATAGGTACACATACATAGGTAATATATATTGGGGGTGATTGGAGCATTCAAAATTGTTCTCTAGAAGCTGTAACATGGCCGTGCTAATTAGCCTCATGGCTGCCTAAAAGGCGCAGCTTTTCTTTTTCTACTTTCATTTACTTTATTTTACTTGCCGTAGAAGACCTACAAAAATATCAGTATCTGCGGAAGGATGTAATTTTTTTTTCGATATTTCACAGGCGTAGCTGACATAATCACTCTCCTGTTTTTTATGTCCGCCGGTGCACGCCGCCGTAAATCGCTGGAATCCCAAATTGCTTTTGCGGAGAATTACGGTATACAGTTACAAACTCTCTGTCGCTAGTATTCAACCTAACGACCAGCAAACTGGCATCTGAGGATTCTGCCTTTAAGACACTCTTCCGATGCTACTGCAATGGAGAATACTCACCCCAGAGAGCGCGATCGCGCCATTAGCTTCCGTGATTGGCCAACGTCCACTCAACTTCGGTTATCATTCGCGTCTTTGTCGCGTTCGAGCACATCGTCTGCCCATGTGGCATTTTTAAGCTATGTTTTCTTCTTCTACATGCAATGACAAATAATGTGCACGTGTGCTTAGTGTACATTAGCCTTCTCCTAGCGCTTGGCTTCTTCTCATGTTTATTGCAAGGCGCTCACGTCATCTTGTTTTCTTCAAGGATCGCTGGAGACCGCACAAAAAGGCAGCCCAAATAATAATTTAGAAAATTCACACGATTAGAGCATTGAAAAGCTGAAGGGTTGTTTAGTAGAGACAAATATCTGTGTCCGTGGAGATAACCCGCGGAAGAAAAACAGATTCTGTAAGCTTCACCACTGAGACGTGCATCCTCCAAAAAACGAATATGACTCGTACGCAGCCTCCCCGAAAGCAGATGAAAACTTCACGTTATGGGCGAAAGTTCATTCTCGACGGCATATTTCTGCACTAATGCAGCTGGACGTTGTCTGACGTGGCACGTCTTACAGTTTGTGGCCACTTTCTGGCACATAAAAATTTAGCCCATAACAACCACACTGATCGCGAAAACGAGTGAGTGTTTTGAAGAGCTCGCATACACTGATTATGACACGTCATACGTAAGCTACAAGTTAGTAGTCAGAGAATCGGTTTAATTAAGAGAATTACGCCCATTGCCAAATCAACTGATTGTAATCGAAAGCGATCAACCACTGTAATATGGTTGCATTCCAGTAGTGCGTAGCCCCTGCTCAGTTTCCTTTCATGTTTAACGCACTAGTACGGAGAGTGGTTTACTCTAATGTCTAGGCTTGATGTTCATTGAATGACTCGAGAAGCGGTTGGCAAAGAACGAACGCTTTAATAAAGGTTAGTGTAGCTTTTATAGCCTTTATCTCGTGACGTCACCGCAGCCACCGCCGATTCACAAGAGGCGCGGCCGGTGAATTTAACAAAACAAACACTTGTCAGCGGCGCATGCTGATTCAGAACAGCTTTCTACAAAAACAGGTAACAGACATGCTGCGCTATCACTGCATTTAGGTGACATTGCCGCCTCCTGGAATCGATGTCCAACGCCTCCATCAGCTGTAAGCAGGCATTTGAGCTGCCGAGTCCTCCTCTTAGTGCGAGAGCAGCCCAGACTGCATCTTCGAGCGGGGCAGCCCTTTAACGCGAGAGTGTTAAGGGAACCGTGTCACTAGAAATCTGGTGTCGGCATCGAACGCCGTTTAGCAAAAATCATTACGAACCACAACCACGCAGCCTAACTGGATGCCAATTGGCGACGTTCACTTGGGGGTGGCACTTTTATTTTCTAATAGGCACTTGAAATTAATTACTTTGCATAATTAGTGCGTTTACGTATGACCTTGTTTATTTTGTATAAAAGCTTTAACTTGTCAATATTATTTCCTCCTATTGGAAGAAATGTTTCCATAACATTTCGTTGGATAACAATGGTAATGAGTCTGCTTTAGAGCTTGACAAATAATATTTTGATATTTTGACGTTGGTAGAGAAGTATACGTAGAGCACCCAAAGAAAACAGAATATTCAAAGCCACCGAAAAAGTAAAAGACGGAAGGTGTGTCAGCCCAGAATCGCGCAATTACTGCTCCCAAAAACGTAATGTGTGTCGTCAAAGGATCATCGAAAGGAAGAAGACGTACAAAACCAAGAATCACAGCTCAGTGCCGCGTGAGATGCATGTAAATGAAGTGTATTTGACACTGCAAACAACCGGCGGATCTTCATAATAGAAAATATTTTCTAATAAGAAGTTGGAGAGACTCGTACAAAAATGCTTGTAAAAGAAAGAATTGGTTACGCTGAGCAAAACTGAAACATCTTCATAACGTGGGCAAAAAAAAAGGTTTTTCTGGTTGTCAAGCTTCTAGTGATCTATGACGTCCTTTCTGCTCGAAGGCAACTTACGAAGTCAACCGAAAGTCAGAAATAAGATACTCACTTCGAGTGCTCTTTGAATTTCTGGACATTGGACTAAATGTTGCCTGTGTCATACACGTCATACTGCAAGCTGACGAGCTCGCTATGCCCGCTCTGGCATCGCTGCAGTTCTGCCAAGCAGTCGCAAAAGTTCTTTTCAGAACTGTTTGAGCTGAGAGCGCACCACAAGTCTTCAGCAGGTATACAGGTGCATAAGAATGTGCACAAGACAAGAAGCTCGACCATACGAAAGCTCGAAAACCGCGCATTTATCTGCTGCAACATTTCGAATGTTCACTTGCGCTTCCCTACTGAAAGAAATTGCTTCAAAGCGTTTTACGGTGGAATGAGCTAAGCAGCCCAAATAAATGTTCGACTCCCTAAGGCACATAGCGACACATATGTCACAAAGAACAACATATAAGCTATCAGAAACATGTTTTTGAAAAGTACCTCTGTATTGTTTCGAAGGGCCAAATAAAGAAACACACATAGTACATCGCTAATTTACCGGCTTATTGACTTATGTACCTCATATGGTTAAAGGGTAATCCGACTTCCTTGCGCACCCAAAATGACATACGGTTTCTAAGCCTTGTTAATAGCTATTGCGTGGCGTTTGCTTGCTAAAGCAAAATGTGGAGTTTCGGAAGAGCATTTGCTTAAGCTATAGACTACTCTTCTCTAGTAAAATTGTTTTTTTTTTGTTAGAGTAAACTTAGATGCACGGCAGTTAGGTGGTTAAGCCTTCAAAATATAAACTACAGAAGCACCATGGCTGGCATCCTGCTGAATCTAGCTATTCCTGAAAAACACCGTATGAGAGCTCAATTATTGCTCATTATGTGCTGGTGTGAAAGGCTGAACGCTGGCCGGTAGTCAACGTACCAGGCACAAGAAATAATATGACTCGCTGGCCTTTAATATATTGACACGTGTACTTATATTTATCGGGCGACCACGTTTCGCCGCCTAACAAATCTTATCGCACAGCCCGGGACGCGCCTGCATGTATCCGAAGTTGCTGGAAAGTTGTCGATGCTTCTGTCCGCTGTCTGTTGTCGCCGAACCTTGTGTTATCTGATTTCATCGCATGACGCGAATGGTGTAGAACATTGTGGAAGGCACGCGGGTCCCAACGATTAGTCTGGAACATTCGATGACTGCTGTATAAAAGCCGACGCGCTGGACCCGCTGATCAGATTTTCGACGATCGCCGACCGTGTTCGCCGCTATCGTTGTGCTATAAGTGTAGTCTGTTTTGTGGGCACAGGTTCGCCCAATAAAAGTTAGTTTTGTCGTTCACAGTATTGCTACTGTGTTCTTCACACGTCACTCCACGTGACATCGGGTGGAGGTGCCCAAGCCCGGACCGTAAAGACAACACCAGCGCCGTCCCGGAACATCGAACAAGCCGCCGGCTACAGCAGCTGCCCCCGGAACACGGAATTCTACCAGAGACGACCAAGAAGATCGTCAGAGAAGTTCGTCCAGAGACGACCAAGAAGACAGCCCCAATGGCAGCCGGAGTAGCCCCAATAGTTCTGCAGCAGCCCAGGGAGCCACCGACGTTCCGCGGTTCCACATTTCAGGACCCTGAAAGCTGGCTGGAGACGTATGAGAGGGTCGCTACGTTTAACAGTTGGGACAGCGACGACAAGCTGCGGCATGTCTATTTCGCATTGGAAGGCGCCGCCAGTACCTGGTTCGAGAATCGATAAGCCACCTTAACGACGTAGGACCTGTTCCGAAGCGGCTTCTTGCAAACGTTTACAAGCGTCGTGCGAAAAGAGCGAGCCCAAGCTCTACTAGAAACGAGAGTGCAGCTGCCAAACGAGACGATCGCGATCTTCACGGAGGAGATGGCCCGTCTTTTTCGGCCCACCTACCCGGAAATGTCGGAGGAGAAAAAAGTCCGCTTCCTGATGCGGGGCGTCAAGCAAGAACTTTTCGCCGGACTTATTCGTAACCCGCTGAAGACCGTAGCTGAGTTTTCTGCAGAGGCATCGACGATCGAGAAAACTCTCGAGATGCGCACCCGGCAATATAACCGCCAGGGGCTCACGCCGCAGTACGCCATCCAACGAGTGGGTTCCGACGACCTTCAAGAGACCATCAGGGCCATTGTGCGCGAAGAACTGTGCAAGGTGCTACCTTCGTCGCAGTCTCAAGTGGCCTTGATCGCCGACATCGTGAAAGATGAGGTTGAGCGACCGTTTAGAGTTCCTGAGGTGCAATCTCAGTTACCGCAGCCCTAGCCAGGAGCGATGACCTACACCGCCGTCGCACACCGTCAAGGTCCCCCTCCGCGACAGCGCCAAGGCCCTTTAACGCCGCAATTCCGTCGTCCGCCGCCGCCAGCACGCCCATCCGTCGCCCAGCACACCTACGCGAGGAAGACGGACATTTGGCGAGCCCCCGACCACCGCCCGCTCTGCTATCACTGCGGAGAAGCCGGCCATGTGTATCGCCGATGCCCATACCGCGACTTGGGATTACGAGGCTTCGCCGTCAACGCACAGCGCCCGAGGGAAGGTGAACGCCCTCGTGACATCGCCTACTACCCCGCCGATACTCAGTGGAGCCCTCGACGACCATCTCGTTCGCCGTCACCAGGCCGCTACCTGTCGCCGCAGCGCCGTCCATACACTGGCCCAGCCCGGAGCCGGTCAGCGAGCCCATATCCGGAAAACTAAAAGCAGCAACCGATGCAAGTGAGGTTGCTGTTCGTCGAACTGACGAAGATCCTCCGCCGCCGACGAAGACGCCGAAGAAACTACCTCGATGACATAACGACACGCCGCCGTCCCGACGAAGTATCGAAGCAAAGAATACGACGACGAAAGACGACCTGACGACGCCCCATACCAGCCACAGGTCAACGCGATACAGCCGTGATCTGACGCCAAGGCCTGACTGTAACGCAAGACAAACAACCACCGACCTCGACGTGCTTCTCGACGGCCACGCAATCACCGCCTTAGTAGACACACGAGTCGATTACTCCGTCATGAGTGGACCCATCGCAGCCCAATTCAAGAAAGTTAAGACTGCATGGGAAGGCCCTCAAATTCGGACTGCTGGAGGACACCTCATCACGCCGAGTGGGATCTGCACGGCAAGAATTACCATTCATGACCGGACTTACACTGCCACCTTCGTTATCCTGCAACAGTGTTCACGAGACGTCATTCTCGGCATGGACTTCCTGAACCAACAAGGCGCAATCATCGACCTGAAGTCGAAGTCAATAACGCTGTCGGAAGATCAAGCGATACCGCCGGAGAGCCCTCGTAGTCACCACGCCTTGAGTGTGCTCCAAGATCAAGGGAGCATCCCACCTCGCTCCAGCATCGTTATTTCGGTCGGCACCGAAACACCCAGTGACGTAGAAGGCGTCATCGAAGGCGACAAACATCTACTGCTCGACCGTGAAATCTGCGCCGCAAGTGGGATCGCTCGACTGCACGGAGGAAACACGAAAGTGTTGCTGACAAACTTCAGCCAGGAGTTCAAGCACATCAACAAGGGCACGACGATCGCATACATCGACGAAATTCAGGAAACCAGCGATGCGTTTGTCCTCTCGGATTCTGTCGCATCTACCCCGACGACCGTAGTTCCCGAGCCAGACTTCGACATAAATCCAAGTCTCCCCAGAATTAAGGAGCAACAGCTCAGAAGTCTGCTTCAACGACAGAAACACTGGTTTTCGACGTCGAGGATTCGACAAACACCAGTCGCAAAGCATCGCATAATAACCGAAGCGTGCGCTCGACCACTCCGCCAGAGCCCTTACCGAGCATCGACGCGAGAACGCGAAGTTATAAGACAAGTCGACGAAATGCTGCACGACGACATCATCCAGCCGTCGAAAAGCCCGTGGGCGTCTTCAGTTGTTTTAGTGAAGAAAAAGGACCGGAACCCTACGTTTCTGCGTCGATTATCGTCGACTGAACAAAATCACGATGAAAGACGTATATCCCCTCCCACGGATAGACGACGCATTGGAACGGCTCTGCAATGCTAAATACTTCTCATCGATGGACCTCAAGTCTCGCTACTGGCAAATAGATGTCGATGAAACGGATCGCGAAAAGACCGCCTTCATCACGCCAGACGGCCTCTATGAGTTCAAGGTTATGCCATTTGGACTGTGCTCAGCGCCTGCAACGTTCCAGCGCGTGATGGACACGATTTTAGCAGGATTGAAGTGGCAGACCTTTCTTGTTTACTTGGATGACGTCGTCGTCTTCGCCGGAAATTTCGACGATCACCTTAAGCGGCTTGCGACAGTATTAGACGCCATCAAGTCATCAGGGCTCACTCTGAAGCCGGAAAAGTGTCGCTTCGCTCACGGTGAGCTTCTATTCCTAGGCCACGTCATCAGCAAATCTGGAGTACGCCCCGACCCACAGAAGACAGCTGCCATCGCAAAGTTCCCGCAGCCAATCGACAAGAAGGCAGTGCGCAGATTCCTTGGCATGTGTGCCTACTATAGGGGCTTTGTCAAGGACTTTTCACGCATCGCGGAGCCGCTAACACGTGTAACGAAATGTGATGTCGAGTTCATGTGGGAAACCCCGCAGGCCGACGCATTTCAAGAACTCAAACGACGCATGCAGTCGCCGCTAGTACTTGCACACTTCGACGAGGACGCCGATACTGAAATCCACACTGACGCCAGTAGCCTAAGCCTCGGTGCCGTCCTAGTCCAGAGGAAAGACGGACTTGAACGGGTGATATCTTATGCTAGCCGGTCGCTCTCAAAAGCGGAAGGCAATTATTCTACGACTGAAAAGGAATGCCTCGCCATAATTTTGGCTACAGCAAAATTCCGCCCTTGCCTCTATGGCAGGCCATTCAAAGTCATCAGCGACCATCACGCGCTGTGTTGGCTAGCTAACTTAAATGACCCTTCAGGACGGCTGGCGCGGAGGAGCCTCAGACTACAAGAATATGACATCACCGTGATATACAAGTCCGGAAGAAAACACTCTAACGCCGACTGCTTATCACGCGCCCCCATCGATCCCCGCCGCAAGACGACAAGGACGACGCCGCCTTCCTAGGAATAATAAGCGCGGAAGACTTCACTAAACAGCAGCAAGCAGACCCGTAGCTAAAATGCCTCGTCGAGTACTTGGAAGGGAACACCGACGTTGTCCCTAGGGCATTTTAGCGCGGGTTGTCTTCGTTCACGCTACAAAACAACCTGCTCGTGAAGAAGAACTTCTCACCAGTCCGCGCCAGCTACCTTCTTGTAGTACCGTCAGCGCTGCGTCCAGAAGTACTGCACGCCCTACACGACGATCCAACCGCTGGGTACCTCGAATTCTCCCGGATGCTATCGAGGATACAGGAAAGGTATTACTGGCCGCGTCTGACCGCCGACGTCGCCCGTTACGTCAAGACATGCCGAGACTGTCAGCGACGCAAGACACCACTGACAAGGCCAGCAGGATTACTACAGCCGATCGAACCTCCTCGTCGACCATTCCAGCAGATTGGGATGGATTTGTTGGGGCCGTTTCCGACGTCAACATGCGGGAATAAGTGGATCGTCGTGGCGACGGACTACCTTACCCGCTTCGCTGAAAGTAAAGCTCCACCAAAAGGCAGCGCAGCCGAAGTGGCGAAATTTTTGGTCGAGCACATCCTGTTGCGACATGGTGCCCCAGAAGTCCTCATCACCGACAGAGGAACGGCTTTTACAGCAGAGCTCACCCAAGCCATTCTGCAATACAGCCAGACAAGCCACAGGAGGACAACTGCCTACCACCCGCAGACGAATGGTCTCACGGAGCGCCTGAACAAGACCCTCGCCGACATGCTAGCAATATACGTCGACGTCGAACACAAGACGTGGGATGCCGTCCAGCCGTACGTAACATTCGCTTACAACACCGCGGTGCAAGAAACAGCACAGATCACGCCGTTTAAGCTGGTTTACGGCAGGAACCCGACGACGACGCTCGACGCCATGCTGCCGCACGTCACTGACGAGGAGAATATTGACGTCGCTAGCTATCTCCAGCGCGCCGAAGAATCCCGACAGCTCGCCCGCCTGCGGATCAAGACCAAGCAGCGTACCGACAGCCGACACTACAACCTCCGACGACGCTTCGTCGAGTACAAGCCCGGCGACCGCGTTTGGGTATGGACCCCGCTACGCCGACGAGGACTGAGTGAGAAACTATTGTGACGCTATTTCGGACCCTACAAGGTCATCCGACGTATTGGCGCACTGGACTATGAGGTCGTGCCAGACGGCATTTCGCAGTCACAGCGGCGCCGCTCACGTTCTGAAGTGGTCCACGTGGTGTGCCATAAACACTTTTACGGACGCTGACGGATTTCCTGATTTTGTTGTTTCTTCGCTACAAGTGCTTTTCTTTATTACTTTCGTTTGTTTGCAGCATCGGGTCGACGCTTTTTAAGAGGGGGGTATTGACACGTGTACTTATATTTATCGGGCGACCAGTTTCGCCGCCTAACAAATCTTATCGCACAGCCCGGGACGCGCCTGCATGTATCCGAAGTTTCTGGAGAGTTATCGATGCTTCTATCCGCTGTCTGTTGTCGCCGAACCTTGTGTTATCTGATTTCATCGCATGACGCGAATGGTGTAGAACTTTGTGGAAGGCACGCGGGTCCCAACGATTAGTCTGGAACATTCGATGACTGCTGTATAAAAGCCGACGCGCTGAACCCGCTGATCAGATTTTCGACGATCGCCGACCATGTTCGCCGCTATCGTTGTGCTATAAGTGTAGCCGGTTTTGTGGGCACAGGTTCGCCCAATAAAAGTTAGTTTTGTCGTTTACAGTATTGCTACTGTGTTCTTCACATGTCACTCCACGTGACAATATGCGGATTTACACCTACGGTCTTCTCGCACCTACCGTACCACGTGCATAGACGTAGCACGCCCATCCCTAAAGGGTGTTTCAGCTTAGTCGGGCCGCACTTTAAAAGAATGCAAGCAAAGAATGTTCGCTGTCCTTTTGGACAGCAGAAACTATTCCTTTTACTATAATTTTAGGTCATTATTTACCAAAAGTTAATTACGCTACAGTAAAGTAATAATTTAAACGTCAATATTTCAATGGAGTAGTTGTTCATCCTTCTGGGAATTTTTTTTTCGGGCTGCAAAGAAAGTACGCGAGGTTTGAAAAATTAACACGGGGAATACGCGCTTGCTCATGACGTCGAACATAAAGGAAGTTAAGGAAGTTAAGCTATGCAAAGGGGGAAAGCAGCTGGGGAGGATCAGGTAACAGCAGATTTGTTGAAGGATGGTGGGCAGATTGTTCTAGAAAAACTGGCCACCCTGTATACGCAATGCCTCATGACCTCAAGCGTACTGGAATCTTGGAAGAACGCTAACATAATCCTAATCTATAAGAAAGGGGACGCCAAGGAGTTGAAAAATTGGAGACTTATCAGCGTACTGTCCGTTGCCTAAAAAGTATTTACTAAGGTTATCGCAAATAGGATCAGGAACACCTTAGACTTCTCTCAACCAAGGGACCAGGCAGGATTCCGTAAAGGTTACTCAACAATAGACCATATTCGCACTATCAATCAGGGGATAGAGAAATGTACGGAATATAACCAACCCTTATATATAGGTTTCACTGATTACGAGAAAGCGTTTTATTCCGCCGAAACCTCCGCAGTCATGCAGGCATTACGGAATCACGGTGCAGACGAGCCATTTGTAAACATACTGAAAGATATCTATAGCGGCTCCACAGCTACCGCAGTCCTCACCAAAGAATGCAACAAAATCCCAATAAAGAAAGGTGTCAGGCAGGGAGATACGATCTCTCCAATGCTATTCACAGATTGTTTACAGGAGGTATTCAGACACCTGGATTGGGAAGAATTGGGGATAAGGGTTAAGGGAGAATACCTTAGTGACTTGCGACTCTCTGATGATATTGCCTTGCTTAGTAACTCAGGGGACCAATTGCAATGCATGCTCACTGACCTGGGGAGGCAAACAGAAGGGTGGGTCTAACAATTAATCTGCAGAAAAATAAAGTAATGTTTAACAGTCTCGGAAGAGCACAGCAGTTTACGACAGGAAGCGAGGCACTGGAACTGGTATGGGAATACATCTACTGACCGCGGATCCGGATCATGAGACTGAAATAATCAGAAGAATAAGTATTGGCTCGGGTGCGTTTTGCAAGCACTCTCAGATATGAACAGCAGGTTGCCATTATCCCTCAAGCGAAATGTGTATAACAGCTGTGTCTTCCCAGTACTAACGTACGGGGCAGAAATCTGCAGAAAGTTAGGTGGGCGGATGAGATTAAGAAGTTTGCAGGGACAACATGGCCACAATTAGTACATGACCGGGGTAGTTGGAGAAGTATATGAGAAGCCTTTGCCCTGCAGTGGGCCGAACCAGGCTGATGGTGATGACAGTTGCAATTCATCCTGTGTTTTTAGGCAGGTGTGCTTGACCATGTCGCTATTTTGTTTTCTCTCACAGAAAACTGCGCAGTGCACAAACACGTGTATGGCGGCGTCTTCTACGTGGACTCAATTCCAAAGACCGAGTCGGGCAAAACAAACCGTCCTGCTCTCCTCCAGAAATGTTGCATATAATAAAGTAGTTTGCCAGCCACACTGCTGTAACGCCTGGGCCATGGGGTACATATCAGCTAGACCACTAATACTGATTTTTTTGTTGTATTTAGTTGCATAATTATTTCTAACTTGTAAAGACTAAAACGAACACTCAGGCTGTAAGAGAAGCCGTAGCTAAGGGCTCGCAACAGTTTTGATGGCGTCAGCTTCTTTAACGAACGCATGAACCTAAGCCTACCAGGATTTTTGCGTTTCGTCCTGGTCTAAATGGGTCCGCTACGACGGTAAATCAAACCCAGGATGAGAACATTATAGCTAGAGAACCAGAGTGGTGGGTATTCAAACGAAATAGCAATTACTCTGAAAACAAAGCAAATTATTTCACATCTTTATGAGAGCATGCAGCGCTTAAACCAGAATAAAATATCGGCATATGCCCCGTACTGCGTGGGTACAAGCGGGAAATTGTACACATTTATTATAGACAGCGTGTGTGTCTTCTTTTATATATTTTGTACTCGTTAACAGCCCAATTAGTTGCTCGGCCTCAGCAACATAGATTGAGCAGTCGAACTATAGCAGTTGCGAGTACCACGATACATATTATGTACAAGGCGATGAACGCTGTCACAGGAAGCTGTCATGATTTCACTCATTGTGACGTTGCACAAAAGTTACTTGCAGATGACCTTGCAAGTAAAACTGGCGCAATCACTCTTCTTGCTGTCGCCTCAAAACAAAGTTCTGTTCTAGGAACATTTCGTTTCTTATTTGCACAGGAGACCTTTTGCCATTTATAATGAAACGCTTGAATCTAATTGAGCGGTTTTACGTCCTAAAACCACGATTTCATTATGAGGCACGCCTAGTGGAGGACTACGGATTAATGTTGACCGCCAGGGAATGTCTAACGTGAACCCGATGAGCGGGGCACGGGCGATTTTGCATTTCTCCCCTATAGAAATGCTGCCGCCGCGGCCTGGATTTGATCCCGCGACCTCGTTTCAGCAAAGTCTATGACGCAACTCCATAGCCGCTAAGCTACCGCGCCGGCTATAATGAAGAGTTCCTCAACCATTTCAAATAACAGTACCCACCGCAACACAGCTAGTTTCGCAGCCTGTAGCACCTGCCCATGTATCCCAAACACATTCAGTGGTCAATGGTTACCGCATGCGTTTCCGGTGCACCTGGAATGGGCGTTGGTATTCAACATATGGCTCCAGTATACGCTTCATTTTCCTGGTTGGATTGGTGAATGCAAGATTTATGTTTACTTTAATTGATATTTAGTTTTCTTCTAATTGATTTAGCAATGAATTTTTCTGCACTATCTATTTTCTCTTTGTAACCTCACACAATGTGGGAGAGAAGACTTCCATGCTTCTGTATGGTATATCGTGGCTGTACCGAGTAACCTTACTCGTGCTTGTACAGCGGAAAGAATAAAAATGACCCAGATCTTTCTGAATGGTAACACAGCTGAAAGCCCTGGAGAAAAAGAAGACGCGCCCCGTGTGTCTTATGCGTTGCTATCGTCCCTGTGTCTCGCTCTGCGTTCTCTGAAACGCACTAGCCAGAACTGCCATCCTGTATCCTACGTAAGTGTACCCTAAGAGCAAATATTTCCGTTATTCCTGAACACTAACAGTTTGTCAGAGATATTGTGAACTGTTCTATTTAAAAGTGAGAACATTCCACAAATGGCGCATTAGAACGTGACTAGCCTATGAATTAACCGCACAAAGCCGGAACACAGCCGGAACACAGTTCCGCACAAAATGACACTCAAACTTGTTTTTCTTAGCTGTGGCCATGTATAAGTACGATGGTGAAAAGAAAGCATGAAATGTTATTTTAGCAAAAAAAAAAAACAACCTTGATCATGATAATCATCATCAACCTATCAAATTGACCACCAAGTGATCTTCAGTTACCCCTATCTTGTGGCAGCAGCTCATAACATTTTCTGCCTGCAAGCTTCACAATTTTCACAATTCTCTGCCGTTCTCGACAGCCCTTCTCTTCGCTTGTCACCCATTTTGTAACTGTAATAGACCATCTGGAACCTGCGTAGGCGTTAAATGCTAGCCCTGGTCCATTCATTCCTCTTATTGTCAACTAGGGTATTGGCTAACCCTGTTTTCCCTCTATTGTACACCACTGTGTTCCTGTCTCTAAACGTTAGGCTTAAAATTTTTCGTTCCGTTAGTTCCGCGATTCTTACCTACTCAATTTCTTTATTACTTTATTACTGTCTCAGTTTCTCCCATATCTGTTAATCGAAAATCAAGAAGGGAACCGACAAATAGAGTAGCACACTTTGGCATAAAGGTTAGAAACAGCTATAAGGTGCCTCGGAAATACTGGACTACGTTTCAATAGGTGGGCCTACATACGTCAATGGCGGCCTTGTCAGACTCTGCAGGTCACTTTTACCAGGTAAGCAGGATGACGTCACATGTTTTCGTTGTGCCCGGAAGCAGGCTTTAAAGGAAGAGACGGTAAAGAAAGTAAGCGCCGTCGTCTGACGTGTCTAGGCATGGTTTCTAAGGTGAGGGGAAAGAGCGGGAGAGTGAGAACGCGACCAGAGAAAAATAATGAGCCGGTTTGGCTGCGCCAACCATCGAATATTGTGCGAAAGCACATTTTATTCCGCCAACTTGCGCATTGCTAGGCCCGACGACGATCAGGATTCGTTTTCCATACTTATTTCACACGCACGTGGGCGTACTTGCACACAAGGCGAGGCGCAAGGGAAGAGTGACTAAGCAGCGCGGCACATGTGCATGTTTTGTAGGAAGTGGGTAAATATCCATCACGTCACGCCTGGCATTGCGCGGGACCGCTGTCCAAGGAGAATGGAAGCAGAGCTGGCCGTTTCGCCCGCACAGAAGGCGAGGCTGAGACGCCCAGGGCTGTATTGAGGGGCTTATACACTGTTGCGTACTCCAGGGTACCCTATCGTACTGCTGCCTAGTTGTAGCGACGCCTGCCTATCGAAGCTCGACCGACCTTACTATTGGGTAGCGTGGGGTTGTCGGCGAGCTGCAGGCATCCGGTAGACTATGGCAACCAGGCAAGGAGGAGACGATTTCTAGTGCGAAAATAGCATGGTTTATTCAAAGGTTGGTGAAAGATGATAAGAAGAGAATGAAGTGATCTAAAAAAGTACATTTCGGAGCCCCTTAAATAGGCTCTTTACAATCGTGGGAGGGATCTTGCTTCCGTCGACGTCACATGACCGGCACAGAGTCTGATTCGCGGAAAGAGGGCCCCTCCTCCACCGGTTATACCAAGCCTCTGGTTACACCGAGCCTGCTGCAAGGAGGAGGGCGTCCCGCCTCCGGTTATACCAAGCCTCAGGTCTGGGAATTGCAGACGCTTGTCCTTCTCTTTTGGGCGCTGCTGGTTCGCGGAAGTTCCCCTGTAGAGCTTGACAGTTCGAGGAAAGGGTCCCTCTAAAGTCGCACGCACACACACACACCCACACACAGACGCACTCACACAAGAGAAGCCTTGAACCACTGCGGGGCTTCCGCCAGACCGGCAGACACTCGAGAGGACCATGGAGAATTAAGAAGTCACGCTTCGTTTAGACGAGGCATGGTGGGTGAAAGTCCTTTCTGCACGAGGTGCCAGACGCCAACCGTAACAGGAGAAGTCACGCTTCAATTCGACGAGGCATGGTGGGTGAACATCTTTTCTGCACGAGGTACTTACTAGATGCCAACCGTAACAGGAGAAGTCACGCTTCATTTCGACGAAGCATGGTGGGTGAAAGCCCTTTCTGCACGAGGTGATAGATGCCAACCTTAACAGCATCTCCGGCGGGGAAGGCAGATCCCGACGCGTAGGGACCAGCAGCCGCTGTGCGAGGGATCGGCGTTTCAGTAGCAGAATTCCCCTCAGAGGTGACGAACCCTTAGTTCGTAGCTGGTAGATTCCTGGGGGTGCTCATCATTCCTAGTCGGCGCTCTTACGACGTTTCTCCCTCGTCCGGTCCGGTGAAAGTGGTCTTACAAGCAGGTCTCGCGACTTTTCGTCTCCTGCGTGGGCAAGCAATCACCCCAGAACAGTGCCGGACCCACAACCACAAAGCAGCGAGCACAAGGTCCCCCTCCTCTAAAATACACCAGGCTCTTAAAAAAAAAAAGAAAACCCGCTGCACCTTTCCCATTCCTTACGCGCGGCCTCCCCCCCCTCCCCCCCTGAACACTAAAAACAGCCATTTCTTGGAAGCGTTAAGACGTGGTTGTTAAAATCAGCTAACAATCGACTACACTTCGGAAAAAAACGTATGAAAATGCCACAGAAACCCGGGTGAGCATGAGGCTGTCGTTACTCTAGGGGCAAAGACTCAAAGCGTCGGCATTGCCGTGAAGCTTACCCTTCTTGTAGCGAATATCGAAGGTGTACTGTTGAAGAACCATGCTCCAGCACAAAAGATGGCCGTTTTTCGTCGACATGGACTGCAGCCAGGTGATGGGACAGCGGTCAGTGTCTATGGTGAACCTTGAGCCAGCGGTATAGGAAGCTAGCTTCTGCACCGCCCATAACGCAGGCGCATCCTTTTTCTGATGCACTGTATGCTTTGTCACCAACTGAAATCTTTCTACTGGCGTACAGTACAGGGTGTTCATTCTCGTCATCTTTCTTGTGACAGAGCACACCCCATAACCCTGTCGCTGGCATCACACTGAAGCATGAATGGCTTAGAGTAGGCGGGCTCGTTCAACACTGGTTGACTCGTTAGTGCTTTCTTCAGTATACTAAAAGCCTTTTCTTTTGCATCATCCCACTTTACCATTCTTGGTTCTGTATTTCTGAGAGCATCCGTTAAAGAACTTGAAATCTCGGAAGAACGAGGGATATATCTTTGATAATAACCCGCCAAGCCAAGGAATGACCTGAAGTACCGCTAGGTGCGTAGTTGCGGGAAGTTGTCTATTGCGGTCAGTTTAATCTCGGAAGGCCGACGATGACCTTGCCCTATTACATGACCTAGATAAGCTACCTCCGCGCGCCCTAATTGGCATTTGGGAGCCTTAGCAGTTAAGTTGGCCTCTCGTAGACGACACAGTACAGTTCGCAGGTGTTGCATATGGTCCGCACATGAAGAAGAAAAGATTGCTATGTCATCGAGATACGGAAGTGCAAAGTCCTCCATTCCTCGTAGCACCTGGTCCATAAGGCTAGAGAAGCAATATGGGGCATTCTACAATCCAAAGCTCAGGACTTTCGGACGAAAGGTTCCCATCGGGGAAATAAACGCTGCAAGCCTGAATGCCCTCTCGGTCAACGGCACCTGCCAGTACCCTCTGACTAAATCGAGCGTACATATGAAATAAGCACTGCTCACTTTCTCAAGCCTTTCCTCGATATGCGGTCATGGATAAGACTGGTCCTGCGGGATTAAATTGAACTTGCGGTAGTCGATACATGGTCGCGGCTCCTTTCCTGGGACCTCAACCAAAATAAGAGGCGAGGTATAATCACTTCTCCTGGTTTGATTACACCTAACTCTAACATCTTGTTCATTTCAGCGGCTATAACTTGTCGCTGATGAGGTGAAACACGATAAGCTTTCGAACGAACTGGGTCCGGTGAGGTTAACTTAATATCGTGAACAATCGCAGTGGTCCTGCCCGGTGTGTCTGAAAATACGTCTTTAAATTCAAACACGAGTTCCCTCAGTTTGGCACTTTGATGGGGATTCAACTCCGCCTGTTCTACTAACTTGTCAATAGTCTCGTGAATTTCTTTTGCCTCCGTCACCGCTGTTAACTCTGGAACGTCGACAGGCACCTCCTCAGGTTGGTTAAGGGACATGTTCACAATGGCTTCCCTCTGCCGGTAAGGTTTAAGTTGATTGCTATGGTACACTTGTGGTGTCCTTCGTTTTCCTGGTACCGTGATTACGTACTTAGTTTCAGATAATTTCTGAATTATGTCAACCGGTCCTTCCCATTGAACCTCTAGTTGGTTTTTCAACGAGGGTTTCAAGATCATTACCTTTTCCCCAACTTCAAAGCGTCGCGTGCGAGTCGCCCTGTCATAGTAATGCGTAGCATTGCTTTGTGCCTTAGGCATTTCCTCCTCAGCAAGCATTGTGGCAGGGCTTACGTTCAATAACTTTCTCCCGCATTCTGCCTCTCGAGTCATTTCAGGCTCCGGGCTTGCCTGACCTCTTCCTTAGCTGGTGCACTTTCTGCATTATCCCCTATAGGGCTGTCCTGTTTGGTGCTGGTTGACGAATCCTCCGTCAAACCAGTTTCTCCCACCACTGGACGTTCGTACACGGCCTTGGCCGCGAGCTCCCTTGCTTTGGAACGAGTTACGGCTTGCACTGTTCCCTCACTAAACCCGATTCCCTTGCGTCGTAGCAAATCCTCTAATTTGTTCGGAAACAAATACGGATACTGCGGCGAGAGATGTGCCGAGACGGTGGCTTCAGTGGCTAGTACTCAAAAAGGGCCTTCGATACGAATCTTGGCCTCAGGGAGACAAACATTGGAGGCCTCTACGGCTTGTCTTATCGAAGCACATTCTCCTGTGAATTGGCCTTCCTTTACGTACGATGGATGCACCACGTCCATTGTGGCTGCCGAGTCGCGAAGCACTCTACATGGTTTGCCGTTTACCACGAGGTCTCGAATGTATGGTTCTAGCAAGCTCAGATTTTCTATGTTACTACTTAGTGACATCAATACTAGTTTGGGATTTCTGCACCCCACGGGGAGGAGGAGGAGTAGGAGGGAGGAGAGAAAGAGATAAGTAGAAGGCAGGGAGTTTACCCGAATAACGTCCGGTTGGCTACCCTACACCGGGGGATCGGGAAAGGGGGAGAACAAAGATAACAGGAAGAGAAAGGTGGGAAGGAAAGAAGGAAATTGCGGTGAGTTCGCTGACGTGTGTGGCCTTACAGAAATTGCATTAATAGTCACGGATGGTCGTACCCCACGGCGACATGCCCCGTTTGCTGGCAGTTGTAGCAAACGAGTGGTTTCCTTGCCTCGAAAGTTTTTTTCCTTCTGCCTTTCTGCACTCCGTTTGAGTGGTTCCTTCTCTCTCTCGCTGCTATCGTTACTAGTTTTCACCGAATCTGACCTTTCCATTGTTTTATACCGACTCCACTTTGACTATTGCTTTGGCTTGTCGGGTCTGTATTTATTCATCTCCTTCTTAGGAGCTTCGTTGCCTTGGTGCGCACGGCGAATTACGTACTCCTCAGCGAGATCTGCCTCTCTCGTGATAGTGTCTATGCCTTGCCTATCCTGAACCCAATACTTGATGTTTACTGGCAGCCGGCGGTAGAACTGTTCTAAAGCAACGCACTGCATTGTCTTTTCGGAGTCGCCGAGTGCACCCTCTTCTCTGAGCCATTTCTTCAGGTTTATCTCCAAGGTGTATGCAAAATTTGAGTATGACTCGCTTTTGGTCTTCTCGACTTCCCTGAATTTTCACCTGAATGCTTCCACTGATAATCTATTCTTTTTAAGCAGATTTGCTTTGACTTCATCGAAGTCCTCTGCTTCTTCTTTCCCCCTGCGGGCAATGATATCAGCTACCTCACGTGGCAGTAACATAAGCAAGCGTTGCGGCCACGTGTTTCTCGCGAATTTTGCCTTCTCACACGTGTGCTCAAGCTGTACCAGAAAAAGACGTATGTACCCTCCTATTGCATAGGGTGCCATGAAGTCTGTCATTCTGCGCTTGCTTTCACGTGCCTCTGTGTTAGGTCTTTCAGTATTTTGAGCTTTCTGGAGCTCAATCTAGGCATTTAATTTCGAGCTCGCGCTCTTCTTTGGCCTCACGTGCTGCCCGCTTGCGCTCCTCTTTGCCCTCACCTGCTGCACGTTCGCGTTCCTCCTTTTCTTCTAGGTGCTTACGTTCTTCCTCTTTCTCCGAAATGCTCTCTAAGCATTCTTTCAGTTCATCGTCGTCTGCTCCGGTCGCTTCGATCCCCTCAATGATCTCCGGCTTTCTCTTTGATTCGGCAATTTGGAGGCACAGCACTTTGGCCAAGGTCAACAATTCCGGCTTCTTTAGTGCCTTCAATTTCATGGCTGCCCTTAGTGCTGCTAACTCTTCACTATATAACAACCTTCACGTACTCAAAACTTCCGTCAACGGTTAAAGTAAAATCACTGCACTGTACCTTCCAAAAAATATGTAAAGCCTAGTGATATCTTAGTGAAGAAAAGCCGTGTACACACCATATGCAGTCATTAATCCAGACACCTTCCTTCCGAACGTTGTCACCAGGACGAAGAGGCTACGATCTCGTAGTTGTCGTCCAAGCTGGGGTCTTCAGGGTTGCGTATCCCAATCGCTGCCAGCCAGTTTGTTGCGTACTCCAGGGTAGCGTATCGTACTGCTGCCGAGTTGTAGCGACGCCTGCCTATCAAAGCTCGACCGACGTTACTAATGGGTAGCGTGGCGTTGTCGGCGGGCTGTAGGCATCCGGTAGACCATGGCGACCAGGCAAGGACGAGACGATTTCTAAGGCGAAACTTGCACGGTTTATTCAAAGGTTGGTGAAAGATAATGAGAAAAGAATGAAGTGATCTAAAAAAGTACATTTCGGAGCCACTTAAATAGGCTCTTTACAATCGTGGGAGGGATCTTGCTTCCGTCGACGTCACATGACCGGCACAGAGTCTGATTCGCGGAAAGAGGGCCCCTCCTCCTCCGGTTATACCAAGCCTCTGGTTACACCGAGTCTGCTGCAAGGAGGAGGGCGTCCCGTCTCCGGTTATACCAAGCCTCAGGTCTGGGAATTGCAGACGCTTGTCCTTCTCTTTTGGGCGTTGCTGGTTCGCAGAAGTTCCCCTGTAGAGCTTGACAGTTCGAGGAAAGGATCCCTCTAAAGTCACACACACAAAAGAGGCCTGTAAACACTGCGGGGCTTCCGCCAGACCGGCAGACACTCGAGATGACCATGGCGAATTAAGAGTCACGCTTCGTTTCGACGAGGCATGGTGCGTGAAAGTCCTTTATTCACGAGGTGCTAGACGCCAACCGTAACAACACATAGACGTTTTCCAGGTTGGTAGGCTGCTAGTGCTTTCGCACATAGAAAAATAAAGGGACGAAAAAAGGAGAGAGGGCGGCTTGGGATGATTTTGGGGGGAAGGAGAGGATGAGAAGCCTTCAGAGAACTGAACAGAAACGGTAGGTTCTGTCGCTGGCATGCGTTCGTCCTTTTAGAGGTCGCGGTATGTCGGTCAGTGCGGGAACAATAAAAACATTTGGCTGAAGGCTTAGCTTGGTTAAGCCTGAAAGATTGCGAAAGCAATACCCTTGGCTACGCCTTGGTTCGGCTGATGGTGTGGACATGGTTGCCCTTTGTTAAACTTATGGCTATACATCATCCGACATAGCGCAAGGCAGCGCGCCGACCACTGCGAGGAGCCGAGCTGTAGCCCCATTTATCCTCCTAGCGTGACGTCACACCAGCGTGCGCCCTCTCTCGGTAGCGCCGCAGCAGCGGCGCGCAAGGCTTCGCCTCCACCATCGATGCCGCGAGCTGGGCCCCCATGTCTCGGTCTGGCGTGACGTCACACCAGCGAGCGCCCTCTTTCGGTAGCGCCGCCGCAGTGGCGCGCAAGGCTTCGCCTCCACCATCGATGTCGCGAGCTGGGGCCCCGTCTCTCGGTCTGGCGTGACGTCACACCAGCGAGCGCCCTCTCTCGGTAGCGCCGCCGCAGCGGCGCGCAAGGCTTCGCCTCCACCATCGATGCCGCGAGCTGGGGCCCCGTCTCTAGGTCTGGCGTGACGTCACATCGTCACGTAACGCGCAGCTGTGTAAGGAGGCGCAATGACCACCGATGGGCCGAAAGTGCGAGCAGTATTGCTTTCGCAATAAAAAATGACCGCCGTTCCACTACTGTGAAGAGGGGCGCAAGCTAAGCGCAGGATCCGCGGCGCTTCGTTGTCATAACGCCTCAGCTTCGCGCTCGCTAACGGCGAGGCAGGCACGTCGATGATGAGCTGTTACGATGATGAGCGTTCATGAACCCGGCGGCGTTCATGAAACGCCGCCTGTTCTTTGGGCCAACGCACGACGCGCGGCCTGCTCCCGCTGCCGTATCTTCAACGCAGCTTGCTCTTCGGCAGAACGAACCAAACGCGGCCATATATCTGACTGCCGTGCCTGAACTGGCGGGAAACATCGGGCGCGAAGCGAACGAACACGCGACCACACCTTATCTCTCCTCCGGAAGGAGGGGAAACCTGTGATGGTCCCGTGCCTTGCGCTGTGTCTACTTCATGCCTAAAAAACCCCATCTTAAAGGACTTGCGTGACGAAGTAACAGTGGATGAATCGGTTAGCGTGGTGGTCGCGCAACCCCAAGATGTGCGGTTCGAATCCGCAGCACGCCAAGCAATTCTTATTTTCGCGCAGTTTCAGTTTTTTCGTACGGTAACACCAACACCGATTCCGACACGGGCCAGGCAATACAAGCTTGGCTCGAGAAAGAACGTGCACTGATGAGGGCGAAATGCGAAAACACCTGTGTACTTAGGTTTATGTGCACGTTAAGAAATCCCAAGTGGTCGAAATTTTCTTAGTCCTCCACTACGGCGTGCCTCATAATAAGAAATTGGTTTTGGCATGTTAAACCGAGTAATTAAATTTTTTTTAAAGAACGTGCATTGAAAGAATAACCCCACTAGCGCAGCAGCTGTGTTCCGGGAATTTCCATTTTAAGGTATTAAGGTAGCGACATGCAATCTGCGGGACAAGGACAGCGGTTGGCTGGAAGGTAGCAGCTTGCTCTTCCAAGGGACGTTACCTTCCGTATTTTGGCGTAGGCGTTGCAGAGGTATACACAAGTAGCGCGACCCGGTTTGGTGGAGGTGTAGAAAAAGACATGCGGAAACTTGGAACTTTGGAACGCGTCGGTGGCGGTCTGAAAAAAAAAATGAAGAAAATGGAAGAAAATGGCAGGGTGGAAACAGAAAAATAAGCGGGAGGGAAAGTGCAAATAGCAAGAGGACTCGTGTGATTCATATAAGCGTAGAATTGTGGGAGAAAATATTTAATTGAATGGTAGGAGAGGGACAGGGAAGACAGAGGAACGGAGCAATATGTGAGTATAGAGGGGCCCTGAAGCACCCCTAGGGCTTGTCGAAAAAACACAGTCCACCGATAGCATACGATGCTGTTAGCATGTTTCCCTCTCCTAGGACACGTAACTGCCTTCCCTGAAACGGTGCTTTCTGCAGCTGCCGGCAGGCGGCAAGACAAGACTATGCTTGCGCCGTCACGGCAACCGCTCGTATCCCCATAAGTGCAGGCAAATTTGCACTTTCTTCTTCAAGGCCAGGCAATTAAGTGTGCCGAGCGTAGTACTAAACGACGTAGACGGCGAAAATGTGACTTTTCTGCAACATTCGAGCAAGAAGAGCGCAGCGGTGAGCACAAAACCTTCTTTCAAACGTAGACAGCGAAATGTACAGGACCCTTTATTTCCTGCGGCAAAATATTCCTGAAATAGTCGATTTCAACTCGAGAATTGAGAATTTCAGGTTTAGGTTTCACCTTTTAGCGTGTCTCTGCGTCCCCGTACCAAATTCACTGCCGTCGGGTGTATGTATTCCAACTTGTGTATGAGAATTCCATATATTTCCTATCGCGCTGTAAACGGAAATTTGTTCGCAGAATACAAAGGCTTGCTTGATCGAGTATATATGGCGGTATTCTATGAAGTTGCTGGCAACTGCCCTAGGCAAATCGTTTTTTGTATCTGCGCGATGGCCATTAAGTCTTGTATGAATTATTTGTTCAACCTGATCTATGTAGCATCTCAAATGTTCATCAGGTTACAGGTAAGGATGACATTTTAGATCTTATTTTAACTTCAGGTCCTCATAACGCCGCCTGTATGAATTGCAACACCGGTTTTAGAGACTAATTGCTCCTGCCTGCTACATTCGAGATGCCTGCCTGTATACCTAACGTTGCACAGAAACATATTTTCAACTATCATGTTGCAAACATCAACGATAATATACTCCGCCTTGAAAGCATTTGCAAAACTTTCCTTCCATCATTCTCTAGACCAGTCACGGAACATTGGTCTGTTTTCAAGCCAAACCTGAGTTAGTTAAGGTACATGTAATACGTATCTCGCTTAAGGAGATACGTATTTCGCTTAAGGTACATGTAATACGTATCTCGCGTGGGTGACACGTGACAGCGATTCACAAAATCCGCTGAGGACAAATATATCAGTCGACATGCGCTATTCTGGCGCCATCTCATAGCCACCGTCAATGCACTACGCCTTTCATCTTACGCTTTTGCCATACCCTCATGCGCTTTCCGCTTCATTGTTCCGCTGTACCTTCCTTTCCGCTTTCCTCCTCGCGCTTCTTCCCTGTTGCCAAATTTTTCTTTCCCCGCTGCGCACCGCCTTCGCTCTCATCTATCGCTGTGCTCATTCGGGTGACGCGTGACAGCGATTCACAAAATCCGCCGAGGACAAATATATCAGTGGACATGCGCTATTCTGGCGCCATCTCATAGCCACCGTCAATGCACTACGCCTTTCATCTTACGCTTTTGCCATACCCTCATGCGCTTTCCGCTTCATTGTTCCGCTGTACCTTCCTTTACGCTTTCCTCCTCGCGCTTCTTCTCTGTTGCCAAATTTTTCATCCCCCGCTGCGCACCGCCTTCGCTCTCATCTTTCGCTGTGCTCATTCGCTCGGCTACGCCGGGAAGGCCGACGCTCCCGGCAGGAAGGGGTGTTTAAGGCTGCGCTCTAAAGTAAAAATAAAGGGCGTTTAAAGGGGGCAAAGCACATGTCCAAACCTCAATCTGGGGTGACGCACCAAGCTGCGGGAAAAGACTACCTTCAATCGCTTATAAATATTGATACATGCATATTGCGTGTTTCTTGTGGACGACGCACGCGGGCGCCCCGGCGAAGACGACGAACGCGCTCTGGCTCTGGAGCTGTCGGCTGAACTAGCCAGTGCTGCAGTTATCCTTTGTAAATATATTTTGTAAATAGTCTCCAGTTCCTAATCCTTCGTTCGCGTAACAATATTATTCCCATAATGTGCTGGAAATCGACCTCTCCTACTGACACTGCCGCGAACATTTCATCGGTGAATGATGAGGGATCGATCACAAGTTACTCTGGGAAATTGTGCCGCCTTTTTCAATAATTATCTTACCAGTCTCTTTACGTAGGAACACCACTCCAGCATGCCACCTACTGAAGTAGCCTATTCGACGTACATCGATCCCATAGTCATGAACCCTACCGGTATCTCAGCATTGATTAACAATCTCAAGGTATCAACATTGTGCAGTAATCGACAATATTAATGCTAAGATTATTGAGCAGACCGTCACAGTCTTTAGTACAATACTTGCGCACACCTTCAGCAATCATTATGATGGGATGAGGCGCTAATTGAACAAAATATTGGTCGAATCATACACATATTCAAACGAGGCAACAACAAATGTCTGTAGTAAGTATCGTCTCATATAATAAGAGTTTACCGTGCAAGCTACTTGAACATGTGATTGCCTACAATATCGCTGTGCACGTCACTCCTTGCCGTCTATTATGTAAACTTTCGTCAGTAAAATTAAATTCGCTAACTTTATCCTGGATGAGAAGCTTTCCTTCCGTAAACAGTACGCCGTTACTAATTGTTTTTTATATCCTGAGAGCAATGTCGTCTCCGGTGTACCCCACGGTAGTGCTTTAGTTGCCTTGCGATTTTTTGAGATTATTGACCTGCTCAGTAATCTCATAATTCTTTTAACATGTGACTCTTCGCGGACGTCTGTGTAACATTTTATAAAATTTTTGGACAGCTTATTCTCTCGGTCTCCACAGCACGTAGATCTCGTAATTGGCGGGCACGCTGGAAAATGACTCTTAACGACGATAAATGTAAGCTAGTGACCTTTATCCGTAAACTATATTTTTCATTTTTCAACTTCTATCTAAATAACTGCCACATAACTGGACTGGTGCATCTGTATGTGCTCACAGAGGAAGCAGAGTTGCACCAACTTTTTTCTTTCGCCCCCTCGCATCGCTACTCGCCGAGCGCTATCTCATGACATCAAATGACGTCATATCTTCTGCCACGCTGGAGGGGAGCGAAGTTTACGGATGCGACGCCGAATTTTAGAGGGCCGCTCTGAGGCGTCAGTTCCCGCGGCGAGTGGCGGCGTCAGCGGCCGGGCGCACGAGCACAGCGAAAGATGAAAGATCGAATGCAGAGAGGCAGATGAAAGACGCGTGCCGCGAACGGCGGAGACCCATGAGAGCGGCCAATTCAGTGACGTCCGCAGGGGAAAATAGGGTCATGCGGACCCGCCTGACCACTTGGTGCGTACACGTATGTGTTCACAGTCGGATCGCTCGTTTCGTGCTATCATCTGCGCGCGTGCGCTCTCGCTCGCGCTTGTTTGATTGGCTTGGTTTGGTCTCGTTCGCGCTTGTTTCGATCCTCATGGTTTGCGATCGTTTTGTAATCTGACTGAATTCGTGACGCGAATTTTGTAGTACCTTCTGGAAGTCATGCGGCACCAGCGATTGCACTAGAACCTTCGACGAGTCATGTATAAAAGCTGACTCTGCTACATGTGTCTCTCAAATTCTTCGCCTTAATATATCGCGAAAGGAAAGCACCTATAAAGGTGCACTAAGATTTCGCATAGGGATTACCGTAATCGTCGATGTTTTCTTTTGTTATCTTTAACGCCATCAATATCGCAACCTCTTGCAGACTTGTCCGCATCTTAAGTACTCTACTCAAGTTACTCCAGCCTACATTCTTGTCATATTATCTTGGTATCTTGTGAATACTGTGAAGGTGAAGTATTTTTGCTGTAAATTAAATACATTTCAGAGTACCTTGTCCTTATTATTTCAAATACATCGAAGGAAAATACAATGCGTTTAGCGAAATAACACGGCATAAGAGACACCTGGCCGCTACACGCACGAATCATTTTTCCATGAAAAGCAGGTGCCCACACTCGTTCCACCAAGGGGTCAGGTACCCCATGGCGTATACGCGTGGAATGGTTCCATGAAGACCCCACTACCCCGTAGTTCCCACCACCCCACTTTCCCTTAACTGCCTCCTAATTTTCTTTTCCCCAGTGTTGCTTCCCGCCACGTGATCATATATCTATGTTGTCCCCGTGATAGCGCAGGCGTAAGAATGTACTGCTACACATGTCCCTGCCTCCTGGTGGGCATGAGATCTCGCACTGAGCATGATTACCGTGCCGCTCATAGGAACAAGGGAGGACATTGTGACCGAAATTACGCTGGCAAAGCTCGACAACAACTTGGCAGAGTTAGTTGAGCATAGTTTGCAGGCAGGCGTGAATAACTTGCAGCAGTTGCGCCGCCGACGTTGAACAGCGCCGTGGAAATATTTACCGTCTGTGTGTCGCGCAGGCATTTCCAGCCATACAATACTACTTGCTCCAGTCGCGCCGAAATGGCGCCAATATTGCGCAGTGTCTGGCGGTGGTTGTGGAATGTTCGGAACCTAAAGAGTCTCATAGTAAGAAGGAGAGACAACAATAAGTTATATTTAGAATTCGTGCCAAGATGATGGTGAGGGTACAGGCAAAACTCGGTAGGTTTTGGCTACTGATGTTGAAACTGCCTCATGCTATCGTGGGTTCGTCATCAGACAACCTCCGCCAAATCTTTTCTACAGTTCTCACTTTATTACCAAACCCGGCGAAACAAGGACGTAATTATCTTAGCTTGTAGCATCATCTTAGCTAGTAAACCTTGCAGTGGTATGTGTGTCACCAGCAGCAGGTATGGGCGTCTCCGAAATATGTGTCTCTTTTTCAACATTTTCTGCGTCCGCATTTTCAACCTCGGCTTGCAACGGCGGGTAGGCCCAGGGCTAACACCGCAAGTCACTCACTACCGCCATGGAAATCGTCACCGGTGAGACAATATCGCCGGAAGACGCGAAAGACCAGGGCTGGATCGCGGCATATAACCGCAAACCACGCAAAGACAAGGCCAGTCAACTATGTAACATGAGAGAGAGAGAGAAAAAACATTTATTCGAACCATCGAGGTGGTTGCTCTTGACGTCGAGTGGGTGGTGTCCTCATTCCAGGACTCCACTGGCCATGGCTGCTCGACGTACTTGCTGGACGAGAGCTTCTTGTCCCGCCAGGGTATCGCCGGTCAGCTGTACCTCCCACCGCTCAAATGACGTGCTAGGCGTCTTTAAGTGTTGAGGTTTGCCCCCGCACCCCCACGAGATGTGGAAGAGTGTAGGGCGCGTGTCGCCGCAGCAGGGGCAGATGCCGTTACAAGATGCCGTTGCAAGTGGCCGTTATATGGCAACTTGCAGTTGCCATGTAACATGACAACTGCAAGTTGCAGCCAGTAGCTATACAGCTGTCTAATGGTCGCTAAAAATTTCTATAGAACCGCGAAGAAAATGAGTGAAAAACGTTGGAAGGGTATTCAATCTTCAGTTGAAGCCAACGGAAGGGAAAGATTTCCTGAGTGTTTTGGGGGTGAGGCAGGAGCGGACTGCACTTGTCGCGTGAGGGGAGTAGGAAGAGCGTCGCACCACAAAAAAAAAAAGGAAAAAAAAGAAAGAAAAAAAGAAAGAAAAAAAAGAAGGATGATTTACGGCACTATGTTCGGGATTGGCGCACATTTTGACGTATCGTGATGCGTAAAAATTGTTAAATAATCTACAAGTTTTAACATACCATACCTGCGACCCGATTATAAGGAAACACCGTTACTGACGAAAAGCGTCCGTGGCGTAATGCTTAAACTATCAGGCTTCTGTGCTTGATGCCCTCTGTTCGAATTTGGCCGATGAACAATTTTGTATTTACAAAATCTATATAAAAATTCACAGCTGCGCCAAAAGTGGGAAACAATGAATGCGATAGCAAGATCTTAGAATTTAACACGAAAGAATGGTCGTCATTATTGTGGCAGCATAAAATAATTGCATTAAACGGGAGAAGGAGGAGGAATGGACGTTTATCGTAAGAAACAGCGAGAAAGTGTTCTTTCTTTGCCCTAGGTGGGCGGCTCTCTTAGTCCAGAAAGCCGTTGGCTAATGCCGCAGCCCGGGCCCGGTTCACCAGACTTCGCTGATCTTCCAAGCTCTCTGTCACTTTAACATTGCCTCCCACGTTTCTTCGATCGCTTGTAGCGGTTCTGAGGCATCATCTTGACTGTTTTTCTCGCGGTGTGGGCACACCAATACCACCTGTTGGAGGGTGTCTGGTACATCACAATATCGGCATATGTATGAGAATTTGGTGGGGTGCATTCGGTGCATGATAATTCTATGGACATACGTATTCGTTTGTAGTCTGCGGAGGGCGGTGGCTTCTTCCTTGCTTAATTTTGGATGTGGTTGAGGTAGAGGATATTGTCTTCTTTCCAGTCGGTAATGTTGCAATATTACGGCGTAGTTGATGGGGATGTCCTCCACTCTCGCCGCTTTACGGGGACCGTGTGGCAGGAAATCCCGGCTGGTATGCCCTCGGCCGACAGCATGTGCTGCTTCGTTTCCTGCCAGGTGTTCGTGGCCTGGAGTCCATGCGACGTAGGTTTCGGGTAGTTTTTGGTGTCTTGTTATTTCTTTCAGAATCTTCACTGCTGCGGCAGAAATTCGGCCTTTTCGTAGGTTTCTACATGCCGTTTGCGAGTCGCTCAAGATGATTGCTGTGTCTTTGCATGTGGCGATGCCGAGGACGATGGCCACTTCCTCCGCCGTTTCTGGATTTCTGGTCGGTATGGTAGCAGCGATTAGCTCCTTCTCTTGGTTGTTGGTTGCGGCAATTGCGTACGCTCTTCTACATGGGTATTTTGCCTCATCTGTACATCTCGTGTTGGGGTTTTTTGAGCATTTCTTGCTAAGCGCTCTAACTCTTGCTTGTCTTCTGTCTTTGTGGTATGTTGCATGCATGTCGCGAGGTGTTGGAGCGACTAAGATAGAGTCACGAGGAAGTGGCGGCAATCGGGCTTTCGCGTCTGAGTGTGCTATGAAGTTTTCGCTGTATGCGAGTTTGCGAAGTACTGCTGTGCCTGTTTGAGTCAGCTTAAGCCGTTCCAGCTGGCTGGCTCTGTTCGCTTCACTCATTTCTTCCCAGGTGTTATGGAGGCCAAGTTTCAGGAGTTAAATGCTTGAGGTCGTACTGGGGAGTCCTAGTGCGCTCTTGATTGCTTTTCTGATGATGATGTTTAGTTTTTGAATTTCAGCTTTCTTGAGGAGTAGATACGGGGTGCCATATGTGATCCGGCTTGTAAGGAATGCTTGGATTAATTGGACGGTTTCTTGCTCTTAAAGTCGTCTTCTTTGGGCGGTTATACGCCGAATGAGATGGGTTACTTGTGTTAAGCTCTTCTGAAGCTTCGGTAGTGTAGCTGCGCCAGAACCGTCTTTATGTATTTGAGGCCAAGGACGCGGAGGGAGCCAACTTGAGGGATATCGATTTCATTGAGTCAGACGTTGGGATCTCGAGCAGCCTCGGCTAGAAAGAGCTACAGCGTCTTGTTGGCGTTGCCGTCTTGCGTCGGCTTCGCGTTCAGGTACTGCAGAATTTTCACGGCGGCCACGATGTGCGTCCGCTTCGTGTTTTAGGGCGTAAGCATTCCCAAGTGGCTCATCCAGGAAACCTGCCCGTTGTGTGTCGGAGCGTGAGTTACGCGTAACATGAATTCGTTCGAAGAAGCAAAAAAAGAACAGAATAAATTCAACACGGACGATTTGAAAGCAAAAACATTGGCGGTGGTGAGTTTCGAACTAGAGCACAGCACTAGCTCGAGCAGGGTAAGAAGTTGTTGGCTCAGGCCCGGCAAGCCGGGCCAAGACCAAGGAGCTGCAGGCTCGGGTTGAGCCCTGCCTCAGGCAATCGTAAAGCCCCTTAAACTTCGTAAAGTAGTGCAACGCTTTGAAGAATGCCGCCTCCTCCTCGCGCGCTCTGGCCGAGGCCTACACCACGTCGCTATTGGCCTAATTGCATCACGTGGGTCTACGGAGCGCATGTTGGCGCCGTTGCTACGCTCCAGCAGTGTAGGCGGCGCCATGGTCGAGGAGGGATCGTGAAAGAGAGGTGAAACGAGAAGTGAAGGCGGAGGAGGAGAGTGTCGCTGCTTTACGAAGTTAAAGGGGTGAAAGGGGGTTTATTGCAGCTCGTACGCGGGACCGCAAGTAGCGCTTGATCGCGAGTCCTAGGCGTTCGCCTCAGCAGCCCGAGCTCGGGTCTCGCACCGCAGCGGTGGCAGTCCGCACAGCGCCACATGCATATTGCCCACTACAATTGCCCCCGCGGCGAAGAGGAGCCATCCTGGCGACCTAAGGGGATGACACGATAAGGGGGTCGTGGTACGGTTTCAGGCGGCTGACGTGAACCGTCTCGCGGCCACGGCGGCGTTTGTCCGAAGATGGCGTCACCGGTTCGACCACATAATTCACAGGCGATGCACACGCGACGACCCGGTACGGACCCTGGTATTTCGGAGCAAGCTTTGGGCTAAAGCCTGGAGATTGGAAGGGCAGCTGAAGCCAGACGTGAGAGTCCACGGCGAAGGACTGTGTGGGCTGCCCGTTGTCGTGGCGATCTTTGTGAATTCCTTGGGTAGCCGACGTGAACGAGCGAGCCAGTTGGCGGCACTCTTCAGCATGGCGAGCAACTCCGGAAAGAGGGGTGAATTCAGAGGCTTCCGGATGATATGGTAGCACGGTGTCGAGGGGAGTGGATGGTTCACGTCCATAAAGAAGGAAAAATGGTGAGAAGCCTGTGGTAGCCTGAACGGCGGTATTATACGCGTACGTCACAAAAGGGAGGACATCGTCCCAATTGGAATGGTCAGACGGAACATACATAGTGAGCATGTCACCAAGAGTGCGGTTAAAGCGTTCCGTTAGACCGTTAGTCCGTTAGTCTGTGGGTGATATGCATTAGTGGTGCGGTGAATAGTGCGGCAAGCGGCGAGCAGCTCATTAATAACTTCGGACAGGAAGACACGGCCTCTGTCGCTGAGCAGTTCTCGCGGTGCGCCATGCCGTAAGATGAAATGCCGTAACATAAATGCGGCGACGTCGCGAGCAGCAGCCGAAGCAAGCGCCGCAGTTTCTGCATATCGTGTAAGGTGGTCTACTGCGACAATTATCCAACGATTTCCTTTAGCAGTGCATGGAAGAGGCCCATAAAGGTCAATACCAATCCGATCAAAAGGACGTGCAGGACACGGTAAAGGTTGCAGAGGGCCTGTCGTATGAGAGATGTCTTGCGTCGCTGACAGGCTACATATGACCGAATGTATTTGCGGACATAAGAATACATGCCGCGCCAGTAGTAGCGCTGGCGGAGCCGCTCGTAGGTTTTCAGGATGCCAGCAGGAGCTTGTTGTGGGTCGGCGTGGAAATACGTGCATATGTCGGAGCGCAAATGGCGAGGGATGACTAGCAGCCATTTGCGACCGTCCGGCTGATAGTTTCGGCGGTACAAGATGGCGTCCCGTAGCACGAAATGGGTGGCTTGGCGACGAAGGGCTCGAGGGCATGTAGCCGTTGAAGAACTGTGAAGAATGTCGATGAGAGACACAATCCACGGATCTTTCCTCTGTTCAGACGGCATGTCAGTAACAGCAAGTGTAGCAACCGGGCACTCTATAGATGAGGGTGGCGTTTCGTCGGATCGCATGGGCGATCGGGAGAGTGCATCGGCATCAGAATGTTGGCGCCCGGATCGATAGATGACGCGAATGTCAAATTCTTGGAGCCGAAGAGCCCAAAGTCCAAGACGGCCTGACGGATCTTTCAGTGACGCAAGCCAGCAAAGCGCGTGGTGGTCTGTCAGAACATCGAACGGATGGCCATGCAAGTAAGGGCGAAATTTGTTTAACGCCCAAACTATAGCCAAGCATTCTTTCTCTGTGACAGAATAATTGGTTTCTGCCTTCGTGAGGGCACGACTTGCATACGCAACCATATATTCCGGAAAGCCAGGCTTGCGTTGCGCAAGGACGGCTCCAAGACCAACGCTGCTGGCGTCCGTATGAACTTCGGTTGGTGCAGTCGGATCATAGTGGCGTAGAACAGGCGGTGAGGTAAGCAGGCGACACAAAGTGGTGAAAGCTTGGTCACATGCCGGAGTCCAATCGCGAAGGTCACCAGGGCCAGCCAGGAGCTTCGTCTGGGGAGCGATGATGCAGGCAAAATTGCGCACAAAGCGCCGAAAATAAGAGCAAAGGCCGACAAAACTTCGGAGCTCTTTCAGTGTAGTCGGCCGTGGAAATTCTGCGACAGCACGAAGTTTGTCAGGGTCGGCAAGGACGCCGTCTTTGGAAACGACATGGCCAAGTATGGTAATAATAATATTTGGGGTTTTACGTGCCAAAACCACTTTCTGATTATGAGGCAAGCCGTAGTGGAGGGCTCCGGAAATTTTGACCACCTGGGGTTCTTTAACGTGCACCTAAATCTAAGCACACGGGTGTTTTCGCATTTCGCCCCCATCGAAATGCGGCCGCCGTGGCCGGGATTCGATCCCGCGACCTCGTGCTCAGCAGCCCAACACCATAGCCACTGAGCAACCACGGCGGGTGGCCAAGTATGGTCAGCTGGCGGGCTCCGAAGCGGCACTTTTTCCAGTTAAGTTGAATGCCGGCGGTGGCAAGGCAAGTAAGGACTTCGCGTAGACGAGCGAGGTGAGTAGTAAAATCAGGGGAGAAAACTACCACGTCGTCTAAATAACAAAGGCACGTCTTCCATTTGAGGCCTCGCAGAATGTTATCCATCATCCTTTCGAACGTCGCGGGTGCATTGCAGAGGCCGAATGGCATTACTGTAAACTCATACAGGCCATCAGGCGTAATGAAAGCTGTCTTCGAGCGGTCGGATTCATCCACTGGCACTTGCCAATAGCCCGATCGCAAGTCCAAAGAAGAAAAGAATTCAGCACCATGTAGACGATCCAGGGCGTCATCTATGCGCGGTAGAGGATAGAGACATCTTTTCGTGTAATCTTGTTGAGGCGACGATAGACCACACAGAAACGAATCGAGCCATCTTTTTTCTTAATGAGTACTACGGGCAACGACCAAGGGCTGCAGGATGGCTTGATAACACCACGGTCAAGCATGTCTTCAACTTGCTCGGTGATGACACGACGCTCGGTGGATGACACGCGGTACGGACGCTGGCGTAATGGTACGTGATGTCCCGTATCAGTGTGTTGGGAGACGGTACTTGTGCGGCCTAATGATGCTTGGTTGCAGTCAAAAGAGGCGTGAAAATCATTTAAAAGAGTTATTAGCTGCTCACGTTGTGTCGGCTCGAGGTCATCGGCAATGGAGCGACAAAAAACATCCGGTGGTACTCGGTTAGATGGCACATGGGGTGTCAGCGCTGTTACGTTGACAGTATCTACGTCGTCGGTCATAGGGAAATGCACAATAACGTCAGCGTCCACAGACTCGATGGTACCAATAGTCTCGCCACAGTGCAAAGCCAAAGTGTACGAATTAGGGTTTGAAACCAGTATTTCTGCAGCACCATGGTGAACCGTAAGGAGGGCGAAAGGCAACCATATAGGCTGGCGGCGAATGAAGACGGCAGCGGGTGTAAACATGACCGTCGCTTCGGCAAGCGATGCGCATGAAAGAGGGACAAATACAGCACTGTGAGGAGGAAGGTCAGTATCTGAAGTTACACAGATCCTGCTAAGATCCTGAAGGTGAAAGTCGTGAGATGGTAAATCGCACAGAACGGAGAGCTGAACCTCAGCACGTGCACAGTCAATGACGGCATGATGGCGCGACAGAAAATCCCAACCGAGAATCACATCGTGGGAGCAACAAGTTAATACAAAGAAATCAATCGAATACAATTTGGGCACGGCGGCACTCACGGAATGCGGTCAGCTAACAATCCGCTTATCTTCATCCTACAGCTTGTGCCCGGACTGCTGCTCTATGCCGGTCCGAGTTTCGAGCCACCAGGACAAGCCGGAACAACACGCGGCGTGAATGCCACCGCTATCAACCTACAACGAGATTCCGTGCCGCTCAAGTCATGGGACCCCGTGCTGCATCACTCTTCATCCACCTGCGTGGACGCTGGGAGCATGGGATGTGCGCATGACCTGTCCCCAGCGCCACCACTCAACCCAGCTATAAAAGACCACCTCAAGCAAGGCCGAGCCATTGGGCACGGCGGCACTCACGGAATGCGGTCAGCTAACAATCCGCTTATCTTCATCCTACAGGTGAGGAGGCGATATGGAAAGTGTATCCACTCAAATGACCCCTGTTTGCTTGTGCTGCCGTACCCACGGCTATGTGCTGTTGTGATTGAGCATGCGATGCATGTACATGAACTCTTATTGCTTGGCGGAGACATTGAGACGAATCCAGGCCCTGAAATCAGCCAACAATTAAAGGAAATAGCTGCGGATATAAAAGAGATTAAGGAAAGTCGCCTGGCTAAAATGGACAAGAAATTAGATCTACTAACAAAACTAGAAGAAAGGGTTGACTCTTGTCAAGAACAAATAGCAAACATGAATATTATTATCAAAGACATGCAAGAAAAAATCGACAATCTAGAGAATCGTAGCAGGCGAAATAACCTGTTAATATATGGCTTACCGGAGGTAGAGGGAGAGACAACCTTGATACTTGAAAGTGCGGTGAACAAAAACATAATTGTAGATACTCTAGAATTAAAACCAGTAGCAATCGAACGTACACACCGAATTGGTAGAGGAGCACCGAACAAGGTTAGGCCTGTAATTCTTAAGCTACTTGACTCAAGGGACAAATCTTCAATACTAAAACGGGGATACAAACTTAAAGATACAGGCCTATCCATTGGAGAAGACTTTTCGAAACGCGTACGCGATATTCGAAGGAAACTTTGGAATAGTGCGAAAACAAACCGACAAAGAAATGAGAAAGTTTCCCTTGTTTTTGATAAGTTATATGTAAATAATCGAGCATATGTTTGGAGCGATGAGAAAGAGGACAAGATACCACTCAATGAAAAACGCGTAGAAGTAGCTACTGCAGGTGCAGCAAAGGCGGTGAGTGCGTCCAGCCACCAAACAAAAAAGGGAGCTACTACTCGTCGCACTGCAAAATTAGCGAACTAACACTCCTCATGCTGAACGCAAGAAGCGTCATCAACAAGACTGAATCACTTGAAAATCTGATCGTTGATCATGAACCTGACCTAGCAGCCATAACAGAAACATGGCTCACACCTGACATTTTTGATCACGAGTTCGCACCGCCCAACAATTCTGTGGTCCGGAAGGACCGCCCCACACGCGGTGGTGTTGTGGCGTTATTGATAAAAAAGGGCCTTTCCTTTATAGCCCTTCCAGAGGTACAAGGCGCAGAGGCCATTTTTTGTAAACTACTTTGTGACGGCACAAGCATATTCATAGGCTGTGTTTATCGGAGCCCAAACTGTGATGATGCCTCTATCAGTGTCATTCATGATTACATAGAACGCCACGTGTTTGATTCCCGCGTTGTCCTCTTGGGTGACTTTAATCTGCCAGACATAAACTGGAATAGTATGTGCTACTCATCGTCAGCTTCGGATGCATTGTTTGACCTCATGCTAACCTTCAATCTTCATCAGATCGTTTCATGCCCCACCCGCTCACAGGGAAATACTAAGAACATACTAGATCTAATCTTTTTCAGTAACCACTTCGACATAAATCGCATAAAAACTGATGTAATTCATGGTATATCAGACCACGACGTACCAGTGTGCATCGTGCCTCTTGGTGGCAGCATAACCACTCATCCTTCTGTATCTGTAGTAACAGACTTCGAAAACGCTGACGATAACAGCATACTAATGCACCTCGCTCATGAATTCCAGCATTTTTCAGAAATTGGCTCAGATGCTTCAGTACATGTAAATTCCCTTTGGTGTCACTTCAAATAGGTTGTACTTTACTGCATCACTCACTACGTACCTACAAAAACAAAGCGTCCTCCAAAAAATAATCCATGGATCACGCGAGAAGTTATTCAAGCAAAGCGACGTTTGAAAAGGTTACGTAGGGCAATAAAAACAAAAGGTGGTGGAGAATCCAGAATTCAGAAATTACCGGATGCCATCGCGAAATTCAAGCTTAAAGCTAAACGTGCTAAACAGCACTACTTTGATGTAACACTACCTAATTTTCTTGTTAACCCTCAGAGGTTCTGGAACTACTTTCGTACTAATAAATATGCTACATCACATTCTCTTCCCGAAGAAAAAAACTGCTAAGGCTAACGCATATAACGATTTTTTTCGGTCAGTGTTTACTGTAGATGCTAACATTATTCCCCATTTGCAACGCAACATCACGCGAAAATCGCTAAACTAGACATTACGGATGCCGGTATTTTCAATCTACTGCTTAAACTTGACCCCAAGAAAGGTAGTGGCCCCGACGACGTACCTAATACTTTCCTGAAAAGATATGCAGAGAGGTGTAGTAAATATCGTGACCTAGTTTCCGGAAATCACTTAAGACTTCACAACTACCTCATGATTGGAAAATTGCAAAGGTAATCCCGATCCACAAGGGAGGTGACACAACATTACCTTCAAATTTCAGACCCATTTCACTAACTAGCACGTCATGTAAACTTCTAGAACACATAATCTTAAAGCACTTGACAGTATTCCTAGAGCGCATTAATTTTTTCTCACCCAACCAACACGGTTTTCGCAGTTGTCTATCGACAGTAACCCAACTAACGGAACTAGTCCACGATCTTGCTGTTACAGTTAATAACCACGGTCAAACTGACTTGATTCCACTCGATTTGTCCAAGGCTTTCGACTGTGTATGTGACAGCAAATTAATAGCTAAAGTCGAAAAGGTTTTTGGTAAAGGAGAACTTTCTGCTTGGATAAAAGGTTTCTTAAATAACCGCTCGCAATTTGTGGTTTACGAAAAAACTCTTTCTAACACAGTCGCAGTAACATCCGGAGTCCCCCAAGCGTCTGTGCTTGGACCATTGCTCTTCTTACTCTATATTAACGATATCACAACTAACATCAATTGCAATATAAAACTATTCGCAGACGACTGCGAATAGTTTACAGGGAAATAACAATTACAATGATCATATTAAATTAAATGATTCTCTAGCTGACATAGCTGATTGGTGTTACAAATGGGAGATGCAAATAAACACACAAAAATCCGCGATCATGACTGTAACCAGAAAAACGGTATCATCAATTTTTGTTTACACCATTAACGGCACTGCACTTAAAAAAGTTGCAGAACACAAATATCTAGGCGTTACATTAACCTCGGAGCTCAAATGGGACAAACATATCAGTAATATAATCTCAAAGGCGCTGCGCAAACTATTTTTCTTAAAGAGAAGCCTGGCACTCGCAACAAAGTCAACGAAGCTGCTAGCCTACACATCATTTGTAAGGCCTGTTCTCGAATACGCTAACACAGTCTGGTTTCCGCATACAGACTAACATAAGTTAGCTAGAATCAATACAAAGGAAAGCTGTGAGGTTCATCCATAACAAATATAGATGTACAGACTCGCCAACACATCTTTTAACCCAGTCCGGTTTGCGAACGCTATCCACAAGAGAGAAACACGCTCGCTTAAAATTCTTGTTTCAACTACTAAAAAGTAACTACAGAATAGATACCTCCCGATATTTTTCATTCTCCGAGGCTCGACCTACACGTAACAAGCATGTGCACACATTGACAGAATACACATGCAAAAATGACACATTTAAGTATTCTTTTTTCCCGCTCGCGATAGCAGAATGGAACCAACTTGATCCTACTATCACCAACATTGAATCATTATCCGAATTTATCTTACAAATAGAAAAAACTGTGTGAATAACAGTACCTATTATGCATGCAGGGACACCGGCACAGATTGCTTTATTCATTAGGAAAATTTAATAAACACTCTAATTTTCGACAGCTTATTCGTTTGCCATAATGATTCCCTAACACTCGTAGTTTATTTTAGTTATTTCTGTTTTATTACTTGCCCTTAGAAATATCTGTGCTATGATTATAAAGCATCTTGCTCTTTTACATTTCTTTTTTTTATTATTTACTATTCCCTTTAATCTTAACATGGTCTACTTGTATAGTACTATGTATAACTTGCACTGCTTATGTCGTTTTCTTACTTTTTGTGTAATCTATACTTTTTCCTTGCATTGTACAGCTGAATTATTGTACTGCCCAACTGCCACGCTCTCGAAGGAGAGCAGCAGTATTGAAAATAAATAAATAAATAAATATGTCTCGAATCAGCACCCTGGCAGTGCACATAGCGACTGGCTGTACTTGTTGTGCACTGGCTGTTCTAAGCAATGGTACCGACGGCTTCATGGTCACTTTCCGTAATGCACGACAAAGCTTCTCACTAATCACGGATACAGCAGCACCTGTATCGACGAGCGCAAGAGATTTGATGTCATCAACGGACACTTCAATAACGTTAGCGGGGGAAAAACGAGGACTTTGATGTTCCGACGATGCCGCAGTTCGTGCCTCAGGAACTGCGGAAATCAGTTTTTCGCCTCAGTAGTACTGGCACTGGGTCTACGACGCATGGGTGAGAGTGAGCGCCGACGAGGGGAAGGCGAGCGACGAGTGCCGTAGAGCTGTGACTGCGGTGCCGGTATGTCATCAGCAGCGTAGACTTCCGGTGGTGGTCGCGAAGGCATACGGAAAGGTCGGAAGTCGGAGCTGGGTCGTCGCGGGGTGCCCACGACGTCAATCATGCGTGCGAGACTGCAACAGATCTCCCGATGAGCGGTCTTCGTTGTAGCGCGACGTCATTTGGGACCGTGCATGGGACCCTCGAAGCTGTCTGCTCTGTACTCTGTTGCGGTGTTGGCTCGGTGTTTTTATTGCTCGAGTCTATGAATCGTTAATTAAACAACTGTGAGTAAAGGCCCCTCTTTGCAATAGCTTCGAATTGCGCGTGTGGTTTAGGAGGCGTTTATCGCGTTTGGAGATCGACGCGTTTCGCCTCTGGTGCAGTGTTTTGTCAGCGTCTATTTCATAGCTGTATGCGTTTGGCGTTTCCCGTTTCTGGCTTACTACACGTTTTCGCCGACTCTCGGGACCATGTGTGCTAACGAAAGAGATCTGTGCTAGCTCTTTGGAGCCGTCAAGCAGTGACAGCGCCGGTTTCGGCGACGAAGAGTATGAATCTCCGCTTGCGTTCGACCCGCCAGCACGCCAGCCAGTCGCCCTAGCTGGCGGCCTTCCACATGACGCCCGATGGTAAGCGCTACAATTATAAAAGTGTAAAAGAGTGAAAATGACCGCGACGCGCTCGTTTCAGGTGAGCATGTACTGAAATCCGGTCTACGCATAGATAAGAGCGGTTGAACTGCCCGCGAATTTCTTTCATGCGTTATCGTCTTCACAGAGCGACAGGAATTTGTCAGCGTCGGTTTTGATATTTGTGCTGCTTAGACGGCAACTTATTTGAGGTTGCACACGCTAGGGGGAGGGGGGGGGGGGGTGCTGCGCTTACACAACGTGCCTTTGCGAACGCCAACTCAACCAGGTACCATCTGGCGAAATTTCTGGCCGTGATGGTACGCTTAGGAAGCAAACAACCCCTTGTTTGTACACGCAAGAACCACAGGTTTGACCGCTCAGTGACTACCACGTGCTAGCGATGAAGAAAGTAGATATTACATGTTTGTTCCCGAGTATATTAAGAGCTAATAAGACACCCACGGGGGGAACAGTTTTGACAGGGTTCAGCGCCTCGCGAATGCCGAACAATTGCATCGTCACTGCCCAGCCTGTTTAGCCTGTTGCATAGCCAATATCATTTCTCGCTGTACAGAGCTTCAAATACATCATTTCTTTTCTCCCCCTGTTTCTTCTTGCACTGAAGTGTTCAGAGCCCAACAAATCAAGGAAGCTAATGCTACGTAGAATACCAGAACGACAGTGTCTGGGTGTGGACCCCGATACGCCGACAAGTACGTAAACTTTTCTGACGCTATTTCCAACCCCGCAAGATCGTTCGATGTATTGGCACCCTGGGCTTTGAGGTCGTGCCAGACGGCATTTCGCAATCCCAGCGGAGCCACGCGTGACCTGAGGTTGTCCACGTAGTGCCTTTAAACCTTTCGACGCCCACAGACGAACTCCGGGACTTTGCTCTTTATTATTGTTTTTTTATTAGCTATGCGTGCTTTCGTTTTTCGCTTTTGTGTTTGCAGCACCGGGACGATGCTTCTTAAGCCTTTCTAGGTTTGTGGTTAAGTTTGTGTCAGCAGACCTGACCACCGGAGCGTCCGCCGAAGCGTCATCACGCCATATGAAGACAGATGAATGATAAATTAAAGAATGAAAAATGATTGAGAGTGAGTTAGAGAATGATAACATTATAATAGAGATTGGTAGACGTTAATAATGACTAGTAATGACTAATAGTGACTTGTAATGACAACTAATGACTCCGAAATGACCAAAATGTCTAACGACGGCTTGTAATCACCGCAATTGATTAAATATGAGTAGAAATGTCTAGTAATTAGTAGTAATGACTGAAATGACTAACAATCACTACGAAATGACCGATATGTCTAACAACTTGTAGCAACTACAATTTATTTGAAATGACTAAAATGCTTAGTAATGACCAGTAATGTCTAATAATGACTTGTAATGACTACTAATGACTACGAAATTACCAATATGTCAAACGACAAGTTGTAACGACTACAATTTATTTTAAATTACTAAAAATGCTTAGTAATGACCAGTAATAAATACTGACTGAAATGACTTGTAATGACTACGAAATGACCAATATGTGTAATGACGAATTGTAAAGACTAGAATTTATTATAAATGACAACGCTTAGTAATGACCAGTAATGACTAATAACGACTGAAATTACTTTTAAAGACTACTGATCACTATGATATGACCAACATGTATAACGACGGCTTGTAGTGACCACAATTCATTAAAAATGACTAACAATGCTTAGCAGTGAGCAGTAATGGCTGAAATGACTTGTAATGACTAGTAATGACTACGGAATGACCAATATGTCTAACAACTTGCAGCGACTAAAATTTATTTTAAATGAATAAAAATGCCTACAAGTGTGCAGTGATGATCAATATTGACTGAAATAACTTGTAATGACGACGAAATGACCAATATGTCTAACAACATGTCATCATCATCATCATCATCATCATCATCATCATCAGCCTAGTTACGCCCACTGCAGGGCAAAGGCCTCCCCCATACTTCTCCAACTACCCCGGTCATGTACTAATTGTGGCCATGTTGTCCTGCAAACGTCTTAATGTCATCCGCCCACCTAACTTTCTGCCGCCCCCTACTACGCTTCCGTTCCCTTGGAATCCAGTCCGTAACCCTTAATGACCATCGGTTATCTTCCCTCCTCATTACACGTCCGGCCCATGCCCATTTATTTTTCTTGATTTCAACTAAGATGTCATTTACCCGCGTTTGTTCCCTCACCCAATCTGCTCTTTTCTTATCCCTTAACGTTACACCTATCATTCTTTTTTCCATGGCTCGTTGCGTCGTCCTCAATTTCAGCAGAACCCTTTTCGTAAGCCTCCAGGTTTCTGCCCCGTAAGTGAGTACTGGTAAGACACAGCTGTTATACACTTTCCTCTTGAGGGATAGTGGCAACCTGCTGTTCATGATTTGAGAATGCCTGCCAAACGCACCCCAGCCCATTCTTATTCTTCTGGTTATTTCAGCCTCATGATCCGGATCCGTGGTCACTACCTGCCCTAAGTAGATGTATTCCCTTACCACTTCCAGTGCCTCGCTACCTATCGTAAACTGCTGTTCTCTTCCGAGACTGTTAAACATTACTTTAGTTTTCTGTAGATTAATTTTCAGACCCACCCTTCTGCTTTGCCTCTCCAGGTCAGTGAGCATGCATTGCAATTGGTCTCCTGAGTTACTAAGCAAGGCAATATCATCAGCGAATCGCAAGTTGCTAAGGTATTCTCCAGCAACTTTTATCCCCAATTCTTCCCACTCCAGGTGTCTGAATACCTCCTGTAAACATGCTGTGAATAGCATTGGAGATATCGTATCTCCCTGTCTGACGCCTTTCTTTATTGGGATTTTGTTGCTTTCTTTGTGGAGGATTACGGTGGCTGTGGAACCGCTATAGATAGCATCCAGTATCTTTACATATGGCTCATCTACACCCTGATTCCGTAGTGCCTCCATGATTGCTGAGGTTTCGACTGAATCAAATGCTTTTTCGTAATCAATGAAGGCTATATATAAGGGTTGGTTATATTCCGCACATTTCTCTATCACCTGATTGATAGTGTGAATATGGTCTATTGTTGAGTAGCCTTTACGGAATCCTGCCTGGTCCTTTGGTTGACAGAAGCCTAAGGTATTCCTGATTCTATTTGCGATTACCTTAGTAAATACTTTGTAGGCAATGCACAGTAAGCTGATCGGTCTAGAATTTTTCAAATCTTTGGCGTCCCCTTTCATATGGATTAGGATTATGTTAGCGTTCTTCCAAGATTCCGGTACGTTCGAGGTCATGAGGCATTGTGTATATAGGGCGGCCAACCTTTCTAGGACAGTGTTCCCACCATCCTTCAACAAATCTGCTGTTACCTGATCCTCCCCAGCTGCCTTCCGCCTTTGCAAAGCTCCCAAGGCGTTCTTTACCTCTTCCGGTGTTACTTGTGGGATTTCAAGTTCTTCTAGACTATTCTCTATCACCTTAACGTCGTGGGTGTTACTGGTACTGTATAAATCTCTATAAAACTCTTCAGCCACTTGAACTATCTCATCCATATTAGTAACGATATTGCCGGCTTTGCCTCTTAACGCACACATCTGATTCTTGCCTATTCCTAGTTTCTTCTTTACTGCTTTTAGGCTTCCTCCGTTCCTGAGAGCCTGTTCAATTCTATCCATATTATAGTTCCTTATGTCCGCTGTCTTACGCTTGTTGATTAACTTAGAAAGTTCTGCCAGTTCTATTGTAGCTGTAGGGTTAGAGGCTTTCATACATTGGCGTTTCTTGATCAGATCTTTCGTCTCCTGCGATAGCTTACTGGTTTCCTGTTTAATGGCGTTACCCCCGACTTCTATTGCGCACTTCTTAATGATGCCCATAAGATTGTCGTTCATTGCTTCAACACTATGGTCCTCTTCCTGGGTTAAAGCCGAATACCTGTTCTGTAGCTTGATCCGGAATTCCTCTAGTTTCCCTCTTACCGCTAACTCATTGATTGGTTTCTTATGTACCAGTTTCTTGCCTTCCCTCCTCAAGTCAAGGCTAATTCGAGTTCTTACCATCCTATGGTCACTGCAGCGCACCTTGCCGAGCACGTCTACATCTTGTATGATGTCAGGGTTCGCGCAGAGTATAAAGTCGATTTCATTTCTAGTCTCACCATTTGGGCTCCTCCACGTCCACTTTCGGCTAACCCGCTTGCGGAAAAATGTATTCATTATCCGCATATTATTCTGTTCTTCAATCTCTACCAATAACTCTCCTCTGCTATTCCTAGAGCCTATGCCATATTCCCCCACTGACTTGTCTCCGGCCAGCTTCTTGCCTACCCTGGCATTGAAATCGCCCATCAGTATACTGTATTTTGTTTTGACTTGACCCATCGCCGATTCCACGTCTTCATAGAAGCTTTCGACTTCCTGGTCATCATGACTAGATGTAGGGGCGTAGACCTGTACAACCTTCATTTTGTACCTCTTATTAAGTTTCACAACAAGACATGCCACCCTCTCGTTAATGCTATAGAATTCCTGTATGTTACCAGCTATGTTCTTATTAATCAGGAATCCGACTCCTAGTTCTTGCCTCTCTGCTAAGCCCCGGTAGCACAGGACGTGCCCGCTTTTTAGCACTGTATATGCTTCTTTTGGCCTCCTAACTTCACTGAGCCCTATTATATCCCATTTACTGCCCTCTAATTCCTCCAATAGCACTGCTAGACTCGCCTCACTAGATAACGTTCTAGCGTTAAACGTTGCCAGGTTCATATTCCAATGGCGGCCTGTCCGGAGCCAGGGATTCTTAGCACCCTCTGCAGCGTCGCAGGTCTGACCGCCGCCGTGGTCAGTTGCTTCGCAGCTGCTGGGGACTGAGGGCCGGGGTTTGATTGTTGTGCTCATATAGGAGGTTGTGGCCAAGTACTGCACCAGGGTGGCCAATCCTGCTCTGGTGAGAGAGTGCGTTACCGGTTCTGGTCACCGGGATCAGGCCGCACTCCAGGCCTGTTTGTGCAATTTTCTCAACACACGGTTGTTGTTTTTTTTTCGGGTATTTTCCGGTGGAGAATTGTGCGGCCCGGGATTTGAATCACGGTCCTCTTGCACGGGAGGTGGATACTCTACCGTCCCCGCAGGAGTTAAATTTAAAAATTAAATTGTGGGATTTCACGTGACAAAACCATTTTCTGATTGTGAGGCACGCCGTAGTGGAGTACTCCGGAAATTTCGACCACCTCGGGTTCTTTAACGTGCACCTAAATCTAACTACACGGGTGTTTTCGCATTTCGCCCCCATCGAAATGCGGCCGCCGTGGCCGGGATCCGATCCCGCGACCTCGTGCTCAGCAGTCTAACACCATAGCCACTGAGTAACCACGACGGGTCCCGCAGGAATTGTACGTCTCATTTAATATACACTGGTGCCCTATTTGATCAGTCAAGGTGGACCAATCTGAGCTCGGTTATACCGCACGGATGGCACTCGGCTAGAGAACCTGGTATTTATGACCTGCACATGTGAGGCCATACATAATTGAAGATATATATCTGTCTTTTTTTTAGGAGGGTTCCCGTACAGTGATAAAATAAAGGAAAAGACATTAAAAAGAAAGAAAAAAAAGAAAGAAAAAGGGGCGGGAAAAAAAAGGAACATAACAAGTGATTTGAACTCGTGACCCTTCGATGTTGCCCGGAAAGATAGCTCTGTCGGTTGGTTCGTCAGGCCCCAGGCTACTTTCAAGCGCTACAGCTCCTGCTCCGAGCCTCACACTTACGTGGAAAGGGACTCATGTTGTCCGCGATAGTCGGTTTTGGAAGGCATACTTTCTAGGAAAAATGGCCGCCCGAGGAGAAGAGCGAACTCGAGCGGCTTTAGAGACTAGGAAAACTGCCTTAAAATATTTAGATTTGAGGGAAAGCTTAGTTAACAAACTATAACACGGCAATCAGCACTCGAATACGACGAGAGGAATTATTGAGACGTGGAAAATTTCCTGAAGTAAATATGGTTTGCGAGACAAATGCTTGTAAATATTGAACCTCTTAAAAGATGAGGGGAAATTTGCGCTCACCGAGAGGGCATCGTCCGTACGAGACCGCCACCAGGCACCTTACTGAGACGTGAAGGGCTTTGCGGCCGGAACAAGGCCTCCCGTCCCCGCCGGCCAAGAGGGGAAAACGCGCTTTCCGATCGCTCAAGGTTGCGCGGACAAAGCATAACTCTAGCGTCTAGGAAAAGCTTAACCAGGTGCGATGGCGGCACGCATAGCGTGGGAAGCTAGCCGCCAGAATAACTATCCCAAGGACTGCTGCTGACGAGGGCGAAATACCTTCGTGTAATTACAATAACCCTAATAGGACTACTTTCGAAAGAAAAAAAAGGAAACGGCCCAGAGGGCTATACTACGAGAGCTATGACTGATAGTTTTATATATATATATATATATATATATATATATATATAAAACTATCAGTCATAGCTCTCGTAGTATATCTATGGGATCGCATGCGCGCGCTGTTGCTTTGTCTCTGCGTGTAGTAGTTAAGAGAACCAGTTTAAGGGCGGAGAAGAAGGAAGGAAAGGAAAGCAAAAACTGCAGCGCCGTGGTTTTAAAGCGCACCCGTGGTAGAGAAACGGAATGCGATATAAGCGTGCGTAGGCATGATACGCACACGACAAACTGCGTTAAAATATTTAGATTTGAGGGAAAGCTTCGGTAACAAACGATAGCACAGCAATCATCACTCGAATATAATTATAACCCTAATAATAATTGTAAATATTCATCTCATCTATGGGATATAATGCGCGCGCTGTTGCTTTGTCTCTGCGTGTAGTAGTTAAGAGAGCCAGTTTAAGGGCGGAGAAGAAGGAAGGAAAGGAAAGCAAAAACTGCAGCGCCGTGGTTTTAAAGCGCACTCGTGGTAGAGAAACGGAATGCGATATAAGCGTGCGTAGGCATGATACGCACACGACAAACTGCGTTAAAATATTTAGATTTGAGGGAAAGCTTCGGTAACAAACGATAGCACAGCAATCATGACTCGAATATAATTATAACCCTAATAATAATTGTAAATATTCATCTCATCTATGGGATATAATGCGCGCGCTGTTGCTTTGTCTCTGCGTGTAGTAGTTAAGAGAGCCAGTTTAAGGGCGGAGAAGAAGGAAGGAAAGGAAAGTCTCTGAAGCAAAACTGCAGCGCCGTGGTTTTAAAGCGCACCCGTGGTAGAGAAATGGAAGGCGATATAAGCGTGCGTAGCCATGATACGCACACGACAAACTGCCTTAAAATATTTAGATTTGAGGAAAAGCTTCGTTAACAAACTATAACACGGCAATCAGCACTCGAATACGACGAGAGAAATTATTGAGACGTGGAAAATTTCCTTGAAGTAAATATGGTTTGCGAGACAAATGCTTGTAAGTATTGAACCTCTTAAAAGATGAGGGGTAATTTGCGCTCACCGAGAGGGCATCGTCCGTACGAGACCACCACCAGGCACCTTACTGGTACCTTACTGGCGCCAGGCACCTTACTGGCACCTTACTTTCACAACATGTAACAACTACAATTTATTTGATATGACTACAATGCTTAATAATGACGAGTAATGACCAATAATGGCTAAAATGACTTGTAATGACTACTGATGACTGATGACCAACATGTCTAACGACAACTTGTAACAACCACAATTTTTAGAAATAACTAAAATGCTTGGTACTGTGCAGTAATGACTAATAATGACTACTAATGACTAAGGTATGACCAACCTGTATAACGACGGCTTGTGATGACCACAATTGATTACAAACGACTAATTATGCTTAGTAGTGAGCAGTAATGACTAAAAGACAGAAGACGATGAGCAAAACGAGAACAAGGTGAAAGCAGGAGCCAACGCTTCGACAAGTGGACTTCTGTTCAAGGTGTCATATGCTTTCCTCGCCACAGTATATATAGGTGGGGTTCTAAAGTGGAGAGGGCGTAAGGCGGGTGGGTGCGGCAAGGAAGGAAGGTGTGTTAGCGGCGAGTGTGTCGAATTGAGCATAAGGAAGTGCTGTGCACAATGTCAGGGACACGGCCGTCTGTCAATCACGTGTCAACGCCCGTGTGTCAGCCGGCGTGTCAACGCCATGCACAGCTACCCTCTATTAGCTCTTTCGCTGGTGGTCGTAGGTTATCGCGTCTCTGAAAGAGATAATAGAAGGAGCGGCAAAAACCACTCATGAAAAAACAAAGAAAGAAAAAGGAAGTAGTGAAATGGTATAAAGAATAAATAAATGAAAAAAAATCGGAAACCCCTTTGTCACCGAACTTTGTGTAATCTGATTGTATGCGCGACGCGAATTGTGTAGTACTTTCTGGAAGACACGTGGGAACCAGCTGCAACCTTCGGCGAGCGACGTATAAAAGCCAACGTGCTTGAGCCGTGGCTCAGATTCCGAGGATCGCCCACTGTGCCCGCCGCTATTCTCGTGCTTTGAGTGTAGCCTGTCTTTCTGGGCGCATATTCGGGCAAATGAAGTGTAAGTTTGGATTAACGGTTTTGCTACTGTGTTCTTCATCGTCCCTGCAACGTGACAATACGGTGGTTGAAATGAGCTGCTATAACACCAAAATGTGAAGTATTTTTTATGTGCATTTCTAACTCAAACGTCAAGAAAGGTATATTTCTTAACGGGAATAGATGCTGGCTGGTACATTTGAAGGGGTTCGCTTTCAGTGAAACGGCAAGGTGAGTAGCCGCACAAGGTGCGCCTTCGGTGCCTAGCATGTCTTTGCATCTCCCAGCAAAAGGTAGTAAAGCACTCGCAGCACGGTCCGCTGTGTGCCGTGATCGTTTAGTATGCAGACAGCGAGGCGCACTGTTCAAGGACGGCAGCCCTGTTGGTCTTTCCAGATTCAGTCTTGGGCAATGAGTCCAGGAAGAACACACCGCCGTAAAGGTGCTTGTGGACGGCAAAATTTTCTGCGTAAATCGAGAACAAATAGAAAAATCTTCTGTAAACGAAAACTACAAGAGTAGTATTACCGGTGTACAAACTACTGCAAAACAGCCGGCGTGCAGCAGATCATCATTGACATCCCAAGGCCTTGCGGCGGCGTAAGCCCCGTGTTCTACGATTACTCTTGAATATACAGGGTGTGTCAGCGCACACTCAAAAATTCTTAAAGGCCTGCCTGTGGCATACAGCACAGTTATATTTCGTGAGCTGGTCTACTCGGAGCGGCGGACACCACTTGCACAAAACATTCGAATGCATAATCGCCGAATTAACAAAATATCATTGCTTAAGATATAGGCTAATTGTCTTATGGCCCGTATGGTTTACAATTTATAAATTCTAGCCGTGGAGTTCGCAAGGCGTTCCACTTGGAACGAATTCTCAGGATGACACGAGTTTCAAGATATTCGCGCACTTTTGGAGAAGTGCATTCGCGTTCCAGTTACTTTTGCGCTTGAATGCATAAAACGACGTTTAATTAAGACAGTAACTGCCACGCCAATGCACTTCTCGGCAATGTGTGAGAATTATTATCTCGAAACTGGTGTCATCGTGAGAATTAGGTCCATGTGGACCCGCCTTGCGAACTTGATGGCTAGAATCTGTAACTTGCAATATAAGTCATAAGGTAATCAGTTAAAAACTTAACTAGTGAGTATCTCTTGATTAGTCGATCATGCATTTCAATGCTTTTGTGCAAGTAAAGTCCCTCTCTTCATGCAGACCAGCTCATGAACTAGAATCGTGCTGTCTGCCACAGGCAACCTTCAAAAAATGTCGAAGGAGTTCGCTGAAGCACCCTGTATACGATGTATGCCTCGGTGAGATAATTAAAGGAACTCTTCTTGTATTCTTTACCGTCAAAACTGGTTTCACGGTTTCCTCCTCACTACCTTAGTACAGAATCTTGGTTTCAAGTAGGCTGGCGCGTAACACGTCATTCAGCCTCATCTAATTCCTTTGCTAAAACAAAAGATTGAGAAAACAAAAGGACAATACGTCCACCTACAGTTAACTAAACTTGCTTTATATACGGATACTTTAGTTCTAAGTGATGTCGCAGATATTTGCGAAGAGCATACACAATGCCTGCATCACTTGGCGGGCTAGTGGGGAAACTGTTGCAACACAAGCGCGAACAAACACATACACAATTAAAGGCGTTCGTATTTATGTACACCCATGATTAGTAGTATACAGACCACCGACAAGCCGAAAGAACTTAATTTGTGCGTAATACAGATACAGAGACTAAAATGGAGGAGTGCATTGGAATGTTTGCAATGCAAAGTTTGCACTGAAGTCCACAATTTCAAGTTAAATTCATAGGTGGACGCCGAAATTGGCGTCTTCGGGAAATCTCTGGTCCGTATACTTATTCTCAGGGTAGTGCATAAGTTCGTGCCTGTGTATAATCGTTTTCCACGATCTTTTCAATAAAAATGAAACCTTCAAGGTTTATCCGTTGCTGCACGGAATCCAACCCACGTCACAGGAGCTCCTCAAATCGAGCAGCAAGGCGCTTTAGTGATCTGCGCACCGGCATGTGCCGCTCTTTAATGACACTCTTTTATATTTACTTTGCTCAAAGGGAACGTGCCGCCATAGGTCGGCAAATTCACTCATTAGTCCACTGATCACCCACACTCAGGCTCACGCGCGAGTCTGAGCCTAGATTAGCACGGGTAAGAGCAATTTCGGTGTTTCGGAGTCCGAGTAAAGCATGGCAGGGCAAACATTTCGTGAGCATGAGTGCTGGTGGGCCTTCAGTAAAAAGTACGTTTTCTGACTCAGCCCGAGTGAGTTCTTCTAATTTAGCGGACCTATGAGTACAAGCGATTATGTGCCGCCCACCACTGAATTTCTTTCTCGTAAAGTTGGATCACTTTTTATTCGCAAGCCAACCTGTTGCGTACTATCATAGTATTGGGCGCCACCCAGTACGGAGTAGCTACTGGTCATATTTTAGAGCGCAGCTCTTAGGCGCACGTTTCTGCGGCAAGCGTTGGCGTCGTCGGGGGCGACGTAACCGAGCGAATAAGCGCATCGAAAAATGAAAATGTGGAAAGCGGCGAGAGAGAAGAGGCGCGAGGCTGAAACCGGAGAGGACGCTGCCGCCGAACCATGAGGCAGAAAGCGGAGCGGGTATGGCGAAAGCCTTAGGAAAACGCCGTGCGGCGACGATGGCTACGAGATGGCGCCAGAGTAGCGCGCGCGGTCTGGGAGGTATGTTGGCCGAGGCTGGTGTGAATCGCGTCCAAGCGTCACCAACGCGCTGGCTCTAGCGATCTGCAGAATAACGAAGCAATCGCGCCACACTTAGCTCCGTGTGGCACTTGTCGCGCGATACAGATTTACCCTGCGAGCCAATTTATCAACAAATTTATCGCCAATTGAGAACACGTACACAACAGCACTCAAATATCGCTTTGGGAGTATTTTAATTGTCGTCACGCGTCGACGTCGTCATGAAAGTCATATACCCCCAATTCGCCATATCTCACTACCCCAGCAATTCCTTCACCGCTCTCGATAGCGCTTAATTTCCTCTGGCATCCACCTTGTAGCTCCGATAACTTGAAGGCTATCTGCTTTGTGCTTAGTATAATGAACTACGTTCAATTTCTAATTGTAATTGATAACTGCAAACTCCCTAATGTTGAGGCTAGAATTCTGCGTACTCTATTCGCTGCGCACGCTGTTATTTAGTTTGATTTTCTTATGTTATTGCTGAAATTTGGGCTTAGTGTAGTAAAGCTAGATTGCTTTGAAAAAGTGCCTCAACCTGTAACAAAAACGTAATCCAGTAGTGCGTAGAAGCTGCGAATACATTTCGTCCACACTGAGTAAAATTAAACCGTTTTGAAAAAGCAACCTAACCGTAAGTGGATGAACTGACCACAGACTTGTTCACGTTACAGAAAAAAAAGTAACCGATCACAATGACGATTACTTCTTTCGAGAATGTAATTGGTGAGAATTAGCAATTAAAGCTGCATGAAACTAATTAAGTAATCTTCAAAAATCTTTGATTAAATTAAAGATTATTTGTACCCTACATTTAACATTGCACAAATACAGTAAACTGAACTTGATGGACTAGCTCTTTTAATACGTCCTTTGCAGCCGATAACACGCATTTTAACTTAACTATGAATTGAATTTCAGTATTTTCTGAAGTAATCTTCCTTCGTTTACTTCTGAAGAGATCTGGCAGCGACACGAAATACTCACTTGATGTATGCGCTGGGGAGAATTCGGAACACTTTGCTCTCATGGTCAGATCTGCTAATGCACCAGTCATCATCATCATCAGCCTGGTCACGCCCACTGCAGGACAAAGGCCTTTCCCATACTTCTCCAACTACCCCGGTCATGTACTAATTGTGGCCATGTTGTCCCTGCAAACTTCTTAATCTCATCTGCCCACCTAACTTTCTGCCGCCCCCTGCTACGCTTCCCTTCCCTTGGAATCCAGTCCCTAACCCTTAATCACCATCGGTTATCTTCCCTCCTCATTACATGTCCTGCCCATGCCCATTTCTTTTTCTTGATTTCAACTAAGATGTCATTACCTCGCATTTGTTCCCTCACCCAATCTCCTCTTTTCTTATCCCTTAATGCTACACCTATCATTTTTCTTTCCATAGCTCGCTGCGTCGTCCTCAGCTTAAGTAGAACCCTTTTCGTAAGCCTCGAGGTTTCTGCCCCGTACGTGAGTACTGGTAAGACACAGCTGTTATACACTTTTTTCTTGAGGGATAATGGCGGCCTGCTGTTCATGATCTGAAAATGCCTGCCGAAAGCATCCCAGCCCATTCTTAATATTCTGATTATTTCAGTGTCATGATCCGGATACGCGGTCACTACCTGCCCTAAGTAGATGTATTCCAATACCACTTCCAGTGCCTCACTTACTATCGTAAACTGCTGTTCTCTTCCGAGACTGTTAAACATTAGTTTTCTGCAGATTAATTTTTAGACCCACCCTTCGGCTTTGCTTCTCCAGGTCAGTGAGCATGCATTGCAGTTGGTCCCCTGAGTTACTAAGCAAGGCAATATCATCAGCGAATCGCAAGTTACTAAGGTATTCTCCATTAACTCTTATCCCCAATTCTCCCCAATCCAGTTCTCTGAATACTTCCTGTAAACACGCTGTGAATAGCATTGGATAGATCGTATCTCCCTGCCTGACGCCTTTCTTTATTGGGATTTTGTTGCTTTCTTTATGGAGGACCACGGTGGCTGTGGAGCCGCTATAGATAGCTTTCAGTATTTTTACATACGGCTCATCTACACCCTGATTCCGTAATGCCTCCATGACTGCTGAGGTTTCGAAAGAATCAAATGCTTTCTCGTAATCAATGAAAGCTATATATAAGGGTTGGTTATATTCCGCACACTTCACTATTGCCTGATTGATAGTATGAATATGGTCTATTGCTGAGTAGCCTTTACGGAATCCTGCCTGGTCCTTTGGTTGACAGAAGTCTAAGGTGTTCCTGATTCTATTCGCGATTACCTTAGTAAATACTTCGTAGGCAACGGACAGTAAACTGATCCGTCTTTAATTTTTCAAGTCTCTGGCGTCCTCTTTCTTGTGGATTACGATTATGTTAGCGTTCCTCCAAGGTTCCGGTACACTCCAGGTCATGAGGCATTGCGTATACAGGGTGGCCAGGTTTTCTAGAACAATCTGCCTGCCATCCTTCAACAAATCTGCTGTTACCTGATCCTCCCCAACTTCCTTCCCCATTTGCATAGCTCCAATGCTTTCTTTACTTCTCTCGGCGTTACTTGCGGCATTTCAAATTCCTTTAGACTATTCTCTCTTCCATTATCGTCATGGGTGCCACGGGTACTGTATAAATCTTTATAGAACTCCTCAGCCACTTGAATGAACTCATCCATATTAGTAATGATATTGCCGGCTTTGTCTCTTAACGCGTACATCTGATTCTTGCCTATTCCTAATTTCTTCACTGCTTTTAGGCTTCCTCCGTTTCTGAGAGCATGTTCTATTCTTTCCATATTAGACTTCTTTATGTCAGCTGTCTTACGCTTGTTGATTAACTTGGAAAGTTCTGCCAGTTCTATTCTAGTTGTAGGGTTAGAGGCTTGCATACATTGGCGTTTCTTGATCGGATCTTTCGTTTCCTGCGATAGCTTACTTGTATCCTGTCTAACGGAGTTACCACCGACTTCTATTGCACACTCCTTAATGATGCCCATAATATTGTCGTTCATTGCTTCAACACTACGGTCATCTTCCTGAGTTAATGCTGAATACCTGTACTGTAGCTTGATCCGGAATTCATCTATTTTCCCTCTTACCGCTAACTCATTGATCGGCTTCTTATGTACCAGTTTCTTCCGTTCTCTCCTCAGGTCTATGCTAATTTGAGTTCTTACCATCCTATGGTCACTGCAGCGCACCTTGCAAAACGCATCCACATCTTGTATGATGCCAGGGTTAGCGCAGAATATAAAGTCTATTTCATTTCTAGTCTCGCTATTCGTGCTCCTCCACGTCCACTTTCGGCGACCCCGCTTGCAGAGGAAGAAGGTATTCATTATCCGCATATTATCTTGTTTTGCAAACTCTACTAATAACTCTCCCCAGCTATTCCTAGTGCCTATGCCATATTCCCCCACTGGCTTGTCTCCAGGCTGCTTCTTGTCTACCCTGGCATTGAAGTCGCCCATCAGTATAGTGTATTTTGTTTTGACTTAACCAATCGCCGATCCCATGTCTTCATAGAAGCTTCCGACTTCCTGGTCATCATGACTGGATGTAGGGGCGTACGCTTGTACGACCTTCAATTTGTACCTCTTATTAAGTTGAACAACAAGACCTGCCACCCTCTCGTTAATGCTATAGAATTCCTGTATGTTACCAGCTATATCCTTATTAATTAGGAATCCGACTCCCAGTCGTCGTCTCTCCGCTAAGCCCCGATAGCTCAGGACGTGCCCGCTTTTTAGCACTGTATATGCTTCTTTTGGCCTCCTAATTTCACTGAGCCCTATGGTATCCCATTTGCTGCCCTCTAATTCCTCCAGTAGTACTGCTAGACTCGCCTCACTAGATAACGTTCTAGCGTTAAACGTTGCCAGGTTGAAATTCCAATGGCGGCTAGTCCAGTATGATTATGCACCAGTATGATTATTTAAGATCAAGCACATGATTTTCTGAACTGTGCTGCATGTCAAAAGGCCGGATATATTTAACGCTATCCATTGCATCGCCCGAAATAGAGATGAAGAGGACGCACTGCTTGAAAACCTGCAAATGAAGGGCCTTCCGCGTGAGCAGCTTCCACACCTTGTGCTCCTTGAAGAGTCAGTTATAGCCAGCAAGGAAGCTTCAGGTCTTCTTGCAATCTTAAGACAGACTGGCATTGTCGACTCGTATTGACATTGAGCTCAATCGACATTGACGTATTGTATTGAGCTCAATCGCCAGACTAGCTCCGCCTGTTGGTATAACCCACCACCATCGCACGATTGTGGGTACTCAATGCTACGATGCTGGCCGTCTGTGTCCTCAGGAAGCGCCGCGCTACCCTCTTGATGGGGCTGGGAGAAGGTGTTGCTGACAGGGCCAATCGAAAACTAAAAATTCGCATGTAGCTGATTCCATTTTGGCATCAAAGTCTGAATTGCCCGTCACGAGGTAAAGACCCTTTCCGATTGACTCGTTGCTCTCCCAGATACGGTTAGCGCACTCGTAATTATTTGATACCTTCCTGTATCAATCATCTACCAGCAAGTGCCTTTCGCCCGAAAACTAAACCTAAACTAGAGCAAATTCTCCGTCACACTATTCTTTAGTGTTGTTACGGGGGAAGAATATATGTATTTATACTATATACAGTTACAAGATTGTAGCTCAGTAGCCAGAGTAACACCGTCTACCGACCATCGAGACACTTCAACCTCCTCTTCACCTCCCAAGGTCCTTTTGTCCACAGCGGCACAAACTCGTACGTGACAATAACCCCCGGCGGCAGAAGCATCGTCTCGATGCTTTCTAGGGTGTTGAATCAGTGTGCGAGATATTGGGCTTTAGTCGCGAAACGTGCATGATATCAGTTCTTGGTGGGGTAGAAGGCGTCGAAGTCACACATGATATCGCATATGTGAGGCTGGTGACTTGGGTATGGCCCGACGAATCTTAACCACGTGAATTGGCGGCGCATATCAGCTGTTAAGCACGAAGGCCGGCAGAGGGCACGATCACTGCTCTGGCGGTTCGATAGATTGTTAAAAGCTACAGTGGCGCCAACGTGCGTGTTTGCCGATCTTTTAAGCACGCGCAAAGGCTGAGAGGTGGGCTCTCGTTCTAGTATGTTTCTCGTGCCTAGAAGTCGAAAGAAATACGCGTGTGCCGATCGCGCAGTCGAGACTCTGCGCACATAGAAAATGAAATTACTTTTTAGTAGTCGTTCAGTGAAGCGGCAACTTGATAACAGCGCTTCAGTCAGGCTAAAACAAGAGCATAGTGAAATTACGTTGAGAAAATTGTTTTTTTCAGGTTAGTGACTCATAACGAATAATATTTCATTATGCGTTAGCTCACCCCTTCACGAAGTCACGCGCTTTTCGCGAACCGAGTTGCACAAGGTGCATGCATTGACGACGGTTGCGCTCACTTCGAAATAAGATTTGCTAGATATGACTTTAGCGAAGTGACGACCGCGCGAAATATTGCCGCAAAATGATGCAGTCGTTGATACTTACGCACCATTACTTGTCTCATTTCGTAATTAAACGCAGCAGCCTAACTATCCTTCAGCAAGTGCGTCTCAGATGCAGTGGCCTTACGAACTAATAGTTGAACGAACCAGCAAGCGAACTACTAAACGAGCGTACGAACGACCAAACGAACGAGCAACTGACTAACCGAAAATGCAAACGACTAAGCAAGCTAGTGTACTAGCGGGCGACCGCACGTCTTCTCTGCGAGTGCCCCACCGCCGCATCTGAACCATCACATGCTTTAAAGCTCACGGAAATAAGCACGTACGTCTCAAAGACCTGTGGGGCTGTTGTTGGCCGACGAATGCGCCCCGTAACTCGGTTTGGGGAGAGCGCGCACGCTTTTCCTGCGTATCGCAAATCCACCCGGCGACCGCCTACGACGAACAGGCATAAAAGAGGCAAACAAAGCTGTTTGCTTTAAAGAACGCTAGTAAGTAACCACAATAGGCATAGACCTGCTTTCCTAAGATGAGTTCTCACGCTGGAGCATCAAGTTTTCTGAAGAAGACAGGGCTTAATCTTAGAAGTTTCATAATACAGTTTTCGCACGCAGCCTCGCGTGCCCAAGAACTCAAAGCCTGTCGGCGAGCAAAACGATCAAGAGCACCAAATACGACCACCTATTGCTTACATATACAAAATACACGTCGCGTAGCAATCGTGTTAAAGCGTGCAGACAAATGACAACATGCTCAGTGATCTGTGCAGTAAGTTATCCCGGCCAATTCGATGAACCAGTGCCTTTCTTAAGCCGTCGCGCTTACGGGACGGTATCGAGAAGAGTTTCTTGCCTTTGCTGAAAATATTTTGGCGTACGAAGGCGAAGCAGTCATGGTGATGGAAAATGCCGTAAAGGGGCTTCACACTTGTCACGAAACAGTCCAGGACATTCGCCAACCAAAACACGGAAGAGCAACGGCGCCAACATGTGCTCCTCGACAGTCGGTAGACGCTTCCCATTGTCTCAAGCGAAAGTGGCGGTGGAGCGCGACTGTAAACAAACGAAGCCGACGCGAAGACCCAAGTGATGCCATTAGGCCAACAGCGAGGCGGCGTCGGCGTCGGCGTCGGCCAGGTCGCGCGAAGTTGACGTTGCATTCTTCAAGGCGTGTCACTAATTTACGAAGTTTGATGGGTGCTAGCTCAGCACTCAGCCGCGTCGGTAGCGCCGCCTAGCTCGCGCTGGGATGTCCATTGGCTCAGCCCCTTTCTTGCTCCATGTATGTCTCCTGAATAAAACTAAATGTAGCGACATTTTTTTATCTTGCCGCCGCGGCAGCTGCGAGGAGTCTAAGAGCAGGCAGAAGAGAACGTCTGCGTTTCCCGTTTAGATAAGCGCCATCACGTGGTATTTTTGGCGCTCTCTTCTCCATTTTTTCTTCTTTCCTGTGTCTCAAGCGCACTCGCTACCATGACAGTTGGCCGTCGAGTTGCTGCGGTGAGGCATTCCGAAGGGATGAGGCATGTTGTGACGAAGTTTCGTGGCTACCCGTATCATTGGAGAAGTCTGTTTAGCTTCGCTTAATTTTAAGGATTCCTTTTAAGGGTACTAAAGGTGCAAAAGTGTACGAAAAGACGGACTTTTTATATTTTGTTCACGGGGTGCGGAGCTCATGCATTTGTAAGCTTATGCACAGGTAGAATTGCGCCAGGGTTGCTTTCTCGGTTCTTGTTCAGATATTTTATTCCTGATCGCGCTGTCGTCAACAAGTGTATGAACGTATGGAGTGCGTAGGCTGCCCGCTGTGATGTATTGTACTGAAAACGTAGCACACGTTATTATTGCAATACTGAGAGAGCCTAGCTTTGTCACTCCATGCTTTTGGTAGGCGCTGCAAATATATTTTGCGAGGACAAGCTGTTCATGAGAACTGTAAATGATTGTACTATTATGAGAAAGGAGGGAGTGGCTGGACAACCACTTGCGCAGGTTATCAACCGGTATATATTTGGAAAACGCTTATATATATATATATATATATATATAAAGCTGAGGAAATCACGCTGGCCCTGGTAGTAAAATGAAGCAAAAGAGTACGACATACGTTGAATAAGCACAGTATATTTTATTGACGATTCGGCTGGTGGACTTTGCCAAAGGTCAGTCAATTATACTGTGCTTATTCAACGTACGTCGTACTAATTTTTCTTCATTATATATATATATATATATATATATATATATTATTGTCACGAAAAGACAACCGAAGATGTACCCGGCGTAGGCGAGCCAGACAGTTGTACAAGATGCGGTGCAAAAACTAAAAAAACTCAAGCCGGCGTCCTCATTCCCCCCTTCTGCAGCGCGCGTTGCAGTCCCTTCTTGCTGAGCGCTGACTCGTGACGCCTAGCGGTAATATATATATATATATATATATATATATATATATATATATATATATATATATATATATATATATATATATATATATATATATATATATATATATACAAACATAACTCGCGTCGCCGAAAGCCGTACGCTGAGATGCGTAGCACGTGCATGGATGAATGACGAAGTGATCATTGCGAACATGTGCTGCGTGGGTCTGCTTTGTAACAGTTTCTTCTTTCGACGCGACGCCAAGTTTGCTCGTCTCGATAGGCTGTGTTTGTGTATATATTCATGTGTCTTCCAATTATGTGCCTGTTGATAGTCTACGCTCGTGCTTGTCCAGTGGTTTTCCGGTTTCTTTCTTTCTTCTTTATTCAGCTGGTTCTAAGAAGTCAATGAATGTGATGCAAATGTTCTCCAAGTCACTTTTGCGACAGATTGGTCAAAAGCTGCCTTAAACATCCGGCAGAAGCAATAAACAGCACATTCGCAAGGGTGACAACCAAAGCGTTTTACACTCACGTCGCAGCGTACAAGGCCCACATCTGTAAGGACCTCATTGATGGAAACCGTTTGCATGCGTGATTTTCGTCCTTGCATGGGCTTTGTTTACAAATGAAGTAGAGTTTCCACTGTGACGTTTGCGCTTGACAGCCAGCGGTTCTAATTGGTCATAAAGGCGTATGACGAGTTTCACTACATGCAGAGATGCCGGCGTCATGACCAAACGATGAGAATAGTACAGGTGATATGCGTTCATCACGCACATTTCTACAAGACGTTCGCGTTATTCACGCGAATAGTTCACGCGCCTTACGTTCGGCGACCGTGGTTCTAACATGAGTAACTTATTCACCTGCACAAGCTCAACACACGGCAGCGCGTTGGTTACACACATACAGCGCAAACACATCGAATTATTGAATCAGTAGGTGCTACATGGTGCTACACACAAGCAAACGCATCGCCGTTCCCGTGTACCGGGGACAGCTTGACTTCATCGCCGCCCTTTCACGCCGTGCAATGCGTCTCTAGATCGGTAAATCAAGCTTCTGATCATTCACAAGAAATAACTCCCGAAGTGCCTTGATCTGTACAAGTCGCGACAGCGTTTTCGCGTGCAGGTACACTGGTTGTGAATGACACTGAACTCACATAGAGCTCTGACAGGCATACTAACAAAGTGTACATTACACAGACATTATTGCGAAGAAAAAGACTTTTGATTTTTGTGCTAGTACTAGACCATAAAAGCAATCAGTCGACGACACTAGAATCAGCAGGCTTACAATTTAAAGCAGGCCGCCAGAAAGAAGCGGCAAAACAAGTGCGCAATTGGTCGGCCGAAAAAGCACAAAATCATCTGCTTCTACCAGTATCGTGGTGTTCCGTCATCACTGCTAACACAGCACAGCGCACAATAAGCAAGCCTAAAATACAGTAAAATATGCTTGCGCAAATGCCGAAGAACTATGTTTAATGTCACCACGTGAACTCTAGGCAGGGCGAAGCCGCGTGCCCGTGAGCGAACGAGCAAGGTGTGAGGACAAGCGACGGGGGAAAGGGCGAGTGGCGAGGAGAAAGAGATGTCGGGCAAGGAGAAATGCCGCTATATTTAGTTTAGGGGGTTTATCTCCAAGCTCATGAGCGCGCTATCTCAAGCGCCCGCTCACACACCGCTACTCGCTTGACGTCTATTTGCTCCACTCTCCGATTCGGTTGTGCGCGACACAAATAATGTAGCGTGGTTGCGAAATATGAGCTGTGTTGCGCGTAGGCCTCTACAAGCAGGTACAACAGTGGACCGTCGAAAGTATGAGCCGGAAGAACAGCGGAAGAGCAGTGGATGAGTGCAAAGGCACCGTAGGAATTACGGAGGCATGCGACGCGTACCGAAGTGGCGATGAAGTAGGCGCAGCGTCGGGCCGACGACATATGCGCGGCCGAGGGCAGGCCACAGAGCCCACTGAGCAGGCTCCGGAGACCCAGCGGTCCGATTGGAGGATCGCCACTTGCAGGACGAAGACGCCTACTTTCAAAGGCGCTTTGTTGTGGACGAATTTTCTGCGGCGTGAAGTGTCTGCGAGCGCCTCTGGTCTCGATGGTACACCAAGCTATCACGGCCCACGCACATGGCAGTCCTCGAGTCAACGTTCCTCCGGGAGGACGGGAGTTCGCTCAGGCGTTGCTCCACAGCCAACCAAGAAACGCTTCGCACTGACATAGATAATCATTGAGGATGGTTCCTGCCGTAGTTCATTGTCTGTGTTTTCTTATTTTAAAACATTATGGAGTTTTACGTGCCAAAACCACTTCCTGATTATGAGGCACGCCGTAGTGGAGGACTCCGGGAATTTCGACCACCTGGGGTTCTTTAAGGTGCACCTAAATCTAAGCACACGGGTGTTTTCGCATTTCGCCCCCATCGAAATGCGGCCGCCATGGCCGGGATTCGATCCCGCGACCTCGTGCTCAGCAGCCTAACACCATAGCCACTGAGCAACCACGGCGCGTGTGTTTTCTTATTTATACGTAGGTTACTGTTCCTTGTACTACTAATGAAAATGAACGTCTAGACCTTAATTTGTAGGCATTCGCGCATGTATTGACCAGTATTTCTATCTTTGCGTTCTCTTGTACTAAAGGACGTGTTGAAATTTGTTTTTTTTTTACTCTCACTATTTATGCAATATCCTAGTGTGGGCTCTTAGCGATCAACTAAGTTATATTCGTTATGAACTATCCTTGTTAGACCTGCGTCCGCGTTTTTCACACCTTCCTTTCCGCACCCTAAAACCTGCCAAAAGCTTTGCATTTGTGGCGTTCCATATAAACTTGCGTTGGGTACTAAGAAACGCCGAACGATTTCCGTCGGGAACACCTCGCGTATCGTAGCACAGCTTCTATCACAGGAAGGTTTAAAAGGCTACACGTTTCGCTTTAAAATTGCTTCAGAGGTCCGTAAACGCTAGGCTGAGTTCCCAAAAAGCGTGTAACATATACTGAATATATGCAATACTCTAGTCGTTGAACTCAGTGCACTTTGTTTTATGTCTAATTTTTCATGATGCCCCGACAGTTCAAAATTTCCAATAAGTGGGCACATTGTGAAGAAGTCAAGATGAAAGATAACTGGACTGTCTTATAAAATCGACATCTACCAGATGTTGAAATTCCTTCTCTATTATGCGAGGGTGTGAAGGTGGAAGTGAACTTGTAAGTATGAGCGATGAAGAAGCACGAAAGCACCACAACTTGACTAAAAGCACTAGTGCGCTTTAATTCGCGCGATCTTCCATTTGATCTTTTTTCTCAACACTAGAAATGCCCGTTATTGCGCGAATTCCACTCGATGAAGGCATTTTGTCGCAGAGTTTGCGAAAACACTCATAACCAGCCTATACAAAGTGACATACGCCGTCAGCGCCTGCATTCAATGAGCCTTTATGAATAACGCTGCCAAGTTCCCGCTGTTTATTCTGCTTAAATACAGTCTCCAGTATAGCGATCACAACAATAACGTCTATCTTTTCACTCATTCACATTTAGTTGCGAATTCTGCCTGTTTTACAGCGTCACACGTTTTCCAAAGAGCGAAGGTAGCGCGCGACTTATCGGCCTCACGAAGCCCGAAGAATCTGCAGGACGCGTACCAATGTATTTTGTCACAAATACAGCTTACCAGCAATAGTAGATTTGATTCTGTTGGCCAAATCGACGAGCACTCGGCGATCCTTGCTTCGAGGCACAACGGCGGCTGCCGGTGCCTCTCCGTACTTTGGGCAAGGTATGCCAACCACGCAGACGTCCAGAACCTCTCGGTAGTGCTCGTTGAGCAAGACTTCTTCAAGAGCAGCGGGCACCACTTGGTTATCCATGCATTTGATCATTTCTTTGAAGCGCTGAACGAAGTGTATGCGTCCTTCTTCGTCGTAGTAGCCGGCGTCTCCTGTGAAAAGGCAATGTGAAGTTTGAAATGCATTATCGTGGTGGTGAAAAATTATAATCAGAACGCGTCTATTCAGCGTCACAAAAATACCTGACTTGCACCATCCTTCGGTGTCAAAAAACTCCCGTGTTTCCTTTGGTCGCTTGTAGTAGCTCTTCATTACAGTTGGAGCGCGATAGCGGATCTCACCCGTTTGATATGGGCCGAGTCTTCTTTCTGTAGACATGTCGACAATCTACAGGGAAGGACAGAGAGAGAGAGAGTAGTTACATAAGCGATTGTTTTATTTAACGCGCTATTGCAGTGTGTCATCGATTGTCTCTCCCCATTCATTAGTCTAAAACTACACAGCCGTGGAAATGGTTGCTTCGGTTTCACACGCACTTCAAGCAGCCACGCGCATGCTTAGGGCGTGTCGTGAAAGTAATTACACCGCTTTTACGGATCATTACAGTTATCGCATGTTTTCTCGCATTATTACAGTTATCGAGCTACTCTAGGGTTGTCAACAAAGAATACAGGGACTTTTAAGGGTGCGAAACCTTAGCACTTCATATTCCCGGCAAACAACTACCGAACCGGTACTTTCAATATTTTAATACCTAAAAAACAAATACGTGCAAACTTTTCATGTCTTTTCAGTAACACCAGTTAGGACCCTACTTGGCATTCTGTCGGTCGTCCTTACTTGTCACTTATCTATATGTCTTTCTTACCTACCTGGTTGCCTAGAAGTACTTTCCCAGCAACAATGCAGCCCGAAGAATACTAGTGACAGAAACGATTTTGTTCAACATTTGTCTGATCTCCATATTGCCTGTGATTTCCAATTAGTTATGTCCTTTTGTGACAGGTATTCCACGCTATCAACGCCTAGATTCCTTCCGTCTATGCCTAGATAACGGACTGCGCACACAAGAAGAAATTACACTTCATTCACAAAAACAATTAGGATCATTCATTTATGAAGCAAAAGTCGATTACAGAAACTCCGCGACCCCTAACTGCCATAGGGGTAACGAATGCAGCCGCAAATATGTTTGCAAGTATGTAGGATTGAAATGAGTATTACGTGAAAGAAAAGTTCATTTTGGGGGCGTGAACCAGAAGGCAAGAAGGTGTTTTTTTATGCATAGTTGCAGCCATCGCTCCTGACGGAGGCATGCGTGGTTGCTTCATGCTAAAGAAAGACAAAGGAACGTCTAGCCATGGGAAACTCACAATTGTATTATGTGGTAACGGGATCATGAAATATATCAAAAGATACTGTCTTGAAGCGCCTGATCGTTGATGTACAGGCAAAGAGAGCATATAATGCGTTGTTCTGGAAAGAGCGCAAGTTCTTTTTATTTGCCTGTGGCAGATAACAAGATTCTAGTGCTTGAGCTCTCATACTGGACGAAGTGGACAATATTAGCACGAAAAAACGAAAATGCATATTTGACTAATTACTCAAAATTAGTAAGCTTTTACTAATTACTTTGTGGCAGGTATTGCAATACACAAATTGTAGCCGGTGAGACTCTAAGGCATGTTCACTTGGAAAGATTGCTATGGACGGCATCATTTTTGAGACCTGCACGAACAAATTACTTGCAATAATACCAAATAAACTTGCAACTTGCATTAAAAATGCACGGTCTTTTCAATTACCTTTTTAACAAGACGCCGTTTCATTCATTGAAGCACATGAGTATCTGGACCTGCAATGCGTCTCTTCGTAAGGTTCAGGAAGGAATGTCTCGAAATAGGTTTTCCGCGAGCATGGTGTAATCCTGAGTTTACATAATTAAATATACACGACCAGGAATTAGGGAGAATGCCAAACAGCGTCTCTAGCGGCCGCCCCTGCCAACACGCGCGTTCTTTATAGGAGATCGCCGTTTTTCTCAAATAGCTAATTGCAGAAACAACGTTTCGAAAACGACCTCAGGAAATAGGCTCTACACGCCTAGTGCGATATCTCATGCATGTGGTACCATTACATATGACAGAAGGCCTGTTCCAAATTTCGTGCGAAGTTAGAAGCGTGAGGTAAGGGAGGTTATGGAAATATTGACATTTTCCAGGCTTCTTGGCCAGTAGAAAACGATTTGCGATGCAACTATTGCACCGGTTGGTATATTTCCGGTGTTATATCGACTTCAATGACTCAGCTTTCAGCTGGTTGCAGCTGCAGCTTTTACACTGACAAAAAAAGCCGTTCCAGTTTTCATAACAAGGTTGGCGAATTAATTGTGGTAGATACATAAATGTGGTTTCGCCTACAACAGCACAACGAAGCGATAGCCGAAAAAAAAAAAAACGCTATAACCGAGCGCTAAGAACGAAGCCAGATGAATACCGCTGGTACCGCAAGTGCTAGTTGGCAGGTTCGAGGACGGCTGCGCTTTTTTTTTCAGGATTATTTTCTGGTGTTTGCACACTGCGAGTAATTCCTACGGCGTTGATTCCCTTTGCTTGGCAGGCTGCTTGGTTCGAATGGCAAACTGGTTGCAATCGTTCCTCCGTGGTTTTGCTTCCTTTCGAGTGCGCAGCGTGCATGTTTTCGACATGGCAATATTATTTTGTGCGTGTGAACTTTGCTTTAAATGTCCTGTCAAGAAGCTTACTTTCTTTATTTTTCTCGAAATTTTTTTTGTATGCGCAAAGGGCTTTATTGCAGAGTGTTAAACTTTATCCTGATATATATGTGCTCTGCGTGGAAAAGTTCATTTATTATTTTACTCCTACCCTGGCGGATATGCTTCATTTCTCCTGGAGGTATACGTGCCTGTGTACAGTGGGCATGTTTTAAAATGCTGATGTTTTTTTTTCTTTAAAACACGATTGTCTCTCTGTAATGGCCACTTGCTATGCTCTCCCCTGAGCGGCAGTATTGAGAATAAATTAATAAATGAAATGAAAGTACCAGTCTGAAAAGAGATAGGCAAATTATATTAAGAAATAATCCGCAATTGAAATATAACTTTGAAAAGATCGTTCATTAGATTGTCATTTTAGTACTGAAGACGAGAAAATTTTGTGCAGAGACAAAATCTGGGACTCAAAATGACAAGATTAGGTTTTTCGGAATGGAAAGCTTTGAGTTTAGCTATTAACTGTGTAACTACGCAGCTGAGAAAAATTCGCATGTATTCTGGGTCGGAGGAGACCACCAAGCACCGAAGAAATGCTTTTTAGAGTTTATTTATTTATTTACGGCATCAGTGTTGGAAGGAATTACAAAAGGAAGTGGCTTGAGCGGGATAAACAAATATTGTATTGAGTCAAAAGTAACTTTCTTTTCATAGAATTTCAGTTCATTGTAAATGAAAAAAAAAGTCAGTGCGCACCAGGAAGGAAGCTTTACAGCTATACAGTATTGCCTGATAGTAAAAAGAAATAAAAATGAACGCACTCAGCAATGAACGCATTCAGGTTGCAGAATGCACGATAGTTAATGTTGCGCGAAAGTTACGTTTATAATTATTTAGAATTTCTGCGAGAATGATATTTTATTCAAGGAATATGCAAGGCCAAATAGAGCACAAGAAAGTTGGCGTCATTAGATATGATGCCTACTTTATTAAGTTGAGCAATATGATGCGATACATTTTGCAATTGAGATATCATTTAGGGAGAAAACAAGAAGGAGAAGCGGCACAAGCTGCGTGTTGGTGCCGCTTCTACTTCTTGTTTTCTTTTTATTAATAATATTTGTGATGCCATGGAAACCGGGATGCGATTGTTGGCGGATGATTGTGTACTGTGTGCAAATACATCTAATTTGATATTATTTTCGAAATGCGGACAGCTTGAAGCGCGTAGAAGACTGGTGTGTCACTATTAGCATGTCCCGGAACCTAAATAAATGTCTACACGTTAGCGTTGCTAGAAAAATATGACAAAGTAAGATATTAGTATTTATTAGGTGGCCAACAAATAAAAAGAGTTGATCGGTCAAATATTTAGGTGTCATGCTGACAGAGGATGGCTCTTGGTCATAATATGTTTGTGCCATAGTTAGAAGTGTAGGGCCCTTGCTTCACCGACCATGATCACTTTTTCACTCACTCCTCCTTGGCTTCTTGCATCAAAGTGCAAAACACGTAAGCACTAACGTAAAAGAAGCAGTGTATCAAACAAGTTTTACCAATTTGGGAGTAGGCTTGCCCTGTGTGGGATCCGTCTTGTGGTGTGCATAATAATGCATTAGAAACAAATTCTAGCGACGCTTCACTTCGTGAACCCAGGTTACGCGTAAACGTATAAATGCGGTTTCTGAGCCTGTAAGCTATGTAATCTTGCATGACACACCCACATTGTCACAAGCCGTCTAGAACCTTCTACAGAAGTCTCATAGGAATGCCTAGCCAGTGCGTTTTCCTGGTCTTATTCAGCTCGTACCCGGCGCTTGCCGACGACCTCGGGGTCGGTTGACTCGCAATCGGCTGGCCAGCATTTGCGTTGCTACTCCGTCCTTCTAACTCAGCGCTTGGCCTTTCGATCGCCAGACAAACCTGGTGCATCCATACCTAACACAGTCTGTAGAGACTGCCACAGATGGGGAACCAAGCGCGCCTCCGCCTATCGTCCACCTCCAGGCGCCCTTCTTCACCGACGCTCACTTCGCTCTCCCAGCTCGGAGGCCTCCGACATGATCTCGCCGATTTCATAGGCGCAGTATGTACGCTTGCGTGTAAAGATGCAACCCGTCGCAGCAGGGTCTGACCTGACGAGATACAGCCGCTTTCTAAGGGTAACAGCAATAAAAAAAATCTTCGTAGGATCACTTTGCTTGAACAACGAAGCAAGTCACGCATTAGACTGTCTTATTCAATCTTTTGTAATCGTAGAGGAATCTGCTCACTCTATCCGAAGGCCCCTTGTTGGTTTGCTCGTGTAGAGAACATCTACTTAATTTAAGCCGTACATTTCCAAGATTGATCGTTTAATAGGATTAACATCTTTGGAATTCAAGAGGCGTTTCGAAGCTACAGGTATCTATCTATCTATCTATCTATCTATCTATCTATCTATCTATCTATCTATCTATCTATCTATCTATCTATCTATCTATCTATCTATCTATGTATCTATGTATCTATGTATCTATCTATCTATCTATCTATCTATCTATCTATCTATCTATCTATCTATCTATCTATCTATCCTCTTACGCCGATAGAGTGCCCCAAGCTGTCTACCAGCTTGGAACACTGTTCACGGTCATGATGCCGGCATAGTCATTCCAGCTTTCTCCTGTCTTTCCTCTTGCCGTCGTCGTCGCGCCTTCTGCGCCGACCCAGTGGGCCAAGTTGTCCAATAGCTTACGGCACTACGCACGTGCCCCTCGTGGTGATGCCGTCGTAGTCGTCGCAACATCGTCATTTTAGGTTCGCCTCTCGTCATGCCATCGTCGTCACCTCATCTTGTTCGCCATACTCGTCATATAGGCTTCGTGTTATATTCGCCGTCACGCCATTGTCGTCATACACTCATCTTTATCCGATTGTCATCGTACTGTGGCCGTGCCATCGGCGTAATCGTTATGCTGCCACGCCAGAAAATGCGTCAAGTGCGACGTAAACACAAACTGCAGATATGATAGCTTCGGATTGCAATATGAATGTTCGAGAGAACATAATTCTATTACGGGGCAACTGAAAGACAAAGCCCTGTTGCGGCTGCCGATTGAGGTTTGTCTGAGCGGCCGCTAGGTGACGGTACTGTTGTTGTGCAGGGTTTGCCATGATTTCAATTATGGCAAACCCTGCGATCATTGCGGACATTGCGATCTTTGCGGAAGAGTTGGCTGGCCCCTTCTGCCACGCCAACTCCGGCATGTCTGAAGAAAAGAATGTTCGGTTCTCGATGCGCGGCGTGACAGAAAAACCATTCGCCAGCTTGACACGGAACCCGCCAAGACTATCGCTCAATTTGTTTCGGAGGCCATAATGATCGACAAGACGCTTAAAACGCGTACCAGATAGTACAACCGCCGTGCGCTGGCAACAAACTGCACCGCATTTCAATGTTGCCGATGACCTGCGCGAGACGATCAGAGGGGTCGTACGGGAAGGGCTGGAGAAGGTGCGCCCCAGGTTGCAGTCCTCAGGTGGCCTCGATCGCTCACATAGTTAAACAGACGCTTCAGCGGCCAAGGGAGGTACTGGAAGTTCTGGCATCACGGAAACCCCTGCCGGAAGCGATGACCTACGCCGCCATACCCCACCGTCAAGGTCCCCTTTCACTACCACGCCAGGCCCCTGTAACGCCGATATCCCGTCGCCCACCGCCGCCGCCAGTACGCTCGCACGTTGCCCAGCGCAGATACCCGAGAAAGACGGGCATTTCGCGCACCCCCGACCACCTCCCGCTCTGCTCTCACGGCAAGGATTCCAGCCATATCTACCGCCGATGCCCATACTTCGACTTGGGACTGCATGAGTTCACCGTCAAGGCGCGTCGCCATCAGCAGCGTCATCGGCCCCTAGATATCGCCGACTACCTTGCCGCCACTCAGTGCAGCCCCAGTTCACCGTCATCCGGCCGCTACCTGTACGCGCAAAGTCGACCATACAATTGCCTAGCCCGGGGCCGGTCTGCAAGCCCATATACGGGAAACTAAAAGCAGCAAGCCATAGAGGTGCGATTGCTGTTCGCCGAATTGACGAAGATCCCCTGTTGCCGACGAAGACACCGAAAAGTATGTCTCGACGACATATAAACGAGATGCCGCCATTCCAACGAAGCCTGGAAGCAAAGAATACACCGATAAAAGAGCACCTGACAACGCGACGTTACGGCCACAGGTCAACGCGGCATAGCGGTGATCTGATGCCAAGACCAAACTGTAACGCACACAAAGAACCACCGACGTTGCAGTGCTTCTCGACAACCCCACAGAAGCCGACTACACCGTCATGAGTACGTATTACCGCCCACTTGAAAGTTAAGACTGCAGGGGAAGGCCCGCAAGTCCGGACAGCTGGAGTACACCTAATAGCTGCTGGAACCTGCCCAGCGAGAATTACCGCTTGTGAACGAACCCACCGTGCCACCTTCGTTATCCTCCAACAGTGTTCACGAAGCGTAATCGCGCGATAGGGCCGGAGCGGTCTCGTAGTCACCAAACCTTCAGTCTGCTCGAACATCAACTTAGCATCCAGCCTCGCTGCAGCTTTGTAATTTCCGTCGGCACTGGAGCACCCGCAGACGCAGAAGGCGTCATCGAAGGCGACCGACGTCTGCTGCTCGATGATGCCATTTGCGTCGCGAGAGGAATAACTTGGCTACACGGCGGAAAAGCGAAAGTGATGCTGACCAACTTCAGCCAGGAGTTCAAGAACGTCAACAAGGACACGACAATCTCATACCTCGAGGAAATTCTGAAAACCAGCAATGCATTTGTTCTTTTGCATTATGTCTCATCTACCTCGACGACCATAGTCCCCGAAAGAGTCTCCGACATAAACCCAAGCTTTCTCATGAGTAAGCAACAGCTGCAAAGTTTTCTCAGACAACACAAAGACTGCTTTTCTACGTCAACGAGGATTGGGCAAGCACCACTTGCAAAGCGCTGCATAATAACCGAAGAATCAGCTCGACGACTTCGCCAGAGCTCTTACCAAGTGTCTACACGAGAACGAGAAGCTATAAGGCAACAAGTCAACGAAATTCTGCACGACGACATCATTCAGCCGTCAAGAAACCTGTGGTAATCACCTGTAGTCTAAGTGAACGAGGATGGATCGATAACCGTCGCTTGAACATAATAACTAGGAAGGACGTATACCGCTTCTCACGAATAGACGACGCATTAGAACGACTCTACAATGCTAAGTACTTCTTGTCGATGGCTCTCAAGACTTGTTATTCGTAGACTGAAGTTCATTAACGGGATCCAGAAAAGAGCGCGGTTATCATGCCAGACGCCATTACCTAGCTCTAGGTGATGCCATTTAGACTTTGCTATGCGCCTGCAACCTTCCAGCGTGGGATGGACACAGCCTCGGCAGGACTGAAGTGGCAGAATTGTCTCGTCTACTTGGATGACGGTGTAGTCTTTTCCACTAACTTTGAAGGTCACCTGAGGAAATTTCTGTCAGTAGTAGAGGCCGTCAAGTCATCTGGAGTCATCCTGAAACCGGAAAAGTGCTATTTCGTTTACTTAGAACTTCTGTTCCCAGGCCACGTCATCAGCAAATCTGGAGTCCATCTCGACCCGCACAAGAGAACTGTCATCACTAAGTTCCCGTGATCCGTCGACAAACAGGCAGTGCGCAGACACCCTGGCCTGTGCGCCTGTTACAGGCGCTTTTTAATATACTTTTCAAGCATTGCGGAACCATTACCTCATCTCATGAAAGCCCACGTGGACATTAAATGAGAAAAACAGCAAGCTGATGGATTCGAAGAGCTGAAACGACGGCTGCAGGCACAGCCGGTGTTTTCACATTTCCACGAAAACGCCGAGACGGAAATCTACACCCACCCATATAGCATAGGCCTCAGTGCCGCGCTGGTTCAAAGGAAGGACGCAGTTGAAAGCGTAATAGCTTCCGCTATCCGTTAACTGTCTAAAGGGGAAGCAAATTATTCTACAACGGAGAAGGAGGCCTTGAGATCATTTGCGCTACGGCGAAATTTCGGCCTTACTTATATGGCATGCGCTTCAAATTAGTAAGCGAACACCACGCCTTGTGTTGGCTGGCAAACTTAAAGGATCCTTCCGGTCGCCTAGCACGATGAAGTCTCAGTCTCCGGGAATTGGACATCACCGCAGTCTGAAGTCCGGACGGAAGCTTTCTGATACCGACTGCCTGTCGCGCACCTCTGTAGAGCCGCCATCGGAAGGTGAGCTGGATGATCACGTCTTTCCAGGAACAATAAACGCAGCCGACTTTGCCGAGCATCAGCTAGCGGACCCAGAAATAAGAAGCCTCCCTGAGTACTAGGAAGGCAAGACTGACTTTGTCCCCAGAGTACTCAGGTGCTGATTCCCGTTGTTCCCCTTACGAAACGACATCCTGGTGAGAAGAACATTTCTCCATCCCATGCAAACTACCTCCTCGCTGTGCCCGCTGGACTCCGGTCAGAAGTCCTACACGCCTTGCACGACGATGAAACAGCCGGGCACGTCGGGTTCCCTCGTGCACTGGGAAGATTACAAGAGAAACAATAGTGGCTGCGCCTGACCGTCGACGTTTCCCGCTACATCAAGATATGCCATGACTGCCAAGAACGCAAAACACAGCCGGCAAGGCCAGCGGGATTACTAAAGCCGATAGAGCCTCCTTGCCAACCGTTTCAGCAAACAGGAATGAATTTGCTGGGACCCTTTCCAACGTCGACATCCAGAAATAAGAGGATCGTTGTGGCGACGGACAACTTCACCTGCTTCGCTGAGACGAATGCTCGGCCGAAAGGCAGTGCAGCGTAAAAGGCGAAATTCTTCGTCGGGAACATCCTGCTGCGACATGGCGCCTCAGAAGTCCTCATCACCGACAGAGGAATGGCATTTACAGCAGACCTCACCCAAGCCATGCTACAACACAGCCAGACAAGCCAGGGGAAGAGAACTGCCTACCACCAACAGACGAGCAGTTTACTGAGCGGTTACGGAACGGCTAAACAAGACGCTCACCGACATGCTAGCAATGTACGTCAACGTCGAGCACAAGACATGGGATGCCGCCTTGCCTTACGTAACCTTCGCTTATTACACTGCTGCACAACAAACAGCGCATATGCCGCCATTTAAAGGGACACTAAAGACAAATACTAAATGACGCTAAAGTGACAGTTTACTGATCGAGAATCTCTAAGGCGTCAATATTATCGCGAACAGAGCCTCAATAATTGAAAAATTGAGGTAAATTCAAGACATGATTAGAGACTCCCTCCGGATATTCAAGCACTTGCCGATGACGAAAGCACTCCTCAGTTAAATTGTGTCACTAGTAGTCTACTACTTGATACGAACAACATTCTCGTGTTGTATTATAATATGAAATAAAATGCGACTTGTCTAGTTTCATTTCGGCTTTCACATTTTAACGAAGTTGTTCTGACCCTTGAAAAGAAAATAGACGAATTGGAGAACCACAGTAGAAGACCTAATTTGATTATTTTTGGCCTAACAGAACCAGAGAGTGAAAACGGCGAATCATTGGAAACAGCCGTAAATAAAGGTATCTTTCAAGAACTTCTCAAACGGAACCCGATAGCTATTGAACGAATACATAGATTGGGTCGTCCGTCCACAAATAAGAAACGACCTGTCATCCTGGGATTGTTCGATACAAGAGACAAAGCGTTCATTTTTAAACAATGCCACAAGCTGAAGAACACTACTATATCAATAAGTGAAGACTATACGCGAAAAGTTCGAGAAGTTAGAAGCAAGCTGTGGGCAAGTGCGAAAGAAAACCGCGAGAAGGGTGATAGAGTTTCCTTAGCTTTTGACAAATTATACATCAATAGGACAGCTTATATTTGGAGCGAGGAAACAAATCAAAGAATTCCTGTTCTAAAAAACGACGCAGAAAAACCCTACCGCCCCATGACCCGTCGTCACGCGCAAGCGCAGAAATAGGCACGAGAGTCGCCGATGAGCCAGAAAATGTATCAGAACTTTCGTGTTTAGAAATCTACGAACCCGCCATCCACTGAAATTCAGTTTCAGCCAAGGGGAAACGTCTGCATATCGTGAATTTTAATGCTCGTAGCGTGGTGAACAAGATAGATTCCCTAGAAATTCACTTGCTACAACACGATCCTCACATCGCAGTCATAACGGAAACCTGGTTGCGTAGCGATATAACAAATGAACTCGTTTTTCCACCCCATTACAAAGTATTTCGTAAGGATAGACTGCGCAGAGGCGGAGGTATAGCGGTTCTAGTTAAAGATCGAATCGGAGCCACGCTTATCGGTGATACTCCCGAACTAGAGTACCTATGCGGCAGGTTATCGTGCTGGGGTCAATGCTTTGTGCTGTTCGCATTTTATAGACCACCTGGTGCTACACGAGATTACTTGAATAAATTTAAAGAGCACATGTCTATCTACCAAAATAAGAAAATTTTTCTGATCGGCGATCTTAACTTGCCTGGTATCAATTGGGAGCTCCTCCAAGCAAACAATAAGGCCGATGCAAATGCTAACATTATTTTTGACATTATGTTAACACATGATCTTATTTAAGTGGTTAATGAACCCACGCGTGTGCAAGGGTCATCATGTTCTATATTAGATGTTATTTTTTTAAACCGCACCTTTTCCGAGCATACCGTGTCAATCGAAGATGGCTTATCTGACCATTACCTTATTGCACTTTTCTTGCCTATTGTCAAAACTACCGTTCCTAAAACTTCCAATACCAAATCTTTTAAAGATTACACCAGAGCGGATGACGCCAGCATAGTTGGCTGCATGGAAACTTGTCTTACGCGCTTTGCAGATAGTGGTAGTAATGTGTCTGCACTTTGGACCGCGTTTACTACAATGTGCAGGCATTGCATAGATACATTCATACCCATTAAAACTAAGAAAGTAAATAAAAGTACGCCTTGGATGACGCGTGGAATAATACAACTAAAGCGCAAAATCAAACGAATAATAGAGAAGCATCCACGCACAGTCGTTATCACGGAACACCAAAAACACCTGTCATGCGCCGTGCGCGATTCAAAAAATTTTCATTTTTCCACATTTCCCAACTTTATAAAAAACACACCGGATAAGTTTTGGGGATACCTTGGCAATAGCAAGAAGACTATTACGGAAACTGCAGTTAATGGAACCATTCTTAACGACTTGAATGCCATCGCACAACATTTTAACACTTATTTTCATAGCGTATTCTCCTGTGCGCGATCAGGCCCACCTTTGAGTTCTGCAGTTTTTGAAGAGCATGAGGCGAACTTTATATCTTACCGTGGCATTGTGTCTATGTTACTCAATTTAAAAACCAAAACAACCCCTGGCCCTGACAACCTCCCGAATGTGTTTCTTAGGCGATACGCCGAAACGGTTGCCAAATTCTTAGTTGTATTATTCAGAGCATCTTTGTTAAGCGCGAAAGTGCCTGAAGATTGGAAGATGGCTCGAGTTGTTCCGGTCTTTAAGAAAGGCGATCGATTATTGCTTGAGAATTACCGCCCCATATCATTAACGTCATCTTGCTGCAAACTTTTCGAGCACATAATCGCAACTCGCATTAATGAAATTTTAGATGAACACTCCATACTAACAAGTGCTCAACATGGCTTCAGAAAAGTTTGTTCCACTACCACATTATTGGTAACAATAATTGATTCAATTGCCAAAGCTTTGGATGCCAACGGTCAAATCGATGCAGTATTTTTGGACTTCATTAAAGCATTCGATAGGGTAATTCACAGAAAGCTAATTTTGAAATTAAGGAACATTAATCTTCCGGACATCATAATTACCTGGATTACAGACTATCTGGATAATCGCCAACAGTATGTTTCAGTTGATCATCACAACTCGGGATATCTACCAGTTACTTCAGGTGTTCCCCGGGGCAGTGCCCTGGGTCCATTGCTCTTTCTTTTATATATTAATGACATTGTTACCGTCGTCAAACCAGTAACACAAATAAGGCTGTTTGCAAATGACTGCGTTGTATTCCCTACTATTAAGTTCGTGTATGATCAGAAGGAACTTAACTCTAGCTTGAATAATATATTTTTGTGGTGCGAAGAATGGGGCATGGCTGCAAACATAGATAAAACTGTCTCTCTTCGCATAACGCATAAAAAGAATCCCCTGGAATACACGTATCAAATGGGATCTGTTTCATTAAAGCAAGTTGAGAGTTACAAGTACGTTGGCGTAACGTTCACTAATAACTTTTCTTGGAACCTTCACATTGACAACACATGTTCTTCCGCCTTTCGGAAGCTAACCTATCTGCGACACAAACTAAGAAATGCCCCTTCAAACGTTAAGTTACTCACTTACCTAACCTATATCCGGCCAAAACTTGAATATGCTTGCGTTGCATGGGATCCCTATACTAATGTCAATGTTAACAAACTTCAGAGAATACAGAGAAAATCTGTTCATTTTATTTATTATAAGTTCAAAAGCTCGGATTCTCCGTCAGAGTTGATGTTGGCTAACCATATTCCTTCGCTTGAACAAAGAAGACAGAAACACAGGCTAGACTTTTTACATATCTAATTATTCACAAATTAGCTCTGGACCCTTCACTATATGTAAGTCATCTCTCCACTAGGTATACACGACACCATCGTCCGGACACACTGACATCTCTCTATGCTAGGACAGACAGCTATAAGTTCTCCTTCTTTCCCCGAACTATTTCTGAATGGAATTTGCTGCCCGCCCCTTACAACATGTGACTATGCTTTATGTAAGTTTTTATTGTCTTGTTTTTTTCTGTATAGAATGTGTTCTTCCTGTAGAATGAGCGGGGCAGGCCCTCGGCTCTCAAACTCCCTTGCCTTTGATGTGCAATTCCCTTGCCTTCTTTTTTTACACAGTTCTGTTTGCACCATTATTTGATTTAGCTATTTTGTTTTGATCTTTTTACTAAATGTTTCTGTGAGCTATATATCATTGTAAAGTCTATATATTTTATGAATGTTTACGAATGTATCTTGTATATGTCTTGTACTCAATGTCTGCCCGTCCTGCAAGGACCACATTGTGGTCTGCAGTATGTACTAAATAAATAAATAAATAAATTTCATGTTTAGAAAAAAGAACTCAGAAATTACCGTCGACAACGACGTGGGCGGTCGAAAGGTTTCGTTCTTAAGCCTGTTTCACATGATGCGATTTTCGTCGTTTGCAATGAAAATTGCAGTCGCAGTGCCGACCCCCCGATTTTCGGCTGCGACGAACCGGTTGGTCGCACCGTCGCAGCGATCGCTGCGATTTTCCGTTGAAATTACGCGGAGAGCTATCAAGGAGCTATTTCACCGGTTTGTTTTGGAAAATGGCGTCTCGCACAACAAGTGCATTGCGCGGAGACGTGACTGCCGAATTCGGTACGTACGGGAAGGGAGAATAAAAAACTTGTACCGCAGATTCCATTCTCCCGTTTCTATGCGGTTGTTGACACGCTACGCAGCAAATGAAGTGCATTTTGACGTATGCTTCGTATGCATTTGCGAGTTGTCAGTGCTAGGTGTTCGATCCCCACCAGACGACGAGGTCGTCACAATTTTCTTTTGTTCAGTAGCATGCAAAAATCGCGCTTACGGAGCAGCTTGAATTATTTCAACCTCGGTAAGGGCAAATGACAAGACAGCAAAGTACCCGAAGTTTCAACGTTGTGCTGAACGCGGTACCGTTCAGTTGCATTTTCTTGTCGGTTTTCAAGCATGAATTTCCCGATGCATCTTGAAAGCTTATCTTATCTCTTATTAAATTTGACAGAGCAAAAATGTAGGTCATCATAATGAATTAGCTACGATAGCGTTAAATCCGTCCGTACATGTAAAATATTACATGCACGTTAAGTTGCACCTCTTCTCCGGAGAATGTTTTGTTCTTGCACAGAAATCAATAAACATTGATTATGTTGCGGACTTTGTATCCTTACTGCATCTGTATTAACACTTGCTTTGAAAGGCAATTAACTCTACAGCTAGTAGATTAAGTAAATTACTTGCTTGCTATAGTGGCACAGTGACAACGTACCATCCTGCACCGTCATGTAAAACCCGTGCAACAATGCGCAAAGCAGGCAAATGGCCTGTTCTTGTGGGGATAAAACAGTATAAAACGACACGCCGAAGAAAAGTAAATCAGAACTGGGCAGCGAAGTCAGCCAGTACAAGCAGTTCTTGCACGTTCACAGCTGATCAAGTGTGTAGAAACGCTCATGCCTTACATGTTTCCAATAACTTCGTGATCACATATATTAGTGCGTAAACCCATATAACGATATCAGCTGTGATTACTCTCTATAAGTAATGAAATACCATGGTTCTTGCAGAAACATATCATCCTAGGATTTTAGAACAAATTTCTGCATTTCAACTGTGCACAATATGTGGTTTATTCAATCAAGGAGAACAACTTGGGATTTTTTGCAATGACAAACTTATTCCAAATTTTGCTTTCATATAGGCAAGAAAAATATCTATAGACAAAAATATTGTGCTTCAGTTTATTCACCTGCCACTGTGGCTATAGCATTCAGCTGCTAACACAAGGCGAGGGGTTGATTTGCCATCCATGGAAGTCGCATTTCGATGGGAGTCATAGATAAAAAAAATCTCTTGCACTTAGATTTAGTTCATCACCTTTTATTGAACCATTAAACTTCAAAATACTATTGCACAGGGGGCCATGCTTATGCAAAATCTAACACCAATAGAAAGCAAAGGGCAGAATTGTTACACAACCATCTTTCGTAATAATTGGAGTGCGTAAATATTCATTGCATAAATATGTATTGTTCAACAGCACTGCACAAATAAGCATAATCAGGTATAGCAAGTACTCTGTCGGGAAGCTGGTTCTACAGATGTATAAATGTCAAGGCATGAATGCTCATACTACGTCGCAAACATAGCATAAAAAAGAACATTTTTCAAGAGTTGTCCTTTCTGGCAGATATGAGTGGGCCTTAAGCAGCAGAAACTTTATTGCAGGACATTGTGTAAAACCGCTTATGAAAGAATGAAGAGAGTGAAGAGGCCTTTAACAGCAGTGCTTCATGCTACTCTAATAAGAGGAACGATGAGAAAACATTTCTGGTAGAGCACTCAAACAGTAACTTTCTGAAAGACAGAAAATTCCAGGTGAGCGTTGGAGGTACATTTGGCCAACCCACACCAATAACACAGGCATACTACAAGAAACACTACAGCCTATGGCGTATTACAGTCTATGGGAAAGCTATCTTATACAGAAATCAAGAATGATCCAACAAGCCCTCGAAAACACTGCAGACTTTCTTGGCCAGTCTGGCCTCTCGCTTTCTGTTAAGTCAGCTCATATCGACGTCGGAAAAGAGACTAGAATCAAGAACTACTCCAGATTGCACATTGTGCTCCCGATAGCTGGAGAAACATACCCGCAAGTCAACATCCACAAATCCTCAGCTAGTGTAAGACCATGACAGCAGAGCCGGAATGTGGGTGAGACAATTATGCCATGCCTGGACGCAAATTCTACACCTTATGAAAAGAATAATCTTGAAATCATGCGGGGTGGACGAGCGGATACTATGCAAAATCGCAGATGCTGTGCTTGTGTCCAAGGTATGGCACGGTATGAATTACCAGAACCACACAAAAAAGACAACTCATCGAATGCAGGCATCGGGTAAAAATAGGTATTTCCGACTTTACCTTGCTTGAAGACTTCTATGAGAAAAAACAAAATGAACAAGCGCCTAGACAGAGTAGAGTTGCAACCTGCAGCACAAATTCTTTGCCTCAACAGCTCAGAACCTGGTCCCAAGATACTATACCAGCTAGCACATGAGATGCAAGGACGACTACCCCTCCCTTCAGGAACAACCTCGGGAGCACGTGAACTTGACACACAACAGGCCATACCGTGAAATATGGGGTCAAACAATTAGGCCAGGAGACTATGCTACTGCTAATCACACAGAGCAGGTTCCTAATAATGAATATGCAAGCAAACATGAGGCCCACATAGCACACTGGTGCGGCAATAGCAGTGTAACCGTAGTATGACACTACATAAAACTAAACCCCATATAAGTGCGTACCATTCCAGGTCATGCTACACCTAGAAAAGCTGAAGTGAAAACAATCAAAGCAGCACTTGTAGTGCAGATTACACCCTGCACATCACCCTGTATGTATTCACCAGAAACTGTCTGGGTCTGCACATCACACAAGAATGTCAGGAAAATCAGGAGATTGACACGCGATTTGTAAGCACATGGCCAGAAATTAAATTGCAGGATACATAGCCATGCAGACATTCCAGGACACAAGCGGGCTTATAAGCCTGACATAATAGCTGAAAACTGCATGAGTTTGTGTGTATTCATTATTAACTAAAGTGGAACAGATAGACAACAGGCAAGAACGAAGCGCTCTGTGTGTCCACTTCGTTTTTGCCCATCGTATTTCTGTTGCACTATAGTTAATGAATTCATAAGGCAGCACAGAAGAATAATACCTCTGGCCCAAGGGCCCGATTTCACGCACGCACGCACACACGCACACACACACATACACACTCACGCACACACACACACACACACACACAAATGTTGCAAGAGTACATAGCATGAAGCAGTATCAACAGGATGACACTAGAGATGGAGAAAGAAAACTTAACTCTGTTCCTGGAACAAAAGCACATTGATAAGCTTAGAGATATAGTCATTGCTTAACACTTTCGAAATGAATAATTATAGCTTGCTATCGACATTGAAGCAGCCTTCCGACAGTAAGAAAAGGAATCAGTTTTTCCAGCTCTGAACACTGAATTGCAGGAAATGCAGGCAGGCATAAAATTCTGCCAATATAATCTGTTTAGGAATACCAGATTCGAATAAACATTGAGACTTGCATTTGTACTTTCTCTGGCTGAGCAATCTAGCTTGAAATGACTCCCATAAGCATGTCGTAACAATGTTGATCTAATACAGGTTAAATGCATGACTAGCTTAAGAAATCTGGATGATTGCTATAAATTGCAATGAAGACACTATAATATTTAATAACATTAATAATATAATAATAATATTTATTTCCACAAAACAGGCTAACTGTGAGCGGCGTGCGAGGCTGAGCGGAACGCTGAAAAATTCTACGGCAAGTGCGCCTGCCGTGGGCCTACGATCCTGCATTATGGGTAGCAAGTATTGATATCGTCTTTTTGTTAGAAGTTCCGAGTATACTACCAGCGCGAGATACAGGACACCAAAGTGGACGAGAAGCGTGTCTTTTAGAATGCTATGTTACAACGTACAGGTTTCTACTAAAGTGACGGTAACTGCTCGAAACATTTGATACGTCAGCTTTCGCGCCTTTAGAAATATTTATAGAGGGCTGCCATACATATATTCCCAGCGCAAGCACGGCGATGGACGAACCAGGCTAGCGCTAAGGTTGAATTTCACAACACAATTTTCATTCCACGTCGTAATCACACAGATCATGTGAGGCTTCGTTCAGGGGCACTGCGGGCTTTCGGGTTGGCGCTTCTTGTTGCGGTTGGAGTAGGAATATGGCTAGGAGAAGGAACCACATATGCGCAATCATGGGCAATATACACGCATCATTTTTTGCAGAAGCTGACGCCGAGCACTGGTAGCGCGATGATCTCGTTGGGCTGAGACGACGACTTCGTGGCAGCCGAATTCCGAATACTGCATATGCGGTGAGGGTAGCTATATGAACTTGTCGATAGATCATCTCGTAGATTGTTGTAGCACAGGCAGAACGAAACGCTCATAGAAGGTAGATGAGAGAACACGCTGCGCTGAACCACCTGCGAACAGCCGTTTACGTGCGCCATGTCGCACTGAACTACAGAAACCGCCGTCGCGCACTCCAAGAGAAATCGTAACTAACGTTTTTAAATTAGTAAACGTACATATTATTGGCCTCTAATCAAAAAGTCAATAATATTATAATGTAAACTTTTTATTCATTACAATGAAAGAATTATGCAGTGTGTGCCACGAAACCTGGCAGTACGCAACCCTGGGCGTCGCACCAGTCGCATTGTTGAAATCGCAATAATGTGAAATGAGCCCTGTAAAAATCGCATTAGGACGCGTGCGACTCCACCGATTTTCGCCGTTCCAGTCGCAGCCTGTGAAACAGCCTTTACTCGACTCTGCGCCGCCCACGCTTTTGCGTTTCAGTACTTTCCTGATCGCGTAGTGCTGCGCTGGCTTTGCTGGCTCGCGGAACTCGCACAAATTGCAAGTAGCAGAGAAGTCAACTTTCATGTAATGTCGCGGGATGCCCGAACGGTCTACGCCACTTGACCAAAAAACACCTGCAGTGGCGAATCCGCCGCGCTGTCTTGGCTCGGTGCTGCCCTCTGTCGGGCGCCTTTTACTCACCGACGGCAGCAAAGGACGGTGATGGCGTATGCAACGTCACCACTGCCCCAGTTAGGTGGCAGGAGATTTGAATTTCGAAAAAGTATTCAGACCCTTCAGATACAATCTTCTCGTAAACTAGGTCTTTTCTTGGCACTATACAAGCGTTGCAAGGCTTTTTGGAAATGTATTTAAACAGTCCACGTCGACTTAGCATTTGCCTTAAGTGTTCCTTTAACTTGGTTTACGGCAGGAACCCGACGACAATTCTCGACCTCATGCTGCCACACGTCACCGACGAAGATAATCTTGACGTCGCCACCTATATCCAGCGCGCCGAAGAAGCCCATCAGCTCGCCAGCTTGCTGATCAGGAACCAGGAAAGGACCGCAAGCCGGCCCTACAATCATCGACGACGCTCTGTGTAATAACGCCCCGGTGACCGTGTTTGGATCTGCATTCCAATTTGCCGACGAGGACTCAGCGAGAAAATGATATGGTGCTACTTCGGACCTTACAAGGTCATCCGACGTATTGGTACGCTTGACTATGAGATCGTGCCCGACAGAATTTCACAATCATATCAGCGCCGCGTACAATCTGAAGTCGTCCACGTGGTGCGTTTAAGCCTTTCTACGCACCCTTTCGAACTTAAGAACTTGGTTTCTTTGCAGCTTTGTTGTTGCACTTTGTTATTTATGCGTGGTTTTGTTTTCACTTTCATACTTGTTTGTAGCATCGGGGCGATGCTTTTTAAATGGGGTACGTTGACACGTGTAATCACTTATCCTTTTCCCGAGGACTGCATTTTTCCTATTAACTAAAAGTTATCGCTCCGAGCACAACACGCGCGAATGCTTGGAACTTACTGGAATGTTATCGAGGGTTCTACCCCTTGTCTGTTGTCACTGAAGCTTGTGTAATCTGATTGCATGCACGACGGGAATTGTGTAGTACTTTCCGGAAGACACGCGGGCATCAGCGACTACTCCGTACCCTTCGATGACTCATGCATAAAAGCCGACGGCCTCAACCGGCAGATGAGATTTTCGATCATGGCCGACGGTGTTCGGCGCTGTCATTGCGCTTTGAGTGCAGCCTGCTTTTCTCGGCACCAGTTTGCCCAGTAAAGGGTTAATTTCGCCACAGTTTTGCTACTGTGTTCTTCAGCGTCACCATCACGTGACGATATGTTATCGGCAGCGTTTAAGTAACGCTATATTTCATTGCCAAGCGTTGCATGACATTTGTTTAAATTTGTTAGCGTATAGCTCCGCGCTACCTTAACAGATGCGCGACGTGCAAATCGGAGCGATGTCTTAGTGAATGTTCAGTTCACCTGAAGAATTCCGGCTGAGCGCAACTCACGAAGACGCTCGAAAATAATGCGATTTGCTTTCAGGCAAAGTAGCCAGAGGCCATATTGGTAAAGAAACATTTATTTACAATCTGTATTATTATACGCATGCGCCACAAGTACCACAACTTGCACACCTCCAGATGAAATAAAGCTTCACTATACGCGGCCTCTCAACCGCGTCCAATATTTTTCCATCAGAACTATATGATATAGGATCAGCCTGTCGAACTTCTAATGAACGAGAACGCGAATCAGGTACGAGAGCCTATTTTGTCTCTTTATTCAATCGGACATGAACCCGTGGAGTCCGCTCGCTGCATCTGAAGAGCACATTGAAAGTTGTTACATACCGGAAAGCGCCTTTCAAATACAAAGAAGGCCAACCCCATTAGAATTGTACGGAGCACGCTCACAATTCCGGTCACTCACTTTTATCTGCGTCATTGGCGCGGGAAATCCCATATCGATGCCGATGGCCCCCTTCCGTGACGGCGAGCACAGCAGGCTTATGGCTTCGGGCATGCCGTAGATGTTCGCCAAGCATTCCAGCTCACTGCCGAAGGCCTCCAGGGCGGCGTCGTATTGTGGCTTGCTCAAGGCGCTTCCGCCAGTACAGACGAATCTCAGTCCACTGATGCGCTGGCCCGTACGCCGAATCTCTTCCACCAGATATTGGAGGTGCGATGGAAGGAATATGGCAGCCGTCGCCTGGACAATAATATGCAATTATTGAATTATTTATTTATTGGGTCCACGAACAACTGCGAGGTCCTGGTGCTGGTACACAAGAAAAACAGCAAAAAGAAGGTAAACATGTAATGCAACTATGGCTAAAAGTTGTGAAGAAGAAATTGATTGAGAAAACAAGAAATTGCGGCACAACACTTCCCGCGATGACTGTCGACAGTAATGCATTAGCAATGAATCAATGTCGCGCAAAGCTTATTACCACTGCAGAAACCAGTTATGTATGAGGCCTGTACTGCAGCGGGGCACCTCTTTCGCGCTTCCCTAAAAACTCTAGGCGCCACCTAGCACCGCCGCAGCGAAGCCTCGCGTGACATCCAAAATGCATGGCGCGCCAGTGTGTGCGAACGCTGAGAGCATAGAGTTTCTGACTATAACACCTAGAAGGAAATTTGGCGCCACCGTCTATGGCAATTTCTAAAGGGCGCTGTGACGTCATGGGAATGACGCTATATGTGTCTGCGAGGTTTGTGTTGGCTGGTATTGTAAGAGGCTTCGTCTAAAACGTGGAAATGGCTACACAAATAACGCGTCCTTAAAGTAAAATCTTCATAAAATGTTTCGAATCACGCAAATTGCATCTTTACTCACCTACAATGCATGACGAAGCGAAGAAAAGCAAGAACAGACGACAAACTGGGCTGCTTTCCCGTGCTTTATTCTAAACGCGTTGCACCATCTATTGGCACTGCTGAAAAGTATATGCGCGTGGAGTCTCAGACAAGAAGCATGGCGCGCCCATGCCTGTGAAAGCTGAGCATTGTTCCCTCACTTGGCGAACACTTGGTAGTATTCAGCAGCGTACCTTTTTGGGCTGCTTGGTGCATGATTTCAATAACAATTACTAGCACGCCAAGGACGAGACAGTAAAATTCAGACACACACGAACAGTGGTTGGAAGTTAGCGCTCGTACTGTTCGTGTGTGTCTGAAGTTTACTGTGTCGTCCTCTGAGCACTATTAATTGTTATTCAAAACTTAGTGGCACAGTGTAAGTGAGCCAAGTTGGCGAGTCGTTTATTCAAGAGAGGCGCACTTATGCCCAGTGCATTTGTGGCACAGCCTGCAACTGCATCGAGTTGCTGTCCTTGAGGAACCTTTGTGACGTGGGTTTGATCTCGCTCTGCATCAGATAACTTTGCGCGATCTTTTCCGTCATTGAAGAACGGCAGACACTTACTGTCATGTACCCAGTGACCCAAGTTGGCATCAAAGAGATTAACTGTAGACCAGCATAGACCGAATGGCAAATATCCAGCTGTCCAAGTCGGCGTCGAAGAGTTTCTTCGAACTGCGGTGCCTAACCAGTCCCGCGTCTACAGTGGCTCATGGCGCGAAAGAGGTTCGTTGAAGAGCGGTACACATGTACCCATTTCCAATTACTTAGGGACCTAAGTTGATTCGATGGTTAGTTTCGATCCCTGTTAACAAGCACACCAGACTGATGCACTATTGGACCCCTGACTAGCTAGTGACCCTCGTAGGCCGGTAACACGTCAGATACAAATGTAGATAGATAGATAGATAGATAGATAGATAGATAGATAGATAGATAGATAGATAGATAGATAGATAGATAGAAAGCCCCCGGAAATTACGTTAATTATCCAAAGAATACTAATGCAACGCATTAAAAACAACTGGATACACTGTTACGTAATAAACAGCAATAGAAGAATAACGCACAAATGAAACACGCAGAATAAGTAAGGAAGGAGGGAGAAACAATTACAAGTCAGGATTGGAGCACTGCTGGAAAGAAGCCTCAATCAAAAGTGCGAAGCACCGAACAGAAACATTATGCGTGGTTCTGCTATCGCAAATACCGGTGACCAGCGGAGCCGGGGAAGGCCAGTAAAGTAGTGCCAAGCCGCACACTTATGACATCTTCGGCTGGTCGTTTCTGAAATGGTGATATTGATCTAAAGAAAGGAAAGACGCTTGATTCGTTTCTGAGCGCTCTAGAGCGTTCTCGCGAGCGGCGTTGTCTTAGGCTGGTTGAAAGATGGGGCGCGCCCTGCTTTCGGCTGGTGCTTCTAGATTGCTTTCCTCCATCTTCGAGCACTCTGAGGCGCTCCGAGCCCTGTCGTCGAAGCAGTCGTCGAGATTGAAACGCCATCACAGCGCCGCGTCGCTGCTGTTGGCGGCGTCCCACCGTAACCTAGGCAACCTAAACCGCTGCATGCTGGCGTCTCGGCGAACGCTCGTCCCGCCGGCGCGTCCGCCGGTTTTCCCAGCAGCGCCGGGAGCTTTGGATAGGCGAAACATCGGTCGTTGGGACGTTGGCAGTAGTCACGTGGTTTCGCACCTGCCCTTTCCTCCTACGAGAGCGAATCGCACCTTCGGCTTGCGCGCTTGTCTTCTACCTCTGAGCTCGGGGAACGCCGGATCTGCCCGACTCTGCTGTGGGGGATGCAGGCGACGAGTCGAAGATACCATTAGCCTAACTTTTTCTGGGCTTCTCTCAGCTTCGCTGGTCTCTGGTGTTGGCGATAGCAGAGGCACGCTTAATTTTTCTCCGTGTTCCTTGCCTACGGAAGCTCTCGCCTGCGTTCTGACTGCGCCGAGGTGAGGCGAAATGAAAGCGCGCCAAGCGTCTCAACGCGCTGGTTTGGCCGCGAGGAGTCCAGAACTCAAAGGAACACTCTGTGGCGTTCGATTACACACTCTTGCTTTTTTTTCTGCTGCTAGAAAAGAGGACCGACGAAGCGAACGCGCGGGTTTTTATCAGAGACCGACGCAAGAGGGAACTGCGTGCGAGTGTGCCCTCAGACCCACACCCACTTCCAGCGAGCCTTCCCAGGTCGGGGCAGGTGCTGCTGCATAGGCTCCGTTCCGGCTTCGTCCTCACACCGGATGTGCTGGAGCGGTGGCGGCAGTACCGGCCACTCCGGGAAAGACGCTTTCCATCTCCGTCTCCCAACTCCCTTCCATTGCAGGAACCCGGCACTCCCACAGCCTCCGCGGACCAAGAAGCGCTCCAGGCGCCACACAGGTGCCCTGACTGCGGCATGGCGTCGTCCTAGGAGGAGTGGATTAGACCGGCAACTGGCTCGATGGAATGATTCCGACAGGGTCATTCTGGACTCGCTCTTGGCTTTCGCCAAGGACGCGCACCTTCTAGGACGGCTCTGAATACACCTCCCGCCTTCTCTTCCTACACCCCATTATAGGCCTTCGCGCCACCCCATAATAAATACATTTTGTCATCATCGTCATCATCGAAGAGCAATGACGTCACACCACCTGTGTCCCCGCCGCGCCGCTCCTTCTTCCCCGTTAGAGGCTCCACCATCCTCGCCGTGTCGCTATGCTGCGCGATGCTATTCTTATATTCTTGTTTCAGTCTCTCTCATTTCTCCTCGCCAGCTCGGTGAAGCTGCGGACGTCAAGCCCAGCGAGGTTCTAACAGCTCCACTGTAATAGGACACGAGGAGAGCATGACACTTGTAAAGATTTTGGCATTTTGTGGAGAGGAGAACCTCTGCTGAGAAAGGCAGGAACATGGAAAGGCCTATTTTCCTTGGTAGTTTCTGCGGAACCAGAGTTGAAACAAAAACTAGTAGGTCCGATCATGTAATAATTTAAAGGGTTAACATCGCGCACAGCCCTGTGTCCTGTTGTTCCTCACTCTGTCTGCGTCTGTGTGTGCTGTCAACACTTTAAGATGCTTTAGCAGCTAGCCCACCGAACCATCCATGTAATATTTGCATGAATAATGTTGTATAAAAAGAAAGTGTCGTTGCGACTACGTCTGCAGTAAAGTAAAAGAAGGGCAGGATGATTATTCAATTTTTAAAAGTCGTTGTGTGAGGTCAGAAAACAAGCGCGGACTTTTCTTGCACATACACATTTAAAACGCCATTTGCATTACTTGCGTTCTTTTATACTACTGAGACAAATTAAAATATTGGGAGACCAATTAATGTAAACAATTTCGGGAAGGTAAGTGTAGTACCGAAATCTTTTGAAAGTCCGTAGACGCAACCGAGCACGCGCAGTCTTCGTGATGCTACGGATTTGATACGCAGTATCAAACAATTCAGCGAGCTCGCTTACTTCAACAACCCTCGTCAACAGTACATGATCAACAGAATAAGGAAAGACGATATTCCGAGTGTTACGTGAATTAGACTAAATTATGGCTTTTGATGAGCATGGAGGGAGCCTACCACAATTGAGAAAATGAATACGTGTCGGCCTGCAGGTGGGCGGCGTCTTCGGTAATGTGTGTGTCCTTAAATGTTTTGGTGTAAGGAAGTGTAAAGAAGAAATGCAGACTTCGGAATTTCTGCGGAAACGCCAACGTCAAAAAATTGCGTGTGGTTTAGTTCTGCTTAAACCTAGTTGAATTGCGAAAGGAAGAGCTGCATGGCTACACTTGTGGTGTTAGTTTGTGGTTAAGCGCTTGGTTTAGCTATATTGTATAGACACGACAAGACACACTGTTCAGGTAAGGACTAGGCTAGGTAACGACTAGGTAACGTCTACGCAGCGTTCCATTCCGGCGCTCTCGAGAACTCAAAACGGTCTCTTCCGCAGTTGAAGAGTCACTTCGGGAAGTGGCACGACTTCTTCCAGCCGCATCTTCGTTACGACCCTTCTCCAGCCGTGCGGCGCGTTCTTCGGGCGTCTCTTGAGCGCGTTGTCCCTTCCTCGCTTCCTTCTGTCGCTGTTGCGTCTCTTTCGTGCTCTCCATAACTACTAAACACGCTCCGGCAAAGCGCAGATATATATATATATATATATATATATATATATATATATTGTCACGTGGTAGTGACGGTGAAGAAAGCAGCAATACGGTGGAATACAAAACAAGCTTTTATTGGGCGATACTGTGCCCACAAAAGAGGCTTCACTTATAGCACAAGGATAGCGGCGAACGCGGTCGGCGATCGTCGAAAATCTGATCAGCGAGTCAAGCGCGTCGGCTTTTAAAGAACAGTCGTCGAATGTTCCAGATTAACCGATGGGACCCGCGTGTCTTCCACAAAGTTCTACACTATTCGCGTCGCGCATACATGCAATCAGATTACACAAGTTGCGGTGAAAGACAGTGGACGGAAACATCGATAACATTCCAAAAACTGCTTTTACATGCTGGCGCGTCCTGCGCTGCGCGATAACATTTGTTAGGCGGCCAAACGTGGTCGCCCGATAAAGATAAGTACATGTGTCAATATATAGACCTCTTCATCGGGCGAGGAGGATAGGGCGCGCGCAGAGCCTTTCCTCCTCTCTGGCTTGAGCGATCCGGTGCGACGCTGCTTGAAAGTATTGCTGTCGCGTGCTACGGAACGATTTCGAGATGTTTTAGATCGTACTTTGTGAAATTTAAGCCATGTTCGTTCATATAAGGTCGTCAGGGAAGCTTTTCGGTGCATCGGTAACTACAGTAGGCGGAAATACCTCTTGGGGGCGCAAAAATGCGACGCGCTTTATCAGCCGCGGTGTACGCACATTATCAGTCGCGGTGTGTCTATGTGTTGTGAACCATTTTGCTTATGTCGGTTTTAATTCAGCAAAGAAAACCGGTGTCTCTATTAGCAGCATGAAATGGTAAATCTGCTCACTATCTGATCGCTTGGCGTAGGGAGTAAAACATAGAGCATACAGCGCATGCTCGTGCACGGCCAAACTAAGTCAACCACGAAACATCTAAGCGGCAGGTGCTATCAAATATTTGTGATGCGCCGCCATCGTTCTCGCGCATTTCAAGTCTAGTAGGTTTCAAATTAACATGTCTACGCTAGCCTTCCTGTATGAGGCCGATGGCGCTGCTCAACAAAGCGATCACTGCAGTTGGTGAACCAGCACGATACATATGTAAGCTGTGCGCTTCGGCATTGCCTTTTTGGCCTATATACAGCCATAATATATGAGAGGGATCGCATAAAAAGAATGCGATGCCTATTTTTGAGAACAAAATTTTCGTTATAAGTGTGAGTGCGTCGTAGAGAACGGAACGAACACAACCGAAAGAAAAAATTATCTTATCATCCTCTTTCTCGAAAAAGCAAGAGAAAACGGGCTAACGCCGCAGTACGACCTCGCATAGTCACGCCGCGCAACGTTTATATATATATAACCGCTGATGCCGTATGCTTGGACCATGCGGTATATAGAACAAAGATATCTGTAATCCAGCACCTACCACTGCTTAGGATGCCTGCACGTTTGTAAAGAGTCCCTTTGCTGGACAAGCTTAATTCAGGCTGTAATGTATGCTACTATTGCTTGCCAAAACTATTTTATTCAGGGGCGGAAACCTCATCCATCGAACGAAGTAGTCACGCAATGTAACCTTCAGCGAACAGTTTGAACGCTTGTCAAAGTATACCATCACAGCTCCTATCGTAGCAGAACGTTACCCACGCTGGTACGGCCGTGGCGTATGTTTCATGGCTCCCAAACCGCAGCTTAGAAATAGAGGATAATACTGCAATAAGGTCACATTAGTTAATGGAATTCAGAAATACACAATTGATCTCCGAGGCTGATTGTAGGCTCAAATATGCGCGCAGGCATCGCGCTGCGTGTTCCGTCCACCTCAACGCCAGCAGAAATTCCGGCCATGACGCATCAAACCACTTCAGCACGTCTCACAGAACCGTTTACCACGAAGAAGACGCACGTCATACTAAACAGACCGCACGACCGCGAAAACAAACGCCAGAACCTACCACCGAGCGTATACCTGCCATGCAAAAGACCGCTTTCTCCCAAGCCAGTATGGTGCTGCTCATAGGCGGCGCCACTGCGTTCACAATATGGCGGCGCCTACGAAAAAACCAAGAGGCCCTGACGTCACTCTTTGGGAAGCTAAAGTGAAGCCGGAAGTTGGCGTTGCTCATGGCGTTGCTCCGCCTATCGGACCAGCTCTCCTCTCTTGTTTACATTTCTCGCGAAACCACGCCGCGCTGCGCGCAACCGTGCTGCTCGGACCCGCGCGCTCCGCAGCAATACTAAACAATCGTTAGCACGTTAGCATGATTCCGCCAAAGAGGGCAACATTTTCCGCGGATATTCCTTCGTCCGTTGCCATTGCCGTGGCGCGGTACATTGCGTAAAGCGTTGCATGCGCGTTCATTTCACGAACTTTAGTTCCTCCTGTCCCACCTAGCCACAGCAACATCCGGGAGAGCACGGTCCAGATAACGCAGCGCAACAAAACACGGAGACCAACGCAAACCTGCCCGCCGGCGCCTTTGCCACGGTACGATACCTACGGAGCAACACGTGTGAGCGCACAGAACCAAAACAGAGCCGCCATTGTGGCCCGAAAGGCGGGCTCGCTACGGCAAATAAATAAAATATCAGCAATAAAGAGGAGAACCTATTACGTCACTTCCTCCACACTTTTCTCCTAGCGCGCGGAGGGGGTAGGGCACGGAGGAAGGAAACTAAGGAGAGGCCCTGACGTCACTCTTTGTGAAGCAAAAGTGAAGCCGGAATTTGGCGTTGCTCATGGCGATGCTCCGCCTTTTGGGCCAGCCTCCTCGCTTGTTTACATCTTTCGCGAAACCACGCCGCGCAGCGCGTGGTGTCGCGCGCGGAGCGCGCGCGCTCGCGCAACATCTGGCAGAGCACGGTGCAGGTAACACAGCGCAACAAGACACGGTGACTAACGCAAACCCGCCCACTCAGCGCCTTTGCCACGGCCCGAAACCTACCAGAGCAACACGTGTGAGCACTCATAAACCATAACAACGCCGCCATTGTGGCCCAAAAGGCGTGGCCATACAACAGAAAAAATAAAAAAAGCAGCAAAAAAATGAGAACCTACTACGTCATTTCCGCCACACTTTTCTCCTAGCGCGCGGAGGGGGTAGGGCCTCTCCTTAGTTTCCTTCCTCCGTGGGGTAGGGCCTCTCCTCAGTTTCCTTCCTCCATGGAAAAAAACGCTCTAAGGGGATGGTGGTGGTGGTGATAACTTTATTGCACACAGGGGAGTTGCGGACACGCAGGTCCTTGGGCCCCCGCACGGCCCCACTGCACTCAAACGTTCATGTCCCGGAGGCTCATGACGCTGGCAGCCCGGCCTGTGGCGATGGCTTGCTTGGCCGGGTCCTCGGAGCGCAGTAGGGTTTCCCAAGCCTCCCAAGTAGTAAGGTGCTCCAGGCCCCGCGGGGGAGGATCCGTCGGGCAGAGGAAAAGAATGTGATCGAGAGTGGCTTTGGGGTGGTGGCAGAGGGTACAGGAGGGGTCGGTGTGGACGTGGTGATAGCGCGAGCGTATATAAGGGGAGGGTAAGGTGCGTGTTTGGAGCCGCCTCCAAAGTGTCTGGTGATAATTGTCGAGGGAGGGATGGGGTGGGGGGTAGAGCCTACGCTCAGTTTTGCAGGCTTGCGTCAATTCAGTGAATGAATGCATGCGCTCCCGTGAGAACCCTGGATCGGAGGCCGCCGCTGCCCGGTTGAGAAAACCTCGGGCTAAAGCGTTGACAGCCTCGTTTCCAGGATTCCCAGAGTGGGCAGGCACCCATATGAGCTCCATGTGGCGGGGCGGGTATGCAGCGAGAGAGTTCAGTATGCGAAATGCAGGGACGTGAACTCTCCCGCGAGCAAAATTTAGTATCGCAGTTTTAGAGTCTGATAATATATACCGGGCCTCCGTGCGCGTAATAGCTAGGGCAATGGCAGCCTCTTCAGCCTCCTCCGAAGTGGCAGTTGGGGATATGTGAAGGGTGGTAATCGGTTGTAGGGAGGGGTTCGTGATGGCAACAACCGCGTCCTCACCTTCTAAGGGGAACCAGCGCTGGATAGGCGGCGCGTCGAAAAGAGTGCGTTGCACGCCGCCCTGGCGACGAAACGCGGCATATTCCAGCCACACAACCAGACGACACACATATACGCAGCCGTGTTATACACCAGAACACCGTGAATTCAAAGCGCGCCGCCATATTGATGAGCGCCGGTCGCGCCATCTATCCCAAGCGCCGCGAAGTAGCAGGCCTGGGCTGCCACGCCGGGAGATGCAACCCGGCGCGAAAGCGAAACTTGGGCTTTTTAGCTGGGCGGAAGGCGTGTTTCGCGTTTTTTCTAGCCTGTCATTTTCGCTGTCTCGATTCATTCAAACTTCAAGACCTCATGCAAGTCCGCAATGGCCACACTGAGTGATGTGCAGACTGCAGAAGCGAATACATCGGGTAACCACGTAAGCACGTAACCTGTGAAGGATTTTACAGCACTGTGTTGGTGCCACATTTTATTAAAGCACGCAGAACATTGTCCTCTGCACTTTCAGTTTGGTCTTGTTTGTCATGGTCACTACTGGGTTGGCCGCGTTTGGCAACCAACTGGCGAGGTCGTTTGACTGCCTGATTAGCAGACGCCTGCCCTTCACCACCTGCACATTGAAAACAATATATATGTTATAGTAAGAAGGGCTGTAGTTCTTTCCCATGCCATCACTGTTGCGAAGACATAAAGTCCTCTCAAAATGAAATAGAAAATGCACCAAGCCAATTGTATCGTGCAACCCCTTAAGAGTACAACATTAAGAACACAAGCCTACAGTGCTCGAACAAGCAGCATGTGATGCTAAACCCGCACTCATTGGAAAATGAGGAACTACAGTAGTTATAATGTTAAACTACATGTGCAGTCAAAGCCCATATAACAGGGCGAGCATGACGGATGCAGGTTTTGTACAGTTGCACAAACCATGACAGGGCACATAAAATTACCATCCCTACTTAAAGCTGCATCATCAGGGAAGCCTTTGGTACAAGACAACAACCGCACCTGCATCCCAAAAAATTAGCCCCACCAACTGCAGCTAACTGGTATCAGACCTGTTTCGCTTGTGCGAGGCCATATCGGATTGTTAGCGCTCCCTTAGAAAACAGTAAAAGAAACTGGTGAGAACGAGCAAAATTTTGTTACAAAATACAACAATAATTAAGCACCTTATTTTCGTCGCCTTATGAACGGAAAAATTTTGCGCTTTGCCCTGCATAACAGCCCGCACGCAGTTTATAGCTCAGGATGCTCAAATGAATCCGTTACGAATGACACCTGCAACACCAGCTCGTAAAGACAGGCGCGCTGCAAGAACGCCTTCGGCGACGAGCAGTCGTTGTTTACGTTTTTGTCGACGCATGCTACGTGACGAGCAGACTTCGTTTTACTTTCATTAGCAATAACACTCACCAGCAGGGCAACATACTATCGTTTACAACTTGTCGTTCACGCTTAATGGTCATGCCGTGCAGCAGCTGCAAGTATCGCTAACCGCAAACTCAAATGTTCCGCTTAACCGTCGGGAGCTCTGCCTGAATGAAAACACGAAAAGGCTTGCCTTCTTGTTATAGCCAAGGCGAAGCACCGGCGCGGGATTCTGCTCTGTGGGCTTGTCCAGAAAGTGCTCGGAGCAAACCTGCGTGTTACACATATTACGTTCGTAGGGCGCAAAGTTGAACGTGGCACCAAAATATACACAGATCGAATACTCACTCGTGCATTTTCACTGGGTTGGTAGTTCTTCCTATTCACTGCAGTTATCCACCGGTGGCACAGCTTGTCATTCATCGTTGCGGATGGAAATCGGTGCAGGCTGAAAACACCGCCCCGGCACGATTCCCTACATGTATTGTGCTCTTCGCAAACAGCGCTAAGCAACCTGCTCCTTTTCCGCTGGTTATTTTGGCATCCAAACACGACACAACGATGCCCAGATGACTTCTTGTACTTTGGATTCGCGTGAACGGGCACATTTCCGCACTTTGGAGTCCTAGAGCTAGCGCTAGCCATGTCTGCTGGTCGCCGGCGAACACGCTTTGGCAGCCCAGAACAAAATGGCGCTGGTCGACCGGGCATACCGGGTGCGAGAGTATGCGTTCGATTAGCCTGGGTGCGAGGCTAGCGTGTTCTGGTCTATAGGCCGCGTGCACCGCCTATAGAGGCGCCACTGATAGCCACCTAGCGGGCGCTTCCAACAATACGCGTGGGAGCAGTAGCATACGACAACGCTTTGCAGCAAGGGTGACTGAAGTTCGCGGCTGCGATTTGTCCTTGGTTCGGGCGCCAGACTGCTTCTTCTGCGGTGACAGCTGTAGGGAAGACGCAGACCTCTGTGGGAGCGGGTATGAACAAGGTGTTACCGGTGTTTGGGGCAACATGGTCCACATACGCGCCAGGTGCGTCCCGCAGACAAACGCCATGAAGACCATTTACATGAAGTGGAGCTCATGTAAACTAGCCGACAAATTTTGTTGACTAATGCGATGTCTCGACCGTTTTTTTTTTCTTTAATTCTACCCTTGCCGTAATGCTGCTGCTGTACCTCAATAATAAGCACCCGTCGTTAGTGCAGACTTAGATAACAAATCCGCACGGTGCGATGTATGCATATACCGTTGTGATTTTTCTGCCGATGAATACATGTGACGCCGCCGAATAAGTGTAGTGAAAGTCGCCTGAAGTAGAATAATTGCGAATTTATTGATAGAAACGCGTACACTATAGTCAACGAAGCCACCAAACGCACGGGTTAATAAAAGCGCGTGTTAGCGCTGTACCGCCGATGAACTGCCGTTCGCGCTGCAGTTTTTGCAATTTTAAATTCCCTAAGGGAATTGCTTGGAAACGTACAAAGCTATAGTGTGACTAACGTTGCAGTACTTTTTTTAAATGTTACTAGAGAGAATGGCCACATGATATATTTAAAGGCAGAGCAGCGCCAGTCAAATTAGATACAGCGCTGGCGGCAAGGCCGGGTTTAGTCCTATGCGGCGTAATCATAATAAGAAATAATTCAGCTGAGTGCAAAATTCACTTGCAAGAAGCGACTACGTTGTGAAACAAACAAATCACTCGGCGTGTTACGTCTGCTCAGACAGCATCAAGGTATGATGATGTGACGCGAACTACTCAGCGAAAAATGAATCAGCGAAAAATAGAACAAAAATACCATATGCAGTAACTATTAGCAATTCTCGCCCTGAGCTACCTATTTTCTAAACACATTTCCCAAAGAACCACAATATCTAAGGTGCCCTCGGGCGAAATGAATAAAGCTGTTAAAGAATCACTTGCTTGGTGTCATTACGATAAGACACAGCGTGATTTATACCCTTTACAAACGAGGCAGGGTGAAAACCTCGCAGCTCAAAAAAATCAAGAGTTATGCATGAAGCAACTAGCAACAGTTAAACATGGGCGAAGCCACGCATAAAATAAATGTAAAAACATGAAGTGCGCGACAGCTGGTGCGAGGATTTACCGGGCCACATAAAACTAACAATTTCAGTTCTTGCAAACTTCTGTAGCTTTAACATGCAAAACAATGCGCTCATGCAGTCGTGCTGCCTAGCTAGCCCAACGCGGTAAAGAAGCGGAAAACAATATAAGCGGCAAACGGCATTCCGAACTTTAGCGAAATGCCTTTCAACCGCAGGTTGCACTGCAGACGAACTTCGTCGCTTACCCGTCTAACTACAATTGAGTAAAAAAATAATAAAAAAAAAAACACCGAAGCGACAAAGGAAAGGATGAGAACAAGAAATTTCGCGCCGAAGCTACGATCCATTGCCACCGTTGCTCCTGCTGATGAGGCTTTGCGGGGAATAATTAGAACCGTATCACCGGCACATTTTCGCAGGTATTTGAGCCGCCCCACCCTGCAACAATTCTTCTTCGACATTCTTCGGAAGCTTTGGCCATCCCACACATGCGAAGGGTGTTGCTTATTTTGCTCTGAAAACACAAATAAGACGGAGAAGCACTATCAGCGACGCAACAAACTACGGCGTGCTACGGCGCGCGGCTCGCTCCTCTCCCATGCGTTCTGCGCAAGGCCGCCACCAGTGGCGCGGCCATCGGCGTGCACGCCGCGTATAGTTCGTATGTTTCCGTTTTCGCGCCGCTTCAAGTGGAGTTTTTGTAAAGAAGCTAGCGCCATCAAGTGAAGAAATGACGAAAGAAGCTTTTTAAGCTTTATACATTTTTCACAGTGCGTCGCGGCGAGCGCGTGTGTTTCTTTAACGGTTGCGTCGTGTATCGATGCCATGCTTGCGTGGCTGCCTGCCTCGCAAATCTAGCAGTTATGGCTCCGGTCGTGCTGCGCTATGGTTTCGTAAGTATTAGTTGGCCTGAAGATATTCCATATTTCTCTGGCTAGACATAAAAAATTCTGATGTTACTTCGCCACAGCAGTCAATGGAGAAGAAAGCTTTATCCCGTCAGCTGACGCCCGCAAGCAAAGGTTTGAGTGCTCGGCTGCTTATCCGTAACAATCCTGGCTACATTTAGCACTAATTACATTAATTTGCCGGATGCATCTCAGCGCCGAGTCCTCATCCGCATGCGCATTTTTATAAACACATAGGTGGCTTAGTCGCGCGTGCGCCGGCACTATGCGCATACAACTCGTATTACAAGACAGCTTCCCTCCTACATAATTCTTGGCAATGAATGGATAATTTTTACCTTTCGTATCGTTCACTTGGTGCGGTGGCGTTGGAAGGGGCTTGGCGGTGGCATTGCGAAGGAAAAATGGTACATATGCCGGATGGTGCATGCTATTGCTCATTTTGTTCCCGACGAAATACCGACAGCAGATTCTGCTGTTTGGTACTGTCTGCCATGGCTGACCGTCTTCACTATCGAATAAGCCAAGGATACACGCGAAATTTGATTTAGAAACCAGCCTGACACCGCTTGACAGGGCGACAAGACGGGAGCTTACTCCGCTCACCTGACTGCTTATCCAACGCCGCCTCCGTTCTTGTTCGTAGGGTTTAAATGGAAAGACGCGGAAGGATACATCCTCCCTCATCCCGACTTAGTTGTGGCACTTTTATACGTAACAGTATCGTCGGCGCGCTTTTGTTTTCCTTCGACTTTAAGGGCACGCAACGCAATTTTCGTCCGCGGGGGAGGCTGCATTGTGCACGTTCTGACCGCCAGGGTGGCGCTGCAGGCGCCGTGAAAATAAAGTCCCTTGATAATTTTAAAGTAGCGACACTCTTTGAACTCTGCCGCCGCCGCGCGACCTCCTCGCCTCCTCCTCGCCCCTTGCGCGTTCCATCGCGGCAACCAGTTTTGCCCCCGTTTTTCTGCACGACGATTGGTCTCCCTGCCGTTGCCCTTGGAAACGCGGGGATCTTGAGTTTTGCTTGTGTTTTTCTTTTTCGTTCGCGCCATTTTCCTCCTGAGCACGGCTGGCTCGGCGCTTTAGCTCGGCGTAGCGAACGTTGTACGCTGTGTTTCTGGTCTATGTGCTAGCGCTATGCCGGGCTGTTGCGTATATAACTGCAGCAAGAAGCCTGAAGATGGTTATGCCGTTTTTATGATACCACAATGAAAACGTGACGGCTTGCGTAGGGAAGCAGTGGCTGCATGACATTGGCCGAAAGCACTTTGTTCCGACAAAGAACAGCGTTGTTTGCGAGCTGATGAGTCTTTCTTATAGCTCGTAGCAAAGCATCTCGTAATGCGGCATTATTTTTTCATGCTCCCGGCCTGCTTACCGTCCGGAGAGCTCACGACATCGGGAAGGCCGTTGGCCTACCGGTGCCTACGTGGGCGGAGCCACCGACTTAGCCTGGGGTCTTGTGCCCTCGGACCCTAGTTTCTCTGGACTAAAATAAAGTTCTTGCCACGCCATGCCATGCCGGCCTGCTTACCAGCGTTTTTGTTGCGGTTGTCCTCAGTATGCTTAATATTCTGGGGCGGCTCCATCACTTCGCACGTCGCTAACTGTTGTTATTCAGTCGTAAGTGCAGTATTATTGATTCTGCTTTGCGCCCTGAAAAAATTAGTGGCAAGTATGCCCGTAGTATTGCAGGTGATGAGCGTTAACTAGTCAAAATGGAGCTTTTTTTAAGTTTTAAGGCGAAAGCCTTTAGATCTTTATGTTTCAAGGTCGCGTTGTAAACGAAGTACCACGTCACCCAAGGAAGGCCAGGGGGGACCCAAAGCATGTCCACCCCTGTATAAGAGAATGATTACCCAAGTTAATTAATGAATCATTAGTGGTTGACATAAGGTAGATTAGGGAGGATTAAGGTTGATTAGAGTGTATTAAAGAAGATTAAGGTGGATTAGAGTGCATTACGAAGGATTAAGATGCATGAATAAAGGTTAAGGTGCGTGGAGGAGGATTAAGTCGGATAATGGTGGATTAAGGTGAAGTGTTGATGAAGGAGGATTAAGACCGCATAGGGTAGGCTAAGTTGCATTGGGGGCGATGTAGGTTGATTAAGGTGGATTGGGAGTATTAAGGTGGATGAAGGAGCATTAAGGTGGATTAGGGTGGACTAAGGTGAATTGGGGTTCATTGAGTATTAAGACCGCTCAGTCTACCACAATCCTCCTAATGCACATTCATCGACCTCAATCCTCCTTCATTCACATTAATCCACCGTAATCCATGAAAGTCCTCCTTAATGCACCCTAATCCACCTTCATCGACCTTAATCTACTCTATCCCTCCTTAATGCACTTCAATCATCCTTGATCAACCATAATGCTTCCTCATTAACTTTGATACACCCTAGCCCACCATAATCCACTTTAATACACCTTAATTCCTCTTAATCCACCCTTATCCTTCTTTATGCACTTTAATCCACCATAATCCACTATGAGCGTCCTCAATGCACATCAACGCACCTTCATCCACCCTAATTAATTTCATCGACCTTAATCCAACCTAGTCCTCCTTTATGCACCTTAATCCACCTTCATTCACCCTAATGCACCTTCGTCGACTTTAATCCACCTTAATCATCCTTAATACACGCGAATTCATCTTAATACAATCACTAATCAATCATTACTTTGCTAATCATTAATCATCTCTTATACGCGGCTGCATATGCTTTAGTTCGCTTCCCGCCTTCCTTCGGTCACGTGATATTTTATGTAGCTCACAACGGGACCTTGAAACAGAGGTCTAAGGCTTTCGTTTAATAAGCCACACACAAAGAGATGTGTCACAAGCAATACTAGATCAGAAGCACGAAGTAAAGCGTCTGATCGTGTGGCAGAAAAATTGTCTGGAGTATAGAACTCGCCTCAAAACTCCCTTTAAACCAGTATACCCCGCTCATACGGCTTTAAGAAAAAACCAACCTCCTCATAAACGTTGCCTCCAGCATTATCGATGCTGTTATTAGCATTTCTCAAAATTTTCAACCCCACTGGGGCGCGCAACTGGCCCAAAATAACACACCTCCATAGAATTCTGCGGCCCGTCCGCGGGAGCCGAGGAGGAATAGCGTGCCGTGCGCAGCCGGCGGGCGAGGAGAATCGAGGAGGAAAGCGCCGTGAGGAGGAGAGTGTCGCTACTTTCAAATTATCAAGGGGTTTTACGTGAAAACTCCAGCGCTGGTTCCCCATACCCCACGCGAGGCGACGCCTCCTCTACCTCTACCCCAGCGGAGCACATATGGTGCAGCGAGTGGCGACGGCAGCGGTTACGACGGCGGCGCCATCTGTTGGAGCGCGGCTGCTTCGTTGCTAGGCAACGGCGGCTCAAGGTCGTTCGTCGGCCACGGCTTATGGCATACGGCTGCCTTCATACGACACACGGCGCGACGAGCCGAAATGGCTCGCTGGCTAACGTAGTAATGCTTTCGCTTTAAAATTACGAAGTGAAGCCCGCCTAACTGGGAACCTTGGTGCACACCACCAAATATCGTATAGACAAAAGAAGATCGACCGTTCACGCTCACGAAGCACGACCTATGGAATTGAGAGCATCGCAGTAGAGATCCGCTAACAGCTCCGTAGTGCGCTTGCTGCTCTACAAGTGGGGCATGATTGACTGAGTGAAAGGCTTTGCTGAGGTCGCAATACACAGCATCAACTTGCGCCCTTTGCGTAACGGGCGTGGAAACCTGCACCATAAAGCTGACAAGGATGGTGGCTGTTGAGCGGCTTGAAAGAAAACCATGCTGATTTGGAGTAACAAGATTTTTTTACACATATGATGATTATTACGATGATGAAAAATTTTGCGTATCGTGGCGCAAAGGCCAAGTACGGCCAAAGAGCACCAGGCCATTCTTGATCTGTTGGCGATGGAGGAATGAATAACATGAAGTAGATGCGGCGTGGCTATAAAGGGGCCTGAAACGGTCGCAGTACAGTGCGTAAAATGTATATTGACACGCATACTTCGTTGTTTTTCTTTGGTGACCCCTTTTTACACGCTCAGAAATGTTAAACTGATCGTTTGGCAAAAAACGCGCCTGCATGTATCAGAAATTTCTCGAATGTTATCGATAGTTCTATCCGTCGTCTGTTGTCACTGAACCTTTCGTAGCGTGATTGCACGCGTGACGCGATTTTTGTAATCCCTTGAAAGCGCGCCGGCATCAGCGATCACCCTGGAACCTTCAACGAGCCCTGCCTGTATAGAAGTCGACGCGCTTGACCCGCTGATCAGAATTTTGACGATCGCCGACTTTGCTCGCCACTATCGTTGTACTTCACTGTTGCTTGTATTGCTTGTATCGCTGTGCACAAGTTCGGCCAATAAATAGTTACGTGATTGACAGTTTCCGCTATTTTGTTCACCTTCACTGCAACGTAATAATATGTAATAAGATATGGCACGGAGATGTACGATGAACGTGGGAAATACATGGCGAAGGGATGATATATGAAAATGTGTCCGTGATAATGTCTGCAAGAAGCACAACTGCCTTAATTGAGTCGTTGAATGCAAGGGTCCGGAAGGGTACGCGCTATACAAAACGACACTATCACAGCAACAGCCGGTGGTGAGAAGGCACGGTCTGCATTTATTGGTATGATAATACCTGAAACAACATCATGCAAGCTCTTTATTAGCTCAGAGAGCTCTCAACAGTGGCACTCAGAGCGATGCGTTGGGATAGGCTCTGGTTTAACTGGGTCACGCAGTCATGCTGGAACACCACCAAGACAAAGCCGGTAGCAGCATGATTACCAAAAGCTCTGCAGTAATACTAACCTGACCGAATCCGTTCGTATTTGGATTAAAACGCAGCATGACCAAAACAAGAACACGAAGAAATGCCAAAGAACATGACAAGCACTCACTGTTTTTTTTTTTTTTGTTGCACTAAGACTACATTATTATGCGCAGAGGTTTGCCATTTCACACCACCAGTTAACGGACAAAGATGGTAACACATGTTCAGAATATGTCCAGATATCATTCTTGCACAAACAATGCTTAATCACCACCAACAAGAAAACAAAACTCGTTCATCGAAGTTTTCGTTGTTAACTATCATCTTTGAGAAAAAGAGTGTCGGTAGCATGTTGCCCTCCTCTAAGACGAGAAGGCGAAAGTCTCCGTGCAAGCAACTCATATCTCTTTCCGAGACGTGGATGAATCCCGATGATCCCACAGAGACACCAGGTTGCCGGTGCTTGTGTGGGGCTCGGAGGTAAGGCAACTCAGTCGACTGTCGCCACCTGTTTTTCTTAGACTTTACGGTGCATCTCGTCTACAAGTACTCGTCTACAGCAGCACTCGCGATCTATCGCCTTGCTCTCGCCAGCTCGGACGTCGCACCTCTTTCATCGCTCGACGAGTATCCTCGGACGGGGCCTACTTCCGAGGCCTACCGCGCAATACGCTAGGCCCCGGGCGGGCCTGCTACATCGCCGTCTATGTCGCTTCGCAGTGGATAGTATTTGCTCGTCTTCATATTATGTGAGTATGAGCCATTTCTATTGATCGTAGCTTTTAACCACTCGACTAGAAGCCACTTTTTTCGGGTACGAACCATTGCAAAGAGCCACTTAAGGCTTTCGCCCTAATATAGTGCTTAGCTGAGTCACTGTGCAGTAAAACAAAAGACTGAAGAACACGGAACGTCACAAAAGAAAACTTTCCATTTTGACATGTTACTTGAGCAAGCGTCTGAGATGAAAAGATTACCAACAGAAACGCAACAACCTTTACATGGAAGTTAAACATTTCAAACATAAATAAAAACATGAAGACAACCAGTCTCAGCGTTACTCAGTAAAACAGATGGCGGCAGCATTTAGATGACGGCGAAATGCAAAAAAGCCCGTGTAGCGTGCACAAGGTGCGCGGTAAAGAACCGCAGGTGGTCAAAATTAATGGAGAATCCCCCACTACGTCGTCTCTCCTAATAACATCTTGGTTTTGGCACGTAAAACTCCAGAAAGTATCATTATTCGTGCAAGTAAAATAATTTGACAGTCAGCGATTTTAATGTAGCTTTGTGTTTTGTCTTGTCCTTGTCTCAGTAACGCTGCGTTTTTTAACCAAATGGTCGCAATAAACATGGAGAAAACACGCAGTTCTCGTATGGTCAGCTGCCGCACTCTAGAGAAACGAAAATTGCGGACTAGTACTGTTTAATATTATGGTAAAAAAACGTGCACTTGTAGCATAGTTGTGATCGCTTTCCTGTTTCATTAGTGTGGAGGGGTAGTACGGGCTGTTGCACCGAATTCGATATAGTCTGCCTCCGACTTTAGCACTGCTCGGAACAAACGCAATTATTTTCCGTAGAGCGAGGAGACAATTACGCGAAAGCACTCATTTAGATTGCACGCACATTCTCACGAATTCAAGTGAATATGTGTTTTTTACTCAAGTAGCAGTGTGGATATTTGAAATTAAGTATAAGAGCGCATATGCTGGAGGACGAAACGTAGTACGCTTACGGAGGTTTCCATTGAAAGTGTTCGGGTATTGCTCTGCGGCATTTTATAAGAACAGGGTTGCACTTTCAGCGCCAACAGCATCTCTTAGATTAGTTTTGTGTCTATTACAGATCTAGGGTATCACGTGGTGCTGTATATGTCTGGTATATTGAATTGCGTAAACAAAACTGAAAGTTTAACCGGAAGGGCGAAATATTTACAGCGGTAGCGACGTTTAGGATTGCTTCGCACGGTGTTGTAACTGTACGCGGGTGCGGCATGGCTTGAAAACAGCACGCGACAAACTTCTGCTGGCTAGAAGGAAGCGTGCCCTGGGAAACGCGCCCTTCTCAGATGTCCATGAGCCATCCGTCGGAGAAGGTTAGCTTCGTGAGGGCCGCTAGTGGCGCTGCAGGGGTCGCACCTCGAGGCCTGCCCACCTACCTTCTTTCTTTTCAATACATAGAAAGGATATTAGGTAAAATAAAACCAATAGCTTGGTGGCGGAACCCACCCAGCATCCATGCATCCATCCTCGACGCTGGGTGAGATAAGACCGACGGGAATCCATCGGCATTAGTGAGCGTCCGGTGAAATATTAGATTCGTAAGGAGCACTGCCGCCAGTACCAGTGAATTTTTATCATTTGTAGATCGTGAGTCGAAATGTCATTTTTAATATTTTTATTGCTTTATATTAAGAGATATACAATGCGAATAAAACTCTTTATAGCGGCTCTTTGAGCTCTGCTGTTATCGAAATTCTGACAAACAAATCTGTCAACTCCTTAAACCTGGTCGGAGTAACTTTGGTGTTTCAATAAAATGGTATATATCTAGAATATCGCGAACATTTTTGGACCACCACACCAACGCTGACAGTGATTACTACGGCAAAAATTCCACAGGAGTGTCTATAGAAATGACATCGCATCAGTATAGCGCACACTCTTTTTACAAATAGTATTGCCCGGGTATCAGCACACAAGAAGTACACGCGAGCTTACTTATCATATTCCTTATTCCGTCATCTTTGACGTCCAACATCTAATCACTTGCTAACTTTACACAGTCTACAAACAAAATTTACGCCCTAAGAATTGCTTTATCCGTGTTACATTTTATATAAATTATGGGGTTTTACGTGCCAAAACTACTTTCTGATTATGAGGCACGCCGTAGTGGAGGACTCCGGACATTTCGACCACCTGGAGTTCTTTAACGTGCACCTAAATCTAAGTACACGGGTGTTTTCGCCTCCATCGAAATGCGGCCGCCGTGGCCGGGATGGCCGGGATTCGATCCCGCGACCTCGTGCTCAGCAGCCCAACACCATAGCCACTGAGCAACCACGGCGGGTGTGTTACATTTTGCTCGTGCTTTCATTCTACCAAACCTTATGGGCATGCATTATTATAGGAATAATAAGTAGCTGCGTTGAACTTGCCAAAGAAGCGCTGCGGAGCATACAATGGCACTTTCTTTTGCGATTAGGAGTCACCCGATAGCGCTAAGGACCCCGTGTCGAAAAAAAAAAAAAAAAAAACCCGGCGACGACGTCGTGTCTCCTGCGTTGTACGCCGCTTCGGCCATTCGTCCCGCATAGCCAACCACATGAGCCCTCTATGTGGAACAAGGAAACTACTAAACTAACTGAATTTCTCAAGGTAAAATACGCAGAAAAATCGCCAAGTACGACTTACACATAACCTACAGACTTGATCGCGTCATAGTGTAATCTGAATATACGAGAATACATAATTCTGCTACACGAAAACTGAAACGCAAACGCCTTTTAACGCGACAGTGTTTTCAAGCTGCTGTTTGCGGTCTGTCTTAGCAGGAGCAGCGCGGCCCCTACAGTTCTTTGCACACCATCAAAAAATGAACGCGAATGCTCGCCTTCGTGCGTCGCGTTCGCCGCCAGCATTTCTCGGCGAACAGATGGCGGAAGAAGAAGACCACAGTGTCAACACCGGCTCGCGTCGGGCTCCGTAGTTTCGTGAGTTTTTGATGGTGTTTCCTAACGTTATAAGGACCACATCGACACCACTCCCGTGGAAATCCGACCACCGAGGACCCCAGGAGGATTCCTGAAAGTTTCGTCACCACGGGTGAGCCGCTAACCCTAACCAGCGGCGGCAGCCACTCGCTTCGCCGACGGGGATTTCCGCGACGGCACTTGGCCTAACCATGGTGAACGAAGCGACTACGATCGTTGACCGCTCCATACAACTTCCGATGGACTCGCAGAAGAACGCATGGACCAGACTACCGAACCGGTGAGCCAAGAAACTCTGTACCATAACACCGTGAGAGAAGATCTCAATTGGCAATCAGTACGAACACAAAAGCAACGCAAGCAAGAAGCCTTGGAGAGGCGACGCGGTAGTGTAAAGCCCCAAGACCCCGCAACTACTACTAAGACATCAACAACGCGGAGAGTCGCTAGACCTCCACCGCTTCCGAAAAATGACTACAATATAATCATTCGTCCAAATAAAGGACTACCATTAAGAAACGTGCTCACTCATACACTTGCACGAGCGATCATCAACGCGTGTTGCAACACGTTCACGGACGACAAATTCATTCTGAGAACCAACCCGGGATCCAACATAGCCATCCGATCGACTCAGTATGAAGAGGTCGCCGAAAAAGCAAGACACATCCACACCTTAACACTTAGCGGCATAGTCACGCTGTGCGCGCATACACCGCCCAAGGAGAATGGATCCTCAGAGGAGTGGTACATGGAATACCGTTGCACACAACTACCGAAACCCTCATGGCCCATCTCAGAGTGAGAACACAAGGCGTGGAAATCCTTACAGCCAGGATGATCGGTGCCACTCAAACTCCAGCGCTGACCTTTATTGGTCCCCATCTACCACGATTTGTGTACTACTACGGAGGTGAACTCCGTTGCTATCCATTTAGACCGACGCTCCAAGTCTGCAAGATCTGCAGGGAAAAGGGCCACCGTACCGACGTGTGCCCGAACCCAGACAGGCCCATCTGTAGATTGTGCGGACTGCTTAATCCAACCGACGGACACAAATGCGAGATAAACTGCGCCTCGCGCGGGGAGGCCCACCCAACCGGTGACCACTCGTGCAAACAGCGACTCAAACCGGTTCGACCCCGACCCACAACATCGTCAGCACCGATGATGTCGAAAGCCCCACGATGGTTCGCCTCGGAAGACGAAGAAGAGACCTACAGTGCGGACATTCGCGGCCGGCCGGTCAATACCGAGCAACGCTCCCGCTCCCAATCCTGCTCCCGCTCTCGGTCAGCGAGCCGCGAGCATCGGGCACCACCGACACCCAAAAGGAACCCGTCGCCTCCGGCAAGGAAGCAGAAGCCTTCACACGAGGTAAGCTGGGCAGAAGTCGTCTCTCCCAAGCCACGAAACACATCCACGCCGATCGCACAAAATCCAGAACACCAGAGAGTCACTGAGGAAAATAGACAGCAAAAACAGCGTTTAACCGACTACGAGCACAAAATCGATACGTTAATGAAAAGAGTGGCCATGCTTGAATTGGCACATGCTGCGACCTGTGAGCGACCGCCACAATCTCAATTACCACAGCTAAGCACTCTCACCGGACATCCGCCACTAGAATCACAACCGCCCCCCTCCCCCCAAACAACACAGCCAAAGCAGCCTCAGGCGCACTCACCGTCTGGGAGCAACCTGGTAACCCAGGACCAATTGCAACATGCACTGCAACAATCACAACAACAAATAATACAACAAATACAGCAACAATTTCAACAGTTGTTTGCGGAATTCCAAGAATTAAAGAAATAAGTTAACGAATCCCTAACCAATGAACCCAAGCGTAAACCCAAGTAAAATGCGCTCTCAGACAGATGACGGTAGCATGCTAACTTCCGACACAGACAGCACAATAGCTTCTAAGTCCCATCATGGCCCGTAAACCTCAAATGGAAAGCGAAAGCATCATGATCTGGTCTTGGAACTGTAGGTACATTAAAAGCAAGCATGCATCCCTCTCGCTATATGTGCAGGCGGCAAGGTACCCCCGGATATTATCTGCCTTCAAGAGGCGGGAGAGCAACCGAAGCCAATTATGGGGTATAAAATACAGTACGACCCCAACTACCGTAGGGTGGCCACGCTCGTCCGCAAAGATTTGGCAACAACCGTGACAGTGCTCCCTGGTGAGGAAATCCCACATCTCATCACCACGATATGGCCTGTCAAGAAGGGGAGAACTAAACAAGTCGTATGCAACGTATACAGTCCCCCAGCGACAGAAAGGCTGACTCCGCGTCATTGTTCCGGCACCTACAGGGAATGCTGGAGCACCGCGATCGCCTAATTATAACCGGAGATTTCAACGCAAAGCACAACACATGGGGCTACTCGAAAGCAGGCACCAAGGGCGCCAAGCTCCTAGAAGCCATAGAGCGCCACGAATACACACTAATTACTGTACCAGGTACGCCTACTCGAATAGGCAGCAGCGCCAGCAGGGACACGACTCCTGATCTCACCATCACCAACGATACCGTGGGAACAAGCTGGAGGGTCCTAGACGACTCGCTCGGTAGTGATCACAACATTATCGAAATCACCAGCGCCTCGGCCACAGTACGTCGACCCCTAGGGAAGGCCAAAATTACATATTGGCCTAAGTTTAGGGAGAGGCAACAGCTCGATTTAGATACAAGTCTGCCCTTCCCGGAACATCAAGGCCGCTTAACCACGATCAAGGAGTGGGCCCAACGCATCAAAGAACTATATGACGCCAACACTAAAGTGTACCAAACCGATACCGACACGCCGGCAATCGACAACCATCTCATACACTTATGGGAAGCATGCAGAGGCCTCACAAGAAGATGGCGCAAACAGAAGCTAAATCGCAAACTTAGACTTAGGATTTCAAAGGTCACTAAACAGGCCAGCGATTATGCCCTGAAGGTTCACAGGGACAATTGGCGCACGTTCTGCGATTCGCTTAAAGGCACGCTAAGCACCAAAAAGACGTGGAACATACTCCGCAGCATCATCGATCCTTCAAATACGAAAACAGAAACAAACACAACCCCACAAAAACTCGTTGGCGAATATCCGGGAACCCAGGATGAATTCATAAAGGAACTCCAGCAAACATACACGAAAATCCGGACCGGGCATCCGAAACCATACCCTCAATATCCGGGAGCTCCGAACGACATACTTGATGCACCCATCACGTATGCGGAGGTATACGCGGCAGCACAGAGCTTCAAGAAAGACACGGCACCGGGTCCCGACGGGATCACCAACGCCATCTTGAGAAACCTAAGCGATGAAACCCTGCGAGCCTTTACGAAGCAGCTGAACAAAGAAATATGGACACCAGGCGGAACATTACCCGAGGAATGGACTACAGCTCACATAGTCCTTATACCCAAACCAGGAAAACCACGCAGGCTCGATCAATTACGACCGATCTCGCTCACGTCTTGTCTAGGCAAGCTTCTTGAACGAATTGTACTCACTCGAATAGAACAACACTAGAAGAACATGGACTACACCCCAATTGCATGTACGGATTTCGGAAAGGCATGTCAGCACAGGATGTCTTCCTCCTCCTCAAGGAAGAGGTCCTCAACCCACAACCGGGCAGCAACAACAACATACTCCTAGCCCTCGACGTAGAAAAAGCATTTGATAATATAGCACACGAAACCATCCTAGATGGCCTCGCCGCCACAGGATGCGGAGAGCGAGTATACCATTATGTCGTCGCTTTTCTCAGCCACCGCAAAGCCCGCATCGGCATAGCAGGTCTACAATCGGACATATATGATCTACCGCAGAAGGGTACTTCGCAAGGATCAATAATATCTCCTTTGCACTTCAACATCGCACTTAGAAAACTTGCTTTACAACTGGAACTGGAAAATATCCCAAACTGGAAACTTACAACTGGAAAATATCCCAAAACTCGGATGTGCCTTCTATGCCGACGATATCACTCTATGGGCAAACAAGGGTTCATACGGCGACAGAGAAAACACATTACTCACAGCTATCGGATACATCGAGTCATACCTAACCACAGCAGGAATGAGGTGTGCCCCCACACAAGTCGGAGTACCTTCAAGTCCGGCCTAAGCCAAATAAGGAACATCGAGCCCCGCCAATACATGTCGAGATTGCCGGGTAACCTATAAAGCGCGTCCCGACCGCACGCATACTAGGTATGCACGTCCAGGAAAACAACGGCATAAAGCTAGCCTCAGAGAAATTAAATCACGTTATAAGAAGCACCGCATCACTCATCGCCAGAGTAGCGCGAAGCAAAGACGGTTTAACAGAGGACGAAATCTTAAGACTGGTACAAGCCCTGGTCATCAGCCGTGTCACGTACGCACTACCGTATCAAGTGAAGCGCTAAAGCGAGACAGAGCGCATGGACATTCTTATAAGAACGGCGTACAAAACGGCCTTGCAGCTACCGTCAAGCACAAGCACAAAGAAATTACTAGCGCTAGGCATATACAACACCTTTGAGGAGCTAGCAAGTGCCACGCTCAACAAGACTCAACAGGGAAGACACCTTCTTCAACGGCTAGGGTACCCGGTGACACCTCAGTACTGCAAAGAAGAAACACAACTCTTGCCTAACCATATTAGAGACAACATTGTAGTAGACCCTATCCCCAAGAACATGGACCCCACCCACAATCAAGAAAGAAGAGTAGCGCGTGCCCGCATGTTGCACAAACGCTGTTTCAGAGACCCGGATACGTACTACACGGACGCTAGCCCGTATCCCTCGTCGCCACGTTGCGGGTCCAAATACACACTCGCCGTTGTCAATCAGGGGAACCTGGTAGCCTCAGCCTCCATCCGCGCCACATGCAGCGCAGCAGCAGAAGCATCAGCAAACGCTCTCGCACTTCGCGACGCCGAGAGCAAGGGAAGGTCCGCCCGCGTCCTTACGGACTCACAAGCGGCGTGTCGTTTATACATGAATGGTACACTCCCTATACAAGCCATTCGAATCCTGGGTCGCACACTAGAATGGACCCACGGTATCGTCTGGTGTCCCGGGCACGAAGGCCTGCGGGGCAACAAAGAGGCGGACTGCGCAGCTCGAGGTCTCACTAGCCGAGCGGCAGACCACACCGTTCTTCAGCCCCCGACAGACCGACGAGCGACCCACGAGTTATTAACGACAGGTCAACAAATACTACAGGACCAACGGCTCGGAAGAACGCAATACGCTCCCCCACACAAAGCTCTCAATAAACTCCAGGCAAGGGACTGGCGCCACCTGCAAACTAACACATACCCACATTTGTCTCGTCTACACGCACTCTCCCCAGACAGTTATACGTCCCGAACATGTGCCTGGTGTAGCAACCACATAGCGACACTCGCGCACATAATACACGAATGCACCGACCGTCCGGGCGACGCAATTTCGCCACGAGTCACAACACACACACTCACTACGTGGTCTTGGGAGGCGAGACTCTCCGAACTGGACCTGGGAAGCCAACTGGCGACCCTCGACCAGGCCCGGCGAGCCGCGATCGCCAGTGGAGCCCTGTCAGAGGGAACCACCCAGGAATAAACCGCGCAACGGTTTCTGCAATAATAAAGTTCCTCCTGCTGCTCCTCCTCTTCCTCCCGGCGAACATTACGTTTACACAAGCTGCAGTAGCCGGGAAGCGTTCCACTCTTAAACGAGAACCTTAAGCGCCCTCAAAATTTTCAATGCAAACAACCCCTGGGAATTTCTGCAGTGCTGGTGGGCATTTGAACCCGCATAGCTCGTATTCGTTTTTCTGAGAAGCAAACTTTGTACGCACAACGGAAACGTCCGAATCGCTCACCTTGTGCTTGCTGGCCGAACTAATTACGCTTTGGAAGCTGGCGTTCGGAGGCATCACTACAGTCTTCGTGCCCAACAGGACGCTAAATGTGATGAACAACAAGCCGGAGCCATGCGTGATGGGTGTTGGCGAAAGTAGCACGTCCGAGTTGTCGTGAGGGAAAGTCCACCTGAAATGCAGCGAGTATGCGAACTTTCTGTTAATTCGAAATGCGAGTGGTCAAGACATTTCCGCTCCGACTTTAAAAATAAGCAGCAGTGAAATTCAAATTGACTAAGTACCTCAATTCGATATATTCAGACAGCGCGTAGATTCATAGACTACAGCAGAAAAGAAATGGAGATAGGTGCTTCATGTTTCGGAAATTAACAGCGCAAAACAGACGAAAAATAAATCTTCAGTTGTGAGTCAGCATCAGCGTTGTGTTCTTCTTTTGCTTCGTCCTCGTCTGTCTTGCGCTGTTAATTTCCGAAACATAGAGCACCACCAACTCGCCCAAGTGTTTCTCTTGTAGTGGAGATAGGTGCGCAGAGCACATATTAGGAAGCATGCGGGTAGGGAAAACAAGAATGTTTGGCAATCTATACGACTCCCTATTCACAAAACTTGTACACGCACTCGAACGATCAGAATATGCGTACCTCGCGCGATAGATTTCACTTCCGGCAGCAAGCTTACACACACGTGTACCGATGCCGAATATATATTTATTATCACAAAAGTTACGGCCAAAACTCCCTTGAAGAGAATTATCGTGGTGCGAAGCGTTATGCAGCGGCTCTATATGGGCGCGTTTGCGAGCTAAACGTCCTCGCTCCTTTTCTTTAGTTCGATTAGAGTAGCGCGGCTTAGACCTGGGTGTTCTAGCGCATGACGCTCACCTTCCTTGGTCGAAGCACGTTCGCAGTGCGAAAGGAGGAGTAACTGCGCAGAGGAGTCAGCGGCTCCGTGTTCACAATATTTGCACCAATGATTGCACCAACGCGCCTCCGCGCCAGGTGCCAGGCACTTGCACGACGGCTGCGCCTCTAGCGCGTGAAGGGTGCGCAGCATAGAATTTTGTTACGGGTGATGTGGCATTAGGGTGCAGAGTCCCCCGAGGCCCCCTGAATACAGGATGGTCACGCGGCTCACCTACTGAACCTATACTGCATAGGTAATATAGGTTGGTTGCGTGGAGCTTATTTTCAAACTGATAAGCTAGCTCATCCCTTCAAACACCTAATTTCGCTTGTCACTTGACTCCCTTGGCAAAACAGAATTCGAGATTTATTTGAAAATTAAGTAAATAACGGCGGGGCGGCATATATCCTCAAGAGTTTTCGACATCTCTGGCTTAATTAGGTCTAGTTCAAAATTATAGCATTATTTTGCCGGATGTGTAAGCGAAAAATAAACTTCGAGGGCAAACAGGAAAAATAAAACTGACCTTTTATGACTTCGCTAAGAGGTTCTTACACGTGGTGATCATTTTTTTAATTGTTAATTTTTTTAATTGTTAGTTTTTAAATTTGTTTGTGGCACATAACGTACTTCTCGTCCTCGAGCTGAATTATTCCTAAGAGGCGGACATTACAAATGGGAAATATCTAAGCAAATATACACCTTACTAACAAAAACTTGCTAGTCACCTTCCTAATTATTTACCTCACGGCAATTATTGGAATTTACGAATTGTATCTGGTAAGCTTGCAGTACCTTGGCATTTGAAATGAAGTTTCCGGATGAACCGAGTTTCGAAATATTATTTCTTAAGGTGAGGAACGACATACAGGGGCGTTCCTGTTACTCTCGTGCATTTTTACGGCGACTTTCATTGTGTATGTCTCCCAAGTGGTTTCATTCTGGAAATTCATTGCAAGTCAATACGCCTTGCAAAAGAATAGAAAGTTGGGTGAGTTGCTATGGTAACATATCCTTAGTTTATAGCGTTTCGTTATATCGTTTCAATAATGAATATTCCTTGCAAACTCACCTTCTAGAAATCATATATGGCAATATGTGCCGAAAGTAATTAATTAGGAGGGTAAGTACTGAATTTGTTGTAATTACTTGATGTTTGGGTTTCACGAGCAACTTGTGTCCGCTTCTCTGAATATTCGGGCCCAAGGTGCAGAAAACATTATCTCCAACCGGCGATTTTTTACACATCATCGGATTTGTTCCTTCGCGTTAAAATTCCTTGGTATTGCGGCAAAGGCGCCCGTAGAAATTCATTTGCAAGTGATAAAATATCTTCTCAAGAAGCAAGATTGAACCATACCAACGCGTTTTATGAGGGCGAACACCTGCATAACATGTTATACAGACTTATGGTGGCGTGTGAACTCACTTAATTTAGCCCAAACACTCGATTTCGGTATATTTAATTATCACGAAATTCGGCAGGGACGCGCAAGACTGCCCAGGCGAGGGGTGGGAATGGTAAAGCATCGTATCCTTTTTATACCTAGGAGTGCTCTGAACGCACCCACGTTATAGACTGATGACATGACACCACCTCCCCTGCACTGGCTGCGCCATCCCGTGCCCAATGACTCACGCACTAGACCACACCTCTAGCCAGCCAGAACCGTGGAGCCACCGTGGCGTAGGGAAAGCGTCTCGCACCCCGGAAGCCCGCGATCAATTCCCACCCAGCCCGAAATTTACGAAATTTTATTTTCAACGTCGTCAAATTATTTTGTTTAGGGAACTCCCTGAAAATTTTGACGTCAATCCGTGGATATTTGGACGTGTTTTTACTCTTTGGGCCGTCGGCCACTTTTGGTGCCCTCATTCGGTCGCGCCGACGGATTTTCGCGTAAGGGGCCGTATAATGCTTTCGTATTAAAAGTGTTCGATGCAGCGCTTCCAGATACCTAAACAGCGCAATATATTATTTGACACGTGGTGCACTTGAAGTGCGATTAAACATAAGGCCGGCATGGGACATCACCACAGAATCAGCCGCAAGAGTTGTATGGTTTCGCTCAACATTTAATATAAAAATCAAAAACACAATAATAAACACTTTTCTTCAAGAAGATACAACAGATGACTAATCAATGCAACAAAAAGAACAAAACTTGATGTTTCTAGACCTGTACAGGCGTCACAACCTCACACAAAACGTATGTTGTCGCATGCTAAGAGAGTAAGTGGTGCTATGTTCTCGCGTAGTTTCCTTGCTTAACGAATAGAGAATATTGCAAAGTTAGCAAAAATCATAAAAATGAGGGCAATGTATGAATCCATTCGATGGCACTGTGAAGGAAACGGATTGGACACTTTTCATCATCCCTAACCAGCTTCAAATCCAATAAGCTGCACTTTTTAAAAGGACGGCAACGTCTGAACATGCAATGCAGTAAAATTGGTTTTATCTGTCACGAAGCGTAACCACTCTAAGAAAAATTATTTCAATGAAAGATAAAGTGCACGAGACCGCGAATCATAGTCGCGCAGATTGAAGATGAATACCTTGACATTCCAAGGTTTGCCAGTAAAGCGTAGTGCGTCACCTCGACACCCTTGGGCAGACCAGTGGTGCCTGACGTGTACAGGATGCAGAGGACGCATTCTCGTGGGTCGTCCAACGTTGTTTTCTGGAACTCCGTCTCATCCATGTCCAGAAACGTCAATGTCGATACAAAGCCTTTCGCCGCCCCAGTGGCGAGGTATCCCTGGTTTTGAAGGACAATATACTTCAGTGCCATAGCAAATTATTCGTCCGTATTTTCGAACTTTTCTTTCTGGCTACGTGGGAAATCTCGAATAGTACAACCTCAAAAGAGTGCTATCATGGGATAGGTCCAACCGGGTTATTGGCTGAGAAAAATGTCGTGCATGTGTATTTGTGATGTTTGATAACTTGACCGAGAACGATGGTGCGACCACTGTGCCTCGTTTGACGACACAGAGGGTGCGGTTCACTTTGAAGGGCATGTCAGGAAGGTGAAAGCAGTGCAACACAGCCATAGAATGTAATGCTAGCTACTGGGTGTTCAGACTGTGACGTTGAAGTGAAGGCGCCGCACACTTTCTTCTTTCAACAACTCTTACCACCCCATGCTAACCAGCTGATCCTAAAAAAATCGCATGCTTCCCACGTCGGACAAGGTTACCGAATCGCCTTTTTTTATGCAAGAACTGATCACGGCTTTTAATTTCGTCAAAGCTAAAGGTGCTCCGGGCAAAGATTTTATTGCCTGGGTGTTGCTGCTGAACCCCCTGCAAACCAGGAAAACAACAGTTAAATCAACAGCTCAACAAAGTTTGGTTATTTATTTATTTATTTCAATATGCTAAAGGCCCTAGTGGGCATTACTTAGGGGGGGGGGGATTTCAGGTGTGTACACAAATATCATTTATAAACAATATAAATCGAAGACTAGAATACTAACGACAAAACAAGAAAAAGGAAACAGCATGTTGATTTGAATCAAGGTGTTCAGATTACCATCGTTAAAAAAATTAACCGAATGCATTCAAGACTGGTATCGTATTTGGTTGAGTTTTTACCAGCAGATATCAACAGTCATAGAGGCATTACGTAATCAAGGAGTCCAGACTACTTACGTAAATGCCTTGGAAGATATCTACAAAGGTTCCACAGTTACTTTAATTTTACACAAAAAAAGCAGGAAGATACCTACAAAAGAAAGGCGTCAGACAGGAAGACACAATCTCTCCAATGCTCTTCACTGCGTGCTTGGAAGAAGTATTCAAGCTTTTAAAACTAGGAAGGCTTAGAAGCAAGGATTGACAGCGAATATCTCAGCAACCTTAGGTTTGCCGATGACACTGTTGTATTCAGCAACAATGCAGACAAATTACAACAAATGATTGAGGACTTTAACAGAGAGAGAGAGAGTGAATATTCAAATGGGGTTGAATATTAATACACAGAAGACAGAGATAATGATGAATAGTGGGGCGAGGGAACTAGAGTTCAAGATCGCCAGTCAGCCTCTAGAGTCTGTGAAGGAGTACGTTTATTTAGGTCGATTAATCACAGGAAACTCTGATCATGAGAAGGAAACTAACAAAAGAATAAATAAAAATGGGTTTAATCGCATACGGCAGACATTGTCATCTCCTGACTGGAAGCTTACCATTATCATTGAAAAAGAAGGTGTACAATCAGTGCATTTTACCAGTGCTGACATATGTGGTAGAGACTGGAGACAGACAAAGAAGCTTCAGAAAATGTTAAGAACCACGCAAAGAGCGATGCAACAAAGATTGCTAGGCGTAACGTTAAGAGACAGAAAGAGAGTGGTTTGGATCATAGAGCAAAAGGGTACAGCCGATATTGTAATTGACATTAAGAGAAAGAAATGGAGCTGGGCAGCTCATGTAATGCGCCGGTTAGATAACGGTCCGACCATTAGGGTTACAGAATGGGTATCAAGAGAAGGGACACGCAGTCAAGGATTGCAGAAGGCAAGGTGGAGCGATGAAATTAGCAAATTCGCGGGCGCTAGTTGAAATCGGTTGGCGCAGGACAGGGGTTACTGGAGATCGCAGGGAGAGGCCTTCGTCCTGCAGTGTACGCAAAGCAGGCTGATGATGATGACATTCAAGACTAGTGTAGAACATTTGGTTAAATAGCCATTAAACACTGATCATTAATACATTCGAAAGAACACTGCATACATATAGCGTGCGAAGACTGTATGTACAACGAGGACAGACAGATACGGCTGCAATTACTGCATCATTCCTTTAACCTTGAGCGATTAGATTGTAGTGCTGCGACGTCGGCCGTGCAAATTATTTTCTTATAAATAACACAATCGTCCGCGAAAAGATGAACTGACGAATTTATGTTAGGTGCTATGTCATTGATGCTTACTAAAAAGAGATGAGGACCCATCACAATACCATGAGGCACCCCTGATGTTACACGTGCTGGATTAGATATGTAATCGTTAAGTTTCACTTACTTACACCACCTGTTTAGAAATTATTCGATCTAAGCAGTCGTTCTCTCGTCGAGATGCAGATTGCGTATTTTTACCATTAGTCGATTATGTGGAACACGCTCCAAAGTTTTTGAGAAGTCTATGAAACTGGCATCAACGTAGGCGGACATATGTAGTGCGTTCTGCAGGCCTGTCACAAGTTCTAAAACAGGCGAAATTCCCACCGAGTGGAAGCAGTCTGTGGCGAGCCCTGTTCCAAAATCAGGGAAACGCGCAAACGATGTTGTACGGCCGTTGTAGCAGGAAGCGACGGGGCAGGCAGAAGCTTCCTGGCAACCTGGTCGTCAGCGGATCTACGTGAAGCATTAGACAGCCTGACGCACGAAGCCGTAATCTCGGCACTCGAAGAAGCGTCCCGGGAATGCCAATTGGAAGCATCGTTAAATCCTTTCTGGAGCATCGAACACTCGACATCCATGGTAAGACATATCCGAGTGGTAAGACATATCCGAGGACATTGACGAACAATGTAGGCGTTCCTCGGGGCGCAGTTTTACAGCCTGCGCTGTTTGCTCGTCATGCAAGGGCTGGCTGTGCATCTACGAAAGGCTCACGGCATCCGAGTCACTACATATGCAGATGACGTGACATTCTGGATGGAACCTGGCGGCCCTATGAAGACAGCAGAAATGGCAACTAGAGCAATGCGGAATGCACTCGACACCTCAACGCATAATTTCAAAGAAACAGGCATGAAATGGGGTCTCCAGATAAAAACAAAGTAAGTTTTCCCCGGTGACACAGCTCATAAAAAGGAAGAAGTGGAGCTTTACCTATGCTCCGTTTCGGACATAAGGTGCAACGTTGTGGAAGCTACGCAAGAAGTTCGGTCACGGTAATGTGTGTATCACTGAGCGCTTTCCGTCTACGCTTCGCTGCTCGCTAACAGCGTTTGCTCACGCGAGCGTGCATGTGAGGCTGCGGCAACGGGCTGTACACAAAGATCAAACCTGAAAAGCAGCGAAAACCAAATTAGGCTAAAGTGACACGTTACTAGCCGTATACCACAGCTTGTTTGCTTATACAGATTTAAACACTTCTCATTCAGTACTGAGCCTATATACATAACAGTTCTACAGAATTGCCGTAAAGACACATCGAACTATTTCTAAGTGCGGTCGCAGCCACTGCAAAGAGTCTTTAGCTTCCAAAGCATTGCACCTGATGTCTCAAACGAAGTATAGCTAGCCAAAAACTTGAAACATCTCCGGAACGCCACGTCAGAGTACTCGGCGTTCCAATTCACGAGTCCGGAAGGGCGGTTACTCGGCTCAAACAACTGGAGCATGCGTGGGAGAAACTTCTACATGTCATGAAACGCATATAGCAGAAGCTCGAACGAGCTGGCACCCATACAGCTCGCGCTTTGACGTCGGCAGTGCTTAGGTTCATGGCTCGTTACGGTGACATATGCTTTGTCCTCACCAAAGCGCAACACAAAAAGCTCGAAAGGATGCACCTGGAATGTCTTCGAGTGATCACGGGTCTTCCCGACCACAAACGAGTGGGGGACCTGGACAGGTACGTGGGACTTACTCCACTGAAGAAAAACATCTTGGGACGCAACGAGGGACATGACCGCCGTCGCCGCTACACACACTCTGGGCAGCAGCAGATTTGTCGGACAAGGTGAAAGTGCCTCTTGGTGTCGTTCCTTGGGACGATGTGCAGGTTTGAGCCACAAATCCTGCGACTTGCCGGCAGACGAACAAGCATCACGGCGCTTATTTAGCCAAACTCGTAGAACGGGCTGACCTGACAGAAAATGTCCTCTTCACAGATGCGGCCTGGGATCCTACCAACTCCCGAGCTGCGCTGGCAGTGGGTGGTGAGCAGCAAAATATCCGGATCCGCCAACACCAGTAAGAATCGACAGTTGAAGCACTTGAACTCCAGGCCGTCCTTTGTGTGCCATAGAGAGGCTGACGGGAAAGGCTGAAAAAATTGCGGAGACCACTGAAGCAAAGAGTTGACATATGACAGACTTGTTGGACCCCGTCAAAGCACTTACGGGCACACCTAGATGCAGAACGTGGCCGCATGATATCAAGGTCGCATGCGTATTCCTTCGCTGGACTTATTGCAGAGGCATGCGAGTAGAATGGACCCAAAGACAGTCAGGCAGCATCGGTGATGGTGCGGCCCGCAGTGCAGTGAGCGAGCTGTTATTTTGCCACACATCGCCCCTGGACCCAGTCCCTATCACTCATGTGCGTCCGGACGCGGAGGAGCAGAGCCTGAATCTACAAGCAAAACAGCAGCTGAAGGTGAAGGCGCCACACAAATGTGCATCCTTTGCACAATCCTTGGGGCGCGCATGTCCTCGCGCAGGAGGCCAGGACGGGCGCAGCACTCACCGCACTCAATTAAGACGCGTATGCCGCTTCAAGGAATAGGCGAGGTCATCATCAGAGGCAACTCCTGGACAACGAGGAATAGGAGCAGACAGGGCCGAACGCGATGCAACCGCCAGTGCCATGCGGTATGCACGACGTCGGTGCTCGTCCGACTGTGAGACACCTAATGTAGGGCTCATGATAGGAATAAACACGAGGAACGCGACAATACCTCACTGGAGGCAAGGACCATGACAGCCCCTCTGGCCAATACCCAGCGAACTAGCAACTCTTTAAGGTAGTTGTTGCGCGAGGGCCCCTTGACCGGCAGGTTATGAACGCGTAGTTCCTTTTATATTTCTTCGTTTGTTGCATGATCCCCGCCATTGCACGTCACCCCTGCTTATACCACTGAACAGAGCCATCCTTTTAATTCAAGTTCATTTTCTCTGTCTCATCATTAAAGCATCATTGAAACACCACACCTGTGTGATTTCGTTGTCAGCGTCCATTCGCTGTGCTGCTACATGGTTCGCGCAATCTAACTTCCCTGTTCTGTTATAGTGGAATAAATGTATCTACAGCAAGCAGCAAAATTTAAGTGTCTGCGGGATGAGACATAACACCCAGATGAGCCGTCTTCTAATGTTTAAAGGAAGATTTTTTTTCAATCCAATAGCTGAAAGTTCTGCAGACTGCCAGCTTCCATGGCTGAAATTCCCCTGTTTCGAATATTTATCTTTTTTTGCTGAGAAACCCGTACGTGTTTCGTTCGTAGTTACGGGCTATACAATGCTGTGTAGGACTTGTGTCCTTTCACAGAGAAAAAAAAAGGAACAACAATATGTTTTTCAGCCAATGGATTGACTGTGGTGTTGTCTATACAAGATCTATACGTCCTGAAAAACCTTCTGATTACTCCGATCGATTCAAGGCGTCCACCATAATATATACGCATCTAACCGATTTTCTTGTCCTTTTTCCTCACTGAGGCCTACGACAGCGGGAACAGCTACGTGAAATTGCCAACAGTTAATGAGGTGGTAATGCTAAAGGAAGAAAGTTCCCGATAAATCACGGAACTTCTGGCTTAACCTGTTTAGAAAAAAAAATTTTTCGAGACAGCCACTCGTAGAGTTTTCAAATAATATGGGATCATATGCATGAATAAGCACTTCTCAACTAATTATTGGCATATACACTTTCTCGACGCTCCTCACCTTGATTTCCAAAGCGGACACTGTGTTTAGCGCCTTTTCGGAGAGGTCTGGGTCAACCAGAAGGTGCGTGCTGTCGCTGTCGGTGATCTGAAACAGGAGCTCCCCTGAAATACCGGCATGGCATGTAAGTCTTCATGTCGAAACAATCTCCATATCGCTAGATTTATTACAGGCTGCTATACAATCACATCATGAAAATGTAAATATAGTAAGTAAACTTCACTATGATGAAAACGCGGAAAATAATGTTACTCAGATTGCAGGTTATGCAAAAGGAACTCAAGGCGAGTTTTACACAAGTAGTGCATTCAAATAAAAACCTCAAAGGGGAAAGAAAACTCTGGCAAACTGAACAATTTTTTTATCACCATGTTTTACGTGCCAACACTACGATCTGAGTATTAGGCACGCCGTAGTGGAGGAGTCCGGAATAATTTCGACCACCTGGAGTTCTCTAACATGCGCCTATATCTAAGTACAAGGGAGTTTTCACGTTTCGCCCCCATGGAAATGCTGCTGATCCCGCGACATCATGCTTAGCAGCCCCAGACCATAGCCACTAAGCAACCACGCAGTGTCAGCTGTACAACTTATTTCGTATTTGGCAGGTCTTGATTATTACTGTCGTTCCCTGAAAGAATAACCGGTTTAAGCACGTTGCTGCAACACAGTAGAAGGAAGTAGCGTCTGCTCAGGGATGTCGGCCCCATTCTCAACATGCGCCGTGTTACAGTAGCAATGTCTGATCTGTTGTGTTTTTTTTTGGGGGGGGGGAGGGGGGGCAGAGTAAAGTTCACGAACCAGTAGAAATTTATCGTGCGACTACACCGCAGTACATTGATTCGAGAGTACCCGACCAGGAAGTCCAAGAAATTAACGAGAAACTTTAAAAGCGTAATTATTTCTGTAGAGCTCGCGCCGATACCCATGGCGAACTGGCCAGGCACACCACATTGTGACGGACGAAAACACTGCCCCAATATGTCAGCAGGAAATATCATGCTTGCTGTATTCTCGGATGTTTCTGAATTAAATAATGAACATTGGAGGAAGTGTGGAATAACGCCGACCCATACTTGTTATTCAGATCTTCTCGATCTAAACATCCGCCCAGTAATTAGGAGTATACGACGACGACTTCTGACTTCAGGTTTATTGTTTATCCCTTTGTGGTACAGTGGTACAAATATGCACCACTTTTTGGGTACGTTTCAAATGCCCGTAATGAAACAACTGTTCAAATTGGAGCCAATTTTACTAGTGCTGCCGTCTACCAAGGCATTTAGAAAGCTTTATGGGCGTTTTTATTTTATTCCGTCATGTGGCGGCAAGAGTAACTTAGTTTTTGCAAATGTCTTCATTGCGGTTCAGTACGTGCTGCTGTGGCGTGGGAAAAACTCGTTCAAAACGCTGCTTCAACATGCCTACTAAGTGTATCCTTTTACCCGTTTACTAAATGGAACCTAGTGATTAATCTGCAACCATATACATACATTGAGGGCGCCCTAATTGTTCATCGTTTTGAGTTGTCTGTTCTGGGCTCGCTTTTGGCTGGGGTTGTTAGGCCTAAGTGGACGGCTATCGCACCGGTCAAATCGCACAGGCCGTGCATTTGCATTCTTTCTGAAAGCGGAGGTAATAGCAAAGGATTGTCGCCCGTAAAAGCAAGAAGGGGACGGCAAGCATATGGTAGGAGTTCCTGACGACATCACACTTCTCAGCCGAGATCGTCACCCGTAGCGGTCGGCCTGTCGACAGAGGTGTTGTTTGTTTGTTTGTTTGTTTATTTATAGTGTCAGTCCAAGGATGGACCATTACAGGAGTGGATAGAAATACAACAACACATATACAAAATATCGGTACATGTTGAACAAAGAACAATGCAATAGCAGTATCTGTAAGAAGTGACATGCAGTGATGAAAGACAAAACACTCGTAATATGCGCATCAGAAACAAATGCTATGATGCTGTCATATCCGGAAAAATAAGATTCTCTAAACCAGCAGTAAAAGCACTGACAGAGGAACATGTGACAAGTGGATTGGGTAATTCGTTCCATTCCTTGATCGCCCTAGGAAAGAAACTATACTTGAATATATCATTCCGTGTAACTGGCGGGTGTATGTATAAACTGTGCTTGTGTCTGGAGCGTTGATCTGGTGAAATTATACAGAAATCAGTGAAATTAAGTTTAACCTGGTTATGAACAATTAGGTAGAAAAATTTCAGCCGGTCAAACTTAGTCCTTAGTTCTAAAGCGGAGAGGTTTGCGCGTCTGCATAGTTCAGTAGGAGAGTGCACGCGCTGATACTTATTAAATATGAATCTGTGTAGGTGGGGCTCCACGACACAGCAGCAAGTTCGAACGATCTTTCTGTGCAGCAAATGCCAAGCTCCGCTATGTGTCGAATGTTTTTAGCCATTCCACAAGTGAACAGCAGCATTGACTTTGTAAATATCGTTCCTGTTACACATTGTCTCTTCATTTTAAACCGCCTGCGGACAGCGGTACAAATGTGTACCACATTTCATTTCTTCTACTAAAGTCAGTGGTACATATATGTACCACTTTTCTTTCGAGAACTGCTGCACCATGTTTCTTGAAAAACGTGTCAAACATTTTCTTTTGCCCTGCTGAATGCTATTCTTCAGATTTTATGAACGAAATTTCAAGGAAAAAGTAGCACCTCACAAAGGGTTATGGCATGGTGTAGTATGGTCCCATAATTTCGCTCCACTGTTAGGACATTTCTGGGGACGCTATAACGTAAAACTATTCCGAACTTCTCTATTCCAATTCTGTGATCAGCCCTCCGCGTTTGGTCAAAAACGTTTTGGACCACCCCCCCTTCACCTGTCTGTCACGTGACGTCACGAAAGCCGCGATAGCTCCCCATCTGATATGACGCGTACAGACTGATTGTGCATGATTTGACCGAAAAAAGAAAAATAGTTATTCCTGATTCGACGCCTTTTCGCCATTAGCCCTCGGCTATTGGTCAAAAGTTTTAGGGCTGCACCCACTTCAGTTGCCTGTCACGCGACGTCACAAAACCGCAAAAACTCACCGTGTCAAAGTGACGTGTTCGTGTTAAAGGTACATTAATATACCGAACAAATCTGATTTTCTTCGAAATAGCCGCAGGATGCCCCGTTCTGAAAGGAATAAAAGATGGCTGCCGCCGATCGCTCAGGGCCGGTATTTTGTAGCGATGCCTTTTTCGATTCTATGCTTTTTCAGGCTTTTCGCGCTTGGCCAGTGGTCAGAGCGACGGTCTGCCCGCATTATTAACGGGATCAAGCGGCCGTGTGTGGTGGATGATAAGAATAGCATAGAATAAGGCATAAGGCATCGCTACAAAATAGCGGCCCAGGCGCTTGCTACTCGCAGAGCATGGGTTTATTTGCGTATAATAAAACTTCTTGCGTGGCCGTGTAACCTCTGCGAGCACTTTCGGCACGTTTACGACATCATTCTGCCAATTCTTCTTTGCTGAAGATCCGTTTTAGCGTCATTCTTAAGCCTTCGTTGCATGCCGCCGCGATTTTCGAGCAGACACTGCAATCTAAGAAAGGGAACGCGAACCATTCGCAGACGGCGGCACCACCATCTTCATCCGGTTATCGACTTTCAGCGCAGTGGCTCGGCCCTATCGAATCTCTCTCCACTTGAGCGTGCTCCTCGCCTCTTGTCAGCCAATTAGATAAGACAAGCCGCTCAGTGTAGGCATATCATAAGAAGCCAACACTGACACCAAGGACAACATAGGGGAAATTACCTGCGCTTAATAAATGAAATGAAGAAACGATAAATTAATCGAAATTAAAGTGGATGAAAAAACAACTTGCCGCAGGTGGGAACCGAACCCACAACCTTCGCATTTCGAGTGCGATGCTCTACTAATTGAGCTACCGCGGCGCTGTTTCCCCATCCACTTTCTTGGGTATTTATGTGTCCTAGTAGTACCCTGGGAGTGTTAGCCAGCGCCACCACTCACAGACCTTGGCGGCGGACGTGGAACGTCCTTCTTGCCGCAGGCGTCACGAGAACGTGATCTTTTTGGGTGGAGGCAACTGGTCAATAAACCCACATATGCTACCTGAAGGCATCAATGTTGCCGGATTCGAGACCCTCGTTATGTAATAAACGAGAAGAAAGGGGGTTAACCGAGAGGCCCGATTTTTATTGGTCACATCATAAGAAGCCAACAAACACTGACACCAAGGACAACATAGGGGAAATTACTTGTGCTTAATAAATGAAATGAAGAAACGATAAATTAATCGAAATTAAAGTGGATGAAAAAACAACTTGCTGCAGGTGGGAACCGAACCCACAACCTTCGCATTTCGCGTGCGATGCTCTAGGTTGTGGGTTCGGTTCCCACCTGCGGCAAGTTGTTCGTTTTTCAAGCAAACAAAAGTGACCTCCCTCGAACGAGGAGAGCGTTTGATTGGTCTGTTCAGACAACCCTTCGGGTGACCGCCCGGTGCTTACGTTGGCGGTTACGCAAGTTTGACGTCAGGAGATTGGAATAAAAACATATTGGAATAGCTTTAAGTATAGTGCCCCTGTATATGAAATATGCAGGGTGACCCAGCTAACTTTAGCCAGAGCTTAAAAATATGCGAATGCCACGTAGCTGGACACAACCAAGGTAATGTAGTTTACTGTCGCTTAGAGATACTCAAAATACTCTTCTCATTCCGCCTAATTAAATAATTAGGCTTAATTAATCAGCTTTTTTATTACCGCGCGACTGGCTGCTCCAGGCACTTCGCGCGTATTCGCGGGCTTATTTTAAGCTCGGAAAAACACTTTTATGTAGCACGTATTCAGCAACAGAAAGCTGCATCGGGAGTTTTTCATATTGCTCCATATATTTCTCATTGACCGTTTTCATTTAATTATAATATTTGAGAAACTGCTCAATTAATAAGGACTAATCACGTAATTAGGTAAAATGAAAAAGAAAATAACCTGAGTATCTCCAAGCGATGGCAAACAACATTAGCTTGGGGCTCTCCAGCTACCTGGCATTCGCATATTTTTAAACTCTGGCTAAAGTTAGCTGGAACACCTTGTACATGTCTCACGCATCCAACGAATTCATCAGATCTCGGCTCGAGTGATTCTGCATCTCCAGACGGCTCAAAGATTTGCGACGCGGCGAGGAGACGCAGACCGCGGTGCATGAGTGCATATAGTTAAAACCAGAAGATTATTTCCCACTAGGAATTCATGGACATGCGAAATATCGCAATGCATGCGATGAACGTGAAGAAGCCTACTTTGCAATGTGATGCATGTATAATAATTCTGTATTTTCTCATTTGCCCCATAGTAAATAAGGTTTTAGATAATTCATCTTCATATACATGAAATGAACATCCTAATGGAGATGCCGCAATGTTTACCAACTTCAAATTATTCAACGACGTACTTCGACAACGCGCTGATGTGTTCATGTCTGTTTATTTGTATTTTAAAATCCCGAAAGGTGCCTCTAGAAGTGAGTGTGAAGGCTTCACCTAGTTTTGGCAACTCCAGAATCGGTTACTTGTGCTGGGAACACTGTACAAATAAACAAAGATGGCTACAACATCCAGCTTCATGGCGGCTCTTTCGTTTGTAGTGCAAGGTTTTCGTTTGTGGCGTAGGTTCGAGGCGTTTCAAGGAACCCGAAAGGGTCCTTGCTGTCAATTACCTTGTAATTCAGCGCCGAAACTGTGGAAATTGTTGCGCTGTGCTTTCAAATGTGCGGCCTGCCAATAGAGCCACATTATTATTCTTTGATTACAAAGAGCTTTTCAGGCGAGCTCTAGCGTAAAGAGAGGAGTGTTTTTGCGTCTAGAGTCTTGAAAAGGTGCAGTCATTCGTTCGTGGCTTTGTTTCACTGCTACATGTATGATTCTCGACCGTTTTCGACCTTCATAGGAAACTCCGTACTGTGACTCGTTTTGCATTCCCGATATATTGGCCGTAACGTCTGCTGTGCTTTCAGGAGGTGTATAGTATATTTTGCACGGATAGAACAAGGCTAAAAACTTTTGGGATATCTGGTCAGTGTATCCTCAGATAAAAACAAATGAGAGTTCCGTTTGCCATGAGAGATGAACCTTTCTTTTTTGCTGATCCTTTGCTAAAGGGAATGACAACATCGCCATAATATTGTTACAGGGATGTTGGGAGCATAGAAAGACTGCATTTACAATATATATACAAGCAGAGTCAGTGCAGTTAAAAATGGCTGACCAGCAACAACACGCAGCAGCCAGCGTCTTGCCATCTTCTTCTTTTTTGTTCTTTTTTTATCCTTCCGTAACAAGACCCTCGGGTACTGAAGCGCCGTCTCGGCGCATAGTAGGCGAAGTATTGCGAGCGACGTACGGCTTCAGCCGCGCAATGTGGACGATGTCAACAGGCGTCGGACTTGAGGATGGATCAAACTGTAACGGCAAGATCTCGTAATTGACGTCGTTAACTTGACCTAGTACTTCATGAGGCCCTGTGTAGCGAGAGAGAAGCTTCGAGGAAAGGCCAACCCGACGACATGGTGAGAAAAGGAGCACCCGAGTGGCCTGGGGTGAACTTAACATCACGATGGCACCGCTCATAATGCGCTTTTTGCATATGCATCGAGACTTATAAACGAAATCGGGCGAATTGACGCGCCATGTGAGCGCGATCGATGACTTCACGAGCGTACTCAGTTGCAACACGTGGCACATCAAGGAGGATGGTGTCAAACGGCTATGTAGGGTCGCGACCATACAAAAGATAAAAGGGTGAATATCCTGTGGTGTCATGTCGGGACGAGTTATACGCGAATGTCACGTAGGCCAGCGTGGCGTCCCAGTCGCTGTGGTCGTTGGAGACGTACATCGACAGCATCACTGTGAGTGTTCGGTTGAGACATTTCGTAAGACCGTTCGTTTGTGGGTGGTAGGCGGTGAACAGCCTGTGCTCAGTTGCGCAAGAGCGAAGGGGGTCGTTCATAACTCGAGACAAGAACGAGTGGCCGCGGTCTGTTAGTAACTGTCGAGGTGCACCGTGGTGGAGAATAACGTCGATGAGGAGAAAATCGGTGACGTCTGTTGCGCAACTAGTCAGCAACGCGTTTGTGATCGCGTAGCGTGTCGCGTAATCAGTAGCAACAGCGACACACTTATTCCCTTTAGTTGTCGTCGGAAAAGGGCCAAGCAGGTCAAGGACTACATGAAAGAAAAGTTCAGAGGGAACTTCAATTGGATGGAGTCGCCCGACAGGTGGAAAGGCAGGTTTCTTCCAGCGCTGACACAATTCGCAGATTGCATCATAGCGACGCACAGAGCCGTATAGACCCAGCCAGAACTGGCGTCGTACGCGGTCGTATGTACAAAAAACTCCAAGGTGTACCGCCGTCGGTGCATAGTGAAGTTCTTCGAGAGCGACGGATCGCAGATGACGAGGAAGGACAAGCAGCAACTCAGGGCCGTCAGGGTTGATATTGCGGCGGTAGAGGATGCCGTCGTGCAGCATGAACACGCAGCACGTGCCGTCAATGCCGCCAGATTGCACTCCGGCGACGATGAACTGTACGGATTCGTCGCGTTGTTGTTCAGCGCGCATATCGGTCATTTCAGTGAAAGCCATCACGCAGGTCACCGAATCATGCGCAGCAGGATCAGGATGATCCACGGGGTGACGAGAGGGGCAGTCAGCGTCATTGTGGAGGCGTCAAGACTTGTAAGTGGCAATAAATGAAAATTCCTGGAGCCGCGAAGTCCAGCGACCAATCCGTCCTGTCGGGTCCCGGAGGGAAGACAGCCAGCAGAGTACGTGGTGGACTGTAACGACCGAAAACATGCGTCTGTACAAACATGGCCGGAACTTGGCGACAGCCCAAGCATAAGCCAAGCATTCCCGCTCGTTGATGGAGTAATTTCTCTCGGCGGGTGACAGCAGGCGGCTGGCGTAAGCTATCACGCACTCGGCACCATTCTGTTGATGGACGAGAACAGCGCAGATGCCATGGCTCATTGCGTCAGCGTGAACTTCAGTCCATGCAGATAAATCAAAGTGGGCAAGTATAGGAGGCGTAGTCAGAAACTCCATGAGGGCGGCGAACGCATGAGCCTGCTCAGGGCCTCATGAGAATGGTGTGTTCTTCTTTATGAGATCTGTAAAATGTCGAGCAACGTCGGCGAAGTTTTTGACGAAACGGCGAAAGTACGAACACAGGCCGACAAACAGCGCTCGTTAGAAACAGAACGCGGCACAGGAAAATTGCGAAATCCGCGAAATTTTTCCGGATCGGCTTGCACACTGGAGGCGTCAACGAGGTGTCCCAACACGGTAATCTTAAGGCGCCCGAATTGACATTTCGTGGAGTTCAGTTGAATGCCGGCTTTTCGGAAGACCGCGAGAATGGCAGCGAGTCGGGTAAGGTGGGTGCCGAACGTGGGAGAAAAAGCAATAACGTCGAAAAGGTAACACACACAGGTGCTCTATTAATAGCATCGTAGAAGAGAATCCACCATACGTTCAAATGTCGCAGGAGCATTGCATAGGCCAAAGGGCATGACTTTAATCTGATATGAACCATCCGGCACTATGACGGCCGTCTTCTCGCGGTTCATTTCATCAACTGACACCTGCCAGAAGCCAGATCGAAGATTAATGGACGAGAAGTATTTAGCTCCGTGCAAGGAGTCTAAGGCGTCATGGATGCGTGGTAGTGGGTTGACGTCTTTTCGCGTGATAGTGTTTAAGTGTCGATAATCGACGCCAAAACGCCAGGTACCATCTTTTTATTTTTCAGAAAGACGGCAGGCAAAGCCCAAAGCCTGGCTGGTGGTTCGATGACCCCGTTGCGGAGCATTTTGTCCACTTCTGATTAGTTGACTCTACGTTCAGCGTGCGATACATGATAGGGATGGCGACGAATAGGATTCGTGTCTCCAGTTTTTAGACGGTGGTGAACAATAGATGCTTTGTCTAAAGGCCTGTCGCCGAAATCAAAGATGGCACTGTACGATTGGAGCACGAGACAAATGACCATGGCCTGTGCAGGGGTGAGGTCAAGTGCCGGCCGGAAGCACATGCCGGCCGGAAGCACGTGAGAGCACAGGCTGAAGTTCAGAAACGGTGGAACGACGTCGTTACTGGTAACCGCGACCAGAGTATGCGGGACAGCAACGTTCCGGTTCAAAATCACGTCGACGATCGGGCGAAGCACATATTCACGCTCAGGAACCTGTGGCGGGGCGGTCACAGTGACGTAGCTGGCTCGGGTGGCAGATGCACATCGTGAAGCGAGCAAAAGTGCGGGCGGTGCTCGGAACATACGCGAGTTGACGGAGTTCTAACTGAGGAGCGCCGCTTGCGCAGTCGATGGGAACAGAATCACTGGATAAAAGTCCAATCCGAGGATAACGTCCCGAGGGTAGTTGTCGATCACAGCAAAGAGAACAGAAGTGGGACGGCCGGCTATACGTAAATGCGCAGTACACATTCCAAGAACAACCAGCACGCCGCCGTCGGCAACACGAAGCACTCGGGCAGCTGGTGGCGTGAGGACCTTCTTTAAACGTCTACGTAAGCTAGCACTCATCACGGACACGTGGGCTCCAGTGTCGCCGAGTTCTTGGATAGGTACGCCGTCCATTTTAACGCCAATTACACTTCACTTTGTGGGCACAGACAGAGTACTTGCTGCAGTAGTAGGCAATGCAGCACCGCCTCCAAGGGCTGCATTTCTTAGTTCTCCGAAAGGCTGCGACCAAAGCCAACAGCCGACGAAAGATCGACGTGGCTGCGGCGAACGGGACGATTGGCGACGTGTTTGTGGTGAACGAGACTGGTGTCCGCGCGGCGATGGTGAGCGAGTATACCAGGTATTCTTAGCAGAGTCGTCGGCGCTGTTGGACTAGGCGGTGGGCGAAACATTGCGGGCATTTCCATGAAAACGGTTCAGGTTGATTGGCGTGCGATGTGTTCAGAGTCACGAGTTCCCGACAATGTCTGGCGATATGACGAATGTGGTGGCAGTTGAAACATACCGGCTGGTCGTTCGCAGTTCTCCACTCAGTCGGGTTGCGATAACGCGGAGATAAGCGTCGGGGAGGAGCGAAAACAGTGGAAGGGCCTTCGTTGGTTCTCGGGTTGGCGACACAACCGAAGGAGACAGCGACATAGCTGGTGACGGTGACGTTGGAAGCAGCAACGACGTTGACACCGCGTGCTCACCGTCAATCATGGAGGGGACGGTGATGCGACGTCCACTGCGGAGCTGCGTTTCCAACCGTGGTACCCAGAACTTGCCACCAATATTTTACAGGGATGTTGTGAGTACATAATGACTGTATTTACAATATATATAGAAGCAGAGTCAGTGTAGTAACAAATGGCTGGCCAGCAACAGCACGCAGCCGCCAGTGTCTCGGGATGTTCTTCTTCCTTGCACTTCTTTTATCCTTCCGTAAAGCTATGTTGTGAAAATTGATGGAAATGAAATAGCCTTGGCTTATGGTGAGAGAATCGAGCACGGTGTGTGCAATTTAATTATGAATTATAATTTCAACTTGGAAAAGAAAGTCTCAAAAACCAGTTAGGTTGCAATGTCTGGCGGTGAAATCTTTGTACTCCGGATGTAGCATAGGAGATTAGTACACATAGGTTGGCTGTTAGTAAGTACATCTTGCTTTAAATACAGTTCGTATGTAATTTGAAGCTTGCGCTTTGTTATATGCGTAAGTAAAGAAAGCCCAGGCTACCTGGCGACACACTCGTCCCACAATCCATGCCGGCGCATATGCTTTGGCCGTCGCACATGTACGCGTTAGTATTAGCGTTCCAATGTAGCGTAAGTGACCAGAGTTGTGTGGTCTTCCCGTGAGATACAAACTCACATCGATTAGTTGAGCCGTAAATAAGCGCCAGCAGTACAACGCTAATACATGCGTGGCTACGGCAACACGCTGAACTGAGAACTGCGTGTAAAAGCGTCTTTCGCATTCGAGAAATTGGCTTGGCTATGAAATAATCTTGACTGGTTAATGACCAAAGCGGTTGGACAGGAAACCACCAAAACGAGTGGCTGTTATTGTAGAACTGATTTGCCACTTCGAAGAACATGAATCGCAAAAACATCACCTAGATAAACAAAATAATAATTTATCGCAATTACGGCCACAGTTGTCATCTGCCTCCCACTAATGCCGGCGTATAATCGCTACCGGGCTTACGTATCAGTTTTCAACATGGTTCCAATGAACGACTACATGCTCACTGCAAATCTAAAAATTCTGACAAAAATGGTACACGGTGCTTTCCGCCTTACCATTTCAGGATTAGGCACTCTAGCGGTAAGTGAAGATAGGTACCATGAAAATTCGTTTTCAGTCCCTTCAAGGTATTAGTAACACTTGTGCTGTGCAGAATACTTCCCGAACTAAATCAAATAGAGCTTAAGCCTACATCACTAATTTATTAAAGTGCCTGCCTAAAGAAAACAGTCCGTGATCCGAAACGAACGCAACATATCTATGGTATATAAAACGAAAACAATGTTCTACTTGCCGGAAATAATGTCGTCCTGAGTGAAGCGTTTCGAACAAACCACCATAGTGTTTGTCATCTTTTTTCCCAATGCGCAAATTTCTTATCCATGTCGCCCTCCGTTGTGCGTCGTCTGCTATACTTTCGGGGAAGATAAAATGATTAATTGCTGACTTTCCGCAGCGACGACAGACACATAATGATACCCAGCCAAATTCTTTCGACAAATCTTTTTCTTTTTCATCTTATTTGGATATGCGCGCGGAAGCCTCACGATGATTAGAGAACTACGAGGCGACGTTGCACCTCACGGTTTTGTGTTCGAGCGCACGGCTGAACCTAGATCAGCTGGTTCTCGGCGCGGCCGCTAGGGGCCGAGCCTTTAGTAGGTGTCCGAATCGTAACAGCAACTACGACGTACTCTGAGTGAGTGAAGGCTTGGCGAGGACTATGGATGCTCCAGCCGCGACGCAGCCCCACATGGCGATAATGCTGTCGATGTTGTTGCCGACGTGGACGCAGACACGAGCGCCGGTCCGGATTCCATGCCGCTGGAAGCCAGCTGCGTAGCGCCGTAGCCGGGATAGCAGTTCTTTCTTGGTCAGTGTGACAGAGTCGTCGGCCTGCGCCCACAATAGCCCCATCGTTAAAGTAGCTGTTATGTCGAGGTATATTACCCTCCCCCAAAAAAACGTGTTGCGCAAGAGAACAGTGCTAAAGCGCGCAAATCATTTTTTTTATCGGGTATGGTAGCGCGCTGTAACTATTTAGCTATCCTGCAAATGTGCATTCAGTACACTAAAAGCCAGTTGATGAAGCATATCCAAGTAAATATTGCCGCAATGTTTTTTTTTTCTACCAGTCAGCCTTTCAAAAGAAATTTTCGTTTGCTACTGTTCCTAAATGTGCGAAAATAGAGGATAATTTTCAAAGCATTTTGGTTCCATTACATGTATAGCCTAGCGGGAATATTGATGTACACTCAAATTTGTCTACTGTTGTTTCGTGCCACTGTGTTTCTAAGCACTAGAGAATGATCCTCTTTCACTAGTTCTATGTTGCCAATACCAGCTCATGGTGGTGGTTGTACTTCTGAACTATCGTTGAAGTTATTATCCCATATTGAAAGCAAACTGAAGGGAAGCTCATGCTTTCTATTTAAAAGCGGTTTGCAATTACGTTATTTCGTCAACTTTCCGAAACACGTTTATGACTTGGATATTTAAATGGTTTGAACAATGCCTTAGAAACAACACTTTTAAAGGCATCTTAAATGTTGTAAAGAAAGGAAGATGTCGGTATGTTATCGTGAACTGAAGCTGTTTTTCCGAACACCAGAAGTCTTTCCTGGCCATGCTCGCTCTTTCTGCTGCTATCTTTCCGAAATGCTCCCACTTAAAAAAAAATTGACTCATGTGTCCGATGGTTCTCTAGTACAGAAGCCGAAACAGAAGCCCGATGCTCCACTCAGTTAAGCTTACAATGGCACGCATGATTTTATCATGCTTACTCCAACTAGCTCTTTGAGATAATCGGCGCGCGTGTCACATGGTGTAGCAAGGATATGCGAGAGCACACGTACGCGAGCCAGTTCCCTTTACGCCAAAGGAACAGGAATGAAATGGACAAATTTATAGCATTTGAAAAAGGGCTTCACGCAAGCTTCGCTTCACGCATATTCCAAGGCGTGCGTTGGAGCTCCGTAATATTTATATGCACAAAGAAGACCCAATTATGCCTGTGTTGCCAATAGTCACAAGCGTCCACAGCAGCGCAAGGAAAAAAAGAACTATCTGGAACTTAACTGAATAGGAAAGTTCTTAAATAAGATATGATGCCTGAGGTGTGAGAAGTGCGAAGCGTCTAAAACCAAATCGCCATACCACAAAACATTGTTACATTTTAGACCATTAGGTCGGAGGTGAAGTATCGTAACAAAAATATTACGAGCGTTTTCTAATGGCCCTAGTTCATTGCCCAATTTACCCTGTCATCATAGTGGAGGCATTCATAAAAAATATTCACTCTTATAGAGGTTATCACCGTTCACGCAAAAAGAAATCCATAAATTTAAGTGTCGAGCAGTACTGAATAACTCAACAAGGGAAAAACCAAAATTTTACAACATATATTCATCGTCTGGAGGAGCTTCAATGGCAAACAAAAAATTGCAGCACAACCCATTCCCAGCCGACGGCAGCGCGTTAGCACTGAATCAATATTGCGACACAATATATTGCCACCGTCGAAACTAGTTATGCATGAGCCGTATACTGCAGCTGGAGTCGACTTTCGCGCTTCCATAAGAACACTTGGCGCCATCCAATGCTTTCGCCGCGAAGTACATGCGTGGCATCCAAAACGCATGGCGCGCTGGTACGCGCGCACGCCGAGAAACATGTCATTCAGGAACCGGGATCCTCTCTTGCGCTTCTTTCCGGGCGCATCCGCCATCTTGTGACGTTGCCGACATGTTCACTCATGGCATCCGAGACAAGACGGATGGCGTTCCCTCGCCCGACGCACAGTCAGTGGCACAGACACAGCGACGCAAGTTGGCGAGATGTTCCTTTAAGAGCGGCACATACCCACTGCATTGTGGCGCAGCCTGTTAATCCATGGCGTCGCTGCCCTTGAGGAGCCCTCACGACATGGGCTCGTGTCCGCCAAACAATGCACACATTTCAAGGATCTTTTTCCTGATACAAGAGCGGCACATTCTCAGTTACATATACCTAGTTATCCAAGATGGCGTAAAAGACATTCAGTAAAGAGCGGCACAAAGCTACCGGCACCTGCCCAGTTACGGAAATTAGCAACAACAAGGTTCGTTAAAGACCAGCCCAGACCGAGTGGAACATACCCAGTGCTTCAATTCGGCTTCAAAGCGTTTCTTCGCTACCTAGCCAGTCCAGCTTCTATTGCCACCCATGCTGGCGTGACAGAGCTTCGTTGAAGAGAGGCCTGCCTGTATGTACACATTGCCACACACTCAGTGAATCAAGTTGGCCCGGCGGTTGGTTTACAACTCTGTTCTCTCAGTAGAGCTACCCGATGCTCTAACCACTCGACCACGGACTAGTCAGCTACCCAGGTTGGCGGAAAGCAGTTACACATACACATACAAATACAGTTGCAAACATGGAAACGCAGTTACATAGCCACCGGAAAGTGCGTGAAGGGCTCTAAGAATCGTAAGGCAATGAGTTGGCAAAACAACCAATCCACAAGAGCGCATTTCGAAAACACATCACAAGTTCGAGGAATGCTTACCACCGCCTGGTAATGATAGTTTGCGAAAGATCACTGACGATGTCTTGAAAGGTAAATATCTTGTATGTCATTTCTGCATGTAAATGCATTCGATGCTCACTGTCCGGCCGCGACATGCTGGGCATGTTGGGCACTAGCGGCGGCTCGAACAAAGCTCCACGAAATGCACGTAGCAGCCAGACTGCGGAAGGCCGAGAAGCACCACCACTACTTATGACGTAGCAATCAGAACGACACTTAATCAGCCCAAAAACGCGGCGGAGAGTCAGCGCAGCCAACGATGGTGATGTTGACGCCCAGCCGATGAAGAAAGACAAACGTACGATGGTGATAGTATAAAGATGAGCAAGGTTTGCCCAATAAATGTCCACAATAAACAGGGTGATTCAGAGAACCCTTCTGAAAATTTTTAGATGTTTCCTGAGGCGAAGAACACAATTCTAGTTTATGAGGTACTCTGCTCGAAGAGGCGTACATTACTTGCACACACAAATTGATATGCATTATCGACTATAACAAAAATTCCCTATTTCAGTTTTAACTAATTAACTTATGACCCATATTGCAATTTACAAATTCTAGTCATCGAGTTCACAAGGCGGATCCACTTGGAACAAATTCACGGCACGAGTTACGAGACAATAATTCCCGAATGGTGCGGACAAATGCATTGGCGCTCCAGTTACTTTCCTACGAAAATATCGTTTTCTGCATTAAAGCGCAAAAGTAACTGGAACGCCAATGAATTTCTCCGCGAAGTCCGGGAATTAATATCTCAAAACTAGTGTCATCCTGAGAATCGGTTCCATCTTGAGAACGTTCGCTCTTGTAAGCTAAGGCACGAAGGCGGCCTTGTCTCAACAAAGCTAATTCAAATTCTTTTCACATACAAACTACAAGCTGACTTAATTTCGCGGCTGAGAATAAGCTCAATTTCCCACGTTGTTCATTAAGAAATGGATACGGCTAAATTCGTGCCGCGGAGCGTGTGCGCACGATTGGCTGGATTTAGAAGCTATCTTTGCTTCAAATGAAGTTATGGGGTCTTACGGGCCGAAACCACTTTCTGATTGTGCGGCAAGCCGTAGTGGAGGAATCCAGAAATTTCGACCACCTGGGGTTCTTTCACGTGCACCTAAATGTGAGTACACGGGTGTTTTTCCATGTCGCCCCCATCTAAATGCGGCCGCCGATGCCGGGATTCAATACCGCGACCTCGCGCTCAGCAGCCTAACACCATAGCCACAAAGCAACCACGGCGGGTGTATCTACCTTTGCTTTCTAAACACAGGCGGCCTCTAATAGATGTCGCTCTGAATTTTGAGCCTTTCACAACTTCTGCGTAAGCGTTATATTTGATGACATGTTGATAATGATGACGGTTTCCGTACTATGGTATACACCTACAGTGGGGGATCGCTCAAGGAGTATGAACACGTATTGATAGCAATGATGACTTCCATAGTATGGCACGTACCTACAAGTGGGAATCAGCCAAGGAGCGTGTTGGTGATGCTGATTATCTCTGTTAACGCTTTAGCATTCTTAGGATAATTCTCGCACTTTCCAGGGGCTGTCTATGCATGTTTGTATCTTAGCGTTTTCCCGCCTGCTTGAGTCAACATGTAATCAGTGGGGGAATGGGTAACACATCGGGCAGCTATACTGAAGATGGTTCGAAAGCAACCGTCGGTCCAACTTCGATCACTTGGAATGTTGAAATGTATGCATACGTGCCGCCATTCAACGAACCTGTTTCACGTCAACATGTCACACTGTTGGCGCAGGCCTGGTTAGCACCGCTACCCCAAAAGCTCTTTGACGTCGACTTTGAATACTGGAATGTGCCACTAGGTGTGTGCTAGTCTCCAATAAACCTCTTTGATGCCAGCTTCGGTTACGGGTTCAGTGTCAACAAGTGTGCGGCGCTCTTCAATGGCCGCCTTTGGTGCCAACTTGTGTAATTAGGTATACGCAAATAAAAATGTGCCGCTCTAGAATGGCGAATAGGATTCCTTCAATTTCTCCGATGCTAGCGGAATCGAAATAATGTCACAGGCGTTCCTCAAGGACAGGAACGCGACGCATTAGCAGGCTGCCGCACAAGGTCACTATATATGTGCCGCTTTTCAATGAACGACTTTCACGCCAATGTTTTAGCGAGTTGTCCCTTGAATGCACTGGGTATCTGCTGCTCTTCAATGAACATTTCGCAAACTTGGGTCACTGATGATTGTCGCTGGGTGTGAGGCAAGCGAGGGAACAGTTCTGAGCGCTCGTAGGCAGCGGCGCACCACGTTTCTCATCACGGAGGCCATGCGTGGACTTCGCGGCTGTGATGGTGCAGCGTGTCCAAAAAGAGGCGCGAGATGAGCGCGGTTGCTACTTGACGCGTTTGTCAGATGCCATGCATTTCGGAGGCCACGCGCACGATTCGCGGTGGCGTCGCTAGATGGCGCCGACTGTTTCACGGAAGGGGTGAAAACGGAATCCCACTGCAGTACATGCCTGGTACATACCTCGTTTCGAAGGTAGCAATACGTAGTGTCGCTTTAAAGATTGAATGCCAACGCATTACTTTCGAAAGTCGTGTGATATTGGTTGTGACACATCTTTGTGTACAGCCCATACGGACAACGGTGGGTGGGCCAACAAGCCTGTGGACGTCTTGATTGTGATAATCATATTTCCAGGGTATTGCACATCATAACCGGGTAACGTCCAAAGAGCGTGTCGACTTGTTGATTCTGACGATGATTGCTATAGTCTGGTACATACAACGGAGAACCGGGTAAGAAGCATGTTCACGTGTTGATTTAATAATTATGTCCACCGTATGACACATACCCACAGGGCTATCGGCCAAGAGGCGTGTCCCCGTGTTGATTACCATGTTGATTTTCAACGTTTGTCACATGTTCACACCGAGGAATCTGCCAAGGAGTCTGTTCATGTGTTGATTATGATTATGATTTCCATAACATGGCACATGCCCTCTACAAGGGATTGGAGAAGAAGGGGGCGGTACATGTCGTGCCAACGCCAACTCGCTGTTTGATCGCTGGGACGCTATAACGTAAAGCTATTCCAAACTTTTCGATTCCGATTCTCCAATCAGCGCTCCACGATTTGTCAAAAACCATTTTGGACCACTCCCACATCGCCTCTCTGCACCGTGACGTCGCGAAAACCGTGACAGCTACCAATCTCATATGACCTGTGCACCTGATTATGTGTGATTCAACCGAATAAAAAAAATAATTATTTCTGATTTGACGCTTTTCGACAATAACCCTCTGCTATTGGTCAAAAGGTTTCAGCTGCACCCACATCACCTGTCTGCCAGTTGACGTCGCAAAACCGAGAAAAATCATTGCGTGAAAGTGACGTGTACGCGTTAAAGATGCATTAATACGACTAACAAAACTGCACTTTCTTTCTGAATAGCCGGATACTGTCCCGTTCCGAAAGGAATAGAAGATGGCTGCCACCGATCGCTCAGCCACTGGCTACTGGCACGAGCCGGAGAGCATGGGTTTATCTGCGTGCAACAAAACTTCTTGCGTGGCCGGATAGGTTATCGACCAGTTTCAGCAAGTATACGACACCACTCTGCGAACTCGTCTTTGATTAGTATCCGTTTTAGCGGCATTTTTTAACATTCCGTTGCACGGCGCCGCGATTTTAGACAAGCCACCGCAAGCTAAGTAGGGGAAAGGGGATCAATCGCAGAAACCGGCACCACCCTCTTCATCTGGTTATCTATTTTCAGTGCGCTGGCTCGGCCCCTTCGAAACCCTCTCCATTTGAGCGTGCTTCCCGCCTCTTGTCAGCAAATTAGATAAGAAATGCCGCTCAATGTAGGCAGTGCGAATCGTTTTGAAAGCAAACAACAGTGACTTCCTATAAACGAAGAGAGCATTTGATTGGGCTGTTCAGGCAACGCTGCGGGTCACCGCCCGATGCTTGCGTTGGCGTTTACGCAAACCTGACGTCAGAAGATTGGAATATAGACATATTGGAATAGTTTTACGTTATAGGGCGCCAGCACCAAATAGGCCTGCAAGTTTATATATTATTTCAAACAGAAGTTATGTCGCTTGGTAAGGCACGCGAATAGAAAAACAGGACTGTTGGAGTTGATTTGAACGTGGTGATGATGATGATATATGATTTACATGCTAGGACATACCTACAACGGGGAATCCGCCAATCGCGGGTACGTGTTCACTTCAGTGGTGATTTCCGAGTATTGTGCACACCACCCATAACAAGGCTCGACCAAAAAATCGCTGCCACATTTAAATTAAGAAACGCAGGCCAAGATAAGATTTGTCACCTTTGCGTAGCACGGGCGCGCCAGAGCATATGTGCTCGCGAGTTTCATTTAACCCAGAGACGCAGAAATCCAGTGAGCAAAGTTGTCGTATTTATATGCTTGCTGTACGAAAGCTCCGCTACATTCAAACATGTCCGTTGGATATGCAGAATATGTTTGGCTGTGTTTTCGAGATCAAACATATTTGGTGAAATTTCGAGACTGCTAAGAAATTAAGAACGCAAAAGCCGCCTTGGTATCGTAATGGCTATGGGGTTGCGCTACTGAGCCCGATGTCGCGGGATCGAACCCCGGCCGCTGTGGCCGCGTTCCGATAAGGGTGAAATGAAATGCCCGTGTACGCTGCATTGGGTGCACGTTAAAGAAATCTAGGTGGTGAAAATTTCTTCGCAGTCACTGACTACGGCGTGCCTCTTAATCAAATCAAGGTTTTGTGACGTAAAACAAGCGAATTTAATGTTTTATGAACGTAAAACATCACGTACCGAAGACCCAACTTCGGTGTTAAGTTCTTAGTGGGTAAGTGCACATTCTGCAGTGTCTTCATGAGTACTTCTTAGTTCCCGGCGAGGCGCTTATGATCTTTTGTGATGACCGAACCGCATAGCATTATTGGTCCGCACCAAGCCTGTAAAGTAGCGTAAAATCGTATTGCTGCCGAAAGCTGTGCCACAAAGACGACTGAGTGCACGTAGAGCGGATATTGGTGTGATCTTTGCTGTTTGGTGTCGCGAAGTTATGGCATGTGTTGTGGCTTTCCACGTGTTAGAAGTGTTTCTGAAGCTATCAAGCTTCAGAAAAGCTGAGCACGAAGAATGTACGACCCGCACGGCGCGGTCCGTCACTTCCAGCGAACCTCGCCTTCCGCGCTGTTCTATGCTTTGGCATGAATTACCAACTCACCTAAGCATCTATTCTCGTCAAGGGCTGAAGCTTCCCTCATAGAATAATGCGCGTTGCGCATTCCATTGCAGCAGATTACTTTCTTACCTAGCTATTACCGACTCGCTCACAAGTAATTCCGTAGTGATTATTTTTCTTCTGTTACGTTCATCTGCTCTGCATGTTGGCTGCGAAGAGCCAGTGCACGAGGGATGTCGTAATTCTCACGTAGGCGTGCAGGGTCGGTTTCCTGTTCCACTCTGCTTCGGTCCTAATATGATTTTTTACACGCAGCCGTCGCAGACATAGCGGGTTGGCGAAAACGATAGCTTTGCTGTGCATCGCGACTTAGTTTTTGCGTTAGCCTACGTTCATGCGCTTTCCTGAGTTCTCAATTATCTCAATTCTATGGGGTTTACAAGCTACTGAAAATTTTGCCTGTGCCAGAAACGCTATGTCTGATCTTTAAAAAATTTTATGTAGTATTTATTTCATTCCGCTCTAATTTTTCACTTTATTGATTGCAATGCCAACGTAGTTCTCAAAAGTATTGAAGTGCGATTAGTCAGTTTAGTTCTGCATCTTCTTAGGCTTATGTAACAGGAGATGCGTTTATCTGGAATTCATTTCTGGAAGAAGAACTTGTGCATGAGCTCTTTATTAATTTTCTTACAGTCTTTTGCATGGTACGAAGCAGCTGCTAATATTGCAATGTCAACAGACTCTGAGGCAACGAATTGGTCCACATTCATGAGTGCATAGCTGTACGCGCTGCGCTTTCAACAAGAAACTCATGCGTGAGAAACACATGTCACGTTGGTACAATTTGTAAGGTTACTTTGCTCCATGATCCTATATGTCACAAAATGGCCAGCAACGACCGACAAAGAGTAGTTACAAATACACAGCACACCGTTTGTTCTGTTGAAGATGCCTCGTGTAACAGAAGACGTTGACATTTCCTTCTTCTGATGAGATTCTGTCATGTTTTTCATGAAATTTTTCAGATTCTGTCATGAGATAGCGCATAGAGCCGACAACGTTCATAGCTAGTTCGGGAAGGCAGTTCACGAAGCAAATTCACGTGCAGTGTCATTGAAAACTGGGGGACTTGGCCTTGGTTCATTCTCGCAACAGCGCGAAAAGACGGGACGTGACGAAAGAAAGGAAAAGAGAGCGCCAACTACTGATTGATTTTTTCATTGGAGAAAGCAGGCTATACAATCTGCCTCGGCTAATGCTAAAAAAAGCTTTAAAGAGCATGGGTGCACGCTACGATCCAATATACGATGGTCTGTCCTAGCCGTCTTAGACCACCTGAATTATTTTTATGCAATATTTACTTGACTAACTATTGATAAAAATGCAGTGTACTTATCGAAGGGCGTGAATTCTAATGGGAAAGTTGCCATTGTGCCCTAAAACATCTCGTTCCGTCGTGTCCAGCGCGCTATGTCCTGCGTAGTTATTTTTTCGGCGCTTAATCGTAGCAAGAAAAATACAAAAGTACCACCTGATTACGCAAACTCGTTCCGTCCCTCCATTCAGGTCAATATGATTCCAAGGAAGTGCTTCATCTTACAGCCCGACTCGGCAACCACCTCGACGGGACAAACACTCGGTGTTCGTTCCTTCTAATCTTTGCTGATCGGAAGGTACGTGTACAGCATTAAGATGTAGCCTACGCATTGATTAGGCCGCTGCCGAGTCAGGCAAACAGCGGAGTTACTTCCTTCGCCTCAATTTTGAGGCTGATGATGTTCAGGCACGAGGGTGCGTAATTACGCTGCAGTTATCGTATGTCGCATCCTACGAGTAAAGCATTGAAAAATAATTATCTCGCAGACGGCACACTGCAACCGATTGGATCAGGTATTTGAGATTGCAATGGCCGCTTTCTCATGCTACCTTATTTTTAAAAAAATCACAAGTTCAATATATATTATTTCTATCGAATAAAAATTATCCTTGTGTAGGGAGAAGACTGATGATTGAACATCGTAGACCTTATAATCAAATCATGCACCATATTTTTTTAGAGCTTGACTATCATTAGCTGAGACGTTCTGTACATAGGGCGTTCCCCAACGTGGTGGCCTTTAACTAACGCGCAAAGCCTCCGCAGACACAGAAAAGTGACCCTAGCTTCAAGTCTCTGATACGCCTAGAAGCCTTCTTTTGTCTTTCAGCGGAAGCTACATCGCTAGCTCATAGAGAACTCGACTTCATTCTGACTACCATACGCCCCAATGATTTCCCTCGTGTCTTTATCGGGATATCTGCATAATGTTGCGGCATTATCACAGGAAAAAAAAAACAGAGATCTTCTCGGCTATGAGAAGGCTAGTCCAACAATCTGTTTTAAATCATACCTGCAGGCTGTTGTCTTGCACGAGTGGTTAACAGCGGATATGATAAAAGCAGTTCTTCGGTATATTTCTAACTGAGGTGGCCTGGGAAGGAAGATGATGCACGTGAACACGAGTGTGAGCTCCAACCCGAGCAAGCCAACGTAGTCGCTGCGTTGTATTCTCACAGAAGTCGTCATACCATCGTCTTCGTTCCGTTGCCGTCATTCTGTCACCAATGTTCTACTTTTGGTATCGCGCTGTCGTCATGCCATCATCGCCGCGCCACCGCCGTGATATCACCGTTGTCATTCTTCGGTTTCATGCATCAGTTACGCATGTTCGTGCGCCACAAATTCTTGTTGAGCTAGCCGTTTTTCCTTGGTCGTGTGATCTATTCTTCCAAATGTTCACTGAACAAGAATAGTGTTCTTGACAAAGGTAAATTAACGCTTCGCTTGTACTGATTCGCACAGCTCGTGCCATATAGAGATATATCTTACCGCGCTTTTGCATTCGTTAAGAGGCGCATTCACAGGTTTGTCTTTCCTGCATTTGTATCGCCACTCGACAATGGCATTCTGTACAAAGCACGCACAGCAGAAGGAACAAACTGACATTTGTAGCTAAACACGATCCTTGTCGGGTGTAGCCTTCGTGTTTTCGCCCCCTAACCAACCGGTATATTCTTCGAGCCCGACCACACGCCGAAAACACTGCGTTCACGCCAAGGCGCTCTGGAACCTTGCTCTTTTTCCTGTCTGCCACTTCACTTTCACTCACTTTGTTAACCTTTCGCACACCTGCGTCATCTGGTAGGCTGGATAAGAAAACACTCACAGCCGGTCCATATTTTATTTATATATTTATTTATTATTTTTGATTGATATATCAAGGTTTCGTTATACCCGCGAGAGCTGACCTCACACAGAACGTCGTACTACCACGTTTTGTTAGTTTTCAGTGGCCCTTCAGGAAACTCAAGAGCGGATTTGCTGCCCTGGGGATTCGCTACCTCCAGAAATGACGCCCAGGATAGAGTCCTCAGGTCAAGAAACACCAGCTCGTTCCCCTTTATAACCTTTAATATGTGCAGGGACCTGCCTGCGTTACGATCACGGCGCATGCTTTCGGAAAGTTAGAAAAGGCGATAAGAGGATAAATATGGGCCGTTTTATTGTTCTCTAAAATATACTTACATTATTCTATGCTGCGATTCCCACGTACACATCCTGCTATAATTCCTAGCTTGCTGTTCTATATGCAAACCCCCATACGGCTACCAAGAAAGCTATGCGGTTTGTGCGGAATAAAAACCTTGCAGTGTAAGAAAAAATTATAGCTGCCACGTTATACAACGCCTTTCTGGTGCTGTCGCTTTATCATCTGAGCAAGCCAGTCGGTTAACAAGTCGCACGGCGATAGCGTAACATTGGACACCTTCGCTTCGAGTTGTCAGTTTTTTGTACCCTAGTCCTGCAGAACGTTGATGGTGTTTCATATCATACTTGCATCAGTATAGAAACTGACGTTAAGACCTGAAGAACCAGACTGCACAAAAATGCAAAGCAGCTGACCAAAGTGGCTCTTCATTGATTTTAGCAAATCATTGATGTTGGGAACTTCACTGGTGAACGCTTTCGCCGGTCTCCTCTCTGAATACTTTTTGAGAATTCCACCGCTTTATGATGTTTATTGCTTTTTGTGCTATTGCTACATATATTCTTGAAGCATGAGCTATCTTAACAGTAAGAAACAATTGTCCAGACAGTTTTCAACCGAAATTGTAAGCAATGTCATCCTGGATTAAATGCTTTACTTTTCGCAGTTGCCCGCAACAATAAAGTGCGTCTTTTTAGTTCCTGGAGATAATGGTGAATACTAAAATGTGGGCAACCAAATATAGAAATCTACTGCCCTACAAAAAGTACGCTATGTACATCGTACTCACCAGAATAGGCTTGTCCGAATCAACGAGAAGTGCCCTCTCGACGGCTTCATAGAAGGAGCAGTAAGGAAGTTCCACGTCAGGAAACGGGGAATAGACAACGCCATCTTCAATCCTAGCTTTCATTGCGAATGTAATCTTCAGCTGAAGGACAAAGGTTCAGATGACTGCCCATACATTTGCTATAAGTGAAACAGGCAGGAATTCTGTGCTCGATAACAATGCTTTGAGAGCGGTGTGCGTTTTTCTACCAGCCCCACTGCGATATACTGTCACGATGCTCGCAAAAACACGCTCAGCCACAAAGTGTGCAATGCGAGAAGCAGAGGATGTGAACGGGAGGATCGGAAAGAAGCGGGGCTGCTGGCAAAACAGGCTTTCCTGCTCGGATAACGTGAACAGGGGAAAAGTTGAGCCGTGACGTTATCACTGAAAACTTTCGCCCACACACGGCTTATGCCAGATAATTCTAGGGCTTCCGTCCACTCGAAACTCCAGCTCCAGTCAGCAGTGCGGCTGGCATCGGATCGGCCTCTCGACTGAAGTAATCAATGCAGTTTATTGACATTCCACCCCACTTTGTTGAAAGCGTAGCTTCTTGTTCACTGGAGGGGCGGAGCTCTGCACAATAGAAGAGCTTCCAGCCTAGGATCGCTTGATAAAACGAGGCATGACATAGGGCGTTCTCGAGGCCTCGCCCAAAGATAAAGTTGTTCGTGTGTGTCTACGTTTTACGATATCGTAACTGATAACCGTTGTTCACTTGTGCCTGTCACGTCGCTACTTTCATTCTTGTCCATTTTTTTCTTGGGCTGATGCGAGGCATGGCGCTATTGTCTTATATTGCTGTAACAAGCGGATAAAGTGTATTGCGCGTTTATGATAGGGTACCCTTCACTGCCGCCCCACAGTGACTCTTGTGCTGCTGAAAAAAAAAAAAGAGACGAGGCCGTGTCGTGCATGCAGCGCCGAATGAGGCTAATACGCTGCACTATATACAAGCATCATTGGGTTCGCTTGTGGAACCGTTAGTGAGAATATCCATGAGCTTGTTATATTGAAAATCGGCAACAACGCCAAGCAATTCTTTTTTTTTCTTTTTCTTCATAAACTTTCCACAAGGTGTTAGGATAAAAATATGGACTTGTTGGCTTGGAACCTTCAGACAAAAGGCGCGAAAATGACGACACACCCAAATTTGACGCACACATTTAATGATCGAATCAGGCATTTATTTACAAAAAGTACACGATGTCCATAGATTTGTTGGAAGTCGCATTTATCTGCTGTTACACGCCTTGTGTGCGTGTCGTTCCGTGTGTGTCGGCGTATCTATCGCGCATTTTGCCTGAAAGAGAGCGCGGTGCTGTTTTCAATTTGTAGTGGACGCGTGGATCGTGCGCGCAAGAACACGACGCCTTCGTCAAGAATTTTGTTCATGGGCGCCATATAGGCCTCCCTACACAGTGCTTCCATTAGAGCACGCTTTAAGTATACCAGAGGTTCTGTGCTTTGGTGTGCCGTAATCAGTAATTTCTAACGAATTCAAATTATTCCAGATACTTTAGTAACTCAACTTGTGACTAAACTTACACACTGGTACATATATAATGAAACCCATGAAATTTGTACTGTACCATGTTTTCTTTACCTTGAATTTCGGCCACAGTCACCTCAGTGATTTCTAATCACCTCTAATTATTCCAGACACATCAGTTACTCAACTTGTTACTAAACTTGTGCTTTGATATCATATATATGATGAAACCCGTGAATGTTATACCATACCATGTTTTTCTGTTTCTTCTTATTTATTTTGAATTTCCTCCTCGGTCGTTTCAGGAGGTGAACCGGAAGTGCTGCGAAAGAAACAAGAGTGTCACTCGATGCTCTTGCCACTAATAACGTGACACTTATCCACCTTCTGTGAACCTAATGTGCGCTAAGCGGCGAATTCATTGTTGCTGGTTATTGTTAGGTTGTTAGGCAGTTGGTTAACAATTAAGAAGCAGTCACCAGAGATGCAATTACTAGGAATTATAGCGTTGCGTAAATGACGAAAAGTGGCGGGAACAGTCGCAATCATATCTTACCTGTGCCACGCAACTATGTGCAGCGTTGGTGTTTGTATTTATTTCAGGCGTCTACTTAGGCATTGTGTGGTGAATACTTGGGGTGAAAAAATAAGTCGCGAAGGCTGTTAAAGTTGTTAATTTAGAGTGTCCAGGAAGTTTCTGAAGTGGCGTCCACGTGCAATATGCTATACAATCGCTGACTGGCGCTAAGTTCCTGCGACGCCTTCTCACATCTGTGGCAGACACAACACGCCCTTTCCAAGCCTATAAATAGGGAAAACAGGCACGAAAGCTAGTGTGAGGAGCTTCTTAAATGGATTAGCTTGAAGCTGGCTGCAATCTTGCGTTTTTGTTTCTGTGTTACGAGATAACAATCAATGAGAAATGCGCCTTAGGCAAATTTCTTCACATACGGACGCACCAAATATTTTGCGTTAAAAAAGTGGGTGATCCCTATATGCTTTCACTTACTTTTCAAGTATATAAAGTATATGTTACCTTGTCTGAAAATTCATTTATGATCTATTTATTTATGAGACTATGAAGTTTAGTTTTTACTGCGATAGTAATTATATGGACACTCCAGGCGCATTTCTGCGGCGGGCAGCACCGTAAAGTCCTAAGGCAATAAAATTGTCACCGCACGCCGTATGCTGTACGTGCGAGTGAGCGGATGCTAGGGTGAGCCGGTGGTCGCGGCTCACCCTTGCATGCGGAGGGGGGGGGGGGGGGGGGGGGCGAGAGGAGGGCGTATTCCGCTAGGCGCAACCCGGACGGCCGCGCGCGCCCGCCGGATCCGCTCTATCGCAAGCCATCTGTGACTGGGACAGAGTGCGCCGTCCGCTGTGTTTTCGCGGCTTAGTTCGCGCTGATGCCAAAAGCAGTACGAAGGTCAATTCGCTCACTTGTGCTGCCGCGCTTCCTCACTCCAGCGTTTTGTCAGCGATATTCCGCGGTCATCGAGTGACATTGCTCATGTTTGCTAGAGCGCGTGTAACACCATGCTTGTTAATTTAGTTAATGTGCCTATGAGTCGATGCTCGCCCCGATGTCAGTGAGGGAAACTCAAACTCAAACTCAAACCCAAGGCATTCCCTCATTCTGAGGGAATGCCTTGGGTATCCCACGGTCGGTCAAGTCAGAGAGAGGGCACACCCATTTAGAATATTCAGGAGCATGATCGCAGTAATAGGTTACAAGGCGGAGTCCCGTTCTCAGATCCTTCTTTGTTTCCAGGGCTTAAAACCTGGACACTGTGCTCCTCAGCCTTTGCTTCGTTTCTTCCTCATACAAGGATTCCTCACTCGGTGTGTCATTCACGAGTTCTAAATCTCCTGTCCTTTCGAATTCGGGCAACACCAATTGCTTCTGGATTTGGCCATTAATTTTGCTTTCATGAAAAGCCAATCTATCCTGCACATTCCTTCCGTGCGTACTTTCAACTGCTTGTGTACAAACTTCATGCAGCGAATCATCCTCTTTCTGTTCTGCCCTGAATCTAGCCACAGGCGTGACATCATCTGAACCCACAGCTTCATTTCCAGCTAGGCCCACCGAAGCACCGATATCTTCCTCCGTCTCCTCATTGAGCTCTGTACCCCCTGCCGGCCAGTTGGCGACCGCAATATCTGTGGCGGTAAACACTTGCTCGAGAGTGGCTTTATCCTGCGCTTCTTCATCCAGCTTCCTTTTCACGCGTTCCAGAAGTTCATGTGCCTTTGGCGTTAACAATGCGCCGGCCCTTGTGACACCACCTCGGCTCCTACCAGCTCTCTGTAGCAGCAACTGCTGATAGTTTTGCGGTGCGAAACTAATCCGCAACCTTCGAGTTTTTTTTCCAGGCTGCTCACTGCTCTCGAACTCCACGTCGCCACCGCTACTATGCCGCCCTCGACATCACCTGCGCTCCTGCAGTTCACCCCGTCAGCCTTGCCGACTCGAACTCCGCGGCGCTGCGGCGCTGTGCCACCTCTGACGTCACCTGCGCTCCTGCGATTCACCCCGTCAGCCTTGCTGACTCGAACTCCACGGCGTTACGTCGCTGTGTAACCCTTGACGTCTTCTGCGCTCCTGCGGTTCACCCCGCCAGTCTTGCTGACTCGAACTCCGCTGCGCTACATCGCTATTCCACATGTGGCATCTCCGGCATTCCTGTGGTGTGCTTCTTCGAGATTCCTGCAGCTCCGCTCAGCAACAATGAGCCTGCTGCAGACTGTCCAGCTTCCAGCCATGCTCGTAGCTTTCTGCGCCGTCTTTCCGATGCTGATATCGTGTCCTTTCTTGGTGCCTCCCAATGCTTTCCCGCCTGCTTGTTCTCCGCCCAAGCAACCAACACATCACTTGCCTTCAGTAGAAAGACTTCGCGATCCTGTCGACTGCGCCAGTTGATGTTCGCCTCGATGTCAGTGAGGGAAACTTGAAGATTTGGGTGTAGCGAAGTCACGTTACAGTAGGCATGCCAGTGACGCTGATTGCAAAGGGGTTAATTGTTTATTAAGATAGAATAGTGTCGCAGTACAACGCGGACTGTAGACATGTAGACGTTCAATAGCCGTAGGACAACTTATTCAAATACAAAACAGGCCAGAGACACATCTTCTTCGTCCTCGCCGAATCCCACTGACCCACTAGACGAAATCCGTTAATGTCCCTATCTTCGTTGTCGTCTGCATACAAGAACAGACGCACGCGTCATTTGTCCCCCCCCCCCCCCCCTAAGAGAGCATCGTCCCGATGCTAGACCAGAAGTGTCACTTGCGGAGTTAAGGGTGTCTCGTATAGTTATTCGCTCACATACGGCTTCATGCGGAGAATGTGCACAAATTCAGGACGGTGCGTGCGGCGCCGCGTACAATTGGGACTATCGGGGACGACTTCGTACGTGACGTCACTGAATCAGCGCAATACTCGATATGGTCCGAAGTATCGCCTTAACAGCTTCTCGGAGAGGCCTCGTTTTCGTATGGGTGTCTAAACCCACACTCTGTCGCCGACGTCATAGATTACTATTCGACGGTGACGGTCATAGCGCCCGGCGTCGTAGTCTTGCTGCTGGCAGATCCGCAAGCGCGCGAGTTGCGGAGCCTCTTCTGCGCGTTGCGTAAACACAACGGCGTCCGTATCAGTGTCGTCAAAGTCATGTGGAAGCATAGCATCCAACATCGTTTGTACATCCCGCCCATAAACAATGGTGAACGGAGTCATGCGCGTCGTCTCTTGTTTCGCTGTGTTATTTGCAAAGGTGATATACGGTAGGACGTCGTCCCAATTTTTACGTTCAACATCCACGTACATGGAGAGCATGTCTTCAATTGTTTTGTTTAGGCGTTCTGTTAATCCGTTGGTTTGTGGATGGTAGGCGGTTGATTTCCGATGCGCCGTTCCACTTAGCAGCAAAACGTGATCTAAAAGCGCAGCAGTGAATGCGGTTCCTCGGTCTGTTTTTACGACGGTTGGTGCGCCGTGTCGCAACACAATGTGCTCAATGAAAAAGCGCGCCACCTCTTCCGCTGTGCTTCTCTGGATTGCCTTTGTTTCAGCGTAACGTGTGAGATAGTCGGTTGCTAGGATAACAAAGCGATTCCGTGCAGTAGAAGTAGGAAGCGGACCCAATATATCCATTCCTATTTGGTCAAATGGTCTTCGAGGAACCTGGACGGGTTGCAGGAGGCCGGCTGCTTTCGACGGAGGCGACTTGCGCCTCTGGCAGTCGAGGCACGTGCGAATGTGATGTTTCACGGTGGTGTTAAGTCTCGGCCAGTAGTACCTCTGCTTCACTCTGGCCAACGTTCTCGTGTAGCCTAAGTGACCAGAAGTCACCTCGTTGTGACAGGCTTGAAGTACTTCCGCACGAAGAGCTGCAGGAATGACGAGCAGATAGGGGGACCCGGTCGAAGAAAAGTTTCTTTTGTAGAGGACTTTGGCCCGCAAACAAAACGACAACAGGCCTCTTGCGAAAACTCTAGGCGGTTTCGCAGATCTGCCCTCTAAGTAATTGATGAGCTCAAGCAATTCAGGGTCGTCCCGTTGTTGTTGGGCGATGGTGGATGTGTCCAGGACACAAAGAAATGCCGAGTCTTCTTCGGGTGGAGCAGATGACTCTATCGGCGATCGAGACAGGCAGTCAGCATCCGTGTGTCGTTTCCCCGACTTGTACTTGACAGTCATGTCAAACTCTTGCAGCCGTAGGCTCCAACGCGCCAGTCGTCCCGAAGGGTCTTTAAGGTTTGTCAACCAACACAGTGAATGGTGGTCGCTGATAACTGTGAAGTGGCAGCCATACAAATATGGGCGAAATTTCATAACAGCCCATACCACGGCGAGGCATTTCTTCTCAGTTGTGAAGTAATTGGCCTCTGTGCGTGAGAGTGTTCTGCTTGCATAGGGAAGTACTCTTTCTGTGCCCTCCTGCCACTGCACAAGAACATCTCCCAAGCCAACATTGCTGGCATCAGTGTGGCGCAATGTAGGAGCGATCTCATCAATGTGAGCAAGCACTGGAGGTGTCTGGAGACGTTCCCGCAAGTCAGTGAATGCACCTTGCTCTTCGTCGCCCCATACAAAAGCAACGTCGTCTCTCGTCAGGCGATTTAACGGTGATGCATTGCGAGCAAAGTCCGCAATAAACCGGCGGTAATAGGCACAGAGGCCCAGAAAGCGCCTGACAGCCTTTTTATCGGTTGGTACTGGGAACTGTACTACGGCCGCAATTTTCTCAGGATCTGGGCGAACACCTGCGTGGCTGACGACGTGACCGAGAAACTGTAGTTCCCCGAAGCCAAAGTGGCACTTATCCGGCTTCAGGGTGAGGCCGGCGGCGGACAGGATGGACTGCAGAAGCGCTTTAAGCCGTTGGAAGTGTTCTTCAAAAGTTGCGGAGAACACGATTACGTCGTCCAGGTACACTAAGCAGGTTTTCCATTTGAGACCCGAAAGCACAGTGTCCATGGGGCGTTGGAATGTAGCAAGGGCAGGGCACAAGCCGAAAGGCAAGACTTTAAATTCGTATAGGCCGTCTGGCGTCACAAAAGCAGTTTTTTCACGGTCTCTCGGATCTACCTCGATTTGCCAATATCCGCTTCTTAAGTCCATTGAAGAGTCGTAACGCGCGTGACGAAGCCTGTCGAGTGAATCATCTATACGGGGAAGCAGGTACACGTCTTTCTTTGTCACTTGATTTAGTTTTCGGTAGTCCACGCAGAAACGCAAGCTGCCGTCTTTTTTCTTAACTAGAACTACAGGAGATGCCCAGGGACTCGTTGATGGTTGAATCACGTCGTCTTCCAGCATTTTGTCACTTGTTGTTTGGCTTCACGTTCTCTGGGAGACACACGATAAGGATTTTGGTGAATTGGTCTTGCCGTATCCTCTGTAATTATCCGATGCTTCGTTAGAGGCGTCCGTCCGACGCTGGACGTCGACGCAAAGCAGTCATTGAACTTCCACAATAGCGTGAGAAGCCGCTCTCGTTCGTGCTGCGACAAAGCAGTGCTGACGTCGAGTGCAGAAGCTGGGCCTTGCGTAGGTGCTTCTTCGAGTAGCGAACAGCAGCCTCGAACATCCGCAACACCATCAAAATAAGCCACAGCCGTGCCCTTTGGAAGGTACCATCGCTCTGTGCTAAAATTGGTTAGTAACAAGTTAGTGCGCCCGTCGGTGACATTTACGATTCCTCGTGCGACCGAGATACCGTGAGTAAGCAACAACGTGGTTATTTGTTCGGCAACTCCCTCGCAATGAAACGGTGTGTCACATGCTACCGTAACAAGGGTGCATGATCGAGGTGGGATGACGACGTCGTCTTCTGCTAGACGAAAGGAGTTGCATTGCTGCGATAATCAATGGACTAAACCAGGGCTCTTATAAAACGTCACCATACGGTCCGGAATGTTAATTACGGCGCCGTATTCTTTAAGGAAATCCATTCCAATAATCAAATCCTTACAGCACACAGGAAGAACGATGAAAGTGGCCACCAAAGAAGAACCCTGGATGCTAATTCTAGCAGTACATCTTCCAATAGGCATCAGTAATTGCCCGCCTGCCGTCCTTATGTGGGGTCCCGTCCATGGCGTCTTTACTTTCTTCAGACGGAGGACGAGTTCCTGACTCATTATAGAGAAGTCGGCGCCAGTGTTGACTAACGCTGTCACCGGCTGTCCATCCACCATAACATCAATGTCGGCGCTCACAATTTCTTCGGTGTCGGGGTTTATCGGCTTCACGTCGTCTTGCGGCGAGAGTGTCGGGGGCTATTTATTGTGTTGCGGTGGGCCTGCAACCTTACCCCCAGAGGTCGCCGCCTTCAGTTTCCCCGGCGTGGGCTGGGCGACCTTCGTCCTCGGAGGTCAGCAAAAGTACGTCCAGTAGGGGAAGGCATCTGACGTGGAGGGGTTGGCGAGCGCAACCGACAGCCGAAATCGTACTGAACATGCGGCACAGATTCGTCATTCGGGTGCGCTATTGGAGGTCCCTGAAAAGCAGTTTCGTCGCGACGTAGCATGGAGTCGTCAGTTGCACGTCGACCATAGGACCACGGACGAAAAGGTCGAAATGATGTGTCGCGATGCCAGCAATGAGGCGAAATGTGGCCGACGCCTCCGCAGTGAAAACAGAGTGAGCGCCTATCGACGGTGCGCCATGCGTCGGTTCTCCGAAATTGCGGCCGTCCCGTAGTGTCGGTTTGCGGCGTTGGACAAGGCGCTGTGAACGGCGGCTGGTGGTATGACTGTAGCTGCGTGACGGGTGCGCGCCTCGAAGCCCCCTCTTGCGGCGGCGACCAAGGAGCGACCAAGGTGGCTGGTGGTACGGCGGTGTGGTTGTAACGGGTGGTGGACATCGGACAGCGGCTGCGTAGGTCATGGGACGTGGTGATCTTGCAGATCGGCTGCCGGTAACACCTGCCTGATGTCGTCACGCTCCACTCCGGCGATTGACGCTACAGGTCTATCCACTGTCGGTGTCAGAAGTTTTTGAATTTCTTCTCTGACGAGTCCTCTGATCAATTCTCGCAAGGGGTTCTGATACTCGCCAGTCAGTGCGGCGGCATTGATTGTGGTGCTGGTGGACAGTCGATCGTACTGTCTGCATCTCTGATGAAGGGCCCGCTCAATACCCGTAGCCTCTTTCATAAAGTCAGTGACGGTGACTGGTGGATTCCGCACAAGTCCCGCGAACAACTGCTCTTTTACACCTCGCATGAGGTAGCGCAACTTTCTTTCGTCAGTCATGTTCGGGTCGGCTCTACGAAAGAGGCGGGCCATGTCCTCGGTGAACATTGTTACCAACTCATTAGGTTGTTGTACGCGTAGCTCCATCATCTGCTGGGCACGGTCGCGTCGGTCGGCACTCGCAAAAGTATCTGTGATTTTCTGACGAAAGTCATTCCATGTCGTTAGGCTAGCTTCGCGGTTTTCGTACCAAGTACGGTCGCTGTCGTCAAGGGCGAAATAGACGTGGGAGAGCTTTTGCTGCTCAGTCCACTGATTAATCTGTGCGACGCGTTCATATTTGTCAAGCCAGTCTTCAATGTCTTCGAAGACTGCTCCGCGATAGCGATCGGGAACCAGAGGATGCAGAACGGCTACTTGCTGTGTACTGGTAAACCGGCTGCTTTGGGGTGCTTGCGTTGGGCTGGTTTCGGCCATTGCGAGATGTGTGGAGCTCCTAGAGAGAGGTGGTCGAAGAGGGGAGAACTCCGGGGCAAGGCCTAGCAGTCGACGAATAAAGCGATGCACGGGTGTTGAAACTGGTGATAACGCGTCCGGGCTAGAGGAACGACTCCCAGAATGACTCCCGAGCATCAGGCGCGGTCAGTACCCAGCACCTCCACCAGTGTCGCAGTACAACACGGACTGTAGACAGGGAGACGTTGAAGAACCGTAGGACAACTTGTTCAAATAAAAAACAGGCCAGAGACACGTCTTCTTCGTCCTCGCCAAATCCCACTGACCCACTAGACAAAATCCGTTAATGTCCCTATCTTCGTTGTCGTCTGCATAGAAGAATAGACGCACGCGTCAATAGGCAAGCGATAGAATGGAAAGTATTGACACGGACATCAAACTACGAGTCAAACGTTAGAATTTGGTCTTCTTTCTCTTAGCCGAAGCTCTACCGAATCCCCCTCCAACCGCCCTGCACGTACCTAAAAGCATCCCCAGCAACCGCCGCGCCCCAGCTTTCGTCCAATCACACTGCGGTGCTCGCAGTGTGCACAAAACGAGGCTCCAGCGTGACACTATCCGGAGTTCCAATATGTCAAGGCCGTCGCCACACATTCTTTGCAGTGCAACGAGTCTCTTGTCTCACGAACATGCAAGGCACACTCCGTCGCAGAAAACACTTCCACGCCCGATTGGGGCATCTGGTCCATTTGCGGAATGTCTCGGCATGGTGCGGTTCAGCGGCGAGTGGTCGCCTACAAAGCCACGACACTGCTTTTGCGAACCGATCGCCGGAAGCCCTGACTCACAGTCTACTCGCTTACGCGCTCTTCGTAAACCGCGGCTCCCCCACCCCCGATGGCTATAACTCTCCGCCGCCGTCTTGGTGTCGAACCACGCGTATCTTCTGGCCACTCCGCGTGACCCTTACGTGCAGCCGCCCGCACAAACAACGCTGAACTCCACTCTATGTTTATCAGTTTATATGGCCGATAAAACTTATGTCCTTACTTCGTACTCCTGTAATAACCTATTGCAATCGATCGTTCAGCTCTCGGGAGAAACTGCGACTATTTTTGGAGATATAGAACTACATGCCAGATGGTGTGCTAACAGTATATTTATGATTCATGCTTTCAAGCTGAAATACAACTCATTTGACAATACATTAACCCGCAGTGCGCGTGGTTGTCTTCTTTACCTTAAAAGCAATAATAAGCTCGCATATGCCAAACAAAGCAAGTGAATCGAATTGAATTCGGAGGTTTCACGAGCCAACACCATGATTGCACTGTGAGGCCGTACTGGGGGATTCCGGATTTATGTTGACCAGCAGGCGATCTTTACCACGTTCCCAATGCACGGGACACGGGCGTTTCTGCATGTCACCCCCATCGAAATGCTGCTGCCGCGGCCACAATTTGCTCCCGCGACCTCGCGATGGGCAGCGCAACACCATAGCCGCTAAAACACTGCGGCACGGCAAGTAAATAATAAGTGGCACTAGTATGAATGCAGTCATGTAATTGCTGTTGCTGCTAACCACTAGGTTTTAAGCAGTAAAGCTACAGGGTTTTCTGAGAGACTGTTGCATTGAGGTATATCTGTTCTGCCACTAGTCGTGGTGTGCGGTTCTTCGTTGATATTTCTTGAACAGCCTTATAATTATACAGCTACCAAGTAGTCACTTCACATCTTAGGTGAAAAGGAGGTGCGTGTGTTCCCGGAAAGGTCAGGCCCAGGCCACTTGACCAGTCATGTAATACTGCGCGAATAGAAAACTGGGACAAGGAAGAAAGCACACAACACATGCGCAGAATCACTACTGCCTAATTCTGAAAGCTGCTACAAATAAATAGTTGGACGAGGTACCACTGTCATGATACCTCTGGTGTAAAGAACGGACGAGCTAAAATGTACTATGCGTCACAAAACGATATTTTCCATGCGTAGACATTCAACAAACCGCGTGCTACACAGTCACGAGAACTCCTGATCTGTGAAGGCTATTGATGGTTGGTATATGAATCCCTCAAATTTTCCAGTCTAGAACGCTTCTGCTATCTCGCGGTTTTATTCCCTTCTCCCTTAGCATAAAGGGTACGTATTCTTAACCAATAAATAGATACCAATACTGAAGTACACTATTACAAAATGCACGAATTCATGGACACGTGGTGTAGGAACTTCAGTGTACAGTCTGCCCCAGACATCCAGTCCAATACCTTTCCTGCTTTTTCGCACCTCGCCTCAAAGTAAAAGGTGGCCATTTTTCCTACTGTAAAAGCATGATTGAGTAATGCAGCCTAAGCTCCCATTCCTTTGTAGTCTCTCTGTAACAGACGCCCTATTGTGGCACTACGCATGGGGCACGTATAAACAAGCGAATTTTGCAACGCAGCATGACATTTAGGTGCGCAGCTCTTAGATGCCCGTTCCTGCGTCGAGCATCGACGTACCTCGGCGTGGTACCTTGGCGTAACTGAGTGAACCAGCACGGAGAAAAATGAAAGCGAAGCGCAGCGGATAACGAAAGAAGAGCACGCAAGCAGGAAATTGGCGGAGGAGCGGAGGTAAAACGGCGTGCGCATGCGCTGAGTTGCCGGCGGCTAAGGCATCCGCCGACGCATGGGCAATCTCACCTGCGCTTCTAAGGAGGGGGGCAGGATGTTGTGAGGATGGGAGGGCTACGCTCGTCCGCGGCGTCAGCTGCTCAGGTAAGTTCGCGATACCAGCGTGTGGAACTGACACCTCTGCTCTTGCAAGTGACAGCGAGTGGCTACGAGTAAAGGCCCAACCACTGGCATGCGTCCGCACGCTTCGCCACGCGCCGACGAGTCAAAACTTTCGGTCGCGAACAACGTGACGCGCGGCGGCACGCAGAGATTTTGCCGACTACCGATGCTAGAAGATCGGCGACGCGTCGCCAGCGTGCGTCAATCAGAGGCCGTGAAGATTCCGGCTGCTATGCCTATGATGGACGCCGATGCGAAGACGCCGACACCAAGGATCGTCCAATTGTTTAGACGCACGATGCGCGCGACAGTGTCCCTGAAAGACAATGTTGTGATGCTAGACCGACAACGATACGACCGATGACCGCTGGTTGTGGCAGTGCGACGTGGATCTGAGCCGAGTTCGAAAAACAACGACAAATCCAATCTGCCCAATTGGTTCAGCCGGTCTCAATGCTATCCTCTCGGAAAGCATGCAACCGAATCTCTATTGCCGCAACGCCTGTGCATGGTGTATGTATATGTTGCCATGCTCGAAGCGAATGAAAACATGCTTCCGAGCTACCAAGTCTGAACAATCAGCACTCGCGTGCCGCAGATGTTGTTTAAATCCCGCATAGATCTAGTAGGACCATCGAGTTCGTAACTGGAAAGTCTACGAGCCCAGATGAGAAACTTCGTCGAAAGAAATGAATTCTGTGTTCCGTTTGGCGCTGCAGCGATTTAAAATATGGCAATCCTGACTTCGTGTCTGGGGTGTGGTGTGGTGAATGAACTGTACGGTTCTTCGGGTGGTGAACCGCGGCGTCTTTCGCGTGTCATTAACTGACGGAAGCTTAACGGGCGAGCTCTGCGCTGCTTCCAGTGTAAAGATAACTTTCAAAAGCGAAAGACACTAGTAGTCAAACACTGAGAAGTACACACATCATCAGTCAAGCAGTCCGTTTCGGTTCACAGAGCGCTCTTCTATTATGCATGTGAATCCAGTTCAGAACAAGCTCACAGTATTCCATCACTCACTTCTTTCAAGTACATGCGTCTTATGGGCTAGTTGGGGATCAATCGCTCGAGCAGCGCACAAGAACGCTGACGCACTGACGGAAACATGACACAGCGCTGCCATGTTTGAGTCAGCGTGTCCTTATACTGGATCACTGCAAAAAGAAATCATCTCTTTGCAATATGTGCACCCTGTGCAATGCATAGCAGGACCTGCATCATGCAAGACCGATGCATGAAGCGCCGCATACAAGGGCTGCATCGATGCTTGCTTGAGAAACAGCACGAACAGAGTGGATCAAACTCTAATTCGCTTTTCTTTTGTTTTTCTTTTTTGTTTATGGAAAGAGCAGATGGTGTGAGTTCATTGCGGGGAAGAGGAGAACATGTGCTTTGTAGTCAGTGTGCTTAAACGGCTCAAATTTCTTCACCTTCCACTAAAATGTTTCTCGCTGCGATCCTATAAACTGTAGTCAGGAAGGAGAACTCAAAATCAAGCTCGCAATGAATCTTGCCAGAATGTGTTTGATTAACAAGTTCCCACCTTCATTGCAAGATTACGCTGGTATACAGTATATGCGCTTGAAAGAAATGAAAAAAGTGAACGACTGGGCCTGGAATAACAAACTTTGTCATAGCACGGCAAAAATGCTATCATGCATATAAGCCACAACAGAACTCTTGCATGCCCAACGTACTTCCTCGGAAGCACCCCTATATAGACTGTTCGGGGGGTTCCCATTCCGGGTGTAATTGACATTCAGCCCTTCTCCCGACTTTTGCGCATATGTCACCAGCACCATGTCTAACGCTCGTCCCAATGTGGGGTTTGTGTCTCGTGTCCCCCTTCACTGTGGGCCTGAAGTTTTCAGAGCAGTATAGACTTCTATCATCCTGCCACAGCTTGAGTACTGTTCATCAGTATTGTCCTCGTACAAAACTCACCTTGCTGTCCAGCTGGAGCTTGTTGAGCACCGTGCAACACGAACCCTCTGCTGCCGTCTTTTCTGTCATCGTAACTTCATGCCAGCCTACGAGGATCGCTTCAGTGCCCTCAAGTGGGACACCCTGCAATACCAGCGCAAAATTGTACTAGTCTGTATATTCTGCAGGATGCTTGATGACTCTCTGGACAGCAGTCACCTTTCTTCTTCAGTCCCTCTGAAAAAGCGGTCAGCACTGCCTGAGCTCCATCACGCTTGTACGGCCCGACACGGCAACTGCATGCTTATATCTGGCATCAAGAGCTTTCTCTCCACTCCCCCGGCCATTTGACTCCCCTTTGCGGCCGGGGTGAAGCGGCGCTCCTGCGCGTTGCGCACCCGTCTACTGTCCAGTTCTTGCCGTGTGTGTGTGTGTGTGTGTCTGTGTGTATCTTCAGCACCCTGCAAATTCCTGCTCAAGAAGGTTGGCTAGCAGACGCTCTAACGTACGGGCCTAAGCTTTCTTTTTAGCCTTGCCAGCCATCTAGAGGGCCATGTTACCGCTGAGATTATTATTATTAATATAATCATTATATTACAGTGATCACTACGACCACGTTGGATGTGTTAGCATGATACACAATTCAAAATATTCGTGAAGCCTAATTTCAGTTAATTTCGAAATGCAGAACGCTCTGTGCAAAATCTTACGTTTCAAATACAACTCAATGCGTCGCATTGAGCTCGCAAATATCGATGTCTTTAATATCGAAACTGACAAAAAGAAAGCGCCGCCGTTATCGCCCGGTGGAAATGCAGAATGTGCAGAATGTGGAGAACGAGCGCCCATGCTGTCTGCTTTCCTTGCTTGTGTTCCGTTCCGGTGTGTCAGCGAAGACGTTCCGCACATCTGCAAGCCACAGAGTTAGTATACTTCGTTAGCTGCTTCGTACATTGTACCAACGCCGTTGCGCCCCAGCGATGGGCTTTCAATGGGAACTATTCTTCGAAGTGCCGCCGCTTTTCTTTGTCTGGTTGTCGACGTTCGACAGCAGGGCCTCGATGCGTTCTGCCTTCGCTCAATGAAGAGAGCATTGGAGTGACCGAGCTAAAGACGCAGATATAGTCCGTCTTAAAGCGGACGCGATGCACACGCGGTGCAGTGACGCCACATCCGCTACACATCGGCGAAAATTCGACGCTCCACAGTCTTGTGTGGCTGGCGCGGGAATAAAACATGTCCTAGCGCACGCCGGAGCAGTTGGAAATGGGTGCAGCGCGCCCCAGATTGGCTGAGCAGCGGCAAGCTGTTCGGTTTCACTGGAGCGAGCGTGTTGCGTTTGCGCCTTCGACAAACAAACAAGCGCTCGGTCGACGCGCACTTGTCCGCTATCGCTGCGACAACAACTGATCGCTGCGCGGCTGCGGGTCACGTTTAAAGCGCAGCTAAAGTTTTAGCGATCTTAGCATCTCCGGCGTGACGTATCCGACATCACAAGCCGGTGCCTGGCACGCTGGAAGCTTCAAACTCGTCGACCGAGTAAACCGATCAGACAACTGCCGCCATCTGTATGAGAGGATGATCAGCAGCTGAGGCTTGGCACTGCCGGGCTAGAGGGGCGCGGTGCTGAGTGTGCGTTAACTCACCGCCAGGCAGGGTGGACTGCCACCGTGATATAACTTCGCCAATTTCGCGCTGACTGAATTGCATTCTTGTAGGACTACAGCCGCCGCATCTACGCCATGGCTTCCGCGTCGCGTTTTTCTTCGTGACAAAGGCAGCACGCGGTTCCTGCTCGTATCTGGCACTATGTCAGAAAGGATTTCGTTCGTCTACTTCGATGCGTCCGATGTAGAAACGCTCGAAATATCTTCAAGGTGATGCACTACCGGAAATGGTCTTTCGTGAATATCGACAATTTTACCTTTAAACCTTACCTTTTGTTTTCGTATGCCATCGCGGCATATAATACTTATAGTGACCCATCGAAAGCATTTACTAAGGAAATCCTGATAGGTAAGTGACCGTGCTGTTTTAATGTAGCATGTGCTGCTTCGTCAACTGCAGTTTACATGCTTTGTGCGCGTTGGCTGGTCCGCGTCGCACTTGCCTGGTGCGCCGTGGTGCACGCCTTCGCTCTGAAAGCTGGGAGGGGAAAGATGTGTTCGGCCTTCCTCTACTCAGCGTCGTGTACTGCAAAGCCATTTCTCGTGCTCGAGTAAGTATTACAGCACCCGACGGCCACGCAACTTATCGGCATTCTTGCAACAATTCCAATCATGAGCTCAACAGGGAGAACGCAGGCCGAGAGTGACGCCCGTCAACTCGAAAATTATGAGCGAGTAATGCACCTGGCTGCCTAGGCGCAACGTGGCACAACTGACAGATCAGCAGTCGCGTCGTCATCATGATCACGATCATCATCATCAGCAGCAGCAGTAGCCTGGTTATGCTCATCATCATCATCATCATCAGCCTGGTTACGCCCACTGCAGGGCAAAGGCCTCTCCCATACTTCTCCAACTGCCCCGGTCATGTACTAATTGTGGCCATGTTGACCCTCCAAATTTCCTAATCTCATCTGCCCACCTAACTTTCTGCCGCCCCCTGCTACGCTTCCCTTCCCTCGGAATCCAGTCCGTAACCCTTAATGACCATCGGTTATCTTCCCTCCTCATTACATGTCCTGCCCATGCCCATTTCTTTTTCTTGATTTCAACTAAGATGTCATTAACCCACGTTTGTTCCCTCACCCAATCTGCTCTTTTCTTATCCCTTAATGTTACACCTATCATTCTTCTTTCCATAGCTCGTTGCGTCGTCCTCAATTTAAGTAGAACCCTTTTCGTAAGCCTCCAGGTTTCTGCCCCGTACGTGAGTACTGGTAAGACACAGCTGTTATAAACTTTTCTCTTTAGGGATAATGGCAACCTGCTGTTCATGATCTCAGAATCCCTGCCAAACGCACCCCAGCCCATTCTTATTCTTCTGATTATTTCACTCTCATGATCCGGATCAGCAGTCACTACCGGTCCTAAGTAGATGTATTCCCTTACCACTTCCAGTGCCTCGCTACCTATCGTAAACTGCTGTTACCTTCCGAGACTGTTAAACATTACTTTAGTTTTCTGCAGATTAATTTTTAGTCCCACCCTTCTGCTCTGCCTCTCCAGGTCAGTGAGCATGCATTGCAGTTGGTCCCCTGAGTTACTAAGCAAGGCAATATCATCAGCGAAGCGCAAGTTACTAAGGTATTCTCCATTTACTCTTATCCACAATTCTTCCCAATCCAAGTCTCTGAATACCTCTTGTAAACATGCTGTGAATAGCATTGGAGAGATCGTATCTCCCTGCCTGACGCCTTTCTTTATAGGGATTTTGTTGCTTTCTTTATGGAGGACTACAGTGGCTGTGGAGCCGCTATAGATATCTTTCAGTATTTTTACGTACGGCTCGTCTACACCCTGATTCCGCAATGCCTCCATGACTGCTGAGGTTTCGACTGAATCAAACGCTTTCTCATAATCAATGAAAGCTATGTATAATGGTTGGTTATATTCCGAACATTTCTCTATCACCTGATTGATAGTGTGAATATGATCTATTGTTGAGTAGCGTTTACGGAATCCTGCCTGGTCCTTTGGTTGACGGAAGTCTAAGGTGTTCCTGATTCTATTTGCAATTACCTTAGTAAATACTTTGTAGGCTACGGACAGTAAGCTGATCTGTCTATAATTTTCAAGTCTTTGGAGTCCCCTTTCTTACGGATTAGGATTATGTTAGGCTTCTTCCAAGATTCCGGTACGCTCGAGGTCATGAGGCATTGTGTATACAAGGTGGCCAGTTTTTCTAGAACAATCTGCCCACCGTCCTCAACAAATCTGCTGTTACCTGATCCTCCCCAGCTGCCTTCCCCCTTTGCATAGCTCCCAAGGCTTTCCTTACTTCTTCCGGCGTTACTTGTGGGATTTCGAATACCTCTAGACTATTCTCTCTTCCATTATCATCGTGGGTTCCACTCGTACTGTATAAATCTCTATAGAACTCCTCAGCCACTTGAACTATCTCATCCATATTAGTAAAAATATTGCCGGCTTTGTCTCTTAACGCATACATCTGATTCTTGCCAATTCCTAGTTTCTTCTTCTCTGCTTTTAGGCTTCCTCTGTTCCTGAGAGCTTGTTCAATTCTATCCATATTATACTTCCTTATGTCAGCTGTCTTACGCTTGTTGATCAACTTCGAAAGTTCTGCCAGTTCTTTTCTAGCCGTAGGGTTAGAGGCTTTCATACATTGGCGTTTCTTGATCAGGTCTTTCGTCTGCTGCGATAGCTTACTGGTATCCTGTCTAACAGAGTTACCACCGACTTCTCACACTCCTTAATGATGCGCACAAGATTGTCGTTCATTGCTTCAACACTAAGGTCCTCTTCCTGAGTTAAAGCCGAATACCTGTTCTGTAGCTTGATCTGGAATTCCTCTATTTTCCCTCTTACCGCTAACTCATTGATCGGCTTCTTATGTACCAGTTTCTTCCGTTCCCTCCTCAAGTCTAGGCTAATTTGAGTTCTTACGATCCTGTGGTCACTGCAGCGCAACTTACCGAGCACGTCCACATCTTGTATGATGCCAGGGTTAGCGCAGAGTATGAAGTCTATTTCATTTCTAGTCTCGCCGTTCGGGCTCCTCCACGTCCACTTTCGGCTATCCCGCTTGCGGAAGAAGGTAATTATTATCCGCATATTATTGTGTTCCTCGAACTCTACTAATAACTCTCCCCTGCTATTCCTAGTGCCTATGCCGTATTCCCCCACTGCCTTGTCTCCAGCTTGCTTCTTGCCTACCTTGGCATTGAAATCGCCCATCAGTATAGTGTATTTTGTTTTCACTCTACCCATCGCCGATTCCACGTCTTCATAGAAGCTTTCGACTTCCTGGTCATCATGACTAGATGTAGGGGCGTAGACCTGTACAACCTTCATTTTGTACCTCTTATTAAGTTTCACAACAAGACATGCCACCCTCTCGTTAATGCTATAGAATTCCTGTATGTTACCAGCTATATTCTTATTAATCAGGAATCTGACTCCTAGTTCTCGTCTCTCCGCTAAGCCCCGGTAGCACAGGACGTGCCCGCTTCTGAGCACTGTATATGCTTCTTTTGGCATCCTAACTTCACTGAGCCCTATTATATCCCATTTACTGCGCGCTAATTCCTCCAATAGCACTGCTAGACTCGCCTCACTAGTAACGTCCTAGCGTTAAACGTTGCCAGGTTCAGATTCCAAAGGCGGCCTGTCCGAACCCAGACATTCTTAGCACCATCTGCTGAGTCACAGGTCTGACCGCCGCCATGGTCAGTTGTTTCGCAGCTGCTGGGGACTGAGGGCCGGGATTTGATTGTTGTATTCATATAGGAGGTTGTGGTACAGCAGTCGCGTACGGTGCTACAATTATAACCGTATCCGCGTCGCTACCGATTTGCCACCAGATGCACGCGTTGTCTGCCTAGGCGCTATTTAATAGCTGCTCATAACAAAATTAGGCAATTACCAGCCCTCCGGTTTAGCCAAGATTACTTTGAGAGCATACGGTAGGCATTTATAGTCAATGTGGCCGAAGTGAAATTTCATTGCAGTTGACCTTTACCTGACCTATTTGGTTCATTCTTCGAGGATTGTAGTAGCAGACATTCTGGGATACAGACACTGAAAGGAACGAACAAATTTGGATGTAGCCGCACTGACAAATGATTTCTTTATCGAAATTTCGGCGCTTTTTATTTCGGCACGAAATCTTATCCCTTTTATATTCCAGGGGCTTCTCTAAAAAAAGTGACTTCTTTTCTTGCCAAGGCCACAGACTGTGTTCTTACACATTGCACTCGTGGTAAACTGGTAAACTTGCCAACGAGCATCACCCACGCGGTGAAGCCGCAGCCGACAAGCCTCCCTGATGACGCGTGCTACTCTTGCGCCATCTTGTAGCCACAGTCGCCGCAGCACCCTTGCAATGCGTAAGCATTCTTTCGCGAGCTCCCCAGCCCTGTCACGTGAAAAGTGTAATGCTTCGTATCTGCATAAAAGTGCGTAATATGCAAAATTAAGAGATTTAGTCGTTATAGTAGTGTAAATGCAGATGATTGGTGGCTTTATGAGTGATGAGGAACAACTTAAAAAAAACATTCAAAAGGCGTATACCCCTAGAGATACATAGGGCTCCATAGAAAATGCATCGAGAAGCTTATAGTAAGGGTGGGCCAAGCGAAATTCGGGTGTTGGCCCAAATGAAATTTGGGGGTGGGCCAACTGGAATTTGCAAGTGGGCCAACATAAATTTCAGGGTATGCCAACTTGAAATTCAAAGGTGGGTGAACTTGAAATCTGTATTTATGACAACTTAAATTTAGGGGTGGGTCAACTTGAACATTGCAAGGGGGGGTAGCCCAAAGGAGATTTGGGGTTTGCACAAGTGAAATGTGAGGTTGGGCCAACTTGACATTTGGGGTACAACCTATTGAAGTTTGGCGGTCGGCCGACTTGAAATTCGGTTGTGGACCAACTAGAGATTTGGGGTGGTGCAATGCCCACTTGAATGCTGCTGAGCGTCTTTCGAGTTACGTAGTCCTCGCGGACAAGTGAGAGCATTGAGATGCATGGACCGTTTTTTTTTTATCCTTTCAGAGGCGCAGTTAGAACGCACGTGAGAGCTTGTGCGGACAAAGAACGCCCGCACTACACAGGCTTGAGAGAGCGACAGCGAGGGTGACATGTCATGGTGGCGATACACTCTCCTCTCGCGCAACATCTCACGCGTTACTGCGGTAGCTTATATACCCTTTCTCCTGCTGTGCTTCGTCGAGAGACGCTCTTGCCAAGCGTTCCAGCTGTATTGGCGCGATCGCTTTGAAGGGGACGAGATGGGGCAAGAACATCTGACAATTGTCTTGTACAGCCTAAGCATTCTTCCCCATCAGAAAGGTCAAAGGTCGACGCGCACCAGCTAAGAATAGCAAGTAAGCAAGGGCGAAGTCAAAGTTGAGTCGAAGAATGCTTACACATTAGTAGACAATTCTCAGAATTAGTGTCGCTTTTCTTTGTGCCTACCCTCCTCTGCTCTCCGTCTTCACGCTTCCTCTGGACTCACATTTCCGCTTTCCTCCTCGCTGCCCCTGTCTCTCACCTCGTTTTTCATCCTCCGCTGCGCACCGCGTTCGCTCTCATCTTTCGCTGTGCTTCTGTGTTCGGTTACGCCGGGAACGCCGACGCTTGCCGCAGGAACGGGCGCCTAAAGGCCCAACCACAAGGAACCAATTTTCAAAGTATTTTCGTCGTCGGTGGCGGGCGACGCCACGCGGGGTCGACCCTCACCGAGGTTTATTGATGTCTGTCAACCACAATATGCCCCAGGCTTCAATGTATTTCAAGTGCGGCGCAATTTGACCAGGTCCTCCCTTCTTAATTGCCCCGAATTTAGTCTGACAATTTTGCGAAATGTTGCGCTAGCAGAACACTTGTCTTTCTTCTTCATAAAGAGGTCTCGTAGTTTTGAAACGCAATAAAAATTTTCTTTATATTTGTCGCAAATATATACAGCATTGTGCATCTTTTCTCTACTGAAACACGTAGCAAATGTGACATAGCATGACCAGCAGCAGCCGTGCTCGCTATTGTGCACTCTGCGGCATTCCTTATTGCATATCCCCATCTGCCAGTGCTGGCACGCAAAGTCTCTTTTTCCTACACTGTAGTCACGACCAAGATTTCTCGATGACAGAGAAGAGGAGGAAATAAAAAAAAAACACGCATAGAATTCCCAGCATCAAACTTTCTGAACCACTACTGGGAATTTTGTTCTTGTACGGCTCCGTAGTTTGTAGTCTCCCTACTTTTCTGGCACCAAACCTCCGATTTCCTCTTAAGGCCGAAACATGCTCAAACCGCCCGTACATTCCGCACGCGTCCGCCTGCGTGCGTACCGGGGCGGACGCCTGGAGGGTGCGTAGTGTCGCAGAAGTTGGTGTACACGCACGGGTTGGGCGACGCGGTCTGTTGGCAGCTGGCAACGATTCGGCGGAGCAACGGCGTTCAATGTTGGCAACTTCCTTTAACGGCAGACGACACTGGCAAATTTCTCTAGATGTGAGTTCAAATTCTGCAGCCGCATGTGCTGTATTGACGGGGCCATGCTTGTACGAAAGACTGCACAGACACCTTATCTGCGCCTCGTTTTAAAGATGTATTGCCATCGCATCCTGTCGCAAATGGGAACTATTCGCGGACGATCACTTTCAGTCTGCGCTGCATTGGTTGGTTGAGCAAAATCATCTGAAGTGCCGAGTTTTACGTCACTCGAAAGTGATAGTGTCACCGAAAGTGATAGTATCCCTGAAAGTGATTCGTCTGAGGATGATGTAAACAAGGATGATCGACTTGAGGCTGTTTTACGCTGTGAGCATCTGCTATGCATGTCGGATTTTGATTATTTCTTCCTATATAAGAAATAAGCTCGCACAAGGTGCAGATGATCTGTAAACTATTGTAAGCTCTACTCAGGTTATTTTAGCGAGTTGGGCATGCATGTTATGTAGTAACTCTGTAGCTATGGATAACATGCTTGAGAACAAGGTAAGCACCGCGCAAATAGCGATGGAACGAAGAATGCTAGGCATAACTTTGAGACAGAAAGAGAGCGGTTTGGATCAGAGAGCAAACAGGCATAGACGATATTCTAATAGACATTGAGAGAAAATATAGCGCTGGCCCGGTCATGTAATGCGCATATTAGATAACCGGTGGACCATTACGGTGACAAAATGGGTACCTAGAGAAAGGAAGCGCAGTAGAGGACGACAGAAGACTAAGTGGTGCGACGAACTTGGGAAAATTCGCGGGCGCTAGTTGGAATCGGTTGGCGCTGGAGAGTGGTAATTTTAGATCGCAGGAAGAGGCCTTCGTCCTGCAGAGGACATAAAATAGGCTGATGATGGTGATGATGATGATGATGAATAATATGCACAGGCCAGTACCTGAAAGCAAGATAAGATGGTCGAGTAACTGAGCTTCTCAGTGAGTTCAGTGTTCTTGCATTGTTTGAAAAGGTTGATGTGGTAAGTGGTTTTGTGGGTCTGTCTTATTTAGTGTCTGTTTTAACATGCACATGACAATGAAATGAAAGCTCATATAGAGCAAAACAGGGCAGCCCAATAAAGTATGAAAACATTTGCTGTTATTTTTTATTTTCATAACAAACAATCGCATAGTTCTTTCGGTACGGCTTTTTTTTTAGATACCTGCAGCGCCCGAAGGCATTATTGCAAGTGAGAAAGAATACACAGTATGAGGCTGGCGTGGTGCAAATAATAAACTACTGCGCGCGCCGGTGTACACTAACAAAGGATCACCGCACACGCCGTTTTACACCTAACAGCAAAGTTCTAAACGACACTTGAAGTTTCAAGTTTGAAGTTTATTTCTTTCTTTATTACAGAAACAGGAAACAAGAGCTAAAGGCCATATGGCCTGGCAGGGGCTCTTGCTCCTAAGCGCGTTCGGCTTACATGATAATTCAATGTACGCAAAAGCAAATATAACACAAGGACGAGCAAGTACGATGTAGAAAATAGAAATAAACAAGATAGTATGTACATTATACAATGACTATGTGAAAAGACATTTTATGCTTCAACTTTTGTTTGTTTGTACACTCACATTACAGCGCAGATTATAGCATACAAATATAGTGCATAAAACTGTTAGTGCGATACCATTTTATGTATAAGTAAATTGATAAGGTATTAGAAGGCTTTTTATACATTGCTTAAAATTAGGCGCAGACAAATCAGTTCTTTGCTCAACGATCTTTAGCAGCCTTGGTATTTGATAGTTTATATCCTGACGTGTGTAGTTAGTACGCGTAAATGGTATTTTTCTGATTTGATTATGTAATGGGTATGGAGGACAGGTGGGCACGCTGACAACATGGAGTCTGTGGAGTTTTTTTATATGCAAGAGTAACCTACAATAAAAACTTGATTTACACTGATCAGTAAATGTTTGCCAAAGAAATTGTGTGTAGGTAAGTCACGCGGCCTACCATGGTAGTATTCAAAAATTCGTACTACTCGTTTTTGCGAGATTAATAACTTCTCGTAGTATCTTGCTGTCGTTGTTCCCCAAAGAAAGATACAATTAGGCAGCTTCGAGTAAAAAAGAGCGTAGTATGTAGCTTTATTTAGTTATAGAGGCGCGAAATGCGTCCGCTATACAGACGCGGGCAGAGAGAAGAGAACGAACTTTGAGAGCAACCGGCGAGTAGCCGAGCGGCGGTGAAACTGAGCCTTTATTGTACGTGCCTTCCACGCCGAGGAGGCCGGCGCCGCAAACATAAACATCTGCTCGTTGTGCAGACGTTCACGGCAGCGGCGCTGGAATCGGATCCTCTACAGGGCTCCCTCCCGAGGATACAAAGGTCGTTGTTGTCGCGCTAATGCCCATGACATGTGTTTACTCACAGGGCAGGGTGTGGCGGGGGGAGAATCGGGCGGGGATCGAGTGGGGAGTGCAAGAGAAACAGATAAGTTTGCCATGTGCGCGGGTTTCACACGGTCGATTGCAATCACGTTTTCACGGCCGTTCACAGAAGCAGTAAAAGTCTTTTCTCCGCGCTGTAGCCCTTTGAACGGGCTGTCGTACGGTGCAGTGAGGGTGGGCCGGATGCCTTCGCGGCACACGACAACGTGAGTTGAGGCAGCTAGGTCTTTGCTTACGAAAACGTCGTAAGTGGAGGGCTGTCGAGCTGATATTGGTCGCAAGCGCTCAAAGAGCGACCGAAGTTGCTCAACGTAGGCAAGAGGCGAGAGGCTGGGGACTGCAGGTGGTGCGAAGAATTCACCAGACAGACGTAACGTCGTCCCGTAGACCATTTCAAAAGCAGTACACCCGAAGTCCTCTTTTATCGCCGACTGAATAAGTAGAACTAGCGGCAGCTCGTTCACCCATGAAGTTCCAGCGGCGCGGGCGATGAAGGGAGCTTTCAACTGGCGGTGAAATATTTCCACCATTCCATTTTCTGATGGATGGTATGCAGTTTTGTAAATGTGGCGGATACCGAGGATGCTTGTTAACGCTCCGAAGAGCTCACTTTCAAACTATCGTCCACGGTCGGCTGTTACAGCGCTGGGGCAGCCGAAACGAGATATACAACCGGCTACGATAACGGACGCCACGGTTGACGCCGTAATATCGTGTACGCGAAACGCTTCAGGCCAGCGCGTGTAGCGGTCAACGCAGGTGAGGATTGAACTGCAGCGGAACTGATAGTTGGGCGAGTTGGTACGAATTCATAGTAAAATATTCAGCGCGCACAATTGACAAGGACACAGTGAAGGGGCACACGAGCGCTTACTCACAACTATTTTATTTTTGGAAAGATACAGAACGTATATACCCCAGCTATCAGCTCTGAGCATGTGCAACAAGAGTGGTCAGTAAAACAGAAACAGATTAAAACAGATTAAGAAGGTTCATCCAGTATTTAAAAAAGCAAATTCATTTTCAGTGATTGCAACCGATGGTTGGCTTATGAATTTTTCAGCGCACTTTTTGATATGAAATGATTCTGTGATTTCACGTGTTAGTTTGTTTTTATCTGAAAACAATATGTCACTGTTAAAAACGGAGAACGGAGTCCCTCTGGAACACGGTGAGGCCGCTCTTGCCCACTGTCAAGAAGGCACCTGTACAGAAGGAAGAGTGGTACGGCTCGGGGAATATTTTATTCCAGAAAAGGACAACAAGCTTCTGTAGCTCGGGCCAAAGTTCGCACTGGAACCGGCACTGTGTCCACCTGCGAAGCTGGCAGCCTCGAGAGCCGTCTCCCGACTGGTTCCTGAAGAAGAACGTGCAAGGTGCGTTTCTTAATGTGTAGACGCTATCGCGAAGGCAAAAACTGCATGTGTGAGTCCAAACCGACTCAACCTAGTGGCAGGAGACTTGGCTTCTAGAGGGTTGCGTGTTCTTACCGCCGATAAAGAAGCATGTTTTGTCGTCCTACCTGATGGCGTGTTTCGTCAAAAAGCTTGTGAAGCTATGGATAAAAAATTCAAGAGAATTGATGTTAAGCCTGCCAAACAATAACAGCGCGCTCTTGAATTACTGCATTCCCTCAATTTAGAAAGCCTATGTGCCTCAGTCAAAAAAGAAGAGGGCCTGCACCTTGAAGTGTTTTTCTCATGTAAAGCGCACAAACCTGGAAAGCCATTCAGAGCCATTGTTACTGAAAGAAGCACTTGGCAGCAGCAGGTAGCATCGTTTATCCAGAAACAGCTTTCCTCGTTAAGAATCCCCGATCCATTAGCAATCTGTAATTTTGAGGCTCTTGTACAATATTTGAGGGAAAACAAAACAAAGGGATGCAGCGCCTTCAGTGTTGACGTACAAGATTTATTTTACTCGATTCCCCATACAGAGCTGTTAAAAAAATGTTAAATATGTATTTGCGAAGATAATGATGAAGTAAAATTTAGAAATGACATCGGAGCACCCGTGGAAAGCTTTATGGAAATACTATTCTTTTATGTTAGTTCTACTTTTGTCGGTTGGATTGAAGCAAGTATGTGCAAAAATCAGGTATATGTATAGGTTCCAAGGTAGCGCCAATACTAAGCGACATTTTCCTAGCTCGTGCAGACAAAAGTATTCACAGTACTTTAGGAAGCTTGGCAAAAATTTTCCGATTTGTTGATGATATTTTGGTTATTTTTGATGGGAATGAACATGGCTGTCGTATGGTTAATGTACTGAAAGTGTTCCATGAGTGTGGCCTAGGCCTTAAGTTTACCCATGAGACTGCTAAAAAAACAAACTACAGTTTCTAGATCTTTCTCTGCGATTGCTACCCGATCACACATGCTGGATGTACAGCCCTAGATCAAAAAAGCCCATATTACAGTACAAATCAGGATATTCGAAGATTGTAAAAAGCGGCATTGCGGTGTCTTGCCTTCGGGCTGCTTCAGTGGGATTCCCGGAACACATTATAGTCAGAGCGGCCGAGAAGGCAATAAAAATAGTAAAGGGTGTACAACCCATAGATTCAAGGAACACGCTTAGCGCGAACAAAAAGCGCCTTGCAGTTGTACCTTACGTCCATTATTTTTCCCATGGGCTAAAGAATGTTGCCAGCCGGTATGGCGTTGAAGTGGTTTTCAGCGCTCCTAACAAAGTGCAAAAACTGTGCCAAGCTATTTCCAATAAGTTCGACAATAGGGTAAAAGAATGCAGCTGTGGCCTAAAAGACGATCAAAAATTAACAAAATGCAGAATAGGTGTTGTGTACCGGCTTCCGTTGACCTGTGGCAACATGTACATAGGACGAACCGGTCGGTGCATAAACACCCGTCTATACCAGTCTATAAGAACATGAACGTTCTCTCGGTAAAGAAAACCATTCGCACTTGTCGGACCACTGTAATCTATGTCATTGTGATCCGGTATTTTTTAACACTGACATATTGTTTTCAGATAAAAACAAACTGACACGTGAAATCACAGAAGTATTTCATATCAAAAAGTGCGCTGAAAAATGCATAAGCCAACCATCGGTTGCAATCAGTGAAAATGAATTTGCTTTTTTAAATACTGAATGAACCATCTTAATCTTTTTTTAATCTGTTTCTGTTTTACTGACCACTCTTGTACGTGCTCAGCGCTGATAGCTGGGGTGCACACGTTCTGTATCTTTCCGAAAATAAAACAGTTGTGAGTAAGCGCTCGTGTGTCCACGTTCACTGTGTCCTTGCGAATTGTGCGCACTAAATATTTTACTGTGAACAGGTGAGGATGTATCGTTTACCACGCAATGAAGGCAGCGGGCCGACAATGTCGACGTGAACGTGGTCAAAGTGAGAGTCAGACGGACGGAAGGGTTGAAGTGGTGACTTGGTGTGGCGGTCTTCTGAACGTTGGCAGCGCTGAAATTCTCGAGCCCAGCGGCGTACATCTGCGTTGATGCCGGGTCACACATAACCTGAGGTGATGAGGCGCTGAGTGGCGCGAACACCAGGGTGGCTCGAGTCGTGTAGTTTGCCAAAGACTTGACGACGGTGCGAGGAAGGCACAAATGGAGGGGCACAGCCTGTTGACATGTCACAGACGATCGTACCGGAGAAGGGCAGTGGCACCTCAGCAAACGAGAGAGATGTGGACCCTGCACGCAGGTCACGCAGCTCGTCGTCAGAATGTTGTGCCTCTGCGATGATCTCGAAGTCCACAGCAGCAGTGGAAAACGCGTCGACACGTGAGAGGGCTTCGGCAGCCGCATTACGGGTCCTTTGATGTACTGTAGGGCCGACCATGAATTCGGAGATAAAATGCAGGTGCCGAGTTTGCCGGGACGTGTGTGTGCTGTGGTTTCCGCGGAAAGCGAATGTCAGTGGCTTATGATCCGTCAGTACGTGGAACACGGTACCTTCGAGAAGGTGGCGAAAGTGGCGAATGCCAAGGTAGACAGCCTTGGCATTCGCGATCGAAAGTGCTCTATAGAGTTTTTGGCGGCTTCATCTTCTGCGAAAAGAATTAGAGAGGACACCACAAATTCTGCTAGAATTGTTGCAGAACTGCACCAACGGCACTGGAGGAGGCGTCGGTGATGAGCCGCATGGGCGCGTCAGTTAGGAGATGCACTAGGGGGGTGGCGTGTGCCAGGGCATTCTTGGCTTCTTGGAAGGCGGCGTCTGTTTCGGATGTCCGTTCCAAGATCACAGATGGTACCTTTGGAGCCTTCAACTTGTCGGTCAGAGGTACAATGATGCGCGATATATTAGGCAGGAACCGACGGTGTAAGTTCAGAAGACCGAGAATTTCGCGGAGCTTGCGAAGCGACGTGGGGAGTGGAAAATGCCGCAGAGTTTGAACCTTCCTCTCCAATGGCTCGATTCCATCAGGTGTGACAAGGTGTCCAAGAAATTCGACGTTGTCAACACCAAAGACACATTTGGCTGTGTTGATAGTCAGGCCATGTTCCTGGAGTCACGAAAACAGCAACCGCAGATGGTCAGCGTGCTGCTCTGGTTGAGAACTTGCCACCAGCAGATCACCAAGATAGGCGATGACGAAGTGCAGACCACGTATGACTTCACTGATGAAGCGTTGGGAAGTTTGGCCTGTATTATATAGCCAGAAAGGCATGCGGGCGTACTCGAATAGGCCAAAAGGTGTTGTGACGCCAGTCTTCGGTATGTCCGCTGGTTGCACAGGAACTTGATGATATGCCTTGATTAGGTTAATCTTGCTAAATGTGGTTGTTCCAGCAACAGTGGTAGCAAAGTCGTGAATGTGCGGAAGCGGGTACCGGTCGGGGGCGGTGCTAGCATTCAATGCACGATAGTCTCCACAAGGGCGCCAATCTCCAGGGTCACGCTTGGGCACCATGTGCAGGGCAAATGACCAGCTGCTTGACGACGGGCGGATTATGCCTAACTGCAGCATGTGGTCCAATTCTCTGCGAGCTGTGGCGAGGCGGTCTCCAGCAAGACTTCGTGGCTTGCAGGAGGCGGGAGGGCCCGTGGTGACGATGTTGTGCGTCACAGTGTGTCGCACCGGAAGTTCCAGGTTGCTAGGTTTGGTAAGTTCAGGAAATTCTCTGAGGATAGAGGCAAATTCTGATGATGGCGAATGCGGAGCTGCTTGCGTAGAGGCGGACAGCGCTGCGAGGATACCTTGCACGGAGAGGCTGGTCGTACAGTCCACAAGTTGACGGGAGCGGAGATTCACGTTCAAACCGAAATGGGTAAGAAAGTCCGCACCTTCTATGGCGAAGCGCACATCGGCGTGGATGAAAATCCACCGAAATATGCAACGCAAGTCCAGGTCAATGGTGAGGGAGCGTTGGCCATATGTTGCAATTGTGGATGTATTCGCAGCTTGCAAAGGCGCAGTCCACGGACAACGGTGTCGGTCGTGGCGGGAGGCAGGAATGACGCTCACCTCTGCACCAGTGTCCCCAAGCAAGCGATGGCATGCGATCCTGTCTGTGATGTAGAATAGGCGGCTTCGCGTAGCGGTTAAGTCATGCGCAGCCATTAGTGACTCGCTTCCATGTTTCCCTGCCAGTGACAAGGCTGTCGACATTTTGCAGCGCTGGCGCCGAACCTTGTTTGGTACCAGCAGAAGCCGTCGGAAGTGTGTCTTGGGCGGGAACTGGAACGCGAACGTGAGCCACCCCTAGCCAGTGGCGAGCGATGAAGTGTGTCAATCTGCATTGCTGCCATAGTGTCCATCAGCCTGTCAATTTTTTCCTCGAGGCAAGATTGCCGGGCCTGGAGGTCTGATGGTCGAGGACACCGCGGAGCTTGCGCCGGAGTAGTCATTGACACGGTCCGCGAGCTCTGCCAGTTTGTCAAGAGGCATATCATCCGTAGCTGCCAAAACCACGACAAGTGTCTGAGGCAAGCGTTGCAGAAACAGCTCACGCAATAGTAGACTCTCGGAGTCTTGGGTACCGGCGTCGAGTAGCTGTCGCATCCGATGTAATAGCTGCGACGGTCGGCGATCGCCGAGTTCTTCCGCGTTGAGGAGTTGCTGCAAGCGGCTTCTCACGGACACGGTTTTGCGTGTGAGCACTATGGGCTTGAAACGGTCGTAGGGTGCAGCCGGATGTGGGGCTCTCATGACGTCATCGAACTAATCAGCTACCTCCGAGGAAAGCGCTGAGACGATATGCAGGCACATCACACGTTGCGATGTGATGCGCCGCAGAGCGAAGAGGATTTCTACTTGCATTAACCATACGGCGGGATTCTTCGGCCAAAACGGCGGCAGCCGCAGATGGTCATTGGAAATGGCGTCCATGGCAGCGCTTGGGGCAGGAGTGTAGGCCGTCACTGTTGACTGGGGCTGAGGAGCAGGGGCGTCGTTGCTGGATGCTGCAGTGCTCGTTTCACCTTCCATTAGCGTGTGCTTGCTACGTCCGGGTGACCAGGCTATAGGGGTGCGAAATACATCCGCTATAGACAGACGCGCTCAGAGAGAAGAGAACGAACTTTGAGAGCAACTGGCGAGCAGCCGAGCGGCGGTGAAACTGAGCCTTTATTGAACGTGTCTTCCACGCCGAGGAGAGCGGCGCCACAAACATGGCGAAGTTTATACGCTAGTTGTGCAGACGCTCACGGCGGCGGCGCCGGAATCAGATCCTCTATATTAGCCATAATGGAATTAGATCACTAATTTTATACATACAGCCTACTACTTTGCTAAGATCATTGCTAAGCTTATTGACATGATTGCGCCAGGAGAGATTCTCTTGAAACTATACCCCCAAAAACTTTTGCGTTGTTACTTGTTCTACTTTTGCTTGAAATAAAACAGTTATATTAACAGGCAATCAAATGCTTCTTTGTTGGTTTAAATATTATGTATTTGGTTTTGTTGACATTCAATTGTAGTTTGTTTATGTACAGCCATTGAGATAAATAATTAAAGTAATCATTTATTCCTTTTTCTAATCATTGCAGGGTAGAATTTCCGAAGAAAAGATTTCAGTTCATTTCGGCCTTCAGTAATTTGTTCTGGCAGGTGATTCTATTGACCGATGGTGTACGGAAAAAATGAGTCATGAAAGACATTCGTTCTAAAATTCATTTCCCTTATTTCCCATTGACTATCACGTCTTTAAGATGCAAAATGAGGGGCAACAGGTATTTTTATTTTTATTTTTTATTTTCAAATACTGTTGGCCGTCTTGGCCGTAACAGGGTGGGTACAGCAAGTTCGCACATAGCGTAAAAAATGTAAACACCTTACAAACGTAAATAGTACATGAAGCAATGAATGTTGGAAATACAAGGCAAAACAAATAACCAAATACAAATACAATATTTGGGCTCAGAAATAGATGTTTGTAACATTGTGATAGTGATATCGGAAGCAGCATAAAAGAAAGACTATTGTATGTATTTCTAGAATCGTGTAACAATGTTTGCACGACACTACTAAGATTAAATTTCATAAAAGGTTTTTAACGCGTTCCTCAAAGATTTTAATGCTGCTCGACTGCAAAACAGACGCCGGCAAACTGTTCCATTCCTTAATCGATCTTGCGAAAAATGAATAAGCGTACATGCCCAGATATGCTTTTGGAATTGAGAACATGCAATGATTGCTTGACCTGACGTTTATAGCCTGCCTGGGAGCAAGATATGGTGTGGTTTCAATATTAAAGTGGCCTTTTGATAACAAAAATGAAATTTAAGTCTAGCCAACTTCCGCTGTTCAGCCAGTGGAGGCAAATCAAGCAACCGAAGCATTTAGGAAACAGAGTCAGTATGATAATACCGGGAAAGAATGAACCTTGGAGATTTTCTCTGTATAGATCTTCTCATTGCGGTTTACTAATCCTGATTGAAACGGATCCCAAATGACACTGGCATACTCTAACGTCGGTCTAACGTAAGTTAAATATGCAAGTAGTTTGACGGGTGTGGTTGCTAGCTTTAATTTTCGGCTAAGGAACCATAACTTTTTTTCTGCAGCTCCACAATTTCTGTCTATGTGTGATTTCCATCTTAAGTCTTTCGAGATTGTTAAACCTACGTATCTTATCGTTTCAGGTTCAGTTAGAATTGTTGAGTTCATCTCGTAATTACACTCAATAACATGCTTTGTTGTGTTTGTAACTCTGAGCGTGACTGATTTAGATTCGTTAATTTTTCATTTTACTATTTGCGGCTCAGACTTCTACAGCTTTAAGGGCTTGACTAAGTGACGCCTGATCGTTTGGTTATTGATTTCACGATATAATAAGCAATCGTCTGCAAATAACCGGATGATTATGTCGTTACTTATGTGATGAGCAATATCATTTATGTAACTAGAAAAAGAAGTGGTCCTAAAACGGATCCCCGTGGGACGCCTGAGGTTATTTTTAATTGGTTAGATTCGTTAACAATTATTTCAACGTATTGTTTTCGATCTGTAAGATATGAGCGGATCTACATAACAACATCATAATTTCAACATCATCATCATAATTCCCATCAGTTTTTAATTAATTCGTTATGTACGACCAGATCGAAAGCCTTCGAGTAATCTAAAAATATAGCGTCGACCTGCTTTCTGTTGTTCAAGGAAGCTGAAAAATCGTTGATCGTTTCTATTAGCTGTGTGACAATCGAAAGGTGCTGTCGAAATCCGTGCTGGTTGGGAAAAAAGCTTTCTTGTCTTCAATGTAGGTGTACATTGACTTTGAAACTATGTGTTCAAGTAGTTTGCAGCGTACACACGTGAGTGAAATTGGCCGATAGTTTCCAATATGTTGCCTTTCACCAAACTTGTGAACCGGAACCACTTTTGCGACTAGCCAGTCATCTGGGACCCGTTTTTGCTTTAGTGAAGAATTAAACATGATCTCTAGATAGTGAGCTACCCATTCCGCATATCTGCGCAGAAAGGCATTTGTTATGCCGTCTGGACCTACAGATTTCTTATCGGTAATTATAAGCAAAAGAGCTACAATGCCTTCAGGCGAAACTTGAATATTAGGCATTGGTGATGTGTACGGGGATTCTAGTGAGAAGAGAGAAAGACCATCTGCAGAAATGTCAGTAAAGACAGATTGAAAAAAATCATTAAAACATAGTGCCATACGCGAGTTGTCCGACACAAGTAAGTATTTTAAGTATTTTAATGACTGGAAAACGTAGAGAGGTCGGCCGGAAAATGGAGCATCTGGCCTGGTACTCTACGTAAGGGAAGGGGAAGAGGGGGAAAAAAAGGGTCACAATGGGGGATGATAATGGGAGGAACGAGGTGAAGGACACATTACACAACTGGTATCACAGGCGTAAGTCCAGGTCCGTGTCACCTAGGAAACGTGAAAGAGCAGGCATTGTCTCGGTCGTCTGCCAACTCTGTGGCTATGCACCTACCAAGAGGTCCTCCGACAGTGGTCCCTTCTGTAAATCTCTCAAGGTATCTGCCATTGTCAGTCTTTCGCGCGCATACTCAGGGCACACCACGAGCACATGTTCTATAGTCTCTACAGCGCCAGACACAGAACAGTTCGGGGAGTCTGTCCGTCCAATAATGTGCAAATATTTGCGCGTGAAGGCGACGCCTAATCGCAGTCTGTGTATCAGGCATGCATGAGAGCGTGGAATTCCACACCGAATAGGAAATTTCATATCGGGATCCAGCCTTTTAAGGCGGACGTGACGAGCGTCTGGCTGGGCCCAGTATCTTCTCGTCGCACTCCTCATTAATTCCGACAGGAGGCATGTGATGTGCGGTCTGGAGAATGGCACTACAGTTCGCAGGCCATTGCTGAGGGCGCGCCTTGCTTCAGCATCGGCCATCTCATTACCGTTGAGCCCACAGTGTCCCGGGATCCATTGGAACACTATGTGGTGGTGTTTTTCTTGAGCGCATGAAAGTAGCTCGGTGATCTGCAGTGCCAGAACCTGGTATGCGGTGTGGCGCAGGAAGCATCCCAAAATTTGCAACGTGGGTTTTGAATCCGTGAAAATGCACCACTCTTGAGGTCTTTCCCCGCTGATGTTGCGAATCGCTTCCCGAATAGCCACAAGCTCTGCAGCGGTTGATGTAGAATTATGGTCTAGTATGAAACCTCGAGTTATCTGTTGGGCTGGTATCACCACAGCTGCTGTTGATGCCTTTGTTGACGCGGAGCCGCCTGTGTAAGCATGAACAAATGTCTGGTATTCTGACCAGATGTACGCGAGAGCAAGTTGTTGTAGTCCACTGACGGGAACCAATGATTTCTTTAGTATGCCGGGGACATGTACGCATACAGAAGGTTGAACCATCACCCATGGTGGTTTGACGGGGTGATATGGAAGGGCATAGCCTGATGTTATGTGGGGTAGATGGCAGCGGAGTGCACCTGTGAAACTGCTGTCCGGCCACTCATGTAGAACCGACGTCAATGGATGGCATTGGTGTCGTGTCAGTAAGCGTAAATACATGCGAAGTGGTCCGTCATTAGCGACAGTGCCACTTGGGCCTTCGTTATTATGAGACAAATGGCGCCAAAAGCGGTGTGGATCGTGCTTCGTAAAATTAGTGAATGTCACGTCATAGTAATTTGTTTTAGCAGCAGCCATAATTGTGCGCAATATAGAGCTTAGAGCCGAAAGGTTATTATGATCTTTTTTCAACTTCTGTTTCTCACGGTTAATTTTCCGCTTCAAATGTAGAATTTCGCGGGTTATCCATGGGTTCTGTTTATTTATTTGCTTCTTCCGAGTTGGCACAAATCTGTTTACGCAGTGAAAAAAAAATCTTTCAATGCAATCCACATCGCATTGACGTCTTCCGTCGAAGTGAATTCATCTAAACACAGGGAAAGATGATCAATTATGCTTGTGTCATCGGCTCTATCGAAGCACAGAACATGCGTAGTACTACCAGCTTTCGTGTATACAGCGGTAGACTTTATATCTACATAAACTAGCTTATGATCCGAGAGGCCGGTTTCAACCGATACATCGTAGTCTTCAAATCGCCCGTCTAGGTACACGAAGTTCAATATAGATCTTGATTTCCCAACTGCGCGTGTGCACTCATGAACTACCTGTTGTAAATCCTTACTAAAAGCTATTTCTAGAAGTAGTTCACAATGGGCATCTTCTCGAGGCTGAACGCTAAGAGTGGACCAATCAATCCCTGGCAAGCTGAAATCGCCAGCAATGATTATGCGACAGCTGCGCTTTTTAAAGGTTTCTAAGTAAAGCTGCATATCTTTAAGATAGGAAATGGGTGATTTAGGCGGTCAATAAGCAGTTCCAAGAATTATCCTTGTTTTTTCTAGCTTAATTTCACACCAGATGCTTTCATGTGTTGGAATACCAGTGATTTGAACAGAGTCAATGTTTGCTGTATATGTTGCCCTGTAACCATGCCATGACAACAAATTTTGCAAAGCATCTAATCGCATGTTTCTTTTTTATGCGCCTGCCAAATAATTCCCATCCCAGTCCATCCTTAAGTCTAAGAATATTATAATTAAAGTGCACTCAAGAACGAGCAGTAGGCACTGCTTAGAGAAAGACGACGACAACGAGTGGTTGCAAGCCTTGTGCCTATGTTGCCGAAGCTCCGTGTCCTCTCGCTGCGGTGCTCTGCTATCTGAGCGTTTTAGCAATCGAACCATAGCGCCTCTTGACAAAAGTTTTAATTATTGGAAACAAACCGAGCTGCGCGGTTTTGTACGAGTTGCAGCACATTATCATGAATTTTAGTTTGCGGGTCCCAGACCGCACAGGCGTACATTAATATGGATTTTACAATTAGTATAGCAGTTCTGTAATTTTGGGAGCCGCTGTCCATGCGGTTGCAAGTCCTCTCGGTTACATATTCAACCTGCTTAGTCCGAGTTAGGTTCGATGAAAAATAACGGCAAGATATTTATATTCACTCACTCGTGATAGCTGCACACTAATCAAACAGGTATGAATTGCAATTACACTGAAGGAGATGAACTGACACTTTCTGGTGAATAATGCACAATGTGTTCTTCGCAAAGCCGCAAGATTGGTGCGCTGTTACCTAGCCACTACTAAAGTAGCCAAATAAATGGTGCCCCCATGAGCACGGTGACAGATAGCACAAAAATTGGCAGTCAAGACGCCACAGTGGCTGCAGCCTTTGTGCAAAATGTAAAATTATTCCACGACAAAGCGTGCATTGTGCCAAATTGGGCGTAGATTTACATGTATTCTTCAAATACGGATAAGAAAATGTCATTTCATTCCTTCCAGCATTGTTCACTATTGTAGACTTTCTGGCCGCGCTGTGTGTTGTTATACAACCCACACACACAGTAATATAACCTGACAAACCAAAGCTGCGGTAATTCAGTAGATTGAAAGCAACTTTCCGTGCGGCTTTGATCCTCCTACATATGGGTCCAAATCCTCCTACACATGGGTCACTTTAGTATCAGCCGCTTTCTTTACAGCTTGTTCGCTGTTACGCTTGAAGTATATAGTGCCACCGCCAGGAACTTCTGTATTCCTGCAGCTACGCTAGTACAGCTTAGCTGTGCACCAACATCCCTTTCCATCATTCCGAAATGAAGGAAGTTCACATCTGGTGTCAGAATATGCTCATAAGCATAAATGCTCAGCATTAAAAAAAACCTTTAAAATGTAAGAGTCGATTCTCAGCTTTGCTAGCGTGACGTTTTCCATTTGTAGCGCAAGACCACATCAATGGAGACCACATCAACAAAACTACTTGTGTTGAGAGCTCCGAGTCACAATGCAGGTATTTTCCGTGGTTTTCTGTGTGGTTTTTGGCTATATATATGTGAAGAAATCTGTAAACTCGAAGCTAATTTAAGTAAACTGAGACACAATGTAAAGCAACATTATGCCAAGGTTACACATTTTTTGTCACATCAGCTTTCTGTGCTACAGGTCACATGTATATATGCACTATTTGTAGCTGAAAACACCATGCATTTCTCATTTAGAGCTCAGAATGATCAGGGAGAAATATACCTAACATGTCACGCATACATATAGTTACTAATCCAACGCTTTTCACACTGATAGCTTTCTTAGGTGCAACGTGAGTAGCACTTCCATAATGGACTGCTAGATACAACATCCGTTTTGCACCTCTCCTTTGATATTCTACGCTCCGACACAGAAGACAAGAGGCCAGTCTAGAATAACTCTTTACATCAATATTGAAAAGGCAAGCAGGCTTTCGGCATCACAAGTCTCCATTTATCACACATGGTACACACTGCGTGTTCCGAACGTTCATGTATTGCCAGTGGTATGTGTTCTAATGTGAATATACCTTGTTCAGAATAGTTTTACCTCTATATTTTTAAACTTCCCTAGAAGTTCTCTATGCTCTACATGTACATATGTCTTCTTTGGTAGTGGCTTTTGTGTTGTGCCGTCATTAGTGCAGTAATTGTTATGAAAGCTGTGAATTAATAAAATAGAAAGCTTACTAAATATAAACAAGAAACCTGCAGGCAAGATCATCATGACAAACCAGCTGAGATGGTTACACAATTCTAAAGCTTTGTTACCCCTTTTAATGTCGCATGGTTGTTTGTGACCGACATACTTGCGTAGGTTTGGGTCATTCACATTTCAGGTGTTCAGTGGCGGTTGCATAAGTGCGACATCTTCTTCTGCCTTTGACAGTAACTTAATTACATGTAGCAGGCTGAGCTCTGTGATTATTGGTGTAACTTAAGTGATGTATCAAACACAGCTTCCGCATTGTCCAACAGCTTACACGAATTCTTCGTGGTACTATCGGTTCTGTGGTGGTCCACATAATTGACTGTTGAAGAGGGAGATTTCACTTGATCGAAAAACCCAAGTGATTGTGAGCCCAGAATTCATGAAACCAAATGCTGTCACTATGTATTACTGAAGAACAACACTTAACAGAATGATGAGCAGTGGCGTTATTTTCACGGGTATAAAAAGCAGTGTAGCTGCGTTCAATATTTGAAGGCTGGTATAATAAACACAAATCTTCGACTTGTTTAGATAGCATAATCAAGAAGACCGCTGTAACAAGCGATAGCAAAGCCTAATCAAAAAGCCGCTGCCTCAGGTGTGTCATTGGTATAAAGTACACATTAACACATGCAGCAGATATAGTCCATAAATTGCTTTACATACAGGTATGAAATGTTATATCTGCACACTGTGATAAAATGTTTAAAAAGTATAGAGGCAAGGCCCCTCTTTCCTTTATCTCACAGCGCAGCTGAAAACGGTTCGGTTAATGAGTGGAAATGTGTCCTCTGCCAAACAAAGATCAACGAGATGGCCACTTAATGCGTCAAAAATCCTACACAATATCCAATAATTGGTAGCGGTACGTTTAAAGTTAGATGAAAGAGTATTGAAAATACACCTAATGGGCACACTTTGCAAACACAAGTCAGTTCAAGGCACATTATAGGGCGCTGATTACCAGCAGAATCGACAAGAGGATAGAACCTAAAGCACTTCCCAGGAAGATTATGCCGGTACTAGTAATAAACTTTAAATGGGTGACTCGAACCACAGAATGAACTAAAATGGATCTAGAAAGTAGCGACAAGCTTTCCTTTAGCTTACTGTGCCCGCATTATTAATGTGATTATGGCTAGCCATTGCGGAAGAACTGCCACAAAATTTCCTTCATGCGATTCTACTGGCTGCTAGTAGAATATCATTGATGGGAGCTCAGTTTAACGGAGGCAAGTAATGCACGTTTTGACAGCTTGAGAACGTAGACTGGCTTTATTCAACATTAAAACAGGTTTGCCGAGTGGCTGTGGTGGTACCCTTCTCGGGAAGCCGCCTCCCTTCCATGAAAGAGCAGGTGGCAATAGCCTCCAATTAGCGGCCAGGCCAGGTAATTGAATTTCCCAGAAGCGAGAAACAGCGTATAGTGATGGACGGTCGCTACAAGGGCTCCCCGAACCCCTTGAATGCCGGAGGGTTGATGTGGTTGGTAAGCAGTGGTGTTATGAAGCGCTTGCCGAGCTGTCTTTCACTGTCCTTTTCGCCTGCTCGTTAACTCTGTCCTGTCTCAGTCCCGCTTTCCATCGGCTTCAAAATTTCCTGGCAGATACGGGCAACCTTGCATGTATAACCGACCACGGTTACATTTGGTCATGCCATCATTATCATTCCATTGTCGTCATTATAGTATCGTCACCCCATTGTCATCATGCCGTTGTCGTCATGCATGACATTCGCATGCTCCAACACCACAAATATGTTGAGCAAAGCGTTTACAGTTGAAAATATGTTCAACATTTTGTCGCGTGTTAGATATTCGCAAATAGTCGCGGAACAAGAACAGGATTCTTCACAAACTCCAATGAACGCTTTGCTTCAACCGATTCCCTTAACCAGCGGGATCTGCCAATTTTTCTTCATACATAGCGCCAGCGCTAAAAAAAAGTGATGTCTTTTCCCCAGACGTGGCCTCAGAAAAACCTTTTGATTTAGACCCAATTTTGCATCAACAAAGTTTGCTGACGAATAGCGCCTGCTCGCAAAATTGGTTCCTGAATGAGCATGTGGAAGGCGGCACGAAGAGGTAGCCGCCGTAAACACGGTTTATCTAGACCGGCCAGCCATGGTGCAACCAGATCTCGGGAGCGGGCGACACTGCGGCCGCTGAGTTTGAGCGCGCCAGCGTGTGCTATTATTCTTGTTCCCTAGTAAAATCGCGCAACGCACTCTGATGGATCGGCCACAATGGGTCGCATCATTTCACTAAGGAACACTCGCGCTAGCTGCACGTGAGCCCGTACTCTCTTTCGCCTGCTGTCCAGGCGATAGTCGCGCCGCTACAGGGCCCCGCTCCTAGTGCGAAGCGCCATTGAAAAAAACTCCAATGGTAAAGGAAAAGTATGCAGATGGTGTCGTCATTGATTGTCGGGTTCACGCAAGCCGTGAGAAATGTACCAGGCAGCACCGGCAGCGTAGGTTGTGAGCGAGACGCAGCCACAGTGATAGCGTAGTATGAATTAGCGACCTGCCACATGTCATAGATGCCAGGGCCTCTTGAAGTCAACAGCTCCAAAAGTACACCGCCTGGCAGCTCGAGATTTGCGTGGAGATAGCGCAACTGTTGGTCACTCACGTTGTTGACATAGAAGTGATTCTCGAGCTGCAGAAGGCAGAGTTGCTTCTGAAGAACTTCGGTAGACCATGCATCCGCGGAAGGTGTGAGCACAGAATATCGAAAGACTCGCACGCTGCTGCTTGCGGTGAAATCTCGAATGCTGATAGCATCATGCTTGTGGTATTGGCGTGCCTGCGGGAGAGAAATTCGCGCCTAGTGGAGCCGCGAGAGAGCCTCTGAATTGGTGACGAGTGATGTGTTCCCGAACGGAAAGCGGACAGCTTGCTTAAACATCCACGAAGGAGAGTGACGGGCCGTACAGCAGCTGAAAGCAGTCGCGTTTGGCTCAGCGAATTCCTTAGAGTCGTCGCGCAGCTATCTTTGAGCTGGGGAGGAGGCTCACGGACCGAATGCAGGTTTGATGCTGGAGCCCGCACGTTCTGACGATCGGCAAGGGTGGAGGCAGGTGATGTGGGCTGACAAGACGCGGAATGAGGCGATGGTTCAAATGGCAAAAGCGGTTATGAGTGAGCGCTCGAGATACGTAGTGCGCGAAGACGGCTGCCCGCAAGTCCGCGTTGACGTCGGGGTTGGGGGATGACAGCCGTAGCCTTGGACGAAGCCGTATCCTGGAACCTTGTTGCGAAGAAAAGTGCCTGTCCAGCTGGATGAACTAATGTCCGTCATGTCGATGTAGAATTACCGGATCCTCTTCATAAACGGCACGTCTGTCAAACTGCGTGAGACTACGTCACTCGCCTTGGTAAAGTCGGCTCGCTGATGCTGGCATAGGTGGGCTCGGTCGTCCGGGTCATTTGTGGAAGGCGGCGCGAAGAAGGAGCCGCCGTTGCCACAATTTAGGCCGGCCAGCCATAGTGCAGCTGGATCGCGGGAGCAGCCGACACCGCGGCCGTTGAGGTCGAGCCCGCTAGCGTTTTCTCTTGTCGCGCTCGCTCCACGTGAAATCATCGTCGCCTGCTTTGGAGGCGATAGTCGCGCTGCTACAAGCCGGCGCTATCGCTTAAAGAAATATTTGAACCTCTCTTCTTTTTCAAAGCAACATTCTGTACACTACACATGAGTAATTACGGTCCCATAGACATGTCACATGTGTTTTATGTAATAATAATGTAATGCAAATAATGGAAAGCTCACACTAGAAAAGAAAATGAAAGCTTTAGTAAATTACAACTATACTCTCGGTCATCTTTGTTGAGGTCGTGCTCCTCGGTGGTGAAGTGACGACGATTGCCATGACTCCCTTGATGAGGCACGCGGGTCCCACTAGGAGCAGCCACAAGGTGTTCGGCTGCAACCCTGCTCGCCAACGTGCAATGCAAAGATGGGGGCACGTGGGAAGAGGATGCGCCTGCTGTATAATGTCACACGAAACAACTGAAAGTAAAAAGCAAGTGATACGTGCTAATAGAAGCTAGAGTTACGTTATACCGAATGTGTGAGGACATCGGACAATCAAGAAGGCACGGAAGTATTTGCTTTCTTTCTTTATTTTTTTTTCAATAACGAACCAATCATCAAGTAAAAAAATAGCTTTCCCTCCTCCGGGGCGTAGCGAAGTCACGAGTACTTTAGCACGCTGGAGGTCTCGTAGATACGCCTCAGGAGCGGGTAGGTGCGTCCGCACTCCCCTCGCACATCGTCTAAGTCCACGTCGACAGCCGCAATGCACATGAAGCGCCAGTGCATGAGAACCTTGGCTGCCTTCTCGAAGACCGTGAACTGGTCCTCGTGCGCTACCCACGTGTGGTTCTCGGCCGTGTAGGCGGCGTCATCCTCGATCCTCTTGACGCGCCCGGGCACCACAGCGCACACGTCGGAGAAAGAGGCCTTCGCTGGCTGCCCTGGCTTCGCCGGGTCGCCGACGTCTCGTTGCCACGGCTGTCTGGAAAGTGTAGCCCATTCAGTTTCACTTTCTGAATTTATTTATGAACTGGTGTCTCAAAGCAAGACGCATTATCTGACACAGCATAATAGAGAGTACCTGATAAATTTTCATCATCCGGTATTCCCAAGATGCACCCTGAGCTAGTGCGCAAACGTCTTTTGCGTACAGCATCAATCCGAATTGGGCCTTCGGGGTAGGGAATCGAGCCCGAGACGTGATATTCAACACAGTTACTTAGTAACTTGTTGTTCCATGTTTGCTTTCGTGGCCCAAAGATATGCAGTTCTATTGAATAAATTAAGGAAAAATGAGACATCCACCCAATCGTAGCAATTGATACAAAGGAAACCCATACGGGTTCCTCGAAAGAAAAGCCTCACAGTTGAAGAAAAATTTGTCCTCGTCCGGGACTCGAACCCGGGACCACCGGCTTTCCAGGGCAGCCGCTCTGCCATCTGAGCTAACCAGGCGGCTAGCAGATAGCAGGGCGAAGTCCTGGGTTGGAGTCCCAGACGAGGACCAATTTTCCTTCAACTGCGAGGCTTTTCTTTCGACGAACCCGTATGGGTTTCCTTTGTAGCAATTGCTACGATTGGGTGGATGTCTCATTTTCGCTAAATAATTGCTCCTCTCCACATTGCGGGTTTTCGCAGGACTATTACATCAAGTTCTGTTGAATCTATCTATCCTTGAAAGTATCTGCCATTCTTCCTCACTATGAAACAGCGACCCTGCTAGGAGATGCTCTGCCGTCATATGCCCGGCCGAGTCATATGACTCGGGGGCGTGCAGTCTGTTGTACTTCCTAAGGGGTTTAAAGGTTCGCATAAACACAGGGCCTGTGGTGGTAACGCTTGGCGCCGCTAGGTTAACGCAATCTAATTGCCTTTATTATTATTATTAATATTATTATTATTATTGCGCGTAACTAAAGTGTGGTAGCGAGAAATGTCATAGCTATATAGCTTCTCTCCACGCTCATTTGACCAGTGCTGAGACGCAAGGGTTGTGAGCGCGAACGCCTTATATACCGTCTCGTCAACTCTGAGAATGAACACGCGAGTGCGTGGCTAGCATCGTCAGCTTCGCACTTGGGGCGCGAGAGAAGCTAGCGCGGCCTCTCCTGTGCAGTGGCGGGCGCATAGGTGGGTCACCTAGCGTCGAGAACTACACTTCGGGCAGCATTTTTACAATTGCTGGTAAGTAGAGCGGGGCGTGGTGCAGGCACGAGTAAGAGCGGATGCGATAGAGGAAATCTGGGGGCCTATGCTCCTTGAATACCTGATTCGGCCTAGGCACTACGGCGGTGAAGTTTTTTTGCGCATGTTGCATGCGTTTGTACGTAGGCGTGCTGTCATTGCGGAGTTGGGTCGAATTTGTTTACGCTCGGACGCTGGCTGCCGGCGCGGTGAAACAGGTGAAGCAGCGGGCACTGACGTCCCATTTGGTGATCGCTGTGTGTGAAGGTGCGTTGGTCAAACTTCCTGGCGAGTGCGGCGCTGGTGCTGAGTTAGTGATGCCGTATTATATCTTTGTAGAGCCTTACGGAACTCTACTTAACAAAAAGAGCATCACTGATTTTCCCGTGTGAGCGATAGGGGCCATAGTAGAGGTTGGGCATGCTCTCCTGGACTTTCCAGTAGTAGTTTTGAGTGGTCCCCTTTGAGTGAAATAAACGCAAAGCGCCATAGCAACCACACTTGAACGCGATTGCCTAATTTCACGCCGTGAGGCTTATTGGCTTTGCGTCTCGTCCACGTTAGGTTAGGTTAGCTTAGGTTAAGGTTAGGTTTAGGTCAGCTTAGTCTACGTTAGCTTAGCGTAAAAGCCGTTAGGCTGGCGCGGCGTATTCCTACAACGGTTACGCCGTGAGCATTATTGTATTTCTGTATCGGCCTCTTTATGTTAGGCTTACGTTAGGTTAACGTTGGGTTAGGTTAGCGTAAGGAGCGTTAGGTCGTTAGTTCATTGTATTCTCATTGCGGTTGTAGGGGCGTCTAGCGTCACCGGAGGACCTTTCAGCTACTCGGGTTCAACCGCGGTTTCTAAGGCGCTCGGCCTTCTAGATTTTCAATATATGCGGACCGGCCTCTTCCACGATCTGTATTGCTCCCACGGAAAACATCTGCGATGTTATCACCTGTTTCACCGCGCCGGCAGCCAGCAAAACTCGACCCCACTCCGCAAAGCCGGCACGCCTAGGGACAAACGCATACAACACGCGCTAAGAAACTGCTCCGTAGTGCCTAGGCAGAGTCATATATTAAAGGAGCGAAAGCCCCCACATTTTCTCTCTCGCACCCGCTCTTACTCGCGCATATGCGCTAACGTCCGGCGCCTCCACAAGTGCCACCGCCCCCTGTACTTACTGGCAATTGTAAAGTCACGTTCGGGCGCCTCGAGCTTGCGTCTTGGTGAAGGGAACTTTGATCCCACGTGCATTTGGCTGTTTTTTTTTGTTTTAGAAACCCGCGAAGGACCACACAGGAAGAGGGTTCGATGGGCAAACATGGCGTTTTAGTGGAACAACAGTAATGATGGTGATAGCAGGTGAGTGTGGAAGAACTTTCTACATACTCCCCGCCCCAACATAAAACATTATTTTCATCTCCTTGGCAAGGACACAGTCAAGTTACACCATATACTAAAAACGATTGTATAATTCCAGTAGGCCAGTGAATATAAAGGAACCATCGCACGGGCGATGTTTCCACTGGTTGTTCACACTGGTTCGTGTAGATTCGCCTTATGATTGTTTTACTTTGTTTCATGATGTCACTTCTGCTGTGCACACGTCGTGGAGTTCGACGACGCTGCACAATATTCAGTATCATAAGCTGCCATTCAGTATTCTGTGGTCGCTTGATCGTCCTTAAAACGGCCTGAACGTCGTCACGACATGTACAGCGACGACAGAGCACTCGGTGAAACAGACACCTTGTTGTCATTCCACAGCTTTGATTTTGCGCAGATGTCTGGTCTCTGATGCATCGTTGTCCTTGCTTTACAGGATATCTGCGCCAATGGTGGTCCTAACGCTCGATGTTTGTTGTTTGTGCCACGTAGGATTGTTTGTTGCTTGTTCCACGTAGGATTTCTTTAGAGTTAAGCAGTTAATGTTGAGAGCGGCAAGCACGGCAGTGGCCAAACGCTCTACTACCTTGATTGCGCACCGAGGATAGGCCTGTTGTTGTCTTCACCTGTACTGGCTGGAATTTTTTTGGGTTAGGTTGATGCGTGCACTTTTGTAATAATTAATAGAATAAGTACGCGTTCTCTTGCGTGGACGGCACCAAGACCCTTGGGTGAACACGGCGTCTTCGTGGACTTCTGGACTGTTCATGAGAGATGATGTCGAACCGCGTGTTGCTATTAGAACCGTTCGCATGTCCTGCACACTGTATGGAGCCTCATTCGGTACCCCTGTGGCTGCAAGAGCTACATTTACAGCTAATCTGTTTACGGCTAGGGTTTCGTGCAATTTTCACATGTGCGAGCAAAAGCTATCATGATGATCATCATCAACGGCTCGTACCACTGCTCTCGCGTTCGTCGTCTTCTTGCAAAGGTGGCTCCGATGCTGCTCCTCCTACTAGAGTCCCCGTACAGTCCCTCCTTCTGCGAAGGCACTGACGGCACTGGCCCATTACCAGTCGGTTCGGCGATTTTCGTCTCAAATTCTTTGCCTCAATATATCGCTCGCGCCTTTGTCGTCGTCTTGCACAACTGGCTCCGATGCCGCTCATCATGCTAGCGTTCCCGACTGATCCGCCCTCTGCGAAGGCACTGACGGCAGTGGCCCACGGTCAGTCGTTGCTGTAATTTCAATCTCGAATTCTCCGTTTCAAACATATCGTGGAATGAAAACATGAATGTATACAACGAATGCGTATACCGAATGTATAACACGAATGAACGCGAATGTATAAAAATAAATGTGTGTGCGTACCTTTCGTCACGATGACTACCAATCAAGACAATAAATGTGTTCATAAACTTGTTTAAAATTCTGTGTCACCTCTTTGCCGTTTGCTAAACAGATTCGCTGGTCATCCACCTACAAAGAGCGGAATGGCTCATGGCTTTTTTTGTTCGTCCTTGTGCTTCCGACGTGTCAAATATGATGACATCAGTTGATAGCTGTATTCGGTTCCGTCACCCACGTCACTAAATCAGGTTACTACGAGTTTTCGGCACGACAATTTTGCCTTCAGTAAGTACTTCGGTGTCATTGAAGATTTGTGTCTTTATGCCGTTCTTCAATACAATATACAATCTTTTACAAATACAAATACAATCTTTTACCGCTTGTATTTTTGCAACCTTTCAAGGCACAAGAACAGTAACATGATCATTTTGCTTCGAGAGATTCTCAATATCAAGACTGATTTTAGACTTCAGTGCAACCAATTTATCTCTTTATTCTACCTTAGGGATATATTTTTGATATATTTAGTCGTCACAAGTAAGGAGTTCGGTGTTTTCATCTAGGAAACAAAGCCTCACCTGAAGCATTTCGAGCTGGTTGTTAATGATAGGCCGTTGAAGCGTGGTGGCTTCACAGAGAGCCGCATCGATATCGTAGAAGATAAGGCTTACCATCGTTCTAATTATTGCCCTATCCATGGCGCGCTAAGGCTCCTTGTAGCAGGCGGCTGTCGGTAGATGGTGGGTGAGGGCAGTCGCTTCATTTGGACTCCGCTCTTCGCCCTGGATCCAAGCGTGGGCTCATCGACACTCGGTCCTGCGGGCTGCTCGGTCGTTTATTAATACAGCTCCCGCACTTCACCGTACCATTTTGTAGAAACCAGCGATGGACCACACAACACACCCGCTGCCGCGCCTGAGTGCCTATGGCGCTGCATTGCTGAGCAGGAGGTTGCGGAATCAAATTTCGGCCGCGGCGGCTGCTTTTCCATGGGGGAGAAATACAGAAACGTCCTCGTCCCGTGCATTGTTGGCACATTAAAGATACCCCAGTGGTCAACAATAACACGAAGTCCTGCACTAGGGTCTGCCTCATAATTAATTCGTGCTTTTGACACGTTTATACCCCAGAAGCCAATTCCCACAGGAAGAGTGGTCGATAATCAAATATAGCGTTTTAATGGAACAACAGCGATAATGAGCAGGTGAGCGACGAAGTTTCTACAGCTGTGTCCGCTAAGCCAGCCGTCGCATGTAGATAGCCGGCGGATTCTTCACCATAAATCAACTCTGAGGAGACCAGCATACTGTCGTGCTTTGGTAAAGAAGGATTTGGCATTCTTCTTAACTGAGGGGGAGGGGGGGCGCAAACGCGGCCAAACTGGTTTTACTTGAAATAACCGTGTGCAGCTGTCGCCGCAGTTCATTGGGCTAAAGATGGCGACAAACACGTGATATTACTGTACATAAATGCCAGGATGGATTCCGCGCGATGATCATATACTACCAAAAGCGAAACTTCACTCACGGCAGCGCGGATTTCGCGTGCTCTAACAACGGAGCTGACGGCACGAAACCACGCCTCCAGGTGACAAGGCACTTATGCAGGTTTGCTCCGATGCAAGGCCACGGTGGCTGCACCGGCACAGTGTGGCCATGCGCTGGTGCGTTCCCCCTGCGTTGGTGCGTTCCCCCAAAGTGTAGAGGAGTCTGTACCTACACGGTGACTTGATTCAGGATTTAGTGTCACCGGACGAGTCTCTGGCCCCCGTAGGCTAAAATCGACAGAGCGCGTCTATACACATTCACGGACCTCTGCTTGAGAGCGATCCCTGCCTCGAACGCAACTGTGCCTGCGAACCAGCGTCACATTTCGCGGATTGCGTCTCACTTCTTGGTGCATCACTTCGTGTTCGCATGATTTCTCTCCTGTTCCCCTGTAACGATGAAGAAGCAGCAAGCCTGAAGGCTTCATGGCTGGTGCCACCACTATCGCGTGAGCAGTCTTCCATGATGTACGCATTGAAAACAGCTGATATTTCCGACAAAAGATCACGCGGCCTCGTTCTCGAAGCAGGCACTCGTTCCACCAGCGAGATGACGCCACAAGCACGGCGCCTGCGCAGCGCCAGCGGCAACGCCAGCTACTCAGGGATGCGAGTGAGGCGAAGAACGCACAACAGCACTTTGGATATGTACCGCGCGGAAAGTAGGGAAAGGGAGACACAAAGTTGTGGCGGAAGCCATCTAAGACCATTATCGAAGTCAGCGAGTGTTTCAATGCAAATAGCATTGGCGGCATACTCAGACAAGCTTTCTTTGCGCCTATCTATAGCTATCTAGCTTCCCCACGAAAAACGTGTCCCGATAGCAGGTATAAATGTAGCCTTAAAAACTCGAAGAAGGGTTACAAGAGTGCGACGCGAGTGTATAAACAAGCGTTCACTCTGGTGCGGGCTTAGCGCTTTCGCTTCCGATATCGGTTGGGTGTCTGAAGAAGCGCCGTGGGTGGCGCCGCCAAGAATTGAAGCGCTAGGAGGGCTTGTCCAATGTGCCCCCAAATTTTCTATGCGTGACACCAGTAGGCCCAGTATCAGTAGCTGCAAGTGATTAACGCTCTTTGCTCTAATTAACGGTCGCTGCCCCCTTCTGGTTGGCTGACGATACCAGTAGCTTTCATTACGCTGTTTGGAGCAATCTATAGTGCATTTAGCAATTTCTGGTGCAAGATGACAAATCCTCCTGTAGTGAAATATTAGTGTAGTTGTTCGCCTTATATAATGCGGCATTTTAAAGTTGTCGCAGTATGTTAGTCTTTCGCCTCGCTTAGAGGTTTCTTTATTCATATAAAGGAATCCCAAAGACACAAGTTACTAAAGCTGCATTAGTAAATTACCCTATTGCAATAGCAACAAAAAATATAAAACGCTCTTACCGCGAGGGGAAGTTTCCTATTCCAGAAAAGATGCGACAACGAAATAACCGTGGCAATGCCAACTTGAATGTCCCACTGCAGTAACGTAGTGGATGTTGATGGCGTTTAATATAGCACTGAATGTTTATATTATTAAAGGTCAATTGCAACGTATCCCAAGAGGGTCGAATGCAATACTTGGGAAGTTTTAAGAGATTTTACTATCCACAGAGCCCAAGCACGAAAACAAGTATATAAACTTATCGCTGTGAGATTACCAAAAGGAAAGCATTCTAAAGATATTTTAGCAGCATAAACTCATTGAGTGTTTCCCTTCCTTTATTCCTTTTATTTCTCTTTTAGTTCCTTTAGTGTTAAAATTGGCGCAAACCTTTTCTAATTAAAAGCTAGGTAAGAAGGTAAAGGTAAGAAACCTGAGCGTGAAGGCCGTGCCGGACAAGGCGAGCGTGAAGCAGGTCTTGGTGCTGAGCCTCTCCTCGAGTTCTTCGAGCAGCCCCATGACGGTGCGACGTTTCTGCAGGCGGTGTGTCAACCCCGCGTAGTCGAGTGGAGCGGCCAGCTGGGTTTTTCCTGACGACTCGTCCAGAAGGCCGTGGGTCTTGATGAATATCCGGTCCAGTGTGAAAGGGAGGTCCTCGTGAAACAACGTGGCGGCACCGTACGGCAGCATCGCGGACAGCGTGAGGTTTCCCCTGCGGTGGTCGAGGTAGACAGATGTGAAAAAGGCCACGACTTCCAGAGCGGCGCCTACGTCCCCGTACAAGGCGTCGCCGTCGAGCTCGAAGTTGAGGCCGTCAACGCGACGTCGCTCCAGCCACGTGAACAGGGAGTTCAGCAACATGGATCCATTTTCGTGCATTCGCTTTGTCGATAAGCCGTCCGTGAAGACATTGACGACTACCTTCCAATGGGGGAACAGGCTGTCTCGAATGTGGTTCAGCTGCCGAAGGATGGCGTCGTCCGTGGCATCTGCCAGGAGCTGCAATGTGGTATTTTCGAAGACAAGGCCGTCGTACACGATCTCGTTGCAGTAGAAACCAGGGAAATGGCGTAGGACAAGCGTGTTTGGAGGTGGTCTTTATTTAAGGAGAAAAGGATACAGAAAAAAGATAAGACAGTGAGATGAGAAAAGCCACAGAAAGCCGTCTATAAATCTAACGTCTACGTAACAGGTTTCAAAGACGAGATACGGCTGAAACTGAACCATTCGTACAGGTGGGTCCGATACCAGCCGCGAGTATTGTTTTTTTCTACATTTTACCCTTACAAAAATGCCTATTAAAATTATTATTAAGAACTTCGAGCAACTTTCTATTTACTTTACCGACAGTGTATATATATTTACATTCTTGGAACGTTTGTTCATACACTCTCAAAATACTTCTTTCTTAGTTTTGTATAAAGAATATTTTCAATACACCGTTAACAGACTATCTTCTTACTTTTATACAAAGAATGCTTTAAATAGACCGTCAACAGACTTTCTTCCTACTTTTGTATAAAGAATATCTTAAATACACCGTTAAAAGACCGCCTTGTTAGTTTTGTACAAGGAATATTTTAAATACATCGTTAAAAGACTTCATTCTTACTTCTATATAATTAATATTTTACATACACCGTTAAAAGACTTCCTTCTTACTTTTCTATAAAGAATATTTTAAATACACCGTTAAAATAGTTCCTTCCCACTTTTGTATAAACAATATTTTTAGTACACCGTTAAAATATCTTCTTCTAGCTTTTTTCTAAATAACAACTTTAGTACTTAGTCGAAAGGCTCGTTACTTATGTGTAAAAAATTATTTACTCTACATCATGAAATTTTTTTTTCTGAAGGACATCTATCTTCAATACGTCAACAGCTCCTACTCTTTGCCGAAAAATATTTAGAATGAGAAGCAACTTCCGAGTTTTTGATAATGTTTTCTAACACACATTAATGCCGATGTGTGAAAAAGTCAGGAATGAAGCTCTTTGTTTTAAATCACAGTTGCAATCCAAGTCGGTGGCGGATTGTGGACGGAGCCCCCCTAAAATGTTGAAAGAAATATATTCCTAAACTGTTAGAACGAACCTTTTGAAAGGTTCTACTGGACGACCGTGAGCGTGCGGTGACCTCAGCACACTTTCGAGAAAATTCGCTTGCGATGCGCCACCTGACCAGTGGGATAGCGGAGTACTGTACAGGCCGCGCACCAGTTACGCAGCTTTATGCCGGCCTGAGGGCTGGTGAAATAAAGCTCGATTTACGCTTGAACCGTGACACCGCCCGCTTGCCGCACGCGTGCGGTCGTGCGGGAAACTGCACATTCCGCACAGTGGTTCACAGATTTTGGCATACACTCCGCTTGGACGTGCATGGTAAACCACAATATGTGTGCCAATCTGTGCAATCTGCAAATTTTGACCCAACCACATGCGTGCAGGCAGGCGGGTGGTGTGGCGTGCGGCTCGAGCGTAAATCGGCCTTTACCACGCACTGCTATTGCAAGGCAACCAATTAGTTTCGCAACGAGATAACAAAGTCAGTGCGCTCTGCTATATAAATAGTACGTCCTAAGCTGGAACATATATGCACAGTAGCGTGACGACATTTGTTAAAAAGAAGAAAAAGAGCCGGAACTCAGGGTAACATGGCGCTGAAACGTTGGCGTTCAAATATCCAAAAGGCTGCAAAATACAGCTGCTGCTGAGTAAGAGCGAGTGTAGACCTCAGAAAGCACAAAGGTTGAATACAAAGAAAAGCCGAACTCTTTGCATGTAACACCTTTCTGTAAAAAAAGAATGAAATTATCGTTACTGTACAAAAAAAAAAAATGTGGCTGTGATCGCGTCCATATTCGCACGATTTCGTACTTGCATCCCACCGATGGCTTCTGCACAGGTAACTAAGAGGACATTGCATCAAAGCGAAGGCAAATTAACTATGTCAACTGATCTGCTTTTAGGCGATGGTTGCTTGCTGTGTGAGAAAACAGATCGAAAAGGGATAACTATGCACTCTTAAGGTTTAGTGCATTCGCTTTATAACACGGCGATAAAATTCTGAGCTCCGACAAGGTTTTGCGGTGCCCTTACGACATTCGTAATTATGAAATTCCGGGCACAAGAGCCAGGATAACAAAAGAGACGCTTTTGCCGTGCTTCTGGCGACTGGAAACCGGTGGCTTCATAGCCGCCACGCTTTGGAGATCTATTTAACTATAAAAGTACTACTACAATAGACTTCAGGATTATTTTCTGCTGGGCGCCATGAAAAAATTTTTGTCTTTATTTCTTTGTTTTATTTATTTGTTTACATACCTACTTCGTCCATTGGGCATTACAGTAGGGAGGACAGATAATCAATATATAATACAAGATTGCACACTCTTAAAAACGTTAAACACTTCAGACCATGGGTACAATACTAATCATACATGTGTTACATTCTGAGGGAGCGCATTAGATAGCACTAAGAACAAGTTTCGCCCAGGTAACAAGATGCACTCATTAACACAGCACGCTGGCTAACATTGCAAAACATAAACATCAAAGAAAGTTTCAAATGGCGAGTGCATTTTTATCTACAAACATATGCTTGGAGAGCAGTGGGGAATGTGAAATCAGGAGCAACTTCAATTAGTTCAGGAGGCAGCAGGTTCCATTTGTGTATTGTACAGGGAAAAAAGGAGTTTTGGTATGTTGTTGTGCGCGCGCATATTTCTTTTATCTTAAGCAAGTGGTCGCGGCGCCCGGATATGTATGTTGGTGGTTGTAGATAAGTCTCTTTGTTTAGTGGTGTGCGATTGAAGACGATATCTCGAAGGAAAGAGAGACGGGAAACAACACGGCTTAATGAAAGATCTTCCAAACATAGGTGCCGTTTTATTTCTGTGATGCTGCTTGGAAATGAGTAAACGCCGGTTATGAAACGGGCCGCACGTTTCTGTATCGCTTCTAAGCTATTGACAAGAATTTGTGTATGCGGGTCCCGCACAACAGACCCGTATTCGAGAATCGGGGAACGTTGCTTAGGTAAGGTGTTCTCTTGACGTCTAGTGGCGCGTGCCTAAAGTTCCCTTTAATAAAATGAAGTACTCGCCCTGCTTTTAAAGTGATGATTTGAATGCGACCATTCAATGTCAGATCGGCGGAAAATGTGATACGTAAGTATTTAGCTTCGCTTGTTTCTGATAAAGGCGAGCCGTTCAAGTAATACTGTGTACGTATTGCTTACCGCTTGCGGGTGAAACAAATATGCTTACATTTTGAGATGTTGCGGGACATACGTCACCTGTCACACCATGAAGAAACTTTATTTAGGTCTGTCTGTAATACTACTTGGTCGGAATCATTATTAATTTCCCTGTAAAGGGCGCAATCGTCTGCGTGCAGCCGGATTTTCGAGGTGATTCCTATGCCAATGTCATTTCCATATATAAGAAATCTTTGAATAGCACAACCACATAATTACACCACAACCCGCAAAACCACGATATAGTACAACCAAATAATTTGCCCCTTATGATCTCATTTTTCTACTTTTATTACATTCGGAGAAACAAGTCGGTATTAAAAACAATAGCTCTCTCTAAAGATAACATTATACAGCCCATAGATGCCCAACAAAATTAAACCGATGGTCTTGTCAGGTTCTTTTTCAACTTAGGCCATCCCTTCTGGGAACTGCACTCCTCCCTCTCAGTGCTGTTTCCAGAAGGGGATGCGCACACAAAGGCCCGTCATACCTACCACCGAGAGGTGATGAATGTCTAAGCGTCAGTGAACCCTCGCAAGGCAGGTAGGGGGGGGTGCACGGTTCGGCGTAAAGAGGGGCTTTAGTTCGGCTGCAGTCAAGGTAAAGCGAGTGTATGGAAAGAATGTCACATGGGTCTCTCGCGCATGCGCACAAATTTGACAGTGGTCCGAGTCGAGTCAAAGAGGGAGACCATCGCAATCGCCATCAGTTCCATTGCGACGCCGGCGTCATACGGTCGGAACGATGTAGGCGTTTGGTCGCGTATTGTAGCAAAAATCTAGGTATTTTTGCTGTTGTTTATGCTTATGCTGTGTTGCGGCTAATTCATTGATGCAAGCCAACCAGCAACGTGCTTGCGAAGCCCACGGCGCTTTCTTCCTTACGTGATGTGAAGGTTTCTGCAAATTCCCTGCCAGCTGCGAAGCAGTGTCGTGTGAAGTGATCTAATATTGGCACTGCCCGTGTTTGAAACTGCACACTGAACAAGTAACAAACAGCTGCTCTTTAAGACAGCACGGCGCCGAAGTTACGTGCGCTTCGCTTGCAGCTGCTATAAACACGAAGCGTACAAATAATACGTTTTCACAGCGGTCGCGATGACCTAATGTGTGGTAAATATTGCCTGATCATGAACTTATTCTGTGGCTGTACAGAATGACAGGTAGTGAAATATCGAGCGTATAGTTTCACGGTTCACAATGACATATGACTGGTTATACAAGTGTGAATGTGAAAGAATCATTCGCACTTGTATAACCACTGCCACGTATGCCATTGTGAAATGGTGGTTCTTGACACTGATATTTTGTTTTCGAATAAAATTGAACAATCTCGCGAAATTTTAGAAGCGTTTCATATAATAGGGCGTGCTTAAATATGCATCAGTCAGCCATTGGTTGCTATCACTGACAAAAAATTTGTATTCTTGAAAACTGCTTCAAGCTTTGTAATCTGTTCATATAAAAATTGATGACTCGTTTTGCACATGCTCGTCGCCGCTAGCTGGCGCTTTTATGTTCTGTGTCTTTAAGTGTTCTGTTTATGTTTGTGTTTTGCGTCTTTAAAGTAAATGGGCTGGGAGAGTGTTGAGGTATTTGTACGGGAAAAAAAAATTATTCGAAGTGGAGGTAAAGAACTAGGAAGCTTACTAGCAACTATGCGGCCTGTGGGGTGAGCAACACAGCAACAAAGAACGTCAAGCGGAAAGTCAGAGATGCTGAAATAGTCTCATGGGTGGCGGCAATGGAAAAGAAACCTGCAATGAGTAACTACTTAAGAGGAAAAACGAAATCAGGAAAGAAACAATTTATTATAACTCAAAGGGGAGCTCATTACTTTTCGAAGCGAGATTAGGATGCCTTAAAACACGCACCTATAAAACGAGATATGAGAAGGAAGAAGCATGTGCTTGCTACGGTAAATCTAGGGAAACGATGCAGCATGTTTTATTAGAATGTGAAGACGTCTGCCGAGCGGTTGATTTAGGCACCACTGGCCTCCTTGAAGCCTTTGGTTTCATCGAGAGCAGGGGAAAAGTAAACATGTCCGCGATAAATATTAGTAATAGGCGATAGGAAGATTGGTGGAAGAAAAGTAGGGAAACGACAAAAAACGGAGACGCACAAAAGCAAAGTTCGCAATAAGCTTTCAGAAAATTTGGTTGTGGGAGTTCATAACGTTTTTTTTTTAACCTAGGTAGGACATTAGGCTGTAGAATAGCAAGAGCTTGGTGGCGCAACCCACCGACCCGTTCCAAAGGGGACGCTCATAACATCCATCCATCCATCATCCATCCATCTTTCCAAAAATGAACAGTTGTGAGTAGGCGTTCGTGTGTCCACCTTCCCTGCATCCTTGTCTGTTATGCTCGCTGCAAAGTTCACCACGAATAAACCATGTAATTGTTTTTCTGAGTGCGTAAATTATTTACGCAGAAAATTGGTAAAGAAAACATTTTGGAAAACTTAAATTCATCAGGCCACAACTTTAAGGGCTATGACAATAGTTTTAGGCTGTTTCCTCTTTTGCGGAAACCACCTTGCACGCTATCCTCATTTTAATAACGCGTAGTAAACACAACGCAGCGAAGGAGGTGCATTGCAATATGTGCCCCATCCTTGTCATTTCCTCTGCAAGTATACAGCGATGACGGCTATAATTTTAGCATTCAAGTGAAGCTGCATGTGAACCTTGCTAAAAAGCTGTTCTCCCCTTAACATGATGTCAACACTGACCATCTTGTTTCTGTGCAGGGTTCACTCTGCAAGCATTCTCAGAGACATCAACTCTGTATGCACGAGCAAGCATCATCGATGCTTGCTCGAGATTATGCGACACTAAGTAATTTTTATATACTATTTTTATTAATTTTTCTATTACCTTGCTCATGATTTTCTGTAGTCCTACGCACTGGGCGTAGTGCCTGACAGGATTGATTTGTGTTTACTTCCAACGCGTTTTATGTTAGCAGTTTCTTACACACTGAGATGTATATCACCGATGGTATGTTATATTTTCTGCTTCCATGCTAGGGACACTTACATATTGGGACACGTTAAAGAACATCATGGTGCCAAAATTAATCCGGAGTCCGCCACTAGGGCGTGCCTCACAATGCGACTGTGGTTTCGGCTCGTACAGCCCCATAATTCCAGTTCAATACTTCTTGCACGGTGGGATGTGCAATGTGAGGCAATGACCATGCTCAACCCTCTCAGCTGTTATGAAATGTGGCGCACAACTACGCCTCAAGAAAACTCCTCTCCCTGTGTGTTGTGTGTACTACGCAGACAAACAGCAGTTGTGCACGCAAGGTAGGCATGCGCGTTATTAGCATGACAGCATTCTCGACAGGAAAGTAGCGAGCCCAGCGTTCTTAAGAAAACGCAAGCAAGTCAAGCAAGGCACATGATGATTATTCTTGTGTGGCAAGATACGACCCAAAGGGTGTAATATTGCTCAAAAATGTATTTTCAACGCGAGTTCGTAGTGCAGTATCCATCGTCTAAGGCGCGGATATATTCCGGTGTCTCCAGCGAGCCGGGCAGTGCCCGGCGAAGTCGCACACGTCATGCCGGCGGCGCCAGGATCGCCTAAAGTTTGCCCCGTGTACTGCTCGGCGAGTTGAAAGTGGTTCGCAGCAACGCAGTGATCTGCCATCGCCGCAACGCCTGTGCGCACGTACGCGGCGAGCGAGCACTCTTGTGTTTGGCCAAGGCGCAAACTCGGCCCGCCCACTTCGGCGCACGCGAACTGTAGGCCAGCATACTACCCGTCAGCCGAGCCAGCGCATGAGGCTATGGCGTGAGGTACGACATTTATTCCCGTGCCAGCCACGCCGACCGCCGCCAGTCACGCTGACCGCGCAACAAGCGGACAGCAGCAGCTAGTTTCATTTTCGAATATGGCGACGCCGTCTCCGCAGTCGGCTGTTCAACAAAATATAAGTGATAGAGCTGTACAGACTAAAATGGGCTAATTGTGTTAGCTTTTCCTGAATTTTTTAAAACTAGTACGATCATAAAATAAAACGTTTATTGCCTACAGAAAACGAAAGCGCTTTCTCTTTCTCACACTTCCATTTATCGGTTTCGTCCCGAGACGACTAGTCTGAGACGGCGACGACTGGCGGCTGCTCACCTAAGCTTGCGTAGTCGCTCATACTTCGTACAAGCTCGGAATGGCTGCTGTTGAGTTGTGCGTGTATTACTTGACTTCGGCAACAATTTTCACCGTCACTGGAATATGGACCAAGGAAACTTCGGGACCATACGCATTAGTGGGGTGTAAAGATTTAGGCAGACGAGTCGGCTTTAACGGCTAGGATATTCGGCGAGGAGTTTTTATAACCCACGAAATTTAAAAATTGTTTTTTGATGTTGTGAACTGCAATCTCTTGCTCTGCTTTGTTTTACTAGAAGCGTTTGGATAAGGCAGCATTCCGGAAATGCTACTTATTTCTATCACGTGCCCAAATCCAACTCTATTAATGCTTGGCTACGACGTACTCGCCAAGGTATGATTTTCATGACTATATATTTAATCTGATGTTGTGTATTGCATTCTTTTCAGCATGAAATAGACATTGATTAAAATGCACTTGAAGTAACTGTCACGTGTCACACTAACGCCTACCTAGTCACTATGAACAAAGGACACACCTTCATGTTCAAGCGTTTTAGTCATTACGTGTGCTTAGTCATGCCAGAACTACTATGCTGAAAATCTTGCAGCTGTATACCGCACTCGATAACCTTCTTCAGCCAATCATATAGGCACTGCCCGTTTACGTCTTTTTGTTGTACTATATCCAAGAATTCGCTTTCGCCCCTGTGCGTTAAAGAGTCATGTACCAAACACAAACTCGGCCGCAGTGTGGAGTACTTCAACAATGATATGTGGTGATTCAGCAAGATGCGCCATTAATGCTGACTTGAACTTATACTGCTAATGAGGGAAGGGGCGCAAGACAATGCGCGGTGTCTTGTTTTGTGGTGTCTTGTTTCTGTTCGTGACATCTAGTGCACCGCGAGGCGTCGTTTGGCTGGGATCGACTAGTACGATTCGAGACAACGCTGGCGGGGGGTGCTCCGCACCTTGTGAAATACAAGTTATATCAAGGGCAATGGATTGTAAAATGGGAATACCATAGAGTTTCCTACAATATGCTAGAGGGAACTCTGGCGCTGCAATTGTTGAGCCACCATAGCAATGATGGGATGCATTTGACTGATCTTCCGTCATGAGGATTCAGACGTTCTTTTGGCTTTGTTTAATACGCTTTACATTCTTTCATTGTCGTAAATTTCATAGCGATCTATACTCTTCGAAGTGCAGAAGACGCTGCGATCATGCAAAATCGCTACTAATTGCAACAATTGCGCTTGCCGAGCTGGCGAAATCGAAGCGCGCCATGTGTCTCCAGGCACTGGCTTGCCCGCGAAAAATCGATAAGGTCATTTTATATCGCTTTTCGATGCGTGCGTCCGTGGCGTAATGGTTTCAATATCGGGCTTCTGTGCTAGAAGTCATGTGCTTTAATCCTGCCACAGGACAATCGTAATGTTTGTTTAATTGTTTATCAAGCAGTGTATTGTTGGAAATGACGAACCTACAAAGTCACGAAGCCGGTTGTAGCCACAAGGACGAAGATGAGGTAAATCCATGTACTTCCCGTAATTCACATGCTAGCTCAGCTGCCTCCATTGCAGCTCCCGTAGATACTAGCGCCAGAGTTCCCTTTAGTAATCATTGTGTGAAACCCTATGGGGAATACGGTTCACCAATGTCACGTCCGCCAGGTGGCGGTTGCAGCAAAAGAGTGAAGCAAACAGGCGGGCACGATACTAGAGCAGTAGCTTCCAGATTTGTTTTTATTCGAACGGAATTGTGTTGCTTGTTAATAATCGGTGATATGCAACACCTGGCTAATACCTGCGGAGAAGAAGGTGAGCATTTCAGATTGAAACTTGCCGTTCAAGTATCAGGTTTGATGGTGCTCAATGAAAAGAGTGAACAGTGTTAACAAAGGGCCAGGAAATTCTTCGGGAAAACGAATACCTTGACATATGGGTGAGCGAAGGGAATACATATATGAAAACACAGAAAAGAACAATAACAGCAAGGGGGACGAAAAATGAGGCCATAATGAAACACAGAGCACCACGGAGATACAATAGGCGTGAGGTGCTCCGGAGTATGTGGAAAGGTGCAATGGCTTCGGGACCTACATTTGGAAAGGCGACTGCTTGCTTGAAGTAAGGGGCACGTTGAGGACTCGATGGCAACTAAGGGTGAGTAGACGTTGACGAGAAGATTACAAATCAAGGTATGCAGGCTGATATGGGCTGGACAAGCCTTGAAGTGAGGAGAGCTCAGGGTAAAATTTCACCTAAGTACCACTGAGGAATATGCAAAAGAAGCTAATGGGCTGCTAGAGTGTTCAGACATTGGTGCATAAAAAACATTGACTCGCAGTGGAGGAAAAGAACTCAGATGCTTAGCAGCAAGTATACGGCCGGTATAGTAAGTAACATGGCCACAAAAAACCTCAAAAGCAAAGTCACAGAGGCAGAGACAATCTCATGGGTGGCCGCAACGGAAAGAAAACCTGCTATGAGTAAGTACCCAAGAGGAGTAAACGAAATCAGAAAATAAACATTTATGATAACTCAAAGCGAAGCTATTTACTTTTCGAATCGAGATCAAGACGCCTTAGAACGCGTACTCATAAAGCGAGGTACAACAAGAAGGAAGAAGCACGTGCCTGCTGCGGCGAAGAAAGGGAATCGACGGAACATGTTTCATTAGAATGTGAAGGTATCTGCCCAGGTGTCGTCTTTTGCTCCTTTGGCCTCATTGAAGTCCTTGGGTTCAGCGATATCAGGCGGAAAGCAGACGCGTCCATATTAGCGATTAGCAAGAGATGATTGGTAGTTTTGTGGCACAAAAGTAGGGAGACCACAAACAACCAAGGAGTACAAAAACAAAAGTTCCCAGTAGTGATTCAGCAAATTTGATGAGGGTAATTCGTTGTGTTCTTTTTTCTGAACATAGGCAGAACCTTAGGCAAAATAAGAACGAGAGCTTGGTGGCAACCCACTGGCCCCCTTCGAAAAGGACGCTCCATACATACATACATACATACATACATACATACATACATACATACATACATACATACATACATACATACATACATACATACATACATACATACATACGTACGTACGTACGTACATACATACATACATACATACATACATACATACATACATACATACATACATACATACATACATACATACATACATCCGGAGCAGCCGGATTACGGGCGTGCGCGCACCTGAGGAAACCTTCACGGTTAAGGAAGCACACGATTGGCCTCGGGCTGGGCATGAACGTGTGCCACTCGGCCGTCCATGCGTCCATCGGCTCTTCCTGGTCCGGTAGCAGGACGGCGCGGGCCGACAGCTTGTGGTGAGGCTTGCTGCCGCGCAACGAGGTGACAGCCACGCTGGCCACCACGGCGCACATGCCCACTACTGTGATGGCGCTGAACAGGTTCACCTGTGGACGGCAAAAGTGCCGCCGCATATGCGCTGACATTGCGGATGTTCCACCGAACAAGAAAACTCACCCTCTAACTCCCGCTGCTCCCATTGGTGTCCCTCGAAAAGAGCCGCCTTCGAGCATGTCCACAGAATATGTGGCAGATCCGCCCAACCCTTACATAATTTACATTGGCCATTGTATTGCCCTGGATATAATCTGCAGGTAACTGTATCCTAAGCCGACTCCATGCCTGGTTGCACAGACTTGCCTGCCTGTATATTGTCTAGCTGTTTCTTTAACTAAAGCTCCAGCTGTTTATAGCAGCCGGTATGGGAAACTCCAGAATCCGTTACCTCTGCTGGCAACACTTTCAGAAAAAAAAAATGGTGGCTATAATATACAGGGCCAGGGCGGCACTTTCGTTTGTTACTGTGCTGAAGGGACTCGATGTTGGCGCCGAATCGATATGTTTCGTCGAATTTGAACTGTCATGCGTGCGGTTGATCATTTATTGTTTTATATATATATATTTTTACTTTTTTAGTGTAAGGTAATGCGTTTGCGCATGCGCCCTTTTGTGTATCTGTGGATGCTCTGTTTTTCGGAATAAACAGTTGTAAGTGTAGGGCTCATCTTTCTTTCGCATCTCACTGTCTTTTCTTTTTTCGAGTTCTTTGTTCTAAAAGCAACGTGTTTAGTGTAACGTGTGGCGAAACTCACATTACTGGCCCAATTAGAAGCCTTGCAAATAGTTACTGAAACTTCGTTCTTTATTTTGCGAGGTTGGAAGCAGGTTTTTCCAGTGTCCTCAGTGAATTAAACAAGACACCGTGTTTATATTTGTTCAGAAGTAAAGGCATGTTATCGGTAATGTGTAGTAGAATGTCAAAGTGTGTGCACTATGATTAAGACACTGGTAGTAAATTACGTATTCAAGCTATTCAGAGCGTTATAGACGCTCTGAATACGAAGGAGACACGAAGGAGGCAGCACGAAGGAGAAGGAGAGAGCACTTGTGCTGCTGCCCAGGAAGAGATACAAAGGAATGGAAATCGAATTAACCAATATTTTGGGGAACATTATGGTCAGTGTGCTCGAGAAGTAAAATATGTTTGGATAAATTAGTCTTTTTGTAAAAAAAATCGCTAACCAGTGCTCGAAAGCGATAAATGTGGTCAAGGGTTCAAATGAGGTAGTCATAAGCAGCAAATTTTTAAAAGTATGTGGTCACATTACAGGCAGCTTGAATTATTTCAGATGTCCGAAAGAAACAACTACACTGAAAATCGCGTTGTGATAATGGAAGATCGCACAAGTCTGCTGTCTTTTTCAAAGCTTTCTTTGAAAACCCTAGTGGACTTTGCTGTCTGTGCATGGCTGGTAAGCGCTGCTGTGTAGCTGAATAGCTCAATTAAAAGAAATTATGTGAATTACGCGCAAATGATATGGGATCGAACTTCGCTTCCCAACACGGAAGAGCGACGCTCTACGCCACAATCGCTTCTTTGTATTCCCTCTCTACTTGGTATAAGATATTTGAACACTTGTACAGATAAGGTAAAAATACACTTGGACGAAGACTTTACTCAGCGTGCCTAAATTAAGATTTTTTTCATGTTCTACGATCAACCCAAAAGAGGTAGCCAGTCTTTGTGCTTTGCACTGTTCGCGGATGCTATGCTTTCAACGGAGGTTTTCCTGACAGGATATATGTGAAGAATTGAATCCCGGCCACGACGGCCGCATTTCGATGAGGGAGAAATGAGGGAGAAACGCGAAAACACACCCGTGTACTTAGATTTAGGTGCACGTTAAAGAACCCTAGTTGGTGGAAATTCCCGGAGTCCTCCATTACGGCGGGCCTCACAATCAGAAAGGGATTTTGGCACGTAAAACCCCATAATTTATTTGTTTTTATGTAGTCCTACCGACCTCAACATGATACATGGGACATCGTCTTCGTTGTCCACGCACCTAAAAGCAATGCCATGGTTCGACTCGTGATAGGTACGTATTTTTTTTCAATCTGCGCTGGCAAGATGTCTCAATGAAGAACTGCGTCCAAACAATCAATAAACACGTGTTCTACAGTTCCGCGCGTTTTACAATGCAGACGATTCGTTGTTTGTGGGACATAGAGACCCTCATCCGTTAATCATTGCTTTGTAGGGAGTGTTCCATAGTGAAGTTTAAAAAAAAAAGATACATTTTTCACCCTGTCTTACGTTCATTTGTTTAACCCTGCTTAACACGTTCTGTCTAGACCCTACATTGAACAAAGATCTGTACAGAAGTATGGATAATAAAACGCTAGCAAGGCCCTTATTAACGGTGACATGAAAGTCCTTTTCGTTTTACGGAGAACAGGCACTCAAGCAAAAACGCACGTTCAGACATTAAAAAGAAGGTACTACTTCCCGCCAAAATCCATTCACACGCCAGCACATGTTCGACGAGGCAATAAATTATTTATTTTACTTTAATTACATTTCATTACGTATTACACTGCTTTTAATTACAGCACAGTAATAGTACGTATTACGTTGATTACGCTCCTTACTTTTATAATTTCTATTACTTCATTTTTAATAAAGTTCTAAAAATTCGATTCTTTCATGGCGGAGTTAAACGAAACACAAGTTGTCCAATGAACAAATAACAGAAGCGGCAACCTTAATCTACCGCTTTCAACTGAAACAGATAAATATGAGGGCGACGCGACCCGGCGGAAAGCGCAACTGAGGGGGGGTAGATGCTGTTTAGCGGCCGCTGTCCAGTTAATAATCACACGCTGGTACTGCGATTTCGTTCAGCGTTACATATTCAATAGCAGGTTATACAAAAGTCGTTGTTCAGGGCGCATAAGCAGAGCCCGTCCGCGTGCCACCTCCCGTCATGGATGATCGTGCCACTGGCTGAGCCCCGGAAACGCGCTGCGAAGCTGCAGGCCTTATTCAACAAGCGCGCCAGTGACATGGGCCAGCCACTGACGATGAAATAAAAACTCACTCTTCGCCATTACAGACTCTGCACCTGCCACTATGACCTGTTAGGACGAAAGCTTAGCCGCCCGAAAAAGCAAAGCACGCCTTCCTCCGTGCTAGCTAGGCAAAGCCACACTAATGAGCAAGATTCCGCATGAAAAGTACCTCATATTTCTCACTTGGGAGTTTTAGGGTTAGCCAAACGCAATACAAAAGATCTCCTGGTGATGCCTCATCCTTCAAAAGCGAGCTAAATGATGGCGTCGAGTACACTTACTATGTAGTTAGGCACGAGCGCCTTGTCGCACTTCTCCGGTACCTCGAAGTCTAGCGGCTCCCCGTAGTTCTCAAAGTACATCGGATCCTTCATGGTGCCTAGATGTAGAGCCTTCCGTGCTAGATGTAGATGCTGTGTCGTTCTTCTTCCTCTTCTTCGCCTATTGCACGTACGCAGGCCGTCTGTTTAAGTGTGAAAATGAATGAATATATACGAATGGAAAGTTGCGTCCCCTACGCTGGAGTATGAGAAAATGGAAAAGTGTACATGTAAATAAATAAAAAAAAGCTGCCGTATTCCCGAAGCTTTTCTCTCGTAATAACTCACTGCCATCGGCCAGCTACCTCCACTTAAATCCCGGTCATCATAAGTATCTGTCATTTAGTCCTGTGAACATTTTTAGGAGTATCGTAATTTTGTGAATAGGGACCCGGATCGTTTTGTGCAGTACGTAAAACTACTAAGGGTGCGTGAATATTAATTTTTGAGCTCGAGCACAATACCAATCGAACAGTGCTGGGGGCCAATTGAATCGAATATCGAATACTTCTCGAATAGTTTCAGAATATTTAGCAGTCGATAGACCGTTAAAAATTCCCGTAGAACCAATTTACAGTGAACTCCAACATTATTGTAATTAGCATTGACGCAATGTAGCGACACACCATGTTGCCACCGCCGAGACGCGTCATGTATGAAGGCTGTGTGCAGCCGGGCTCCTCACTCGCGCATATAATGATGGTGGTTTATTGGCATGGCTTTTGAAATGCAGCGGTGGCATATAGTCACCTAGCCTGCTTGATTTATTCAGGTACGCGATGCATGTTTTTCGTTCTAGCATTTGTGTCGATATTCTAATTGACACCAGGAGAAAAAGTGGAGCTGGTCAGGCCATATAATGCGTAGGATGGACAACCGGTGGACCATTATAGTTACAGAATGGATGCCAAGAGAAGGGAAGCGCAGCCGAGGACGGCAGAAGACTAGGTGGGGCGGCGAAATTAGATGGGGCGATGATTGAGGACTAGGTGGCGCGATGATTTGCAGGCGCAAGTTGGAATCGATTGGCGCAGGACAGGGGTAATAGGAGATGGCAGGGAGATCCTTTCGTCCTGCATTAGATAGACAAAAAAAAAAATAGGCTTATGAAGATGATGCCAGCGACGTTACCGAAACTGGCCTGTACGAGTTCGTCTTATCATAATCACCGCTCCATGTTTATACGGGGCTCATCTTGCTTTCACGCTATCCAACCAGATTTGTTTTTCATTCTAATCACTTGCTCTATGGCATTAGGCTGCAGTGCCTAGCTCTTCGACCGAGGTTTTCGATTACTTGTATTGGTATTTGGTCGGGTGCGGCTGCTTTGTTATTAAGGACATTTTCTTCTGCTTTATTCCACTAAAATATTTCTATGCTGAATTTTGATCTCTGGGGATTCTCTCTTCTTGCTGGATATCTGTAAATCCGAAGTACGCTTCCTCTCGTTCCCAAGTTATCCCTAATAACGTCTGTGGTGTACTGCAGCGCATCGTCTGCTTCGTAGATGTTACCGTCTTCACTCCTATAGCCGTTTGCGAATTTTCGGTTGGAGCTCCGAGTGCTCTTACATGGTTGCAGAATTCTTTTAGAGCACCTTTGTTTCTTTTTCGAACGGTATGTACCAAACATTCATTGTACATTTAAGTTTCTATTGCACGCGCTCACTCTCAACGTTTTTTCTTTTCACAGTATTCGTACCATCTAAGGAGCACCTCTTTTTCTAATCCCAACTTTTTGGCTTCTTGATGACCCCTATACGCCTACTGACGCTCTTTTATAGCTTGATTTATTTGCTCGCTCCACAACTGACATTGTTTCCTCTGTGAAATTGCACAATATGTTTCTGCGTCTCTCCTGTCATCTCCTGTATAACGTCTACCAGTTCTTTGCATTCCCGTACTGTTGTAGGAAACACCTCGATTTCCATCTCTATGTTTTTGCAATCTGTGTTGCCCGCTTCTGATTCATCGTGTGAAATTTTAATTTAATTGATTTGGGTTTTACCTTGAATCTCTCCAGATTTTAACATTAAACTTTTATGGCCACTACCCAGGCTATTTTTTTCATGTTCGTCTATTGTTATTTGGTCTTGCTGTTCTTGGACCATTTCCTAGACTAAAACATAATCGATACATGGCTGCCCATTTCCGCACTACTGCGTTATCTGTCCACGACACTTGTTCTCGCTGTTACCTTCCATAAGGTTGTGTTCATCGCAGAGATCGAGCACTAGAGAACCGTTGTTATCAGTATATCCGTCTAAATTATCCATGTGCGCGTCCATATCTCGCACTAGTATCGCCTGGCTCGATTTCTTGAACTCATTAATATCGATTACAATGCAATCAGTAACTTCCTCATTTTTATCTCTGCCATCACTACCAGTCCACAGATAAGCTACTCTCAGCCACGCCTTTTTGCTTTGCCATGTGCCGCTAACCCGTAAATGTTCCTCAGATGCCTCGTTTAACCTCTGCCACTCCAGACCTCGCCTAATTCACATGCCTACGACTTCACCTTTCCTTGACCCAGTCATTCTGTTGCATTCTTTGTACACAAAATTGTCAATAACAGGCGGATGTTCCAAATCTTGTAGATGCGTTTCGGTCAAGGCGTGCACGCAAATCGCTTCGTCATTCACTTGATTGACGTATAGCGCACCGCCTAGCGACAGAAACATAAAACAACGCAATGTAAAATTCAGTCACCAGCGGCTGTCTGCGGCACGAGGTCAGTTATTACTGGAAATTAGGCGTGCAAGTATTTTATACAAACGAATATTTTTTTTTATTATACTAGAAACATCTTCGAATAACTATACCGTGCCCATATCCTTCCGGGCAGCACATACAGCGGAGCTGTATGTGCCTAGTGTGTGCCTATGTATATACGGCAGAGCTGTATATGCCTAGCCTCCAATAGATTTTAAGATGGAGCTGTTGGAAGACCGCTGCGTTTCTCTTTGCGTCCGCAGCTTCGCCGAGCGGGGGGAGAGAGAGCTGAGAGAGAGTGAAAGCAGAGTATAGGCCGCGTGCACCGCCTATAGAGGCGCCACTGATAGCCACCTAGCGGGCGCTTCCAACAATACGCGTGGGAGCAGTAGCAGACGACAACGCTTTGCAGCTGAGGGTGACTGAAGTTCGCGGCTGCGATTTGTCCTTGGTTCGGGCGCCAGACTGCTTCTTCTGCGGTGACAGCTGCAGGGAAGACGCAGACCTCTGTGGGAGCGGGTATGAACAAGGTGTTACCGGTGTTTGGGGCAACATGGTCCACATACGCGCCAGGTGCGTCCCGCAGACAAACGCCATGAAGACCATTTACATGGAGTGGAGCTCATGTAAACTAGCCGACAAATTTTGTTGACTAATGCGATGTCTCGACCGTTTTTTTTTTCTTTAATTCTACCCTTGCCGTAATGCTGCTTCTGTACCTCAATAATAAGCACCCGTCGTTAGTGCAGACTTAGATAACAAATCCGCACGGTGCGATGTCTGCATATACCGTTGTGATTTTTCTGCCGATGAATACATGTGACGCCGCCGAATAAGTGTAGTGAAAGTCGCCTGAAGTAGAATAATTGCGAATTTATTGATAGAAACGCGTACACTATAGTCAACGAAGCCACCAAACGCACGGGTTAATAAAAGCGCGTGTTAGCGCTGTACCGCCGATGAACTGCAGTTCGCGCTGCAGTTTTTGCAATTTTAAATTCCCTAAGGGAACTGCTTGGAAACGTACAAAGCTATAGTGTGACTAACATTGCAGTACTTTTTTTAAATGTTACTAGAGAGAATTACCACATGATATATTTAAAGGCAGAGCAGCGCCAGTCAAATTAGATACAGCGCTGGCGGCAAGGCCGGGTTTAGTCCTATGCGGCGTAATCATAATAGGAAATAATTCAGCTGAGTGCAAAATTCACTTGCAAGAAGCGACTACGTTGTGAAACAAACAAATCACTCGGCGTGTTAAGTCTGCTCAGACAGCATCAAGGTATGATGATGTGACGCGAACTAATCAGCGAAAAATGGATCAGCGAAAAATAGAACAAAAATACCATATGCAGTAACTATTAGCAATTCTCGCCGTGAGCTACCTATTTTCTAAACACATTTCCCAAAAAACCACAATATCTAAGGTGCCCTCGGGCGAAATGAATAAAGCTGTTAAAGAAGCACTTGCTTGGTGTCATTCCGATGAGACACAGCGTGATTTATACCCTTTGCAAACGAGGCTGGGTGAAAACCTCGCAGCTCAAAAGACTCAGGAGTTATGCATGAAGCAACTAGCAACAGTTAAACATGGGCGAAACCACGCATAAAATAAATGTAAAAACATGAAGTGCGCGACAGCTGGTGCGAGGATTTACCGGGCCACATAAAACTAACAATTTCAGTTCTTGCAAACTTCTGTAGCTTTAACATGGAAAACAATGCGCTCATGCAGTCGTGCTGCCTAGCTAGCCCAACGCGGTAAAGAAGCGGAAAGCAATATAAGCGGCAAACGGCATTCCGAACTTTAGCGAAATGCCTTTCAACCGCAGGTTGCACTGCAGACGAACTTCGTCGCTTACCCGTCTAACTACAATTGAGTAAAAAAATAATAATAAAAAAGAAAAAACACCGAAGCGACAAAGGAAAGGATGAGAACAAGAAATTTCGCGCCGAAGCTACGATCCATTGCCACCGTTGCTCCTGCTGATGAGGCTTTGCGGGGAATAATTAGAACCGTATCACCGGCACGTTTTCGTCGGTATTTGAGCCCCCCCACCCTGCAACAATTCTTCTTCGACATTCTTCGGAAGCTTTGGCCATCCCACACATGCGAAGGGTGTTGCTTATTTTGCTCTGAAAACACAAATAATATGGAGAAGCACTATCAGCGACGTAACAAACTACGGCGTGCTACGGCGCGCGGCTCGCTCCTCTCCCATGCGTTCTGCGCAAGGCCGCCACCAGTGGCGCGGCCATCGGCGTGCACGCCGCGTATAAGATAGCATCGCCTAGCATAGCGACGCGGCGAGGTTGAGTAGAGCCTAGCGGGGAGAAGGAGCGGCGCACGCGCGAGCGAGGAACGCGGGCTAGATGCGTGCCCTCTCCTGTGGCGCGTGAGGCAGGAGGTTAAGGCAAGAGAGGAGGGGCATTATTTTCTGGCAGCTGCTAGAGTGCCTAGATTTCCTCCTCACCCGCCGCTCCGTACAGAGTGGAAACAACAGCGGCGTCTACTACCGCGTTGGCCACACGAATCGCGGACGCCACAGGGACGCATTGCCGGCGCTCATGTGTCTTGTGTGCGGTTTGGCACTACTTTACTGGCCTTCTCCCCATTTCCACTAATCTCTGGTGTTTCCGGTTGCAGGGCCACGCATATTTTTTTTCAATGTCCGTGCCTCAAAACTGCTGTGCCTTCTATGAGGAGGCAAAGTAAACCAGTAAGGCATGCGCTTACACCTACAGTAGCAAGATAAAAGCTAAGAAGCCGGTCAATACCATAGCGTTTCATTCGATAATTGCTACAGGAAACTCTGGCGATAGTGTCTATGGAAGCTGTAATCGGGGCTGTTCAGCCAGCATGGAAATTATATGAAGCACGTGGATTTGCCTAAAGTTGGTCCGTCTGGCTTCAGACAGTTTCGTATAATAAATAATTGCACACGCAATGTGCACACGCAGGCGTTTTGAAGACGTATGAGTGCCTGCGGCAACGTTACTACTGCCCAGGAATGTTTACTTTTGCCCAAAAGTTTGTCCGCTCGTGCCCGCAATGCCAACGCCGCAAAACTCCGCCTCATCCGGCTCACGGTTTATTACAGCCGCTTCCGTGCCCTGCTCGTACCTTCGACCGTGGGGAAATTGACCTGTACGGGCCGCTGCCACTAACACCCACTGGAAAACGATGGATTATTGTCGTAGTTGATCACCTTACACGCTATGCCGAAACTGCTGCTCTACCTGCAGCGACCGCCAGTGACGTTGCATCCTTTCTGCTCCATCGTTTCATTCTTCGTCATGGCCCACCTCGGGAGCTGCTGAGTGATAGAGGCCGTGTGTTTCTGTCGCAGGTGGTTGAAGCTCTGATTGCTCAATGCCGCATAGTTCACCGGACCACCACGGCCTACCATCCTCAAACTAACGGACTTACAGAGCGTTTCAATCGCACCCTTGGTGATATGCTCGCCATGTACGTTTCATCGGAGCATACAAACTGGGACATCATCCTCCCATTTGTCACGTACACATATAATACGGCTACACAGAGTACCACAGGATTTTCTCCATACTTTCTTCTCTACGGTCGCGATGCTTTCCATACCATCGATACGGGTTTGCCTTATACACCAGACGCGTCAGAATGTGTTCCCGTTTCAGCCGTCGACCGATACGCCGAGGAATGCCGTCAATTAGCCCGAAAGTTCACCTCCGCTGACCGACAACGACAAAAAGCCAATAGTGATGGCGACGCTACGAATCCGAACTTCGCTCCCGGCACCCTTGTCTTGTCGTCCGTGCCTGCTACCACGCCTGGACTTTCGACAAAACTTCTCCCGCAGTATGATGGACCATATCGCATCGTCTAACGCAGCTCTCCGGTCAACTATGTCATAGAGCCGCTTACATCGACATACAACAAGCGTTGCCGTGGACGGGATGTTCACGTGCGCCGCTTGAAACAATTCTATGACCCGCTCGTCTCCACGTCGTAAGTCGCCAGGATGGCTCCACTTTTGCAGCGGGGGTAATTGTAATAAGGAAGAAGAGCACAAGAACAAGGCCAGACAGATCGTCTCTTCCATGCCTGCTGTGCAACCAGTGGGCCAGCCGGATCGCCAGTACTTGGCACGAGTGTGAGCCGTTCGGGCAACCAGCTGTTCCTGCTCTGCGTCATCTGCCTCCTCGGTTACGAAGAGACGTTACCCTCGGAACTGTTCAGTGCACCCATTACAAAATAAACATTATCAAAACTGTCCGACGGCAGGATTCTAATACAGAACCTCTAGCACAGAAGCCCGATATTTAAACCATTACGCCACGGATGCGTGCATCGACAAGGAAGAGAGAGAGAGAGAGAGAGTAAAACTTTATTCAATGTAAATAAAATTAGGCAAGATGGTTGGAGCCCCTATTCCAGGGCCCCACGGGCACGAGCGGCTCGCTGGGCTTGGTCCAGAAGAGCCAACTGGCTCTCCCGACCCTCGTCCGCAAGCCATGCCTCCCACTGCCTATTCCTCATTAGTGGACGTTGGTGTAATATGGGACTGTCTATGTGCGGAGGCCACCTGGGGCACTCCCATGTGATGTGTTTTAGTGTGGGTGTGTCTGTGCACCACGGGCACTCGTCAGTGAACCTGCTGGGGTGTATTCTGTGTAGGTGGTGCAGGTTGGGGTATGTATTCATCTGAATACGACGCCAGTCCCTCTCCTGTTGGCTGTTTAAATCGGAGTGAGGATGTCTAAAACGTCTCCGCTCCTGCCTTTGCTGTAGGAGGATGTCACGAGAATTAGGTGGAAGGTCGTCGCTAGGCCATGCCGTTGCTCGGACGTTCAAACCTCGAGCAATACGGTCTGCCCTAGCGTTTCCTGCCAGTCACTCGTGTGCCGGACACCAGACGATAGTGTGGTGCCCCTCTAGTTGAGTGCCTAAAATTTTGATTATTTATTTGGGTGCCGTTCCTTGTAAAAACAGGCGGCAAGCCGCTTGTGAGTCGGATGATATGACAGCCGAATTGGTTTGGCGCTCGGCGTCCTGAATGGCCAAGGCGATGGCTGCAGCCTCTGCCACGCATGCCGAAGCGGTTTTGAAGGATGCCGTTGTTATGTTGTTGTTGAATGTAGAGACTATGGCGAAAATGTCTGAGCTGGCTCGACTGGCATCCGTATAATACACCCCCGGTCCCATGCCGAAACGTTTGTGAAGGGTCTTTTCCCTTGCTCTGCGTCGTCCGGGATGGTACTTGGGGTGTATGTTTTTGGGAATTGGGGCCACCGCGATGTGCGATCGAACATTGCGCTCTATCTGTGCCGTTTCCTCTCCGCAATACTAGGGTCTCAGGGGAAAGCCTAACCTCGCCAATACTTCCCTGCCCTGAGTTGAAGAACAAAGTCGTTCTTTCTGGGCATATAACGTCGCGACTGCGTACTCGTCAAAAGTATTGTGCAGGCCCAGTCCCTCGAATCTCTCTGTGCTAGCGCATTCGGGAAGACCAAGGGCGGCTTTGAAGGCTTTTCTTATTATTGCGTTTGCCTGTTTAATCTCTTGGTTTGTCAAAGCCTGATACGGAAGGGCGTATGTGAGTCGGCTAATTACGAATGCGTGAACCAGGCTGATGGTCTCTCCCTCAGTTAGGCCGTCTCTGCTTCTTGCCACTCTCCTTATCATTCTGGCCAGGTTTCCTGTGACCGCCTTTAGTTTCTGTAGGGTGTGAGATGTTCCAGCATTCTGCTGTATCCAAATCCCCAATATTCTGAGTGTCTCCACTTCACAAATTGGCGCCCCGTCGAGAGTCAGAGTGAGCGGCACCTAGTCCTTTCTTGCGTATTTCGCACGCACCCGATTGAATTCTGATTTTTCGGGTACGCATGCCATGTCCGCCACCCTCGCGTATTCCACGACTGCGTCTATGGCCTTTCAAAGGGTTTCTTGCTTGTCCCTGCAGGACCCTGGTGATCCCAGAACGTGATATCATCGGCATATATCGCACAACCGAGATTCGGGTGCTTATCTAGCTCCAGGGCTAGCTTTCTCAACCCTACATTGAATAGCAGTGGAGAGAGTATAGGTCCCTGTGGGGTACCTCTGTCGGGACAGTTGAAGGTGTCGGACCTCGTGGAGCCTAATCCGATTGTGGCCGTGCGGTGGCTGAGGAACGAGCGCACGTAGTTATAAATTCGCGTTCCGCAGTTCATCGCTTCCAGTCCCTCCAGAATAGTGTGGTGGGAGATGCTGTCGAAGGCCTTTTTGATGTCCAATGCCAGTACAAATTTATCTTCCAACCCTCTGTTGGGGTGCAGGACCTCGTGCTTTAGTAGTAGAAAAACGTCCTGCGCTGACACATGGGGTCGGAAACCGAACACGTTGGAGGGGAACATGTTTAGCTCTATGTGGTTCGAGAGCCGGACCTGCACAACCTTTTCAAAGAGTTTCCCCGCGCACGACGTTAGCGAGATGGGTCGAAGGTTGTTGATGTTACGAGGCTTACCTGGTTTTGGAATAAGAATAATTTTTGCTTCCTTCCATTCTTTTGGAAGGACGCCGTCCTCTGTCGAGACCGTGTCGTTAAAGAATTTGGTTAAGCTCTTTAGCGTGTCGTCACTTAGATTGCGAATCATTGCGTTCGTGACCTGATCTACCCCTCGTGTCGTGTTTTTCTTGAAGGAGTGTGCCGCTGCGTAAACCTCTTCAAAGGTTATGGGGGCGTCCAGTTCCGGTTGGTCCTGACCTTCGTAAAAGGGTTTGGTGGATTGCCCGGTCGGTACAGTTCCTATGTATATCTCTTTAATTTTGTCTATCATGTCAGCTTCCCGACCTTCAAACTCGTTTTCAAGCAGCTTGAGTGTGCGATTCGCGACTGTTTTTGTTCCTCCCGGGTCAATCATACTTCGAAGAATGCGCCATGTTTTCTTTGTAGTCAACGTGCCCCGAAGCGAGTCGCTGAACTGACGCCAATTGCTGTCGCTTAACTTTTGTGCGTATTCGTTAGCTTCCTGCGCTACCTGAGCTATCCGTATCCTGAGTTTACGATTAAGCTTCTGCCTTTTCCACCTTTTTGTGAGGCCTCTCCGGGCTTCCCAGAGATGCAAGAGGTGACGATCCACGGTTGGAGCCTCCGTCGTCGTTTCAATTGTTTTTGTGACCCCAGAGTGAATAACTCTGATCCGCTCGGCCCATTCTCCTACGTCAAAATGCTGCCGATTGTTTTCTGTTTTTCACGAAATTTGGTCCAGTCGGATAGCCTTGCCTTGCCAATAGCTCTTCGAATCCTGGCTGCATTAACCGATATGCTTAAGATATAGTGATCGCTTCCTAGGTTTTCACCTAGGTTCGTCCATTGCGCCTCACTTTCCTTGTTGGTGAACGTGAAGTCGGGGGAAGTGTCCTGGGACACGCTGTTCCCGATTCGCGTTGGAGATCCGGTTGAGTTAGCTGGAAAAGTACGTAGGGCTCTACAACGTCTGCTAACAATATGCCCTTGGGATTGTCTCTACTGTAGCCCCAGTTTGAGTGTTGTGCGTTAAAGTCGCCTAACAATAATAATTTGTCCCTACCTTGAGCGAGTCGCACCGCGGTGGCCACCACGCTTTCGAAATCCGCCTGTTTTTCTCTGGGAGAACTATAAACGTTGAGAATAATTGTTTTAGGTTTGCCCCTTTTCTGCGACCAAATCGTGACTATCTGGTGCTGAATAGGTTCCCGAAAAAAACAATTTACGCTAATCGCGACATTCTTCTTGGCAAAGGTGGCTACTTGAGGGTAGTCAGGGTGAGCATAAAGCTCGTACCCTTTGAGTTTTTGATTTTGTTTCCCTATTTCCTGAATACAGATAACGTCGGGAGGGATTGGCGCCTTCTATGTAGTGCGTGAAATTAGCCAATTTAGTGTGTAGCGTGCAGCAATTCCATTGCCAGATTTCAATGTGTCCGGTCTTTGTGTTGTTTGCCATATTATCCATGGATATTACTGTCGCTATCAGTGTGCTCTATAGCGTTCGATGTCATGGTAGGAGCTCATGGTAGAAGCCTTTGACTGACCCTCTTTCGGGGGATGGCTGCGGGTTTTGTTTGCACATCCTCTACCATTCGTTTGAGTTTGTGTAGCTCTGCGAACATTAGTTGCATGTATTGTGCTAACTGTTCCAGCGTTAACGAATGAGCGCTGGAGGCGGTACTCTGTTGCAGTGATGTCTGCGGTGATGATTTGGAAGTGTGGTCCGCAGTTTGTATGGGTTGCTCTGATGTGCTGTTGTTTGCCATGCTCTTAAAAAGCTTCAAACTCGGCTCGTAGCTCGGCTAAACTGTTTCGAAGTATTTTGTTTTCTTCTACAATTTTCTTGTACTCTGGCTTTTGTGTGATTGGTGTAGGTGTATTCTTAGCATTGGCAGTGGGAGATGCGACTTGCGCCCAGCTCACCTGATTATTTTGTGGGGTGCTGCATGCCAGTAGGATCCCTGGTGACTTGCTTCTTGGGGCCTCCTTCTTTTTGTATGATCTTGCTGCTGAGGCACCTTGGGTCGGGATGCCGACCGTCTCCTCTGGCCCGGCTGCCCGGAACAAGATCGGCTCCGCGACGGCGAGCGGGTTCTGGAGCGGCTGCGACGATCCATGGCCGGAAGGAACTCCAGCTCGGAGTCCTCGTCTTCGGTGGCGAACCACCGTAGCTGGGTCTTCGTTGGTTCCCTTGGCCGTGGTCTTGATATCTGCCTGACTGGCTTTAGTCTTTTGGGACATCGGCGGTCACCTGTTGGATGATCACTCCCACAAATGGCGCATTTGGGGGTGCATGTGTGTCCATCGGCAGGCTCCCGCACCCCGCACGAGCGGCACACCTGTACGTCGGGCTGTGGCAACACCCTCTCAATATTCTTCAAGGCCTTTCCACCGGTCGCTTGACGTCACGCCAAGTGACCGTGCCGCCGCTGCGCTTCGCTATTTGAAAGCGTTCATTGCGCTCGTTTGCACTGCGATTAAGGTACTGCCGCACTTAGCTGCCAAGAAGTTCCAAACTGTCTGATACAGTGATTTGTTCATTTTTCTCTCGTGGTTACCGCAAAAAAATGAAGCGGAGTAGCTCGTGCGTGCCTAATACTGTTTTTTATCTGCTTCATTTATAATTGGTTTCTTTATTACAGGACACCTTATATACTGAAAAATATTCCCGCTTTGAGCTCCTAATCAAGCTTTTTCCCTTATTAGTTTAAACATTTTTACATACTCTGCGACGATACTACATTGCGCATTCTGGAAGATTGTAAAAAGTCTTCTGCTTCGCTGTTAGCATTTTACATTGAGATATAATGGCGTGCACTCACAGGAACGTTGAGAAGTCAGATTTCAGCCATATGTGTTAATGGGGGCAAAATGCTATTACGGCATGCCATATAAGTCGTCTTTGCGTGCACAAGTGATTGTGTAGCTAGTCCAACCACTGTAATAAGAACCTATAGGATGCCAGCATTGAAGTGTTCGCAAAAGCATTTTTATTGCGTTAGAGGGAACTTTCATCCACTTTTATTGCGTTAACTTTTTCTTCAGCGTTGCTGCTTTGCAGGCTGCCTCCTTCTGCTACGCATTGTCTTGTATAGTGTCATTTCTAACTTTGCAAAAATTGCTTGAAGCTAGATTGGTTGCAACACTAACTACCAAACGCAAGAGAGTTTGTGCAGTATGGTCATTCTCGCATGTCGCAATGTGTGGTTCTTCCAGGAGAGAAATCGTCTGCGAACTCACAACGCCACGATGATTACCACAGGAGAGAAAATCTTTCGCGTTGGCTCCGAAAGACAGTTTCTCTGCAACTAATTTAGTCATCAGTACCACATGCACTGTTTATGGCTGCGGAAATTTCAGCCCTCCTCTTGATAGGTTAACTATCATGGCTGTGTTTTCCGCTTCAATCTCACAGTTTTCAATAACCATGGTGCTTAAGCAAATCGAGCATGAAAGCTTCTTTAAAGCAGCATGAGCATCGTATTCTGCAATGTAAACAATGGCATCCATATCGGAGGGGGCGCGTGCAATATCGCCGTCACTGACAGCCACGGAAAAGTTGCATCCCACAAGTTCTTCACTCATACCCTCACACTCTGTTTCGTCACGTGGAAATGTCAAAAGTTTTTGAAGACGAAGCTTTTTCTCCCATTCGTAGAGTTGACGCACCGAAATGTGGTACTGTGCTCCTGCTAGTTGGCGGCAACGGCCAAACCGGTCTTCTAGCGCGTCCGTCTGAAACTTTCCCAGCAAGACGTACTTTAAGTGAAGTTCCTCCAAGCAGTACCGCGAGAGTTCAACCAGGCAATAGCACGTCAGTACCAAAGCATTGTGCGTCTCTTTCATCAGCGAGCCGCTGCTTGCGCAAATTCGTATCCAAGCGTCCAGCCAGTCGACAACTGCACTCAGGAAAGTTAACTGTGTGTCGTCAACAGACCTTACATGATGTTGCCGGCTGTCCCTAAGGCTCTGGCCTTTGGAAGGGTCTTTAACATTGACTATTCGCCACCATGTGAGGATAATGTCAATGAAAAAAGAGCGGTCAACTGAGCTTGAGCAATCTTGAACGAGGAACCATGTGTTATAAGTGCATTTGACACGAACTCATTGATGACATCCAGGACGAGTTTCACATTTTGCCGCTCCAAAGAGGTTGGATTCACGGATTTTGCGTTCAATCTGCAGCCAGCCTTCACAAGCGATGATTTCTCTGCAGAGAAAAGCTGCCGCACAGCTCCAAAAGAGGCCGCTTTCATACGAGGAGGCCCTTCAGGCATTATTCCACTCAAGTCCATTTCAGGGAACTAGAAACATGTTCCGTGGTTTTTCTGGTTGATCCAATTGTTCCAGACGCACTTCAGCAGATGCACAGAATGTACAACGTAGAAAGTGTTGTCTGCTGGATGGGCATAGACAATGCTCACTTGAGGGCTTGCAGCAAATAAGGACATCATCTTGCGGTTCAGAACATCGTCGTCTGTTACTACAGCGATAACTTAAAGGCCCATTTTCTCAACATTTAGGATTATGTTCTTGGCATGCTCGTGCAACATTTCTGCGCTCATTTTGCTCACAGGCAGTATGTGAATGACGTCCTTATTTGCAGAAAGGAGCGACTGTACCATGAACACATGAGCTGTTGTGGCGGGTTCTGTGGAATGAACCGATGATCCTACTATTGTGCCCCCTTTGTAGTCGAAGTATGGTTTTATGTGGATCTCATCAATCATCACGGTGACGGTCTTTTCATGGTCTTGCATTGACTTCACTCGTTCTCGGATGTAAGAGAGGTAGTGCGTTTCGTTTTGCTTTAGAAGAGGGTCAGCTTTGTAATTTGAGCAAACACGCCGGAGTGTGGAAGGATAGGGCAAGATCATTCTTCATGCAGCTCTTGTGAAGTGATAGCCGTGAGGAGAAATTGAATTCACAATACTTGTGAATACCAATAGTTCTGGACTATACACACGCTGCTTCGCAAGAAGTTCTATCTGCTCACCCAGAAATTTCGACAAAGCAGAGTGTTCTTTCGGCGTATCACTGTCCTCAATGACGTCTGCAAGAAGCGAACTGACCAAGTGCAATATTTTAGTTTCCTTCGACTCTTTCGTCACTCCAAGTATATCATGGAAGTGTTTCTCGATCTCCTCTAGCAACAAGAAGAGACTGGAGGTGTCACATACTTGAATTGGCACAGTGCCACCCCAAGGAAGCGACTGAAGCTTCCCTTCGTTCAAGAAAAAGGAAAGTGATAGATCTGGGAGAACTAGCAAGGTGCATTTCACATTAGGTGAAGGATCGTTCTCAATGAGAAAAACCTAACGCACTGTTGATCGACAGAAACAGTCCAAAATGTTATGTTGCAAATTCCAGACAGCTTAGCTTTCAGTTCCTCGTATTATGAAATTTTCTTTCTTTTGTGTTCAAGTTAATTAGATTCAAGGGATCTTCTCATTGCCTCCTGCAGCGCAGCATTTTCGCTTCTTGCTTTTTTGGTGTCTGGCGATTAACTGCGAGCTGGCGTTCAGGAAAAGTATTTTGGACAGTTTGGGAACAGAGAAGGCACAACATACTTCTTCAACTGCAGTTTATCACGCTTCACCTCTTGTGATCTTCTTGTCAGTTCATCTTGATGAGACAATGTCATGAAGAAGTCATCTGCATGGAAGTGCAGTTCACACATCTGCGTGAGAAAATGAAATGAGGGAAGGCCATTGGTCAGAACTGTCTATTGAATAAAACGGTATGTAAAAAGCATCTTAAGAGTATGGGCGTTTTCCGCGTTTGCCACGCAAACAGACAAAAATTGTAGCACGCAGAAGTGGCGCAATTTATACTAAGGGCGATAATCTAGGTGTACGAGCTAAAATGTGAGAATGAAGTTCGTTCGAGCGTCCGTAAAGACGTTATTATTCCTGTACAGATGTACGCACAGTCTCGTGCTCATCCGCGGAAATAAATGCCTGCTGTCCAATCCGTACTTTATTTCAAACGCTCTCACTGCCTACGAAGGGTACTTTCCATTCTTCGAGTCACAGCCCATAACAATAGCAACAGCTCATGACTAAAAAAATTCCCTGAAGCAGAGCTTCAGTGCCTTACCCCCGAATGCGCTGTAGGTGTGAAATCCTTCCGTGGAATGGCTCGCAATCATGCTTTCTTCAGTGCGTTGTCTCTTGGAAAGCAATGAACACGCACTTTTCGGCCATTGTCATAGTTTCCATAGCACCCGGGAACATACCACCGGCCCATATTTCACAATGTTACTCTCGCCGCAACAACTCCTGGTGAACTCCGGGTGAACTTTCCATTCCTACGATAGTACAGGTATGCACGCCACAAAAGGAACAGCCACACAGAAAAGATTCTGTAGACGTTGCAGAGGTTGTCTAAGTAAGCACAAGTAAACGCAACAAAACACTGGTCTACAAAGACAGGAACTTGCATTGCATTAGGACCGTTGCACGGCGAAGAGGTGGAACCGACTGAGTGACGCCGCTGACGCTGCTAGCGAGTCGACTGAACTAGACGCTGGATGAGACGCCGGCCGCGCTCAAGTTCACTTGCGCGCGCTCCACTTGCGTTCGTGGCGAACGCGGGATCAGGGACGGCGTCGGCATTGGCGTTTGTGCTGTCTCTTGCGAAAATGGTCATGCCGGTCGAGCAGCCGGACACATGGTGTGACGTAGCGCGTGTGGAAAGTAGGGTCAGGAGAGGCCTGAAGAATATTGAGAGGGTGTTGGCTGTGGACATACGTCGGTGCGGTGTCCCACGGTGCCACAGATGCGGCAGAATTGTACCGCATATCGGTAGGGTGTGCAGAGTTTCTCTCCCCCGAAGTAACAAACACACCTTGGCACTCGGCTGCCGTAGAAGGTGAGCAAGGCACTTTGTGAGTCGCCCATCATTCTTGCGTCGATCAACTCCAGTCCCTGCGTTCGCATACGTAGGTTCGATCGCAGCACGTCAGAAGGGGTGTGTGCTTCTGTCCCGTGGATTTCTCCCCGCGTCGTGTATTCTCCTGCCGTAACGTACGCATTGACCGGTTGTTGTCGTCCGTTGATGTTCAAGGATTTAATGGCTTGCATGACCTAGGCCGTAACCCGATTCGGGGTGGATATCACTGCAATGTTCGAACCTGACTAGATTCTTAGAATAAAATTGTTGTCAGTGGTTCTGTCCTCGCACGCCTCCATGACGGCTCTTGCCAGTGCCTGACTGGTAACATTCTTGAGTAGTAGCCCTTGGTGTGGTCTGATCACCTTCAGGTCACTCTTCGGTAACGGCGGAAGACGCTTGAGTCATGGGTGCCCGCGATGCGCCATGGGTTTGGACAAGTTGGCAGTCGGACCTGATGGCAGTGCCGCTCCTTGCGCGGAGCGGCGCTGCTGAGCGAGATTTTTCTTTTCCTTCAGGGAAAGAACGCGCTCCCATCCGGCTTCTGCGGTCGTTTCGTTGACCACGGTAGCGCTTTGCATGTTGTTGTTGATCGTGGCTGCCTTATTGCATTCGTGGCGCGGCGTTGCATCACCCACCTGAGATGCAGTGAAATCCATCTGTTCTTCAAGTCGCGACGTTGTAATAAGTCGCGGGTTCGATGTCGCAGCCGGAGTTCTTAAGGCCGCCATGTTCAAATGCGCGTTCGGCCGCCGGCCCCGCTCTCCTAACTGAAGTTAATGTTAGCAGCTCGCCACGTTCTGAAGGTGGAAAATCGGCCGTAAAGCGCCGATATATGGTCCGACTGACCTGCAGTTGGTCTCCACAGGCGCCGGACCACTTCTTGGAGATGGTGGTGATCGTTTCGGGCAGGTCACAGAAGGTGGTCCGCCCGAAAAACCAGACATGCGTAGCCCGATGTGAGCGCAGCCGTTTCGAACATCGACAAGCAAGGCCCTTATGAATTTTTCGCGGGCAAGTGAGCACATTGAGACGCTTGGGGTGCTTCGATTTGGCCATGTCGACAGGCCGAACCGCGGCAGTTACCAATTGTGTGTGTTCGCAGGGGATGTGTCTGCACTTGCGAGATTGCCAATAAGTAAATATCATATCGACCACCTTCGTGGGGCGGAATGGTCGTGAATTTTTTCACAGTGACGCGCCATTCCCGCTCCGGCTGACGCTGTTCCTGAGGAACGCTGGTAGCGTCGTCATGGTGGCGCTTAAGGCATGTCTGCAGTTCGACATTGTAGGCGAGCGTCGCTCGACGCCGGGCGCGTCGGAGCGTGTTGACCGCGCCCACTTACTTTGGCTGCACCAGGGCATCGAACTATCGCCTCCGCTACTGAAAAAAAATGACCAGCCGTTCCACAACCAGAAAACGGGGTAAGTTGAACTGCGCAATATTTGAACAGCGATTCGTTGGCAAGATTCTTGCAATATGAGTACGAGAGTTTCTGTGGATGCAGACACGAATGCGTGTGTTGCCAAATTACCCCTTTCCGTGCGACTTGAAGGGAACATATAAAATTCGATTTTATGGTTCGCGTACGACTGTCATGAAGTACAACGTAAACCATGTTGTCTAGAAATTCACGCACTATACATAAGAATGGAAAGTCAGGAGAATACTATATATACTTTTACAAACTGCAAAACCTCTTTGAAAAACCATCACTTTGATGTGGGCAAAAATAATAAAATATGGACGTATTAATAGTGCAGCTAGAACCTATTATGTATATATGTAGAACGCAGTTATTTTTCTCGACACAGCTGGAAAATACGCGTGTGCAAAGTACATTGCAATGAACAGTAAGACGAACAAATAAGGTTTACAGTGACAATAAAGTACGTGCACATATAAAGTTAGCCGTGATAGCAATTACTCGTACGCACAAACTTCCAAAGGAAAAAAATTGTCGCAGCAGTACGGTATGAAAACCGACGAGTTATCACCCTAATGTTGGCAAGGCAATTACTGACCGACTTTTGGTGAGCAATTACCTTTTCATCTTCACTGTGAACGAACATCGGTTTTCACTTAACTGGGAACATGTTTTTGAGGAAACCGACCCTGATGAAGCATACGAAAATTTTTTAGAGATATTTACTGACATTTATAATGCTTCCTTTCGACTGAAGAAATTCTCCCAATCAAAGAAAAGTAGAAAACCATGGGTCGACAAAGATATCTTGCAATTGATAAGAAAACGAGATAAACTTTACAGACTGTTTTTAAAAAAGTAGGTGTCCTGAAGCGCTGAAAACGTTCAAAAAATTTAGGAACTTCGTTACATAGCAACTTCGCATCGCTAAAAAGCAATATATTTATAACCGATTCAATTCAACTGGTGGACAGTCCGAAAAAGTTTGGAAGGTTTTAAAATCTATCTTTGGTAATTCTTCCGAACCGACCACAAAAATTATTCATGAAGGTATTGAATTAAAAGGTGCTGACCTAGCAGATGCCTTTAATGACTACTTTCTTTCTTTTGCGGACACATCAAACAGTGATGTAAATCTGTCGAATATCAGTGCCCGAAATAGCGAAACAATATTTCTAATGCCGGTTACAGTAAATGAAGTAATCACAGAATTTTTATCACTCAATAATAGTAAAGCTATAGATGCGTCAGGTTTCCAGATACAGCCCATAAAATTTACTATCGACATTCTTGCACCTTGCCTTGCCCATATCTTCAACTTATCTTTAGTTTCCGGCGTTTTCCCGCGTCTTATGCAAAGGGCAAAAGTTATAGTAATATATAAAAAAGGGAACAAAAATGTAGTGGGAAACTATCGCCCGATATCCATCTTACCCGTGTTTTCTAAAGGCCTCGAAAAAGTTGTTCTTAAACGGCTATCTTGTTTTAGTGAAAGATACAACATTATCACTACAGCTCAATATGGCTTTCGTAAAAACAGATCTACTGAGTTAGCTCTCCTTGCTCAAAAATAATTCATACTAAAAAATTTTGAATAAAAAAACATGGTACTAGGATTATTTCTAGATTTTTCAAAGGCGTTCGACCTTGTTAAACACTCTGTGCTGCTTAAAAAATTCGATCATTACGGTATTAGAGGCATAGCCCATATGCTGATTGCCTCATACTTGCGACATAGGTCTCAGTTTGTTAGTATTGCCGGTGAATGCTCCCAGTTGAAAGCGGTAGCTTCCGGCGTTCCGCAAGGGAGCAGTTTGGGTCCGTTTCTTTTTGTTCTTTATGTCAATGATATTGTCCACATCGACAGCACTGCTAAGTACATAATTTACGCAGATGACACTAGCTTGTTTTTTTCGGGTACTTCAACTGCTGATCTCGCAAATCGAGCTAATAAAACCTTAAAAGAAATAAATACTTGGGCGGCTGATAATCACTTAAGAATTAACGTTAGCAAAACTGCAGCAGTCATGTTTCACCCACATCACAAACACTTTGAACCTCCTCTAATTGAATTAAACAATACCAGAATAGAATTTGTGCAGTCTGTGAAAACTCTGGGCGTTTACTTTGCAGCAGCTATGTCGTGGAATGATCATATTAATTACGTAGTTCAGAAACTTTCCAGAACAGTTGGTATCATGCGCCGCAATTGCTTTAATTTTCCTACATCAGTTAACTTGTTACTTTACCACTCTTTGTTCTCTTCCATAGCCAACTACGGATGTATGGTGTGGGCAACAACAACAGCTGGAAACATTAACAAACTCACTGTCTTACAAAAACGTATTATACGCATTGCATGTAAAGTGCCGTATTTCTTCCACACTGCAGGCCTTTTCCATCAACACAACATTATACAGATGAAGTCCATGTATAACTACAGACTGTGCTATAAATATAAACTCGCCATGATGAAAAATGATGACTCCTTGCTTAGACTTGCTGGGCTAGAGCAGAGCAGAACTGTGTATGATACCCGCACAACAGAACCTTGGAATGTTAAGAAATGCCGCACAAACTATGGCAAACAAATGTTGCAGCATACCTTACCGACACTTCTGAACCATTTGTACTGCTACGAGAATATTGATTTATCTAATATTTCTCTGAAAGAATTGCCCCAAATGTTCGTGCAGTTTTGTACTGTACAAGTACAATGTACTGCGTACTGAACGTGCATGCGCCATTCTCTGTACCGAGCGTACGTGTTTTTTTTTGTTTTTTTTTTGTTTTTCTCCTCACGTTTTGTTTGTTGTTGTACTCCGCCGCCGTCAATGCTGCACTGTAAGAGGAAGCCAGGACCTCTCAAGCTGTCTATACAGCTTTTTCCCTGGCTGTCCTCGCAACACCAGAAATAAATAAACCTTCAAACCTTCATATATATACAGAGCTTATCATTGTAATAACATGCAACGTTCAAGAACCATGAAACAATCGCAACTTTCACGTAATGCAAAGCTGCTTGACTACAAGAGATTACGAAAAAGAAGGCAGTGCGTAGAGTCCTAGTAGATACAGCTCACCCGGCGGATTTACGGAAATTGAATAAATATACAATCTAGCTCCATTTTAATTAATTCCCACTGCCACTTGCACCATGGAGAACGGCAGAGTTCAAACGCGACTGAAATTGTTCATCTGGCTCAATATCTTTGCACCAGTCCCCACTCTCCGCCAGATGAAACTTAACTTGAAGGAGAGCTTGCATTGTCTCATTCGACATATGGTTTCTCAAATCATATTCGTGTCAACGAAACCTGGCTTAACACGCGTTAGGCGACTGCGTTTGAAAGAGGCATCGCAAGTAGGGACAAAGCAAGCTCAGACAGCAGGCGGAACATTTATCGTTTAAAGCGACTTGAGAGAGAGAGAGAGAGAGATTTACAGAAAGACAAAGAGTTCAGTCTGAGCTATAACTTGCTCTGACCTGCTGCTCTGCATTGGGGAGAAGGGACAGGGAGGAAAAGGGCTGACGAATGATGATGTTGATATGAGGAAGAGGTGCGTATATAGAAGTTGACAGCGTTGTGGCATCTCTAAAGCCGTGCGTCAAGCCCAGTACCTTGGACAAAGGCTATAGCGGCACTTGTTATCAGGGCTGCGCTGTTTGAATTAGGTGAAGGACCTAAACGAAACTCGTCTGATAGCGGCCTCTTATCGACTTACTGCTCGAAATAAATATTGTTGCAAGTTAGCGCCTGTGTGTGTCACGTCTTCCTTTCGTCCTTCTCGTTTCACGCGCTATAAGCCTCACTCTTATTGACGTTTTCAATGGAAGAGACCAGTTGCTGTAGCTCTTGCGCGTACGCGGGACACACGCAAAATATATGATCAAGTATTAGTGGTACCTCACAATATTCACAGTTTGGACTAGAATCACTGCAACCTATCAGATGTATGTAATCGTTGGTGGATGCTACACTAAGGCGAGTCCGGTTCACGATGCTTATTTGGCTTCATTTGAGCTTGTGAGGCATAGGAAATTTCATTTCTTGGACACATTTGTATACTCGCTTGCGTCATCGATCTGGTTGGGTCCAGTGTTCCAAGGTACGCTTGCGTATTACGCAACGAAGTAGGGCGTTTCTGTCTGTTCATGTGAACGGAATGCGTACTTCGGAAGCATTATTTAAAGTAGTTCTCGCTTCAGCGTGTGCCTGTTCGTTCCCTATCACGCCGCAGTGTGAAGGTATCCACTGACAGGTAACATTGTGGCCATTTCTATTTGGCGTGGTCGAGATGCCCTGTAATTTTTCTAGCCATTGAATAATAAAAGCCCCATCTGAGGACACAGCCAATCGTTTAAAAATCTGGCTTGAAATCGCCAAATGTTGTCCATGTGTGAGGCAGCTCCTTGGAGAGAAATCGAAGTGCCTCCCTGATAGCACTGCGGCAGTTGATGTTGACTTACGGTCTAGTATAAACCACCTAGCGATGATCATACGTGGAATTACGAAAGCTGCGGTGGAGGCATATGGCGTGACAGAGTCATCGGCACAAAATGTGAAACAGGGTAAGTTGCTAGAGGCCAATGAATGCAACGGACGACATTTTGTAATTCCAAGGATCTGCAATATAACGAAAGGTTTAGGCAGAAATCGCAGGGTTATTCTCGCAATACAGGTGAGAGAAAATGTTGGCAGAATACTCCGATGACACCATAGGGTTCCGGAAAACCTGGAACCTCGGTGGGGGCAGGGAGTGGTGACGGAAGATGGTGCCTACGTCGGGTCAATACGCGAAGGTACATTCGAAGAGGCTCGGAGAGCAAGTATACACCGATAGGTCAAGCGTGAGCTTCCGCTATTGTTCTATTGGTTGACGTGCATCGTGGGAGGCCCAAACATGTGCGCAATGCTTGAGCTTAAATGCTCTCCAGCGTGCGCACACAGCTGAGTCCCATGCCTGACAGTCCTGGCATGCGGCACCGTAAAAATGCCCTACAAATATTGCATGGAACAATTGGAGTAATGACGACTCTGAGGAGCCCCATCTTGTTCTTGCAACGACGCGAAGGACGTGAACAAAGCTCCTCAGCTTTGACTTGAGTGCGCCAGCGTATCTTGACACCATGACAATCCGCAGTTTAGACTAAGCGAAGAAATCTGTGCTGTTTTACTGCAGGTATCGCTACTCCGTTAACGATTATCGGGTACCTGGTCATTCGTTCCCACGTGCATGCAATCACGGAACATTTTTCTGTGGAGAGCTGGAGGCCTACACGCCGCAGATACTGTGATTGTCACTGCACGTTGAAGCCTGGCACGCATTTGGGGACGGGTGGCTCCAGATGCCCATATGGATATGCCGTCCGCATATTTGTTCGTAAATTTACTGCGTAAACGAATAACGTCGTGATTTGCGAGATGACCAAGCAACGCGCTTCGAGGAACCCTTGATAAAGATTGAAAGGACCATGGGCGAAAACGACGCTCCATGACATGCATGCCAATACTTCATTTGTGTAAGTGCGCAAAATGTGCCGAAAATGTGCGCCCATGCCCATTTCTTTTTCTTGATTTCAACTAAGATGTAATTAACTCACGTTTGTTCCCTCACCCAATCTGCTCTTTTCTTATCCCTTAACGTTAGACCCATCATGCTTTTTTTCGGAGCTCGTTGCGTCGTCCTCAATTTAAGTAGAACCCTTTTCATAAGCCTCCATGTTTCTGCCCAGTACGCGAGTACTGGTAAGACACATCTGTTATACACTTCTCTCTTGAGGGATAATGGCAATCTGCTGTTCATAATCTGAGAATGCCTGCCAAACGCACCCCAGCCCATTCTTATTCTTCTGATTATTTCAGACTCATGATTCGCATTCGCGGTCACTACCTGCCCTAAGTAGACGTATTCCCTTACCACTTCCAGTGCCTCGCTGCCTATCGTAAACTGCTGTTCTCTTCCGAGACTGTTAAACATTAGTTTGCTGCAGACTATTTTTAGACCCACCCTACTGATTTGCCTGTTCAAGTCAGTGAGCGTGCATTGCATTTGGTCCCCTGAGTTACTAAGCAGGGCAATATCTCAGCAAATCGCCAGTTATTAAGGTATTCTCCATTACTTCCTATCCCCAATTCTTCCCAATCCACGTCTCTGAATACCGCCTGCAAACACGCTGTGAATAGCATTGGAGAGATCGTATCTCCCTGCCTGACGACCTTCTTTATTGGGATTTTGTTACTTTCTTTATGGAGGACTACGGTGGCTCGTGGATCCACTACAGATATCTCTCAGTATTTTTACATGCGGCTTGTCTACACCCTGATTCCGTCATGCATATACACGTTCTAAACCACCCCCCGAACCGCTGTGCTCGACAGCAGCCCACAACAGCAGCAGCAGCAGCGGCAGCAGCAGTGGGAAAGTCGAAGGAAGAGGCAAAGAAAACTTCGCTTTAAAAATAGCCCATATATAACCATGCAGCCAACTAAGAATTTTTGACGCGAACCCGCACAAAAAAGTAACCCAATTTCGCTCTAACAGTCTAATCTGGCAATCCTGTGCCGGACTTGTCGACCGATCAGACTACTACTACTGCCATCTGTAGTAAACGATGATAAGTAGCTGAGAGTTGGCACGGCCGCTCTAGAGGCGTGCGTCTAAATGTCGTACAAAAATATCTCACATGACCTGATCAACGTTTTTTTTTGTAGCTTGCTACACCGTAATACAGGGGTGGAAATAAGCATCGTACAGTAAAGCATACTACGAGTGGAAAGGGCAAATAGATTTACACTGTGCTCATTATTTCCAATTGTGATGTAATTTGCAAGGAAATCTGCTCGTGGTAAGCTTCATTGACGATTCTTTGTACATTACAAATTCCTATTGCAGGGAAGCTTACTAAAGCACATTTGCCATTATGGAACGAGTTATTCACCTTCAATGTAGGAGCACAATGTGGATTCATGCCCATGCTTTTGGCTGGACTGCACATGCTCTTTCAGAATTGATTCATTGTTCATAAGTGCACTGGTACTTTACTCTAAATTTGAGGGGTGAAGTTGATATGGAAGCACAATCTTTATATAGGAGACAAGATGTTGTCAGGATGGTTGCAGCACAGCTTCCTTTTTCTTTTCTTCCAGGCACCTTTTCTACTAGAAGCTTCCATTGCAGTGGTTCGAGCCTCTTTGAGCCAGCACGTAGTGTAAATAAAAATCGGACACTGATTGGGAACATCACCTAATGCTCTCTGCAGTAAGCTATGAAGAGGAGTTCATGCCTAACTATAGTAAAAAAATGTAGCATGACCAGACAAAATAAAAAGGGGGTGGGCTGCAGCAATACTAAGTGTTAAATGATGCTTTATCCTTTCCCTTGAGTTTTCTGGTTTTGTGCTTTTAATTATGGATCCACTACAGACCCCATGCGAGTGCCGAACTTGAGCTTGTTGGTTTCGGGTCTCATGGTGGTTACTAACAGAACAGTGTAATAAACGAACAAGGGTTAGGAGGCATCCAGTCACCTTGCTTGTTTCATGGTGTCGCTTCATTAGCACCGTGAGCCTCCAGATTAACAAGGAAGGGATGTTTGTTGCAATCGCTTCTGAACTGTATTGCCATCACACTATGAGCGCTCTCAATGACAACTTTTGGACAGTAGAATGCATGCACCCAACAAATCTAAGAAGGAAGCATTCAGGATGTGCAAAGTGGGCCTTTTGAAGTTGGCAGCATTTCTGAAGGGGCTTTGCCTGTCTGCCCTCTTTATGGATGCACAAGGATGATTTCCTTTTTGAAACGGATTGTTTCAGAGGTCGTTACACGGCAAGAGTGCGGGGCTTAGTAGCAGAGAAGCTTGTCTTTGCCCACTGTCGCCCATGTGAAGTGCCTACTTTTTCGACGCATTCTGCTCTCCACGCAAGCATGCATTTTTAGCTTGTAAAGACGTTTATTACTCCTTGTCTCAAGCTGGTCCTTGCTGGTGTCACCCCAGGAGGCATTGGGGATGTCGATGTACACTTGCAGAACACTGTTGAAACAAGTGAAACTGGATTAATGGAGCTGCTGCATCCACTCCATCCTTGTTAGTTAAAATGAGCAGTTCTTTGTCCGAACAAAAGGCATATGTAGTCGGTTGTGCATAGCCTGCGCACTAAGACTTGTTGGCGTGTTACGACAGAGACCTGCCTGAGACCCTTAGCACAGTGTCTATATGTAAAAACCTCCTGATTCATTTATTTATTTTATTTACACATACTCCAGCCCCTTTATGGGGCTAGTGTAGGAGTGGGTTGGACAAAAAGAAGTCATACAAAAAACAAGTAAACAATACCATTTTAAAAATTCACGAGAAATAAAGGAGATGACACAAATTAAACTCCCAATAACCGCAACACTGAGAGTCAGTACAAAAACGAGAGTCAATACACTGTAACAAGAAAACACATAAAATGAGGTGTAGTTATCTTTTAACAGGAAATCGTTTAACGGCAGTGACCTAATTGTTCCGGGAATTAAGTTCTAGAATGCAATAGTACGTGGGAAAAGCTTTATTTATATTTATTACATCAATCAAAGTAAGGCTTAATATTAAGGCTATGGTGACTCCTACTTGACCGAGGAATATCTGAAGGACTAGATATGGGATGTGAGAGACTATAAAAAAACTTGATATTGCCATGCAGAAAACTTGGGGTACACCAGGTGACACGTCAACAGAAGAAGAATTAGTTGAATTATAACACACGAATTGTGACTGATGAGAAAGGAAACTGGCAATCCAACTAACCAAGCGACAATTTTTCAAGATCATGTTAAGCTTTATTAAGAGATTAGAGTGCAGTACAGTATCGTAAGCCTTGGAAAAATCTATAAATGTAGTGTCCACCTGGGTGCTGATACCAAGGGCGCAGAGAATGTCGCGTGAGAATTCGACTAGTTGTGTTAAGGTGCTGAAACCTTTCCTAAAACCGTGCTGATAGTTAGAAAGCATGTTATTAGATTCCATAAATTATATGTTTGTGAATTATGTGCTCCAGCATTTTACATGAATATGGTGTTAATGAAATAGGCATATAATTATATAAGAGCTGTTTATTACCATATTTGAATAATGGATGTACTTTGGCCAGCTTCCATGAGAATGGAACAATGCCGGTATTGAGGGACTTTTGAAAGATGATGGCTAGATAGCGAGCAGACCGCAATGAATAACGGACGAGAAAAGAATTAGGTATACCTTCAGGACCGGTCGGTTTTTTGTGTCTAACTGTAGTATTAGGTTCAGTACACCATGCTCATTAATCATGATATCAGTAATCGGAGTTGCCACATTAGGAGGGTCAAATGATATAACTTCGTGGGTGTCTGATGAAAACAGATTTAAAGTAGGCATTAAAAGCGTCAGCTATGATTAACGGATCATTAGTTGTTTCATCATTGACGATTGTCATGACGATGTGTTTGTCTTCCTTATCTCTATCCCACTTTGCCTGATGAAGCTAGCAACTGGGACAACCAGATGTTCAACAGGCTTCCCACTAGTTTTCACAGTGTCTGCTTTACCAGGGTGCTGCTCATAGATATCTGTGTTCTAGACCTTGCGCTGCACTCCAACCATGGCCACACCAGCGGAACCTATAGCATGCGATCAAAAAAGTGCTATACATCATGTTGCTCCACACTCATCACATGTGCTACAAGGCCTTGAGGAACACCCTATTAATTTACCCCCGCATCATACTGCATAAAGGTTTGCATGATAAGTGCGAAAATTAACATCTGCTGATTTTTTAGTGTTATTCCTATCCAGCTTCCTGAAAGCAATCCTGAGTGTTTCAAATGCAAAAGACTGCTGCCGGACAAGAAGTGCATGAAGCAAGGGTCGCTATAACCACATATCTCACACAAAATGAAAAAGGCCACTGAGTGTAGAGGCGGTTGGCATAATATCCAACAAGCTTGGTTCTCCCTTTGCAAGTGAGTAAACTCAACTTGCCCCGAAGACATGGCCTGTGATAAACTATGCGCCAGATGCTGTGTCCCCTGCAAAGCCGAAGATGTGTACGAGATCCTGACACCCCGCAGCGGATTCTACACTGCGCAACCAGGCTAATATAAAAACGAATGCCTTTACTAATATGCTAATAACATGAAAACGGGCAGAAATTTGGCTATTCATTGGGCCCAACTGCAGGTGGAAGCCAGTCTTCCACCAGATATGTGTTGTTCACAGGAACTGGAGCTATACAAATGCAGATAAAAATAATGATGCTTGAATTAGGTAGAGTTGAACTATATTCTAGACAAGCAGTGCTACCTGCAGCGCTGGTACCTTATAGCAACAATTCATGAGTGCACCACCATGCAAAGGCACTATTCTTGAATTATTAACTTCTATTATATTTATGGTGGCCATATATTGCAAGTACATATCATCCACATGGTGTGCAATAAGGTCAAATGATGTCAACCGTGATAGCCATTCCTAATATGAAATGCAACAAAAGAGTAAATATAGGCAACAAATTGTGGTTCAAAAAGACAAAGGCACCCAGTGCACAGGATAAGTGATAGGCAACCTTTTATTGTATAAGAAATGTTACACGTGTCATGCCACCAGCAGTGCGCAGCAATCTTTCAAGCTTGGGTGACAGAGGCAAAACTGAGCAAAATGCTACAATTACGCTCCAATGTAAAACGGCCTTGGACCAAAAAGAACGACATATTGCACAGAATGAAAGGCAATACTCCATCCAAGAACACTCTATGGCACCACATACTTGACATGGTGTAAAAATTTCAACATGCCCTACCCATAAAAAAAAGCGAAAAACGCGGATAAAACGCCTTAAAATGCAATGTGCAGAGTCTGAAACCAAGGAAACACAACCCAAAAAAGTATTGCTATGTCTTTCAATTACTAAAATTGTCAATCTGTCTCGTGACTTGTTAATGAACCTGCACAGCTGAACAGGAAAGAAAGCCCAATAGGAGGGCCGCAGAAAGTGTCACCAAATACATATACCTTGCTTACCAAGGATACGTCTGGTTTAGTAGTGGTCTGACCTTGCAACATTATTGTTTATAAGCTTTTCTTGTTTAGAATTGTTTATAGATAGGGAAAAATGACCATAAGAAGACCAGGTGTACGCATAGTCTACAAGCCACTGCTTTCTTACTTTTATTTTTTTCTCTACTACTATACACGAGTATTTAAGTGATAACCGCACTACTAACATCCTACTGCAAAACACAAAATTGGGCAATTTGTTGCATAAAGAAAATTACAGTTTCACTCATAATGCGAAACAATGATGCAGTAGCTGGTGAAATATGCGCAAGAAGCTTGCTTCATGCGGTGCTTGTTGAAGTGAACACTTGCCAATGCAAGTCAGTAATGTCCTTTAAAGAAGGAAAATAAGTACAGGTCGTATTTATGTGTGGAAATTGTGCCTCCCAATGTTCAAGTGGGAAGACTCGACTTTTCCTCTTCCTCTTTCATATGCGGACTTGGCCACTGGTCTCCACCAAAACAACCCTTTAGCTTCTTACTGCTGAATTCGTTTTGGTTCTCTCAAATCAATATTTGGGCTACCCATTGCTAGGTATCGTGCTGTGCTTGAGGAAAAGAAGACACCAACAGCCACATCCAGTAAATCTGAGAAGCCAAGCACTAGAAGATTAATGAAGCAGATGCACCGAATCACTGTCATTACGTTGTAAGAAGAAAATTTAATATAGGACTGCCTTCACAAGTGGGAAGGTGAACTTGAAGGCGTGGACGCGAGCTCTATATACAGTACGCAGACAGTGAGCAGGTGTTAGCCAGTCATGGCACCTGTTGGCTAGATCGCGCTCTCCAGGATCAGTACTCACCAAGATTGTACCTTCAGCAGAGTGGCTGAAATGTAGAATTGTGGACTGCCAATCTTTTCATCGTATGTTTGAATCCTCGCAGCACAATGAGAACTTTATTTGCAATATTCTAGCAAGAAATTTAGGAATTCAAGTGACAACACCAGTAGACATCAGAACCAGGGGAGTTAGCCCATAGCAGCTATCGCTGTAAAAAAGAAGACTGGCATAAACACAAGTATTCAGATGGGCACACTACATGACCTTCTTCTGGTAGTGGAGCACTACTTTGTTGCTACAGTTAATGATCTTGAATGAGTTCAAGGAGCAAGAATTCAGCCCAGGAAAGATATTACGCTTAACAGCTGTATCTAGTTGTACCATTTTCCGTATGCAGCTTTATATAACCCTGTTCGCACTTATCTAAACCACATGAGTGGCATCCTGAAAATAAAAGAGCTTTTGATAATGCTTTGGAGGAAATTCACCTGTTTCGGCCTAGCAGTATATATATATATATATACATATACCTGCAGTTGGTATACGTTATCACTAACTGTAAGTCACCTTCTTACCTCATCAGTGAATCACTCCTGCAACCCAGTGTGCTAGTCCGGGTTTTACCAGCATTTCCACCTGTGCAGTTGGTAAAGTTTTTCGCTGTTTACTGTAACTTTACATTTCAACCATTTGGTTGCATAAGAGGCTTTGCCAACACTGGCCACCCTAATGCCTGGGCAGGCTTCAGGAGTACCTCCTCGTTGCAGACTGTGCTCAACATCGTTCTTGGTTCGACTGTGACTAAGAACCCATATATTTCCTCCGAAGCGGCTGGTACTGGCGTTGCTTTGTTGCAGAAAGAGGCTATTGCCGCACATGCCAACCTTATCCCAGAAACCAATCTAGCACAGGTGTAAATAGTCTTGTCTTTCCCAGATGCTGGTTCAGCCTCGCGAGGCACATTCCTTCAGTCAATTTGCACACTGTCAATATGAGAGACTGATCAAAGGTTGGCTATGGTGTTGGGTTTCTTGCCTGGTTTCGGTAGTGGCATCATGACGAAGTGTTTCCACTCCGTGGGGAATTCCAATATTCCAGATTTCATTGATTACAAGCAATTGGCCTTGCTTCCTCGTTTCGGCGAGATTCCTCAACATCTGCTGAATGACTCCCATCTTTACCACGTGCGCTTTAACTGTTGACATGCTCGAGAGCAACAACAGGTTCTGGCATCAGAAAGAGGCTTTCCATTCCTTCTTTGGTAAGTGGTCATTAAGGTGCGTACAACTCTGGTGACGGTCAGTCACTGTGAGGTGGTCGGGAAAAGCATTTGCAGCTTGTTCCTCAAATTTCTCAGATGTGCACTGAACATCGAGCAGCGTGTTTTCAATAGTATTACAATACTTCAATCATCCTGTCATAGCCGAGAATGTTCACCGCTTACTGAGACATATACGTTCAAACGACGCGCAGTGGTCCATCCACTAGTCTTTGGCAAGTTTCTTAGCATGGCATCTTGCCTGCTCAGTCCTGTGCAGAACATTGATCAGGGTTTGTTGCGTGCAGCCACAATTTAAGTACGCAGTATGCAGCTTAGTTTGTCCACCCCAAAGTTGCAGCAGGTGCTTGTCGGGGCTGGATGTTGCCCCAGTAAGCTTTAGTGCACATGTCGTTCTTTGCAGAGTGTAAAGAATTCGTGTTGCTAGCGATCCTTCAACACCTTCACATTCTGCAGACTCAAGTACATCACGGAAATGGTCCCAGCCTGAAACCCTGATTTTGTGAATGTGGCACATTTTCGCCCCTACATCAAGTGTTATGTCGTATAATGGTCGCTGCCTCTTGGGGCAGAGTCACGCTGACACTCTGGATGACGGCCCCAATTGCCCATGCTAGGTAAGTGTGCTGCCCTTCTGGTTTATATGGAAGGTGTAGCAGTTGCGACAGACAGTGTCATTTGTTAATTTGAGGTCTCTGGTGTGTGCTTCGTCAAGGTGGCATCCTCTTGGCATCGTCCTGGCATCGTCTTTGCATCCCCAATGTGGGTGATGTGCATTCAGCTCACCTCGACTGAGTATTCTATGCTCGGGAAAGTAAATTCGAAGATCCCGTGCTTCGTGCGATGGCCTTCTCTGGTTCAAGCCGCTGCGCCTGCCATGTGCGCAGATGTATTAATCAAGCCCTGTCATCTGCCATCGGTGACCTTCCTTCCGCCGTGGTATCTCAACGCGGGTTCCTGTTCCGCTTCTGCTACTACGTCATCATTTCCGTCAAGACAACATATATTGCCTCCCCAGCGCACCCCGCTTTCAGTGGGCTTGGCGGCACGTCAACAATGGTTCATGCTTACCAACCGCTCCGTTTTGCCATGCAGTTCCTTGGCCTGGCGTCGAATAGTCTTCTAGATTTCGCCCTCGGAAGCCCTGCTGATTCCATTACCTGCTGCCGAACAGCGGTGACTTCAACTACTCTCCTGGAACGATCCCGTGCTTTGTGCGGCGGCTTTCTCTGGTTCAAGCCACTGCGCCTGCCATGTGCGCAGATGTATCAATCATGTCCTGTCATCTGCCCTCGGTGACCTTCCTTCCACCGTGGTATCTCAACGCGGGTTCCTGTTCCGCTTCTGCTACTACGTCATCATTTCCGTCAATACAACATTTATTTATTTATTTATAGTACCCTCAGGGCTTACAATGAAGCATTACAGAGGGGAGGGGCTAACAAATACAGATAAATATGCAAAAAAGGAGAAAGAAAAACACGAATACTAATCAGATGACAATGCATGGTGCAGTGTAAAAATAATGCGAGAGCGACACAAAAAAAGCATATTACGGTAAAAAAATTATTATACAAAGAAAAACGGGAAACTTCGGTAATACAGATTAAATATACATACATGGTATATAGAACAAGTTAGAGTGAGACAATAAGCACAGAATGATAGAAAATAAAGCATAATACAAAATACACCGTTTGTAGATTAGGTAGATAATAAAAAAGAAAACTTATGAACAATACTGATCAGGAGAAAACGGAATTGCTTCGTTATACATTCACATCAAGGCATGCTAGATAATATTAGTAAGTGCCTTACTGAAGTTATCTGTGTTAGTTATATAGACTAGTGGATCCGGTAGGTGATTCCATTCCTGGCATGATTTTGGAAGAAATGAATTACCATAGGTAGACGTTTTGGCGTGACTTGAGTGTAGGAATTAAGTGGTATATTTTATGGAACAGACAAAGGCGAGCGATTTTTCTGCGTTTGGAAAGGAGAGATATGTTGAGGGCAAGTCTGATGCTAGTTACGCTTGCTGTGCGCTGGTAATTGTTAAGAATAAAACGAACGGACCGATTCTGCACGGCTTCTAAGCTGTTAATTAATGTTAATTGATGACGGTCCCATATCGACGATGCATACTCTAGCCCTCGGAAGCCCTGTTGATACATATATGAACATATATTGAACATAGATGAATATATATTGCTTCCCCAGCGCCACCCCGCTTGCAGTGGGCTTGGCGGTACGTCAACGATGGTTCATGCTTACCAACTGCTCCTTTTTGACATGCAGGTAACTAATAGTTACTCCCTTTTTGTTAAGCGAACTAGTTCTAGAACGTTGCTCGTGCTGCCAAGTCCACATTCAATTTGCACCACTGTTTATGACTGTTCTTGCACTCTGTTTCATTTGTTAATAATGTCCGGTGATATTGAATTGAACCCCGGCACCCTTCATGCTGCTGAGGCGGTAAACTCTGAACTACTCACCACTTTACGAGAGCTTCAATCGGGGCAGTCAGCTATTCTTGACCAACTTAAATCCATTCAATTCACCTTGTCAGACCACGAAAAACGATTTCTTGAATATAACTCTAGATTGGCCAAGATAGAAACTGAGTGCACAGCACTCGCGGCTACCAAGGCTGACATTGACGCCCTACGTTCAACAACTCCTGCTTGCATGGCCAATGTGGCTGTTCTGACTGCCCGCGCTGACGCTGCCGACAACCGATCTCGTCGTTGTAACCTTGTTTTTGACGGACTAAAAGATTGTCCTCATGAAACCTGGCGAGAGTCCGAAAAACTAATCATTGATCACTGCATCCAGCACCTTCAGTCTCCTATTCAACCACGTGAAATTGAACGCGCTCATAGGCTCGGAACTTTTCACCATGGCAGGTCCAGACCAGTAATTGTTAAATTCGCTCACTTCAAAGATAAAGACCACATCCTTTCACTAGCTAAGTAATCCAGAGGAACAACTTTCGGCGTTTCCGAAGATTTTCGCCCCACAGTTCGCCTAGCTCGTAAGCGCCTCACTGAATTCGGAAAGACGAACAATATCCCGTTTAAATTACGTTACGACAAACTCGTTTCCGGTAACAAAACCTACATTTTCGATCAGCAAGCTGATAAGGTAGTTGAACGCAAAACTTAGCAATTACCTAAATGGAAGCCTCATTCCACCCCTTCTAGTCCTTCTTCTATTGCTTTTTTGTTCACTAATATCCGCAGTATCATTCCAAAGCGTGATTCGTTATGTGGCCTCATCAGCTCATCTTCAAGTAGTGTTGTCTGCCTAACAGAAACATGGCTTAATTCGTCTGTTCTAGATTCCGAGATCCTGCCCCTCCTTGCCGACTTCGACATCTTTCGCAAAGATCGAGCCGATGATACTCGTGGTGGTGGTGTCCTTATCGCCGCGAGTCATCACCTACGTTGCATCCCGGTCACCATATCCTCATCTCTTGAACTGCTTTGGCTTTACTGTACTGCATCCTTCCCGCGAATCCTTCTTGGCATTTGCTATCGCCCTCCTTCTACTGACTCTTCCTTTTTGCCGCTTTTCCACTTCGCCTTATGCAAGATAACTACGTCATATGCTAACATGCCTGGGCTACTACTAGGCGATTTTAACTTCCCATCAATAGATTGATCTAATCTAGCTTCCTGAGTATCAAAAATGACATGGGTAGCGAGTTCGCGAACACGTGTCTCACATTTGGATTAACCCAATTTGTCAGTCATCACACTCGCACTACAGACCATTCCTCTAATATCTTAAATTATGGGGTTTAACGTGCCAAAACCACTTTCTGATTATGAGGCACGCCGTAGTGGGGGACTCCGGAAATTTTGACTACCTGGGGTTCTTTAACGTGCACCTAAATCTAAGTACACGGGTGTTTTCGCATTTCGCCCCCATCGAAATGCGGCCGCCGTGGCCGGGATTCGATCCCACAACCTCGTGCTCAGCAGCCCAACACCATAGCCACCGAGCAACCACGGCGGGTTCCTCTAATATCTTGGATTTGGTACTAACTTCACACACCCGCCGTGGTTGGTCAGTGGCTATGGTGTTGGGCTGCTGAGGACGCGGTCACGGGATCGAATCCCGGCCACGGCGGCCGCATTTCGATGGGGCGAAAACACCCGTGTACTTAGATTTAGGTGCACGCTGAAGAACCCCAGGTGGTCGAAATTTCCGGAGTCCTCCACTACGGCGTGCCTCATAATCAGGAAGTGGTTTTGGCACGTAAAACCCCATAGTTAAATTTTTTTTAACTTCATACCCTCATAACCTTTCCACTATCTCGTACTTGAATGGCCTCAGCGACCATAAGATACTGCACGCTTCTTTTTCATGCCATATATCTAATAAAACAAAAACGAAAGAAAAACACTCACGCTTTACGACAGAGGCGATTATGACAGCATGATCCGAGATTTAACAACCTTTTATCATAGATTCTCAGCTGACTTCTATCTTCGTTCACTTGAGTCTAACTGGTTACTGTTCAAATCTGAATTCTGGCGTCGGGTTAAATTATACGTTCCTACCATAACAATTAATGAGAGGAAACAATCCCCATGGTTTAACAACACACTAAAACGACTGAACAACAAGAAAAAACGTCTCTTCCGTTCTGCAAACTCTTGTCAATCCGAACTTAAGTGGGAGAAATACTACTTTGCACTCAAACAATATGACACGCAGGTCTCAAAGGCCAAACGCCGTTTTTTTTTCAACCACGCTGCCCTCTATGTTGCACAATTACCCAAAACGTTTCTGGCAATGTATTAATCCCCAGTCGTCCAACACTGCTTTTCTACTTGACAGTTCTGGCTCCCCAGTTCCCGAAACCAAGGTCGCTGAAGGTTTAAACACTGCATTCTGTTCTGCTTTTACTAATGACTACCCTGAAATTCTTCCCACATTACCATCTTTGACTTATCCTTCTATGGCAAACATTACTTTTAATGCGAACGGAATTATTAAAATCATAGATTCCTTAAAAAATTCGTGCTCGTACTGTTACTGATGGCATTCACTCCAAGATTTTAAAAAGCACAAAGCACATTAGCAGTCTTTTTCTAACACTAATATTTCAACAGTCTCTCGCTACGGGATCAGTTCCCACTGACTGAAAAATTGGTAAAATAATTCCCATCTTTATAAAAGGCGACCGTACAAATTCTAGAAACTACCGTCCAATTTCAATCACCAGTGTTTGCTCGAAACTGATGGAGCACGTTATACATTCCCACATTGCCACTTTCCTTTCATCTGTCAATTTCTTTCATCCTAATCAACACGGATTTCGTAAAGATCATTCTTGCGAAACACAACTTGCTCTGTTGCTACACGATTTGCATTCTCATGTTGATCGCAACATCCCCACTGACGATTCTTTCTGGACTTCGAAAAAGCCTTCGATAAAGTATCACATATTCTCATGCATAAACTCTCGCACCTTAGTCTTCACCCAGACATCTTTAATTGGATCCGTGCATTTCTAACCGAGCGCCTTCAGTTTGTTTCCGCTAACTCGATCTCCTCAATCCTATCTCCTGTTCTATCCGGTGTGCCCCAAGGCTCTGTCCTTGGGTCTCTCCTCTTTCTCATATATATTAATAACCTTCCACTTAACTTATCATCCAACACACGCCTTTTCGCGGACAATTGCGTTTTATACCGACAAATAACAAATGCTTTAGTCTGCTCCGCTCTTCAGGACGACCTCCTCCAAGTCCAGGCATGGTGCAGCAAATGGTACATGTCCCTCAATATCAGTAAGTGTTCTCATGTGTGCTTTCATCGACGTCGTCAACATCAACAACTGCACTTTAACACAGTGTGAAACATTTAAATACCTAGGCGTGCATATATCTAGTGACTTATCTTGGACCCATCATATAAATCAGTTAGCTAATTCCTGCAACCGATTCTTAGGTTATCTACGCCGTAACTACGCCGTGCTATTTATGACAACGATCAGGTTAATATGATTAACAGCATTGAAGCGGTTCAGAACCGAGCGGCCAGATTCATTCTTTCTGACTACTCCTATAACACAAGTGTTTCAGCCTTAAAATCCAGGTTGTGTCTTCCCTCGCTCGCCTCCCGCCGCAAAAGTGCTCGTCTTCTTTTATTTTTTAAGTTCTTTCATTTACAGCCCACAGGTAACCAGGTCATCATTGCAGCCCATCGTTTTTCCCGCCACACACATCCTAATGCTGTGTATCTACCACGCACCCATTCCACTACATATCAACGTTCTTTTTTTCTATACACAGCCCGTGAATGGAATACCCTTCCTTCTGACATTGCCCTCACCCCTGACATTTCTCGTTTCAAAGCTGCCATCGAAGACCATCTTTCAAGTCACATTACCTAAACTGACACGCCGTTTTTTCAATATGCCCACACCTCATGTAATGTCCTGTTCAGGGACCTTTGGGGTATAATAAATAAATAAGTAAATAAATAAATAAATAAATAAATAAATAAATAAATAAATAAATAAATAAATGTCAAAGCCAAGTAAAGTCGCCTCGGCTGCGGTGCCTAGCTTTGGGACAGAGGTAAATCAATGCCAAAACGGCTTGCTTTCACTGCCTTAGCCTGCAGCACACCAACACAACTTTCTGATCAAACATATGTTTATTTAAGCTGTTCTTTCCTTCCCCTATTTCAATAACAGCCAATTCTATTAGCTGCAAATCAAGCTGACTTCAAAAGGCTGTTGATTTTTTAGTTAAGTCCAGTAGCTTATTGCGTTGTTAATTTGCTAGTTAGGCATGACATGGTTCGTGCTTAAAAATGAACTCTTTAAAGAATTCTTGGAGTAATATTAGGACATGAAACTCTGAGTGATCACTGCTTTTCTCGCAAAATGTGGCAATGAGCTAGACAGATGCTCTCACGACAGCGTAGTGCTCGGGTTGTATGAGTATAGAAGAAACAAAATTGGAGTTGTGAAGTTCAAAGCCCTATATTTACAGCCTCTCTTTATACTGCTGACATCAGAGAGCTTTAGAATAGTGGACGCAAGCAGCATGCGTAAACAAGAACCCTGTTTGGCAATTTCTGGCGCCCATGCGGTTTGCATAACCAAGCAGCACACGAGTCGCTTTCATCCTCTTATCCACTCCTATTATTTTCATTGTATGGCAACCAATATCGCAGTAAGCCTGATCAATCTGCGGGAATATGCTAGAAATTTTGAAGCACTTAAGGCGTGTCAGTTGAGTGTTTAAAGCACATCACCACACCCTTGGTCACTAGACGTGTGTTTTCCAGTATTACTTGCTAGTCAACTCTTGAGGCGTTTACATTGTTTTCCTGTGCTGTAAGATTAGTTTGACAGTCATAATAAAATTGCTAAAGTGAAGGTCTGGGCTGATGTATTGGCCATGCCATTCTAAAACTGTTAGGTCTGACACTGTCAACGTATTTAGCAACTTCAATTTGTTTATTTTTATTTATATATGCTAGGATATTTTACAAGATCTTAGCAGGGTGGGAACATACAAGTACACTCATACAAACATACAGTTCAAGCAATCATGCCGACGCTTGAATTCAACATGGCAAAAGGACAGAATGCCTGAAAAAAGGAGCAAATAAACTATGTAAGGTTGAGTCATGAATGCAGGTGCGCCTGAAAACGGGCTAAAGAATTTAGTGTAACAACTTCATCAGGAAGTTTATTCCAATGAACTATTGTTCTTTTAAATAAGAGTATTTGAAGCAGTTGTTAAGCGGTGTTAACCGCGTTACTGAGTTTCACCTCACTACATATATGTATTGCGATGCGACCATGCAGCATGTGAAATGAAAATACAGGCAAATAGAGAGTTCGAGAGCACCTGAAGCAGGCGGAGCAGTATCTTCAGGGTAACGGGGACATCAAAGCTGGAACTAGGGCTGCCATACATCCCGTCACCGCAATACACTGTTTTCTTCATCGCAGTACACAAATGTGTTGGGGTGAACTTATTGCAGACAGATATACACATTTATTCGTCCCAATTTTGCGCAGAACCCTGCGTCCCATTGCTAAAGCTAAGAGCGCGAAAAATGGGCAGAGATGCAGCTTAACAATACAGGGCACAGTATTAAGCTCCACCAGATTGTGATTATCGCACCTTTAGTACCAATAATATTAAACATTTACTCTGCGTTTTAGTTCGCGGAATTCTGGCAGACCATGTGATGTCACTAAAGCTCCGTTATATTCACAGCACTAGGCGATAATTGCCGTAAAGCCCACGATAACAGTAAATCACATGACGTGACGGATAGCGCACTAGCGCTGAACACGATTGAAAACATGCGCTGCCCCATTTCAAGGACGCGTGAACAGTTGCGAGCAAACACCTCCTTAAGCATTATATTACTTACGCAAGTCGCGGCGAAGAACACGTACAATACCTCCGCCTACAACGCCCGTCAAGGAAAGGTGGATGTGCGATGTGATGACGCTGCCGAAAAGGGCGAACACGGCGACGCTGCTGCACAGCGCCGGTTCGCAAATTGCATTGCCGAGGCGCTACACCACTTGAATATTTCGATCGTCAGCACCACTGAATTCTTCAGAAATGCGGGTCTCACACCACCAGAGTTCACCGAGGCCAAAAGCCCACATGCCACACCACTACTACTGCACGACTTTTCGCCAACAAATACTGAACCCACTTTGTAGACATCATACGCATCATACGACCAGCGGTCGGCGTGCGCCGAAGATTCAACACGCCACATGGCGCCACGGAATCACTTGGCGCCACCATCGCGCCTTCTCAAAAGTCCCTAAACGATCCTGTCCCTAGGCACCTAGGATCAGGTCAAGCGAGGGATTTTTGTACGACATTTAGACACACGCGCGCTACAGGCGTTCGTTACTAAGTGTGCTTAAAGGCGGGGACACATGGGCGGAGAGCGCTGCGAAGTTTGCAACGGCGTGCCGGTGCGGGACCAGTCGCAACGGCAGACCAGCGGCCGCTGCCAACGTCCAGCGGAGTAGATATGACCGGCATGCCGCATGCGAACACTTTCACCGGCGAGTGGCAGCAGGCAATGAGAGCGGGGAGAGCGCAACGTCACGGTGACGTTACGGTCTCCAACACAAAAAGAAAAAGAAAGCCAAAACCTACTGACTGACCTTGCCAGCGTCATAACAAAGCTTGCGCTAAAGGTAAACATCTTCGGTAGTTCTTTTATTACAACAATTACGGCACACCAGAATGTACAGGGGAGTTTATTCATAATGAAAGACGATGGTACCATACCTTAAAAGAACGCGAATTGCCCATATGTTTGCGATTTGTTCACGCGGATTCCGAAGAAGTGAGAAGTAGTCTAGTGCAAATTAGGAGGAGCGTCGCCGAACCGGCGCCGCCGGCGCGTCGCTGCTGCCGTCGCTGCAATGTGGGCGGCATTTTTCAAGCGGTGACGGGTATGGTGTGCCGGTCAGGTTTCTGCACGTGTGTTTCCCGCTTAAACTCACGACCAGAAAGCCCAAACAGCGGCCGTGATAATGCTTCGCCCATTTGCTCTGGCGGCATTGCATTCCTGCATGGTCTGCCGCCGCATCTACACCATGGCCGCCGCGTTACGTTCTTTTTCCTGGCAAATGCAGCATGCGGTTCATGCTCGTTTCTGGCACTGCGTCAGAATGAATTCCGTTCGTCTACTTCGACGCGTCCGACGTAGAGATGCACAAAATATCTTGAAGATGGTGCGCTACCATAAATGATCGGTCGAAGATATCCCCTTTGAATACATTTTTGCCTTTGAACCTTATCTCTATGTTTTATAGGACATCGCGGCTTATATAGTACTTATATTCATCCGAGGAAAGCGTTGCCCAAGCAGATCTTGATGGGCAAGTGGCTGTGCTGTTCAAATCTAGCTCGTGCAGCTTCGTCAACTGTAGTTTACATGCCTTTTACGCGTTGGCAGATCTGCATCGCACTTGCCTGCTGCGCCACGATGCACGCTTTCACTCTAGAAGCTGGGACAGGAAAGATGTGTTCGGCCTTCCTCTACTCAACGTTGTGTACTGCACAGCCGTTGCTCGTGATCGAATACGTAATACTCATTCAAGCATGAACCAAGTAGCCCAAGCAAGAGCTTTACTTGAGCATATTTCTCTACATTGGGCCCTTTCTTTCAACAAAGCCTTCGCACCGATCCTGCCATTTTGTGCGTCGACCTGATCGCCGTCTCAGCTTGCCAGTCTCGAGTGGTGTCGTATTGTATGAGAAAGAAATCTGGTGCCTTTGAAAGTACCGTCTATCTTCGGCGTCTTGGAACCATCTTCAGGGCACATCAGGCGCGTATGCAAAATACTCAAGTCCGAGTGGCGCCGGTGCTGTCGTTTGTGTCCTTCTTCGGTCCTGGTCTTTTGCGCCTTGCCTTTACTCATTCAAGCATGAACCAACTAGCCCGCGCAAGAGTTTTACCTGTTGAGATGTATTTTGGAGATAATTCTCCTTCCAGATTTTGAGGGATGCCAAGTATTCTTCGGAAGCCTGTCTATACTTTTACTAGCACATGTTAGGACGTAACTGTGCTAATCTAATAAGTCGGCCTTTTTATTAGTGGCACAAGCATCGAGTGACACTCTTGTTTCTTGTGCAGCACTTCAAGTTCACCTCCTCAAGTGACCGGTGAGGAATTGAAAATAAATTTTAAAAAAATAGAAAATTGCAGTACAGTACAAAATTCACGAGCATCATTATAGATATGATATCAGAGCTTAGGTTTAGCTACAAGTTGAGCTACTGAACTTTGTGGAATAATTAGGATTTTTGAAAAAGCCCTTATACGACCAGGGACGAAATGCACAATCAGAAAAAAAATAAAAAAAATATAGTACAGTAAACAAATTCACGGGTTTCATTACATATATGATATCAGAGCATAAATTTTGTTACAAGTGGAGGTACTGAAATGTCTGAAGTATTCAGAATTAATCAGAAATCTCTGAGGCGACCACGAACGAAATTCAAACTAAATAGATAATATTAAAAAAGTGCTACGGTACTAAATTCATGCGTTTCAATGTAGATATGATATCAAAGCATAAGTTAAGTCACATGTTGAATTGCTGAAGTGTCTCAAATAATAACAATTCATTAGAAATCACTGAGACGACCAGGAACAATATTCAAAATAAATAAAGCCAGGTAAGCATGTAACGTTAGCAACAAAATCAGGTTCAGGTGTTCGTACCAGATGAAAAATCTTCGACACTCATCAAGGTATTCAAGTAGGTTGCTGCACTAGCTAAGTGAAAAAGTAAAGCACAAATCTAAAAAATCGCGCACTAGTTTGCTGTAAAGCTAAGCTAATGGTGGTTCAGAATATCATGCTACGTCAGGAATTTTAAGGTCCCCAAGTACAAACAGTGGCAAAGTCGGGCAACGTGATAGAATGGCATAGGGTACTTAGTTTGCAAAAGTGCTAGTATATGAAGGGGTCAGTAAGAAAGTTCTATAGCAACTATTGAATGATTATTCAACTGAAGCTCAAATCATTTCACCGCTCCTCGTTAATTCAATGCACCGAGAAGAAAAGTTTTGGGGACCGCTTACAACACGCCACCACATCGATGCTTAAGGTAATTATTGTACAGCATCTCCTCGTAACCTGTTTTCTGAGTACAAATGTAGAACAATGGTATTGAATATGATGTTATTTTCTTCCTTATATAAAATCATTAATGCTTTATGTGTTTATTGGAACGTGTGAGATCTGCTTGATATCAGTTTATTATGTACCGAACATAAATATACTGACGTAATATTCTAAGTGGCGGGTTTGGTTTTCAGAGGTATAATTTATAACGTATTATTGAAACTGTCCTTGCGGCAAACTTTTTTTTTCTATCTTGTGATGGTTTTCCTTGCGCAGCAACTGCCGAAATTTCTTGTGTAGTTGTTACCCCTTCCCACGCATTCATCTCCCAATACAAAGCTTTAAAGAAGAAAATAATTAACAGCCGACAGATAAACGTATATTTTTATTCCGCGTTTAAATCACCAAAGGAAGTGAATCAAATTTCAGAAAGTGGTTCCTGCCCAATGCAGAGATAAGGTTTTAAAAATTCAACTAGCAAGTATTGGCTGAGTATGACACAAGCCCCAGAAGTACTGCCAAAAGTAAAAAAAAAAAGAATGCACCGGGGCAGTCTCTCGCCAGTAGCCAAAGGAGAATGTACAGCTTCATAATGCAAGGGAAAAATAACTGTGGGACAGCACACGTAGATAAATAACCTTATTGTGCGCACATCACACGGGGATATTTGGCAAAAAAGGCGCACAAATAAAATTTCGACACGCGATGATTTCACGTGGGGAATGTAAATTGCGGGGCGTCTTGCTGCTGCTGTGTGGATTAGAGTAGCGGACGCTCCCCACAGCGGCCGCGATTGCAGCGATCCCGGCGTCCTTGGGCCTAGGCTGGTTCCACTGCAAGTACACGTGCAATAAGTCACGCCTTTTATACAGACAAGGCATGTCACTCGGTAAACAAACATAAGCTGCACACGCATCAGTGATTCTAGTGCGCGATGTAAAAATCTAATGAATAAGGCCAAGAATTCGCCTTGGTAGTGCCTGCGGAGGAGTATACAACTTTGTTATAGAGTAGAATCTTGTTAAACGGAAACTCAGGAGACTGGACAAATATGCTCTGATTAACAGGAGTCCGTTTACTCAGACAAATGTCTAGAACTGCATAACTATATGTGAGACCCTCTTAGAAGTGTTAAGCGTGTTAAGAATAAAGACGTTAGTGGCAGCTATTCTGTCCGGTGGTTTGAGCATGGTAGGCGACTTTTTCACCATGCCTTGGCGGGCTGGTTGGTGCTAATCCATAACTACTTTGTTTAGCGCAAAACACCGGACACGAGAAAGACGACAGGACAAGGGGCTACTCCCAAGTGACGCCATTTTATTGCGTCACTCCTTTATAGAGAGCAGAATCTAGAGGAGGAGCAGGAACCACCTTACAAGTGACAAATGATCGTCAGTTGAGAGTAGTGCCCTGTCCTGTCGTCTTTCTCGTGTCCGTTGTTTTGCGCTGAACAAAGTAGTTATGGAGGCGACTTCTGGATTGACTGGGCTTCGGTATTTTCCATTTATAGGAGACGCGGGCGACATATCAAAGCAAGGACATCGCCTTTTAAGCTTGACTCGGCAGCAGAATTAAAATGGGGTCGTACTGGTGCAGTCTAAGTTATCGTATGCCGTGCTGTACGATGCCCGAAATTTGAGGCGCTCCTATTTCGGCCATATACGGGACGAGTGGGGTGCTGCCAAGCTTTCCGGTCGTTACATACAATGTAATAAATATCTGTAGAATTTGCCCTTGCTTGAGTCTTTGCCACTTTTTTTAAGAGGAGCTCGAAGGTTCTTATAAAGATACATTATCTTAATTGTACCTCCATTGTACCTCCATTGTATCTTTGTTATCAAAATACATGATCATCATCATTACACTGTTTTATATCTACGCTGAAGTGACTAGCGCAAGAGTGGACACGGGACACTAAACAGGCTACAAGGACAAGCGCAGATTGTCCATGTCGCTTGTCCTTGTCGCCTTTTTAGTGTCCCGTGTGCACTCTTGCGTTAGTCACTTCAGCTTGGAATACCAACTAGCCCAGTCTCATACCCTGTTTATATCCACTGCAGGACGTAGGCCTCTGCCTGCCTGCGATCTCTAATTACCGCTGTGCTGCGCCAACCGATTCCAACTAGCACTCGCGAATTTCCTGATTTCATCGTTCCACCTAGTCTTCTGTCGTCCTCGATTGCGTTTCCCGTCTCTTGGTACCCATTCTGAAACCCTAATGCTCCAACGATTATCTAACCTGCGCATTACACGACCTGCCCAGCTCCACTTTATTCTCTTAATGTCAATTAGAATATCGGCTATACCCGTTTGCTCTCTTATCCAAGCCGCTCTCTTTCTGTCTTTTGACGTTATGTCTAGCATTCTTCGTTCCATCGCTCTTTGCGCGGTCCTTAACTGGTTCTGAAGCTTCCTTCTCAGTCTCCAAGTCTCTGCCCCATATGTCAACACCAGTAAAATGCACTTATGTACAGCTTCCTTTTGAATGATAATGGTAAGCTTCTAGTGAGGAGCCGACAATGTCTGCCGTTGCGATCTAACCCATTTTTATTCTTTGATGAATTTCCTTCTCATGATAAGGGTTCCCTGTGATTAGTCTAGGTCTAGGCCCTGTGAGTAGTCTAGACCTAGGTAAACGTACTCCTTCACAGACTAGAGGTTGACTAGCGATCCTGAACTCCTGTTCCCTTGCCCGGCTATTCATGATTATCTTTGTCTTCTGCCTATTAATCCTCAACCCCACTCTTGCACTCTCTTAGTTAAGCTCCTCAATCAATTGTTGTAACTCGTCTAGATGGAACGAATAAATTGCTTTTCTCGGTAACTACTGCTGTGAATTTGATTAGACTTGTTACGCTTAAAGTAAAAGGGTATGCTGCAGTGGCTCACGCATGCAGATTTTTTTTATTTAGGTCGTAGGTTTTTCTTTAGAAATCGTTGAAATAGCGATATAAAAATGATGCCAACTGCATATAATAATGCATCTAAAGCAGACAAATCTGATATAGTATACACCTCTGTGCACTGTATTGCTGATTTGTGAATACGACTATTGAGAAACCTTTGTAACGACTGTATATAACTTCGTAAGCTGTAATTTAATATGACAAATTTCTTCTTTTTAGATGCGGTAATAGATGCGGCTTGCTAAACTGCGATATCTGTCTTTCGTGCAGAGTTACGAATTCTTAAATTTCGTGCTGTTCTTTTTCAATCTTACAAATATTAAGAAATTATTGTAAAAGCGTTGAAGCCCTAAATCGAGATTCCCCTTCCTAAAGTCACTAGGACTTAACATATTCTCGTAATTTCAACAAATGCCATTAGAACTGATCCAGTGGTTATTTCAGAAAGACGTTCTAACATTTTACATGTGTTTGAAGAAGCCGTATCGGAGTTTGGCCCCAGCTAAAGCTTCCTATTATGGCGCTTAATTTGTATGTAGAAGCCAGATGTCCGATATAAAAGCCAGATTTGGGCTATTTATAAATATATAAATAACAGCTTGCTTCTGTTTTTCCGTTCACTTAGTGTTGCAAAATGTTCATAGTGAATAATGGGCGTTTTTTTGCAATATCTGAATACGAAACGAACCAATATAGTGGCTTTTGTTCAGTTTATGCCGCCATTTACAATTAGGCGATTTGCGTTTGGCGAGATTATACCGTATAAAAAAATATACTACAGCTGCGCAAGGGGGAAAAGCTATATTCCATGCTATAAGATATAGAAAATGTATTAGAGTTTCTCTAAATAAGAGAGTTGACAAGTTCTTATTTTTTTTCCGTTAATGCCCTTGTTTTAAGGTTACGTGCTTGTAATTTGATTGTCAAGCCAATTTATTGAGAATCTGGAGTACTGCAGAATTCATATCGGGTATGTAGCTTTGTGCCGTTCGTAATAGATTAATTTGTTTTCACTCATAAATTAAGGCAGCGTGTGCTGTGAAATCCTGTGTTTATTAGAAAGGGTCGTTATTTTGACAGTTACTTTTATTGCCTCAGTAAATATTCATGTCCATAACTATGCAGCAGATGGCATAATTGTCATAGGTGACGTACCACTGAGCTCATTCAAGCTTGCCTGCAACAATGCAATTACGCTCTAGCATGTGGCACCCCCTCCAAGTCATGTGTAGTGTGAAGAAGCTGTTTTTGCTATATATGGTTTGGTGTTCGAATACTGATCAAGTACATATTCTCCCTATATATATATATATATATATATAATATAACATGAAAAGTTAAACTTGCATCGCCATTACAGAAAATTGTCAAGACAGTGTGTAGGGGTTGGCTTACGCTTCTGGGTGCTGAAAGGCAAAGCTGTGCATTAGTATTCTGAGGGACAAAAATACTTATTGTGCTACGCGAGGCGTTCTCTAAAACAGAAACAAACACTTCACCTGGCTGCCGCTGCTTCATCGTCCCTGAAGTAAAGCGGGAAAAATGTCCATGAGATATATAAGCAATAAAGACTGTAGGAAGCAAGTGTTGTGCGAGTACGCGACTATTCTAAACAACGATGCGCCAGACACAAGCGTCACCCACAACAACACTCGCTTCAAACATTATACATCCGTCGATCCGGCATCGGTTACATTGATTACGTCCTGATCTCATTATCTTCGGCATTAACAGAAGTTTATACTAACAAATAAGCTTCCAGAATTCGCAATTGCAATTTAATTTGAACTGTCGGCAATTGTCTTACATTACTGTTTGCTTGCATCACTGGTGGAGGCAAATGCTGTGACGTTGAATAATTAAGCGCGGATCACTATCAAACCATTCTTGATTACAAAACCGTTCAGGGAGGGCCTTTTTGCAGCACAGCGCAATATTACGTACGGGAAAGGCAGTGCCAAGCTTCCATTGTTGGGTCCATTTTATCTGAAGCCTCACAGGCAGTGCTAAAGAGCGCACTATATTTCTGGACTTTTCACGCCACCGTAAAATTGCTGGCTGCCAGATGTTTTACCAGCGCTCGTACTTAGTTATACCAAGACTTCATTCACACCTAGTCTGTAATAGTAAATCCTTCCTAGAAGCTATAATTCGCTCACACATTTTCCCCGACACTCCTTTCGTTAACAACGACAAAACAGTGCAATCAATAAAGGTCAAAGCCTGAAGTGGGTTATATGTCGAAAAATCCGATGTCTGGCGTTTTTGAAAATTTGATCATCCAGGCTTATCGCACCAAAATTGATGCGAGTCGAACCAACGACCTGTGGTCTTAATTATTCGATGTTTATGAAAACACAGTTAATTAAGATATAGCCAATTAAGACACGAACCCACGACCCTTGGTGGGAGAAGACAAGTAATAGGAAATACCAACGCATTGTAATGCGAATTTCAAGTAATTTAATTATTGTCTCTAAACCACGCAGGCTTTCGCCAGATTTTATATCAATACATAACCAATGACGTGAAAGATACGTAACCATATGGGGAATAACAGAATGAAGCCTCAATGCAGTGATCGCAGGGGTTCGCCGCGACCGACTGCGCGTCTGCATGCATGTCCGCTCACAATGTTTTGCTTTCACTGTGAGCGCGTTTTGGCACCCTGCCGTGAGCTTTAGGCCGCAGCATATGAATATTTGACAGCACACTAGCAACCATTCTTGTGTGGACGCTATCAGACCTGCTCAAAAATAATTTCGTTATGGAGACTTCGACGCTTACGGCGACTGTGATGTGCCGTCGCGACGATTCTGTCTTCTGTTGTCTTCTAAATTCTTGGACATTTCATATTATTTCTCAAGTTGCGTCGCACTTTATGTTTATCGGTCTTCTCGGCGTGCGATTCCCTCTGCATCTTTTTCGTAATCAAATGCGCATTAATTCACAACACAAACGTGACCATATGCCATGCCTTTCTTTAATGGGCTTCTTACCGCTCCCTTTCCGTTCCGGTGAACTTGCCAGTATCTAGCATCAACAACTTCGTAGACCAAACCGTCATGACATTAGCCGGGCAGCAGGCACGGGCGAGCGTCTCAGTGCGCGTTTTCTGCTACTCACCGAACATCGCGCAGTCTCGTCGCCGTAGCAGAAATCTTTCTCCCGGCTGTGCTTGCTCCATACCGAGTTGTACCCGATGGCTGACTGCCGGTTCTAAGCTTCGCCAGCCAAGCTTCATGGAGCTTCTTATCCTGCGGCTACGTGTGAATAAGGCTGACACCGGGCTCCGTTGCGTACGTCCGGCACTGCGGCGCCGATACCTAATACCGATACCGGTACCGATAAGCCAGCCACTACCTATTATAGTGATTTCAAATGTTGTCAAAGCGACACCCAAGGCGGGAAAGCCTCACCACTTAATCAGAAGCGCAGCGCAGGTGCGACTTTCTTCTTTCGTTTTCAGCTTGCTTCGACGCTTCCGAAGCAGCCGACGCGGCCGCTGTCTCCACGTGATTCCTCATAGCACGTCACGCCGATGGTGGCGCCAGCTTTTCCAGTGGTGGAGCTCACCCCCAATAGCGGCGAGAGAAGAGTGCGCACAAAGGTCCGTCTGCAGATCCTTCTCAAGATACGGCGCGCGCGCCCGTGCACAGTAGGCACTTGTTGGCGTAGTCCAAACCGCTCCTCCCTACTCCATCCCGCACTGCCTCCCCACTTTCATCCCTTTCGCGCGCGACATAGAGCCGCAATCGTCAGTTCACCTTGCGTGCGGTCGCGAAATACGTAGTTGCAGCCGGATCACAACTCCACCTCCCTCCCTCTCTCCAACCCTTGCACAGCGTTTAGTGCGTCGGATGACGGTGCGTTTGCTCTCCGCTTTCCTTTTGGCGTGCGCCAGATTGAGCCGCGAGCGTCGGCTTGCCTCGCGTGCGTTCACTCGCAAGTAGTGAATACGACGCATAGCCACGGTGGGGAGCCCTTGAACTTTATACGGAACATCAGAGCGACGGCAAAAATGCGCCTGAAGCGTCCCTATAATTCCTATTGCAATAAAACTTCCAGTGTCACTTGCATTGGGGAAGCGTTAAGTATCCCCGTGTGGTCAAAGTTATTCCGGAGTCCCTCACTACGGCCTGCCTTATATCAAATCGTGGCTTAGGCACGTAAAACCCGAGAAGTCATTCATTGAATCGTGGACATGTTCGACCTGCCCGAAAACGCAGCCGAATCTACGATGATGACTACTTTGGCCTTTTGAGGCGCAAGGGCTAAGCACGGTCAGACAGTGTTGGGGAAGCTTTACTAGAGTGTCTTAGTTGACCGTTTACAGCACTCTCCGCTTAGCGGAAATGCTAGGACGCTTGTGCGCAACGCTAATGCCGGTAGCCAAACAAAGATCGCTGCCGTCGCTCGATCTGCTTACGAAGCCGACTGAGCGAAGCATGAGAGCGCGTCTACTTCGAATTTTCGGTCGTTTCTCAGCCTATACTCCTCCTCACAAGTGCATTTCAGCACTGCGAAAGGTACGACGTATACACAGCCAATATCCTTCAGCAACGGCATAGAGTTCTAGGTCTAAGTTGCTGACTATTGGCTGCACTAGACAGTTTGATTTTTGCTCGCTCCAAGATATGGCACAGGGATACGTGAAGCATTAAGGCCTTTGCCCATGCAAGTCGTATACCGATAATTACTGTGGCAGTTACTGCCGCTAACTGTAATAGCCATCCTAACCGGCATTACTCATGGAAACATGGCAGCACCCGTACCGTGCCGACCACCCGCTTGGATCCGAATCGTTGCTTCTTACTGGCTCGAAATTCATCATCGCCAAGTCTAACCTCAAGCTGCGGTGAAAGCATTGGGTATGTTTTGTCGTAATTATTGAGATTGGCTCTTTTGTTTTCACGCTGCTAGGACTACAGACAAGGCACCGAACCTTAAAGCTGATTTGATTTCCAGTTAGCAGATGGCGCCACACCATTAGCACTGCTGATGCGTAAATTAATGACCTAGCGAACATTTAGGCCTTTATAGCGTTCCGCATCGTCAACGTTGACGATGCGGAAAGCTATAAAGACCTAAATGTTCACTACGTCTTTAATTTACTACTGCAATCTAGCATGGGACGTGACAACGGTAGCGAGCAAATACTGACGCCGATTAGACGCTGTGCCACAGGTGAACATTTATGATCGTGTTCGCGCTTACTATTTGCTGAGAAGGCTGCAAGGTAAGTGCAGGGGAAATTGGCAGGTGAAGCGAAGCGCTGCTGTCGCATGCATGTAAACAAAGCTTAAATTATGGCGTCGAAATATTTTCTGCGTCAATCCACCGACCATGGAGATTGTATCGACAGGATGCCAAGCAGGCGCTGAGCAGACGACGCGGCGCGGATGAGCAGATCTCGAGGGACTTTCGGCCTTTCCATTGGTTAAGAATTCGTGTACCTTCTACTGTGCTGCAAGGTACTGAGATAGAGTATAGCTCATAGCGCGCCTCGGAAAGACGGGCTTATGAAATGCGAATCTACGAAGTTGCCTGCACTGTCTCTACGCTTGAAATCTGAGGGGTGCATAAGCGGCGCTCAACTAAAACTGTGTAATGAGTTGACAATGGAGCGATGAATTACAAGAAGTAGACGTGACGTGGCCTGTAAATGGGCCTAAAGGACAGTTGCAGTAAAGTGCGCCAAGTGTATCTGTAATATAAAAAATTTAATTATGGGGTTTTATGCGCCAAAATCACTATCTGATTATGAGGTACGCCGCAGTGAGGCACTCCGGAAATTTCACCACGTGGTGTTTTTTAAGGTTCACCTAAATCTAAGTACACGGGTGTTTTCGCATTTCGCCCCCGTCGAAATGCGGCCCCCGTGGCCGGCATTTATACTGCGACCTCGTGCTTAGCAGCCAAACACCATAGCCTCTAAGCAACCACGGCGAGTCGTAATAATGTCATGCCAGTGAATAATGAGGAGTACTATGAACCTGACAGATACATCAGGAAGGAATGATATATCTGAAAATCTGTCAGCCATAAATGTTGGCAAAAAAGGTACACTGCTGGTAATGCTCCTCTGTACAAGCTTCAAGTGAGCGGACCGAAACGGCAGCATTACGAACTTGTATTTTGGAAATCCGTTGAAGAAACCTTGCCATCATAATATTTATACTTGTCTAATAAATCAGTCGGGAAGGTCACCAGCAACAGCGTTACCACAGTCAGTGCAAGTTTCAGTTGTAGAGGGTCTGCTAAAAAGATGGCATGCAGACAGTAAGGCTCGAGATGCCGCGTATCAACGGACGCAAAACAGAAGGAAGGTAACGGTAGTTGCCCATCTGCATGGAGCGGCGCGCAGTCTTAAGAAAATGGCTAGCTGCGTGCACACAAGAGTGTTCTTTACAGCCCAGAAAAACTAAGCGAAATGTGTCGTTTTGAACGGACCCGTACAGTAAGTAACCTGTCGGGTGCTCTAAGCATCATCGTAACACTTTTGCGGGTTGCGTAGAAGCTGTGGTCTACCAACTTCTGTGCCTTGTGGGAGAAAATACATCCTACAAACAGGAACATAACTTAATGGGGGGCTACGAGAACATTGTGTAAACGTGTGCAATAAGCATTACGGTCATTTGTCTGCCCATTGTCATGAATGTGGCTGCACACCGTTGTTTAGGTCCTGCCTAGTTCTTGCAGAGCGCAAAGATAAAGATGTGAGAGTGATAACTGTGGCTCAGGCTATCTGTCGAAGCAGTAAAACGTGTTAATGCCCCTTCTGTTGACTTATCAGATAAGGAAACTGCCTTTTGGGAAGGTTAAATTTGGATGATGTGTCGCCATTGTGCATGGGTTATATAGGTGGTTGTTTCCTGGAAATAAAGTTGTTGAAGTTAGCGCACTGTTAGCACAAGCCCAGGCCAATTATTGTCAGATTTTTATCGTCTAAGCTAAGGGAAACGATTCTTTCTTCCAAAAGTAAGCTAAAGACAACTGGTGTTTCCGTAAGTGAAGATTTTTGTAAGGCAACTTGAGCTGTCAGAACTAAACTGTACGACTTTGGCAAAGAAAGCGGTCAATTTCTCACTGTGAAATGCAACAAGCTATACATCAACAAAAAATGTTATATTTACTCTCCTGATAACGACAGTGTCTGTGAACTTCAATTGGGCAATGTTCCCTGCACTGCTGAATTATCGCCCACTGCTACTAACCACCATTCTGACGCGTCTTTTTCTTAACAGAAATTAGGCACCGGCCACGCAGCCAACCTTGTCGTGATTTCTCTTTTTTATTATCGAATGTGCGAAGTGCAGTTAATAAACGTGACGCTCTAGCATCTATTTTCGATTCATGTGCCGCTGACGTGGTTGTATTGACGGAGAGTTGGTTGACCGATAAAATTCTTAGCGAAGAGCTGTTCCACTGTGACAAGAATTACGTTGTTCACCGTCATGACCGCAACCTAAAATCGGGCGGTGGTGTTTTAATTGCCGTCGCCGATAATATAGTGTCTTATAGGATTCCACTTGCGTCGTCTTTAGAATTGGTTTGTGTGCGTATTGTCATAAACCACCAAAACACATTGCTTTGTGCGTGTTATCGGCCGCCAAGTGCACCATCTACTTTTTGCGATGAACTGCATGACACTCTGAATTTTCTTGTCTCAAAATTTCCACACTCACCGTTATTCCTTCTAGGCGATTTTAATTTCCCAAAAATAAGGTGGACTTCGGCATCGCCCTTTGTTGTCGGTACGTCCACGGAAAGTCAATCTGCCCTTAACTTGTGCCTGAACTTTAATCTTACGCAACTTGTTTCTACGCCAACTAGAGCTGGCACTACTTCATCTAACACTCTAGACTTGATCCTTGTCACTGAACCAAACTTAGTACATTCTTTAACTTGTTTCCCAGGACTAAGCGATCACTGTATTTTGCATTTTTTTTGTAACAGGCCCCGTTAGATGTGAGAAGAACAATGCAAAATTTATTAGAGATTATGCGAGCGGGGATTACACTGCAATTAATAATGAGCTTGCAATATTCATTGATGGCTGTATACCAGAATTTTTCAGCCTTACCGTGGAAGAAAATTGGAACTTGTTTAAAAACAAAGCCACGTCCCTTGTCGCTAAATATGTACCACTGCGCAAACTTTCAAGAAAGAAACGCTCTCCTTGGTTTTCCACGAAACTAACAAGACTGTCAAACAAGAAAAAACGCCTTTTCCACATTGCAAAACGCAGTCAAACATCTACTCGTTAGAATGATTATTCTAGTGCGCTGTATGCTTATCGTACCGCATTAAAAGAAGCGAAGGATGTTTTTTTTTTAATACCTATCTACCTTCACTCCTTTCTACAAATCCGTCAAAATTTTGTAGCACTGTTCAAATAAAAAAGAAGAATATCATATCTCTTACAGACACGAATGGTAACACCATGAGCAATGCAGAATGTTGCAATGTCCTAAATGACACTTTCGCGAAATCTTTTTCTATTTGCTGTGTTGATACAGTGCCGCACATGCGCAAAGAAGATTTTTTTCCCATGGATCCACTTGTTGTCAATTTTGCGGGGATTTTGAAGTTAATTGAAGATTTAAAACTATCGTCTTCCTGTGGTGCCGACGAAATTAATTCTAAATTTTTGAGGAATACTGCTGTCTACTCCTCTATATTTTTTATGTATCTTTTCATCCAATCTATTGAGTGCTCAACTTTGCCCGCAGACTGGAAGGTGGGGAAGGTTGTCCCTCTGTTGAAATCAGGTAACCCGCATTCTCCTCTCAATTACAGACCCATTTCACTTACCAGCGTGCCTTGCAAAATCCTTAAACACGTAATATTTTCCAATCTTGTCTCATTTCTTGAATCCAACTCTTTCTTCACTTCATCTCAGCATGGCTTTCGCAAAAACTACTCCTGCGAAACACAACTAATATCGTTTATACATAACATTTCTTCCTCTTTAGACAAAGGCCAAGTCATTGACTGTATCTTTCTAGATTTTGTGAAAGCGTTTGACAAGGTGTCTCATCACTTACTGCTTCTTAAACTTAGTACTCTTAATATTGACCCTAATATTCTGAAATGGATAGAATGTTTTCTCAACAACCGAACCCAGCTTGTAACAGCTAACAATTCCGCATCCCCGCACTGCGCCGTGAAGTCAGGTGTTCCTCAAGGCTCTGTTTTGGGACCGTTATTATTCCTAATTTATATAAACGACTTACCTGCCGTAGTTAATAGTTCTATTAAACTTTTTGCCGACGATTGCGTTCTATACCGTGAAATAACTAATCAGCATGATAACTTTATGCTTCAGAAAGATCTAGATAACATTTCAAGGTGGTGCTCACAATAGCTAATGTTCTTAAATCCGACTAAATGCAAAATTATGTCCGTCTCACGTCGCTCGATCTCACCAACTCCTTTCGGCTATATTATCGATGAAACCAACCTCGAGCACGTGACTTCCTAGAAATATCTTGGTATCCAGCTAAACAGTAATCTTTCGTGGCATGCGCACATAGAACATATCACGAACAATGCAAACAGATCTCTTGGCTACATTCGCAGGAATTTCTCAAAAGCCCCACCCCATTTGAAGTTACTGCTCTACAAAACACTAATTAGACCGAAGCTAGAGTACGCGTCATCTGTCTGGGACCCTGGTGAAACAACACTAGCAGATACCATTGAGTCAGTTCAGAACAGGTCAGCACGTTTTATCCTTTCTAATTATTCCCGCACATCTAGCGTTTCTTTAATGAAGTCAAACCTTGGCCTTATTAACTTTGCACATTCGAAGAAAAATTTCCCGTCTGTGCCTTTTTCAAACAATCTTTTACCAAAACAGCTCGCTTAAGCAAGACTTCATTTCAGAGCCTTCGTACAAGTCGTCGTGTCTTGATCATCGGTTTAAGGTGTTCATTCCTTTCTGTCGCACAAATGTTTTCTCTGACTCATTTCTGCCGAAAACCAGTGCCGAGTGGAACCGCCTTCCCCCCTCCATCGCCTGCATCGAGGAGGCATGATCTTTCAAGACTGCAATGGCTGATTATGTTTTGAATTTATCACCTTAATACTAACAATTGTTTGAGCATGTATTTTTTATTTATTATTATTGTACCCACCCCCTCTGTAACGCCCTTCTGGGCCCTGAGGGTACCGTAAATAAAAAAATAAATAAATAAATAAATAATTCTGCGAACGCGTCGGCTTCGATGCGACGTGCCATGTGAAGCAATGACAATGCTCAACCCTCTCACAGGTTACAAACAATGGAGCGCAACAACATCTCAAGTAAACACGGCTCGCTGTATGTTGGTGTACTACGCAGACAAAGAGCAGTAGTGCATGCAAAGCTACATTTGGCATCAACTCACTACTCTCGTATTGCACTATACACTAAAGAAATCATACTTTCGCAGTCATAATTACCGCTAATTAACCTCAATCAAAGCAAACAAAGCAGAAAGCTTTGCTTACATCGAATCGCACAGTGGGTGGGATCCGCACAATTTTTTAGACTATGAATTTATATGCTGAAGAATGGCGCTCATTAATGCAATATTCTCATTCGCAGTGAGCAAGAGCGGTTGTCGTGTCGACGGTAGAATTGATTGAAACAGCTTCAATCCCATGGCCACTACATGATTGCCAACTTCCATGGGATCGTAGTCGTCAAAATGGGACACAAGTGACAGAGAAATCGGAAGGTTGACGAACGGCAAGAAAGCAGAAGCTTGCACAAGACCTCAGGAAAATAAATTGGCTTCTTGAGCAGCGTTGTTAGAGGGTCGTGCTACGGTTTCAACATCTATTAAAGATCCCCGAAAGTATGATCCGAGGCCGACAAAAATGCGGACATTTTGGGAAAGGTAAATCCGCTGGAAATCTCAGGACAGCATTAGTTTAAATATAAAAAACGACCGAAAAATAAAAAACCTTAACGTTGACAGGATGCTCAAATCTGGGCACAAAAAAAAAAAAATCGCAGTGCCCTTCCACTCTTTGAAGAAGGATGACCAGCGAAACTGTGTTTCTCTGCGCCTCCGCCGTGGGTCGGCCTGGCATTGCACTATCTCCGGAATCGGCCCACGTATGGGGCGTTTTTTTTTTTTGCTTACCACGGACACGAAAATTTTCTTGGACGGTAGAGGTATACAGCTTCGCTTTAATAAATTGGCTGTTGAAGCAGTTCAGACGAAACGCGATGGTGCGAAATAAGGCGAGAATGTCGGCAGCTGTTGAAGAGAGGTCAAGTAAGTCCTGTGGCCGACGCCAGCGCCTGGCAGGTGTCAGGCGACTGCACGTATAAGCGAGATGCCCGGTTGTCAGTCGTTACAGGGTGATTCGGGTGAGAAATATTCCACACGGACTCCATCACATTTAATGCAGTGCACTGTACGGTGTCATTCTTCGACGGCTGGTACCGATTCTCGGGCAGTGAGGATGGGAAGAAATTGTCTCACGTGCCAACTGTCACCTTCCTCGAACTGCCAACATTCCTTCCCCGTCATAGTTGCTTAGTTTTTTATTGAATTCGGCTGCTAATCACGCGGTCGCGGGATCGAATCCCAGCCACGGCAGCCGTATTTCGATGGACGTTAAATGCGAACACACCCGCGTACTTAGAGTTAGGCGCACGTTAAATAACGCCAAGTGGTCCAAATTATTCAGAAATCGCCCACTACAGCGCGCCTCATAATGAGATCGCGGTTTTGACACGTAAAACTCCATAATTTATTATGTAACATTTTTAAGGATGCCCTTCGCAATCGCACAACTCTTGAATACAAGTAAGTGTCAGTTGTACGCGAGGTCTTTGAGTACGTGAGTAGCCTTTATGGCTTTCTACACCTACCAGTCTACATTGCGACTATATTATGAAGGCGGAACGGCAACATGATAGACCATATGGAGAACATACAAATTCCGCATATATTACTGCACAATAATTTTAAATAGCGCTTTTCCTTCACGCACGTGGATAACAACGACAGGAGACCAATTTGGAAACTACGTGTGCTATATATTGCCACCTGGTGTTTTGAGCCAGCAAAAACGGCGATTGAAGACGACGAAGTCAAGGATCTCGCGCCAGCTGGAAAACCATCCTTCTTGTGTCTGACATTTTCGTATCTGGCTGCTGATACTGCTGCTTACTCTTGCCTTAGCGCGTGACAATATGTCATACCCGAAGGTGCACCTGGGCTGGTGACGTAATATTCCGAGCAGCTTCGGCCATAGCTTGCTAACGGATGACGACACAGAGACAGTTTGCTCAATTCTTGCGTCGTGATTTTTGCCTCAAGGTGCAAAACCAACATATTCATGTATATACCTTAATACTTAAGCACATCTCGATTTGGAGCTTCTGTGGTAGCCCATGAGTGCGAATAGCAAAATCGCTACGGAAATAATCGGGGGCGTCTTAACGAAATAGATAGGTCAAAAGCAAAAGCCGTCCACGACGGCGTCTCTCGTAGACGCTGTGCTTTGTTCGGACGTTAAGAATGCGTGCCCACTGAAGAAAGGCTGCCAAGGAGTGCTTCGATCTGACGGTTACCATAGCTTGTTTACTCTGTAGCATCAAAAAGAAAAAAAAAGGAAAAGAAAGAAAATGGCTGTGGCTTAGCTAAGGTTAAGCCCAGGATGCGAAGCATACTCGCCTTTATTTTAGTTGTTGAACCAGTGTTTAGCCTGGTGAACTGCTGTTGCTTGGCTATATTTGGTTCGGCTAGACGAAGAAACAACTCATGCGTTACTCTGCTTCGCCTTCAAGAGTGGAACGCGACAGCGTTCCCGTCGACCCTCCAAGGGGTGCAAGACAATGGGCTCCGGCGCAGCGACTACGCGCCCAGCATTGGACGCGGTGAGCGTCGAGCAACGCAGCGTTCGGCGCGGCAACGAAATGTGCGCCTGAGCAAGCGACGCACGCCAGAGCCTTAGAAACAGCTCGTTTCTAAGGCAACACCGCATTCACTAGAGGCGCTTTTGTACCGCTTTGAAGCATCGTACTCGTGGCTCAGTGGGGAGACTCGTTCCGGGCACCGCAGTGAACGGACGTGTTATCATGTGCTCCGACGGAGCGGCGTTGGCGGCCGCGAAGGGCCGCGGTAACAGGAATGCTGTTTTTGAAGACGAGGATTATCAGGTGATTTTGCCGCACTTGCCTACCGGTCGAATCGTCCTTAATACTGTTTTTTTACACGCGGACGTCCGTGGAAGACCGTACAAGGTTGAGGATTTCCGCGACGCTCTGGTTCGTCTGGAACTGCTCCCCGAAGTAGTTGCTTTGGGGGCGTATCAGATGAATGACGTGTGGGCGGTCATGATGAAGACGACTGAAGCCACAAAGAAACTGCTTGCTATCCGAAGCATCATTGTCAAAGAACGGCGCTGTATTGTCGTTGACCCCACCAATCAAGGCGTGCGCTTGAAGTTACACTGGATGCTGCCAAACGTGTCAGATGAAGACATCAGACAAGCTCTTGCCCCATACGGAACGGTTACGGACGCGGCGAAAGAACGGTGGCGTGTTCAAGGGATTTTGGACAAGGGCTCAACGACGCGGTCGGTGACCCTGCAGCTTAAGGCAGGTACTACAGTCGACGATATTCCGCACCAACTACGCATAGCAGGGGAGCTCGTCCTTGCCGTCATTCCGGGCCGCGCCCCTCTTTGCCTGCGGTGCCATACAACCGGTCATATTCGCCGGGACTGTCGTGTTCCACGCTGCGAGGTCTGCCGCCGCTTCGGCCATGAACGATCTCAGTGCGTCAAGACATACGCCGTCGTCGCAGGACCAACGAGAAGAGAAGAAGAGGTATCTGAACACCTCATGGATGAGGCTGAAGTTGAAGATATTTCTCCGGTTAAGAGCGACAAGGTTGGCAACGCGGTCACACAGAAGCAGTCTCTCCACCCCAAAAACTTGTGCCCAGACAAGAAAACCAGCGACGAGACTGATACTCGGGAAAAGACTGAAAACGGGGCGCCTGAAAATCAGTTTCGCTACAGAACAGAGTGAAGTCCCCTCGAAGTCGTCGCCTGCCACTACGTGTGCGGAGGCGTCTGCTACGACTGACGTCGACATGTCAGCAGCCACTAGCATGCCTGCGAAGCGGGCACACGAGGAAACGATCGGCGTAACCGGGACATCTGGAGCAACGACATGCAGCGAACCACCTACAAAGGCGGCTCAGCTGCGACGTACACCTTTCAAGCCGAGGCCCAACGTCCAAGTCGAGCGGACACCCGAGACGGGGCCGCCTCCGTAGCGGCTTCGTTTCGGGTAGTGCAACCTAGATATGGCCACTACGCGTGATACCGCCAGCTTGACTGGCGGAACCATGTACTACAGAATGGAGGACACCACTTTATGCATAGTGCATGGGTTGCTCAAGGTAAGCGCTATGCGACCCGATTGTTCTTGCTCATAATGGAGGCCGCAATTAACACCGCGATTCGTATTGCCACGCTAAATGTCCGAGGACTAAGCACGAGGCGGCGGCAATATCAATTGAGTCGTATCTTTCCGGAAAACGATCTCGACATAATCGCAGTTCAGGAAACCAAGATAGCGAGTCAAGAGCAAACGGATCGCATGGTGCAACAATTCGTTCCCCGTTACAATGTATGCGTCTGTCATGCGGCCGGCACATCAGGGGGCTGCGCTATTTTTTTGCGCAATAGCCTAAATATAAGTGTAGAAGCAGTCACAGTGTGTGAAACGGGACGCCTGGTTGTTGTCGATATTACCTTGAATGAAGTTTTATGGCGAGTTATCTGTATTTACGCCCCTAATAGAGAGAGCGAGAGACAGTCTTTTTTTGAACGAGTTGAGGATTATTTAAAGACCGATAAGCTTTTGGTTTTACTTGGCGATTTCAACTGTGTTTGTTTTCCGGAGGATCGCGTGAAAAAACTACCGCTGAATGATCGTAGTGTACTGCTATTGAACAATCTTGTCAGTGAATACAACCTGGAAGACGTCGGCTATGTGTTGTACGATCACAGTGTACCGCGTTTTACTCATTTTCAAGGACTTAGCCATGCTCGGCTAGATAGAGCTTATGTGTCACTGGAACTGGTGCCGTTATGTAAAACGTACGAGAACAAGCAAGTCTCTTTTAGTGACCACAGTTTGGTTGCCTTCGCAATAGGAACAAAAGAACGAAAAACAAACTTCTCGTGGGATTTGTGGAAATTTAACGATAAGCTACTCAACGATGACTGTTTCGTAAATGACATTAAAGAAAAACTTGGACGATTGATTGTAGCTGAAGAGAAATATGTAGTCACCATGTGGGAAGATTTTAAAAATGAATTGAAGATGACTGCTATAGAAAGGGCAACTAAACTGAAACAAGAAGAAAAACGGAAAGAAAAAGCCCTGAGGAGTAAACTCGACTTTCTACTTAATGTAGAAAGCACAGAACCTGGCCAAGTCATGAAGGAAATCAAGAAAATTAAAAGCCAGTTAGAAATCACTGACACAGAGAAGTACCGTGGTGCCATGATAAGATCCCGTGCAGAAAGATTGTGGCAAGGGGAAACACCGAATAAACGTGCGCTAAGTGACGAGAAAGCTTACGCTCGCCGCAGTGATATAAAACAGATAAGCTACAATGACGAAGTAACGAGTCACCGTAGGACCATTGAACGCGCCTTTGTTGAACACTATGGAGACTTGTTTGGCGAAAGAAAAACTGATCTGGGTGGCTTCATAAGCCACTTCCTACACTTTATGCCACGATTGGAAGAAAACGTTAAACAAGGCCTCGAAGCGTCTATAACTGTGCGTGAAGTTGAAGCTGCTATAGAAGAACTAGGCTCAGGAAAGGCACCTGGGCCGGATGGATTAAGCGCAGCCTTCTACAAAACTTTTAAAGCAGAAATAGCACTAATTATGCAGAAATTTTTAGTGCAGTCCTACAAAAACAACCGAATACCCGCGTCATTTCGAACAGCTCAGATGGTCCTGATACCAAAATCTGACGATCCTGTAAAGCGCTTGTCTGTTGCATCGTACCGCCCCATTAGCCTTGCGAACACTGACTATAAAATTTTTATGAAAATACTGGCGAAAAGGTTACAGGGCGTAATAAAACTTTTAGTTGGAACCCACCAAACGTGTGGGCTTAAAGGGCGCACAATAACTACCAATGTACACGTCGCCAGGAGCATTCTAGAATGCGTCGATGCTTTCGAGGGTAAAGATGCAATGTTGCAGCTAGACCTGGAGAAGGCATTTGACCGTGTGGCTCATGATATTCTCTTCGAGATTTTAGAATACACGAACATAGGATCAGTGATTATAGATGGCTTAAAAATGGTATACACAGACTGCAGCACACGGCTGATTATTAACAAGAGTCTCACGAGAAGTGTCAATGTCTGCTCATCTCTGAAACAGGGGTGCCCAATTTCGTCTTTGCTTTTCGCAATATACCTGTAGCCTTTTTGCTTAGCCATTAAAGAGAACCAAAGAATAAGAGGTTTCAAATTACAGCAAAGTGAGGTGAAAGTGCTTTCCTACGCAGACGATCTAGCATTGTTTTGCGATGACTATGACAGTGTCAGCGAAGTGGTAACTCTGGCGAAAACTTATTGTGAAAAAACAGGTAGTGCCATAAACTGGGATAAGTGCATCGGGTTTTGGCATGGCGCGTGGCAAAGCAAACCACGCAGTTTCACAAACATACAGTGGGGGACCATGCCTGTGAAATATCTTGGCGTGCCGCTTGAGCATTACAATGACAGTAAGCAGTTCTGGGAACAGGAAACACAGACGGAGAAGGAAAAAGCGCTGGCATGGCAAGGGCGAAATCTCTCAATGTTCGCGCGCTCCACTGTGTGCAACATTTTTCTGGTTGCAAAAATATGGTACATACTACATGCGCTATTCATGTCGCGAGTGAATGTACAGAAACTGCATCGAGTGTTCGCTGTGTTCATTTGGAACTCAACTTGGGAACGCTGCAGCCGCTCTAATCTGTTCAGATCAGTTCGCAGCGGTGGTCTTGGACTGTCACACCTATTTGTACGCCAGATTGTATCGCGGTTTATGTTCTTGCGGAACCACAGTGATCCATTTTTGCGCACCATGACACAAGTGCGATTAGGTAATCTGTTACCTGACTTCCTTGTTTCGTGTTCAAATGTTAAATCCCCTCCAGTGAAAGGTTTCCTTCAGGAAGTAGTGTTATCTTTCCGTATGCTTAGTTTTCGATTCTCTATAGAATATTTAAGTTCCGTCAAAAGAAAGAAATTGTACCATGATATGATAGACTCATTAATGCCAGTTCCAATGTATAGGTTAGCATACTATGGAGGTTCAGGCGATGATGTTCTCAAAATGGTCAAAAGAATGCCTGTGAAACCATCGGTAAAATCATTCTTCTTCAAACTCCACACAAATACCTTGCCAGTAAAGACTTGGCTGGCCGACAAGGGAATATATGTGCCATGGACCACCGATTGCATAATGTGTAAAAAACCAGAGACTGTCGATCACGTCTTCATTGATTGTTGGGATCCCTTTTTTCATTGGGACATCTTACAACGAACATTAAAGAAAGCATTACCAATAACCCCACGTGGTATCAGGTACTTAGACACAGGCAATAACGATATTCCATATGACCTTATTATGCTGCTGAGCCTCCATAGTATATGGTCCACAAGAATGTCGGTATGTCATGCTGATGTGAATGCCCATTCTGTGCGAGAAAAATTTATTGAAAGTGTCGTCTACATGCGAGAAGTGTACAAAGCCCAGAAAGAACCGCCCGATTGGTCGCCGCTGTTCGATGAGTTGGCTAAATTCAAGCGATTTTAATTTCAGAGAGTCAGCATAAGCTAAGCTGATTCTCTTTTTAACAATGTATCCGCATGGCATTTCTGTAACGAGGAAATAAAGAAAAAAAAATACTCGTGGCTCAGTGGTAGCGTCTCCGTCTCACACTCCGGAGACCCAGGTTCGATTCCCACCCAGCCCATCTTGCAAGTGTTAAGCCAAAGCCACCTAGAAACAAGCGCAGCTGCTTATATACCGCCGCGACGCCGCGAGCGACGGCGCGAGTTGGAGCCCCGTTTCTCCTCTATCGTGACGTCACGGTGTCACGTGGTCAGCCTTGAAGGCGACGCCGCGAGCGAAGGCGCGAGTTGGAGCAACACCCTCTCAATATTATTCAGAGGGTGTTGGTTGGAGCCCCGTTTCTCCTCTGTAGTGACGTCACGGTGTCACGTGGTATGGCATGGGGTCAGTAAAGGTCATTGAAGGCGACACCACCGCGCCTGAGGAGCTGGGTTGAGCTCTAGTAATATGCTTCGCATAAAATAAATAACCGTATCAAAAGCCCAGAATCAATAACCGCTCGTCGCGACTAAACGCTCTTAAGATAAGTCGTTTCAAGGTGACGAGCGTCTACGCTTTATCTAGAACACTGATAACGCCGGCGGGACAAGCGTTGTGGCGAAGTTCAATGCGCAGGGATAGCTTTTAATTATTTTCTTTTTCTTTTGTTGACGTCATCACCGCGTGACCGTGGGATGTTTGAAAAGTTTAAGGTCAGTACGCCACGTGGGGGCACTCACGCGAAGTAAACCCTCGTGTCCAGAAAAGCTGGATACGCAGCAAACGTAGACGTAAGATTCAAAAGGGTAACAAAATGTAATATTACACCTGTATAAGGATCACAAGAAAACCGTGGCTAACCGCAAATGTTACCTCTTTAGAACTGTCATTTGCGTTGCAGACCTGACAAACTTTATTTTAGAAATACTATTTGCCAGGAAAGTCGTTGCACTGCTATCCCAAAGTCAATATTGCAGTGCGAATGCACAAAACAAGGAAAACATGGGACGCACAAAGAGCGTGTGTACGCTTTATGTAATAAGGTCTGTGTTCCCGCTGCCGTACTCACTTACTGAAGGCCACATAACATACCAACATCACAAGCTACTCGACGATTCTGTAACTATCCTGATCAAGAAAAATGCAGGTAGAACTTGTGAAATTATTGAAACGTGTACTGAAACGGTTGCTGGGAACCACGAGCACAGCAAATTCACGAAACATTTTCAATGAATACTTATGATGGTAGAATTGTTTGTACGCATGCTCGTAATCTGAAATTCACATGATTCCAGGTACATTTAACCGCGAACTCTCGCATTGATTTGAGCAAATTAATGCTGTCAACGCTTGGTGTTTAAGGTACAGGTTATGAAAGTAGTAGGCGCATGAGCTCTGATCGAACATCTGCCGTATGGGGCGCTACGATGTGGTGCCGTGTATTCGCACTTGTGGGAGTAATTGAATGCGGCAGTAGCGTGTTGTGTGCACTGCGACGGCACTGCACAAATAACCGAAGGACATTACGCAACTGCGGTCCGGCTTTGCCGCATATTGCTTGCGGTAGGTTTCGCTCATTCCGGTGTACTTTGCTGCGCAGTCATTTCTCAGCACTTTTGCTAGCAGCAACAGCAGAAAACCTCTTGAGCGCACTTCAGCACTAGTTGAAGAGAGATAGAGAAATTAAAAAAATCTTTAATGAGCATAAGGAAGATTTCATTTGCAGGAATGATTCGCTCTTAGTTGAAGGGAGGTTCGCTCTCAGTTGAAGAAGAAAATCTTCGCGATCTGTTGAGAATGGTGCTGTGAAAACGCGAGCAAAATGTCATTCCGCTGCATGCGGTCGAGAACCTACAGCCTCACACCGCTTGCTCAGTAGAGTGGCTTCGAAGCCCCTGCTGTTTTTATCACGTGACAGGGAAATCATCATAATGACAAAACAGTGCAACTGATCATAATTCCAGTGTTAAAGCGGCTGTTCATACCATGGCTTAATCCCGAGCAATAGCTGGCGCGCATGCACAGGCACTGATTCAGGGGCCGAATTCACAGAGCTTTTCGTTCGTAAGTGCTCTTTTTCACTGGTAGGTCGCCTTCGGTAATAATGTGTCCTACATCACTGTTGGCAGGCATGAACGCTTTTAGCGTAGGAACGCTTTGTTACTATGGGCCCAGATCTCTTAGAAAGTACGGAATCGGCGGTTGTCTGCAAGTGAATCCCTCCGGTTATGTCACCGCTCCTTCGTCCGTTCCAGGCATCTTTGTCAAACGGCAACGTCAAAATGTTACTCTGGAACGAATAAATCAAAGAAGATCGCGGCAGGGCGACGTCATTGCCGTAAGCGCCAGCGCCGCTGTTATGGAGCCTAATTGTTGGTAGGATCGAATGAGGAGAGTAAACATTGTGTTCTTTATATCTTCGATCGTTATGTCTTTCACAAACATTTATCCGGTAATATATTCGTTCAAGGCATCGCACTCTTTCCTGCGTCTTTCTCAGGTATCCAAAGAAGTATTTGAGTGCTCCTTTACCGTACCGCGAGTACTCGGATGCTCACTCCACACGTGGGTGGCACCGTATCAGTCTGTACTGATGTGTACTGCACTTTGTACAGCTGAACATTTCCTGAGCAGCATGGTCACTTTTTTACTCTATGGCACGTAACCAATATACAGTGGTTAAAATGCGGTAGCGTAAGCTTACGTAGCAAAATGAAACCACAATTTGCAATGAACTTCATGGACTCACTATTTTGCAAACTGTGGCTGAAGCGCCTGCGGCGATATCTTGCTTGTCGGAAAGGATGAATGCATACTCACTCTCCTTCAATGTGCATCCTCTGCAGTGTTCCTTGTCCAATGCTGCGTATTGAGTGAGAAGAAAGCTTTCAGCGCAACACGCTCGTAGTAAAGAGAATATTACCCTTCACCTTTTCCCTCAATATACTTACCTTGCGATGCTCTTCCTGCAAGCGGTAGGACGTAAAGTAAGAACTTAAATAGAAGACGCAATCCAAGATTCTCACCGATGAAATGTTGCACGTGTACTTATTTGGCATTACCAGTGACCGCCTTTCGCCGATTAACAAATCTTCAATGTTATCACCTAGCTCCTATCTGAGCTTTCTCGAATGTTATCGCTGGTCCTAACAGTTGTTGATGCTGTCGCCGAGTCTTGTCTAAGCGGACTGCGTGCGCTAGGAGAATAGCGTCGAAGGTTATAGAACCTACGATAGCACCAGCGACTACGCTTGAGCGCTCGACAAGTCATGCATGAAAGTCAACGCACTTGACAAATGTAAGACTAGATTTCGACAATCGACAATTGTGTTCGGGGTTATCATAGTGCTGAGCGTTACCTATTTATCGAGGTGCAGGTTCGCCCAGTAAACAGTGAGATCCGTAATTTGCGCCCAGTGTGGTTGCTCACCGTCACTACAACGTCACACTATTGCAGATCCTTGATAGGCCTCTTTGTTTATTGTTCTCGTTGTTCCTTCAGCAAAACTTCTTTCATGGCCTAGTGTGTGGGACGTACTTGTAGCACGAGGACGCAACAAATATACAATCTCATGGAACGGTACGAAGAAGTGCTGAAGTCACGCAGTTCGTTCGCACGCATGATCCGCTAAATATTTAGGAAATAATTGCCACAAAGAGCGCATGCGCGAAAACATGCAGGCTTATAACAACGTTGTATGTAGGTGCGTGATGAGATCTTTCTCTCCAAAGTACGAGTTCATCAAGTGATCGCTTACGCAATGGTTCCCACTGTTTAGTATTAAAGAAACCTTCGAATATCAGTCGTGCGCTTGTGCTTCTGTCTAGCCCTAGAATCTTTATCTCCCAAATCGGGAATCAGAATTGCATGCGTTACAAAGCTAAGTTAGTCTTTTCCTTCTTTCTTATACCAGATGTTTTCACAAGACAAGAATTTTCAAAAACCTTCTGTGGCGCGTGGCACAAATCAACCCACTCAAAGAGGAGGACATTCCTTAGACTGCAAATCATATGCGTGATTCCCTGATCAACAAAACTTAATAAGTGTTAGCTAGTTACATATTAGCTCACAAATTATTCAGATATGTGAATTCTATCGAGTAATTTAATGTCAGACTCACTTAGAACAGCTTTTTCAGCTATTACCACATATGAGACGCGAACTTTAAATATAGCAGCAAAAATGGCAATGTTGCTTCATAGATTTTTTAATAACATGTCTTTTTATGCACTGAAGTTCCAACATTACTGATGCATTTTGTTACTAACTTTGGGAACGCATATCTCTAAACCGCTATCGTTCTAATAATTCGTTCTAAGTGAATATGACTTTCGGAATCACCAGCTGCAAGTCGTAAATAGCAACATGTGTCGTAATCAGTTTAAAAGATAATTAGCGAAATTACATTACTGTACAGTTAAACATTGACTGATTTCTCGTGCACATTAAGTCTGACGCTGAGAGTAGCCTAGCTGAAGAAGTGAATGACGCTACATGCCATGAGTTATTCGTAAAAGATTTATTACCAATGAAAGGAACACCTTGTATGTCCTCATTTTTATTAGCCTTTTGCTTTACTAAGCCTTTGTCTCTTCACGAGACTGACCCGTGGGCATCCGTACAACGTCCACATAAAAATATCGAACTGCCGCGGTGCTCTCAATGGTACACGAAGAACGTGTACCATTCGGTAAATGCGTTTCTGAAAGCGAAGACTGAATGTAGCACGAATGGCTGTCGTAGGCTGCTCTGTGCCAGCAGTACCACTGGCTCTGGCGCTGCATTTGTGGAACGGAAACAGGATACCATGAAAAGCGCCGAATAGACAAATCCTGCATTGTTATCTTCTGTCTGCCCTGGTTGTTTCTTTTTAGCCTCGCTGACTCTTTGCACCTTAAGGTTTGGGCATTATGCAAGGACCCATATGACAGTTTAACACGTGTGGTATGGCCGTACGAAATCTTAAATCGAGATTCAAGTTTGAGTGATGGACGTGGTACTGGTTACGCTAAACATTTCACGACCATCTTACTCAATAAGCAAACTCAATCGGCTCAATTAAGAAAACGGGCAGGTTCAAGACCTACCTGTGTAACAAGCGGCGGGAAATAACAAGCGAGGGCAAACCTCGTTACAAGAAAAAAAAAAGAAGAGAAGACTCAGCAATTACAAAGCAAACTGAAGCCATGTTCGAAACTTGCTGTGTCATAAAGTGGCAGCAGCGGCACGTGATGTTCCTGCAGGCCAGCTTATGAATGCCCGACAGTGGCCTATTGGAGCACTCGAAAGCCGGAAACAGTGTTGTTTCCTCAAGAATAATAATTCTGCGGGAAAGCGTAGTGGACATCTACGTCAGCGCAAAAAAGAAAAAAAAAACATTCATTGGCTGCCTATACAGGCTACTTGGCAGTTGTAATACACAGAGGAGAGCAGTAAACCTATTTCTATTTTCTCGCTTCCGTAAAGCAGGTCTAGTCTGAAGGAAGTTGCGCAGTGATGTCCGGCATTTCTTCGGTGATCTACACCTAAACATGTAGGATGGAAGGTTGAGAAAATGCCATTTTACGCAGTGTCAGCGAAGCCGCTACAGCGGTTTTGTCGCGCACCCAAACAAAAGCTCCCTCCACGCGTCCCGGTGGCCACCGTGGAGCCCAAATGACAGTGCAACATGCTGTACCCGTAGTCCTGCCGGCGCTGCGCGAAACATTTGAGCAGAGCGGTTGACGCCGCTTCAGACGATACTTCCGGCGTTTGCAGCTGCTATTCTAAAGCAGGTGACTCCGTTGTGGGCGAGCTTAGAGAGCATTTCGGTAGTGCGTGTTGGTTCTTTTCTAAGGTTCCTTTCTTAACTTTCTCGTGAACCCTCCAAAAAAATGAAGCTCGGGGTGTGCACTCGTTATCTTCCTTAGCTCTTACAACAATGCTGTATGATGGGCATGTTGGTTACTCTACCTCGGAAAACATGTTCAGCGCCAGCGGTCGAGGAAGGAAGGACGTTGTAAACGACTTCTTTCCATCCTCGCCTGCTGGGGGTAAATATGTTTTTCATCTTTAAGCATGCAAGCTTTATTCGATGCGTCTTTTTCCACTTCTCAACAGCAACATGTGTAGGATAAGCGACCATCAAAAACAAATATTTGGTGGTGAACGCTCATCGTCGCAGTAGTTAAACGATGCCACGCGTGCGATGTCCCAACACTTACCGCTTCTTCGTCAACCTGTGCGAAGAGAACAAGCAACGCGGCGCGAGTGTCAGTGAAAGGGAGCGAACGCTTTTTGAAACCAGTTACGTAAATATTTATGTGTGCGGTAGCGTAAGATGGTGATATAAGATTCGGCGGGACAACTGTTTTAGAGTAATAGCAGCGCCATCTTATCGAGGTTCAGAGGTCAATAATAACGACAGATTTTTCTGCCTTGCTCATTTATTGCTCATGAGAGCAGCGACTAAAGGCTCTTAGACGTAATTCGCCTCTCGTGAACTTAATCCTTGGTTTCTGTTTTTAATCTACAAGCGAAGTTTCACGGCTTCCTTTTGGTTAATCAATCATGAGGCTGGTGTTCCCACCAGGTCGTAAACTGTGCTCGCTCACCAAGACATTTGTTTGGCAATATGTACTCTCGCCGATGGAACAAAGCATCAACACTGCGTTGGCAATTAGGCAAAACGAACGCTCCAGAGGTGAATTCGTGAACCCACGATAGCAGTGACCGGACTGAAACGTTGTGTTCAGTGGCGCTACAAAGTCTGAGTTGACGATCCATGTACTGCGAACGTGCGTTTTCTTTATCTGTGACCTTGTTCATCTGCTCGTATGAACAGCACGCGCACATGAGCCACTGCGAGAACGCGAAGTTCCGCCTCATCTGTCGCTGCGAGATCCAGTAACATGGACCAAAATTCAGTTCTGAACCAAATGTCTGCCCCATAATAACCCAAGGGTAGCACTTTATAGAAAGCTTTAGCTCGGGGCAGAATAAATTTTATTAGGCTACCCCTTGATCTTTCTGAATGAAGTTCCCTGCTTCTGAGCGAAAAAAAAAATGAAATTGTAGCAACTCTAAAACCCAGAGTGTCCATCCGGCCCTCAAGTTTTTCGAAATACCAACACTCTAAAAACATAACAGATATAAAAGCGCAAAGTTTACAAATCCGTAACTCTGCACAAAAAGTGAATATTGCAATTCTACAAAGTGTATCTGTTAGAATACCTAAAGCGGACAAATTTCAGACGAGGTTGCTGCTTGCCTGAAATTGTTACAAAAACCTTACGGAGGTTTTGAAAAAGTACTGCCCAGAAATTAGAGGTCGATTTTAGAGCGCTGTATCAGACAATAATTTTTTCCCTTTCAAATCTCTTATGATGTGCCTGTTTACAAAACTGCGATATCTTTATTTATTACGAAGTTACACATATTTCAACTTTGTGTTTCTTATTTTTTTCGTCATTTAACAACATTCAGTAATTTTTCTCCTAAATACACAGCACAAATTTAAATACGCTTACTGCGCTCAGTACATGTGAACGTCAACTTTAAATACAAAACAATCTCATCAAATGCGGTGCACTGGCTGCGAGAACAATTAATTCGTTCCCATGTATTTACACACAAGCTTCCGAGATAAAGCTTCCTCTTAAGCGTGATTACGAAACTGCAGCGAAGAGAAACGACAACGCGCTAGAATTAAACAAGCGGATTAAAAGCGCAGTGCAAGTTGGGAAACGCTGATGTTTGGCGTTGTTGACAAGCCACATTATTAAAAAGAATGCGCACGCTAAACAGAGGGCACTAATCAGAGAAGCACTCGCTCACTTCTTGTGTGTCCTCTATAGAAAATTTCTGAGCGCTGTGGAAGCACCAGGCGCATAGACGAATCTACCGTAGTCCATTGTTACTGGCGAGAAGAATACGCGACACACTGGACCTGCACATCGCCTCCACGATCATTCGCAGATTGACAAAACCAGGGTTCAATAACCACGCCATCGTCCATGAGTGCCGTCACAACCTAGAATCTGGAAGGTAGCCTTCCAGTGCAGTGTGCGCGAGACGTCGAGACACGGGGATCGACAGGGTGGGAAGAGGCATACAGCGATCAATTAACACCGGAAACCGGTGGACCGCGCAATGGCCCGCGTTACTAAGTGGGATGGTCAGTCAGCTCACTTTGACAGTCACAAAAAATGTAGGAATAACGCTTCGCATGTCTTGAACATGCTAAATGACCACGTCGCATGGCGCGGCAGCTTTTCCATTCTTTATCATAGACTAGATTTCTTATAGTATCGTATACCGAGAGTGAGAATCGCGCCTACGGTCTCGACGCCAGTTGTTTCCATCTGGCGGGGACTGTGGGACAAGGTAGAAAATGGCTGTACTTGGAGGGCGTGCTCGCTGTTGTGATATTTTTGGGCCACTTCTTATCGCACCTGATAAGCTGTCTGTTTTATGCGTATTGTGATAAGGGGGATATTGTGAAAGCGGAACAGGAGTTATTTGTTCGGCCACACTGCGCCGTCGTTGGCTGCAGCAACAACAAGCGAAAAAGCACGCGGCTCAAGCAACAGCCTTGCTACCCACACGGGGGCTCGAGAGGCTTGCGCTTGTGTGAAACAGCATTGAGTATTGGCTTTACACAGAAACGACTTCGTGCCCAGCATACTTGCCCGTGTGGGTACTCGTTTTGCTGCCACCGTAAGCTACACCTTCGTATACGCTACGCGCCTGTGATAGTAGTGCTGTCTATGCCGGTTCGGAGTATATATATTGGCTCTGCTGCATTGTCATTCAGAATGGCAAAGCCGCGGAAGTCAACGCGTGCCCAAAACTGCGTTTTGGATACAAAAGTATGGCGAACTGAAAGTGGCCGGGTGCGCATGTCGCCTGCGTAGCTTCCGCTGTGGTTGTTCCGTATAACGGCAAATAAACGAGACTGCCCGGAACTTGGTGTTTTTCGTGTCCTGCGTTTTGCATGTCTATGAATGATTCAGATTCAAGTATTTATGACCGTCAGAACAGAAAGCAGCATATGCGCACGCGTGAATGCCTCCCTTCCTTTTTCTTTTCTTTAGCGCAAAGTAGGGGCGCTTTTACCGCTTTAACTGACTTAATCGTGTGTTGCTTACACTCAAGTAAACGATTATCATATTTACATGTTAACAGAACTGGTGTCTTCGTCCGCAATCTTAGAGAAGGGTACGCAAATGAATGTGTGTGCTCTGTGGATTGGCACGGAAAAATTATTAAAGCGCCTGTAACTGGCAGCACAGGTTATTTAAAGCGTTATGCTTCTCGCTCCCGCACACTGCATGCACTGGCCCACTAGTTGGTTCTGTGGCTGAATGTGTTGGTTTTCAGTGCGAATGCGCCCTATGTAGGCCACGCTGATCGACTTGCTTCGTGTGAAAATCTCAGTGAACACGTAGGCGCTACAGCTTTCCTGTGACTGCGTGCAGCGTGCAAAAACAGAAAGATACTTCATTGTACATATCTCGATCGTGGTTTTCTAAGAGCATACCACGATCGAGATGATAAAACAAGATAAATATGTAGCACAATGTGTGACCGTTGCCCGCGGCAGAAACAGGTTATTCGCTCTTTTAAAAACATATCACAGCGTGCTAGTTGTCGTCTATAGTTCCTTCATGCCCTTGTTCTGGCACAAAAAAAAAGAGAAAAAAAAGCGAAAGACAAAGGTTCATAGATGCGCACAACACGCAGAGAAAAGCTTGGCCACTAGCACGGAGTTACGACTGCAGTGAAGTAGACGACGTTACAGCTCCATTGAAGCAGAAAAGGAAGCAGGGTGCTTCATTAAATTATTTCCCTGATGTGATTCTGTCATCTGAAGTGTGATCGCGTTAAAGCAGACACATCTACCGTCCTCCAGAGACGACAAAACGGCTGTAGCGCTTTCGAAAACTGTCATCGCAGGCGACTAACAACCGGAAACGCGCTGTGGCCCTTCATCGCCCCCGCCGCTCCCCCTGTCGCCAGCATGAAGGAAAAACCATAGAATTTCATGCAATAATTACTACACGGAACTCTGACGCTGCGATCGTTGAGCCATCATGATGGTAACTACCCTCTCACTCTCTGGGGCCTTGTGCGCGGTGACTTTTGGGTAGGATTCAGCTCACAGGATGCTAGACGATACGAAATTTTTTGGTACGTGGTAACCCTTAGTGGCGCTTGCCGTGGCAAGCATGGAGGCAAGTACAAGTATTACTGGTGATTTTCTGCAACTGCAGGCGTCTTTCTTGGCCTCAAATGCAGTGCCTTTAAACGTGGAGAAAGACGGGGGCACCTGACCCATGACGGCAGAACTTTCAAAACGACACTTGCACTTACCACCAAATGTAGTGGAATTTCCAGTACTCTCGCCCCGAAACGAGTCCAGAATGCCGTCTGAAACGCGTCCGAAACCCGTCCAGGTCTTCTTTCGTCAAATCACCTGTTTTGCACCATAATCTGCTGTGCGTATTCTCTGGCTAATGTGTGTCCCGTTGGCTTGCACATATTGACACCAATGTGTGGGGCTCCCGCACCGCAGGATGGCACGCGCAAAGGTCGGCGCCACGAAAGACGACGAAGGGCGTAAGCTGCACGCTCCTCTTCTGGCCCGCCATTAAAGAGAAACATCTACTTTGTAAGACTCCATCTTCAATCTACGTTACAAATATATAGGAAGAGAGAAGATGTGTTGAGATACATTTTTTTTGCGTTTTTGCTTAGAAAAAGATTCTGCTGCGCGTCTTTTGTTGTGAGAAATAAACAGCATTCGCTTGCACTCTGAACGCCGCAGTCGTCGCCATTTATAGAGATTTACTTGCACTATTTTGTAAGATTGTGTAGTGCGACGTCGTTAGGCTGGTTGAGACGGGCCTTTTGCGTTCTCGTCCGTCTGGTATTGAGAGGCCCAAGGCTTTAAGAACGACAGCGTCAACTGGGATGGTCTCTTTTAACAATGGGCCGCCACGGCCTTAAATATGTTCGAGGTCCCCGGCTCGCCATTGCATCCTTGCGCATAAGAAGTGATGAATTTTTTTCACCCTGGAAAGCAGTCGCTGTGGACTGTGGATGCTCGCTTGATCGCCTGTGCATGCTTGCGGGGGCGAAAGAAATCATTGTTTGCCAGAAGACTTCCACAAACGCGACGAGTAGCCCTCGGCAGGGTGGCTAGGTTGCCTGCACAAGTTAGTAGGACGAAACCTTTCCTTGTTTCTTCGAAACCACTCCAAAACGCGACCCCTTGAGGTGGTCCACGGTTTCTTGGGCGCAATACCGGTTAGTCGAGGCCTTCACTCGCTGCAGTGTTGGCACCTGTCCGCTGCTTAAGTTGCGAGTCAAGTCTAGGTGACGTGAGATGGTTCGGTGCATTAAGTGACTGACGTAACCCAGACTCGACTGAATCACACGCTTGAATTTTCACTAACCTCGGCGTGCGCGTTTGTGATGCCTAACATGTGCGCCTATTTCGAAAGCCCCGCAGCAGGTGAAACCAAAGGGGGCCAAGTAGAATGTGCCGGTTGTTTGTAATATGACTAGGGCCGACTTCTAGTTTTATTTTTGTTGACTAGGGTTCGATATTGTCACGTGACGCTCCCTCCTATTGCATTCATTCCTCCATGGACCTAAGGCAGCGCTCACATCATCGTCATAAGAGAAAACGTGGCATCCACCTAGAAGCGCTGACGATTCTGTATAGCAATGAGTGAGATGAGCACAGCGACTCGGTGGCGAAGCCGTACCTAGAGCTTTTTCTGAATGGCCTATGGGCGCCTGGTTGAAACGAGCAGACGAGCACTGCAGCAAGTGAAAAACATGAAACGGCCGAACCAACACAATATGAGGTTATCCAGCCCATGGAACACATGCCACACCCTCAAAGCGCAGTGATCAGCTCGGTTACTGCTGCCGTCATGTTGTAACTTTTGCTCGTGACACAACATCGCAATGATAAATGTTGTCTGAGCACACGTAGATTAAGGAAGGTATATGACGGCGTATGCGACTGTCTAATTTGGTAGGCCTCATGCGCGCACCTGAACCTGGGCAATAAACGGAAAGCACGTCGTCTTGCCACCGATATGTCATCGCGAGAAAGCGTGTCTAGAACCTAAATAAAATGGTGATGCAACCTTCTTTGGCGAAACATTTCCCGAAATAGTTATTATCATTCTGTGAAACTGCACACACATGTCTACTGGCAAGAACGATACGTCACGCGGGTACGCACGTCTCGTTTGTGACAGAAGTACCGGGCCCACAGTGTTGAAGAAAGGAAAGGCAACCAAGATAGACGATAATTGACAAAAAGGGCAAAAAATTTTGTTGGAGTGTAAAGCAACACGTCCCTGGCTACCTTTGCTATTACTGAGCTCAAAAAATTCGAAAAGCTTAGTCATTATCATGCTATACATGCGAAGATTTGCAAACATTCAAAGAAAGTCAAGAGAAAAACCGAGCACAAAGAAAGAAACATAATCGAAGGCAATTCGCAAGATCGAAACTCAACATGAGGGCTATGCTTATGGATATGAAAGACGTTATTACCTACTACTCGGACCACCTATTGCTATTGTCTTCGAGTTCCTTACTGAAATAAACGCAGGAGCTGAGAAGATCGCGTTATATAGACTTAGCTTCCTTAATATTGCCACAAAAATGCGAACATGTACAGAATGCTACCTCGGAAAACCGCTCTCAGTTAATTTCCGCTATCGATTTTAACTCAGCCTTCTGCGCTACACTCTGTTGAACCGGAGGCCTCTGTTATTGGTCGGCTTTACTTTCTTATTCATTTCAACGACTTGCCACAGTGTGCTTCTTCCAAGTCTCGTTTGTTCGCTTGCGATTGCGTAGTATTTTGTGATATATCTTCCGACGATCACGTGATAGTGCTTCAATGTGATCTTAACGGTGTTTCCTCGTGGTGTGAACCATGGCTAATGGAATTAAATATTACTAAATGAAAATAACGTATGTCGCTAGAGAAACAAACTAACTATTCCCCTATGCAGTCTGAACAGCTTCGCGTCAGAAAATGTGTCCTCATATAAGTATCTCGGTGTCTACGTTGTGCCCAACACTTCTTCGAACACTCAGATTCAATATGCTACTAACAACGCTAACCACTTCTGGGATACATAAGGCGTAACTTTTCCAGATCACCTTCTACGCTTAGGCCCTATACCAAAGAAATCTCGGAACTAAACCTGACTATTCTGCATTAGTAAGGGTGGCATGGCCGACACGTTTAGCGCATTCATTTGAAATGGCTCTGATTCGACTCATACGACCTAGTTACGACCGTACCACTAGTATAAAGCCAAATAAAATTATCTCTTAACCTAACAAACCTAACAACTCGCCGCAAAACATCTCGATCAGGGCTTTTTCATAGGTTGTATCGTAACCATGATCTGCACGAAGTAATTCTTCCTGCCTAATAGCCATCGAGGACTTGACTGCCTTCATAAAGCTGGCGTTCCACATTGCAGGACGACATGATTTGCAAATTCAGATATGCTACGTACGTCCAAGGAGCGGAATTGCCTTCCCGCATTAGCAGTCGCCATTGAAAATGAAGACGTATTCATGAAAGTATTACCTAACATTGTATGACAATAAAACCAATTTTTGTAACATGATTTCCTAATAGAGTATCTTTTGAATTTATGCAACTATTGTTTGCAACCACTCACCTCTGTGAAGTATTATGATCATGAGGGTATCTTAAGAAAAAAAAGTTATACCTCTGAGTCCTGAAGGCAGTTTAGAGACAAAATCGACTTTAATGGTAGATCCTATTACTCATATATTACAGACGCAAAAAAACACATTCTTTGTTTAGATGCTTCTGTTAGATGGCAGGAGCACAACCTCTGTGTACGTAGACAAAGTAATCAACTCCTCACTTTTCTCGTGGTAAAAAGTGCTTCTCTTTTCATGGGCACTGATATGAGGATGCAACATCGTGCGGCGGTTTGCCACGTTCACGCTGCATCCTGTATTTTCGTCTTATTTCACTGTAATTCGGACGATACAACAGCCAATGTCGAATTAGTGCCATTTTTGCTGACATGTGGCTGCACCAGTATAATTAAACCAGACTAAAACACTTCCAGGCGCATTCAGCATTATGTTAGGCGCGATACATTAGCTTATTGCTTCCTAGAATAATGTGACAATACTGTGCGCAAGGAAGGATATGGTATTGCTTAAACAAATGTATTAACTCAAACGTTTCTACTAATCGCTGCAAATTAATGCGCTGAATTTTTTTCTTTCAAAGAGAGGTCACTACATCAATAATTCAACCAAAGCCTGATTGCGATGAATGTCCATAGTCTATTTTTTGCATGAGAATAGCGTATTTAGTGGGTACTCATATGCTGCAATTCAAAACCGCGAGCCACAAAAACGTGCACACGATGCCCGCGCTCAATGGGTGTCACTAAGTTGCGCTGAGTATTACTGCTGCCTCAGAGCAGCAGTTCTCTAGCATAGGTAGGATACATTCAACGAGTTCTGTATGTCTCTACTTTAGAACTCGATCGAAAACGTCACACCGCAGTCTCTGTATTCACTACATTGCACACACTTTGGAAAATGCAATTAGACGTGGTAAGATAAAAGAAACTTCAGGCGTTCGCTCTTTCTGCGAGTGCTTAGTGAAACACGCAAAATAGCAATGTTGATAAACCAGGTGCCTTGTTCAGCTCACCATTTTGGCAGGGCCTTCCCATCCTTCAACGCGCTGTTCGGATACAACATAGATGATGTCCTGCGCACATCACATGCAAGAAGTCAAGCGACTTCGAGAAAATAATAGGTTCAAGCAGAAATTCATGGAGTGCTCACTTGCCTTGCATAGAGAGCCTGACGAGCTCGAAACCAAAGCTAGTCACAATCAGTAGTCACTCACTCTCACTGACTCACCAATATTATTTTGGTATTTGGGCTCACCCGCACTTCCACTAACATGCACTTACAAGCACCGGCACTCACTGACGCTCATAATGAATTCCACTAATACTAGCAACACCCTTTGCTGGGCTAGTTGGCGCGTTGTCAGGGTCGAAAGTAGCGGAAGAAGTTAATAAAAAGTGCGAGAAGACAGAGACAGAGTGCTACTTCCCTAGTGGATCTTTATTGGACAATATATATATATATATATATATATATATATATATATATATATATATATATAAGAGGCGTGGCCGATGAATATATATATATATAAACACGTGTCAACAGCGCATGCTGATTCACAACATTATGTATATATTGTGCACGCAATAATCTCATCTCATCTTCCTCATTTGTACATATCATCATCATAAGTCTACATATCATCACCAGAGCCGCGACTTCTTTGTCGTGGTGGCGCAGAATCTTCGAGAATAAAGAATTTCCTCAGAAGTCCTAGAGGATGCTGCTCGTCCCGAAGTCTTCTCATCGTTTTTCCCTGGAGGTGCGCTCGGGCCGTCGCACCACCCCACCGTGTGCTGCAATGTCCAGTCCAAGGCAACCCTGCACAACTAACCGTCTATGCCCAGTCTTCCATCTAGACAATCAACAGCTGTCAGCGTGACCTCCAAGTATTCGCTGACTTAGGTGCTGAAGACGCCGAAGATTGGCTCCAGAACTACGATCGAGTCAGTGACTGCAGTAGGGGGAGCACTCTCCTAAACAACGCATTGTTGCTTTCTACCTCTATGGTGTCGTTAAAACTTGGCTATTGAACCATGAGCGCGACTTTTCAGACTGCACCACTTTCAGGCAGAAGCTTCGTGCTATCGTTGGCGTTACGGCTATCCCCACTGAAATCGCGAAATAGAAGCTCCACCAGCGTGTTCAATATTCCGGAGAATCGTGCACGACATGCACTGCAGATGTCCTCGCCCTGTGCAAGCGTGTGAACTCCAATATGCCCGAAGGCAACCACATTCGTCAGATCATCAAGGAAATCAAAACTATTGGCTGCAACGCCCCGGTTATACAGAACCCTACAACCGTGCCAGATGTCACAATCATGTGCCAGCGCTTTGAGGAACTGCATTGCCTTCACGTTCGCACAGATACGCATGACGGTCAGTCTCCCTGAGGCTACGCGACTGCGCACTATGATCCGTACGATCATACGTGAGGAACACCACGCGGAATGCTCTTCCTGTGCTTCTGGCACCGTCACCTCCCCTTTTGCGACAGGCTTGCGCGCACTCATTAAAAAGCTCCCGTCTACTCTCAGCGCCATGTGTTTTGACGTGGCCGGTGCTCCTACTGTAACTACATATGCCGATACCGCCACGATGTCTCTACTCACGACTACGCCTACGACCACACCATCTGCACAAAAACCCGTCGCTTGAATATCGGCGTAGGTTCGCGCTCAACCTTCCTACTCTGCTTGGCGTCCCACCCGTCCTCTTTGTTGTTACTGCGGGTATCGAGGGCACATTTCCCGGTTCTGCCGCCGGCATGAACAGGACTAGAGGCGCGGTTACACTACTCAAGAACGCTCCACTATCCATCTACCTAAGCCTTACGAGCGCATGAAAAAGTCGCCTTCTTTCCACCATTCACCGTCTGCCCCGTACACAGCCGATATGCCTCCCACCTACCGTTCATCTAGGTGCCGCTCACCTTCCCCACGCCGTCGCTGAGTGTGCCACCTCGGCTTGCCTTACAGGCCCCTGACCTCCACTCGGAAAACTCCATGTTGGAGTTATAACTATAAGGGGAAACTGCATCCATCGGACAGCCTATAATTCATCCAGAGAGCCCGTCGAATCTATTATTAGTGCCTGTGGAAGGCGTTCGTATCGAAGCTCTTATTCACATTTGTGCCCGCTCTTATTGACACTGGTGCCGCCATTTCTATCATTCCCGCTCATTTATGTTCGGGACTATAAAAAAAAAGGCGCCATACGGTGGCGGCAAAAGATGCTAGAATTCAACCACTCGCGCAATGTACAGTACGTGCCTCTATCGATGGTGTCCTTTATCAGATAGTCTTTGCGGTGCCGCGTGAGTGTACCAACCAACTTTTTGGGGGTTAGGACTTCTTGTCGACCGCCTCCGTGTTTATCAGTTGTGGCCAGCGCCTCCTTTCCCTGACCGACATCAGTCAGCAATGCCATTCTACAGATGATGCGCATAACCGTTTCGTACTAGCCACAGCTTATATGTTTTGGCCGTGTAGAGAATAAATCAACGCCGTTCTTACCGCCGAGATTGTACACGGCGACGTGTTCATTCACCCTCATGGACGCATTTCATCTAGAAACATTGCGGTCGCTCTCAGCCTCCTTCGGTTCACTGATGGGTGCGCAGTGGTTACTGCATTGAATGCTACTCGCGATCCCCAATTGTTGCCGCATGGATCAACTATTACATGCGCTGTTATTATTCAACGCGTTGTCCTCGTTCCTCTGACTGTTGCACCGATGGAGTCAACTTTGCCTCATCTCGACTCTTCTTACTCTCTTCTGACAAGTTCCATCAGCCCAGACTGTTCCCTTACTCAAACTCGAGCTCGACTGCATTGGTTGAAAAACCACGGTGTTCGGCGTCCATGCACCCGTCCTCGGTAAGACGCATATCGCCCCTCATCGCATTCACACCAATGGCTCCCGCTTCATTCACCGCTGTCCACATAGAGTCTCTCTTACCGAGCGCAAAGTTATCAAAAAAAATTCTGTGCAACAACCTCGCGCGGAATATAAGACTGCTCTCTGGTCTACTGCAGTGTTTCTTGTACAGAAAATAAGGGCTCAGTAAGCTTTTTCATCGGCTACAGCGTCCTCAACAAAATAACATGAAAACACATCTATCCTCTGTCACGAATTGATTACGCATCGGACTCGCTGCTGGGCGCTCAGTACTTCTTAAGTCTTGATCTTCGATGTGGCTACTGGCAAATATCAATGTACGAGTTCGACAAGGAGAAGACAGCATTTGCCACGGCGGACGGGCTATACGAATTGAAACTCTTGCCTTTCGGACTCTGCAACACGACTGCCACATTCGAGCGCATGACAGACAGTGTCGTACGTGGTCTCAATGGAAGGCCTATCTGTGCTCTCTTGACGGTATAGTTGTCTTTCCTTTAAGATCCTCACATCTCGAGCACCTTGATGAAGTTTTACCTGTCTTGCAAAGGCTGGACTGCAGCTCAACGTAAAGAAAATTCCACTTCGTGAGCAAAACCGTCAAGCTTCTGGGACACTTAGTTGGTAAAGAAGGGATACGGCCGGACCTATGGAAGATTACTGCAGTTCTCAACTTTCCCAAGCCAGAACGCAAAAAAAGACTATCTCAGTTTTACCAGCCTCGCCTCCTACTTCCGCCGATTTAAACGCAACTTCGCAACGCTTGCATCTCCGCTCCACCAACTTCTTGGAGCTGCCGTACCCTCTGTTTAGACAGAGGACTGCGAAAAAGCTTTCAAGCTCTAAAGCGTGCCCTCACGTCCGAGCCGGTGCTATGCCATTGTGACACGGCTGCACCTACCATCGTCCACACGGACGCTAGTGGTCATGGCATACGCGCTGTTCTACTGCAACGTGACCATACCTCTCGAGAGCGAGTCATTGCCTATGCCAGTGGAACGCAGAGAAAAATTATATAATTACTCACTGTTGTTTTGGCTGTGCGAAAATTTCGCCCGTATTTACACGGCCGCCGATTCAGATCGTTGCAGGCCATCACGCGTTGTGGTGGCTCTCTTTTCTGAAGAAATTATCGGGTCGTCTTGGACGTTGGGTGCTTCGCTTACAAAAGTACGACTTCGGCATAATTTACAGTTCTAGAAAGAAGCAGCATGAAGCCAACGCTATCTCCCATATCCCGCTTCCGATCTCGCATCGTCCACTCACGCCTCCCCAAAACGCCCGTTTCGCGAGTCATCTTCATCCCCTTTACAAATAGCAACACCTGAATGGCCAGGCGCTGACTGCCATGACCTATAGTCTCGGACTATTCATGGCCGCCTCTGCAGTTCCTCCTCGTCCCCAAACTTCTGTCTGCGTCAACAACTTGACCACTTCAAGTTGTACAACGGGGCCCTGTGCCGCTAGATTTATCATTTCTTATGGAAACAAATGGGTCCCCACATTCCCCGTTCTCTGCAAGGCGATGCTCTGCAAGCTTTTCACGACGATACAACGGCAGGTCATCTTGGAGATCACAGGACTTACAACAGGATCCGAAGCCGGTTCTCTTGCTCTGGCCGCTTCTCCGCCGTCGCCAAAGTATATCGCCTCTTGTGTGCCTCGTGAAGGCCTCAAACGCCCCACGTCTGCTACCGCTGGGCCCCTGCAGCCATTCATTGTCGTGCCTCTCCGTTTAAGCCTTCAGAATAGACGTATACGGAATTCTTCCTCTGACCGCCAACATAATAGCTCGATTGTGACAGCTGTTGATCATCTCACTCGATATGCTGAGACAGCTTCCCTACATTCTGGCACAGCTTCTGAAGTTGCGCACATTTTTCCTGCGAAGTATCTTTTTAGCCAAGGAGAACCACAGGTTCTCCTCAGCGACCACGGAAACGACTTCCTCTGCCATTCTTTTTAAACACGAGCTACCAGCACTTTCGTAAGACAACTTCCAGGTACCGTCCACAGAAAAATCGCTTGACTTGCCCAAGCGCTTTCATAGTGCAATCTTCGACATAACCTCAGTGTACGTACATCAGCCCGGACCACACGCACTGGGATGCAATCCCACCATTCGTGACTATTGCCTACGATACTCCACCTCAACGTACCACCAGCTCGCCCCCATTCTTCCTTGTCTATGACCGCTCACCAACTTTTGCTCTTGATGCATCTTTCTTCTGGGCTTCTATCTCCTCGGCAGTGCCTTGTAGAGAACAATTTGTTTCCCGCCTGGCCCACTGCTGCTACCTCACCCGCATTTCCACCGACATCTCCCAATCTGCTTGCAAGCACAGCTACGAGTCCATTCACCGCAGTGTGATTTTCTGCCCTGGCGACGAAGTATTACTCTGGGCACCTGTAGGTTTCCCCAGTTCACATGACAAATTTCACAGTCGTTTTCTTGGACCCTACTACACTGTTGAACAGGCGCGAACAGGCATCTCATCTTCCTCATCTGTACATAGCATCATCAGAGTCGCGACTGGTCCGTTGTCGTGCGCGGAATCTTCGAGAATAAAGTGCACGAGGATATATATATATATATATATATATATATAATACAATATGTGTGTGTGTGTGTGTATGTGTGTACCCACCACACAGAGCGCGAATTCATAGACATCAAAATGAACCCAAGATTGAAATTCACATTCCATAAAGATATCCGCCAAGTGGCCCTCTGTCCTCTCACTTTTTTTTCCTCACTTTTCTCGCTACTTTCCTTCCTGTCCGCTCCCTTTCATAGGCACTCACTCATGTTAGTACTCAGACCTAGTTGCCCAGAGGTGCATTTACTCGTGCTCCTACTCCCGTCAACTCTGTAACGCTCAAAAAGGTCATGCTGCACAATTCACTAGCCATCGTCCCGGATAGCTCACGTCCCCTTCATATCGCCAACAGTCACCCACTCGTGCTCGCGACTGTGAAAAGAGTGTGTATCCCTATGAGTGCGCACTTCAACCTGTGCACCAAACACACTGCGCCAGAAGTGCAAGACATGAGGTTCGCCAGACGCCTGATTTTCTCTCGGTGGGCGTCCATTCGGCGTATTTATTGATTAGGATTTTATCTACATGAAGAAGACCCATCAGGGAACATCGTCGTCACATTTCAGGTACGTGGTTTTGAACTGTACTTCTCGGCAACCTTCGTTATATCAATGGCGGACGAACTGATGTTAGCAAGCGTCCACTAATGTGTATGAGTGTCATTATCCCTGTTTACACAACTTCCATCCCTAATGGGCCTTAAGCTTTCTTATCACGTAGCTGAAATTAGTGGAAAGTATTTCACAACAGCCTCTTTGATATACAAATCAAATACCAATTATTTGCAATCGTTTTTGGTGAAGTTAACTTTTTTATAATTTCGCTGCCAATTCAGTTAAGCAGCGGGAGCGGTTGCACACCGAGAGAGTGAGCCAGGTGTCCCGCGCGCCTAATTCCTTGAATGAAACAGTGCAGAAATACTTCTTGAGCAGTAATAACATATTTAATTGGGAACTTATGTCCATACAAGTAATGATAAGAATTCTATAAATAAAAAGGACAGCGTTGAAGAAAGGTCGCACTAACGACGGTGTAATATTCCACAGACAATCACCGAGCCATGCTTTCAAACTAGCCTGGCTCTGCCGAAACTCCGTAACAGCGCTTGCTTGTGTGGATCGAGTTTTAGCTACTCTCCGTCTCCTGAAAGAGTGCACGCAGCCGAGCCAAGCTGACTTTTAAGTTCATCTCTATTGGTGAACGCTACGCACCGCCGGCCGTTGCATTTGCAGTCCAACTACGCGTATTAAAAAAAAAAAAACACCGCGGACACACAAGGGGACTCACTGTGTGTCTTTGAGATCGTCTTTGGGGGCTTCCTTCTGAGGTTCGGCGCCCTCGCCTTTTGCTTCGGGTGCGTCAGGGTGGTCGGGTGGCGCCCCTTCCGGCTTCTCGGCGCCCGCTTTGGGCGAGGAGCCGCCGCTCTTGCTCGAGCTGCTGCCAGTGCTGCTGCTGCTGCAGTACGCGCAGGGTTAGCGGCAGTAGCTCAGCTGATTCAGCTAGTTGGTGTGGAATCATACTTTTGTGATGAGCGAACGTTTATCGGAGACCCAGAAAGAAGAAGGCACGAGGACAAGCGCTAGTACTAGCAAGCAACCAGCGCTTTATATTTCGTGTCTTCTTTGCCCCTGTGTCGCTGCTAAACATCCAGGCTTGGCACACAGAATAACAACAGCAATAATAATAATAATAATATTTAATAATAATAAGGCACATCACACTTGACACTCCACTAAGGCGCATAACGTAGCTAACAAAACTGATGAATTGTAACGACATCGCATGGATCTACAGTAGCAGTGTTATATTTATCCCCACAAAGCCGAAACACCCTTCCACATCGAAGAAAACGAAGGAGTTAACCATTATGTGCGGTTATAGAGAGTACATTCACGCAAGGAACAACAAAATGTCAGTTGGGTTACATTAGCTAAGAAAAGTATTTTGTCGTTCGTTTCCTCAGCTCTACAAGCCCTAACCATCGCTTCAGCGTGCCAGAAATACTTCTACGAGTTTTTCGTTAAGTTTCTTGCACTTTAATCAGCACTTTGAGGTACCAAACTTCGCGTATCAATAATGATACATTATGCGTGATGGGCATAACTTCCGACTCACATGCATGAGACCGATCGCAGTATGTTTACTATCATCATCAATATCATCATACACTTCTGACTATGGCGTTCACATCCCTAACACGTGCGAAATAACTCCGAACTTTCAAGTACGATCTAATGCGCCGTGGAGACCTATGGTTCTGGCGCATGCCGCGCGATGCTTTCGCCACCTTCACTAGGCGTTGTCGCCAAACGCACCTTGTATGAAATAATAAAGCCTACGGTAGCAGCTGCTAAGGCAAGTGGCTCACGTTTTCGCACATCGTCATTTATTTTTATTAGTCAAAATTATCAATTGCGCACAAACCTGTATCAGTCTAAGGTAAGGATTCAGTGAACTCGATCCTCAGTGAGCTCGATCCTATTCCTTTCTTATATGCCCCCTTTACGACTGGCCAATCCTTGTGAAAACGTGGTCGGTGCTCCACTCCGAGAACTAGGGTGTGCGGAAAGAAATAACACAGGAGCAGAATCGTTGCAATAATATACCCGGTCGTGATCTTTGCTTAGAGCAGTTCCGATAGCAACAAAAAAAGCATGACGAGCGTTTGGCATGTAAGCCAAGAAGATCTAATGTTCGAAGCGTAATATGTTCAACGTAAATATGAATATTCGGCAATTATGGGCGTTGTGCATAAAAAGTAGCGAAATTTGTTTGACTTAGGCAACAATATCTCTACTTCCATTGCCGTGAGGAGCTCACAGACGAGTTGGCTTACAGTGGCACTTCAAGCTAACGATGGGACTGATATGCCTTGGGGCCACGGATGGGGTTATTTCTCTGGTGCATCACTTCCACTTGTCGTATTATCTTTTTAATGTCACAATATAGAATATTTCAAGTAATATTTGATAGTATAGTTACGTACCCAAACACGAAACACAACTATTGGATCCATTGGAAAAATGTTCGTTTCTCTGAGCGTATACCGAAAACTCTGCTCACCTGGTGTACGACTCTACCTCGGAGCCATCATATGTCCAGTTGACCATGCGCAGGAAGTACTTGGAGAGAAAGTGGGACACCGTGCCCAGAACAAGGAACATCCAGAGGCAGAAACCCAGGGCTGTCCAGAAGGCGTTCTGCGGGAGGTTGAAAAGTTTCACACGAAGTTGCGATTTAGCTGATGACACCTTATCAAAACACAAAGGGAAAATTAACGTAAACCCAACGTGTAGAACGAACCTTCAAAGGAAAGCCACACCGGTTTCGCAGAAAGAAAGGTTCGCAGATCAACAAAAATTCTTCCTGGTCTGGGGATATCACACCCGGGAACAATGCCTTTCCGGGGCAGTCGCTTTACTAATTAGTCTAACTAATGGTGGTATTCTGCAAGTGTCGATGTAACTTGCGGGGAAGTTGCAGTGCCCACTTCAGCAGCCGCTGACTGTCTGGACTTGAATAATCGAGAAGGAATTAAACTAGCTGTGAACACTTTTTCTCTCTCGCCTAGCCAATCAACAGCATCCGAAATGGCCATGTCCACTAGGTTGACCGTTAAGCACCCCCTCCCCAGGAGGCTAGCCGATTGCCACGCAAGAGGGAATAAGCGATTCGGGGACAATGAATATGGCGAAGTAGTTTTCAGAACCCCGCAAGGCGGAAGAAAGTCTATGAAAGCAAAAATTACCATGCAGACTAATTTTAGAACAAATATGCAAAGTGCCGCGATCGGCTAGCTTTCTGGTTTGCCCAGATCGTACAGCGACTACCCAGCAAAGGCGTTGAAACCGGGTTTGCTGGGTAGTAGCAGGACAAATTTTTCTTCAACTGCGCAGCTTGCTTCCTGTAAAACTAGCAGTGGGTTTCATTTGTAGCATCCTTGCTACAAGTTCTCAGAAAGTGAATTTTCTTCATGAACTTTCGTCCACCTAGGGGGCTTCCACTGCACTGATTTGCCTAATGAGAAACTGTGCGCAGCATAACAGAGACTTTTAGCCTGTCCGCTATTCCGGTAAACGGGAGCGGTTTCGGCGGATTGCCGGATTTGCGGGGGCGTAGCTAGATCGCTGCAGCCGCCTGGTAGCGTAGAGTTCAACCAGACAAACACAGAGCTAAAACTGCAGTAACCCACTATATCCTGCTTTGCTAGCGGTGCAAATTTTTGGCAGTGGCGTAATTGTGAACACGATTACGCCACTGTCGAATATTTACACCAGCAGCTAAGCAGAATATAGTAATTAGCTCTGTGTTTGTGTGGTTGAGCTTTGCACCACCAGCTGGCGCCACCAATCTGGCCCCTCACGTTTACGCCCCCGCTAAACCGGCAAACCGCCCGCACTTACCGGAATACCGGACACGCTAAAAGTCTCTACTATCTGCTCTACCGTAATATCTGCTCAGCGTAATATCTGCTCTGCCAGAGATCTTTTTAAAGAAGGGAACAAATGTTAAATGTGAAGTAGAAAAGAAAGTATAATAACTGACTTCAACATAGGTAGCACAAAGAAAGTCGCCGTTGATTATTTCAGCCAGAGTTTCTATTTATTTCAGCCAAACTAATTTGCTGCCACAGATGGGACTGCCAAACAACACTACTCGCGTGTTACGTGGTTTGGTTGCAACAGCGCGTATCGACACGGATTGTGTAAAAGTATAGGGGCCACCACACGGCGCTGACTATCAATTGAACATTACTTTAATAAAATGTTGAACATAAGAGCATACCAATGACATTACCTTCACCTAGGCCCTTGCAATAATTAAATGTGACTATGCAAAACACACCCTTGGTGTTAACAATCATCAATCATCGTAAGAGCCACGCGCGTCAGAAAGGGGGACAATAACAGACTAACTTAGAAAACTGCACAATAAACATCAATATCGCTAGGCAATAGGCAGATCGATGGCCTCACCCTATGTCTAATAAGGCAACTTCGCTTTCTTTCAGCGAGATTAATGGTGGAATAACACAATCTGAGTCTTTCTTCCTCGTATAGTGAATTTGTGTCATTAGACATGACAGCTTTTCGCTGCGTTTGAACAGCACAGAAGTGCTATCAAAGACCGCATGAAATCCACAAGTTTGCCACTGCATGGAAAGGTACGAATGCGCAAAGCACTTTAGTGAACTATGTTGCTCTCTTGGTTTTACATTCAAGCGTCATGCAGTCTGTCTTGCGTATTGAAGGCCGACAAACTGATTAGAACATACATTGTGTTTTCCCGGCACAAACTGAATGCCTTGTTTGGCGTTGCATTACTCTATATTCTGAAATGCTTGTTAAGCACCCGCTTGCATACTCTTTCAGATTCTCTTCAGCTTATCCGTAATCGAAAACGCGACATTCACTCGAAACATTAATGCCACCTTGTTCAACCCAAGCGAAAAAGAATGGACATAGTGGATTACGACAACTTGGTTCCGCGTAGGCTCCCTAGGTGTTTTTCTGCACAGGTTGCGTTTTTAGTAATCAAAGTAATTGGACACAAGTGAATAAAATACAACATTCAGGTTACCTGCCTCAAGCACCCTCGTCACCTGATTAGTCGCACTCTTCATCATAAGGTAACAACCGTTCTTGGTTTGTACGCTTCTAATGGCGTATGTAGCAATACCGTCCTTAGCCAGTTGAGAATTACGGCAGCTACAGTCAAGAGGGGACTTTGTCTTTCTCGGTTGCCAATAGACACGCTGACTCGTGAAATATATCCTATTATCACTAAAATCGAGCTCGTCTTCTTGTGGAACTTCAAGTGTTAACCTGTGGCTTTACCCTGTTCTCTGAAAAGCGTCATGTGGGCCACAGCTTTGCGAAAATAATTTTTGTAAAAGAAAACTATATCCGTCCACGTATCTGTAAAACTAAGCCGCTAGCGCACTCAAGTTTTGATTCATTCCTCTGTCATTGAAGGCTAGCAAGGTGCTGTTGAGCACAGGCGCTACACAGAAACCTATACACACGCATGCAGTTTGAGCAAATATTTTCCCTTCCCAAACAATTAGTATGGACTTTAAATCGAAATGAAGAATTCAACAAATCAAGAATCAAGAATGGGTGCTTACCATATGGGAAAGAACCACTCAGATTGTGTTACCCATTCGTATTGCTGCAGGAAATCGAAGTTGCATGATTGAGCAAATGATTGAGGACCTTAAGAAAGAAAACGCAAGAGTAGGGTTAAAGGTTAATATGCAGAAGACAAAGATAATGTTCAGTAGCGTGGTAAGGGAACCAGAGTCTTTGAAGGAGCACGTTTATCAAGGTCAATTACTTACAGGGACACCGATCATCAAAAGGAAATTTACAGAAGAATAAAACTCGGTTTGAGCGCATACGACAGGCACTGCCAGATTCTGTCTGGGAACTTACCACTATCATTGAAAAGAAAGCTGTACAATCCCTGCATTCCACCGGTGCTGACATATGGGGCAGGAATTTGGAGGACAAAGCTCGAGGACAAGTAAAGGACGCCGCAAAGAGCAATGGAACGAAAAATCTTAGGCGTAACGTTAAGAGACAGGAAGAAAGCGGCGTCGATCACAGAGCAAAGGGGGACAGCCGATATTCTCATTGATATTTGGAGAAAAATAATGCAGCTGGGCAGGACATTTAATGCGTAGGAGGGATAACCGGTGAACCATTAGAGTTACAGAAGGGGTGCCAAGAGCAGGGAAGGGCAGTCGACGGCGGCAGAAAACTAGGTGGAGCGATCAAATTAGGAAATTCGCAGATGCAAGTTAGAATCAGGTGGCGCAGGACAGCGGTAATTGTAGATCGCAGGGAGAGCCCTTCCTCCTGCAGTGGACATAAATATAGGCTGATGGTGATGATGATATCGGTTAAGGCCACCGATCTGCCTGGTGTTTAGCAATATAGCTTTTATGTTTTGTAGTTTTCCAGATTTTTCGACATTCTTTTTTCTTTTTGACACTCGCGGTCCGTTCGTAAGTTGCGGATTTTTACCATGAAGGCTGGGTGACGATCATGTGATTGTTATGCTTTGTTGATTTTGTGTCTTCTTGAAATAAGTTTCAGTTGAGTGCCAGTGCTCTGTAGTGTCCCCTCATTTTACTTAGACCGTGTCTAATCACACTGTTGTACCCATAAAGCTATACCAACTCGCCCGTTTTTACAACTTGCAGATGTGTATGCGTTTGTCTACAATGTAGGCAAACAATAGTAACATCTGCTCTCCCAGAGATCTGTTTAAAAGAAGGAACAAATTTGAAATGTGAAGCAGAAAAGAAAGTAGAATAATTGACTTCAACATAGGTAGCACAAAGAAAGACGCCGTCAGCGACGAAACTACCCAGAAACTGCACAGAAACCATACAAAGGCAACCTTTACAAGCGTACCAGCCAGGGAAAACAAGGACGGCGACATACACAACAAAAATAAGATAAATCGTAATACATCTTCAGGCACTAAAGAAATAAAAGATGTCCAGAGCCTAGCATCTAAATGTATAAATTCCCGATTGCACACCAAAATTCACGGCCGCATATAGACCGTTTCATCGAGGGCGCCTCATTTCTCAATCACAGCACTGTCTATCGTCCTGCGCCATGCTGGTATGTGGGATCAAGCTGGAGGTTGCACACCGAACGCCCTGTTGACGATGAGTTGCAATTTTTCGCGTCTTCTTGAGAGGTGTTTTTGCGATTGGGATACTCTTAATACGTCGGTACTAAGCTTTCACTTGAGATATAGCCGCATTATCGAACGGTGACGGGCATAGACGCCGTGCCACAGTTCTACGCCCGATCGAAACAGGAAGCGATAGAGCAAAATCTGAACATTGTCGATACGTAACATACCTGCAACGCGTTATCATTTTTTGTCTATAGCCTTGTACGTCATTTAGGCGCCACTCAGGGGATAACAATCGGAGGTCTTTCCGTGTTCCATGCCGAGTGTCGCACCCGCGTACATTCCCAATCCAGGAAACCATGGAAGCGCGGAAGAAACAGTTTTTACTGCTGTTCGTGCTCCTAACATTTTCTCTTTACAAAATTATGTTTCTGAACTCTTTTACAAAATAAAGAACTGTAAAATACCTCGTCGGGAAGTGCCGTGAACATGAGTATTCGATTAAACAGCCTCGTTCTGTAACCGTAATCTTCCAACGCTTACCTACCCTGCGCATTACATGACCTGCCAAGCTTAATTTTTTTCTTTTAATATCGATTAGAATATCGGCTATACCCGTTTGCTCTCTGATCCAAACCGCTCTATTTCTTTCTCTTAACGTTATGCCTAGCATTCTTCGTTCCATCGCTCCTTGCACGACTCTTAACTTGTTCTCAAGCTTCTTTGTGAATCTCCAAGTCTCTGCCGCATATGTCAGCACCGGTAAAATGCATTGATATTGCACCTTCTTTTTCAATGATAATGGTAAGCTTCCAGTCAGGAGCAGACAATGCCTGCCATTGGTGCTGCAACTCATTTTTATTCTTCTGTTAATTTCCTTCTCATGATCAGGGTTCTTTGTGAGTAATTGACCTGAGTAAACGTACTGTTCACATACTCTAGAAGCTGACTCGCGATCCTGAACTCTTTCATTTATTTATTTATAGATACTGCGATCTGAAATCAGATCATAACAGGGTGGGTATACACCGAAATATGCAAGCATGTAAACACCTTCAAAATTCATACATGCTTCATGAAGCCATTCTCGATGCCCTAGATGACTTGAATATTGGCGGCCGGCTCTACCTGTGGATTGTGAGCTACCTCAGTGGCCATTTCGTTTACATGTCCACGCCTGACGGAGAGACTAACCGCCATCAGGTATGCCGTGGAGTTCCTCAGGGAGGAGTTCTCAGCCCAACATTATTTAATGTGGCACTGATTGGCCTGGTGAGCGAACTTCAACCTCACATCCACATCAGTGCATATGCAGATGACATCTGCATCTGGGCTTCTGGTACAACAGGCCCACAACTACGTGCGATATTACAACGGGCTGTGTCATCTACTTCACGATACATACGGCGTCAGGGTTTGCTCTTAGCTGCCGAAAAATGTGCTGTGGTTGCATTCACGCGCAAATCCGTCTGCCGCTACCCGATCTCCATTAACGGTGTCATAATAACTTATGTTTCCCACCACAGATTCTTGGGCATTATCATCGACCGTGGTTTGTCATGGTCGAGGCATGTTAATATGTTGAAGCAAAAACTTAATCTGTTTTGCAATGTTCTTCGCTTCACAGCAGGCATGAAATGGGGCGCCACGGAAGGCTCATTACTAAGACTTTATCAGTCTCTTTTCGTAGGCCACATTCGATACAGCCTTCCGATACCCTCAAACTTGAGCATTTGCTGCTTACGGATATTAGAGAGCGCTCAAGCGCAGGCACTCAAAATATGTCTCGGGTTGCCATGGCGTGCCTCCAACAAAGGCACAATGGAGGAAGCCCGCGTATGCCCATTATCGATATACCGGTCCCACGTACTACTTCGTGTGTATTTACGCTTACTGACACGACACCATTGCCATCCATTGATATCTGTTCTACATGAGCGGCCGGACAGCAGTTTCACAAGTGCACTCCGCTGCCATCTACCGCACATAACATCAGGCTATGCCCTTCCATATCACCCCGTCAAACCACCGTGGGTGATGGTTCAACCTTCCGTATGCGTGCATGTCTCCGGCACACTAAAGAAATCATTGGTTCCCGTCAGTGGACTACAACAACTTGCTCTAGCGTACATCTGGTCAGAATACCAGACATATGTTCATGTTTACACAGACGCCTCCGCGTCACCAAAGGCATCGACAGCAGCTGTGGTGATACCAGCCCAACAGATGACTCGAGGTTTCATACTAGATCATAATTCTACATCAACCGCTGCAGAGCTTGTGGCTATTCGGGAAGCGATTCGCCACATCTGCGGGGAAAGACCTCAAGAGTGGCGCATTTTCACGGACTTAAAACCAGCGCTGCAAATTTTGGAATGCTTCCTGCGCCACACCGCATATCAGGTTCTGGTACTGCAGATCACCGAGCTACTTTCATGCGCCCAAGAAAAACACCACCGCATAGTATTACAATGGATCCCGGGACACTGTGGGCTCAACGGTAATGAGATGGCCGATGCTGCAGCAAGGCGCGCCCTCAGCAATGGCATGCAAACTGTAGTGCCATTCTCCAGACCGGACATTACATACCTCCTGTCGGAATTAATGAGGGGTGCGACGAGAAGATACTGGGCCCAGCCAGACGCTTGTCACGTCCGCCTTAAAAGGCTGGATCCCGATATGAAATTTCCTATTCTGCGTGGAATTCCACGCCCTCATACATGCCTGATACATATACTGCGATTAGGAGTCGCCTTCACGCGCAAATATTTGGACATTATTGACGGACAGACTCCCCGGACTGTTCAGTGTGTGGCGCTGTAGAGACTATAGACCATGTGCTCGTGGTGTGCCCCGAATATGCTCTCGAAAGACTGACAATGGTAGATACCTTGAGACATTTGCACAATGGACCACTGTCGGAGGACCTCTTGCTAGGCGCATGCCACAGAGTTGGCAGACGACAGAGACAATGCGTGCTCTTTCACGTTTCCTAGGTGATACGAGCCTGGACTCACGCCTGTGATACCAGTTGTGTAATGTGTGTTTCACCTCAATCCTCGCATTATCATCCCCCAATGTGACCCTTTTTCGTGCCCTCTTCCCCTTCCCTTACGTAGAGTAGCAGGCCCGATGCTCCATTATCCGGCCGGCCTCTCTACATTTCCAGTCATTAAAATACTTCTTGTTCATCACATATGCAGGCATTTTCAGACATTGGTGAAGAATACGTAACATACAAGCAAATAACGCACGCAAATTCAAAACATTTGCAAGCATATTTCAAACATTGATAAGGAATTCTGGGTATCAATATCAGAATTATGATTATTCCAGTCTGTTATTTTCGTAAGAAAAAACGAAAATTTGAAACAGTTATTCCGTGCGTGCATGGGGGTTATTGATAAAGCATGCCTTCGTCTCGTGTTATAACCTGATGAGAAAGCAAAGAACCTGGAAGTGTTAACCTTATAATGGCCGTTTACAAGTTAAAAGAGGAATTTTAATCGACAGATACAGTTGCGCACAGCGACCGGGGGTAATCCACTGCGTCTTACGAGCGCACCAACAGACGTGCGGCCGTATGAATTAAAAACAAACCTAACTACCTTATGCTCTACACGTTCCAGTTCTTTAATATTGGTTAAAATGAATGGGTCCCAAGTATTTACGACATATTCCAACAACTGACGAATGTAGGAATTGTACGCCAATAAACTAACACTAGACTTAGATGATTTCAGTGAGCGCCTCAAGAAAAACAGTTTACGCAATGAATTTGCAACAACAGTATCTATGTGCTTCATCCACGAAAGCTCATTGGTTATCCACAGGCCCAAATATTTGTACTCTCTTCCCTCTGATAGAGATAGGTTGTCAATATTATATGGAAATCGATGAGGTTTTTTCTTATGTGTCATTCTCACAAAAACAGTTTTTTTTTCAAAATCAATGGACATTTGCCATTGTTCGCACCAAGCAGTGACTTTTGCCAGGTCATTATTTAGACGCACCTGATCATCAACAGAACATATATTTTCATAGAAAATACCGTCACTTGCGTAAATTTTCACGGAAACTGAAAGTTCTGCGACTATGTCATTTATGAATAATAGAAATAAAGGTGGTCCCAAAACGGATCCCTGGGCGACTCCAGACGCAACCTCTGTATTGTTCGAAGAAGTATTGTTTAAGGTGACGAATTGGTGTGTGTTAGTAAGATAAGCTCTGATCCATATATCTATTCATTTTTTATATAATACCCTAATTTATGGATTAATTTGTGATACCTTGTCAAATGCTTTACGAAAATCCATGAGCACAATATCTCTGCTTCCCTTCATTAATTGCCTGTGCGAGATCGTGAATAGTCTCAACTAATTGAGTACGTGTAGAAAACCTATGCCTGAAACCATGAAGGACATCTGTAAGTACCTTGTGCTCGTCTAAGAAACCTAATATAGGTTTATGAATTATGTGCTCTAAAATATTGCATGATCTAGATGTAAGAGATACTGGTCGGTAGTTGTCTATCTGTATTTTTTTCCCGGATTTATCTAAAGGTTTGATTTTGGCCGTTCTCCAGTCATACGGTGGGGAACCATCGCGTAAAGATCTGGTGAATACGACATACAGGTACTTAGCACACCATCCCGCATAACGCTTTAAAAACGCGTTTGGTATATTATCTGGTCCTGGTGAAATTTTTAGTATCAACGTTCAATACCAAATTAAAAATTATTCCCTTTCTCGGCTGTTGATCATTATCTTTGTCTTCTGCATATTAATCTTCAACCGCACCCTTACACTCTCTCTGTTAAAGTCCTCAATAATTCGTTGTGACTCATCTCCGGTGTTGATGAACAGAACAATGTCATCTGCAAACCGAAGGTTGCTGAGGTATTCGCCGTCGATCCTTACTCCTAAGCATGCACAGTTTAATAGCTTGAATACTTACAAGCACGCAGTGAATAGTATTGGAGAGATTGTGTCTCCTTGTTTGACTCCTTTCTTTATAAGTATCGTCCCACTTGTGTGTAATTGGGGTAGCTGTGGAATCTCTGTAGACATTTTCCAACATATTTACATAAGTGGTCTGTACTCCTTCATTACGTAGTACCTCTATGACTGCTCGTATCTCTACTGAATCAAATGCCTTTTCCTAACCCATGAACGCCATATAGAGAGGCTGATTGTACTCTGTATGTTTCTCGATTACCTGATTAATGATATGGATGTGATCCATTGTAGAGTATCCATTCAAGAAGCCAGCCTGTTTTCTTGCTTGAATGGGGTCCAGCGTTGCCCTTATTTTATTGCAAATCATCTTGGTGAATAATTTATACAATACTGGGAGTAAGCTAACGGGCCTATACTTTTTCACTTCCTTAACGTCTTTATTTTGTGGATTAGTATAATGTTTGCATTCTTCCAGTTTTCTGGGACCATTGAAGTCGATAGATACTTCGTATAGAGAGCCGCCAGTTTTTCAAGCATTATGTCTCCTCTATCTTTGATTAAATTGACTGTTATTCCATCTTCTGCCGCTATTCCCCATTTCATGCATTGCAAGCCCCTTCTGACCTCATCGCTTGTTATATAATGAGCCTCTGCAACCTACTCAATACTGCTTCGAATGTAGGTATCGTGGCTCCTCTGGGTACTGTACAGGTCAGTATAGAATTATTCCGCTGCTTTTACTATACCTTCAAGATTGCTGATGACATTGCTCTGCTTGTCTTTCAGTACATCCTACTTCCTACGTATACTTCCTACCGATATTATTTAAGAAACCGCGCAAGTCGCTTGGAACGCATGTTATAATATGGATTATGCTAGCGCCATTTTTAAGACTAATGCTTGTGTGACGAAAGCGCAATGTGGAATCAGCTCTGGCTCTTCGTATATTGTATGCGCTGTACAATGAAATATGTCATAACTATAAGCCCAAAAATCTACGCTTGTCGTTAAAAAACCAGTCAGACTTATTGATTTATAACTTGTCGCTCTACATGTGCTGTCACATTCTTCTGGAACTCAGTGCGACCAAACGTTAAGAGTTGCAAGTCTAATATATGACTTTCAAATTCGTTTTTACACATTCTTTTCTCGCGTTTTCCCCATTTGCGCTTCTTTCTTAGTTTTATTCGGTAATGACATAAACATTACAATGGATGTATAACTTGACTGATGGCCTAAATACGGCAATGTATTTTTAGTCCCCTTGTCGTACAGAGTTCAGTAGGTAAATTACTGATTTCCGACGCTGGGAACGCCTTCTATATTTACCTTTTACCCTATTTACGTGTACTGCGTGTCCTAGCCGTCTTTAGCCAGAGTCAAAACATACGAATACCACGTAGCTGGGTAGAACCAAGGTAATGCTGTTTGACGTCGTTTAGACATCATCAAATTGCTTTTTTCATTCCACCTAATTCAATAATTAATCTCAAGTAACTAATTAACTTCTCAAATATAATAATTAAGTTAGAAGTGCCACTCAGAAAATTGTAGAGCGACATGAAAAACTCCTGATACAGCTTTTTGTTGCTCAATACTTGCTATATAAGTTTTTCCAAGCGTGAAAGAAACCCGTAAGTGCACTCAAAATTGCCGCGCGACTAGCCTTGCACACGTTGTATTTAACCTTGTACGCCTTGCACAAGTGTACGGTTCATCCACATGCACCCCTGAGTGTCTCTTTTTGCTGTCACGTCTGTTTCCGCTCGTACGGTATATATTTATCGATGCTTGCGAAAATAAAATCTATAGTTGAAAGTAGCGCTGGTTCTCTGTAACTGTTTTCTTTCTACTTCCTCGTTCAATCGCGGTTACACGCTCTATCATGGCGACTAGCCGCTCGAGGCACTTTGCTTGTATTCCCGGGCTGCTTTCGTGCTCGGCAAAATACTTTAATCTAGCACGTACTGTTGCAACAGAAAGCTGTATCGGGAGTTTTCATGTTGCTCTACAATTTTCTCATTGAGAGTTTTCATCCAATTATAATATCTTAAATGTTGATTAATTAATCAGGACTAATAATCTAATTAAGCGGAATGAAGAAGTAATCTGATTATCTCCAATCGAGGGCAGACATTACCTCGGTTCGGTACAGCTACGTGGCATTTACATATTTTTAAACTCTGGTTAAAGTTAGCTGGGACACCCTGTGTATTTTGTATTAATAAAGATTCATTCACTCATTAGAGGAATAGTGCCGGATGGCTCGACGTGCTGCGCGGTGGCACTCCGAAGGGACAGTCCAGAAAGTGGCGTCGTCACTTTTCCTTCACTCCATCACTCTTTAGGTGTTTTAACATACTTAAGTTCATTCCATAAAAGTAAATATCCGGTTATAAGTGATGTTTTATTCCTCATGCGCACAACATGCTTGTGTAATCAACCTGTCATAATATTCTGGGTCATTTAGCACATAGGCATTGAAGGAAAGATGCTCGCTGACGAAACCGCCTCATCAATAGCAGCAGAACGCACTAACTAATCTATAGCTGTCCCTGCCCTAGACTTAAAATCTTTCCTACAAAAGCAACATTAGGAACTACTTGGCAAGGCTCATGGGACAATGAAACATCTAACTAGTTGCATGTTATTAAACCGCAGATAGGAAATTGGCCACTCGTATAAAAAATTTGTCGAACCGAGACAACATCTGTCGACTAAGAAAAGGCCTCACGTATGGCACCTGCTGACTGATGTCGAGCCACCTACTTTTGTTAAATGTGGAGCGACATTAGCTGTCCGTCCCGTATTGCTGGAATGTCGTGCATTACAGGCTCCAGAAAAAATCGTTTTCGTTTACCATATTGTCACATGGTAGTGACGGTGAGGAAAGCAGCAAAGTGTGAATGATGAAACTAGTGTAAGGAGGGTTTATTCGGCTCGTAGAGCAGCAGCGACAAACTCAGCCCCAGCAGGTAGGGCGCAGCCAGTGAATCAACTGGGTACGTGCCACGCGATGGCAACGGGGCTTTTCAACCTGCCGATCTTCTTCGTCACAATCACCCCCGGAATTGAAGAGTAGCCAACCTGGCTTTCTAAGAAGAGGTGAGCGGATCGTAATACTGCTTCAGCCGGTCAATCTGCACAGTCTTTCACCCCCGACGACGCAGATCGAGAGATGGCGATACGGGTTCGACCACATAGTTAACTCGTGATGTTTGCAATCACGCAGTAGGGCCCGTGGTACTTCGTGCCAGGAGCAGCAACAGGCGGGACCGAAATCCACACGAATGAGTCGACAGGGAAGGGGTGAGGGGGAGGATTGAGGTCACGACGGTCTTTTTTGCGGCACTGTTGAGCAGACGTCAAAGAACGGGCCAGTTGTCGGCATCTCGCGGCGTGCTGAGCGAGCGCAGAAACAGGTGAGCATTGCGCAGGGTCCGGCCGGTACGGGAGAACCGTATCAATGGTGCTGGAGGGATGGCGGCCGTAAACCAGAAAGAATGGTGAGAATCCGGTAGTGGCTTGAGAGGCAGTGTTATAATGCGTAAGTGACGAATGGAAGTACAAGATCCCAGTTGGAGTGGTCAGACGAAACATACATTGATAGCGTGTCACCAAGAGTTCTGTTTAATTGTTCTGTTAAGCCATTGATCTGTGGATGATAAACAGTAGTAGTGCGGTGAAGAATTTGGGATTCAAATAGAAGTGACTGCAGGACGTCCGAGAGGAATACGCGGCCCCGATGGCTCAACAGTACACGAGATGCGCCATGACGGAGAACGAAGTTGTTTAGAATGACGTCTTTTGCTGATGCGGCAGGCAAGGCGGCGGTTTCAGCATACCGTGTCAAATGATCTACGGCGACAACAATCCATCGGTTGCCAGCGCCAGTAGATGGAAGAGGCCCGTATATATCAATGCCGACACGGTGAAATGGCTGAGCTGGGTAGGGGAGTGGCTGGAGGGGTGCGGTGGAGAGATGCGGGACAAATATGCGTCGCTGGCAGGCAATGCAGGAGCGTACGTATTTGTGGATGAAGGTGTACATAACTCGCCAATAATATCGTAGGCGAAGCCGTGTGTAGGTTTTTGACACTCCGCCGTGACCATACTGCGGGTCAGAGGGAAAAGCGGAGCATAAATCTTGTCGTAGGTGGCGGGGCACTACTAAGAGCCATTTGCTGCCGTCATTGTGGTAGTTGCGGCGGTATAAAAGTCCGTCGCGGATTGTGAAGTGCTGAGCATGTCGGAGTAACGCTCTAGCTGCGGAAGCTGCCGAAGGATTTGACAAAAAATCGAATATCATGACGATCCATGGGTCTTTTAGTTGCTCCGAGGCTATGTCCAGGATATCAAGTGGTGAGATGTCATGTCTGTAGGTAGAAGTGCTGTCTGAAGTAACTGGAAAGAGCGAGAGAGCATCGGCGTCAAAGTTTTTGCGTCGAGAGCGATAGACGACAAGAATATCATTCCTGGAACCGGAGGGCCCACCGAGAGGGGCGGCCCGACGGGTCTTTTAGGTTAGACAACCAGCAACGGGCGTGATGACCCGTCACCACGTCAAAGCGTCGACCGTAGAGATACGTGCGAAATTTTTGAAGAGCTCATACGAAGAGCCATACGAGCCAGGCACTGTTTTTCTTTTACTGACTAATTGGCCTCAGGTTTCATGATGGCACGACTGGCATAAGCGTCCACGTATTCGGCATTAGTGTTCTTGTATTGTGGCGAGCACGGCACCAAGGCCGACACCACTGGCGTCAATGCGAAGTTCTGTAGGTGCGCTTGGATCAAAATGGCGCAAGATTGGTATAGACGTGAGTAGGTGACGAAGAGTCGTAAAGGCATCATCAGAGGCTTCCGACCAAGCAGAAAGTTCATTGTCGCCTTCGAGAAGCTGGTTAAGTGGTGCGATCACAGTAGCGAAATTGCAAACGAAACGTCGAAAATAAGAGCATAGGCCAATGAAGCTGCGTAGTGCTTTCAAGTTATTGGGCTTCGAAAATTCGGATGCGGCACGAAGTTTAGCAGGATCAGGAAGAATGCCTTCTTTGGAGACAACGTGGCTTAATATAGTCAGTTTTCGAGCTGCCAATCGGCACTTTCTTAAATTAAGCTGGAGACCAGCATTCCGGAGACAGGTCAAAACTTGATGTAAACGCCTAAGGTGGGTCAGAAAATCAGGGGAAAAGACTACAACGTCGTCGAGGTAGCAGAGACATGTAAGCCACTGCAGGCCGCGTAGGATGCCGTCCATCATGCGTTCAAAGGTGGCGGGAGCATTGCACAGAGCGCACGGCATTACAGTGAATTCATAGAAGCCGTCTGGTGTTACAAACGTCGTTTTATAAGAGTCAGCATCAGCCATGGGCACCTGCCAGGAGCCAGAGCGGAGATCTAAGGAGAAAATAACTCCGCTCCTTGCAAACAGTCAAGTGCGTCATCAATACGTGGCAACGGGTATACATCCTTTCATGTAATCTTGTTAAGCCTTCGATAATCGACGTAAAATCGGATGGTGCCGTCCTTTTTTTAACTAGGACGACTGCTGATGCCCAGGGACTACTAGAAGGCTGGATGACAGCGCGATTGAGCATATCGCTCACCTGGTCATTCATAACGCGTCTTTCAGTCGCCGATACTCGGTAGGTACCCTGTAAAACTGGTGCATGGATCCCAGTGTCGATAATATGCGAAACAGTCATGCTGCCGAGTGATGTTGCTTGGCAGTCAAAAAAGGAAGAGAAGCCTTGGAGCAAGCGAAGAAGTTCATCGTGCTGCCTCGTCGTAAGGTCACTGGCCATAGCTGGCGTAAAAGAACGTAGCAGTGACTGAGGAGGCGATGCCTCGAGAGCGGCAAGATAAGTGGAGTCGTCCATCGTGTCAAATATTGAAGATGAGGTCAGTGGCTCTGCTCTGCCAAGGCTTTCACGGCGGCGTAAAGTAATCGGTTCAGCCGATGGGTTTGAGACGCACATGAGAAAGGCGCCAGCTTTGAACTCGAGGACGGCGAAAGGCAGTGGCAGGGAACGGCCGCGAACTAATAGTTCAGATGGAGCGAAGAGTACTGTGCCGTCAGCCACATAGTCAAAAGAAATACTGACAAAACCGGAATACCAGGCCGGTATAACGGTGTGTTTTGAAGCAGCGATTTTCCGACAACAGTCCTTGTGGTCAGCGATAATATCGGTCGAAAACTGAAACAGCTCGATTTCGGCGCGGGCGCAGTCGATGATCGCATGATGTGTGGAGAGAAAGTCCCAACCTGATATGACGTCGTGTGAACACGATGGCAACACGATAAATTCTATGATATGGAGGACCTACTGAATGACGACACAAGCGGTGCAGGTGCCGGATGGCTTGACGTGCTGTGCGGTGGCAGTCCGAAGGGACAGTCCAGAAAGCGGCGTCGTCACTTTTCGTATCTTGTGGCAAATACGGGCATCTATCGCCTAAAGTGCAGCGCCGGTGTCGACAAATGCTAGCGTCAGTGTTCCTTCTATTGCGACTTCAATAACGTTCTTCGGGGAAGTGTGAGGTCTTATACAATTCACTGACACCGCAGTTCTCGCCTCCTGAACTGCGATTTTGATTTTTCCTGACGCAGAGGGCTCCGCCGCCGGTGCATATAGGAAAGGGAGCGGCGGCGAGGAGAAGGTGAACGGCGAGCGGCGGAGAATGCGGTCACGACGGCAGGAGGAGATTCAAAGGCGTCCGAATAGTTGCGGCGTTGTTGAAATCGTGGCTCATATGGACACACATTATTGGGGACGTTCCGTGTAAGTAGGCGACAGTGACGTACTACGTGTCCAGCACGGCCACAATAAAAACAAATCAGACGATTGTCTTCCGTGCGCCAATGGTCTTGAGGTCGTGCACAGTGCACCAGTGGCCGGACTGGAGGGGATACGGGTGGGTGCAAAGATGGGCGAAGGGGGCTGTAGGTCTGTGGTGCAGGCCTCATCGCGACTTCGGCATACGTCAGGGCAGCGGCCGGAGGAGCCTGCTGTAAAGAAGGCGAAATGTGGTTGGCTACCTGCCCCTTGATGTCGGATTGGAGAGCGGTCGCCAACGGAGTACTCGGCTGGCCGTGTGTAAGTGTAATCAAAGAAAGCTGACGAGCCACCTCTTCACGGACAAACCCCTTGATCTCTAGCAACAGCAAAGTGACAGCCGGGGCAACAGCCAAGCTCGACATTCAAGTGGCCTGAGGTGTAGATTGGCGGGTGGCTACGCGTTGTTTGCGTAGTTCGTCGAAGCTTTGATAGAGACTGATGAGTTCAGAGACTGTCGACGAATTTTTCGTCAACAACATCTGGAAGGCAACGTCTTCAATGCCTTTTAAGATATGGCGGCTCTTCTGGGCATCAGCCATTGTGACGTCAGCGAGGTTACATAGGTCGACAACATCTTCTATATAGCTGGTAAATGTCTCCACGAACTGTTGCGCACGACCACGAAAACGTAGCTCGGCGCGAAGCTTGCGAACCGCGGGGCGCCCAAATACCTCTGTCACGTTAGTCTTGAAGGCGGTCCACGTCGTCAGATCACGTTCGTGGTTGCGTGCCACACGCTGGCGACACCGCTCAAATAAAACGACACTTAATTCAGTTTTTCGGTGTCGTCCCAGTGGTTGTGGATGCTCACCCGGTCGTAGTCAGCGAGCCAGTCTTCTACCTCATGGTCTTCGGTACCAGTGAAGATGGGTGGGTCGCGTTGACGCAACGGGCCGGGGCAGACAACGGTAGTCACCTGGGCAGCGGGTTGTGGCGGTGGTGGTCCTTCTTCCGGCATAATGACGACGGGCTGCATTGTTCGATTACGAAGTTCCAGAATTCCGGTTGTACCCACCAGCTCCACCAATTTTTAGGGGGCTTTATTCGGCTCGTAGAGCAGCAGCGACAAGCTCAGCACCAGCAGGTAGGGCGCAGCCAGCCAGCGAACTGGCTACTAGCCACGCCATGGCAACGGGAATTTTCAGCCTGCCAATCTTCTTCGTCACACTAGCCTTTTATTGGGGAACCTGTGCCCTCCAAAACAGGCTACACTCAAAGAACACCGACATCGGCGAAAGCAGTCGCCGATCGTCGAAAATTTGATAAGCAGGTCAAGCACGCCGGCATTTATACATTAGTCATCCAACGTTCCAGAGCAATCGTTGGCACCCGCATGTCTTCCAGAAAGTCCTACAACACACGCGTCGCGCATAAATGCAATCAGATTACACAAGGTTAGATGACAACAGACAGAGGGTAGAACCATCGACGACATTCGAGAAACTTCCGACACATGCAGGTGCGTCCTGCGCTGAGCGATAACATTTCTTAGACGATGAAACGTGGTAACTCCATAAACAAGTACACGTGTCAATATCGTTTGCAAGTCCCACTGTATTCAACAATGTTGTTAGCTAATGATCCACCTTTTGACAGAAAATCAGTCTTAGCTTTTATGAAGGATGTTGGTGTTCTACATGTTATACACCCAAGACATTCGTAGCACATCCTCTCGCTGGAGGCTGCTGCTACGGTAACACGCTTTTATATAACACGTGCTTCTAGCCCCGTGCGTTCAAAGATCCTGCTGAGGCATTAGCGCGACGGACACCCACATCTTTCATATATCATCCCCTTATTGCATATATTTTAACACCATCGCAGATCTCAAACCTCACGTGTAATTCTCATCGTCTTAGTACATGTACAGGGTGTTTCAGCTAACAGCGTAAAAAATTTTAAAGGTTGCCTGTGGCAGATAGCATAATTTTAGTTCATGGCTTGGTCTACTCAAAGAGGCGGACATTACTGGCACAAGAAATTCAAATTTATAATCGAGTAAATAACAAGAAATCACTAGTTAGGTTTTTAACTAATCACCTTGTAGGCCATGTTGCAATATACAAATCCTATCCTTGGCGCTCGCAAGGCTGATTGACTTTGAACGAATTCTCAGGATGACACCAGTTTCAAGATATTATTTCTCGATCTTAGTGGAAAAATTCATTGGCGTTCCAATTACTTTCTTAACAAAACGTCGTTTTACGCATTGAAGCACCCGGTATATTTTGCGGGGAAATAGATTGGCGTTCCAGTTACTATTGTGCTTCAATCCATAAAACGATGCTTCCATAAGAAAGTAACTAGAACACCAATGCATTTCTCCGCATATACGCTTTGAAAAAGACAAGTCCGCTTGCCGACAAGTTGTCTCCCTATCTTACCTTGTTCTCGTTTTGCTCATCGTCTTGAATTTCCATCTGCCACCTTCCCAGTGTTTTCCCGGGTGTGTTCTATGCACTTCTTATATTTTTAGGCCTCTATACAGCCATGTGACATCTCAAAATGCACAGTTCATGCTTCATTTACAGATACTTAACATAGCCTTGGAGCACTTTGGCCAAGGCAATGCTAATGCTACTGGGCCTTTGAGCCAATAACATCCAATGATCATCAGCCAATCATCATCATCATCGTTTTCAGCGAAGCTCCTCCTTGAATATAGGTTTATTCATGTCTTCGCAGTATGCAAATAGTTCCTTAAATATCTGCAAAAATTTTCCAATTTATAGTACCCTGCCAAGCAAAAGTCGTGTATCAACTCTCTCAGGTAATCAATGGTACTGACATAATCAGCTCTGTTGCAGATTTTAACGCGAATACAGGATTGAGGGCTGGAGCGTGTTGAATTTTTACAACCGGCGTTCTGTGTCAGTAATGGCAGTCTATGATGCGATACACCGTCCTCTATTGACAAGTGTGATGGAAAATTATGCGAAAACAGTACAAGATCAAGTACTCAACTGCTTTGCTGTTGAATGCGCGTAGGTAGCTACACAAGCCGATTTAAGTAAAAACTAAAGCATATGGTCCGCCGATGTTCGCAGCGGGGAGATTCTTCATTACTCATCCTGTTTGTGTTTCTGTCAGTTAAAAGGAGAATAAAATTGCCACTAAGGACTACTGTGTCTCTATAAGTTACCGCTCCATTAAAGGAGTCGTACATTTGTGCCTCATAATTGTCAGTAGAGTTTAGAGTTCTGCGAAGGGCACCTAATAATAAAGAGGCGTCATATGTCCTTTCATACCGAAACATTCACTCCTATGGTTCAGGATACATGCCTTCTTCTGGGTGCAACGATAGACCCTGTTTTATTGCGATTGTGACCCCCCCCCCCTCCTGACAATCACGATCAGGACGTATAAAAGAGTAACAAGCTGGAACTATTTCAGTGTCTTGTACGCGACAGTGTAGCTTGGTTTCTGTTATAACGACAACGCCAGAAGAGTGCATGAAGAGAAGCCGAAGTTTTTCGATTCTTTTTGCGATGCTTTTCATAAAAAAATCCTGTCATGGACAATGACTATGTAGTTAGTCTTTGTCAATCACATTTACCCTTTGACTTCCGGGCACCGTCGCTACGCGTTGTATTGAGCAATACTCTCTTTTGTTTTATTCCAATGTTATAAGTGTTTATTCACATTTGGTTTATCGATGAAAACGGCAATCTTATTGCGTTCAGCTTTGCATGACTGCCAAAGCATAATGCGTACCGCATGAACAGGTGCCGAGAAATCTTCTGGAACGGATCAATAATAGCATTTTAGTTTGAAGCAGTTCCGAAGTTCATTGTTCATTGTTGGATAAAGAAAATTCACTTCTATCATCATATCTTTAATGCATCTTATCGTAAGTGGTTGTTTCATGCCCCTTGCTGTTTTTATGTTGACCCGGTGGCTTTGGTCCATGTCTTTGTTTTTTATCACAAGTGTTATATGTACTATTGACGTGCTCTCTTGATTTGATCGCGCAGATCTGTGTGTATTATATGCGCTATAGGCGTGCTCTGTTGACTAGATCGCGCAGATCTGTGGGTATAAAAGCAGGTGGTTCTTCAAAAATAAAACCAGTTGTTAGAAAGCGCTCGTCCTTGTGTTTCTTCTATTCTTCGTCCCTGTTTGTTTGCGCACAATAAGTTTTACGATGAATCTGTTCTAACTAGGCCGACTTGCAGTCTTGCTTCAGTTCCGGAGTGCTGACATCTTTGCATTGAAGTTGTAAAAGCAGAACCGGAAAAATTCGGTTCTGTTTCCCTACCTAGGCAATGAACACGCTCAACTGACTGAACGTCTATTCTAAGCACGTCACTGATTATCCCCATAAGTAACGTCTGTTTTAAATCAGTGCCTATTTCACAAGCTTCCGCTGTCAACCTATAGATTACGATAATATTGTCACGTGGTGGTGACGTTGAAGAACACAGTAGCAATACTGTGAAATACAAAACGAACTTTTATTGGACGAACATGTGCCCACAAAAACAGGCTATACATATAGCACACCGATAGCGGCGAACACGGTCGGCGATCGTCGAAAATCTGATCAGCGGCTCAAGCGTGCCGGCTTTCATAGATCAGTCGTCGAATGTTCCCGACTAATCGCTGGGACCCGCATGTCTTCCACAAAGTTCTACGCCATTTGCGTCGCGCGTACATGCAATCAGATTACACAAGGTTCGGCGACAACAGACAGCGGATGGAACCATCGATAACATTCCAGAAACTTCCGACACATGCAAGCGCGTCCTGCTCTGTGTGATAACATTTGTTAGGCGGTGAGACGTGTCGCCCGATAAACACCAGTACACGTGTCAACATTGTGGCTGATTTTATTTTTGCCTCGTTCAGTTTACCTTTCAACTGGCTCGCAGGCCGTGTTCACTATTCTCTTCCCATTACTATCGTTTGTAGCTGCACCGTTTAAACGATGCATCAACTTATGCGAGCCGAGATCGGATACCTTTAATGCTGCTTATATCATTCGCTGTAAGGTTTTCTTTCACATACCATTCTTGAGTATTTCATAAAGCATGTTCGGTCCTGAGTTCTCCTCACAGTCAACACTGATTACCAATGTTGTTACGTAGGAAGACGCAGATGAAAAGCTATATACAAGCATATTTACAAGAAAATACGCTGCCCTTGGCCAAGAGGTAACAGCCCGCGCTAGCCTCTACTCGTCGTCGTCATCTTCACACTGCTCGCCTCTTCGTGATCGCAAATACTGTTTCGTAGCACTACCTCCGGCGGCAAAAGCGCCGTCCCGGAGCGACTAAAGGCCAGACTCGGAAACAGTGTAGTAGGCCTTGAGCCTACTGACGTGCACGACATCACTAGATGCCAGAGTAGATGAGGAGGTTGAGCTCACAGGAGCAATTTCGTACGTCACAGGCGCCACCTGGCGCAGCACGCGGTAGGGCCCTGTGTATCGAGAAATGAGCTTCTCTGAAAGTCCGACGTGACGAGAGGGCGACCACAGGAGCACGAGCGCACCAGGCGAAAACTGTACGTCACGATGGCGGGCATTGTACTGACACTGCTGAGTGGTTTGTGAGGCCGTCAGTCGAGCACGGGCAAGCTGGCGTGCATGGTCGGCAAGGGCGATGGAGTCGCGCCCATACTCGCTTGTTGGGATCGCAGCAGGAGGAAGTGCCGTGTCTAGGGGCAAGGTGGGATCGCGACCGTACAGTAGATAAAATGGAGAAAATCCGGCGGTGTCGTGCCTGCAAGAATTGTACGCAAACGTTACGTAAGGAAGGGCAATGTCCCAGTTGTGGTGGTCCTTGGAAACGTACTTGGACAGCATATCGGTAAGAGTTCGGTTTAACCGCTCTGTCAGGCCATTGGTTTGAGGATGGTATGAGGTAATCAGCTTGTGTTGAATGGAGCAGGAACGCACAATGTCGGCGATAACTTTCGAGAGGAAGTTTCGACCGCGGTCAGTAAGCAGCTGTCGCGGGGTGCCATGAAGCAAGATAATGTCACGCAAGAGAAAGTCCGCGACGTCGGTGGTTCAACTAGTAGGGAGAGCCCGCGTGATAGCGTATCGGATGGCGTAACCAGTGGCGATGGCTACCCATTTGTTCCTAGACGATGACATGGGAACGGGACCGAGGAGGTCTAATCCAACACGAAAGAACGGTTCCACAGGGACAGTGATCGGCCGGAGATGACCGGCAGGTAGCACCTGAGGTGTTTTCCGACGCTGGCAGGGATCACACGCAGCAACATAGCGTCGGACGGAGCGAGCGAGACCAGGCCAAAAGAAGCGGCGGCGGACGCTGTCGTACGTGCGGGTTACTCCAAGATGTCCTGCAGTGGGTGCGTCATGCATCTCAAAGAGCACAGCCTGTCGTAGATGTTTTGGCACGACAAGAAGAAGGTCAGAAGCGTCAGGGAGGAAGTTCCTTCGATACAGAACGCCGCCTTTGAGGACATATCGGCGAACGGATGCGATGGTAGGTGTAGAGCGCAGACGCTCGATGAGTGCTCGCAGCGATAGGTCTCGGTACTGCTCATCCGCGATGCTAGCGAAGACAGACACAGAGGAAATGCCGTTGGCGCTACTACTGTGGGCGTCGCCAGGCTCGTCTACCGGGTAGTGAGACACGCAGTCAGCGTCCTTGTGTAGTCGGCCAGATCTATAGGTGACAGTATACGAATATTCTTGGAGGCGTAAGGCCCAGCGACCAAGTCTTCCTGTAGGATCTTTCAGTGAGCATAACCAGCCAAGTGCGTGATGGTCTATGACAACGCAAAAGGGTCGGCCATATAAATATGGGCGGAATTTTGCAACCGCCCAAACTAGGGCCAGCCACTCACGCTCAGTGATGGAATAGTTGCGCTACCTGGGTGAGAGGAGCCTGCTGGCGTAAGCGACAACACGGTCGAGGCCGCGCTGGCGTTGTGCTAGTACTGCGCCAATTCCGTGACCGCTGGCATCAGCACGGACTTCGGTAGGCGGAGAAGGATCGAAATCGGCCAGAACGGGAGGCGTTGTGAGAAGGTCGATTAGATGCGAGAATGCAGAGGCCTCGTTATCGCCCCACTACAAAGGGGCATCTTTTTTCAAAAGCTGGGTTAGTTGTCGCGCTATGACGGCGAAGTTTTTCACGAAACGGCGGAAGTATGAACAAATGCCGATGAAGCTGCGCACATCCTTGACACACTTCGGAACAGGGAAGCGCGTAACAGCATGGATCTTGCCTGGGTCCGGTTGCACTCCGTTCGCGTTAACGATATGTCCAAGGACGGTAATCTGGCGACGGCCGAATTGGCACTTCGATGCGTTGAGTTCCAGACCGGCTCGACGAAAAACGTCCAGGGCTGCGGAGACGCGCTCGAGGTGCGTAGCGAACGTTGGGGAGAATACTATAACGTCGTCCATGTAGCAGAGGCACGTTGACCACTTGAAACCGTGAAGAAGGGAGTCCATCGTGCGTTCAAAAGTGGCAGGGGCGTTACTTAGACCGAACGGCATCACTGTGAATTGTTAAAGACCGTCGGGTGTTACAAAAGCAGTCTTCTCGCGGTCGAGATCGTCCACGGCAATCTGCCAGTAGCGGGAGCGAAGGTCAATAGAGGAGAAATAGCGAGCACCGTGGAGGCAGTCAAGGGCGTCATCAATCCGAGGTAGGGAATACACGTCCTTTTTGGTAACCCTGTTAAGGTGCCGATAATCCACGCAAAAGCTCCATGAGCCATCCTTCTTTTTGATCAGTACAACAAGCGACGCCCATGGACTACATGACGGTTCAATAATGTTCTTGGCAAGCATTTTGCGAACTTCTGCGTGAATAACTTGACGCTCAGCCGGTGACACTCGATACGGGCGGCGATGAATAGGAGGGACATCGCCGGTATTAATGCGATGTTTAACAGCTGTACTTTGGGCCAAAGGACGATCGTTAAAGTAAAAAATATCGTGGTAGGAAAAGAGATGGCGGTAGAGCTCACTAGCATGCTCGGATGGCAAGTCGGGCGCAATGATTTTCTGTAAGTTGGCGATGGTACAAGTTGCCGACTGCGATGGTAGAGGAGGATCGGATGAATTGTCGTCTACTGCAACGGACGCTATTGAGTGATCCTCGATTGAGCAAAGCTTGGCCAGAGACATCCCGCGTGGCAGCACTTGTGTCGTCAAGCGAAAATTGACCACTGGCAGGCAGACGCAATTCGCCGTAATAGATAAAACTGTATGAGGTACTGCGATCCCGTGTGTGAGGAGGACGTCCTGCATAGGAGCCGCGATGTATTGACCGTCGGGGACTGGTGGGGATGACACTAAGTCAACGTAAGTCAGTGCCGAAGGTGGCAAGCGAACGAAGTCGACCGAACTGAGGCGACTGGTGTGTAGTTCAGCGGGATCCAGAACAGGCAGGTCAAGGCGAAGAGCACTGGCGGAACAATCGATGAGAGCAGAATGAGCGGAGAGGAAGTCTAAGCCGAGGATGATCTCGTGGGAACAGTGGGCGATGACTGTGAATAGCACGATAGTGGAGCGATCCACGCAGGAGACACGCGCGGCACACACACCAATTACGGGGGCTGTTCCGCCATCGGCGACACGGACAACAGAGGTCGTGGCGGGCGTGATAATTTTCTTGAGCTGGTTACGAAGGTCAGCGCTCATTACCGACAAATGCGCCCCAGTGTCTATAAGTGCAGACACTGAAACACCATCGACTTGCACGTCAAGAAGGTTCAGATGAGTTTGCAACGTCAGTAGAGGATTTGGCGGTGCAGGGAGCAATGCAGAGTAACCTCAAAGCGCTGCATCGTCTAGTTTTCCGACTGGGAGCGGCGTACGAAGGGAGTCGGCGAATAGGAGCGACGGGGCTGGGAGAGCGGGATTGTCATCGTTGGGGCGAAGGCGAACGAGAATAGGGATGGTTCGGTGCAAGAGAATCAGCGGCGGCATTATCGGAGCGTGCGGCATAGGGACGAGAAGGGCCCCCTGGGGGGCGAGAGTAGGCAGTATAAGTAGACCGGGTTGGGCAACTTGACTTCGACAGTGCCGGGAAATGTGCCCGATTCGATCGCAGTGAAAACAAATGTGCTTGTCGTCAGCAGTGTGCCATTCAGATGGGTTGCGGGAACGTGGTGGGTAAGAATATGCGGGACGTGGCGGAATCGAAGAAGCCGGGCGGCTATCAGGGTGATGGGCCGAGCATATGGTGTGAAGACCCATGTTTTCGAACTCCTGGCGGACAACTGCCTGGATAAGGGAAACCGTGACTGCAGATGCGTTGGTGGGACTGGAGTCGACGGCAGCCGGATAGGCGGCCTCGATCTCACGCTGGACGATCCTGGTAACATTGGCAGTGTTGTTGGGACGAAGAGCGTCGGCACAGGAAGATGTCGCTGGGGTGTTGGGCAGACGGGCAAACTGCTGGTCAATACCTCGGCTTTTAGCGAGTTCAAGCTGGCGGCACTCTTTTATAACTGCATCCACCATCGCCACGTTGTCGCAAACGAGCAAGTTGAAGGCGTCATCGGCAATGTCTTTGAGGATGTGGGGAACCTTGTCTGACTCAGTCATGTGTGCGTCAACTTTGCGGTACAGAGCCAAGACGTCCTGAATGTACGTAACATAGGGCTCTGTTGACGTCTGCACACGGCCGGAAAGTGCCTTCTGCGCGGCAAGTTGGTGACCGTAGGGGTTGCCGAACAAGTCTCGAAGCTTTTGCTTAAGTAAATCCCAACTGGTGAGCTCATCTTTGTGCGTCCGAAACCAAACTCGAGGTGTGCCACCGAAGTAAAAGACTACGTTGGCGAGCATGATAATAGGGTCCCCCCGGTTATTGCGGCCGACGTGTTTGTACAGGCTGATCCAGTCCTCGACGTCTTCCCCATCTTTGCCCGAGAATACGCCAGGAACACGGGGAGCGGGGAGAGTGATGTAGGTCGTCGAAGTGGCAGCAGGTGTCGGAGCCGGCGGAGTTGAATTGTCGTCACCGGGAGCCATGAAAGAAGGCTCGACGTACCGTCCACTGCGAAGCTCCGTGACGAGGTAGAGGCAACGTCCACCTCCACCAGATATGTTACGTGGAAAGACGCAGATGAAAAGCTATATACAAGTATATTTACAAGAAAATGCGCCGCGCTTGGCCAAGAGGCAATAGCCCGCGCTAGCCTCTAATCGTCGTCGTCGTCTTCACACTACTCGCCTCTTCGTGATTGCAAATACTGTTCCGTAGCAATATTATGTGGATTGTTTGTACAGAATCAAAAACACATATCCAAATGCAGTAAAATGAATACGAGTCTATTCGTGTATTTAAAACACAAATAGCCAGCATGATAACGAATACAATTGCATATTTGTATTCGCAATATTTGTACTCACATTTAGTATTGAAAACAATGCTTCAGTAAGCAACTCAGTGAAGCGCTGCGGCTGTAAATGTACGTGATGCCATAAAATCTACAGCAACACTATATGAAAGTTCGAAATTATACGTATTAAGTTCCGGACGCTGAACAGTTGGCTGACACTAAATGCGGTAGCGCCATAGCTGGTATATAGAAATCAAGCCACTTTCGCTGCAATGGCGGCGTCTTTTGTTATGCTTGGCCGCGTAAGAACAGGGGGCTTAACTTAACTACGACAAAAATCTCACCAACACCTGGTCCTCGAAGACAGCTAAGACAAAGGGAAAGATTATTTCTCCACATATATTTTGTTGCAACGAAGAAAAAGACTAGCAAAAAGGCTGAATTCCAATTAAAGGAGGCGGCAATAGAGGCGCTAGCCACGCGAACCACGCCACACCAGCAGCGCTGAATCAAGAACATGCGCACCTGTCGCTTCCACAAAGCTCTTCATATCGTTCTGCGCATGCGCATTTGGACTCGCTATTTCGTAACATGCGCTAGGGCTTTGCGTACGCTATACTGAATCTCTCTATTGTACCTTATCCGTATCTCAAAAACCTTTCCCCTAAATCTTCCTTTCGTACTATGATAACATTTCAAATCACCATTGCCCCGTCATGCTGAAAACATGCCCACATAGTGCATCGCGAGTGACAAAGGGCGGGGATAACGATGACTACAACGCTGCCATACCACGTTGCGTATGATTCCCCTGCAGAGAATTCCGAGCGCCTTCTCGTAGCCCTTGTAAGCCGCGAAGCAAGGCGGATTTCCCTGCACAAAAAAAAAAACAACTGTCATGCTGCGTCTTGCAGATTCTGCGCCACAAGACAATGTGGAACGAAAAATGCGGTCGGTTATGTGGTATGTCATCTGAAGGTATCACCTTTCTATAAAACAGTTAATTCCACGCAGCATTCAATAAGCACAAAGTAAAAAAGGCTGCTCTGCGCAGCAGCACTTAGGTCCGCTTGTGGTACTTTTCGAGCGTTATCACTGCAGCCAATGTTTTGAGCCTTTCGAAAGAAGCGCCGCAGGTGAATGCTGTTCATGGCAATAGTTATCAATTCATAATGACTGACACGGGAAAAGGAGTAGGTAACCGTCATAAAAAAATGAGTCTGCCAAGTTGGTGCACATGCGAAGCGGTGGTGCAATGTTAAGTGCGATTAATTACAGAATAACCTAAAAGTCAGCACAGATCAATGACTGAGTGAACCAGGCAACTAGGGCGTGAATCAGTGCCAAAGCCTTTTTACAGCGAAGCTGTTAGCCTCCAGTTGGTCGGGAGTTTTCGCGGGCTCGTTCTATGCTCACCCAAAAACAGTACTGGCACCTATCGAACTCAGACAGACTTCAAACAGCAGCCGGAAGAGCGCTTTTTCTTTGAGTTTCCGCGTAACAAACATATCTTTTCTCGCATATTTGAGCTACAATCCGAAGGTATCATGTCGGCAGCTTGTGTGTAAGTTGCACTTTACGAATCTTCTGACGCAATTTTCTTTGAAAAATTAAATTAGTTCAATAAGGCATCGACGCTTGGAGGAGGGCCTGCAAGAATAAGGATGTGTGCTGCACTGCCGCCCAAATGCGGGCGCGCGTGACGTACGTCGCTGCTGGTGGTGCTTGTCTAACGCCGTCTAACGACAGTCGTGCTCGTCTAACATTGACAACAGCTTCGCTATGCATCCACTTTCACAGGGTGGAATGGAAGCGTATTTGCAGCGGATTCATCCACGAGAGCCTATTTTATGCTACCAGACCGTTTTGTCGCCCAGTCACCATGCACTCTAGTTCTGCTCAGTTTATGTCAGCAGAATCCTTCAGGCACGAAAGGAAAGACCATGTCTGCGGGCTCCGTAAGGACCAGATCGTCGCAGGCAGCCGAAGAAACGGCAACCGTATTGGTTGTGATCAACGGTCGGCAACAAGACAGATCAATAATCACCGACTCTAAGACGGCTATTAAGAACTTCACAAAGGGCTGGGTCTCCACCGAGGCGGCCAAAATTCTGAACCGCAGAGCAGAAGACATTAAGAACAGCAAAATTACACCCAAATACCTCAAATGGATCCCGGCACATATGGGAGAAGTAACCACGAATTCCCCTCCCAACCTCAACGAGAAGGCCCACCAAGCCGCGCGAGAACTAACCCACTGCGGCTCGGACAGTGACGGGCCAACACCCCGCAACCCCCGGGGAAGGGGGAAGGACTGCGGCGGAGGCGATGGAGAACACTGATGAGGCGAGGACGACGAAGTAGCGATAAGAGACTATAGGGACAGACTGGTCACGTACCACGACATACTGACACACTATATGAAACAAAGAGAAGCATACCCACAACCCCAGAAACAACTCGACAGCTCTCAAGAAACAGATTGGAGAAGGCTGCAAACCAGAACGTTCCGAAAGCCAGTACATTTAAACAGAGTAAATTCGACACAATGCTCAGACGCGAGCTGCAAGCTCTGCAAGCACGAACACGCAAATATGGCACACATCTAATGGAAATGCACAAAGATAAGATCAGTATATGTAGAGGACAAGATAGAACCGGACCTTCTCGAGGAGTGATGGCTAAGCGCTCTGACTAGCTCGGAACTACACGATCAACTATGGGCTATCCAGCGGGCCCGGGCAGTGGTGGAAAGGCTATGCCTCACCGCACATAAAGCCCGGGTGGCCTAAGCCCGGGCTGGCAACCTCGCAGGTCCTTTTCGCATCAAAGTTTATTACCGTCCGTCCGTCTTTCAGGTGAAAAAAGAAGCAAGCCTTCTTAGTTCGAACGTTTCCACAAGATTGCTCATTATTTTCGCTGCGTCTTGCCATCTCTTACCCTACAGAATAACGGAAGGCGCTGCCAACTGTTAATGGCGTATTAAGAACGTTTTTCCTGCTGTGGAACAGTTGACATATCTCGACTGCTTAAGAGCGACACATTAGCAATGAATAGTTCGTCATTGCTCACGAAAAAACAGTCCGTATTTCTTCTTACGGCATCACATGTCCACATGTTCATGCCGCATGTTTCGTCACAAATTAAGCAAAAATTTATGTACCTATGTTCTTACTTTTGTATTTGTGGACATCGGTTGCTTACTTTTTACTTCTGTGTACTTATACATTTACTGTTGGTACGGCAAAGACGAAGTGCACTTGGGCTTGTGGGCTTGCAGGCCGGCGCGAGTGGCGTATAAACAAAAGTAAGCGTTCGCAGAGAAGACCGGTGGGCTGCTAACCTTATCTTCATCGAAAATGTATCATAAAGCAGCTGTTACATTCGAACATGTGTGTCCAGACTGTGAAATTTTAGGATTAGATTTTTACTTCCTGGTTGCGCTGCGTTTAGAGTGATTAATGCTTACTTTCCGAAATGAGTCAGTGAAGCAGCGTGCCAGTCTGGGCTGGTTAGTACATCATTAGGACGGGACAGGACGAAACAAACAAAAGACGAGACGAAGTCGTTGTCGTCACTTCGCCCTGCCAGGACAAAGTTACAGCAGACACTTCGTCTCCTGGCAGGACATTTTAATTCTGACCGCGCTTCTTGGGTAAATAAAACAGATGTTTGTGGAAAGAAGTTGTAGAATTAGGTGCATGATAACAGTCTTTTAATACCACAATTCAAGTCGAAAAACTTTCCTACGTGAGTGATTCTCATCTGCATTAGACCTGGCTTTGTCTTCTTGTCTGATGTCTACTTCAACTTGGTACACCTTTGGCAATGGAACAAGCTGTGATCACTTACCCATTACATTTGAAATTATGCTTTCACATCAGGCGTGCATATTACGGCAAAGTCGGCTCTATAATTATAAAACCTATATATCATCTACAACATCAGAGTTATCATCGTTGACTACTTGTGATTAGCAACGGAGCGTTGACTCAGTGGTATCGGTTGTAAATTCTGCTATTCACCCCGCACAGTTCGTGGTTATGTATGGCAGCTAGCCGTCAAATTCATGTAGGTGGAATGAAGAATGCACACGAGATTATAGGCGAACAAAAGCCACGTGGAAAAATCTCCAGCATAATCATTCACAAAAGATTTAGATGGATATCAATTCTATGCAGCTCCGTTTGACAAGCTGCGACAATTGCTAAAGATAATCAAAAGAAAACGGATTGCATTCATTTTTGCGAAAAACAGAAAGCAGATGCGCACATATTAGGTTTTTATGGAGCATAAAAAAATCTGTCAAAGTATCCGTGTGGTCAAATTCTGCGGTTCACTCGCCCAGAGAAGCATCGGATTCGCTAAATGTTACCGCGAAAGGGCTTGAATCACACTTTCTTTCGCAGCGTCCTAGGCCTAGGAGGTGTAAAGTTCGACATCAGAGTTTGTAGAAGTCATGCTTACGGAATTATCTGATGTCACGTTAACTTCACACACTCGGCTCCTAAAACAGGCCGTATTACATTTGCTATGAATAAATTATAGTTGAACTCCTTCCTCAATGAACATTTGAACATAGTTAACCATTCACTACAAAATAAATGGATTCTGATCTCTTTGAAAATTGCACAAACAGTCGTTTTACTTAAACATCAAGACCTCACATATGGCCTGAACAACATTCAGCCAATTTCCATTAAAACGAATTGAGTCAAAATAATTAAAACAGTAATCCATGTCCCGCTAAATTAATTTACTGCTTCTCGGGGTATTTTGTGCTCGAGGCAAATAGTATTTAGGCCTTAATGTTCAATATGATAAGCTAATTCTGATTTAAAAAGGCGCATTCGACTAGCAGGAATATCACATGTCTCATCATTAGTAACTTTAGATATTGCAAAAACTTATGACAGTGTCGCAGATGGAATTTTAATTTCTAGATTAGCAAGCTGACCTCTTCCAGACTATATATTGGTCTGGACGCAACATTTCCTTGCTGGAAGATATTCTTTCGTTTCAAGGATGGGATGACACCGGGTGCGTATAAATAGACGAGACGAATAAATAGGAATCAGAACTCGTATATACAAAGTGTTCTTGCATATAAAGTGTTCCTGCCAGCCAGTAGTGATGTAGGACATTATTAACGAATACGATCAGCCAATGAAAAAGAGAACTTACGAAGAAAAAGCTTCGTGAATTCGGCCCCAGTTCTTTCTCCAGTGTTGTTTAAATCTTTTCTTATCTTCTGTCCCAGTTCACCAAGATCTGCAACTCTATTTCTGTGCCGAATACATTGCATATTTATTCTCATCACGTGACAAACACGACATTTTACAATCATAGGTGTCTGAACTCGAGTCCTTGTTGCACGTACTGTCTCTTTCCTTTAGCGTCAATAAATGCTCGTTACTTCTTTTTAAATTGTGAATTCACTGTTTTATTTCTCTTCATTGTCGAAATGAGCTGATCCCGCATTAGCCAGCTTTGTACTATTTAGGGATAATATGTACTGGTAAGCTAAACCGGCAGTAGCAAATTGAAGCAAATGCTAGTAAAAGAGAATGTTCAATGGGATCGTAGCGCCGGTTGAGTGGTAAAAACACAGGTATGGGTAAGGCTAGCTTGCTGATTGTTTATTCAAATTACGCACAACCCATTTTTCAATTCATCTGTGTTCTTTTCTCAGGGTGTCCACCATACAAGCTACGACCTCTAATGCTCCTGGAAGGGCAAGCGCTGCGTCTGTGTCGTGAGCTGCCAAGTTTGGTGACTAAAAATGGGACTTATCTGTCCCCATTTAAGCAACTAACTATCCTGACTTTAAGCGTTACGATGAATCTCTCTCCCGTTTGCAATCTGCTTCCATCACTTTTCCCGATTTATTTTTCTGAACATCTTGGCGGCGTTAAGGACAGCCACAATTCCTTTTTGTTCGGGCGCTGTATCAAAGCTACCAAGCCTGATTTCCAGAATAACAAATTCGCTTAGGGCGAAACTGTTTTTCATGTCTATCGAACACGCAAACCTTCATCCATCGCGCACTTGAAGGCCTCCTTCAAGGTCATCTTGGTCAATTTCTACGGTCGCAACGTCAAATCTTTCGAAATCAGCTTAACTGGCCTTTTCCTCTCAATCTTGCTGATTATACTTCAACATTTCTTGCAGAATTTCGGCCAGTAATTCTGGCCATAAGAAAAATGGGTCCACAGAAATGTAAAGTAATATTCGTTAGAGATGCGCTTTTGGTCTGCGCTCATTTAATTTCTAATAATCGGTCACAGCTGCCGATTATATTTTCGACACTTATCCTGGACAATTTGTCTGAAGTCTGCTTTGCCAGGGTTCCCGGACACTAGAGTCTTTTTTAAATGAGTCCGCTGACTCGCTCACATTGTCGTCGCTAAATGTTCCGGTCTGAAATGTTCCTCACTTCTCTTTCAGGACAGGAAGTAGATTTAAACGCCTTTTATTTCTCCTGCCCTACTGTCAGCTGATGATTTTCGACACCTATGATTTCCGGAAAACAAGAGAAAATGCTTTTCACGACAATACAAAGTGATGTTAACAAGCCGATGTTCCAGCATTTGCTGCAAGATGCTTCAAGAAATCATTGCATGTTGCATATCATTACATATTATTGCATATGTATGTAACATATATGCCATAATCTGGAATCAAATAATTTTTTATTAACCAGCAGTTGTTTAGGAAAGGCTTGCCATGCGAGATGCATTTACTAGAATTCACTACAGACTTACATTTTAATATGGACCGTATTCTTCAAACAGATTGCATTTTTCTCGACTTCTCCAATGCCTTCGACCGTGTAGCTCACTGCCGCTTAATTGCCAAATTATCCGTTTTCAAATTAGACTTCTTAACGCTCTCTTGGTATCGCAACTTTTCAACTAGTCGTCAGCAATTTACGTCACTCCTTGCATATGTCAGTTCTGGTGCACCGCAGGGCAGCGTACTAGGACCCTCGCTTTTTATTATTTACATCAATGCTCTGCACAATAACATCTCATCCTGCACGCGTGTTTTAGCTGATGATCGCATATTGCATCCACCAAGTAACAACCTTGATGATGATCTCACTCTTCAAGAGGGCCTTCAACTTGTTACCAATTCGCGTGAAGACCAGCAAATGAGACTTAACGCATCCAAGTCCAAATAATTCCATTCACGCGAAAAACTTGAAACCACATCTTTTCATATTATTTAATTGCAAATCTAGTATCTAATGCATCAGTACATAAATATCTAGGCTTTAATCTTACACCAAGTCTCTCCTGTGCCATTCACGTCACAACCATATGCGCTATCGCTTCCAAAGTTCTTGGGTACATTCCTCGCAACTGATGTTACTGTCCGTCTAACATCCGTAAATTAGCATTCCGAACATTTTTACGGCCCCAGCTTGAATTGGCGCCCTCTATATGGTCTCCCTACCACGAATACTTAATTCGTATGTTGGAATTAAGCCATCCAAAACGGAGCGAGTTGATTTATTTCCAACAATTACAGCCACCAGTCAAGCATAACTGAAATAAAACTCCACCTTTCCCTTCAATCACTAATTACCCGACGTGAAATAGAAGACCTGTCCGGGCTCTATAGATATGTACACCAGATGAAGCCAGCAAACGTGCCACTGAAACGCGCGTCTTGCACATGATGCCAACTTCATATTGATCTGAGCTTCACTCGTATTTATGAGAACATTAACGCAGTTTAACTTCACGGTTTTATCACGAGCTATCCAGTTATTGACTTCGCTTCCTAACAACACTGTCGTGCGAATGAACAAAGGTAAAGTCAGAAAACTAGTGAACCCGCCGTTTTCATCACAACAAATTTGTTCATCTTTGCATATGTCATTTCCGATAATACGTACCATATATGTATCAGGTTTCTTTTTTCAATGCGGCATTCTGTATGCCATCATGAACTGTCTTCTTTTAAGGGCCTTCTTACTATTTCTTTCCCATTTTATTTTCGATTTGTTCTTTCAATTTCGTTGTTTTTTATGTGCTCGCGCTATGTGCGGTATTTTGATGTTCTTAACGGGAGGGATTCGCCGCTTTCTATGTCACCATAAACTGTACTTTCCCGTTTTTATTTGTAACCTTGGGCGCTATAACGTAAAACTGTTCCAAACTTTTCTATTCCAATTCCGCAATCAGCCCTCCACGATTGGTCAAAAAATGTTCACGACACCCCAACTTCGCCTGTATGTCACGCGACGTCATGAAAACCACGATAGCTCCCCACCTGATACGACGTGTACACACTGATTATGCATGAATAAACCGAATAAAAGAAAAATAAATATTTCTGATTCGGTGCCTTTTCGCCATTAGCCCTCTGCTATTGGTCAAGAGTTTTCGGGCTGCGCCTTATTGCCTGTCTGTTACGGGACGTCAAAACTCAATTTTTTTAATAGCCAGAGACTGCCCGTTTCCAAAGAAATAGAAGATGCCTGCGCGCCGATCGCCCAGGCACTAGCTTTTCGCACCTGCTAGCGAGCTTGGATTTATTCGCGTGTAATTAATAAACCTTCTGAGTGGCTGTATAACGTTATCGAGCCCTTTCAGCACGTATACGACATCGCTCTGCCAACTCTTCCTTGCTGAGGATCAGTTTTAGCGGCATTATTAACCTTCCATTGCATGCCGCCGCGATTTCCGACCAGCCACCGCAAGCTAACAGCAAGCGGAGCAATCGCCGATGCCCGCACCACCCTCCTCATCCAGTTGCCCATTTCCTTGCGCTGATTCAGCCCTACCGAAACACTCTCCACTTGAGCGTGCTCATTGCCTCTTGTCCACCAATCAGATAGAAAAAAAACAGCTCGGTGTAGGTAATTTTATTCATTTGGAAGGCAAACAAAAGGGGCGGCGTATAAAGGAGAGCGCGTTTGATTGGGCTGCGCAGACAACGCTGCGGGTCACCGCCCGATGCTTGCGTCAGTGGCTAGGTAAATTTGACGTCAGGACATTGCAATAAAAACAGACTGGAAAAGTTTTACATTATATGGCCCACTGTTTTGCAAGCGCGTTATCATTGTAAAAATTTGTTAGCTCTCATTTATTGGTTTTATATTGTCATTTATTCTACGACTACCCCCTTCTCAATGCTCACCGTGGGTCCTCTAAAGTGCTTATAGATATATAAATAAACGAATAAATAAAGGAATAAATAAATGTTCGTGTGCGTCATTCTTCCTTGAGTAAATAAACAAAATTACACTCATAGATCTGCTTTATCCTTAATTAATCTCTGCTCTTTTGTAATGAGCGACAAACTATTGACCCTTCCTTTCTTTCTTACCGCCACTTCTCCCGCCTCATACTTCCGACTGGTAATCTTGGTTTAGCACTTACGACACCAAACATTTTGTCCTTTGGTGCTTGTCAATTAGGTATGAGCCATGGGTCGATGAGTACCGCTCTGCTCAACTTCATTGAAGCGTCCGGAAGATTACGCTGCTAGGGTACCGACCCCTAGGCTTTCTGTTCGCCCTCTGACATTTTGTGCAATCCGCCGTGGTTGCTTAGTGGCTATGGTGTTGGGCTGCTAAGGACGAGGTCGCGCGATCGAATCCCGGCCTTGGCGGCCGCATTTCCATGAGGCGAAATGCGACGACACCCATGTACTTAGATATAGGTGCCCCTTAAAAAACCCAAGGTGGTCCAAATTTGTGGAGTCCCCCACTGTGGCTTGCCTCATAATCAAATCGTGGTTCTGACATGTAAAACCCTATAACTTTTTTTATTTTCTGCTATCGTTCATTTCCCTAATGCTTTGTTTTGAATGCTTGCCTTTACCCCTTTTGTTCTTTTGTTGGGTGTACAACATTTCAATCAATACCATGGGGCCAATCCCCTTGCTGGGTAGGAGCCTTATTAATACGAAAGCTATATATACCTCATGGAGCGGAAAATCTGTCGTCCGTTCTTGTCGTCTTATAGTACTAAAACCCACGTGACAAATAGATAACGTCACTTGCTCGGCGCTAGATCTGTCGCGGCTCGCGCGCCGCAATCTCACGGTGAACAGCCCTGGCGTTAGACCGGTCCACTCCCAAAATTAGATTTAGGTTGATTAAAGTGGATTAAGGTTGATTAAGGTGTATTAAGAAGGAGTTTTAATTTATAGTGATAACTTAGACAACTCTTATTGCTATCGCATTCAAATCACGTAAAGATACTAAAGTGAATGTTAATTTATTTTGAGGGAACAACAACTGTCTGTCTGTCTTTTTACATGACGCATTCTACAAAGAACCACGCTGGCTCAGTCATGCAATCCGCTGCTTTATCGCCGCCGCACGTAATAATCACATCAGTCGCGTATGGCGTTAAGCCTCCTCGGCAGTTTCAGAGTAGGATTCTACCGGTGGTCTTCTCAAAGCGATCGAAAAGCTGACACAAGAGCTGCAGGCTATGACCAGCGCCTTGGCAACCGTCAGCAGTTGGGCCACGCTTCCACCTGACCCTGAGTGAGAGTGCGCTTCAGTCCCTCCGTCTTGGACCTCTCCTGCCTGAGTTCTCCGCCCACGCTTCCTTTAGCAAGTGTGATACTGGCATGAATTCATTCAACAGTCCATCCACTGCGCACGTTGATCTTTTCTTCAACCCATCGCAAGTGTACGGATAAGCAACGCATCGTGCCTACATATACTCGTGTTTTTGTGCAATAAAGTTATCTTGCAAGAGCTGCTGCTGCGTCTACGTCGGCTATTACAGTGACGACGAGGCACGGTTTAGCCCCTGCGGGCCGGACATTACCGGCAAGATGGCCTTCGCATCGGCGAATTTCACCTAATGGCCAACTCTTCTTGGGAAGATTATATCGAGCGTGTAGAGATGCAGCGCAGCTAACAAGCTCAGGGAAGACGCCGATAAGAGCGCAGCGTTGGGGGGCGGAGCTGCTGTTGAGACGAGACGTCCTCCATGATAGCTACCTGCGCAAGCCTTTCCGACTGCCGAACGGGGACTACGAGTGCATCATCGAATTTTTGAAATCTCCGACAGAATAGTGTGGCAACGCTTGTTGACCGAGAAGAACCTGACTTTGGAGACTCCCTACGATTTAGCAGTCCCAGCCGAGTCTGCTGCAATATAACAAAGAATTGTGGGCAGTCAGCGTCAGGAAGTCCCAGACGTAACAGTCAAAGTAGATGTGCAAAATGTAAAGCAGCACAAGAAAGGCCTGGATGAAAACGCGTCGGGCAAGCAGTTGAAGTGGCGGTGCTTTCGGTGCTTGGGAAAACATGCTGTGTACCATTACAAGTTGGAAAGCGCAGTACGCTTCAACTGTTCCGGGAAATGACACTTAGCAAAACAATGCGGTAAGAATATGAGTGGGAAAGTGAGCTATCCCTTGTAATATATCTCAAGTTCAGGGCCAACCGAATATGGTGACTTGCTAATTATTAGCCAAGTGACCTGAGGTTGCCCCAAGTTTATCTTTACCGTAAGCATTGGCGGAGAACGCGTTGCTATGGAAGTAGATACAGGAGCCGCTAGATTGATTATCAGCCAAAATGCGTTCAGGACACTGAAGGTCGCAATGAGCATTAAGTTTGCACAAGCAGACGCTCAGCTCGTAACTTGGGACAAGGAAGGATTGTACGTCGTCGTAAAAGCAACAGTTCCAGTCAAGTTCAAAGAGCAAGACTTCCAGCTGCCCCTACTCGTTCTACAGAACGACGGTAGCACACTTTTCGGCCATGAGTGGCTCATGGTTTTGAACATCCGTGTAACTGGGCTTCACAGCATCAGCCAAAACGCAGAAGCCAATACTGAAAACTTTCCTGACGTCTTCGGTCTGCCGTCCCACCGCCAGCGCACATCGAGCTAAGCAGGAAGCCCAGCCAAAGTTTCTGAAATGCCGCACCATTAATTTCGCTCTCAAGGAGGACGTCATCAGTGATCTGAACGAACTGGAAGGTCAAGGTGTTCTGCAATCGACAGAGTAGTCGGAATCGGTCACCCCTGTGGTCATTCTGCGAAAAACGAATGGTTCGCTGAGGATATGCGAGGACTATTAAAGCGCAGTCAACAAGTCCGTAAGGAGGAATGTTTAACCCTTACCAACCAGCAAAGAACTATTCGCAAAGTTGGAGAGAGGCTGTATTTTTTCAAAAGTTGTCTTGACGCAAGGGTATCTGCAACTTGTAGTTGATGATGCTTCAGCAGAATTGCTCACAATAAATACAGTAAATGGCCTGTACAGGTTGCGACGTTTGCGGTTAAGTGTGTCGGTGGCTCCCAGACTATTTGAAAGAGCAATAGATACAGTACTTGCAGGATTCTCTCAGGTGGGTGCATATCTCGACGACATCCTGGTTGCCAGTGAAACGGCAGAGGAGCACCACAAAGTCCTCACTAAGGTTCTCAACCGACTATTGAAAGTGGGACTGCGTGTTCAAGAGGCGAAGTACCAGTTCTTAAAAGAGAGCCTGGAACATTTAGGCCAGAGGATAGATGCAAGGGGCATCGGCCCTTCAAAAGCTAAGATCGATATTCTTCACCAAGCACATGCACCGGCACGTAAAACCCCATCATTTCATTTTTAAGCAGAAGCACCAAAGAACAAGAAGGAAGTGCAAGCCTTTCTAGGTATGGCTAATGTTTACAATCACTTCCTAAAGAATCGTTCTGGAGTTCCCGAAGTGCTCTACCGCCTACTGGACTGCGAGTGTACGTGGAGGTGCGGCGAAGAGCAGCAGCCAGCCTTCGAAGGGACAACGATGATGCTGGGCACGTCTGAGTCACATCTAGTGCACTACAATATTAATGCACCATTAATTTTCTCTTGCGACGCATCACTCGTGGGAGTGGGAGCAGTATTAGCTCACAGCGATGCTGAAAGACGCGAGCAACCTGTTGCTAACACGTCAACACTCACCAAAACGGAACGCAATTACGCCCAGATTGACCGCGAGACTATCTATTGCCTGTAGGGTTCGTCAGTTTCACCTGTACCGCTGTGGGCGAAAATCCTGCACCTTATCCGATCATAAGCCACTCCTACGCATATTTCAAGCAGAGAAGCAGATCCCGGTGGTTCTATCACCGCACATGTTGCGCTGGTCTTTGATGTTATCTGCTCATGAATACAAACTGGAGTACAGAAAGGGGCAAGACTACGGTAATGCTGACTATCTAAGTAGGCTACTGGTACCCGGAGATCTGCAGGACCTCGAGCCTTCAGGCGACGTTATTTTGCTAGAAGCAGCGGAGTTCCCTCCTGCGAGTGCAGCAGACGTCGTATAAGACACTATGCGTGACCCGTGTCTGTCCCGCGTCAGGAAATGCGTTGTCGGGGGGTGGCCAGAAGAAAGTGTCAGAACGTTCTGTGCAATCTCACCAATTGACAATCGACCGCCCTCATGCAGTGTTTCATGGTTCCTTGTACAGCTTGATGAAACTTTGCGGCAATGCACCTCAGTGGACCAATTCTGTTTGATCGGGGACTTTATTATTGACATTTTATGACTTTACAAAATATGTGCTTGCAGTTACATACTTGGGCCCGCTTATGCTCTGGAATGTACAATTAGAGCTCCTACTAGAGTGGAATTAATTATTTATAGCCTAGTGCCATATTGCTTAGATGACATAGTGGCCAGAGCTTCGAACTGTTCATTTAGGCCATGTACTATTCTACAATGGTTAGCTGACCATTACCTCGTAGCATGCCGTCTTCTATTACCAAACGCGTCTCGAACGCCGTCGTTCGGAACAGCATCTGGGCCGCGCAGATGCCTTAGCCCTATGTTTAATCGACTCATGCTTAATAACCTTATCGTTTCGTTTGACTGGGCATCCTTAACCAAAGAAGAATCGTCGGACAAAGTATATGAAAGGTTGCGTACGCAAATGAAGAATTTTGAATTACGTTGCACACGGTTGGTAGCTAAGCCGATACGAAAGTATCACTGCTGTATGAACACGAAATTTCTAGCTGCGATTTCGTATTGAGATACCTTGCGGAAACACTACAAAATAAATCAGAGAAACCAAGCACTGCGATTAGAATACAAGTCGCCAAAAACTAGAGTTGTTGCTCTTCTGCGTGGCGCCAAACATCGTTACATTTTTCATAAATTCTAGAAATCTTCAAATAATGTAAGGAAGGCTTTGTCTTTGGTAAATCATCTCAGAGGGGTTAGTTCCAGTAACCGGTCTCCGTTTGATTCTTATATGCAACCTCCCACAGCAGCGGCTGACGTTTTCAAGAGAGACTTCGTAAGAGCGTCCCAAATAGCTGTATCTATATCCACAAACACTCACTCGTTAAGGCAATCTATATCTGCTGCAGATTTTCTTCTGATAATTTCTAAGCGTGACCTGGGAGTAATGATTTTCAGTTTCCGCCCTAACAAGCCTCCTGGATATGATGGAATATCATTACATATCATCTGAAGAAATTTTACTGCGCTGTCAGGTATTATCTTTCCCATATTGATTGGTTTTCTCGAACGTGACAATATTCCGGAATGCCTGAATACTGCAGCTGTTATGCCCCTTCACATGTAAGGGAAGAAAGATAAGATCGAGAACTATCGGCCAATTTCTATACTACCAGTTATTGCTCAGGTCTTAGAAAATTTTCACTTTTACACTATGCCTTCTTTCCTTAACAAATTTTCTATCCTGACGGATTGAAAGTTTGACTGTTTCTGGGCGGCGTACCGTTGCAGTGCCTGAGGAATTTTCAGATGAATTGATCTCGGTATTCGATCAGAACCTTTTCGCGTATGCTGTCTTGTTAGATGTAGTGAAAAAGTTTGACACGCAGAACCACTAAATCTTCTTTGGTAAACGGTATTTTTGCGATTTCGTTGGCCTTTTTACAATATTCTCGAAAATTACTTGAGCAGCCGATCTCAAGTGGTCTCTACCGAAGATAAGGCCGTTTTTATTTCTAAGTTGTCGCTGAATGCAGGTGTTCCTCAGCATTTAATTTTACCGCCATTGTTGTTTAGCATCTTCGTTAATGACATTTCTTTGGGAATTTTCAAATGTTCGGTGTTCCAGTGTGCTGATGAGACTGTGTTACTAGAAAAACATATTTTAGAAAATTTTCACTGAAATGTTGCTAAATGACCTGTGCAATTCAACGCATTGGTTCTCTAACAATGGAATTGTCAATGTCGAAAAAATACAACTTGTTTTCTTTTCACTCTTTACTCAAGACTACTGTAATTACAATGTATCTCTACTTGCATAAGCCGAATTGTGTTTCTTGTAAATGTGTGCTGATGCATACGTGAATTGTGTCAAATATATTGGGATGTCTTTAGACACTAAATTATCTTGGCAACATGGCTTATCCCTTATCTGTTGAAAATTGTGGTCACTCGCTCGGCGGTTCTTTAATATCAAAAGCATTGCGTCCCTGTCTATACAAAAAAAAAGATAGTACATGCACTGGGTTAGTGCGTTGAGATACGACATTGCACTATTTGGCTTCTGTTCGGATTGCTGGACATGCAGGCTAGACAGGATTACACAAAATATTCTTTCAAATGTTGCCTACAAATGCCCAATAGTAACCGTTGCAAATGTCTTCCGTGAACTTGGCTTACCGAATTTGCAATCCCTGCGCACAGAAATAGTTGTCAAACATTATTGGAATTCCGCCTTCCAACAAAAGATACCGCCACAAGGGAAATTATAAAACACGCCCGTTATGTGGTTCGTTGTTCATCCACAAGTTATGGTTCGGCCAGACGCTGTGCCTATGTGCCGGGCATTTTGAACAAGTTACCGGATGAAATCTTTAACGCAACCTTGAAAACCACGCTAACAGAAATATTGAAGGAGCTATGGCGAAATTCATTAACATAAACGCTTTCGCATCGTAATATTTACTGCCCAAATATATTTTGTGGTAAATAGAATAACCAAATGCTTTTATATTTTCTGTCATTTACTTTTTCATCGATGTCTGAATTTTGTTTACCATATCTATCATGTTCATAGGCACAGTCCTACAAGTCAACTGAGGCTTAGGCCAGCCTGTTCCTGTTGTTTTGCATTTATGAGTGGCAATAAACATTCCTATTATTATTATTATTATTATTATTATTATCATTATTATTATTATTATTATTATTATTATTATTATTTGGGTCGTTGTGATTCATAAAAGTTCTCAACGCTTGCTGATGTAAGTCTTTGGCTCTTTTATAGTAAAACGTTGTACATCTTCAGCGACAACAGGTTAACTAGGCCCGACGAGACTGCGTCAACATAGGAATAGAGCTCAAATAGTTTTTCCCTTAAGTGTCCCTTGAAGGCACCTACAACGGTGGTGCAATTAGTACGGACAATCAGATGGCGCAACCATATCTTTATACAGTGTACGTAAGAAATACGAAAATTCGAAGGAGAAGAAAACAAAACATTATCACAGTAAAAAAAAGCGATGTACAATGAAAGGGGCTGCATAAGGAGCAATAACCATAGCTACTGCAGCTCCTTCAGAGTAGCGGCTGGTCCGGCTCGCTGAGTAACCTTGCCACGGCGTTATACTACGGAGGATGTGGTTAAATGTTTGCTTTTTGACAGCGCCGGCCACACTGAGATAGAGGCAAGAACACTCGTAGGCCTAGTTGTAGGTCGAACGTTCCTGGGTCTAGTTGCAGGTCAAAGCCCTCTTGTGCTGGGGGCACAGGTAATACGTAATGCCCGCGAAATTAAATACACGAAGACACACAAGATGTCCCGCAAGATTCGTGTCTCCAATGTTTTTACTCTCTATGTGTTTCGCATAACCTATACACGCGCAACTTGGCGTCCATGTTCAAGAACCAGTTAACGTAGATACAAACGTATTTAGGTTTAGGTGCACGTTAAAGACACGTTGTCTTCCATTACGGCGTCCGTCATAGCCGCATGCCGCATAGCTTTAGGACGTTAAAACGAACGAACGAACGAACGAACGAACGAACGAACGAACGAACGAACGAACGAACGAACGGTACTTAAAGCAACGAGAGCTCCTTACCACAGCTGCTCTGATGCACTCACCACGTTTTCGGTGCGCACTAAGTCGTTGATATCGTTTATTATAATCTCCAAGACGAACATTTCGGTGATCTGCGAATGTCCCGGAAGGCAGCATGTTCGTGAGCTACTGCACAAGTATAATTGCTTATGCCTTTGTGTCTACTCCGGCCCTTTTACAAGAGCTTCTTTTCAGACAATGGGACTCGATTGCTTACAGCGTTATCATTCACAAGCACATTTCCGAATGCACGGTTAAGTCATAATGCGAAGCATTCTTTGCCAGAAGGCAGGCAGGCGGGCGGTAAATGGGAGGGTGGGCGAGCCCTTGTTGCGCCTTACTTCGGACTTTTAAAACAACACGTCTCATGGTGTGATTGAACCAGTGTCTCACAGCAGAAGAGGCTTCTCCATCGCCCATTCAGCCCCAGACGCAGGCATGGTTGTCTAATGCAAGCGCAAAATAGCCCTCAGAGAAGTCTGCCGAGTGCGTAATGTCACATACCGAGAACAATATTTAAACGCAGAAATCATGGGTGTATAATGTAAACCTATTCCAAATATTTCTATTCCATTTCTCCAATCAGCCCTCCGCGATTGGTCGAACATTTTTCGGGCTATCCCTGTTTCACCTGTCTGTCATGCGACGTCACGATAACCGCGAAAACTCTGCATCTGATATGCCGTGCAAGCACTGATTATGCACAATCGGACGAAACAAAAAGAGTTAATATTTCCGATTCTACAACTATTTTGCCATTAGCCATTTATTATTGGTGTAAAGTTTTGGAGATGCGCCCACTTCGCTTGTCTGTCACTCGACGTCATAAAACTTCGAAAACGAACCACGTCAAAGTGATGTGTACGCATTAAAGATGCCAATAATGTGCTGAGCAAAACTGAACTTTTTTTCGGAATAGCCGGAGATTGCCCAGTTCCAAAGAAACAGAGGATATCTGCCTACCGTTCATTCGGGCACTGGCTACTCGGAACTGCCTGGGAGCATGAAGTTATTCATATATATTTATAGAATACTGCAGGCCAAGATGCGTCCCAGGAAGGAGTGAATTTCTTTATACAGTGTACATAGGAAATAAGAAAATTCGAAGGAGAAGAAAAATAAAACATTATCACAGTAAAAAAAAGCGATGTACAATGCAAGGGACTGCGTAAGGTGCAATAAAATCAGTGAGAATATTTCGTAGAAAAAAAGAAGGGGGAAGAAAGATTTTCGATAAACGTAATCCAGTTCCATCAACTCTACCGCAGTGAGGATAGACACAACTGAACCCTTTTAAGCCTAGGCTACCACGCATTAAAGCACGCAGGCGCATGTGCGTTTACTACAAATGCAGTTTTTCCATGGAATATTATACATTCTTGGACAGGAATACATCGGCTGGCCGGAAGTTCTATTCCTTCATTGTTCCTGGAGCAAAGGAAAGTTTAAAGCAATTTTGCGCTCGGTAATAGGGGTTGTCTTTTCGGGGTAATGATTCCAAGTAGGTCTGGTTGACAGTGGCTGGAGATATCATGAATTTTCAAGTAATAATTTATGTTTGCAGGTGCGGAAAATAAATTAAAGGCGTTCTATCTTCCTTCGGGATGCAAGGGTTGCATTATTATTTTAATTCATTAAATGGTATGGGGAGTCATAACGTCCATAACCATAAAAAATGAAGCGGACGACAAGTCTGGCTATGTGCTCGAGTTTGTTGCAGCTTTCTTTGCTTAAAAGCACCCGCGACGACGCAAGCGTACTCTAATCACAACCTTACCAATGTGTTGAATGCTAAAGGTTTCACGGATCGAGGTGAGTGTCTCAGCTTGTGCCTTAGCAGGCCGAGTTTACGCTGAGTAGACGCACAAACATTATACATGTGTTGCGACCAGTTCAAGCGATTGTTGATTGTTGCACCTAAATATTTAAAAGATTCTATTTCAGCGACTGCGGATTCCCTGAATAGTTTCTTGACACGCTAGAAGGTGTTTTCTGTTGGTGATGCGCATAAAATAGGCTTTTCTTTATTACGTTTCGTTTCCGAGTTGTCGCAGCAATCAGAAAAACATATGACTTTTGTTCAGGATTACTAGGTCATCAGCATCATTCATCACATTCTAAACACTCTGTTAACCATTTTGTAATCACTTTGTATTTGCACATAATAACCTTCTAAACACTGTTAACCATTTTGTAATCACTTTGTATTTGTACATAATAAACAATTTTGCATGGCTGTTAAACGTTGTCGAGCCCTTTAGGCACGCTTACGACATCGCTCTGCTACCTCTTCTTTGGTGAGGATACGTTTCAGCAGTATTCTTAACCTTCCGTAGTACGCTGCTGCGATTTTCGACAAGCCACCGCAAGCTAAGCAAAGGAAGGGGAAGCGGGCCCATCGCAGACGCCGGCACCAACCTCTCCATCTGGTTACCTGCTTTCACTGAGCTAACTCGGCCCCCTCTAAATCCTCTCCACTGCTGCATGCTCCTCGTTTCGTGTCAACCAATTAGATAAGAAAAATCTATCAAAATAGGCAAAGCTATCAGTTTTAAAAGCAAACAACTGTTAACTGCTATAAACAAGGCGAGCATTTGAACGATGCGGGTTACCGCCCGACGCCGGTGGTTACGTAAATTTAACGTCCCTAGATTGAAATAAAGACAGATTGGAATAATTTGAAGCTATAGAGTCCCATTTGCAGAGACGCCAGTCTGCGTTAGGGATAACCGCAAGATTGAAACGCGAGAATGATAGTAAACCTTAGCACTCTTCTCCGCTTGTTTCTTCAAGTTGCGTATCAAAGCAAAAGCTTTATTGAGCGAACTCTCACCACTACCGTTTTGGGTATTTCTCAACTGCAGCTTTGATATGTCTCCCGGAGTCAAAGGGAATACGTTTGCTAGCGCCATTCAATTTACACTCTGGCGTACGTGTCCATTGACTGTACCTCCTACTGCAAGAAAAAGGCTGTCAGAGAACTAAGTGGCGTGACAGACGCTGTGCACACCTTGTCGACATGGTCCCATAGTTGCCCCCTCATCTTGGCGAAGAAAGGCAATTCCGGATGGTCGACCTGCGTAGTAAAGGCATTGTTATGGAGACAGACTCAAAATGCCGCTAATAACGCCGTGTATTTCGTCTACGGCTGTGTAAATATTGCCAGAAGGAAACACATAGCCGCCACCGTCCCGCCCAAATTCACTGACACTACATCTTTAAAATGCCATTTTGACAACTGTCGTTATCGTTTCAGGTTTTCTCTTTCTTATAATTTGGATCGTCAGTCATATGATAAAATTAAAAACTAATTCAAATTTATTCAAGTGCGCATGAAGCTTTAATTGGTTGCCTCAAGCTAACTAAAATTGTTCACACTTTGTAAATAGAAGAATCCGGGAAAGTGTCTGAACTGATTGTTGCCATAAAAGGTTTTGTGAAATTAAATGCATGGTATATATAACGCGACGCTCTCTGCATAGCTGAAAAGCAACATTCTGGCGCTAAATTACACATCACCAGTAAGAAAGTTCTCAAATTTCGGGAAACGCCGCAGGGCATACCGCCACGGCGTGCCTAGGAGGGCTTGAGCAGGAGATTCGAGACGCTCTTTAAGGAAATTTGGTACCTTACGTTCCAAAGCACCCCGTTTGTTGTAGAAAACACCTTACAATAAAGGACTCCGAATTAAGCTGTGTGTCGATTACCAAAATACTGTAGACTTCAGTATTAGAATACACAATTTTTAACATGATTTTAGCTTTTCTTGTGATTTTGTAAATTTCCGTGCGAGGAGATTAACAATCTTAGTGAAACCGCATAAAATGCTGGCACAATATTATGCAAAGTTAACGCAGTAAATGTCTGGGCGCCAACATAACTTCACTTGAGGCCACCCCTTCCCTCACATGATTGACTCTTAATGCGGGATATATAAGAGAATATTAACGAAAATTGCAGGCTGGGCTGGGGTAGCATACGGCATATCAGCTTGAGCGCGGCTCATTTCAGAAGAATGGCACGGAAAACTTGGGAAGCCATATTCTACGACTCTTCGTAAAGCTTTCGCTATCATTTGTTGTCCTAAAGATGAACGTGTGGTGCACTTTGATTGAAGCTGAAGTTCTTTTAGAATTATCTTCATTGTTACTTACGTCCCCAACTGTCCAATTCTTCTGAAACAGATAGCTTGCTGCTACATTCCATCGCCTTCGACATCCATTAGTTTTAGTTTCGATCGTTTCGATCGATAGCAGGTTTTAGTTTCGATCGTCGCTAACGTTACCATTGAAACCTAGTTGAAGTCACCGCACCCTTTTATTGGTTTTCCTAAATTAACAAAGCGCCTCCGGGAACTATCTGGTTAACTAAGGCCACCGGGGAACCTTAAGGTTAATGCCATGCATCGATACAGAGCAGCTTCATTCAGGGTTGTCTTTGAGGAATACGTATTGAAACTTGAGAAAGCTAAACACACCTGATGCAGTTATGGACGTGGTCGGTCTATATCCCTGTAATGAATTAACTTTGCTCACATGAACTGGCGACTCACCGAAAAGATGAGACGCGGGTCGACGGTGAGAGACAGGAGCAGCTGCTGTATGGTTTTCTGCGTACGGAGATGTCATTCACGAATATGCACTTGTTTACTTGCGGAGTGTAAACAAGTGTAAGCACTATGAAAGAACACGTCCTCGTCACAAAATCAATCACTCATAATATGTTCACTTCAAGAAGTGAAACATAAACAGTCCTTTATACAGGTGAACCAAAGAATTTCTTGAGTTTTGAGAGGGGTGACCTAATCACTAGCAATAAAAGAGCAGTAAAAGGCAGTAAAATGCTTTAACAGAAGTAAAGCGATACAATACATCGCATTATTTCAGCTTCAATGCAACTGAAGGAACCTAATATTGATGGGTGCTACGGTAGCATTTAGTCATATTTCACGGCATGGAGAAAGTAATGTTTGGGTTTGGTTTTTAATTAATAAATATCTTCTTGCTTGTTATGTTTTGAGTCAATGAATTCCGCAATTTAGAAGCACTGTAGACGAGTGAAACTACTCCATAGTTTGTTCGAATAAGTGGATTGTTATCTTCATTCAGTTAACTTTTACGATTTCGATTAGACCAAGATCAAGCGCATTCGCTGCACACAAACGCAATAAAATTTATAACTTTAAACCTAAACAGGCTCGTCGTATACAGGGTGTCCTGACTATCATGCACCAAGATTTCAAGATATGCCAATCCCACGTAGCTCGACAGAGCCAAGGTAATGTTGTTAGCAGTCGCTTGGAGATACGGAGATTACTTTTTCCATCCCGCCTAATTATATACCAGGTCTTCACTAATTCTATATTAAGATGAAAAATCTAAATGAGGAAATCGCAGAGCAACACGAGAACCTCTCGATACACCTTTCTGCTTCTCAATACCTGCTACATAAATATGTTTTTCCGAGCGGGAAAGAAACCCACAAGAACATGCAAAGTGCATCGAGCGGCCAGTAGAGCGGCAATTTTGCGTGTATTCGCGAGCTTCTTTCACGCTCGGAAAAACTATTTTATGTAGGACGTATTCAGCAACAGAAAGCTGTATCGACAGTTTTTCATGTCGCTGTACGACTTTCTCACTGACACTTTTTATCTAATTATATTCTTTGAGAAGTTGACTAATTAATCAGGGCTAGTTATGTAATCAGGCAGAATGCAAAAGGTAATCTGAGTATCACCAAGCTACGGCAAACAACATTACCTTGGTTCTGTCCAGCTACGTAGGATTGGCATATTTTTAAATCTTGGTGCATGGTAGTTGGGACACCCTGTATAACTAACAAAAGGAAGAAGATGTTCATTGCTAAGCTCATTTCGCATAACGTGAGATTCTGGATTTCGTGAAAAGTTCAGTCTTACCCTAAGGCCAGAGGGCTTTGAAGCGAAGGACCATTGGCGCAGCTGCCTTCAACCTTGAATTTCTCGCAGCCTATTACCGCTACCGTGTTGATTGTGGCTGTTTCTATACTTGCATTTAGGTGATTATTAACTGAAAGACCACTATGTACTCGAAACTGAAAACTACTGCATGCTCAAGCATTCCGATCATTCCAACAATGCTGGCGCTGTGTGAAAGCCGCTGACCGAGTCATTATGATGCGGACATTAAGCTCTACACAGGCCCCTTACCTTGTGCTTGCGCGGCGTAAATGCGAGGCGCGAAAGCATTGCGTTGAAGCGTATGCACAGCGTAATTAATAGCTCTTTTTTGATACCGCTATGCGCCTTCTCTACAAAAAAAGCACTCAAGTATCCAGAAAGGTGAAATTTGCGACCTATTAAAGGAGATTTGTACCGAAGTTTAGGGCAAATTAAAAGCGGTAGTTTCATTCTTTTCTCCGTCAACAATAAACGTGTTTATTGACACAAGAGACCTTGTCCATTCTTATAACATCAATTTTAGTGGTGCGAACGTATTTAGTGCCACTATAATTGACCACTACCATTGATTGCACGATTGTGGAATTGTTCCTATCATTGTAAATGAGTGATTCACATGCATAGTCACCTTTCCTGCTGCAATACTCGGTATTTTTTCGTCATTACATCATGCCATCGTGGTACCATCATTCATTTGACCCTAGTTGCGGCAACACATTTCTACTGAGCAGCCATTTTTCTGCCATCTTTGAGGAGAAATGTCATATATGGTCTTTCAAGGGCACTTGCGCGCTGCCTTTAGACTCCGGTGTAACGTGTGGCCACATTTCTTCCCGACCGCGGTCACGTCCATTACGTGATGCGCGCTGTACTAAACCTCTCGTATAAAAATAAGCTCTAGTTCTGTCTTTACTAGATTACAAGCGTGGCATAAGGTATCTTATGCATGGACAGTTCATATTGTGCAAGAAATGAAGTGCTAGGCCCAACTGTTAGATTTCATCATGCTACTGAAGGTGGCGGTCACTTGGAGAGACCACCATGCTTGAACATTCCTAGAGGGTTGGTTTTTGTAATTACTGCGTGGTGTTCATTATTAGGAGTTTGTGGAATAGCGATCACTCTTTGACTGTTTCGCAACAGGCAGCAAATCTATTGAGAGCGATTCTGACGTTTAAGATCATCATACAGTCTACTAGAACGCGCAATGAAAGAGCAGGAACAAGAAAAGCCCTTCGCACTGTGCGTGAATACCTTGGTAGAAGGGATAATTAAGACTAAGTTCCTCTCATGACTGCGAGCATGGATATGTGGAGTCCTTCCTACAACATTCACCACCACTGAACCATTTATTATAGGGTGGCGTGACATATACCAAAAAGAATAAAGAGGTAGTAATTACAAGTGACATCTCCAAGTTGTCGTTGACAAAGACGTTGGTCTTTCAGACTAGTGCCTACGCTCAGCAGCGGTTCAGTTTGTACACGCCAACTATGTTAATTGTATACGTACTCTTCTCTAGCTCCATCACCGAGGTGGCCCAGATAATGAAATCAATGTCCCCTATGGCGGCCACTACAGTACGTATGCTTCACTGCAACACAGGCAAAGATTTTACGGAGGTGTGCTGTCTCCAGTACAAAACGCCGGCCTTCGAGAACCACATGGGCGTGCTAGACATGCAATGTCCCTAGTGGCCTCTAAGAAACAGCGCATGTTCTGCTGGCCTCCACCAAAAGTTACTGCTGGATATTTGGTGACCGCCACCTCATTTTGTCCCACTGAAAAGCGAAAATGAAAAGCGAAAAAAAAAAGAGCATTCGCATTCAGGACAACATTCTGCCACCAAATGTTTTCCATTTTTTTCAATAAAATTCAGTTTTACATGCAAAATACACTTCTGTATATAAAATAGTTAATGCTCTGATACCCCTTCTTGGAATATCTCCCATGCAGAATTGCGCCGAAGGGAAAGCTGATACTAGCCTTTATTCATTCGAAATTTTTAAACGCGCAGCATGTTCTGCTATTTCCTCACAAAGCTAGAGCCGACTGTAAACATCAATAAAACATGTACTGTAACTTGATAATGACCTGAAATATAAATTACTTTCATCAAACATGCACACACACAAAGAGAGAGAGAGATACATTTTTGTCAAGCTGTGTATATCTCAGGTTCTCACCGTGAGGTCCACGAGCGTGTTGACCGAATCCTGGTAGTCTCCCTTGATGACCTCCAACATACGACCGCCGTTGCAAATTCTGTGCATTAAGGAATCAGGGGTGTCAGTTTTATTGAGGGTGGTAGCTATCCTTACCAGCAGTCTTGTTACGCCATATCTTGTAATGCAGTTTTCAGCAACACCTTAGCAGAGTCCCTAGCTATAACGTAAAGCTATTGCAATATGTTTTTGTTCCAATCTCCTGACGTCAAATTTACGTAACCACCGACGCAAGCATCGGGCTGTAACCCCCAGAGTTGTTTGAAAAGCACAATCAAACGCATTTGTGGTCTGTAGGACGTCACTTTCTTTTGCTTTCAAAACGAATAGCATTGCCTACATTGAGCAGTCTTTCTTATCTAATTCGCTTAGAAGAGGCGAGGAGCACGCTCAAGTAGAGAGAGTTTCGATGGGGCAGAGGCAGCCCTATGAAAGTAGATAACCAGATCAGGAGGGTGCTGCCGGCGTCTGCGGTTGGTCCGCTTCCCCTTACTTATCTTCCACTGGCTGGTTGAAAATCACGGCGGCCCGCTACGGAAGTTTAAAAATGCCGCTAAAACGGACACTCAGGAAAGAAGAGTTGGTAGACATGCCGAAAGGTCTCGATAACGTTACACTGCCATGTAATTTTTTTTATTATACGCAAATAACTCAATGCTCCCCGGCAGCTCTGAGTAGTTAGTGCCACAGCAATCGGCAGATGGTCATCTTCTGTTCCTTTTAGAGTGGGGCAGTCTCCGGCTATTCAGAAAATATTTCAGTTTTGTTCTCTATATCAATGCATCTTAAACACGTGCACGTAACTTTGACGCGGGGAGTTTTCGCGGTTTTTTGATGTCGCATGACAGACAGATGAAGTGGACGCAGCCCGAAAACGTTTGACCAACAGAAATTGATCAAACGACGCCTTTTTCTCTAATGGCGAAAATGCATCCAATCAGAAAAATGTTTTTTTTCTTTCGTTCAGTCTGATCATGCATAATGAGTGTTTGCATATGCCACGGTTTTCATGACGTCGCGTGACAGACAGGCGCACGGGGGGAGGGGGTGGTGCTTGAAAATTTTTTGACTACTCGTGGATGGCTGATTGCAGAAATGTAATAGAAAAAGTTTGGAACAACATTACGTTATAGCGCCGCAGGTGAATAATTTCTGAGAAGACTGGCAAAAGGGTGCTGAATATGGTTGATGGCCGTTACATTGCGTCCTCAATGCAAATATCATTAAATGCTTCGAGAACACTACTCGTTTTTCTAACTTTGGGCTCACACAACAAAATAGAGCATATTAATTTTTTTTTAAAAGAACAAGAACGGGACAGGGTCATAAAGGGACTACTTTTGTTTTTATTCTGACAGAGTATCAGCTCGTCCAGTTCACCATTGATCTGCTGAAACTAGAGGGTGTCAAACCATATAAATTCACATACGGCATTGTATCACCAGAAAAGCGAGCACTATGTTCTTGTGCTTACTTCTAGCTCCTGAATCTCCTATCTTTTTGTACCTGACATTTTACAGTGTGAGCTGCTACAGCTTCTGCGGCTTTTTATGTCTCCTTGCGACCACCACTCCTTATATAGACCGCAAGATAACACACGATGCCTCACAGAGACCCCGTAGTTGAGTTATTGCATCGAGTTGATGCGCGGAGGCTCTTTAAATGACTCGGCAGCACTGTTGAAAGTCCAAAATTGGAATTCTTGCGATAAACATTACTTCGGGAAGAATCAGCCGGTGCATTTTAACCAAATATCGCTGTCATCGCCAAATTGCAGCCTACTGTTCATAATATAGGCAATACCATCACAGAATTAACATTGTTGGTACCAAGGGGGCGCCAACGGGGAATGTAAGGGAGAGACACCCATATGCTTTGCGGAAGAAAATTAGCGTAAGTATCGATCCCGTGAACATTACGACTGCAGTAAGCTAGGCGGCTGTCCTCTCGACAAACATCATGTGCATATGTTGTTAAGAGGTAGTTGGAAGTTCTTAATTACCCGTTGAAGCACAACAGTGGTTTAACCATTACAAATTCAAGATGTCTCCCTGCCTGGCTCTGAGCTACGAGAAGATGATCACTGTTCAAGCTTGTACGGCTGCTATCTGGAAATCTGCGTAAAAAACGAACGTAAGAGTAAGAAGCAATATAACTCATTGCATTTAACTTCCATCAGAGGCTCGCAAGACACTCTGCCCACTTGTTGGCTTCACAAAAAAAAAAAAAAAATGCTACATAAATTCTAATTCTCTACTAATGCGAAAGCATTCTTTGGCTCGACCATTACTTCGCTTTAGCTTACTAGTGTTGCTAGCGTATGCATGTCTGCCCATGGATTTTTTTTTTTTGAGTCAGAGAATGCTTACGCAATTCTCTGAATTTCTGTATCATTTTTTTATCGAGCGTCGCCCTGTAACGTCGGTTCCGATCCGCTTCTGAACACTTCCTTTCCTCTGCTTGCTGTTGGCTATGTCCTAGTTGCTGTCGCTTATCTCGTTGTTCCTTCTGCCGACTACGCTATTCCCGCTGTGATTCAGGGTTCACATGCCGCTTGTTGGTTTCACCAAGCTCGTACTTTCTTATTGCATAAAATGGCGATGTTGAGGCGACGACTACGTGACGAGTTCTTTTTTTTATCGATTCTAAATCCACCAATCATCTACAGTTACAGTATTGTAACGATTAAACGTCTTAACATTATCAATTACCGTACTTGCACGAATCTGACGCGCACTTTTAAAGAAAAGGTGCCTTCAAATTTGCATGCGCGTTACAATCGGAACTATTTCTACTCAAAATCAAAAATGAGACCAATTCTTACTCAAAAGAATAATCTCAATGCAAGGTAGCTAGACACACTGCCATCGAACGAGTCGTCTGAAAAAAAGGGACGTTTGGAGACATTGCAAGGTGAGTCCATGATGCGTAGAATGCCCTTCCTCCGACGGTGGTTGCGCGATCCTCCAGAAGTGTGGCATTTCGAATGCAACAAATGTACTTAAGGTGATTTTCTCTGGTCGGTAGACAGCGAAAAGTAGCTGTCATCGGGCTGCGACTGCCACTATCCGCTAAGGCTCAGCACTATGCGTGTCTGTGTGTCCTTGTATGTTCCACAATATCGTTTCAACACGGTATTCGACGACTCAGGTTCCGTTACTTGACGTGTGCGGTAGAATCGGCACCAGGTTATTTTTTTTTATTTGGGCGGTAATATAACTGCGCATTACAAACGGTGGCGCGGTATAATACAGCAAATACATTATGCACTTATTTCCCAGTTGCGAGGCGTCACAGGAAAGACATGGTTTCTCCGGAGTTCTTGCCAAAGAAAGATTGCGCATTAAAATGGAGACGGGCTGACAGACACATGCACAGACATTCACAATGAGACAGACAACAAAACAAACGGCAGATTGCTAGAAAAAGAAGACATTGCTTTACTCGAATGTCAGCGCAGCTCTTTCGCTTTTCTTCGTCGCGATACAAGATTCACACATAAAGAATAACTGACAGCTTACTTCGGCATTTCTCGGGCCTGTTCCAACGTGGTATCGTTGTTATATTTATGGCCGGATTTCTGGGCTTTCGAAAAAGGTTAGTGTATAAAAACAGTTTTGCATTCGTGAATTACGCAATGCTGGGCGATGTCCTTAATAGTGATCTTACATCTTCCTCAAAGCCTTTCAATATTTCTTCAGCGAATCGTCCACCTTGTACAGCACACATATTTTCACATTTCCAGACAACGACAAAATTTATGCCAATGTGACAAGAAACAAAGCGACATTTCTTATTAACCTCGCATGTAATCTTTCGATATGTCTACTGCTACTGGCTTTTATTTTCTAGCTGGAAGTTGTGCAGTATTTCAAGCTTGTAAGAGATAGACAAGAATTTAGCAATCGCCACAACATTCACTAAATCGCGGGTGAATATTATTTTATGAACTCTCTTAGACGATGAGTTGTCATGAAAACTGATTCTTTCTGTGCCGCCCACAACGAACAACTCTTGTGAGAGTACTCACTGCTGCTGCGCACATGTTTTATACGAATTCAGATTTTTCTGAAGTTAAATGGCTGCGCAATCAGCTGTCTGACTTAACTGGAACCATGCGATGACGCTTCCTTTAGTTGTGCTATTAAACAGCACATATTTGCGCAGCAAATCTTCGTGCCTGCGTACTCACTGAAATGCTTTCCACCTTTTGACTTCTGCACGACCGTATATATATGAGTGTGCAAGCCCACCGCCTTAGGACTCCCGGGTCTTTAATGGTGGACTAAATTGATGATGCTGAATAGGACGACTTCGCCCACGTACATTCGTTAATCCATGTAAAAATACCAGTTGCATAAAGTATTACAACCAGACTTGCTCGAGGCTCGCCTTGCTTTTATTTTCCACACTAAAGGAAGGGAAAAGGTCCTACCTGAAGAACAACTCGCAATGTCCTTGCTATGTTCGCTATGTTCAGGCAACTCGCCATGTTCAGGCAGTGTGAGAGAGAGAGAAATAACTTTTATTTATATAGCCGGCAGATTGGTGGGGGGGCCAACCCCGCCTAGATGTTGGCCAGAAGCCCTTGAGCTCTAGCGGCATCCTCGGCCTGCTGGACAGCCAGAAGTTGGTCTTCGGGGGCCGAGCTGAGCAACACGGTCTCCCACTGCTTCCGATCCTGAATGTTTTGGCCCTGTCAGGGCGCCCGAGGGCAGGCCCAGATAATGTGATCCAGGTCCGCCCTTTCTTGACAAAATTTACAATTGGCCGAATATTGGTCTGGGTAATAATGATTATAAGTCACCGGATTTGGATATGCATTTGTTTGAAGGAGGCGCCATGCTACCGCCTGCTGCTTATTAAGTGATGCGTGTGCGGGAGGAAAACGCACCCTCCCCAATCTGTAATGATTAGTTATCTCCCTGTAGCCAACCATCCGGTCCCCTGTCAGCCCCAGCCGCGGCGCCCCGGCGGCTCGGCTTGTGAGTCTTCGAGCGACGGTGTCGGCCGCCTCATTGCCGGGGAGGGAGGAGTACGCAGGCGCCCAGATGATATGGACAACTCGCTCACCGCGGAAGTTTGCCAGGATACGTTGTGATTCCGGCGAAATGCGCCCCTTTGCGTAATTTAAAATGGCGGTTTTAGAATCACTGACTATTATCGTGGCCAGTGTGGAAGCCATTGCGAGAGCAATGGCCGATTCCTCAGTCACCTCGGCTCCGTTGGTTTTAATAGATCCGCTGACTTTAGGCTCACCTTCTGAGTTCACTGCAACGATACACATATTCTGATTAGTCGTGTACTCTGCCGCGTCGACGTACACCTCGTCCTGAGAGCGTTGGAATCTCCTATGTATAGCCCTTGCCCTTTCCTCCCGCCTTTCCCTGTGGTGTTCGGGATGCATGTTTTTGGGTAGCGGTGGGATAATAAGCTTCTTCCTTATGTCGTGGGGAATGTCTACTTTATTGCCATATTGTGATGCGTATGTAACTCTAAGCTTCTTAAGTATGTGTCTGCCAGTAGGTGTTTGCGAGAGTCTTTCATATTGCGCTATCGTATGGGCTTCTATGAGTTCTTCGAGCGTGTTGTGGACACCTAAGGCTAGGAGCCTGTCATTCGATGTGTTTATCGGCAAACCTATGGCTTGTTTGAATGATCGTCTAATGATGACTTCGATTTTTGTCTTTTCTGCTACTTGGAGATTTAGGTAAGGGGTTACATATACTATGCGGCTGATGACAAAAGCCTGGACTAGTCGTACCAGATTGTTCTCTTTCATCCCATAATGGCGATTAGCAATTCTCTTAATTAGTCTCATTGTTTGTTGTGCGCTGTTTTCTAGTATTCTGATTGTTTCCCCGTTGTGACCGTTCGCTGATACGTGGAGGCCGAGGACTCTAATGCTGTCGACAAAAGCTATTTGGTTGCCATTTACAAAAAGCGTGATATTTGGTTTATCCGTAGAACTCTTACGGCCCCTGCTTGTCGGTCGGTATAGAAGTAATTCTGATTTTTGCGGCGAGCATCTCAATCCTTTATCCACGACATATTTCTCAACCGCATGTATGGCTGTTTGGAGGATTTCTTCAATCTGCCCATCACTTCCACCTGTTACCCAAAGGGTGATATCATCGGCGTACAGGCTATGCTGTAATCCTTCTATATGTTCTAGTTCTGCTGGCAGGCCAATCATAGCTACATTGAAAAGAAAGGGAGATAAGACTGATCCTTGGGGTGTGCCCCGGCTTCCGAGTTCTATCTCTTTGGATTTCACTTCACTGATTGTGACTTGCGCAGTACGCTCAGACAGAAAGTCTTTAACATACGCATGGGTTCGTTGCCCCACTCCTAGGCCTTGTAAATTTTCTAAGATAGCCCTGTGGGTGATATTATCAAAGGCCTTCGTAAGATCAAGACCAAGGATAGCTTTTGTATCTAGTGTTTGAGGTCCCGCGTCTATTATTTGGTGTTTGATTTGCAACATAATGTCTTGTGTGGACAGTTTTGGTCTAAACCCAATCATAGTGTATGGGAAAAGGCCGTTGTCTTCCATGTAATTAGTTAGACGTGTGAGGATGACGTGCTCCACGAGCTTGCCAGCACACGACGTTAACGATATAGGCCTGAAAATTCTTAAGTTGAAGTTTCTTTCCCGGCTTTGGAATCATTATTACCTGGGCGGTTTTCCATTGACGTTGAATATTACCCTGTTCCCTGCAGTAGTTAATACACTTGGTGAGGGCCGAGATAGATTCATCATCGAGATTTCTCAGGATCTTGTTGGCGATTCCATCCGTGCCTGGCATGGATTTCGTGTTGAGCCTGATGCAGGCAGTGCGTTTTTTTTTAAATTTTTGGGCGACAAATGAAAACACAGGAGCGAAATTCCTTTTTTTTTTTCATGGCGGACCAATGACCAGCCTTTGACCCGGTATTGCCCCTTGTTGCCGAGCTTGCAAAGGCCTGAAAACTGCCCTCTTTCGCTGTGTTTATAAGCTGTCTTTTTAGGCCTATTAAAAAGGACATCTATATTTTGTAACACACACGTTACCACTCGCACATGCTGATTTTTCTGTAAACACCTTGCGTCCTTCTTTATATTTATATGAGGAAGAGGGTTCTGACGAACCGAGACCATGAGTTGTCTCAGGAAGCATGTAGAGTGCAAACGTTACACAGCGGATGCAAGTTTTATTAAAACGTACATCAGCTGCATAAAACATGATTTATATAAGAAATCCTGTGTATAAAACGTCTGTTTTAATTTTCTGAACAATTAGAATAATTTAACTTTCACTCAATATTGTCACGTAGGTGACTGTGAGCTACCTGGCACGCAGGCAGACAGAAAGGGACACTGCGTCGGCGGTAGACTTAAAGAGAGTTTAATGGGCGAACTTGTGCCCGAAATCAAGCGAATAACGCGGTGACGGCGAAAGCAGCAAGCACGTCTGGGGCGTTCGTCGGACTGAGCCAGCCCAGGCGGTGGTCCCGTATTTATACGCTTCGCGTCCATGATCGAAACGCGTCAAGCGACGCCGCTTGCGTCGCAGCGACGCGAGCTGCGTAGCTCGCGTCGCTAGAAGCCGAAATAAACGCACGTGGCATTACCCCCCCGTGAAAAAGCATCGCCCCGATGCTAAAGAAAACAAACTTGTAAGCATGCAGTCAACAACGAATAACGAAAAAAAAATGAATGTCTGTTAGTCCGCTAACGTTCAAAAAACTTCTTGAGGCGCGCGACGTGCACCACCTCAGGTCGTGCGCGACGTCGCTGTGACTGCGTCACTCCATCGGGCACAACCTCGTACACCAGCAGTCCAAGTCGTCGAGTTACCTTGTAGGGCCCGAAGTAACGGCGCAGGAGCTTCTCACTAAGTCCGCGGCGACGAACCGGTGTCCACACCATAACGCGGTCACCAAGTGCGTACTCTTGGTCTCGTCGTCGTAGGTTGTAGAGTCGGGCGTCGACGTTTTGCTGCTCTTTAATACGCATTCGGGCTAGCTGGCGAGCTTCCTCGGCACGTTGAAGGACGCTGGCAACGTCTGCATGGATGCTGTCGTCTTCAACGTGAGGCAACATCGCATCAAGCATCGTGGCGACTTGGCGACCGAAGACAAGCTCGAATGGCGTCATCTGCGTTGTCTCCTGTGGCGCGGTGTTGTAGGCGAACGTCACGTATGGAAGGACTTCGTCCCAAGTCTTGTGCCCGACGTCGACATACATGGCGAGCATGTCGGCGAGGGTTTTATTTAAACGCTCCGTAAGGCCGTTTGTGTGCGGGTGGTACGCTGTAGTGCGCCGATGGCTCGTGTGGCTCAAGTGCAGAATCTGTTGCGTAAGTTCAGCTGTGAATGCCGTACCTCTGTCCGTAATAAGGACCTCGGGTGCACCATGACGGAGAACGATGTTCTTTATGAAGAATCTGGCGACCTCGATCGCATTTCCCGATGCTAACGCTGCTGTCTCGGCATAGCGCGTCAGATAGTCCGTTGCTACCACTATCCACCTGTTCGCGCAAGTGGATGTCGGGAAGGGGCCAAGCAGATCCATGCCTATCTGCTGGAATGGTTTCCATGGTGGCTCGATTGGTTGCAGGAGGCCGGCTGGCCTTGTAGGCGGTGTTTTCCGACGTTGGAAATCTCGGCAGGTTTTCACGTAGCGTGCGACGTCTGCGTTCAGGCCCGGCCAGTAGTATTTTTCTTGAATTCTTCTGAGAGTTCGAGTGAATCCCAGATGCCCTGCTGTCGGCTCATCGTGAGACGCTTCTAAAATCTCTTGCCTTAGCTTGACCGGCACGACGAGTAGATATGCCGCTTTGTACGGCGTGAAGTTCTTTTTCACAAGCACATTGTCGCGCAGGCATAGCGATGAAAGCGCGCGTCTGAATGCCTTTGGCACTGAATCGGTCTTCCCTTCGAGATATTGAACCACACAGCGTAAATCAGGATCGGCACGTTGATCTTGTGCGAAGGTGTTAGAGCTTATGGGCCCAAGGAAGGCATCGTCGTCATCGTCGCAGGTCGGGGCGGATTCAACAGGGGCTCTCGAAAGGCAGTCGGCGTCAGTGTGCGTTCGGCCTGACTTATACACGATGGTGACGTCGAACTCCTGTAGTCGCAGGCTCCAACGAGCGAGGCGACCTGACGGGTCTTTCAGGTTAGCGAGCCAGCACAGAACGTGGTGGTCACTGACGACCTTGAAGTGCTTCCCGTAAAGATACAGCCGAAATTTTGTGACCGCCCAAACGACAGCGGGGCATTCCTTTTCGGTCGTCGAATAGTTCAATTCGGCTTTCGACAGTGATCTGCTCGCGTAGGCGATGGCTCGCTCCAGGCCGTTCTTCTTTTGAATCAACACAGCACCGAGTCCTATGCCGCTTGCATCCGTGTGGATCTCGGTGGCAGCACTCTCGTCGAAATGGCCGAGTACTGGCGGTGACTGCAAGCGTCGTTGAAGTTCGCGAAAAGCGTCTTCTTGGGGCTTCTTCCATGTGAACTGCGCGTCGGCTTTCGTAAGGCGAGTGAGAGGCTCTGCGATTCGAGAGAAATCTCGGACAAAACGCCTGTAATACGCACAGAGCCCCAAAAATCTACGGACAGCTTTCTTTTCACTGGGTATCGGGAAACTTTCGATGGCTGCCGTCTTTTTGGGGTCCGGACGCACGCCTTCGCGATTAACTACGTGACCGAGGAACAGGAGCTCTTCGTAGGCGAAACGACATTTCTCTGGTTTCAGAGTGAGTCCCGACACCCTAATTGCCTCTAGCATGGTCTCCAGCCTATTAACGTGCTCGTCGAACGTGGATGCGAAAACGACTACGTCGTCGAGATATACGAGGCATATCTGCCATTTCAGCCCAGACAACATGGTGTCCATGACACGCTGAAATGTCGCCGGCGCTGAGCATAGTCCGAATGGCATGACTTTAAATTCGTAAAGACCGTCCGGCGTGATGAAGGCAGTCTTCTCACGGTCCCTCTCGTCGATCTCAATCTGCCAGTAGCCGCTCCGGAGGTCCATGGACGAAAAATACTTGGCACCGCACAGTCGATCTAACGTGTCGTCGATTCTCGGAAGCGGGTAGACGTCTTTTTTCGTGACGCTGTTGAGACGCCTATAATCGACGCAAAATCGTAGGGTACCGTCTTTCTTCTTTACGAGCACCACGGGTGAAGACCACGGGCTCTTGGACGGCTGAATGACGTCGTCGCGAAGCATTTCTTCAACTTGTGTCTTGATTGTTTCACGTTCTCGCGCTGAAACGCGGTAGGGACTTCAGTGGACGGGACGAGTCGATTCATCGGTTATAATGCGATGCTTCGCTATGTGCGTTTGCCGGATCCTCGACGACTTAGAAAAACATTCGGAATATCGCAGAAGAAGGCGACGTAGCTTTTCTTGCTTTTGTTGAGGCAGGGCGGGGTTAATGTCGAAGTTCACCTCATCAGCCACAGTCGACGACGCTTCATGGGACGACTCGGAGAGCGCTAATGCGTCGCTTATTTCGGCGAACTCTTCCAAGAAAGCGACCGTCGTACCCCTGTTGAGGTGCTTGTGTTCCGTGCTGAAATTGGTTATTAGCACAGCCGCTCTGCCTTCACGCAGGTGGACGACACCGCGTGCGACGCAAATTTGGCGATCCAGAAGCAGCTGCAAGTTCGCTTCGACAATCGCATCGCCGCTTGATGACGCGTCTGTTTCAACGAGTGCCATGACGCCAGCATTTGGCGGGAGGCTCACTTGATCGTCGAGGATGGTGAACGCGGCGCGATGATAATGATTGCTTTGCATTCTTTCTGACCGTTTTGTCGTCAGTCTTATGGTTTTCGTCTGCAGGTCGATCACCGCACCGTTTTCGTTCAGGAAGTCCATCCCGAGGATTACGTCGCGAGAGCAGTGCTGTAGGATGATGAAGTTCACAGGGTAGGTGTGACCGTGAACAGCCACTCGCGCAGTGCATCGTCCCGTCGGGGTTATGAGGTGGCCTCCTGCTGTGCGTATTTGAGGACCTTCCCATGCGGTTTTGACTTTCTTTAGTTGTGACAAAAATCGTCCACTAACGATGGAGTAGTCGGCCCCGGTGTCGACGAGTGCAACCACTGGATGTCCATCTAGGGTAACTTGTAAGTCGGCACTTGGTGTTCGCGTTCGATGTCGATCGGTCACCGACTGTGCGGTCTGTCGCTTCGCACGGTCGCGGCTGCGTCGGGTGGAAGCCTCGTGGCAAGGGGCTGTTGTGGCCTTCAGCCGCGTCATCGAATTTGTGGTGTCGGGTCGCGGCTTCGTGTTTTGTGGCGTCGCTGCGTCGGGTCGCGTCGTGTTGTCCGAATGCAACGAGGCGTCGGAATGCGTCGAGGCGGCGGAATGCGTCGTGGTTGTAGGAGGGTTTTTCGGTCTTCGCTCGAGAGCGGTGTCACCTCCTGACGCCGCTGGCTTGAGTTTCCCCTACGAGGGCTGGGTGACCTCTCCCTCGCGTACCCTTGGTACGGCGAAGACGAACGGCGTGGGTAGGGTGACGGGGACCTGAAGCGACTTGGGGCGGCATCTTCGGTCGCTCGAAGATAGGCTTCGATTTCTCGAGGCCGTTGGCCAGGAAGGGGTCGCGGGGCGTCGATGTTGTACCCGCGGAGGCCCATCTGACGGTAGGGGCACTCTCGTAGGAGGTGGCCGGCTTCACCACAGTGAAAACAAAGCGGTCGTCGATCTGGGGTTCTCCAGATGTCAGTCTTCCTCGTGGTGATTTGCCGGAACGTGTTTGAGCGGGCGGCCTGCTGCGGGCGCGGCGGTGGCGGGTAGGCTTGGCTGCGTTGAGGTGGCGCGTACGTTTCCCGTCGCCAGCTGGTTGGCCTCGCTTGGCTTTGCAGAGCGGCGGTGTAAGTTGAAACGCGTGGCTCCTGGGAAGGTGGCGATAGGGCTGGTGCCGTCTCGGTAGGATCGAGTGTGCCCAGCGCTTGCTGGACCTCGTCCCTTACAACGTCGGCGAGCGAGGATATCTGAGGTTGCGCACCCGGTAGCAACTTGCGCAGCTCGTCGCGCACGATGGCACGGATGGTATCTCGAAGGGCCACTCGGAGGCACTTCGGGAGTCGTCGCAGTCTGACGGAGGAGCGCGTAAGTTGCGGTCGTATTGCTTTGCGCGAAGCTCGAGCGTCTTCTCGATAGTGGCCGCTTCGCTAATCCATTCGGCGACGGTCCTCGGCGGGTTGCGAATGAGAGCGACGAAAAGTTGCTCCTTGACGGCTCTCATAAGGTACTGAAGCTTCTTGTCTTCAGTCATGTTGGCGTCCGCATGGCGGAAGAGCTTTTGCATTTCTTCCGCAAAGACGGTTACGGACTCGTTTGGATGCTGCTGGCGAGTTTGAAGCAAGGCCTCAGCTCGTTCTTTGCGTAGAATACTTGCGAAAGTTGCAGATAAGTGCCTTTTGAAAGCCTCCCACGTTGTCAGGAACAGCTCCTGGTTCTCGTACCAGGTTCTAGCAGAGTCTTCGAGAGAGAAGAAGACGTTCCGAAGTTTGTCTTCGTCAGACCACTTGTTGAAGGTTGCAACTCTTTCGTAACGTTCCAGCCAATCTTGCACATCTTCGCAAGTGGAGCCGCTAAAAAGCGGAGGTACTCGCGGCTGTTGGACGACGAGCGGCGCAGGTGTGGTGGCGGCTTGCATTGGTGACGTCGAGCGGTGGTTCACACGGCGACCAGGGGCAGGTAGTGGTCCCACTTCAGCCGGCAGTCCTTGTAGTCGGCGGCTGCTCCGGGTTTCCTCCTTTTTGTCTTCTCTAGAGCTGTCTTCCGCGTCGCCGGCTCCAGATGCACTTGGGCTGGTGTCACGGCTTTGAGGGGGTGTCCAAAGCATAAGCACCTCCACCAAAATGTCACGTAGGTGACTGTGAGCTACCTGGCACGCAGGCAGACAGAAAGGGACACTGCGTCGGCGGTAGACTTAAAGAGAGTTTAATGGGCGAACTTGTGCCCGAAATCAAGCGAATAACGCGGTGACGGCGAAAGCAGCAAGCGCGTCTGGGGCGTTCGTCGGACTGCGCCAGCCCAGGCGGTGGTCCCGTATTTATACGCTTCGCGTGCATGACCGAAACGCGTCAAGCGACGCCGCTTGCGTCGCAGCGACGCGAGCTGCGTAGCTCGCGTCGCTAGAAACTGAAATAAACGCACGTGGCAATATTTTTTTCTCTCCTCACGGTGCATTGTTTCAAAAAAAGTGATTTTTCTGGAACTCCCTCATGAAGGTTACATTGAACAAGTAATGATTGATTGATTTTTCATTGATTGATTCACTCAATGATTGGTTGATTCATTGATGTGTACTTTTTCCGGTTCTAGATATGACCAAAGGGCGCCTTGGCAATGGTGATGAGTTGTCAATCAATAATTAATAAAATAAGGAAATCAATTGTAAATGGCAGACGCAACCTGGCTGTGCCTAAATTCTCTCGCTTTAACTTTCGCAAGAAACTTACGTATTACAATATTGACTATGATTAGTAATGTATGCTATGGCTACAAAAGCTTTACCACAGAGGGATAATCAGATCTATGGTGACAATACCACTATTTCCTCATCAGGCACTTGGAAGCAAAGGTTGGGAGGCACGTGTTTTGCAACAAATGCCCCATTGCAGCTACAACCTCTAAGGGAAGGCTGTGCTAACCTAACCTGGCCAAACTCTTTTTGAGATGTTAGTTTCTGTTACAAGTATAAAGCTGTTTTAAAATTACAAATCGGTTGACTGCTCAGGAAAAGGGCTGGGTGTAAAGGTTTGTGCTCACGGCATGCGAAAGGGAAGAACTTTTCTCTCTCTACCTCTATTTCCAGGCAATTAAGAAGAACATACCTAACTGTGAGCTTATTATCAGACCTTCATGTCATAGGATCGCTTGCAGTTAGTAGGTAAGAGCGAGGGCCGTAGTGGTGCCCTATTCTTAATCTACAAAGAAGCACTTCTTTGTGTCTTGCTGTTCTCACTGATATTCAGTTCCTTAATTTGTGTCATAGTGTGTGCCTTATTCAATACTGCAGTACCCCGCTGCCTTTGCAAATACTTGAACTTATGGTGTAAGATGGGCTTAAGATCTGTAGCTGGTATGGGTTCATTTGTGTCTGTTTCACTCAAACCTAATGACACAGTGTTCTCGTGAGTAGCTACATTGTATTTTATGCCTCTCTGGCAACATGGCCAGCGTAAGACAATGCTCTCGTTGCGCATATTTACGAAGCATAGTATGGTGTATAGTACATTAAAAACAGAGTTCCGCCTTATGAAATATATTAAGGGTCTTACAAGATTTAATAAGACTATGAATGTGCTAGCTCCATTGAGGTTTGTTTGCTTTATATGCTGCCCTGAAAGTATCGCGTACGCTTCAGCCGTGAAAACATTCTCATTATGATTTGGAATGATTGACGCCGAAAACGACGTTCTAGGCGACATCATTAGATGACTTGGAAGCATCTGCATAAAATTCTGCAAGCACTGCCTCGCCTGAAGTTCCAGGTAGTTTGCATGTACATGAGGCTCAGACGCCCATTTTGTTATTTCGACAAAACAGATATCGCCGTGAATGTACGGCCCTTCCCAAAGCAGTGAAGCCGAGTGGGAGCCATTAGGACATTTCCTGGATGTTGAATGCCTGTTTTTTTTTTCTCTGCTATTTCTCCCCAAGCGCAGGCACAAAGGAGCTCTAATAGCTGGGCGGTTACGATGAAGTCGGGCAGTTCACAAATCGCAAATAGTTGAATGACATGGATCCTCGGTTTCTGATTCTACCTTCAGGTAGTAGCATAAACATCAACATGTTCTTTGAAGATGTGTAGGGACCTTTTATTGAACTCAACATAGAGGCTTTGAATTGGGTTCGTCCTAACACCCCTGTCCCAAGACGAATACCAAGGTGGTACGCTGTGTCTACAATTGAAGTTGCAGAATAATACAGCACGGCACAATAGTGATGACTTGAGCGCATGAAACGCGTGTAGAAAGTTAAAAGATATCTCCTGTCAGTACCCCCAGTTGCGCTTGATAGGAGCTTGAGTAGATTCGTTGTCTGCAGGCACTTCCCTGTCACATATTTCAAATGGGATATAAAAGTTAGTTTCAAATCTAAGATAATCCCTAAATATTTATGTTCGGTGCTCACGAATAGTCGATATTCAATATTATGAATCACGGGGTCCGGCAATATACCTCTCTTATTCAATATGAAAACGCACGCATTTTCGGCGGGTTTAGCCTAAATCGATTCTCGTCCGCCACCTAGACAATTGATTTAGGACAAGTTGTACTTGTTGCTCTCAGACAGCAAGATTATATGATTTGAACCTGATCTGCACATCATCCACATATACAGAATAAAACATTGTACGTGGTATGACGGTATGCAGCGAGTTCATTTTTACAAAGAAGGGGGTAAAGCTTAGCACACCACCTTGTACACCAGTCGACTGTGTAAATGGACGGGATAGGATACTACCAACTCTAACGCGGAACGTACAATTGGACATATTGAATAACGTTCAGCATATTGCCTCAGACTGCCACACCCAGAATGATCGTGGAGAATCCCGAAACGCCGCATAGTGTCTTAAGCTTTCCACACACCAAGTAATACTGACAAGAAAAGTCATTTTGCAGACAGGCATCACGGATATTAGCCTCAGTGCGAACTTTGTAATCTGCTATGGATGTATATTATCTGAAACCACATTTCAGGAGTATAGCATTTCATTACTTTCTAGATAATGAAGCAGGCATCGGTTTACCATTTTCTAAAAGAGCTCACAGAAACAGTTGGTCAACGATACAGGCCGACATAACTGCTGGCCACAGGCGGGTCCTTGCCCTTTTTAAGAATTGAGATGAAGATTTCTTCTTTCCGCGCGGTCGCAATGTACCCGATAGACCACAACGCAATGAAAAACGATAGGAGTGTATCGTGTACTTTAGGGTTTGCCTGTTTGATAATGTAAACTATTCGGTCAGTTCCAGGAACCGAATATTTACAGCAGTTCGTTGACGGCGGAAATTTACCTATGCGAAATGGATGGTGGTATGGTTCATTCCATAAAGCTTTTTCGATCCAAGAACATTTGTTCTGCTTCTCGTTGATATCTTAGGAATGTTTCTGAGTAGTGGCAAGAACTGGAAGTATACTCAGAATACGTACCTAAAGTATCAGCTTGATTTTTGAGTGACTCCAAGCCTTATTTTGCTTTCTGCGGGCTTCCCTACACTCGTCGGTCCACCAGAGAGCACGGTGTTTTGAAGGCGAACTATTCATTACACGCATATATACCGATGCTGCATCGACTACAAATGCTCTTAAGTATGCCGCTGCGTCCTCCATATGAAGTGTGGAGATATCATCCCAGGTGAAATGCGTGAGCTCCTTGTATAGTTTCCAGTCGGCTGAGTCTACTGTCCAACTGGGAGTTTGCGTAACGCATTGATCCAGTTCCAGTTTTGTGCTGTTTAAAACCGTAAGAAAATGGCATGGGTTCTGAATAACGCTCCACTCTAGATACGGCATACCTGCACTCGACGCTATGGTTAAATCTGTCGGGGAAACGTTCTATGCACAAGGCTACAGAAAGTTGGTTCCTTCTTGTTAAGTCAGGAGGTACTTGAGGAGCACAAGAAATTTTCTATTGGGGGCCCTCTCACATCATAACGAGAGACTACGCTCCGGGAGCTATGCGCATTGAAATTTTCTACAACAATACATGCATCAAAAAGCTCATCGATAAAGTTGTGGAAGCCTGTTCTCCGTATTTGAGAACTAGGAGGGATATTTAAGGAACTGATTGCGACCAGGCTATTAAACAGCACAGCTCGCACTGAAACTGCCTCAAGGGTAGTTTGGCGTTGTAATTGCTCGGAGCCGACCCCCTAATAAACTATTTTTGCAGCACTACCGGACGAGACCGAAGCATCGTCCCGGTAATTCCGGTAAATGGTGTATTGCAGGAGAAAGCTTGTTTGTGGATTTAAGGCGTGTCTCTTGAACACACAACACTTTTGAATAAAACTTATGTAGAAGGTTTTTCAAGACATCAATGTTGTGAAGAAGACGCCAGATATTCTATAGCAATAAATTAGTATGTATGTTTAGAAAGACATTTCAGCTGTGTGTTTAAGAGAATGAAGTTAACGTTGTTTAGTTCTCAGGGCTCTTTACGGGTACCGTAATGCGGTGTTTGTCTTTCTTGTTGCGGTCCTGAGATTTGCGGCGGTCTTTCGGCGCTCGCTGCGCCATCTGGCTAGGAGTAGCGTTCACTGGAGCCTACCAACCCTGAGGTCGGTGCACCCTGCTTCAAGAAGGGAAAATTAGCGCTCGCTGTGGCGCCAGAGGGGTTGGTGGCACGGCTACAACTGCGCTCCTAATGGGCCGGGCAGTTGGCCTACTCAGCTGCCCTTTACGCATCACATCAGCAAGCGCTGCGGTATGAAGAAATCATTCACATTTTCGTGCTTCCGGGAAACAAGTGTTTTCCTTTACTCTGAGGGTGACATTGTTATCGTCTTTCTTCCGCATTGGACATCATCGCGAACATGCTGCATCACCACCGTCGCAGTTCAGATAGTGTAGTGTACCACTACAGTTGTCATAGTATGTTCGTGATCACCACATTTCGCACAAGTCAGCCGGCCTTGGTAGTTTTGCGAGCCATGGCCGAATCTTTGGCACTGGAAGCATCTACGTGGGTTCGGAATGTATCGCCTTTAGGCTGTTTCACATGCTGCGACTGGAACGACGAAAATCGGTGCAGTCGCACGCGTCGCGATGCGATTTTTTGAGGGCCCATTTCACATGATTGCGATTTCAACAATGCGAGACTGTGCGAAGTCCAGAGTTGCGTACTGCAAGGCTTCCTGGCACACGCTGCATAATTCTTCTATTGTAATGAATAAAACATTTACATTATAATATTATTGACTTGTCTTGATTAGGAGCAAATAATATGGACATTTAGCAATTTAAAAACGTGTTAGTTAAGATTTCTTTTGGAGTACGCAACGGCGGTTTCTGAAGTTCAGTGCAACATAGCGCACGTAAACAGCTGTTCGCAGGGGGTTCAGCGTTGTGTGTTGTCTCTTCTGCCTTCTATGACCGTTTCGTTCTGCCTGCGCTACAACAATCTACAAGATGACCTATCGACAAGTTGATATAGCTACCATCACCGCATATGCAGTATTCGTAATTCAGCTGCCACGAAGTTGTCGTGTCAGCCCAACAAGATCCTCGCGCTACCCGTGCTCGGCGTCAGCTTCCGGAGAAATGATGTGTGTATATTGCTCGTGCTTGCGCATATGCGGTGCCTGCTCTTAGCCATATTCCTGCGCCAAACGCAACAACAAGCACCAACCCGAAAGCCCGCGTGTGCCCCTGAACGAAGCCGCAAGTGATCTGTGTGATTAATGGACGTGGAATGAAAATTGTGTTGTGAACTTTAACCTTAGCGCTACACTAGTTCGTCCATCGCCATGCGTGCACTGTGAATATATATATGGGCGTCCTCTCTGGATATTTCTAAAGGCGCAAAAGCTGACGTATCAAAAGTTTGAGCAGCTACCGTCACTTCTGTAGAAACCTGTACGTTGTAACATAGCATTCTAAAAGACGCGCTTCTTTTCCACTTTCTTGTCCTGTGTCTCGCGCTGGTAGTATACTCTGACCTTCTAACAAGAAGACCATATTGTCACGTGGTAGTGACGGTGAAGAAAGCAGCCAAACTGAAAAAGACGAAACTAGCCTTTTATTGGGCGAACTTGTGCCTTCAAAAACAAACTACACTCAAAGAACGGAGACAGGGGGGAACACAGTCGGCGATCGTCGAAAATCTGTTCAGAGGGTCAAGCGCGTCGGCTTTTATACATCAGTCGTCGAATGTTCCAGAGTAATCGCTGGGACCCACGTGCCTTCCACAAAGTTCTACATTATTCACGTCGCGCACGCATGCGATCAGGCTACACAAGATTCGGTCGCAGAGAGCGAATGGAAGCCTCGATAACATTCTAGAAACTTCCGATACATGCACGCGCGTGCTGCGCTGTGCGATAACATTTATTAGGCGGTGAAACGTGGCGCCCGATAAAGACAAGTACACGTGTCGATACCCCCCCTCTTAAACAGCAGCGACTCGATGCTACGAACGAAAGTAATAAGGAAAACTACCCGTAGCAAAGAGAACACCAAAACAAGGAAGTTCGTCAGCGTCCGTAAAATTGTTTAAGACGCACCACGTGGACCACTTCAGATCGTGCTGCGGCGCCGCTGTGAATGAGAAATGCCGTCTGGCACGACCTCATAGTCCAGTGCGCCAATACGTCGAATTACCTTATAGGGTCCGAAATTGCGTCGCAATAGTTTCTCACTCAGTCCTCGTCGGCGTATAGGGGTCCAAACCCAAACACGGTCGCCGGGCTGGTACTCGACGAAGCGTCGTCGGAGGTTGTAGTGTCGGCTGTCGGTACGCTGCTGGTTCTTGATCCGTAGGCGGACGAGCTGTGGGGCTTCTTTGGCGCGCTGGAGATAGGTAGCGACATCAAGATTCTCTTCGTCGGTGACGTGCGGCAGCATGGCGTCGAGCGCCGTCGTCAGGTTCCTGCCGTAAACCAGTTTAAACGGCGTGATCTGTGTTGTTTCTTGCACCGCCGTGTTGTAAACGAATGTTACGTATGGCAGGACGGCATCCCAGACCTTGTGTTCAACGTCGACGTACATTGCTAGCATGTTGGCGAGGGTCTTATTCAGGCGCTCCGTAAGACCGGTCGTCTGTGCGTGGTAGACAGTTGTCCTCCTGTGCCTTGTAGGGCTGTACAGCAGAATGGCTTGGGTGAGCTCCGCTGTAAAGGCCGTTCCTATGTAGGTGATGAGCACTTCTGACGCGCCATGTCGGAGCAGGATGTTCCCGACGGAGCAGGATGTTCCCGGCAGGTGTTTTGGTGCCGAGGGAAATGACAATGCTGGAGCTGGGCGCGATGCTGACTTGACTTTCAAGCGCGCTTAAGGCGTGATGACTACGAGAGCTCTCCGGTGGTATCGCACGATATTCCGACAGCGTTATCGACTTCGACTTCAGGTCGATGATTGCGCCGTGTTGGTTCAGGAAGTCTATGCCGTGAATGACGTCTGGAGAACACTGTTGGAGGATAACGAAGGTGGCAGGGTAAGTCCGGTCATGAACGGTAATTCTTGCCGTGCAGATTCCAGTCAGCGTGATGAGGTGTCCTCCAGCGGTCCGAATTTCAGGGCCTTCGCATGCAGTCATAACTTTCTTCAACTGGGCGGTGATAGGCCCAATCATGACAGAGTAATCGGCTCCTGTCTCTACTAAGGCGATGACTATGTGGCCGTCGAGAAGCACGTTGAGGTCGGTGGTTCTTTGTCTTGCGTTACAGTTGGGTCTTGGCGTCGGATCGCGGCTGCGTCTCGTTGACCTGTGGCTGGTACGTGGCGTCGGCAAGTCGTCTATCGTAAGCGTATTCTTTGCTTCCAGACTTCTTCGGGACGGAGGCGTGTCGTTATGTGGTCAAGGTAGTTTCTTCGGTGTCTTCGTCGGCGGCGGAGGATCTTCGTCAGTTCGACGAGCAGCAACCGCACCTCCATCGGTTGCTGCTCTTAGTTTTTCGGATATGGGCTCGCTGACCGGCCCCAGGCTGGGCCAGTGTATGGTCGGCGCTACAGCGGCAAGTAGCGGCCTGGTGACAGCGAACCGGACGGTCGTCGCGGGCTCCACTGAGTGGTTGCGAGGTAGTCGGCGATATCGCGAGGTCGTTCGCCAAGCTGTGGTCGCGACGCGTTAACGGCGAAACCTCGCAGTCCCATCTCCTGGTATGGGCATCGGCGGTATACATGGCCGGCTTCTCCGCCGTGACAGCAGAGCGGGTGGTGGTCGGGGGCTCGCCAAATGTCCGTCTTCCTCGCGTAGGTACGCTGGGCGACGGGTGGGCGTGCTGGTGGCGGCGGCGACGGACGACGGAATGGCGGCGTTGCAGGGCCCTGGCGCGGTCGAGGAGGGGAACCTTGACGGCGTGCGACGGCGGCGTATGTCATCGGGTCTGGCTGGGGCTGTGGTAATTGTGGTTGTACCTCAGGAACTACAAGCGATCGCTGCACCTCTTCCTTCACGATGTCGGTGATCGAGGCCACTTGAGGCTGCGATGAAGGCAAGACTTTGCACAGTTCTTCGAGCACAATGGCCCGGATGGTCTAGCGCAGATCGTCCGTGGCCAGTGATTGAATTCCTGCGTAGATGGTAGAGTTCGTGCGGCGATTGAATTGCCGGTTCCGCATTTCGAGTGTCTTCTCGATGCTGGTGGCCTCGCGAAGGAACTCTTCTACGGTCTTCGGTGGGCTTCGTATCATTACACCGAAAAGATATTCCTTCGCACCACGCATGAGTAGGCGGACTTTCTTCTCCTCGGGCATATCCGGGTCGGCGTGGCGGACTATTGGCGCATTTCTTCCGTAAAGATGGCAACGTTCTCGTTAGGTAGCTGGACTGGGGCGTCCAGCATTGCTTCGACCCTTTCCTTGCGCACGACGCTCGCAAAGGTGCGCAGGAAGCTGCTACGGAACAGCTCCCATGTTGTCATGGTCGACTCCCGGTTCTCCAACCACATTCTGGCAGCGTCTTCTAAGGCGAAGTATACATGCCGCAGCTTGTCGTCGGAGTCCCAGTTCTAGAAAGTCGCGATTCGTTCGTAGGCCCCCTGCCAGGATTCCGCTTCTTCAGTAGCTGCTCCATGGAAGGTCGGTGGGTCCCGAGGTCGTCACAGGATAACGGAGGACGCTGGGGCAGCCATTGAGGTAGTCTTGGCCACGATCTTCTTTGTCGTCTCAGGTAGAAGTCCGTGCTCTGGGGGCAGTCCTTGCAGTCGGCGGCTAGCACGCTGGTCTTGGGTGATGTTGGTTTAGTCCTCGGGCTTCGGGCTTGGGTCACGGCTTTGTGGGGGCGTCCGGTACATGAACTCAAAGCACCTCCACTAGATGTCACGTGGTAGTCACGCTGAAGAAAGCAGCCAAACTGAGAAACTGCTTTATTGGGTGAGCTTGTGCCCCCAAAAACGAACTACACTCAAAGAACGGCGACAGCGGCGAACACAGTCGGGCATCGTCGAAAATCTGATCACCGGGTCAAGCGTGTCGGCTTTTATACATCAGTCGTCGAATGTTCCAGAGTAATCGCGGGGACCCGCGTGCCTTCCACAAAGTTCTACATTATTCCCGTCGCGCACACATGCGATCAGATTACATAAGATTCGGTTGACAGCGGATGGAATCATCGATAACATTAAAAAAACTTCCGACACATACAGACGCGTCCTGCGCTGTGCGATAACAATCGTTAGGTGGTGAAACGTGTCGCACGATAAAGACAAACAAGTAAACGTGTCAGTATCAATACGTGCTACCCATAATGTAGGATCGTAGGCCCAGGGCAGGCGCACTTGCCGTAGGGTTTTACAACTTTCTGCTCAGCCTCGCACGCCGCTCATGGATAGCCTCTTTTGTGGAAATAAATATTACTATTATGTCATTATTGCTATCAGACATTATAGTTTCTTCACTGTAATTTATAGCAATCATCCAGATTTCTTAAGCTAGTCATGCATTTAACCTGCATGAGATCAACACGTCGTTTAACGCTAGAACGTTATCTAGTGGAGGCGAGTCTAGCAGTGGTATTGGAGGAATTAGAGGGCAGTAAATGGGATATAATTAGGCTCAGTGAATTTAGGAGGCCAAAAGAAGCACATACAGTTCTAAAAAGCGGGCACGTCCTGTGCTACCGGGGCTTAGCGGAGAGATGAGAACTAGGAGTCGGATTCCTGATTAATAAGAACATAGCTGGTAACCAACAGGAATTCTATAGCATTAACGAGAGGGTGGCAGGTCTTGTTGTCAAACTTAATAAGAGGTACAAAATAAAGCTTATACAGGTCTACGCCCCTACATCCAGTCATGATGACCAGGAAGTCGAAAGCTTCTATGAAGACGTGGAATCGGCGATGGGTACAGTCAAAACAAAATACAGTATACTGATGGGCGACTTCAATGCCAAGGTAGGCAAGAAGCAGGCTGGAGACAAGGCAGTGGGAGAATATGGCATAGGCCCTAGGAATAGCAGGGGAGAGTTGTTAGTAGAGTCTGCAGAACCGAATAATATGCGGATAATGAATACCTTCTTCCGCAAGCGAGATAGCCGAAAGTGGACGTGGAGGAGCCCGAACGCGAGACTAGAAATGAAATAGACTTCAAACTCTGCGCTAACCCTGGCATCATACAAGATGTGGACGTGCTCAGCAAGGTGCTCTGCAGTGACTGTAGGATGGCGAGAACTCGAATTAGCCTAGACCTAAGGAGGGAACGGAAGCAACTGGTACATAAAAAGTCGATCAATGAGTTAGCGGTAAGAGGGAAAATAGAGGAATTCCAGATCAAGCTACAGAACACGTATTCGCCTTTGACTCAGGAAGAGGACCTTAGTGTTCAAGCAATGAACGACAATCTTGTGGACATCATTAAGGAATGTGCAATAGAAGTTGGTGGTAACTCCGTTAGACATGATACCGGTAAGCTATGGCAGGAGATGAAAGATCTGATTAAAAAACGCACATGTATGAAAGCCTCTAACCCTACAGCTAAAATAGAACTGACTGAACTTTCCAAGTTAATCAACAAGCGTAAGATAGCTGACATAAGGAAATATAATATCGATAGACTTGAGCGTTCTCTCAGGAACGGAGGCAGCCTAAAAGCAGTGAAGAAGAAACTAGGAATAGGCAAATATAAGATGTATGCGTTAAGATACTAAGCCGGCAATATCATTACTAATATGAATAAGACATTTGAAGTGGCAGAGGAGTACTATAGAGATTTATACAGTACCAGTGGCACCCACGACGATAACGCAAGAAGAAATAGTCTAGAGGAATTTGACATCCCACAAGCAAAGCTCGAAGAAGTAAACAAAGCCTTGGGAGCTATGCAAAGGGGGAAGGTGGCTGGGGAGGATCAGTTAACAGCAGATTTGTTGAATGATGGTGGGCAGATTGTTCTAGAGAAACTGGCAACCCTGTATACGCAATGCCTCATGACCTCAAGCGTACCGCAATCTTGGAGGAACGCCAACATCATCTTAATCCATAAGAAAGGGGACGCCAAAGACTTGAAAAATTATAGACAGATCAGCTTACTGTCTGTTGCCTACAAAGTATTTACTAGGTAATCACAAATAGAATCAGGAACACCTTGAACTTCTGTCAACCAAAGGTCCAGGCAGCATTTAGTGAACGCTACACAAAAATAGACCATATTCACACTATCAATCAGGTGATAGACAAATGTGAGGAATATAACCAACCCTTATATATAGCTTTCATTGATTACGAGAAAGCGTTTGATTCAGTCGAAGCCTCAGCAGTCATGCAACCAATTACGGAACCAGTGTGTAGACGAGCCGTATGTAAAAATACTGAAAGATATCTATAGCGGCTCCCCAGCCACCGTAGTCCTCCATAAAGAAAGCAGTAAAATATCAATAAAGAAGGGCGTCAGGAAGGAAGATACGATCTCTCCAATGCTATTCACAGCATGTTTACAGGAGGTATTCACAGCCCTGGATCGGCAAGAATCAGGGATAACATTTAATGCAGAATACCTTAGTAAATTGCGATTGACTGACTTAGTAACTCAGGGGACCAATTTCAATGCATGGTCACTGACCTGGACAGGCGAAGCAGAAGGATGGGTCTAAAAATTACTATGCAGAATACTACAGTAAGTAAAACAGTCTCTGAAGAGAACAGCGATTTACGATAGGCAGCGCGGCACTGGAAGTGGTAAGGGAATACATCTACTTAGAGCAGATAGTGACCGCGGACCCGGATCATGAGACTGAAGTAATCTGAAGAATAAAAATGGGCTGCGGTGCATTTGGCAGGCATTCTAAGATCATGAACAGCTGATTGCCGTTATCCCTCAAAAGAAATGTGTACAACAGCTTTGTCTTACCAGTTCTCACCTATGGGGCAGAAACCTGGAGGATTACGAAAAGGGTTCTACTTAAATTGAGGACTACACAACGAGCTATGGAAAGAAGAATGATGGGTGTAACTTTAAGGGATACGAAGGGAGCAGATTGGGGGAGGGAACAAACGGGAGTGAATATCTTAGTTGAAACAAAAAAAAATATATATGGGCATGGGCAGGGCATGTAATGAGGAGGGAAGGTAACCGATGGTCATTAATGGATACGGGCTGGATTCCACGCGAAGGGAAGCATAGCAGGGGGTGGCCGAAAGTTAGGTGGGCGGATGAGATTAAGAAGTTTGCAAGGACAGCATAGCCACAATAAGCAAATGACCGGGGTAGTTGAAGAAGTATGTGATAGGCCTCGCCCTGCAGTGGGCGTAGCCAGGCTGACAAAGATGATGATGATGTCACTGCCCCAAGTAATGTGTGACAATATCTTTAATAAATTGGCTGATTTTAGGCCCTTTGCCTTGAGGTATTTAATGAGGGGGATAAAATATAACTTCGAGTCAAGCTATACTAAAAAAAAATGTGCTCGATTAGTACAGGCAAATGCACGCCACGCAGGTCAATGACAGAATGTGCAGCTAAACCTCTCTTGCGAGAGAAAAGCACGCGAGTGCTATTTTGAGCGTTGAACCTGAGGTCATTCCCGTCTGCCCATTTCAACATTTTCTTAACCGCAAGCTAGACTTGTGTTTCACAGTTTGCCAGATTGAAAGGCTTAAAACCTATTTGTATATGGTTGACGTAAAGAGAGTAAGAAATTGGTGGTGGTATGTTAGAACGAAGCAAGTTCATTTTAACAATAAACAATGTGCAACTCACGACACCTCGCTAACGTATGCCAGTTTCCTGTATGAAATATATTGACAATGTTTTCCCAATTTCAACACGGAAAGTCCGCTTTGAGAGGCAACTTTCAGTAGGATTCAACATCTTGCCTCCTACCCTCATAAAAGATATTGTAATATTCAATAGCGCCATGTCATATCATAAGCTTTATTCATATCAAAAAAGACTGACAATGAATATTGTTTGTGGACAAATTCATCTCTTATAATTGCTTCTATTTAAACAAGGTGATCAACTGTTGATCTGTTTTCTCTTAACCCACGCTGATTTGTATCTAGTGCATTCTTATTTTCCAGATAATACAGAAATCGCCGATTAATCATTTTCTCGAAAAGCTTAGAGGCGCAACTGGTGACTGCTATTGGCCTATAGCTTGATACTAAAGATGGGTCCTTTCCTGTCTTTGGTATAAGAATTACTATAGCTTCCTTCCATGCGGAAGGTATGTATCCGTCAGTTCATATTCTATAAAAAAGGGAAAGTAATGCCATTTGACAGGAGGTGACAGATAAACTCTGTCACCTCCAGCTGAGCAGTTGCTACGGCTGTTCAAAGCAGCCTTAAACTCGAGAAGAGGGAAAGGACGGTTGTGTGGTTCATCGCTACCACCTTTACGATTCGATGCCTTTTTTTTCTGCCATAGCTTTACGTATAAGGAAAGACTCGCAGTAGTGAACCAAACCAAACAAAGTAGATGCCAAGGGCGTCGCCCTCGTCTGCCAAACTTTCCCCTTGATCATTCACCAAAGGAAGCTATCGCAGGAGACGAAAGATCTGATCAAGAAACGCCAATGTATGAAAGCCTCTAACCCTACAGCTAGAATAGGACTGGCAGAACTTACGAAGTTAATCAACAAGCGTGAGACAGCTGACATAAGGAATTATAATATGGATAGAATTGAACATGCTCTCAGGAACGGAGGAAGCCTAAAAGCAGTGAAGAAGAAACTAGGAATTGGTAATAATCAGATGTATGCGTTAAGAGACAAAGCCGGCAATATCATCACTAATATGGATGAGATGGTTCAAGTGGCTGAGGAGTTCTATAGAGATTTATACAGTACCAGTGGCACCCACGACGATAATGGAAGAGAAAATAGTCTAGAGGAATTCGACATCCCAAAGGTAACGCCAGAAGAAGTAATGAAAGCCTTGGGAGATAGGCAACTGGGGAAGGCAGCTGGGGAGGATCAGGTAACAGCAGATTTGTTGAAGGATGGTGGGCAGATTGTTCTAGAGAAACTGGCCACCCTGTATAAGCAATGCCCCATGACTTCGAGCGTACCGGAATGTTGGAAAAACGCTAACATAATCCTAATACATAAGAAAGGGGACGCCAAAGACTTGAAAACTGATAGACCGATCAGTTTACTGTCCGTTGCCTACAAAGTATTTACTAAGGTAATTCCAAATAGAATCAGGAACACCTTAGACTTCCGTCAACCAAAGCACCAGGCAGGATTCAGTAAAGGCTACTCAACAATAGACCATATTCACACTATCAATCAGGTGATAAAAAATGTGCGGAATATAACCAACCTTTATATATAGCTTTCATTGATTACGAGAAAGCGTTTGACTCAGTCGAAACCTCAGCAGTCATGGAGGCATTGCGGAATCAGGGTGTAGACGAGCCGTATGTAAAAATACTGAAAGATATCTATAGCGGCTGCACAGCCACCGTAGTCCTCCATAAAGAAAGCAACGAAATCCCAATAAAAAAAAGTGTCAGGCAGGGAGATACGATCTCTCCAATGCTATTCACAGCGTGCTTACAGGAGGTATTCAGAGACCTGAATTGGGAAGAACTGGGGATAAGAGGTAATGGAGAATACCTTAGTAACTTGCGATTCGCTGATGATATTGCCTTGCTTAGTAACTCGGGGGCCAACTGCAATGCATGCTCACTGACCTGGAGAGGCAAAGCCGAAGGGTGGGTCTAAAAATTAATCTGCAGAAAACTAGAGTAATGTTTAACAGTCTCGGAAGGGAACAGCAGTTTACAATAGGTAGGGAAGCACTGGAAGTGGTAAGGGAATACATATACTTAGGACAGGTAGTGACTGCGGATCCGGACCATGAGAGTGAAATAATCAGAAGAATAAGAATGGGCTGGGGTGCGTTTGGCAGACATTCTCAGATCATGAACAGCAGCTTGCCATTATCCCTAAAGAGAAAAGTTTATAACAGCTGTGTCTTAACAGTACTCATGTACGGAGCAGAAACCTGGAGGCTTACGAAAAGGGGTCTACTTAAATTGAGGACGACGCAGCGAGCTATGGAAAGAAGAATGATAGGTGTAACGTTAAGGGATAAGAAAAGAGCAGATTGGGTGAGGGAACAAACGCGAGTTAATGATATCTTAGTTGAAATCAAGAAAAAGAAATGGGCATAGGCCGGACACGTAATGAGAAGGGAAGATAACCGATGGTCATTAAGAGTTAGGGAATGGATTCCAAGGGAAGGAAAGCGTAGCAGAGGGCGGCAGAAAGTTAGGTGGGTGGATGAGATTAAGAAGTTTCCAGGGACAACATGGCCACAATTAGTACATGACCGGGGTAGTTGGAGAAGTATGGGAGAGGCCTATGCCCTGCAGTGGGCATAACCAGGCTGATGATGATGATGAGATCAACATTGTTACGACATGCTTATGGGAGTCATTTCAAACTAGATTGCTCAGCGAGAGAACGTACAAATGAAAGTGTCAATGTTTATCCCAATTTGGTATCCCTAAACAGATTATATTGGCAGAACTTTATCCCTGCTTGCGTTTCCTGCAATCCAATGTTCAGAGCTGGAAAAACTGATTTCTTTTCTTGCTGTTGACAGGCTGCTTCAATGTCGATAGCAAGCTATAATTACTCATTTCCAAAGTGTTAAGCAATGACTATATCTCGAAGCTTATCAATGCATTTTTGTTCCACGAACAGTTAAATTTTCTTTCTCCCTCTCATTGACAGCCATGTAATAAATGTGTTCACTTTCATAAGTGTCAAACATTCTGGAGTTTGTCCTGAGCATTTGTCTGCATCCTATAGTGTGCATGCATGTATCAAGTTGTGGTGTTGCAATCGCAGTGATGTGCACCTATTTTTATATTGCAACAAACAAATTCAATGAACTTTGTTTTCAAATCTACAACGTGGACATGCAGCAATGACCAAATTAATAAGCAAAAAAAATTGCAGATTCAGTGTACGTGTTCGAATCTATGTGAAGTTTTTGTCAAGTGTTGTGAAGTGATCAATAAAATGCTGTTAAAGTAACTGCGATATATACAATTTGTCTTATTTTCAACAATCCAACACGCCATCTTTTGCAAGGTTTGCTTATGCACCACATAGGTCACAATCTTAATGTCATGAAATTTTTTTGCATTACGCTATTCATAAACCATGCCGAAATGCAAACGGGAGTTATGTAGATGGACGCTGCAAGACATCAACACAGTGACGTTTGTTGAGCAAGGAATGGTGCGAGGTGTATGCAGATGAATGAATGACATGCTTATGTACCTATTTATTTATATATCTTGCAGGCTGCAAGGTCGGAGTATTAGGTGAGGGGGAATAAAAAAGTAGTTACAAAAGGAAGAAGGGCACAACATGAAGAAAAAAGCCAACAAGAAAAGCAGCACCAACTAGCCCAACGTGTTTTACTGGCACAACATTGTACAATACTTAGCAAACAATAACAGAAAAAATTACTGCCCATGCACCCTGTACAGATGCTAAACCAGTGAAGCTGAAATGTGCGGCCCCGGTGTTTATCACTGGGTCAATTCCGACGGTTTAGTCAAGCCTCTATATTATTGGTTGTCTCTGTTTCTTAATGAGGTTACGCACACGTTTGGCTTGGGTTTATCACATTGTTTATTTGGAATTCCACACATCGCGCTTCGCAAAATCATCATCATGGAAAGTGAAATGAGTGGTTTATTGTGTTAATTACGCGGGTCCATCAAAGTCTTCCTGAATTATGTCACGCATTTGTGTTTTGTAACGCCCTAATTATAGTATTTATGACTCGTTTATGCACTATAGTTACCAAGTGACACACTGGGGATACACATTTCATTTAATTAAATACAGGGACACATTTTTGAACCTACCCGCCGTGGTTGCTCAGTGGCTATGGTGTTAGGCTGCTGAGCACGAGGTCGCGGGATCGAATCCCGGCCACGGCGGCCGCATTTCGATGGGGGCGAAATGCGAAAACACCCGCGTACTTAGATTTAGGTGCACGTTAAAGAACCCCAGGTGGTCGAAATTTCCGGAGTCCTCCACTACGGCGTGCCTCATAATCAGAAAGTGGTTTTGGCACGTAAAACCCCATAATTTAATTTTAATTTAAACATTTTTGAACCTATTGGAAAGTCAGAGATGGACTGCTGCACGCGCGCTCTGCTGCGAGAGAGAAACGTCACTATCGGTGTAGCCAATCGCTCACCATACCTTTGCTGCGATATAATTATGACATCATAGTCTTGTCTTAATCTCATCCCACTCTGTGTCCCTTCCTTGTAATAATGCGTAGATGAATGTATATGTTTTAAACGCATAAGCATTTCTATGTCTACCCAACAAGAGATTTCTCCGTCCATCAGGTAAGTCGAATAATGGCTCATAGCCCCCTAAACAATGGCTCATAACCCTACACTAGTGTTCTTGTGATACGACAACGAGTGTTTCGCCTTGGCATATACAGCTTGAATGGGAAAAGAATGGAGACCTTTCTGCTAGAGACCAAGACGATCATGAGGCGTACTAACAAATGAAAGGTTATTGAACATGCCGAGTAAATGCTGGGTTACAAGCAATAAATCGAAGTTACACAAAAAGCAGAAGCAAGAACTGATGTGTCTCCGTCCAAATCCCAACAGGAAATGCATCAATCTCTGAGAGTGTAACAGATGTCATGCTGACACAAGATTCTTCCAGTGTCATTGCATTTACAGCTTTCATAATGTCTCTAGGCGGCCGATCTCCACAGAATGCTAGCTTCTTCCTCTGCAATACACTCTCCACATCTGAGCGTGCATTGTAGAGGAAGAAGCTAGCATTCGGTGCAGATCGGCGCCTAGAGAAATTATGGAAGCTGTAGATCTTAAAATGCTGCGAGAACCTTGTCAGCATGGCTTCCGTTAGAAATGGATGCATTTCCTGTCAGGAAACACACATTAATTTGTGCTTCTCCTTTTAGTGTATGTTCGGTTTATTGCTTGTCAGCCAGCATTTACTCGGTGTGTACATTAAACTTTTGGTTGTTAGATCATCTCGCCTTTCTCGTTCGTCCTATATGTTCTCTGGTGCCGTTTGCAGCCAGGCTATTGCTTATTTTTTTTAAACTGCAACAAGTTACTTTAATGGCCCTTATGATGCTTCTGTTTACCTTATATAATTTTTTATTTGGGCAATGTTGCAAGAGCGTACACTGTGAAGCAGTAAGAACAGGGTACGCTATCTTCTAGTTAAAAGGTTTATTGTGAAAATGCAATAATTAGTACATCAATAAAACCTGATGAATCTAGTGCTTGATGAAACCAAACATAAAAATGGGAAAGGGAGAAAATACACATAAATCTACAAGTCCGGGGAAATAAAAACATTGTGATCACCAAGTGCGCATGCGGCTACTTTCCAAGGAACTCGTTTTTTTTTCAATGGCATGGAACTGGAAGAATGTGCTTGCATAAGCAAGCTGTCAGTCCGTCTATTGGAATAAGAACAGTGCTTCTTGAAAGGTGCTCGCATGCAGGATTGGCAATTGTAATGATTTCTGCCTGTACTTGAAATTTTTCTGTATTTTCTTTCTGTACCGCTTTCATTTATGTTTGGCTGCATCAAGCACCAATTTTTTTCTAGCCTTCAATGATGTTATTTTTGGGTAATCTGTATATTTCACCATATTTTTACAATGAACCTTTGTTGAAAGTTAGTCCTCATCTATTTCTAGTATTATCCTGTTGATACTGCTTCATGCTATGCACCCTTGCAACATTGTGTGTGTGGGTGTGTGCGTGTGTGTGTGTGTGTGTGTGTGTGTGTGTGTGTGTGTGTGTGTGTGTGTGTGTGCGTGCGTGCGTGCGTGTGTGTGTGCGTGCGTGCGTGCGTGCGTGCGTGCGTGCGTGCGTGTGCGTGTGCGTGTGTGTGTGTGTGTGTGTGTGTGTGTGTGTGTGTTTTTGTGTGTGAAATCGTGCCCTTGGGCGGAGGTATCATTCTTCTGTGCAGCCTCCTGAATTCATTCACTGTAGTGCAATAGAAATACGATGGACAAGAACGAAGTGAACACACAGAGCCCTTCGTTCTTGTCCGTTGTTCATCTGTTCCGCTTTAGTTAATAATGAATACACACCAATCCGTCTACTTTTCAGTTCTTACGTTGGTTTTATAAGCCCGCTTGTGTCGTGGACTATCAGCATGGCTATGTATCCTGTAATTTAATTCTTGGCCATGTGCTTGCAAGTCGCGTGTCAATCTCATGATTTTCCTGAAATCTCATGTGATGTGCAGGCTCAGACAGTTTCTGGTGAATTCATGCAGGTGTGGAGGGTGTTGTGCAGGGTGTACTTTGCACTACAAGTGCTGCTTTGATTGCTCTCAGTTAAGCTTTTCTGGGTGTAAGATGACATGGGATGGTACTCACTTATGTGGGATTTAATATTATGAAGCGTCATACTACTGTTACTCTGCTATTGCCACATCAGTGTACTATATGTGCCTGATGTTTGCTTGCATCTTCATGATTAGCAACCAGTCTTCAGATTAGCAGGTTAATCTTCAGGTTAGCAAATGAGTGGGCATGGGAGCAGCCATCGTGGAAGCATGGCTAATCCCTTCGTTTTCTACGCTCCGCAGGCCCTTGTTACCCTGGTGGTATACTACGTGGTCGCTATGCCGTGCGCCATCCCGCCCTTGACAGTGTCGCTCACCGAAAGCCCTGCGCAGCACTACCGCCTGGAAGGTGCGCGCGCACTCAACGAATTCATGCCTCGGATCACCAATTTCCCTGATATCAAGTTGACAAGACCGACGCTGGAATCGATTCCCGCTTCGTATTTATATGCCTGGCCGCCACCGTGTGCTTTCAGTGGGCATGGGAGCAGCCGTCGCGGAAGCGTGGCTAATCCCTTCGTTTTCTACGCTCCGCAGGCCCTTGTTACCCTGGTGGTATACTACGTGGTCACTATGCCATCCGCCATCCCGCCCTTGACAGTGTCGCTCACCGAAAGCCCTGCGCAGCACTACCGCCTGGAAGGTTTGCGCTCACTCAACGAATTCATGCCTCGGATCACCAATTTCCCAGGTATCAAGTTTACAAGATCGACGCTGGAATCAACTCCCGCCTCGTATTTATATGCCTGGCCGCCACAGTGTGCTTTCAGTGGGCATGGGAACCGCCGTCGCGGAAGCATGGCTAATCCCTTCGTTTTCTACGCTCCGCAGGCCCTTGTTACCCTGGTGGTATACTACGTGGTCGCTATGCCGTCCGCCATCCCGCCCTTGACAGTGTCGCTCACCGAAAGCCCTGCGCAGCACTACCGCCTGGAAGGTGCGCGCGCACTCAACGAATTCATGCCTCGGATCACCAATTTCCCTGGTATCAAGTTGACAAGATCGACGCTGGAATCGACTCCCGCCTCGCATTTATATGCCTGGCCGCCACCGTGTGCTTTCAGTGGGCATGGAAGCAGCCGTGGCGGAAGCATGGCTAATCCCTTCGTTTTCTACGCTCCGCAGGCCCTTGTTACCCTGGTGGTATACTACGTGGTCGCTATGCCGTCCGCCATCCCGCCCTTGACAGTGTCGCTCACCGAAAGCCCTGCGCAGCACAACCGCCTGAAAGGTGCGCGCTCACTCAACGAATTCATGCCTTGGATCACAAATTTCTCTGGTATCAAGTTGACAAGACCGACGCTGGAATCGACTCCCGCCTTGTATTTTTATGCCTGGCCGCCACCGTGTGCTTTCAGTGGGCATGGGAGCAGCCGTCGCGGAAGCATGGCTAATCCCTTCGTTTTCTACGCTCCGCAGGTGTGTAACCGCTTTTCTATCTTCGCTAGAAGGTCGGACGGCCGCTGCTTGGTAGTGCTCCCATGCCCACGGGTGCTTTGTGAAACCTTGTGCAATTGCTTTGATTCTTCTTTGTTGTTGCTCTGCTCTGGTGACATTGAGACTAACCCTGGTCCAGCCCGCACTCGATCTACTCAAAGCGAAAGCGATTCGGAGCACGCGCAGATAGCTGTCATGATGCAGATGCTGAAAAAGACAAATGACAGCATCAAGGAACTATCAAAAGATTTTTCATTGGGCCAAGCGACTGCAATAGCCGATATTAAAACAACCAAGTCTAACAAAGAAACATTAGAATCTAGGCTCATTGATATGCTTAACCGCATTGAAACCCTTGAACGTAAAAGCAACGACTCTAGCTCCATGAGTCATGACATAGCTGCCGTGCAGGATACTGCCACGCGCCTGACGTCACAGCAAACTTCAATCCAGAATCGCATAGACGATCTAGAAGATCGATCCAGACGCGAAAACTTGATCATACATGGTATTCCTGACGCACGTGAAACATGGCAACAAACCGAGCAGAAAGCGCTTGCCGTGTTGTCCACCATGATGGGCAGTAGCATCTCGGAATCCGAGATCGAACGCGCACACCGTTTACAAGCTTTCACGGCATCAGGATGTCGGCCTGTTATTATAAAGTTTACTTCTTTTAAACCTAGATAAAAAGTGCTGGAATTACGGTCAAAATTCAAGGAGGAAAGAATGTCAGTTGCCGAAGACTTTTCCACCGCAACTCGCCATGCTAGAAGAAAGCTGGTTGAATTCGCCAAAGGTTTACCCGGGTCACCGAACCTCCAGCTGCGGTACAACAAGCTCATTGTCCACAATAAACGCTACGTGTACGACCAGTGTGTCTGTACTTTTGGCAAATGTTAGAAGCGTACTTATTAAGCGTGAGTCACTTGAATCAGTTGTTGACACGTGTAATTCATCTATCATTGCGCTCACTGAAACCTGGCTTCACCCAAACATTACTGACATCGAAATATTTCATGACGCACTTAGCTTCAGCATTTATCGCTGGGACCGTGAATCACGAGTAGGAGGCGGTGTTATGTTGGCTATTTCGCGAGATATTCCGTCTTCCTATATTCCTGTTCAAACTAACCTAGAAATTGTATGGGCGCACGCTTACATCTGCCATAAAAGCTTTGTGTTTGGGGTTTGCTATCGTCCACCCAATAATTGCTCAAATTTTGCTGCCCATTTACATGATGCCATTGATACTATTATTGCACGTCATCCTAACGCTTTCATTTTTCTCCTGGGAGACTTCAACTTTCCTAACATTTCCTGGTCTTCTGAGCCCCCGGCTTTGAAACCGTTTTCATCAGAAAGCTTTGACTTTATTAATCTTTGCTCGGTATTTTCTCTTTATCAGCTTGTCTCCCAACCTACTAGGCTATCGCACAATACGGCAAATACGCTTGACCTTATACTAACGAGCTGTCCTGATATGGTCTCTGATTTATCGTATCTGCCAGGTATTAGCGATCATTTAACGCTCTGTTGTGAAGTAAAATATTGTCAGCCGATAAACCGGAGAGTCAAAAAGTCCCTTCGTAATTACAGTAAAGCCAACTTTGAAGCTATTAATAACGAACTGTCTCCGTTTCTCAACGTTTTCTTAGATGATTTTGAAAGCCGTACTACTGAAACTAACTGGAATATGTTTACAAGAAAAGTACATGAACTAATCGACAAGCACGTACCTATGCGCACTATTTCTTCGCATACAACAGCACTCTGGTATAACTCGAATTTAAAACGAGTTCATAACAAAAAAAAAGCGGCTCTATCGCTCTGCCAAGCCTTCTCCCTCCGAGCAGCGATGGGATGCATATGTGAAAGCGAATAATGCTTATGTCTCCGCACTGAAATGTTCTCGTAATAATTTCCTACAAAATACTCTGCCAGCTATGCTCAGTAATGACCCAAAAAAGTTTTGGCGAACGATTCACCCCGACCGTAATAGCGAAATCTCGTTACTTGACTCTTCTGGTGATGCGATTAGTATCTAGTATCCCGTGTAAAATCCTAGAACATGTTCTTTACACAAACATTGTTAATTTTCTTGATGCCAACTCGATCTTTTTGAAGGCTCAACATGGTTGCCGCCGATCTCTTTCCTGCGAAACACAGTTGGCTTCCTTTACACACAAGCTACATACAATTCTTGATCGTCGTTCTATAGCTGACTGTGTCTTCCTAGATTTCGCAAAAGCCTTTGAAAAAGTTTGCCACAGTTTACTTCTCTTTAAATTAAGCAAATTGAACATCGATAGGAAACTTCTCTCCTGGATCGAATATTTTCTAACCGGACGCTCACAATTAGGGTCTGCTAACACTTATAATTCCCCGTTGAATCCAGTTCATTCTGGAGTGCCCCCAGGCTCAGTGCGCGGCCCTCTGCTGTTTCTCATTTATATTAATGACTTGCCGCAATGCGTGACCTCTTACATTCACTTATTCGCCGACGATTGCGTAGTCTTCCAAGAAATTATTGACCAAAATGATGTTATGATCCTTCAAAACGATATCAACTGTATATCTAACTGGTGTAAAGTCTGGCTGATGGAACTCAACACTACAAAATGTAAGGTATTACGCATCTCCCGTACAACTTCTTGCCCCATTTCCTACTTGCTCGAGAATTCCGCTCTCGAATCCGTAACATCCTATTGCTACCTGGGTGTGCACATAACTTCCTCTCTTTCTCGGTCTCTTCATATTAGCAAAATAATTAGCAATGCAAACCGCTCGTTAGGTTACCTCCGGCGCAATTTTTCATCTGCTCCTGTTTCTTTAAAACTCCTCCTTTGCAAATCTTTAGTCCGAAGTAAACTCGAATATGCCTCTTCAATCCGGGACCCCAGAACTGCTATATTAACCTCTGCCCTCGAGCTTGTCCAAAATAACTCTGTCCGCTCCATTCTAGGAAACTACAGTCGCACTGCCAGTATCACTTTAATGAAAGAGTCCCTACAGCTTGCGTCACTCACCTGCCGCCGCAAGCTTTCCCGCCTATGTCTCTTCCACAAGATATACTACAGTCCCGCCCTACACAACGACCTTATTCTTCCTCCATAATACATTTTCTCGTTTCGATCATGCACAAAAGGTGGGAATAATGTCGTGCTTAACGCAAACATGTTATCAATCATTTGTACCCCGCACCTCACAGGACTGGAACCACCTTCCTGGAGCAGTCACGTCCACTGTTCAATATTCCCAGTTTCATAATGTTTTAAACACAAGTGCATTGCAATGTAACTAACCAACTATGTAATTATATTTGTAATCGGTCAATTGCTTGAATTTTTGTTGCTTCACATTTCAGCTAACATTGTATTAGCAGAAGAAAAACGTGTATAGTGTCTTTTTCCGTATGTTCCACTCCCCTCTGTAATGCCTCTGGCCCTGAGGGTAATGCTAACAAATAAATACATAAACCCCCTCTTGGTGTTTGGCAGTTGCATATAGTCTCCTGGCCTAATTGTTTGCCCCCATATTGCACGGTAGGAGCCTCTTGTGTTTCAATTTCAGGTGCTCCCGAGGTTCTTTCTGAAGGTAGGAATAGTCATCCTTGCATGTCATATGCTAGCTGACAAAGTATCTGGGGACCAGGTTCTGAGCTCTTGAGGCAAAGAATTTGTGTTGCAGGCTGCAACTCTAATATGTCTAGGTGCTTGTTCGTTTGCTCTTTCTCACAGAGGTCTTCAAGCATGGTAAAGTCGGAAAGACTTGTTATTACCCGATGCCTGTATTCGATAAGTTCTCTTTTTTTGTGCGCTGCTGGTAATCCATACCGTACAATACCTTGGACACAAGCACAGCATCTGCGATTTTGCGTAGTATCCACTCGTCCACTCCCCATGATTTCAAGGTTATTCTTTTCACCAGCTGTAGAATTTGCGTCCAGGCATGGCATAATTGTTTCGCCCACGTGCTGGTTCTGCCATCATGGTCTTACACTAGCTGAGGATTTGTGGATGTTGACTTGCGGGTATGTTTGTCCAGCTATGTGGAGCACAAGTGCAATCTGGAGTAGTTCTTGATTCTAGTCTTTTTTTCCGACATCGATGTAAGCTGACTTATCAGAAAGCGAGAGGCCAGACTGGCCAAGAAAGTCTGCAGTGTTGTCGAGAGCTTGTTGCATCATTCTTGATTTCTGTATAAGCTAGCTTTCCCATAGACTGTAGCACACCATAGGCTGTAGTGCTTCTTGTTGTATGCCTGTGTTGTTGGTGTGGGTAGGCCAAATGTACCTGCAACTCTCACCTCGAATTTCCTGTCTTTCAAAAAGTTACTGTTTAACTTAAGTGCTCTACCAGAAATTTTTTTGCTCATCGTTCCTCTTTAATATTAGATTAGCATGAGGTACTGCAGTTAAAACCTCTTCACTCTCTTCATTCTTTAATAAGCGTTATTACACAATGCCCTGCAATAAAGTTTCTGCTGCTTATAGCCCACTCATATCTGCCAGAAGGGACAACTCTTGAAAAAGGTTTTCTTTGTGCTATATGTGCGACGTAGTATGAGCATTCATGTCTTTACGTTCATACATATGTAGAACCAGCTTCCTGACAGAGTACTTGCTATACCTGATTATGCTTATTTGTGCAGTGCTGTTGAACAATATATATTGGCGCCATTAATGTCTACACACTCGAATTAAAACGAAAGATGGTTGTCTTACAATTGTGCCCTTTGCTTTCGATTGGTGTTACATTTTGCATAAGCATGCCCCTCTATGCAACAGTATTTGGAAGTTTAACGGTTCAATAAAAGGTGATGAACTAAATCTAAATGCAAGAGCGTTTTTTTACGTATGACTCGCATCAAAATGCGACTTCCATGGCTGGCAATTCAACCCCTCGCCTTGTGTTAACAGCAGAATGCTATAGCCACAGTGACAGGCGGAGAAATTGAAGAACAGTATTTTTATCTACCGATTTTTTTCTCGCCTGCATGTTTCACCATTAGCCTTCGGCTATTGGTCAAAAGTTTTCGGGCTGCACCCACTTCGCCTGCGTGTCACGCGTCGTGACAAAAAGGCAAGAACTTACCGCGTCAAAGTGATGTGTACGCGTTAAAGATGCATTAATATGCCGTACAAAACTGAATTTTCTTCTGAGTAGCCACAGGCTGCCCCATTCCTAAAGGAATAAAAAATGGCTGCCGCCGATCGCTCAGGCAATGGCTACTCGCACCTGCCGGAGAGCATGGGTTAAATTGCGTATAATAAACGCGTTTGCATGGCCGTGCAACGTTTTCGAGATCTATCGGCACGTTTACAACCTCGTTCTGCCAACTCTTCATTGCTGAGGATCCGTTTTAGCGTCATTCTTGAGCTTTCGTTGCATGCCGCCGTGATTTTCGACCAGCCACCGCAAGCTAAGTAAGTGAAAGCGCACCAGTCGCAGACGCCAGCACCACCCTCTTCATCCTCTTCACCCTCTTCATCCTTCGCCATCATTGGAACCATGCTAGTGGCCGAGTGCTAACAACAGAGTGTTTTGAGGTTTGCTGTTATCTGCCTGTGCACCGCTCCATTTCTTGTATAATTTCTGTTATGTTTTGATCTTGCTGACTTTGTGTTATCTGAGGTTATAAATATGTGCTTTGCATATTATGTCTGTTATAAGTGTGTATATGTTGTAAGCGTTAGAAGGGTGTTCATGGAACATCAACTCAGCATTCATTCCTAATTAACGATAAGGAAACTTATTGTGTAGATATGTAGCTATTATACCTTTGTGATGACTGTCACTACATCGGATTCCTGATTCTGTTTCGCCGTGTGGTGTTTATACTGATTATATACTGACTATACCTGCATGTGCAATCTGTACGCCCACCTGCTCTGGTCGCGGAAAGGAATGGCAGTATTGAAAAAAAAAGTAAGTGAGGACGTCACATTCGCCACGAACGGACGCCGTTGCCCACACCCAAGAAATAGACTTTGGCCAGTTCGAAAATTCACTTGACCCACGCTCAATACCGACCTAGCCCACTCCCAAAAGTGACTTAGCCTAACCCCATAATTGTCTTCACCCAATCTGAAAATTAAGTTGAACCCCATTAAACAATTCACTTGGCCCAAACGCAAAAGTTCAGTTGCCCACCCTCAATATTAACTTTGCTCACTTCGAGCACATGGCCAAGTGAAAAGTATCGCACGTAAGAGTCACACTGCTTTCGCATTCACTGCACGTAAATAGACTTAAGTGCCTATGTAATTTTTCCTAATACGGGCTCCGCTCTATTGGTTAGTTGTCCATTGTTTCCTCTTGCTGACAGAAACCCTCTACGTCTCGCAACAACAGAGACTTGCGCGGACTCACATGGGCCGGCAGGTCCTACAAACCTTGGGCTTCCCAACACGAACGCAAGAAACCTGCTTGATACCTCGTCACGTCCAGGACAGGTTTCACGTTGCCGTGATACCAAGCAACATGGACCCTAACCTACACTCCTGCAGGAGGAGACGAAGGGCCCAGTACATGGAGAAAGCGTTCAGGTTCAATACCACGGCCCGTTTTACAGACGCCGCCATGTATGGGACGAACAACAAGGGCGCAGTGGCAGTGGCATGTGACCACCGAGGCCACGTTAGCTCCGCTGCATCGTCCCGCCCCTGCACGATTACGGAAGCCGAAGAGCTGGTCATCGCGTTAGCCATCCGCGAGGGCATACACGCAAACCAACCACTGACAATCCTCACGGATTTCCAGCAGCCCTGCCGCAACTTTCTACAGGGAAGAATTGGAAGACTTGCTGCACAAGTCCTAGCCCAAATACTCAAGGAGGACCCTAAGGACTTCACCACCCAAGCCATCATCTGGATACCGGGCCACACTGGCATCACAGGCAACTTGCAGGCCGACAGAGCAGCTCGAGGATTCGTACATAACCGAGCACTCATCACGCCGGCTGCAGAAGACCCGGACTCTGTCGACTTCGAGTATTCAGTAATCGTAAACTACCACAGAGGGCGTTGCTTGCGATATCCACCCATCGAAGTCTAAAGACGCAAAAGATGCCGCTGCCTGATGTAGGCACCAGACAGGCACTTACACGAACCTATACACATACATCAGATACACCCCACAGCCTACAGGGACGAATGTCCGTGGTGCGGGGCAACACCAATACTATGCCTCGTTATGTGGTAGTGCACGCTACACAACATAGGACACCCCGACACGAACACCACGAGGGACCAATGGGAGGCACTGCTGTCCAGCTCTGCCCTCGACGACCAGCTCTAGCTGATAAAGAGAGCTGAGAAGATGGCAAGAGCCAGCGGAGCCCTGGACTAGGGACCCCGATCATTAGCGGCCTTTCTGATTATTCTTTTAATAAAGTTTATCTATCTACCTAACCTGTACACGTAGAGTTTATTCATTGCCCTCGCATGTTTCATTGGATTATTTTGTTTTACATTGTGTATATACAAGTGTTCGTTTTCCGACTAAATCTTTCCTTTGTTGAGAAGCGCTACTTCCCTGTGTCTCTAGAGTGCGTTTTATATTGCACCAAGCCCCAAGTAAGAATCAAACGCTTACGCGCAATTTTCGAGCGACAGCGAGCAACTGCGACACGCTTGCCCATCGTGAAAGCCGATCAGTCTCCGTCACTTACTGCGAAGAAAGCTCTGGGGCACCTAGAAATTTTGATTGTTGCTCTGAGGTAAGCCAACTATCAGCCGCCTCATCGATGGCTAACACCATTAACAGAAGTTACTGTACAGGCTAAACGTAACACTGCAAACAAAAAAGAATTGCGGGGAGGGGTGGGGGGTGGGGTGTTACGTGAAAAAACGGCGATCTGAATATGAGGCACGTCGTAACAGGGGAGTCAGGAAATTTGGACCACCTGGGGTTCTTTCACGTGCACCTAAACCTAAGTACAGGGGTGTTTTCGCGTTATGCCGCCATCTAAATGGGGCTGCCGTGACCGGGATTCGACCCCGCGACCTAATGTTTAGTAGCCCAACACAATACTCACTAAGCAACCACGGCTGGTTAAACGTAAGTCTCTGACAAAAAAAATCTGAAATGTTGTTCGAAGGCTACGTAATACAATGTACGACACAATAAAAGAACCATATCAAAGCCAATGAAATATCATTCGCTATTTTCAATTTTTTAGGGTTCGCAACTGTGTTCAAAGGGGCAACATTGACAATTCGTTGTACAGTGGCGTTCAATATGAGCAGCAGCGCAGTTGCCATGCTCGAAGCGACTCCCAAGACTGAAATGTGGCGCCGACGTACACGAACTTCGACAATTATCATTTTTTAATAACCGCTAATCGCTAACACAATTTTTTGTATGTCTGCGCCGCCAAGCGGTCGTGGGATCCTAATTGATCAGCGTCACCGTCTTGCAGCTCATATTGAATGCAACTGTACCTTTCACTGCGATACCGCGTGCATTTCGTTGACTCCTTACAAGAAGTTATGTTAGCCCAGCTGCCATCCTTTTCGGCATAAACAACTTACGTGAGCGTGCTGCCCGCCAGGAACTTTCCGAACCACTTTCCACGCGTCTCCCGAGGCCAGATAACGCGCATTGTCTGCGTGCAAGAAAGGAAAACTAATTCACCCCGATCATCATCAGCCTATTTTCATGTCCACTGCAGCACGAAGGCCTCTCCCTGCGGTCTCCAATTACTCCTGTACTGCGCCAACTAATTCCAAATTGCGCCTGCAAATTTCCCTATTTCATCGCCCCACCTAGTTTTCTGCCATCCTCGACTAGGCTTCCCTTCTGTTGGCACCCATTCTTTAACTCTAATGGTCCGCCGGTTATCCATCCTACGCATTACATAGTGTGCCCGGCTCCATCTTTTTATCTTAATGTCAATTAAACACCGGCTATCCCCGTTTGCTCTCTGATCCAAACCGCTGTCTTCCTGCCTCTTAACGTTACGCATAAGGTTTTTTGTCCCATCTTTCTTTGTGCGGTCCCTAACTTGTTCTGAAGCTTCTTTGCCAACCTCCAAGTTTCTCTCCTATATGTTAGCCCCTGTAGAATGCCGTGACTGTGCGCCTTTCTTTTCAATGGTAGTGGCATGCTCCCAATCAAGATCTGGCAATGCCGGCCGTATGCCCTCCAACCCATTTTTATTGCTCTGTAAATCGTTATTAGGGACACCTGTGTGTAGTTGACCTAGGCAAACGTACTCCTTCACAGACTCTAGAGGCTGACTGGTGATCCTGAACTGTTGTTTCCTTGCCCGGCTACTTATTATTATCTTTGTCTTCTGCATAATAATCTTCAACCCCGCTCTTACCCTCTCTCGGTTAAAGTCCTCAATCATTTGTTGTAATTCGTCCCCAATGTTCCTGAACAGGACAATTTCATCTGAAAACGGAAGGTTTCTGAAATATTCGTCGTTGATCCTCACTCCTAAGCCTTCCCAGTTTAAAAGATTGAATACTCCTACCAAGCATGCAGTGAATAGCGTTGGAGACATTGTGTCTCCTTGCTTCACCCCTTGCGTGATAGGTAACTTTCTACTTTTCTTGTGGAGAATCAAAGTAGCTGTGAGATCTTTGCAGACATTTTCCAAGACATTTAAGTAAGCCTCCTGTACTCCTTGATTACGTAATGTATCTGTGACTGTTGGTATCTCTACTGAATCAAATGTCCTTTTCAAATTCTATGAAACCCATACAAAGAGGTCGATTGTACTCTGCAGATTTCTCAATTACCTGACTGATGACATGGATGTAATTCCTTGTAGAATAGCCCTTCCTGAAGCCAGCCTGTTCCCTTGGTTCATTGAACTCGAATGTTGCCCTTATTCTATAAGTAAATGTCTTGGTGAATATCTTATACATTACTAGAAGCAATTTATTGGGCCTATAATTTTTCAATTGTTCAACGTCTCCGTTCTTGTGGATTAGTAAAATGTTGGCATTCTTCCAGTTTTCTGGTACGCTTGAATGGTGAGTCATTGCGTATAAACAGCCGCAAGCATTTCAAGCATGACATCTCCGCCATCTTTGATTAGATCGGCTTTTATTCCACCTTCTCCTTCCGCTTTTACCCGGGTCATGTCTTGCAAGGCTCTTCCAACTTCATCGCTAGTTATAGAATGAGTCTCTGCAACCTGTTCATACTACTTCGAATTAAGGTAGCATGGCTGCTCTTTGTGCCGCACAGGTCAGTATAGAATTGTTCCGCTGCTTTTACTATACCTTCGAGATTGTTAATGATATTGCCCTGCTTATCTTTCAGTAGATCATACTTCCTACCTATACTTCCTACGGATATCACTTAAGAGACCACGGAAGTAGCTTGGAACGCCTGTTATACTATGAATTATGCTAGCGCATTTAGAAAAAGTAATGCTTGCAGGAAGAAAGCGCTATGTGGAATCAGCTCTGGCTCTTCGTGTATTGTATGCGCTGCACAGTGAAATATGTCGTAACTATAAGCCCAAAAATCTACGCTTTTCTTTAACCAACCGGTCAGACTTATTTATTTATAACTTGTCGTTCTACATTTGCTGTTATGCTCTTCTGGAACTGAGTGCGACCAAACAATAAGAGTTTTAAGTCAAGTATTATGGATAGAAATGTAACTTACAACTTTCACATTCGTTTTTTTTTCACATTACTTTTTTCGCATTTTCCACATTTGCGCTTTTTTCTTACTTTTATTCGGTAATGACATAAGCACTGCAATTTATATATACTTTCACCAATGGCCTAAATACGGCAATGTATTTTTAGTGATCTTGTCTTGCAGTGTTCAGGAGGTAAATTGGTGATTTCCGACGCTGGGAACTTCTTCTGTATTTACCTTTTACCCTGTTTACGCATACAGCGCGTCCCCGCTAACTTTAGCCGGAGTTTCAAAATATGCGAATACCACGTAGCTGGACAGAACCAAGGTAATGTTGGTTGCCGTCGCTTGGAGATAATCAAATTACTTTCTTTCATTCCGCCTAATTCAATAATTAGTCTTAGCTAATTAAGTTCTCAAATAATATTACATGAAAAGTGGCCATCACAAAATTGTTCTTCCACTGCTTTTACTTTATCTTCGAAATTGCTTACAATATTACCCTGCTTACCTCTCAGTGCATACATCTTGGCTTATCCTACGCCAAGTTTTCTTCTCACTGATGTCATGCTGCGCCCATTTTTACTGTTTTCAAGTTTAATTTCGAGTATCCCTTACCTTTTGCTTGGTGATCAGTTTTGACAGTTCCCCCAATTATGTATGGTTTCTTGATTTGGAAACTTTCATGCTTTGTAGTTTCTTTATTAAGTGCTTTCTTTCTTTGGAGAGCTTACCAATCGCATTGGTGCCTTACCTCGCACTTCTATTGCTGCTTCTGAAATTAGCCAAGATACGGTTTCGTTCATTACCTCTATGTCATCTTCATCTCTCTGCTCTAAAGCTGCCTACATTTTTTTTTGCAGCCACCAGCCTGGATTGGTCAGCTTTTACCCTTACTACGTTTAGGTTGGCCTGTTTATTCTTGATTACTTTTACTCTTTCTCTTTTCATGTTGTGGGAAAATCCTATAACTCTCTAATCTATGATCACTGTGCTTTACCCTACCTGACACTTCTACATGCCCCACTGTGCTGGTACCAGCTGAGAACATGAAATCTATTTCTTGTTTTTCCATTAGGGCTTTTCCATGTCCACTTTTCATTATTCGGAGCTTATTGCTTTCCACGAGTTCTACCAACATCTCTTCTTTATTCTTCCTAGAATCGATGCCGCTGTTGCCAATTGCTTTTTCACCAACCTGCTCTTTCCTCACTTTTGGACTGAACTTGTCCATTACTACAGTGTACTGAGTTCGTACTTTTCTTATCGCTAATTGAGCATTTTCATAAGACTTCTATTTCTTCATTATCGTGACTCGAGGTTGGGGCGTAGGCTTCTCCTACCTTTATTCTATTCCTCTTATTCAGTTTTGTAACGACTACTGCTACCCTCTCATGAATGCTGCAGAGTTCGTCAATGCTGCTCGCTGTGCCCTTATGGATCTGGAGTCCTACCCTGTAATGCTTATCTGGGAGTCCTCTCTAGCTGAAGCCGTGACCGTTAGTCAGCACTATATAGGCCTCAACAGTTCTTCGAACGTCACTGAGGCCAATAATATCCCACAAAATGCCTGATAATTCCTCGGAGTCCTGCTAAGTAGCTTCACTCGAGAGGTTTGGTGTATTGAACGTTGCTAGGTTCAGTTTCCAGTGGCGGCCTGTCCGGATCCAAAGATTCTTAGCACTTTCTGCCGCATTACAGGCCTGACCACTTCCTCGGCCAGGTGCTCTGCAGCCGCTGGGGACTGAGGGCTATCGGTTAATTTTAAGTGTCATGAGGCAGGTAGCGGCCGAATACTGCACGAGACAGGTCAATTCCTGTTCTGGGGAGTGAGTGACTTTTCTTGAAGGTTAGTAGGCCTTCCTGATTTGGTTGCACCTGGACTAGTATAGCCGCACTGGCTCTCGGGATTTTTTGCCGCTGTCAAGCGCCACTTCAAGCCTGAAGATGTGGTGTAAGGGAGGAGGATTCGAACTTACGACCTTCATATTAGAAGCCAGGCATACTGGGCTGGTATGGAAGCACTAGTGAAAGAAGGTACACAGTTACTTTCATCCACTAAGGCTTGACGTCTGCTCATATCTGCGACCACGGTGATCGTACTATGATCAGCAACTGTTAAACAAGGAAACTGCCAGGTGCGTTCTGTTCCTTAGTTTGTAACGTTTTAACATGGCACCACGCGCAAAAAAGTGTACTCGATGGTTGCTGAACCAAACCATGTAACTGTAGAACCTGAGGCTGGCAAGTGCAACAACGAAAGTAGGGCATCATTAGTGAGATCTGAGCTAGATAGCAAGCATCCTTCTTTCTGCTTGTGCAGCACTCTCAAAAAACGATAATTAGGAGAAGACATGCGCAGAACATGAACTGCGCTGCGCATATCTTCTCTTAGTACTGGTTTACGGTTCGGTTAGCGCTGCACGAACAGAAAGTACTCATGACTACTTTCTGTTCGCGCAGCGCTAACCGTAAACCAGTATATATACATATACATATATATATATATATATATATATATATATATATATATATATATATATATATATATATATATATATATATATATATATATATATATATATATAGGGGAAGGGGATCTGGCCGCTATGCTCTCACTCGAGCTGGAGGCAAGGAAGCTTAATGTGGTGCTCCTCTGAAACTGCAGCGCCCAAAATTTTAACCCCTGCTAGGTCCAAACGGACACATGTATCCGCGAAGCTGCTTGCCGTTTCAATACCACAGCACCTATTTACTGAATTGCCTCGCTTTCGTTAATATATAATAAAGAGGAATTTTCTCATGACTACATAGTGACGGTGGATAGCCTTTCATACAATTAATGATAGTTGATATTGTTACTATAAGGCTACAACGAAAGCGAGGCAATTCAGTAAATAGGTGCTGTGGTATTGAAACGGCAAGCAGCTTCGCGGATACATGTGTCCGTTTGGACCTAGCAGGGGTTAAAATTTTGGGCGCTGCAGTTTCAGAGGAGCACCACATTAAGCTTCCTTGCCTCCAGCTCGAGTGAGAGCATAGCGGCCAGATCCCCTTCCCCTGGCCTTCATCACACGCTCTATTGTTCATTGCCAGGAAGTTAGGCCACGTTGTGTAAGATCTTTTTTTTTCCTTTTCAAAGAAGCCGATCGGAACAACCTGACTCACATCGTCCAGGAGCGCTGTCTGGGTGATGTCGGCGGTGTCGTAGATGATGTTGTCGTACGGCCGGCACACGTAGTTTGTGAGCGTCAGTGCCACGAGCATCACTGACACTGTCACCAGCATCAGGATCGAGCAGATGGGAAACGACAGCACCACGGCGAGAAGCATGGCCAGCCCCGCGTAGTTCGACGAAGCACTGCGCGCACGAGATGATGAGTGCGGCGCCCAGCAGGGCCGCATATGCCGAACGCTGTGCCTACGGATCACATGTTTTGTGTAACACAACGCCAATTTCTTCGGACGTTTCACTGAAACCAGCGCGAAAAGGAAGCGCCCGTTCACTTCTCTTATCGTCTCCTTAGTGGCGCTCTTTTTAGTCATATGTTATTTGATCTTATCTATTTAGCAAAAAATAAGTGGTGATATTTCGCATTGCGTGCGAAAAAAAAACTTTAAGAACGTGACACCCATGACGGAAATCTCATTGCTACTACTGCGAGCGCTGGTACAGGGACATACCGCTATCAACAGATTTATAAATTTATGTCGACAGAAATAGGCGAAGCCAGAGAGGAAGGAGCGCTATGATTGCGGTAACGCAGTGAGTGTTTTGCGTTAATGAATGACCTGAAAGGCCTGCAAAATATCCCTCTGCTTTGAGGGCACCAATGAATTTTAAGGCAGCAGCGCCTACCGATAGCCATTGTGTATCTCATCCAGCTGATTATTGTTGTCATTTGGCAGGCTATGCAGCGCCTAGGAGTTATTAAAATTGGTCTAAGAAGGTCGCTGATAAGATTTGCATGCAATAACCACTAGGGACTGTCCCGGCTTCAATATTATGTGGCTGTGTACAACGTAATGATTTGTTTCTCTACAACATGCAGGATATTTCAGCTAACTTTACCCAGAGTTTCGAAATATCTAAATGCCACGTAGCTGGACTGAAGAAAGGTAATGTTGTATGCCGTCGCTTGGAGATACTAAAACAATTTTTCATTCCGCCTAATTCATAATTAGTCTTAATTAGTCAACATCTCAAATATTATAGTTAGACGAAAATACCAGTGAGAAAATTGTAAAGCGACATAAACTCCCGATACAGCTTTCTGTACCTCAATACGTGCTATATAAAAATGTTTTTCCGAGCGTGAAAGAAGCCCGTGAAAACACGCAAAGTGCCTCGAGCGGCCTGTCGCGCTGCAATTTCCCGCGCATTTGCGGGCCTCCTTTGTGCTCCGATTATGTAGCACGTATTAAACAACAGAAAGCTGTATCGGGAGTTTTTCCTGTCGCTCTACAATTTTCACATTGACACCTTTCACGCAATTAGAGTGTTTCAGAAGTTGATTAATTAAGTGATACTAATTATCTAATGAGGTGCATGAAATGAAAGCAATCTTTGAGTATCTCCAAGCGACGCCAAGCAACATTACCTAAGTTTTGTCCAGCCACGCGGCATTTGCATATCTTTAAACTCTGTGTACACATAGCTGGGACACCCTGTATAAGTAACCAGAAATTCCTGCACAGAATTTTTAACGCAGAATTTGTCTCACGTGCTTTATTAACTTCGGGTACATAAACTGAGGTAGTTTTTCGATGGTTCCCAGGCAAAGGTGAAATGTGAAGGCCATCGAGGCGAAATGGAAAAAGTCAGTTTCGCGCGACAAGCGAGTGAAATTACATTTGCTATACGAAGTAACGTTCATCATATTATTAGCTGCATAAATTGCAGTAAGCATTCGCTTACTAGCGAAATTGACAAGCACGTTGTAGGGTGCGCACAGGCAAACACAAACGCACTTCATTGAATTACCGCGGACTTTCGCTGTCGGAACGCTGGCGTGATAAAGAGCGGCAGCAGCGGCGAGCAATTTGTCCGTCGTGCCTCGTTTCGCTTTAACATTAACTAGGCCCGCGAGAACACAGCGCCACCGAAGCCATCAACTATCTCAGGTCACCTAGCCGGGATAGCCGTCGAATCCACGCAGATTGCCTCCAAAATAGGCAGTGCGCGGCCGCGCTAAGCCGCCGAAGCTGCAGTAGAAGAGGAGATGCGCACAAGGGCGTGCCTCATAATCTTATCGTGGTTTTGGCTCGTAAAATCCCAGAAGATAACATTTCATTCTGCACGCAGGAAAAAAATAATCATTCAAAGATTCATACGCACATTGACCAGACTGCCAGGCTAAGTGCCAGGCGCACCCTTCTTTAACAGAACATTCTTCAATATTATCGTCTATTCATTCTCTTGGCTATGTTCTCGGTGAACCTTGTGTAATATGTTCGAATGCGTGACGAGAAAAATTGGAGGACGCTTAAGCTTCGCCTTCAAGAGTGGAACGCGATAGCGTTATCGCACCCCGTTCGCACCGCCTACTCAAACGCGCTACGCCAGCCAAATGTCGCGATCGGCACAGATAGCCGGGCCCCGACGCGCCATGAAGGCGGACGCGATCATGGGGCGAGGGGCGCGCCACGTGTCGGGGCACCGCCGTACATGGCGAGGAGGGGGTCTTCTGTGTTTGCCGCAAGATGGCTCTGCGTGTGCGCAGAGCGCAGAAGGAATGTAGCGGAAACGTACTTCGCTACTCGTGAAAGTGCGACTTCTGTAAGTTACGTGGTCATAATTACCGATATACACCGCAGTATAACTTTCTACGGCACGTTTCTAAGGCAACACCGCATTCACTAGAGGCGATTTTGTCCCGTTCTGAAGGAACGAACTCGTGGCTGAGTGGTAGCGTCTCCATCTCACACTCCGGAGACCCTGGTTCGATTCCCACCAGCCCATCTTGCAAGATGTTTTTTATTTATGAAGTGGATTATTCGCTCACGGCCAACGCCGCTGACGCCGACACCGACGCCGACGACCCCGGCTTTTCTGCGACACGAGCTCCTTAACGCTGTCGCGCTAATAGTATACTACACACCAGAGCACACGTGAGCGCCATATATATTACACTGGAATTTATGACGCCGATCCACTGGAATCGGCAGCATATTTCGCCGATAGGATTTTGAACGAATCACGACTGTGATCGACGCTTCCGTTGTGTTTCGGGTGCTGTTCGCTTTGCTATGCCTAATGAAGGAGTTGAACTCCGTACTATAACGCCGTTCCAGGTTACCATCACTGCCGTCTTGACAACGTGACAATGCCAATATGTGCAACGATGCATTAAAGGCGGCGAAACCGCGCAAGCGAGTTGTAACTTAGGAAATACTTCGGGTCTGTTTCTGGGTTGTTCTTAGTGACGGCTTCCACAGTAGCAGCATTGCAACACTAGGCCGTCAGATTTCACCGGCACAGGCGTGCGAACTCACAGCTGACCTCCAACGTAGAGCCGCTAAAAGGCGATTTGAGAAGGAATAACGGATTACTGCCTGCAACTAACCCCGTGAAGAATTTGCGCATTCTAGTGAAGTGCACGAAAGTGAACCATTGTATTATTACCATTAGTACTTACGTTTCAAAGCAAATACGGGTCTCCGAAACACAGCGCGTTGCTTTCACTTTGACATCGACCACACCATCGCGCAATACCTATTGCTGAACAGCTCCGCTATAAAATTGTCGGAAGGCAATTCAAGGTCGAGTTGAAGTCTATGAAGGACAGTGTCTTCATTGCCGATTTGGGGGTGACAGTTGGGTATATGGATTGTATAACCGGGAGGTAAGCAGCCAGCAGCGCGCTGGCGAACTGCGCCGCCAACGGCAGTAATCAGAGGAATGCTGTGTTATGCAGATGACCGGGCGAATGCGCAAAAGTTGTTGCCAGTGGTTTAGCTCTGTGGTTTCCAGGACTGACGACCTGCATTTTTATGTATATGGTCTTGAGAAAAGGGGCCTACTGTGCGAGGTAGTTCATGTCAATGGCAAAAGGTAGGATATAAAGCAGTAAGTGAGAGCAAATAGCAATGAGAATACAGCCCGCAAGCTAAGTTCACCGGGACAAGCTAAGTGGTTCAACTACAGCAGTTTATCTTATGTCCCCGCGCACATTAACCTAGTCGTATATATATACAGCATCTAAGTTGGTGAAGCGGCAGAGTAATCACGGATAAATGGAGACGTGTCTCCGTTATATATATATATATATATATATATATATATATATATATATATATATATATATATATATATATATGTATATATATTAGTCATATAATAAGAAGCCAACAAACATTGACACCAAGGACAACATCGGGGGAAATTGCTTGAGCTTAATGAATGAAATGAAGAAATGATAAATTAATGGAAATTAAAGTGGATGAAAAAACAACTTGCCGCAGGTGGGAACCGAACCCACAACCTTCGCGAAGGTTGTGGGTCCGAACCCACCGATTCGGATATCAGCCACAGCCAGAGCTCCGGAGAGCGCAGAAAGAATATATACCCGACAATAAAAACCCTGAGAAGAAGGCAATGTAAGGACAAAATTCACGCTTTCGGTTTCGGTGCCCGAACTCCGATGCCTTCACACGTTAGCAGGCAAATATGCGCAATTCACCTGGGACACCGCACTCTTGGGAAAGAACGGCGTATTCGCTTATGTTATAAAAACCCGGCAAATGTAGAGCTGCAATAGAAATATACGGACAGTTGTCTATGAACCGCGCATATGAAGGCTTCCCGCCGTTTATTCTGGCCAGGCTGTGATGAAAACTGACGGAGCTGATTGGCCTCAAGAGCTTCAGTCGTGTCTGAGTAACTCTGCGCAACCAGAAACGCTACATTGTCGTTCGAACCTGACTTCACGCGGCATTTCGGCGCAGCAAAACAGAAGAAACGACGGAACATGACCAAAATAGCTTACGGCGACACCCGGCCTGGCCACCACATTCCATTAAATTCTCGGCGCCGCCACATGAAGGCGCCAGCGTTCCTCCACCCCTAAAAACCTTCAATGTCTAAACGTGGCGCCAACCACTTCCCCTCCTCCTCCGTTACAGTCCGACACTCGGTGCGGCTTGGACAGTGGCGCCGCCTATGACGACCCTGCCGTAGCAAACGACGGCTAACGAGCTATCGGAGGAAATCTTCGGAAAACCTTGTTCGAGCCCTGAGGAAGGATTTTCGAGGAGAGATTTTGCTTCACAGTAACTGAGCTAAATAATGCCGCGTTTTAATTGCGCAATAGAATAGAGAAAAGGACCATTACCTAAGATGTGAAGCGTCCTAACGTTGAGAGTTCGTGTTCCTGATGAGCGACGCATGCACCCGGTGTGCTCAAACACGCGCGAATTACCAGAGTTTCAAGCTTTCCCTGCGTGAAAGTGTGTGCACGTGGATTCGTCGGTTCATTTACATAGTTGCAGGATACTTTTGTTTGGTCGGCGCATGAAACACTTCGTGTCTGGTGCCATCAATGCCTAGCAGTTGAGCTGCTTCTGCTCTGCGCCTTTAACAGTTGTACGTAGCTGATGCACGAGTTCCGGCGGTTATGAGCAACGTTTTCACACGTAGACGGTATTTATAATATTATTACGATATCATCGAGCGATGCTCAAGGGACGAGCCGCCGCGAGAACGACGATGAAATGGGTCTGTGCCCTTGGCGCGAGCGAATGTCGGCCTGGCGCTCTGGCTCCAGTCCAGTGTAAATAACCTGTAAATAGCCTGTAAATAACCCAACACCACTGCTACGTCGACATGTGAGGGTCAACCGCGTCAGGCCACCACCAGCGACGACGTCACCCGTATTGTTCACCGCGAGTTCGCCAGTTTTCTCCGCCACGCCTCCCGATCCGCCAACAACCACGATTGCCATGATTCAGGCCTGCCAAGAACCCACTGCCACTGATGCCCCTACAGAATTACGTACAGATGCCAGCGGTCATAGCGTAGGTGCCGTCTTAGCCCAGCGTCAGCGTGGCCAAGATCGCGTTATTGCTTATGCCAGCCGCCTCCTCACACCATCGGAGCGCAACTATTCCATTACGGAACGAGAATGCCTTGCTGTAGTCTGGGCGGTTGCGAAGTTCCGTCCTTACCTTTACGGTCGCCCTTTTTCCGTAGTTACTGACCATCATGCTCTCTGCTGGCTCTCATCGCTAAGAGATCCTACAGGCCGGCTTGGTCGATGGGCTTTGAGGCTATAAGAATTTTCATATACCGTGGTCTACAAGTCTGGCCGCCTGCACCAAGGCGCTGACAGCTTGTCGCGTTACCCTGTTGACGACCCTGACTCCTCCAATATTACCGGTGCTGCTTGTGTATCCTCTGTGTCGCAGCTGCTTCATTTCGCCGACGAGCAACGTCGTGACGCCAACATCAGAGGACTCATCGACCGTTTTGAACACTCTCCGGCCGACGCCACTCTACGCCTCTTCGTCCTCCGCGACGGTACTCTGTACTGTCGTAACCTTCATCCGGACGGCTCTTAGTTCTTACTTGTCATACCTAAACGCCTCCGCTCAACCGTTCTAGAAGAGCTCCACGACGCACCAATGGCAGGACACCTCGGTGTATCTCGAACCTATGACAGTGTACATCGCCGTTTTTTCTGGCCCGGCCTTGCACGTTGCGTACGACGTTATGTCGCCGCTTGTGAACTTTGCCAACAACGCAAGAAGCCTTCCCAGCCCCCCGCTGGTTACCTGCAGCCGCTCGACATCCCTGCCGAGCCCTTCCATCGTGTCGGCTTAGACCTTCACGGCCCATTTCCGGAATCTACATCAGGAAACAAGTGGGTTGCAGTCGCGGCGGACTACGCGACCCGCTACGCCGTAACCCGCGCTCTTCCAACCAGTTGCGCAACAGATGTTGCGGACTTTCCCCTGCATGATATCATTTTGATTCATGGTGCACCGCGTCAATTGCTAACAGACCGTGGCCGTATGTTCTTAGCCAAAGTCATTGACGACATCATGTGTGCCTGCTCAATACAGCATAAATTTACCACTTCCTACCACCCTCAAACGAACAGCTTCACTGAGCGTTTGAACCGCACCCTTACAGACATGCTATCCAAATACGTTTCAGACGACCACCGTGACTGGGACCAGGCTCTACCTTACATTAACTTTGCGTAGAACTCTTCCCGTCTCGACACTGCTTGCTTTTCTCCTTTTTACCTCTTGTATGGCCGTGAACCGACGCTACCACTGGACACTGTGCTTCCGTCCACCAGAGCATCAACTAGCGCTTATGCCCGTGAGGCTATCACCCATGCTGACCATGCTCGCCAACTTGCGCGCGCTCGTCTACAAGTCTCTCAAGGCAAACAAAAGCAACGCTACGACCTCTGTCACCGTGATGCCCATTTTGTGCCCGGCACCCTCGTGTTGCTTTGGTCGCCATCGCGTAAAGTTGGCCTTTGTGAAAAACTGCTTTCCTGCTACACGGGCCCATATCGCGTGCTTCGCCAAGTGACCGATGTCACCTAAGAAATCGTTCTAGCCACGCCCACTACGTCTTCTGCTGTGACAACAAGTGACATTGTCCACGTCGCCCGACTCAACTACAACTCTCCACGCGCCTTGGATATTTAACAGCACCGTGACAGCGCTTTTGCCGCCGGGGGGTAGTATTATGATATCATCGTGTGATGCTCAAGAGACGAGCCGCCGCGAGAACGACAATGAAGTGGGTCTGTCGGCCTGGTGCTGTGGCTCCAGTCCAGTTTAAATAACCTGTAAATAGCCTCTTTCGTCTGTGTCTTTCTACACATAACAATATGAACAACGCACCGGTAATTTTCGCAACATGTGAAATCGTTTTTCATTTATTTGGTACAGCTTGGGATCTGATAGCAAAAACGATGTTTATGGCAAAACTGAACATAGGTACCGAAAATAGTTATCCTCTCAACCCCTTCCACCCCCCCTCCTTAGCACCAGTAACGCTTTTGTTGAAGCGCTAATATATATCTGAATAGTCCACGCGTCCGTATTCTTTTGCGTTGTAAGTTGTCGCAGAGAAGCAGTGTCCCTATAGCTCGAACACTATTTTGGAACCATTAGAGACAGAGAGAACAAAACGGTTGTATGACAAAACAATCCACACATGGGTTTAATAAAGGTGCTCAAGGACGGCAATCCCGTGCGCACTCCATATTAAAGAACAGCGAAATTATTTGTCTCAAGACACGCAAGACGACGTACAGTGCATATTCACGCACGCGACACACATTTACTTAATTGGAAGCATAAAAATGGTAACGTTAGGCAGCAAAAACGTTAATCCTCATCAGGCAGCTGTGGTCCTTTGCGGCCTTTCTCTGCTATGATAATCCTGCACAGAAAACGTACGAGTAGCCGCTGCTCATCCCGGATATCCGAGGACGCGTCTGGGAGCAGCAGTAGAGGCGAACTGCAAGACACCCGTGTACTGCACGATCAAAGTGCACGTTAAATATCCCCAGGTTACCTAAATTAAGTTATCCGGAGCAATCCACTACAACCTCCCTCACAGCCTTAGTCACTTTGGGACGTTAAAAACGTTGAATACCACAAACTAAATTAATACATGCGGGCGTACATAGAAGCTGAACGACTGCATTCGTAAGCCTTGCAAAAGCGTCGACAATGTGCTAACTTCTGGTGGAGCTGAACAATATTGCCTAAATAACGTCACGCCTGGCGCAGACGCGAGCCACTTTCGTGGCAAAACAAAACTCCTATGAAACAAAGCGAGCACCTTCGAGAAAACTCACCTTAGACGCGCTAAAAACCGCAAACAGCATGGACACATACGGAAGCACTTTTTAAAGAGGTAAGCGCAAACTAGATTCAAGAGAAAAGGTAATGAAAAACCGTGGCACTTCGCAAAGCCATGCGTTTCTTGCGACCATGTTGAGGTCGGCCCGCTCGGTGCTATGCAACTGCGATTTCCTTCTTTGTGAGTTGCGCTCGCCGGATGGTCAACAAGAAAAGACTTTTGCACAAGTCTAGTCGGTTACGGCAACCGAAGGCGCAGCAGCACGCCATCACAATGAAGTTCTCCTCGATAACACACTTCATTTGGTCCGCTAACGCACTCGATCAATCAGTTTGCGGGTACTTTGTGGCACTCGGTAGCAATGGTGGTCGGAGCGCTCTAGAAAGAAAAAAATATATACAAAAGTGCAACGCGTGCTTCCACGTGACACGGATTGGCCAATGCGGGAGCGGAGGAGACTGGGGCGACAGGAGGCGGCGAGGAGAAAAAGCCGGGGTGAGCGGGGTGGCGGAAAGATCTAAGAATGGTGACAGTTTTGAAATATTCAAGCGGCATTATCCGCGCCTAGCGCCTCTTGTGGAAGCCACGCTTGAACGAGGTTTGATCGATGTCAACCAGATGTTGAATCGCCTTCGAACTTATTTGTAAACAGTTATCATCCCCAACACAATGATCATCGTCATCGTCAACATCAATATCAGTCAATATAATCAACTTTATTGCACAATCTTCGTGATTCGCGTAAGAGAGAGGCTAGAGACATGCTTTAGAAAAAAAGCAGACCCGTTCGGAAATGTGGCTGCATCTCGTCAATCAAGACATTGGGTTTCATAAAGCTGAAAGTAACGCTGGCCCTTGCGCGGCGATCTGCTCAGTGAAGGCACTCAGTGTACCTTCTCTTGGTGGGAGCCACTCCCTCGTTGTAGTAGAACATTCCCATGATGAAGCTGCCGGAGTAGAGGACGAACAGCACCGAGAAGCTGCCCACGATTCCAATCACGTACGATTTGCTCTCGCTGCGCAGAGTCTGGAAATAGTTTTCGTTCAAGGCACTCACCCGTCTATACCACAATGGCTGCATTGTAACAGTAATTTGGTATCGTCGTGGTAAACCTTCTTCAAAGCAACGAGAAACAATAAATTGGAACTTTCACTTCCTTCAAATAGACAGTATGCGTTATATAGACACGGTCACACATTACACAACGCAACTGGCGAATTCGCTACTTTTACCTGATGTCCTTGTTCACAGGGGCTCTAAAACTTGGACAACTGCCAAAGAGGCGTATTAGCCACTAACTTACAGCTAAGTATAAAGAACTGGCAAAGTGAACTACAAGCATTTATTTAGTTGGCTGCAGCAGGACGCAGAGGCAGGCGTCGGAGCGCCAATGTAGAACAATATGCATCACCCCAAGGCTGGTAAATATAGAATACGAAAGCTACAGATCATCGCTGTCGCCGGATGAAAAGCTGCGATTCATACATTCTAGGAGCCACATACACGTAGAATGCACACTACTATTCTGAATATTGTATAAGTACAGACACCTCCAAAAGACTTAAAAAATAAGAAAACGTTGCCACATACGAGGGTTCGTCAAATGAAAACCGAAAATGTTTTTTTTTCCTAATATTTATTGTACGCACAAAGCTGCAGCACGTTTTAAAATATTTTCCCCCGTGCTCAATGCAAGCTTGCACCGCTTACGAAGTGTCTATATTCTTGTAGAAAAGAATTCGTTTGTGAGTGTGCGCAACCACTCGTGCACCGCGTGGCGTAGCTCTTGATCGGAACGAAAATTCATCAGAGCGTAACTCTTCATCAGAACGACCCTCGTTTCTTACATAACGACGGTCTCGAATCCGGCAACGTTGATGCCTTCAGGTAGAATGTGTGGGTTTATTGATGAGTCGCCTTCACCCAAAAAGATCACGTTTTCGTGACGCCTGCGGCAGAAAGGACGTTCGACGTTCGCCGCCAAGGTCTGTGAGTGGTGGCGTTGGTTGTTACACTCCCAGGGTTATATTAGGAAACATAAATACCCAAGAGAGTGGATGGGGAAATGGCGCCGCGGTAGCTCAAATGGTACAACATCGCACGCGAAATGCGAAGGTTGTGGGTTTGGTCCCCACCTGCGGCAAGTTCCTTTTTCATCCACTTTCATTTGCCATAAATTCATCGTTTCTTCATTTCATCTAATAAGCAGAAGTAATTTCCTCAATGTTGTCCTTGGTGTCAGTGTTTGTTGGTCTCTTATGATATGTAGTTAACCATGTGTGAGGAACTCCTTTCTACTCTTCCTCGTTTTTCCCCCTATTTGTTTCTCTATCTCGCGTTTTTTTTTGTCTACCAGAGTCATGTTTTCTTTACATTTTGTCTAACTATTGCTCTTTAAGTGCACCAGTACGAAGGCTCTCTAGCTATTCCTGGGCACTGTAATAAACTTTTGATCGATTGATTATTATTGTAGCATAAAATCGTGCTTTTTAAGTATGTACTATAATATTTCAGTCAAGTAGCTTTTGTGCAATTAAAAAAAGTCATGAATTAAGAAAGTGAAATAAAATGCTGTGTGCCTGATCACATGCATTTCGCTATTAATTTATTCTGAGTTTTAATAACGGTTAGCTACTGTACCCAGTGTTCTGCAATAAAATAATATGCCACAACAATTATTTGCGGGCATCACAGAACAAATAGAATGGCTTTCTCAGTCAAAACATCATAGCAGGCTGAAAACACTAAACTAGTATTTTTTTGTGTGGAGTGGTGAAGTGTATAAATTGTAAAAATAACCTGTTTATATATATATATATATATATATATATATATATATATATATATATATATATATATATATATATATATATATGTATATATATATATATATATATATATATATATATTATGCAAACGACCTGCCCCCATACATTCGCGTAGGCGCTTCAATAGCAGGACTTGGCAAAGGGCAACGAAACACACCTATTACAACCCTCCCATTGTCAAGCTTGCCTTATCTGACGGGATGTCATTTCATTAATGCCCAGAAAGATAAACTTAGACATGTGTAAACCAGTTACAATAGAGCATGGCATTTACACTGAAAGTTTTTCTAGCAATACACTCAATGTGAAGGCCTTCCGATTGGGTGTGGATGCATCAGAACAACCTACAATAATAAAGGAGGTGCTCCATGGGCAAGATTTGACGGAATCAAGAATCGGGACGAGACAATCTACGAATTACGTAAATTTTAGCTATTTTAGACATGTTATTTTTGTGACTACTACAGTTGTTTCAATTCTTTTTCGCTGATATTCTCAGAACCACCTTTTTCACGTTTATTTAATGCACCAACAAGCATAATTATATCGACACGGGTATTTATGTTTATCCGGTGACCGTATTTTCCCGGCTAAAAGATGTTAAACATTATCGCTCGGCGCAGGATGCGCCTGCACGTACCGATGTTTAGCGAATGTTATCGATGGTTTTGTCGTTTGTCTGTCGTCGACGGACCTTGTATAATTTGATTGCATACGCGACAAGAATTGTGTAGTAGTTTCTGGAAGGCACGCGGGCATCAGCCAATACGCTAGAACTTTGGGAGACCGATCTGTGAAAACCGACGCGCTTGACTCGCAGATGAGATTTTCGACGATCGCCGACATTGCTAGCCGCTATCGTTCTGATTGAGTCTGCATCATTTTTCACCATCACTACTACGTGTCAATATTTCTACCACAGATTTTTTCAATTATACATTGAACGTCCAATTCTAACATAGTTGGTTGTGCAATTAGCTACCACAAAATGAAATGGTACAACAGCTTTTGATAAGATATGGCATCGTCGTGCAGCTGTCTGCAAAGCGATCTTGTTGACAGACGATGCGCAAGCGCAAGCGCTGATTTCGATATATTGTGCACTATTGTTACTTCATAGATAAAAAAATTGGCAGTGGCTCAGCTCGGCTATGCCAGGATATACGCAGCGAAAGCTACGTGTATACTACGTACATGGTTAGTCTTGGTTAATCTTGATTGCAAGTCCAGGTTAGTCTGGTTGTATAGCTATGTTGCGGCGTTTAGCCAGTCGTTCGGCGCGCTGTTCGTCTGTTTCCTGGGTGATTTGTTTCCTCTTCATCTCGTTCCGATGTCGATTCCAGGCCTCCTCCTGCTTATCAGAATTGTCGCCTTCCATACTGCCGCCTCAACTGTGGTTGCGGCGCACGCGAGCTCTCCTTTTCAATCCTCCGACATGTTTTCAAGCATGCGACACAGCTGGCGAAGCGAGCGGAGGTGAGCGCGACGACGAGGAACATGGTGTGACGTCATACGAAACGGCGGCGGCGGGATGTCGCGGCGCTGTGCAGTGGCGGAACACCTGTGGCTCGGTGCTGGTAGTGGCGCATGCGCTGTATTGACTAGGGAGTGAGAAAGAGAGAGAAATATCTGCGGCGAGGCGCATGTTGTATCGTCATGTGCCTCCTCGGAGCACCGCCACGGCGAAATCGCAAGTTCGCGGCCAGTAAAGCTTTCGCTCTAAAAGAAACTGTTGCGGAAGGCATACAATCATTTATCGAAAGTGTTTTTGCATCTAAAAGAGCATACATACCACTAACCTAATGTTTCGAGCTTAGTTTACAGAATACTGTTTTAGCCCAGGCTTTGACGGATGAAGACAAAATAGCCCAGCAACAAGAGCGAGCTTCGGCACCGCGTCAGAGCTTGGGTCCAGTGCTTGCGTGCCCTGTTCATCCAACCAATGCGAAGCGTTCGCTTGCCGGCGTGTGCCGAAGCTTGCCGATGCGTGCCAATGGTTGGGAGCCAAGAGGTGAGCTCTAAAATTTGAGCAGGTTTTAACCTGTAGGAAAGTTCCTATAGAGCGATGGTGGGAAATAATCGTGGCCACTTAATTCGTGGTATGACAGCTAGAAGTAACTGCAAAACTCGAAACTGTCAGTATGTGCGGACACGCGTACTAAGATTACCTTTTTTCACGAGAAACATTTTTGGATCGCGAGAAACTTGCAGCTGTGCACTTCGAAGGGAGCGAAAGACATAATGGCGGACGCTGCAGAAGACCACGCGGTTGTCCTCACCCTGCGTGGAGCTGGGGGAGAGGGAGAGCATGCAGGCATCGTAAGCAGGGTAAGTGAGCGTTCCTCACGTGATCATTGTTAACGCGCATCGAGGTAGGGAGCTTCTTGGGCCAGCGCAATGAGCGAAAGAGTTGCGCTCGGAAGTCTGGCCGAGTAACGTGTCTCGGCAATCAGCCAATTAGTGGAGGCCAGGATAGGCATGAAGAATGACGCGCTTCTTTGGCAGCGACATCCGCAGGCCGGCGTTTCTTTGGGTCGGACTTGCACTCCACCGATAAGCCAACGTGTTCCAACGGCTCTCAAAAGTGTCGTCGGACATTTATATCCCGAGTAATATTTGCGTAACCAATAGGCACATCGAAGCGAAGCTTTCTTGCCGAGTTCCGGGCACATTTTTCTTACGTATCTGGTCTCTAACGATGAACGCGCTCAACGCCCTCTAGGAAAGGTGCAGCGAAGAAGTAGCTTACGAGTTTACCGTTTCGCGCATAGAGTTTCATACAATGCTTACCAAAGGGAACAGTGGTGCTATTGTTTATTAGAGCTGCAAGTAGCGTGACTCAGCACGCATGGGAATGACACTTACCACATTGATTTGCCTAGACTTCGCTATTTAGGCTCCGAGTGGCGTTGCAAACTCGTGTTTTTCAACAAACCACTAATTTATAAATAATTCAATTAGCAATTTTGAAATTGCCCGATGGCAGAATTTAAATACAGGACCTTTGGCAGACAATCCTGATATAGCAGTCATTACGCCAGGAACACATGTGCTGACAATCGGCATAGAAGACCCTTTCTCGCGTGCCCCAGGCGTTGAGACGCTTGGCGCGTTTCGATCTACAGCCGGACTAGAAAACCTTGACGCGCTATATATATATATATATATATATATATATATATATATATATATATATATATATATATATATATATATATATATATATAATGGCAAGGAAGTCTGACACAACTGTGGAGGACGCGAAGGACGCCTACTGGAAGACGCAACAGCGTAGGCTTATCCACTCACACAGGAGCAGCGTCTAGCGCGAGCGCCACTTCAGTAGCGATGGCGATCTGGCTGCGGAGCTCTGCACGGCGCACTTCTTCCTTAGCATATATATATATATATATATATATATATATATATATATATATATATATATATATATATATATATATATATATAGTAGGCAAAGAGGGATTCTTCAGGCTACCTTTCAAACGTAAAGAACTTGAGTGGTGCTACAAGGTAAACAGAACAAGTATTTAATTACGACAGTTTCGATCGGTGGACCGATCTTCATCAGGGTTTACAAAAAAATGGCAGTTCGGCCCTGGTAGTGAAGACACCAGACCGGGTGCCCGGTCGTTCTTACATACATCAAACCGAGAGGAACAGTTGTGACAGTGATTGATTTTCGGCGCCTTGGCAGATTTACAGCGGCCTTTGGCAGCTATGCAGGGCAAGAGGAAGGCGGGGTCACATGTATGTAGAGCAAGGAAGTCAGTGAGGAAAAAAAAGGGAAAAAGAAAGAAAAAGGAAAGAAAAAGGAAAAAAAAAGAGCACACAGGAGGAGGGAGACGTAAGTCGGAGAGTGAGGGGGGCGGGAAGTAGCGGCAGCTAGGTTCCCGTGCACCCGAGGCAAGGAGGAGAGAAAACGGTCGCTCCGCAGCACCAGTGCGTGGGCTGCCGTTGTAGCGGGAGAGAGGGCAAGTTGAATCGGGTGGCGGGGGGCACTATAGAGAAGGGGCCCAGAAGGAAGACAGAAGAGCGGCAACTTGTGGAAAGAAACACAGTGTCAAAGTAGACATATACAAGGCGCGGCCCGTTCCGGCAACTCTGTGGTCCAGCTACGGTGCGAAAAAAAGAAATATATATATATATATATATATATATATATATATATATATATATATATATATATATATATATATATATATATATATATATATATATATAGTTCCCAAAAAGAATATATGCCTGGGATTCGCAAAGCAAGTGCGCCCATGGGCTTAGATTTAGGGAGCCGAGTTAAATAGCCTCCTTGTGGCCCAATTTTTGAACGTTTAACAGACAACTGCCATCAAGTCAGCACGTGCGTATTTCAAGAAGGGCAATAGGTCACTCAGAATGACCACTTCAGTGGCAGGGTCCAGGAAACTGAATTTATTGGTTTTCCGCTCGCGCCCTTGAGGCGCATGCGGAGGGGTGAGCAAGCAGTGAATAGCCAGCGTCTCAATTTTAGAGTACAGAACATGTATTCGCGTCTCCCATGCACTTTCACGGCATATCCCGGAGGCACGTCAGCCGCCCCGGACTCTCATTAATTCCTTTAGTGTACGTTCCAAATTTATGGATGAAAAAAGATTCTCTCAGCTCGCGTGCACGGGTGTGTTGGAAACCAGATTGCAAGAGCACAACGCTCACGCGTTCAAACGAGTGATCTGGCTGCCGAACGTGCCTGGAGAAGGGTAAATTGGGGAGACTTTTCACATGCGCGCGGTGCTTGTTAAACCGCAGGCGAAAAGGGGTCTCTGTTTGGCCGATATATTCCTGCCTACATACCTCGCATCGAATTTTGTACACGACGTTACTGGAATCACAGTCAAGATTTTCGGTAATTTTGTACACGAAGGGCGAGTTCGATGTTTCAGCCGTGTCTGCTGTTGTCATGTGACGGCATACCTTGAAACGAGGTTTGCCACACGGTCGACAGCCCTTGGGCGTGTTTGACTTCTGTGTCCTCGCCCTGACTAACAAATCCCTTAAATTTTTGTTTCTTCTATACACAACCCGAGGCGGCTGCTTGAAGATAGTAGCGAGTCGGATGCTCTGTTTCATGATATTAAAATGGCGGGTGAGAATGGCATTGACCCGCGGAGCACTGGTGGTGTATGTGAGGACCAAGTTTGGATCTGCTTGTGTATTGGTATTGCTAACCTTTTCTCCCATTATCTGTGCTCGATCTAAGCTGCGGGCGCGTTCAATGGCATCGTCTACTATTTTTGGAGTATATTTTTGGCGTATGAGAGCAGATTTCAGTTCCTCCGCGTGTCGCTCAAATTGCGCAGATTCGGAACAGACTCTTCTGTATCTGTGGGCCTGGGAGTAGGGAATGCCTGTTTTGTAGTGATGGGGGTGGCTACTATAAAAATGTAGATATTGCAGACGATCTGTCGGCTTTTTGTGTGGGGACGTGGAAATGCGACCGCCACTCAGTGAGAGTGACGTCGAGGAAGTGAATACTATCTTGGGAGAAGTTGTGCGTAAAGCAGATTGACGGGTGCAGAGAATTGAAATTGGAAATGAAGTCTAAGAGGCTTTGTTCATTGTCGGCCCACACAAAGAAAATGTCACCCACGAATCGCTTATAAAATATTGGTTTTACGGCCGAGTTTGCGAGGAAGGGTATTTCTAAAGATGCCATAAAGATATTTGCATAATTTGGCGCCATCTTCGTTCCCATGGCGGTTCCACTGATTTGCAAATAATGCTTGTCCTCGAACTCAAAGTGATTATATTTCAGTACTAGATTTAAAAGAGTCTCAACTGTATCTTTATCTAATTGCCTAGGTTGGCTGGAGCCAGCGTAAGCTGAAACTGCGGAAGCTATGCCCTCGGCGTGAGGTATGTTGGCGTACAAAGATGCGACATCCATAGTGACCAAGTAACCCCCCGCCGGTACCGTCAGGTTTGATACCTCCCGAAGGAAATGATTTGTGTCTTTAATGTACGAGGGGACTGAAGATGGGATGTCCTTAATGAGACTGTCAATAAAGCTGGATATTTTCTCAGTCACTGTTCCATTACTGGAAACGATAGGCCGACCGGGATTGTTTATTTCGTGAATTTTGGGTAGTAGGTAGAAACGGCCGGGGCCAGAGTTTCTTGGTATCAATGCTTTGAACGTCTTATCGGTTATCCGTCCTGCCTTGCGCAGAGTGGTTAGGGCGTCCTTTATTTCGCTTTCAAATTTGTCGGTAGGATTGTTGGGAGTTCTCTGTAAAATTTAGAGTTTCCCAGTTGACGGAACCCTTCGGCTATGTAAACACTATGTAAACACCACTGCATATATATATATATATATATATATATATATATATATATATATATATATATATACAGGTGCCAGAACGGATCAGTGCAGGATATTTGTATGTCGCCAGTGAGGGACAACTTGGTGCAGGAAAGCGAAACGTCATGAGATATGGCATTGCCAAGCGAAGAGAAGGCGATTTCTGCACGGGAGCAATCAATGACAGCTTGGGAGAGAAAATCCCAACTTAAAGTATCGTTGGAACAGTGGGGAAGAACGACGAACTCGACTGTGTAGAGCGCTCCTTGAATTTCAAGTCTGGCCGTGCACGCAGCCACCGGCTGGACATGCTGTGCTGTGGCCGTGCGGAGTATAGGACCGAAGAAAGGCGTCGTGACTTTTCGTATTGAGCGGCATAGTTTTTCGGCAATGAAAGATATGGCGGCACCTGTGTCAATGAGGGCAAGCACAGAGACACCTTCTACAGCGGCATCAATAACGTTGGGCGGCGAAAGAAGAGGGCTTTAGCGTTGCAGCTATGACGCAGTTCTTGCCTCAGGAACTGCGCCACTTAGTTTTCCGTCTCAACAGGAGAGGGACGTCGACGCATCCGGGAGGGCCAGCGACGACGAGGTGAAGGAGAACGGCGGTCAGAAACTTGGCGAAGGCTTGGGCGGGGAAGGAGTAAATCGCGGTCTGGAGCCTAAGGCAACGAATGGTCGTACGTGGCTGTGCATGGGTCGTCACGTGGATGAAGTGGATGGCGGCGGCACAGGCGTGCAACGTGACCGGGAATACCGCACGAATGGCTGATGGGCCGATTGTCCGCTGTGCGCCAGGGATTAATTACTCGATGGACTGGAGGTCGTGGCGGCGTGGGGGTAAAAACAGGGCTAGGCATCGGAGGCGGAGCCCGCAAGGTCGGTGGTCGTGGTCGTGCGACGGCGTCGGCGTAAGTCAATGGGGCGGTGAGTTGAGGCGCCCGTTCCAGAGGAAAGACCTCGGACACTTGTTCTTTTTTAACGTGTCGTAGGGCCGGACTAAGGGACGAACTTGACTCCGGCGGGCTGGAGATGAGGGAGAGCTGGCGAGCAACTTCTTGCCGGACGAAAGCCTTGATTTGCGAGAGGAGGGTAGAATCTAGAAAAGGAGAGGTCAAGCCGGACAAATATTCCTGATGGGGAACAGGACGGCGGCTGAGGAGGCGTTGACGGCGGAGCTCGTCATAGCTTTGGCACGGTTCAATAACTTGGGCAACAGTAGAGGGGCTCTTCGAAATGAGCATCTGAAACGCCTCCTCGTCGATACCCTTCATTATATGCTTGATTTTTTTGCCCTTAGTTATGGATGCATCGACGCGTTTACGGAGATCGATGACATCTTCGATGTAGCTGGGAAACTTGTCACCAGGCTGCTGAGAGCGCGACTGCAGACGCTGTTCGGCACGAAGGTTTTGAACAGCAGGGTCGCCGAAGACCACGCTGCACTTTGTCTTGAACACCGCCCAGCTTGGGACTTCGCTTTTGTGGTTCCGAAACCACAAGTGGGCAATTCCAGTGAGGTAGAAAGGGATGGTGATCAATTTCGTGATGTCATCCCATTTGTTATTCAGACTGACGCCTTCGTATGACGAGAGCCAGTCATCAACGTCGTGGTCGTCAGTGCCGCTGAAGGTAGGAGGGTCCCGCTGGCGGAATGTGCCAGGGCATATGGTGGACTGGGGAGCAGGTGGTGGTAAGCTCGTGGCGCTTTCGGGGGTCATGATGGCAGGGAGAGTCCGGCTGCGCAATTCCAGGATTGCAGGAGACCCAGAAACCTCCCCCAATTATGGCAAAGAAGTCCGACACCACTGTGGATGACACGAAGGACGCCTACAGAAAGACGCAACAGCGTAGGCTTTGCTAGTCGCACAGGAACAACGTCTAGCCCGAGCCCCACTTCAGTAGTGCTGGCGGTCCGGCTGCGGAGCTCTGCGCGGCGCACTTCTTCTTCCTTACAATATATATATATATATATATATATATATATATATATATATATATATATATATATATATATATATATATATAATGTGTGTGTATGGTGCGTGTGTGTGCGTGTGTGTCTGTTGGAAACTTTGTCGCGTGTCACTGATCTCGGGGACGTACGGATGTTGGGAGAGATGGAGTCGGGAGACGCAGGGCAACACAGCAAACAGATTTGAATTAACCCAAACTCAAAATGAAAAAAAGAAAACTCAATTGACTAAAAATAAAACTCCACTAAGGAATAGTAACGCTTACATAGCCTAAGTGTGTTCTTATCCTCGTCTACGTTCGTCCTTAGCGGTTCCTAAGCGAAAGTCAGGCAACCCTAGCCTTTTGTTGCGGCGCCGTCAGAACGGAGTGTTCTTACAAACTTCTGTCCTCTCAGGTGTCTCCGAGTCGGATGCCTGTCGGATCTTCCTCATCGCCGACGCCGTAGAAGTTGCTGCCTTGATGTCGGCCAGTCAACCTGTCCGTCTTTGATGCCGGTTTCCCGAACTCCGTCGGTGATGTGGCATTCCAGCCTCACTGCCTAGGCCTAACGCCGGATTCCGCCGCTACCTCTTGGAATGCCGACGAGACGCCCCGGGGACCATTGTGCGTGCTCGTCTGCCTCTGAAAGGGGATCCTTGCTGGAGTGCCCGGCACTACCGAAAGGGCTACAGCAGGTCCAAGGAGCCTCGCTCGAAAGTTGCCGAGGCCGACGGCCACCCTCGATCGCGTCACGGACTTGACCGAACCTCCATGGCTCCCGTCGCCAGTGCGATGCTGACGCTCCAACCTTCTTGGCCCAGAGCCACGTCGATAATGCCAGCTCAGCGCCGCGTCTCTCCCGATCACAGCTCGGGCCACGCACCTCTACGGTTCGTGCCGCGCGGACTGATCCGTACACATCGTCGTCTTCCTTTCTTTTGTGACGCATGTCTCTTACATGTGACAGTGTGTGTGTGTGTGTGTGTGTTTGTGTGTGTGTGTGTGTGTGAGAGAGAGAGAGAGAGATATGTACCCCCTCTGTAATTCATTGCGTATAAAATCATTTCCTCATGACCTCGAAAACCACACTTTATATATGTACACACACATATTTCACGAGCCAGTCACACGCAGAATGCTTCGCTTTATGTAGATGCCAATTGGAGTGGAGAATAATATGCAAAAAATATATATTTTTTGCATATTCTTTCAATGTACTGTTTGTCGCGTTTATTACTCATTGCTTATTTACTAACCTTTTTGGCTATTCTTTTATCGATCGTAAATATGCACGTGCTGGTTTTTGTGTGCAGTTCACAGGTGTGCTCTTTGTTGTTTTTGTGAGTACCTCCTATTTAGGGAGGTACTTGAGAATACTTTTATAATGTTTAGCGCCACGTAAGTATTTTTTACTAAACCCCACGTGCATCTCGTCACATCCTCTCTCCGGCCTCGGGTGGGCAGTTAATCAGGCGTGGACCTATCGCTTGTCAGCAGTCATACCATTTCTTATGCGTGCATGCACACTGTGTTTGTTTATCGCCCCATCCCATCTCCAGACCGAAGAAGCTAGCAAATTATGCACAGTATGTTTTCAATACATCGCCACTCAATTCGTAAAAATGAAATAGCTAGTTCGTAGGAAATATAAATTACGGGTTTTACACTAAATTGGAAGGCTATAAACTAATACATAGCCATCTTCCTTTAGTACAAACTTTCTCGCCCTACTTGTCGATGTCCCTTTAAGCAAGGTGACGTCTCAGTACAGGTGCTTGTTGAAGAAAGTAAGATTGCATTTATCTCGTTCCTGCTGCATGTTTACGGGTTGTGGTACTCAAAATAAGCACCAGTTCTCATATGTGCATTTATAATGTTAACGCTCGATAATCATCCGTACATTGCGGGGAGACGTTCTACTCTCACACGTCCCTGATGTTCATGGCTGTCGCATCTCCTGTGATCTGGCTTCGCCACGTACCACGCATCGCCGAAAGTCGGGTATTGTTGAAAATAGAACGAAAGATGGCGCGAGCTTTGCGCTGCTAAAGCCACCTAACGACGGGGCTACTCTGGTACAAAATGGAGTACCAGCTGCAGGCCCCGCATTTCGCAGAGAGCGAAAAATGAACCGCGGCGCGTTCCTGCATGAAGCGCGCAAGTGGAGCTACTGTAATTTGGTCGTATACTTTATTTCATCCTTTTCCTGCTAGGTGCGCTAAACGCTGCTAAATCTTTGATCTAATAATGTACGTAGAATAACTGAAAACCGTAGCTTAATTGCCATCCTTTTACAAAATAAGTAGGCCATTGTTTTTATTGGGCTTCTGTTGTCAAAGTCTGTGCTTTATTACTTGACTAAAGGTTTCTAGACCTCACTGACGTGCGATAAGCAGCCGTCCATTGGTAGCCATGGCAGCCAATGCCGATTATCTCGTTTACCGAGTTATACGGCGGTAATATTTGCAGACGAGGTGGTCGTTTGCTATGAGGAGCGTCACGCAGGTTAATTTTAAAGTCTTCTTTTCTCAACCAGTTTATCCGCCCAATGTTCAATAGTCGCCACCAAGCGAACGTGTTCAAAGACGGTGAATTTTATGAGCTGCCGCGTTTCACTGCGATAACGGCTGCACGGCTTCCATCCTTTGTGATCTGCCGCGTCTGGCCGCGAAATGACGCGTTACTTCGAAAAAAAGAAATGCGTTAGTAAGCGGGAAAATCCATGGCTGAATTTACTGGTCAGTAAAAATCAGTGCTTCGCATTTTCAACTTTGAATTTCTTTGTGTGCGAGGTGGTCGAGATTCCTTTGACCATTTCTTAAAAGTGGAAAATAATGAAAATTATACAGTTATTGATCTTCAATGGAAATTCAAACGATGCTCTTGTTATTTTGCCACGTTGCTAAAATTTCTAACATCGAGTACAGCCTAAATAATAAATAGTTTTGCTGTTTTTTTCATAAATTACATGCAACGATAAATTCATGGCACATTAGTGGTAAACGCACTTCCCGTGATAAAATAATTGCATTTGAGACCTAATAAAATGGTCGTGTTCATTTCTGCTATCCAGCCGAAAATATCGTCATATAATCGAAGCTTGACTAAGCACAGCTTACACGAGGACACCATTAAGAAAATGCAGATACAAAACAGTGATGTGTGTCTGTGCTTTTCCGTCATAGAGAGTTTCGTGCACAGTTCTCAGACATGAATCACAAGCTCACCCCACACTTCCAGCATAGTAATCTAGGCTCCTTTTTCTTTCGATAACAGCCTTCAAGACGCTGCTCATATTCGTTCACCTCTTTGTACTCTATTATAATCTTTGGACGCACAAGTCAACAATGAATGTGTCACCACTGGATGTAACATCAACGGCCAGAATCATCACAGCCCGCAGCGGTGGCTTAGCGGCTATGGTGTTGCGCTGCTAAGCACGAGGTCGCCAGATCCAATCCCGGCTGTGGCGGGCGCATTTCGATGGGGGTGAAATGCAAAAACACCCGTGTGCCTTGCATTGGGGCACGTTAAAGATTCCCTGGAGGTCAAAATAAATCAGGAGTCCACCCTACGGCGTGCCTTATAATGAAACTGTCGTTTTGGCACGTAAGGCTACAGAACTCATCCAGAATTCCCATAAGGTTTGTTTGTGAACGCTTTACCTAGAAACGGAATTTCTTCATTTATTAGACTAACTCATGATTTTTGCTTGCACATTTGTGATCATTTCTCTTTGCAGGAAGACGGCAAAAAGAGAGATTATTGGTGTGCAATAACAAAGTTCAAAGGTCACCATAATAAGGAGAGGTCCTCTCGAGCTATGGGTGCCTCACAAGGAATGTTTCCGAGTTTATTTGATAAAGAGGTGTGAGCCCTATAAGAAAAGACGCAGTGTACAGTTTTGTATCATAGTGAGCGTAAATGCCAAACTTTGACTTAAAAGCTTTCTTGTGTAGGGACAGAAGTCCCACAGAGGATTCATTTATATTATCTGGTGACTGCGTTGATGTCGCGGCTACCACCGTCGAGCCTGTATGCCTGATGGCGCTAGTCCAGTCTGTTATTCTTCCACCGAGGGGCTCTATGATTACTGTTCCCTACATGGCTCGCCCCTAGCGATGAAGGCACTGCCGTTCAGCACTGCCCCGCGCAGATGGCAGTGCGAAAAACACACGCTTATAGAAGAGACAAGTAAAACAGGATGGGCTCGGACTTCCAACTGTGCTTCACAAGCTGTCGTAGAATTTTCGAAAACGTAACTATAAAGAGAAAGGTGAAGTGAAAAGTGCGAATTTAACGCAGAAAAATATGTTTAAATATTTTCATTGAATCAGAAATATCACTTTCGAAGCGCGTTCTGACTCAACATTTGTCATATGAGAAGTGGCACATTAACCTTAGAGAAACAATAAGTGTACGTCAACGTTCAGTCAGAAAGCATCCCAAAGCTTGTATGAAAATTGTCACCATTATTAAAATAATCCTACGGGAAAATTGAATAGGACCGTACAATATTGTGTGAAGTACAACAAAACCCGCCGTGGTTGCTCAGTGGCTATGGTGTTGGGCTGCTGAGCACGAGGTCGCGGGATCGAATCCCGGCCACGGCGGCCGCATTTCGATGGGGGCGAAATGCGAAAACACCCGTGTACTTAGATTTAGGTGCACGTTGAAGAACCCCAGGTGGTCGAAATTTCCGGAGTCCTCCACTACGGCGTGCCTCATAATCAGAAAGTGTTTTTGGCACGTAAAACCCCATTATTTTTTTTTGAAGTACAACAAAGCCTAGAGAGTAGTAGTCGTGCTGGAAGTAAACTTGTGTACACTTAGGTGTATGCTATGACGCAAGAGGCAATAATACATGAGAATTCGCAGAACACAGTTAATGTGACCGATAATACGCACCTTCAACACTCCTAACGCATCCGCTTGTTCTAGAGCTGGCTGGATTTGATCGAAGCCCGGGACCGTGCGCGCAGCGTCCAAACTCAACATGCGGCTGAAGTCCGACGCCAGGGCTGACGTCTCTAACGCCAATTCCACTGTATCTGGAAAGCCAAGCGAAGCCCGCGCTACTTGATTCAGCTTGAGATAGTTTATTTGTCTCAAAAACAAAAAGAAGGCCCCAAAGCTACACCTGTGAAACTACCCGACAGACAGACGTAGCGTCGCTCTTTAAAGGCATACATCAGTTGCTGTAAAATTGCTTAAAAGATATACTGACATCAAAACTATGACAATAGCTGCAGTGGGGTATTCTGTGTGTGCAGATGACATATAAACTTCATATAATGATAAACTCAAACATTCTATTGTTAATAATCTAGAAGCCCAAGCAGGGCTCTGCAATGCAAGGGCCTTAAGGCGCGTGCTATAATGCTACTACCACCCCATCAGCTTCAATTGGGAGGCTGTGCTACAGATCGCTCGGGCGTATACCATGCAACACAGAAACATCCCTTAGAAAAGCAAAAACAGACTTCATGTCGAAAAATGGGGCCTTGCCTAGAAACAATGTTGGGTGTAATAGAATACGCTGTATGTATGCTAATGTAAAATGTATTTTTCTTCTTTGTCCTTCCATTTCATGGCATTCTAGCAAGACCTGGAGAACGGTCAACATTTCAATACATTTTCTGAAACGGGGAGGACCACCGCCGGTAGCAATTAGCAGTGAGTGCAGTACCTGCGGCATATCGAAGTGGACAAAAATTGGCTCACTTCGCCGTGTTTTTCTTCTTGGTAGCCAACTCGCTAACTCTGGCCTTATGAAATGTAGCTTGTCGGATGTTATCACGTCCCAAGAGCGTTCGTTGCCCATATTTATTGCCTAGGAGCGGTTTCAGATCTGTGGCGGACACAGCGATGGAACAATTTTTAACTTTTGGTCCTATAGATGTGGCGAGTTTGTCTGCACGCCAGGCACGTATGCAGGATTTTCTGTCGGGAGGGGGGGGGGGGGCAGCCCAACTCAAGGTAACTTTTCTATGCGATGAGGGGGAGGGTACTTTTACTAGGACAAATGTGAATAACGCCCACCATTCGCGATAAAGTCGCGTAAACCCGCAAAAGAGAATTGAAATAACGTGTATCTCACAGGTACGCCAGTGAGATACACCTCTTCTTGGCAAACAAAGAACCAAAATTAATGTCAAAGTGAGGAGCAGTGGGAGGCTGCCTTGCGCAGCTCGAGGCCCGACCTTCAGGAGGCCATCCCTGAGTGGGCTGAGGGGATAGAGAAGGCCCACTTCAAGTAGATCCTCCCCCATCCTCTATTCCGTTGCCCCCTTCCCTTTAATGAGTGATAAATAAAGTTTTTCATCATCATCACATCAAATGGACTCGCGCATGAAAGATTTGCAGGAAGAACCTTGCCAAGAACAAGTTAACCAGCGAAGGTGCAAAATAAAGATTTCTGGTAGCGTTCTTTGAATTAGCTCTGGAATAATTATAAAGAAATGTTTATTTGCGGAACTATCACAGTTCTTTTAGATCCCTCCTTTACTGCTCTACCAAGTGCTAAAACCGACTGGTGTTGTTATTTGGGAAGTTGCATAATGATGCGTGGTCAGCACTCACGTACAACCGCGTAGAGCGCAGGACGCTAGCGGTTCTAGACGTAGTGCGCCCACCGCGGAAGGCTAGAAAATTCCCATTAGCACAGAAGGGAAGTAGCTACGTCAGGCGGCTCGATTCATAACTGTAGAAGGGTAATTAAAAACACACGGAATTATTCTCCGCTTCCGGCGGCGCTTTCTGTACTTCCTTTTTAAATAAAAAGGTGTTGATCCATAAATACTTTCACAAACAATTTTCAATTTTTCTTCCTGTTTGGCTGTTGCCTTCGCTTTCTGCCTTAGTAGATCGCTTAATTTCTCATCTTCTTGCCACTCTTGTTTCCAGTTGCCAATTTTTCACTAAAAATGCTGTACATTTAGGGAAACACCTGACGAGGTAAGGGGTGACAGTCATATTGCTTATGGGTTGAACGGTTATTGCAGGGTCTGATGATAGACGCTGTTTCGCAATATTTTATTTTCCGCCTTATCGAAACCATATCGCAGATATATGGTTCCGAGGATCTGCCAGAGTCGCGGAGAGCGGTCACTCCAGGAAATAATGAAGCAAAAGGAAACGTTACACGTATCTGGCGTTGTCTCTGGCCACAACTCGTTCCACTAGCATACAGACCAGCTGAATATGAACTGAGTTCCTTTCCTGGCGCCTGGATCAGTCTAAACAAAGAAGGTTGAGCTAAAATAGCAACAGCGATGCGCGTGATCGCTGAATAGATGGTGACATAAAAATTGTGTTGGGCTTCATAAATAAAATAAAATATTGTAATTAAAACAATAAACTACGCCCTGCCTGTTGCAATAGATGGTTACTACTGAATTGATCTTGAGTTAACAGCGCGGGCACCGAATCGGTGAAAAAATTGGACTCCGCACCCGAGGAGATGCCGATAACTACCGCCATCCAAAAGGAGTGAAAAACTTGAGAACCATTCCACTCAGTGAAGATGGAATAGCAGCAAAAGCTGACAGCAGTCAAAGCTCTCAAAGGAAAAGCAAAGTGATTCACCTCGGCTGTGGGTCGGCCTGAAGATAGTGCAACACCAGGTCAACCCTCGGCGGAGGTGAAGCAGGCGTTAAGCACCCCGTATACGTGGGCCAATCCCGTAAGTAGTGCAACGCTGGGCCTACCCGCGGCAAAAGTGGAGCAGCCGTTAAGCACTCCCCGTACGCGGACAGATCCCGAAGACAGTGCAAAAACGGGCCGACCCCGGCGGATGTGAAGCAGGCGTTAAGCACACCGCATACGTGGGCCAATCCCGAAAGTAGTGAACGCCGGGCCTACCCGAGGCAAAAGTGAAGCCGGCGTTAAGGACTCCCTATACGTGGGCAGATCCTGAAGACAGTGCAAAAACGGGCCGACCCCCACTGGAGGTGAAGCAGATATTAAGAACTCCCTATACGTAGGCCAATTTCGAAGATATTGAAATACCGGGCCCACCCGCGGCGGAGGTGAAGCAGGCGTTAAACGTTCGCCGTGCATTGGTCCATCCCGAAGGTTGTGGAATGCCGAGCCGACCCTCAGTGGAACTGAAGCGGGCATTAAGAACTCCCCATACGTATTCCCATCCCGAAGATATTGTTACGGTGGCAAAAGAGAACAATGTCGTCGACGGAAGACGACGAAGTGGCAACAGCCTCTCGGGATCCTCGGCTGCTGTCTATATACACCCTTGTAAATGCACCGTGTAAATAGTTTTATACCTGTGACAATATTGCAATAGCGCGCGCACCCGCGGCGGAGGTGAAGCATGCATTAAGCACTCCCCATACGTGGGCCCATCCCGATGATTCTGAAGGGCGGGTTATAGGTTCCCGAGTCCAGAGGGGTATGTTCCGTTGATCTTGGACCCTTTTTGCACTGCCAGCAGGATCAGTCCACTTGATGATTTTTTTTCTGTTAACCGACGCCGAAAAAACTACGGAAGTTAGTCACACACTGCTTCCGCTGTAAAAGGCAGCAAAATGTTGACCGCCGAGTAGATTGATTTGTCGGCGCTTTAGGAATGTGTGTGAGGAGTGGTGACGTAGGCGGATGGGGGGGAGTATGCCGCTTAATTTCGGGGGGGGGGCAGCCCCCCCCCTGGGTAGGTGCCTGCGGCAAGCAGAATATATTGTGACGGGGGGGATGGGTTTTGCTTAGAAGATGACAGACGGTTAGTACAGAGCAAGGGACAGGACGATCATCCAAGGCCAATAGGCAGCGGCTAGCTCCTCAAGCGCCCTTTTACTTTCTCTTCCTTCGGCTGCGCCGTGCAGTGTGACAAGATGCAGGAACCTAGCACATTATGGCATAGTTAGATATGTAGGCGTTGCATAGAACTGAATAAACTAATTAATTACTGGATTCTGTCGTTTTCGTAGCAACGTTGGAGCTTTTACAAAGCTTAAAGAGTCAGTATAAATAATTACCTTTCGAAGCTTTACATTTTAGATGTAATTACCGGCCAAGAAAAGTGCATACGCCTCACCCGTGAATACATTGGCTTCCGGTTGCAGAAGGCATTCAAGAAATTATGCACACACCGCTACATAAGTCAAACAGGCATGAGAATTTAATGCGTCCGTATAGAATTCTGAGCACGAGTACTGTGCCTGAAGCTCTTGAAAGTGCATTTGAATGTGTGTGTCTTGGGCATGCTTTGTAATATTTAAAATTACATTCTGAGGTTTTACGCGTCAAAACCACCATCCGATAATGAGGCATACCGTAGTGGGAGACTCTGGGTTAGTTTTGAGCCCCTGAAGATCTTTAACATGCACCCAATGAATCGCACACGAGCGTTCTTGCCCTTCGTTCCATTGGAAATGCGGCCGCCATAGCTGGTATTTGAACTCACCACCACGTACTTCAAATCAAAGCGCCAAATCCTCTAAGCCATCACGACAGGTCTTTGTAACTGAAGTTTTGTGGTGTTTAATGGCGCAAGGGCCAATGGTGGCCAAATAGCGCCAGAACAAAGTTATTAATGCTGTGAGATGGTGCTATGTAAGATGGTGTTTATAGCATGGCTGTAAATGGGCTTAAAATTACTGCAAACTATCTAACAACTAAGCAATAAAAGTATGGGCATGTACACATTAGGGCATTAAATGTCTACGAGTTGACAGTGTTAGGAGATAAGCAAGATGATAACAGTGCATGTGAATGGCAATGCGGTAGTCTGAATTCGTGTCTACTTATGCAAGGCTCAAGGATATCACTTGGCCACCAGAATGAGTCATACACCTCCTGAAGCAGGTGCAGTCAGACCAGCGACAACTATGAGACGATAACAATCCCTCCCTTCCATGTAAAAGAGAGAGCTGCAAGCCTGTCTTTAGTTAGTAGCCCTGTGTAGATATGTTTTGCAATGTGCCAACATCATTGGAGAATCCCATCAGCATGCTTGTTTTAAAATGTAGTTCTGTTCCAAGGAACAACGCAGGATGTAGTGGAACACACTTGTCTTAAATTTGGCGGGAAATATTTAATGAGTTTCTAAGTGCTTACATTCTATGAGGGAATGTACTACAGTGAGCATTTACCCACACCTGCTGCAGGTGGGGGGACATTTACCTGTCAGAAGGTAAAAATGCGTCCCAAATGTGTATCCTATTCTCAATCGGGCGAGTGCCACATTCGTTTGCCTCGGTTTCTTTCCACTGACCCAGTTACCTATTCGGGGCTTTACCAAGTATAGTTAATTTTGCTTTTCTTTGTCCCACTGTTGTTGCCACTATTCTTTCAACTTCATACGCAGGAAAGTTTTAGATCTAGGAGTGGTACTGCTACGTTGCTGCCGGTGCCTTCAGTGGGGACGAATGTTGCATTACGGTAAGCGAGAACATAACCTTCAATGCATCTATGTCCAGGCACCCAACGTTATATTATGCGCTGGTTGGATATATATGCCATGCAAAGCTCAGAGTACAGCACATTAAGTATAGGGTCATTGTGCTTCAATGATTTCACTGTTTTACAATTAGCGAGTCTCTATATATTACAGCCCTGCCAAGGCGCAAACGCTTCGGCAGAAAAAATACTCATTTGTGGATTCAGAATCCCTGACAACTCAAAAGATGACCCAACCGCGGCAAAGAAAATTTTTCCAGGAGATTTAGAAGCGTCCGTATAAAAATCAGGGCACGAGTATTTTCCTTGTAATTCTAGGAAGTGGATGCGTATTAATGCCTCGGGAGCATGTCCAGGTGTTGTAAGAAAAGATGTGTCACATTCAATGTGTTGCAACAGCCATGGTGGTGTTGGACGCGGCGGTGGCATTATTCGATTGTCAAAAAGTGGGATACCAAGGGTGTCAGCCAGGCTTCAGATACCCAGTGAGCAAGAACTTTTGCTGCTGATCGCTTCAAAAACAGTGCAGTAGAAGAAAGGTCATTATTCACGCGGTGACAGGGATGGTTAAGCCCCTCTGAAGTGACCTTCAAGAAGTACAAGAAGCTGCAATATGATCTACACCGACTGAGTGACCGCTTGTTTGCCTTAACATAGAAGGTGCGAACGGGGCTTGTTCCAAAAGCCCAGTCGTGGACAGGAGCCCTAAGTGATGGACAGGATCAACCATCTTGAGCGCGCCTGGTGTTGCAGATTGATATACGACTGACCCATTATCCAGGCGAGAACATATGAGACTCCCATGAAGATTCATTAGGCATCCCCTGTCACTGCCCCACTGCAGCGATGGCGTATAATTAGAGCATCCGCCTCGTGTGCAAAAGGACCGTGGTTCAAATCCCGGTGGCGAGCAATTTTCCTCCGGGTTAAAAAAAATCCGCGTGTTGATAAAATTGCATAAACAGGCCTGGAGTGCGGCCTGACTCCGGTGACCAGAACCGGTAACGCACTCCCTCACGTGAGCAGGATTGACCACCCTGGTGCAGTACTTGGCCACAACCTCCTATATGAATACAACAATGAAACCCTGGCCCTCAGTCTCCAGCAGCTGCGAAGCAACTGACCACGGCGGCGGTCAGAACTGTGACGCAGCAGAGGGTGCTAAGAATCCCTGGATCCGGACAAGCAGCCATTGGAACCTGAACCTGGCAACGTTTAACACTAGAACGTTATCTAGTGAGGCGAGTCTAGCAGGGCTATTGCAGGAATAAGCGGGCAATAAATGGGATATAATAGGGCTCGGTGAAGTTAGGAGGACAAAGGAAGCATATACAGTGCTAAAAAGCGGGCACGTCTTGTGCTACCATGGCTCAACGGAGAGACGAGAACTAGGAGTCGGATTCCTGATTAATAAGGATGTAGCTGGTAACATACAGGAGCTCAGAAGCTCTATAGTATTAAAGAGAGGGTGGAAAGTCTTGTTGTTAAACTTAATAAGAGGTACAAATTAAATGCCGTACAGGTCTACGCGCCTACATCCAGTCATGATGACCAGCAAGTCGAAAGCTTCTATGAAAACGTGGAATCGGCGATGGGTATAGTCAAAACAAAATACATTATACTGATGGGCGACTTCAATGCCAGGGCAGGCAAGAAGTAGGCTGCAGACAAGTCAGTGGGGGAATATGGCATAGGTTGTTGGAATAGCAAAGGCGAGTTATTAGTAGAGTTCGCAGAACGGAAACATTTGGGGATAATGAATACCTTTTTCCGTAAGCGCGATAGCCAAAAGTGTGCGTGGAGGAGGATGAATGGCAACAGTAGAAATGAAATAGACCTCATACTCTGCGCTAACCCTGGCATCATACAAGATGTGGACTGTAGAAGGTGTGCTGTAGTACGATAGGATGGCGAGATCTCGAATTAGCCTAGACTTGAGGAGTGAACGGAAGAAACTGGTACATAAGAAGCCGATCAATTAGTTAGCGGTCAGAGGGAAAATAGAGATATTCCGGATCACGCTACACAACAGCTATTCGGCTTTAACTCACGAAGGGGACCTTAGTGTTGAAGCAATCAACGACAATCTTATGGTATCATTAACGAGTGTGCAATAGAAGTCGGTGGTACCTTCGATAGAAAGGATACTGGTAAGCTATGGCAGGAGACGAAAGATCTGATTAAAAAACGCAAATGTATGAAAGCCTCTAACCCTACAGCTAGAATAGAACTGACAAAACTTTCCAAGTTAATCAACAAGCGTAACATAGCTGACATAAGGAAGTATAATATCGATAAAATCGAGCATACTATCAGGAACGGAGCAAGCCTAATAGCACACTAACGGAGGAAGCCTAAATGCAGTGAAGAAGAAACTAGGAATAGGCAAGAATCAGATGTATGCGTTAAGACACAAAGCCGGCAATACAATTACTAATATGGATAAGACATTTGAAGTGGCTGAGGAGTTCTGAAGAGATTTATACAGTACCAGTGGCACCCATGATGATAATGGAAGAAGGAATAGCCTAGAGGAATTTGACATCACACAAGTAACGCCGGAAGCAGTAAAGAAAGCCTTGGGAGCTTTCGCAAAGGGGGAAGGCAGCTGGGGAGGGTCAGTTAACAGCAAATTTGTTGAAAGATGGTGGGCAGATTGTTCTAGAAAAACTGGCCACCCTGTATACGCAATGCCTCATGACCTCAAGCTTACCGGAAACTTGCAAGAACGCCAACATAATCTTAATCCATCAGAAAGGGAACGCCAAGGACTCATAGAAATAGACGACGAAATTATAGATCAGTTTACTGTCCGTTGCCTACAAAGCATTTACTAGGTAATCGCAAATAGAATCAGGAACACCTTAAACTTCTGTCATCCAAAGGCCAAGGCACCATTTCGTGGAGGCTACTGAAAAATAGACAATATTCACACTATAAATCATGTGATCCAGAAATGTGGGGAATATAATCAACCATTATATTTAGCTTTCATTGATTACGAGAAAGCGTTTGATTCATTCGAAACCTCAGCAGTCATGCAGCCGTTACGGAATAAGAGTGTAGACGAGCCATATGTAAAAATACTGCAAGATATCTATAACGGCTCCACAGCCACCGTAGTCCTCCATAAAGAAAGCAACAAAATCTCAATAAAGAAGGGCGTCAGGAAGGAAGATAGGATCTCTCCAATGCTATTCACAGCGTATTTACAGGTGGTATTCAAAGAACTGGATGGGGATGAATTAGGGATAAGAGTTAATGGAGAATACCTTAGTAACTTGCGATACGCTGACGATAATGCCTTGCTTAGTAACCCCGGGGACTAATTGCAATGCATGCTCACTGATCTGGACAGGTAAAGCGGAAGGATGGGTCTAAAAATTATTCTGCGGAAAACTAAAGTAATGTTTAACAGTCTCGGAAGAGAACAGCGGTTTACGATAGGTAGCGAGGCACCGAAAGTGTTAAGGGAATACATCTACTTAGAGCAGACAGTGATCACGGACCCGAATCATGAGACTGAAATAATCAGAAGAATAAAAATGGGCTGCGGTGCGTTTGGCAGGCATTCTAAGATCATGAACAGCAGGTTGCCATTATCGCTCAATAGAAATGTGTACAACAGCTTCATCTTACCAGTTCTCACCTATGGGGCAGAAACGTGGAGGCTTACCAAAGGGTTCTACTTAAATTAAGGACGACACAACGAGCTATGGAAAGAAGAATGATAAGTGTAACGTTAATGGATAAGAAGGGAGCAGATTGGGGGAGGGAACAAACGTGAGTGAATGACATCTTAGTTGAAATAAAAAAACGAAATGGGCATGGGCAGGGCATGTCATGAGGAGGGAAGGTAACCGATGGTCATTAAGGGTTACGGACTGGATTCCAGGAGAAGGGAAGCGTAGCAGGGGGTGGCAGAAAGTTAAGTGGGCAGATGAGATTAAGAAATTTGCAGGGACACCATAGCCACAATTAGCAAATGACCGGGGTAGTTGGAGAAGTATGGGAGAGTCCTTTGCCTTGTAGTGGACGTAGCCAGGCTGACGCTGATGATGATGATGATGTCACTGCCACAAGTAGTGTGTAACAATATCTTTAATATATTGACTGGTCTTAGGCACTTTGCCTTGAGGTATTTAATCTAAGGGATAAACTTTAACTTCGAGTCAAGGCATACTCCAAAAAATTTGTGCTCGATAAATACAGGCAAAAAATGCACGCCCTGCAGGTCAATGACAGAGTGTGCAGCTAAACCTCTCTTTCGAGAGAAAAGCACGCGAGTGCTATTTTCAGCTTTGAACCTGAAGCCATTCCCGTCTGCCCATTTTGACATTTTGTTAACCGCAAACTAGACTTGTCTTTCACAGATGGTCAGAATGCAACGCTTAAAACCTATCTGTACATCTCCGACGCAAAGAGAGTAAGAAATTGTTCGTGGTATGGTAGAACGAAGCGAGTTCATTTTAGCAATAAACAGTGTGCAACTCACGACACCTCCCTAAGGTATACCAGTTTCCTGTATGAAAAGTCTTGACAACGTGTTCCGAAGTTCAATACGCAAAGTATGCTTTGAGAGGTAACTTTCTGTAGGATTCAACGTCTTGCCACATAACCTTATAGAAGATAGGTCTTGTAGTATTCAATAGCGCCATGTCGCATCATAAGCTTCATATAAAAAGGACTGACAAAGAATATTGTTTGTGGACAAATTTATCTCTTATAATTGCTTCTATTCGAATAAGGTGATCAACTGTTGATCTGCTTTCTCTAAACCCACCCTGATCTGTATCTAGCGTATTGTTATTTTCCAGATAATACAGAAATCGTGGATTAATCATTTTCTCGAAAAGCTTAGAGGCACAACTGGTGAGTGCTATTGGTCTATAGCTGGATACTAAAGATGGGTCCTTTACTGTCTCTAGTATAACAATTACTATAGCTTCCTTCCATGCGGAAGGTATGTATCCGTCAACCCATATTCTATAAAAAGGGAGAGTGATGTCATTTGACTGGGGGTGACGGATAAACTCTGTCATCTCCAGCTGAGGAGTTGCTACAGCTGTTCAAAGCATCCTTAAGGTCGGCAAGAGGAAAGGGACGGTTGTAGGGTTCATCGTTACCACCGTTACGATTCAATGCCTTTCTTTCTGCCATAGCATTACCTATAAGGAAAGACACGCAGTAGTGAGCCGAACTAGGTACATTTTCAAAGTGGATGCCAAGGGCGTCACCCTCGTCTGCCTAACTTTCCCCTTGATCATTCAACTAAGGAAGTGAATTCGATTGTCGGCGATATAATTTTCACAAGCTCTCCCGAAATTTAGCATCATTCATATCAGAATTGATTCCTGAAAGGACCCTTTCCCAGCTTTCTCTACGGGCTTGACGTCGTATGCGCCACCACTTGAATTTCATTTGCCTAAAATTTGTAAGGTTGACTATTGTTGGCGAACGACGCAAACAGCCCCAAGCTTTGTTTTGATTTTTCCGTGCATTTTACATGAGTCCTTCCACCAAGGAATTTGTTTCTTGGTTGCAGAGCCATGTGTCTGCTTTATACAATTTATCGCCACATCAATTATGACAGCAGTAACAAATTAGACATCATCATCTATACTTCGATTATCAATATAATTGCGAGATGCGTATGCAAGTTCCCGATATTGTTCTCAATCTGCACTCTCTGGCTTCAACGGTGGCGGATAAGGATTATGTCCCAATTATTCTGCCGTATTTAGAACAATAGGATAGTGATCACTTCCATATGGGTTCTTCATCACTGACCATAAGAAATGTGGCAGAAATGAAGGAGAACAAATTGCTAAGTCTATTGCAGAGACGTGTTATGGTTAGCACTGTAGAAGGTAGGCTACTTCTTACTGAAGGGGCAGGTACCTGTTGACAGTAGGAAATTTTCAATGAGGCGATCTCTGGCATCACACCGGGAGTCGGCCCAGAGCGTATTGTAGGCATTAAAATTCCCAAGCACCATGTAGGGCTCAGGTAGCTGAGATATCAAGTTCTCCAAAACCAAACTATTCTGGTGGAATATATAACGAGCAGAGTGTTACGGTCCTGTTGAGCAAAAAAATGGAGGACGCTTAAGCTTCGCCTGCAAGAGTGGAACGCGATAGCGTTATTCTCTCGGCATGCTCTTGAGTCGCACAAAGACACGCAGTGAGCGCCGAGCAACGCAGCGTTCGGCGCGTCAACGAAACGTGCGCCTGAGCAAGCGGAACGAACCAAAGAAGGAGAAAGGAAGGTTCTCGGAAGGAGAAACAATCTACGCGAGCCAAACGGCGTGATCGGCATGAACAGCCGGGCTGCGACGCGCCATGAACGCGGACGCGATTATGGGGTGATGGTGGTGTTGGAAAAAAATTTATCATTGAGAGGGAAGAGGGGAGTAAGGAAAAGGGTAGGGTGGGAGGGATGCGGTCGAGTGGGTCCCTATTGCAGGACACCAGTGATCCTGGCTACCCTATCCGCCTGGTCCAAGAGGCCCCTTTGGGCCCCCAGCCCCGACCGGGCGAGGAGGATTTCCCACGTCTCCCTATTGTAGGTAAGCATCTCAGGCGAGTACGCTTCTCGTGGTCTTTTTGTACATTCCCACGTCACATGTGGCAGCGACGGCCACGCACTGCACCATGGACAAGCGCCGGGATGTAGTGTGGGATTCCTGTGGTGTGCTCTTCCAAAGTGGGGATAGGTGTGTGTCTGTATTCTTCTGCATGTGCGGGCTTCTTGTACCCCCAGTTGCCGATGCGGAGGGGGCAAGGCGCTCTCTCGTGCGACTTTGGTGTTCGAGGATGTCTCGGGCTGTAAGTGGACTATCTTGGAAAGGGCTGTGGTTCCCCGCTCGGTTTGTGAGTTCTCGAGCTAGGGAGTGTGCCCTCTAATTGCCTGGGATGCGCTCGTGTCCTGGACGCCATATGATTGCATGTTCTTCTTGGAGTGCGTCGCCTAAGATTCTCAGCGCGATTCGTGGCAATCTGCCTTGCATGTACATTCTGCATGCTGCTTGAGAGTCGGAGATAACCAGTGCCGAGTGCCCGGCGCTGTCGCTGTGTTTGATTGCCATCGCGATTGCTGAAGCTTCAGCAGTGGCTGTGCATGTTGTGTTTATTGAGGCTGTTATTTCGGCTCTTTTCCGCTGCGTGTTGCGAACTGCTACTATGACGTGTCCTCTAGCAGTCCGAGCGGCGTCCGTGTATTGCACTTGATTATTCCCAAAGCTTTTGATAAGTTGCTTGGGTCGGGCTTGTCTTCGGCCTTTGTGGTATTCGGGATTCATGTTCTTTAGTATCGGTGTGGCTTGTATTTGCTTCCTGATGTGGCCTGGTATCTGGTGGATTTCGTCACGGCAATATTGCGGTTGCACCGAAAATCTTAGTTCAGTCAGTAGTTGTTGTCCGGCTTGTGCGAGACACAGGCGCTCTGTCTGATTTATCATAACCGCTGCCTTGAGTTCTGCAAAGGTGTTGTAAACTCCTGTGTCGTGTAGTCTTTCATTTCCGGTGTTCACCGGTAATCCTAACGCCTCCTTGTACGAGTACCGTATGATCTGGTCCACCATCCACCAAGTCCATCATGTTATCCGGCTGATGACAAAAGCTTGAACGAGTCGTATCGTTTCGTTTTCGCATAGACCTCTCCCTTTCTTTGTGATTCTTCCTATTAGTCTTGCTATTTGCTTCGTTGTCACTTTCAGGGTCGCGATAGTGTGATCCGCTCGCCTGTTGCTTTGGATCCAGAGGCCCAAGACGCGAACCTTGGTCTTGTCTGGAAGCACTCGGTTCTCTAGTTTGAGGTGCAGGTTAGGCCCGTTGCGGTAGTTTCGTCCATGGACTCTGATCCATTCGGACTTTTCTGGTGCAAAGACCATGCCGTGTTCTGCCGCGAAGTGTTGGACGGTGTTGATGGCTTCTTGTAGGGTGCTTTTTTCGTGGCCTAACGATCATTTGTGCATTCATAAGGTGATATCATCCGCATAGAGCGCAAATTTGAAATCTTGGATTTGATGCAACCTTCTTACCAAATTGCTCATGCCAATGTTAAACAATAATGGCGAGAGTAAAACTCCCTGTGGAGTTCCTTTGCAGGGGAGATTGAGCTTGGGTGATCGCGTGTCTTCTAAACCTATCGTGGCAGTCCTCTCAGTTAAGAAGGATTTGACGTAGTCAAAAATTCTCTTTCCGCATCATATTTCTTCTAGTTCCTCCATGATGAGCTTATGGGACATAGTGTCGAATGCGCTCTTTAGGTCCAACGCCACCACTATGTTTTCTTGACGAGTCGCCACGTTGTTTATTACTTCGTCTTTTACCCTAATGAAAACATCCTCTGTTGAAAGGTGTTTGCGGAAACCGTACACGTACACCGATAGGAGGTTGTGACTTTCGATATAATCTGTTAACCTGGTGAGTATTACTTTTTCAAAACAGCTTCCCAAGACATGACGTAAGTGAGATTGGTCTCAAGTTCGGAATAGTTTAATGTTTTCCCGGTTTAGGGATTAGGACTATGGTGGCTTGCTTCCAATGCTGTGGAATGATACCAGTTTCCCATATGCCCTTGTTGAAGTAGTCGACTAGTCGTCCAAATTGCTCATTGCTGAGGTTGCGCAACATCGCGTTGGTGATGCCGTCCCCTCCGGGTGCTGTGTTTCGTTTGATGTCCTATGCCGCTGCATACAGTTCCGCAACCGTAACGAGCTCATCTAGAGGTTTGTTTGTCGGCCCTTTGCAGCTGAGAGATTCGACGCTATCGCCCCCTGTTTTAATGTATTTGTCCCAGAGCGCTTCGATAAGTTTATCGGTGTCACCTTTGTATTCACCAACTAGGGTGCGTATCGTTCTCGCTGTTGCCGTCTTTGTAGAGTCCGGGTCTATCATGCTACGTAAGATAGCCCATTTCTTAGGGGTGGATAGCGTCCCTCTCAGTGAATCGCAAAATTAGAGCCAATTTTCAGCTTGCAGCTCTCTGGCATACTCATTTGCTTTTTCTGTTAGCATTGCTATTCTTGCCCTGTTTTCTGTTCAGTCTGAGTTTTCCAGCGCTTGGTTAAGCTGCGCTGGCCCTCCCACAGGTGCAGCAGGTGTGGGTCGACTGCAGGTGTTTTCGCGTTAATGGATATGTTTCATGTTGTCGCTTCGTGCGCGACTTTGAGTTCCTTTGCCCAGTCCTCAGCTGTGTTGGGGGTGTTGTGGACATTGGATATTTCCTGTACGCCGTCCAGTTTCAGAGTCTCGCCTGCTTTGGTGGAAGTTTGAGAGGGGGTGTGGTCATTGAATAGCCAATAACATAGTGGTCACTTCCCAGATTTGCATTCAAATTTCTCCATTGCCGATCCGCAATGTTTAGCGTGAAGGTTAGGTCGGCGTAGGTGTCCCCGCACACGCTATTTTCTAATCTAGTGGGTGTTAGTGGGAGAGTTACTAGTTCTAGATCACATTTGTCTGTAATTTCTACCAGGCTTCTGCCTTTGGGGGTATCTCGTCGGTATCCCCAATTGGTGTGGGGAGCGTTGAAGTCGCCTAAGAGTACAAATTTGTCTTTTCCTCCCAGGTTGCCTAATACGTATTCAATAATTGCCGCAAAGTCCGGTCGACGTTTCCCGGAGGGCTGTATACGTTGCAAATAAAGGTCTTTGCTCTCCCTTTCTTCGATGTGTGTGTTTCAATGATTTGGTGCTCCGTTGCGCATTGAGCGACATAGTGTGAGCTCACCGCTATTCCTTTATGCACTAATGTAGCAACCAGCGGGTATTGCTGATTCGTAACTGTGTAGTAATCCCTTAGCTTGACTGTACCCTTTCCTACTTCTTGGAGGCATATAATATCAGGTTTGTTGATGGCCGAATCGATGTGAGTCTGTAGCGCTGCCGCTCTTCTTTGGAAAGAGCGGCAGTTCCAGTGCCATATCTCAGCGGTGTCTACGGTTCTGGGCGTTTTAATGGCCACTGTTGATCACGCTTTCGACGTCCGTCCAGTCCGAGATTTTGCCATTCTTGGCTTTTCTAGCCGACGGTGCGCTGGGGTTGCTATTCACTCTTTTACGCAGTGGTTTTTGTCGGGCTAGCGTTTCTTCTACGCATCCTTTAAGTCCCTGTAAATCAGCGTATAGTTCTTAGAAGTTTTGGATGCTTTGCATATGTTGCACTAGGAGTTGTAGTGTTCTGTCCCTAGTGGGTGTCGCTTTCGTGTTTTCTTGTTGTGCCGCATGTGCGCGTTTTGCTTGTTCCGCCTTAGTTGTAAGTTGGCTTTTAAGTGCGGTGATCTCCAGCCTAGGTTCTTCTAAGCTTCGCTTGAGTTACCTATTTTCTAGTACAATTTTTGGTATTCTGGGTTCGATGTTATGGGAGCCGTGGTACGAACCATCCCCCCCCAGCTCACTTTGTTGTCGGTGGGTTAGTTCTTTCTTGTTGGAGTGGTAGATCTTTGCCTGGACCCTGTAAGAATGGGCTGGCGGTTGGAAGTGGGGTGGTCTGAAGAGTCAGAGTCCTTATGTCGCCTTCTTCGCTCTCTTGATCGGGATCGCTGTCGTCGTGGCGACACCGCTTGTAGCTCTTCTTGTCGCTTTAATTGTGGCCATCCGTCGTCGTCCGTTTCATCCGTGTCGTCGTACCACCGTGGCCTTGGTACAGACTCCTTGATCGGAGTTTTGAGTAGTCTGGAGGAAGATTTCCTATGCGTTTTGTTGTTCTGTCGTGGCTGTTTGTACCGTTTCTTGCAGTCCTTCGAACAGGCAAGATGCTCCTCACCACAAGTGGAGCAGGTGGGTTTACATTCGTGTTCCGGCTCTGGCTCCTTAGTGCCACATTTGCTGCATACAGAGGTATGGGGTTGAGGGCACACGTCTGTCCTGTGACCTGTTTGTTGCAGGTGTTGCAGAATTGTACGGTGTTCTTGAATGGGTAACAGGGCATTTCCCCTCCCATGTAGTAGACAAAGCGTGGTATCATGGGGCCACGGAAAGTAATGATCCCTGTCTTTGTTTCCCCAAGCATGCACGTTCGTAGTATTTCCAGTCGTTGCGTTCTGATGCGCGGGTTGGCCTTGAGTGTTTCCGGACTCGTGTGCGGTGCCAATTCGTGCACTACACCTTTCTTTGTGTCTTCTCCGGCCGTCACGTAAGCGCTTACTGCGTGTTGTTTGCCGTTGATAACGAGCGTCGTTATCTTCCTGACTAAATCTGCTACCTCTTGTTTGGGAGTAGATATGATAAAGATGTTTGATCCTGGCTTTAGTCATAAAAGGAAGTGTTCCCCTCTCACCTTCCTTTGTGTGGCCATGATGACCGGTTCGGAAATCTGCGGAGCCATCAAGTCTTTAATTGGTAGCCGTTGATGTGGTCGAACTAGTATTTTGAAGTCTTCCTTTGGTAACGGAGGTAGTCTGTTGACTCGTGGCTTTTTCTTCATCGGCGGTTTCTTGGCTGGTCCGAGGTGCTGGCTCGACGAGGCGTGGGCACGCCCTGCTCCCATGGCTTTTCTTCCAACTCTTGCGAGAGCCTTCTTCTGGCGAACAGTTAACACCGTTTGCCAGTCTCCTTCTTTGCCCTCCTCCTGCCCGACGCGTGTAACGGGCATGTCGGTGTCTTGCAGGATGATACTATCCCTTTCGTCGGTGTCTTGGTACTCCATTTGTTCCCGGTCCAGGTCCGAGAGCGTCGCTCGTACTTTTAGTGATTCGTGCGAGCTGGAAGCTTCAATGTAGTTTGGTTTAGGCATGCTCGTCGTAGCGTTCGTCGCCTCCGTGGGCGTCGCAGCTCTGGACGCAGCCGCCGTAGCCATCTGCTGCGGCAGCGCGCACGGCGTCTCCCGCGCAGCAGCCGCCGCCGCCGTAGTCGGCGTAAGTGTTAGCAATCCGCACACGTGTGGCGGACACGTCCTGGCCCGTATTTACGAAAAGACGAAGCGCTAACCGCTAACATTGGTATGTGCAGAGTCCTTAGATGTTCCAGAACCACATATTCCGCACGAAATCCAGGACATCGTAGGAAAAACTGGTCAAAAGATAGAAAAATGTAGGGGAAACGTACTTCGCTACTTGTGAAACTGTGACTTCTGCAAGTTACATAGTCATAATTACCAATATACACCGCAGTATAACTTTCTACGGCACGTTTGTAAGGCAACACCGCATTCACTAGAGGCGATTTTGTCTCGTTTTGAAGGAACGAACCCGGGGCTGAGTGGTAGCGTCTCCATCTCACACTCCGGAGACCCTGGTTCGATTCCCACCAGCCCATCTTGGAAGATGTTTTTTTATTTATGAAGTGCCTTCTGGGATTTATCGCTCACGGCGAACGCCGACGCCGACACCGACGCCGATGACACCGGCTTTTCTGTGACACGAGCTCCTTAACGCTGTCGCGTTAAAATCACGGAGCTCCATACAGAGCCAACCGCTCTGCTCAGCTCCACCTCGGCGTTCCGATCATGGGGCTGACGCCTCGATGGGATCGTCCTCTATCTCGCTTGGGAGCACCACGCAGACGCATGACTCCTCGCCAGCAGCACGGCACACATCGCAGGGGACGCTTTCCCACCAGACGCGCTACGGCGCAGCGATCACGTCAGCTGCGTCTCGCATCGGACGCTGCACCTAGGAATCGCGCTGTGAGCGGAAAGAGGAGCCGCGTCGCCTAAACACGACGGTTCGAGTGACGCACGCTGGAAGTTGGAAGGGGAGAGAGCAAGAAAACTTATTAAACGCAAAGGTATTGGGGCATCCTCGCACCGGTCCCCGCACGGCCCCAATGAGCTCAAACGAGACGAAGGGGAGAAGCGGGCGAGTGGCGCGCCACCTGTCAGGGCAACGCCGTACGTTGCGAGGAGGGGGCCTTCTGTGTCTGCCGCAAGATGGCTGTGCGTGTGCGCCAAGCGCAGAAGAAATGTAGCGGGAAGGTGTTTCGCTGCCCGTTTAACTGCGACTTCTGTAATTTACATGCTCATAATTACCGATATGCACCGCAGTATAACTTTCTATGGCATGTTTCTAAGACAACACCACATTCACTAGAGGCGCTTTTGTCTCGCTTTGAACCATCGAACTCATGGCTGAGTGGTAGCGTCTCCGTCTCACATTCCGGAGACCCTGGTTCGATTCCCATCTTGCAAGTTGTTTTTATTTATGAATTGCCTTCCGCCATTTTTTGCTCACGACCGACGCCGACGACACCGGCTTTCCTACGGCACGAGCTCCTTAACGCTGTCGGGTTAACATCGCGCTGATTAAAATACCATCAAGAGGAGTCTGTAATGTCACTTCTTCACTGGTTATCAAATTATCAGCAATTATCGCAACACCTCCCGATCACGTGCGAGCACCATCACGATCTTTTCTAACTATTAAGAACTGCTTAACAAAATTATTTGGCGATGGATTGAAATGCATTTCTTGTACGCAGAGAATCTTTCGCTAGAGGTGACAGATGGGTTCTTTGACGTCATCTGGGTTATTGATGAGACCTATGACGTTCCATTGTAAATTTGCACAGCCATATAAATTAAAAGTAAAATGAATTCTCTGCGTACTAAACAAAATGTTTAGCTCAAGCAGTTGGTTTTTGTGCTGCATTGAATCGACATTTTTCTTTTTTGGCGCGCTCAAGTGAGCCACGCCGCTCCCTCTGTGGAAGAGGCGCAGAGGGGCCAGGAGAGGTATCACCTCTTGCGAAGCGCTGTTTGCCCTTTCCAGGTGTACATAGGACGGTTTGTCACACTTCACTGCATGGGCAGTGGCCTTGAAGGCTACAGGCTGAGACCTCCTGGCCCTTCTTAGACGAAGGTGGAGCAGCGGCAGCTGCCTCCACCGAGGGGGCAGAAGTAGCTGCTACTGGCACACTGTGTGGCTCGGACAGCTGCTGGAGGCCGGTCCGGCGCAACCCCCACGCACGCCGTATCAGTATAAAAGGGTTTCACAAAAGAAAATCGCTTGCTTGCTTGATTAAATGAAATGTTCTCTTTCACTTGTAGGGTGATGATCTCCTTCTCTCTATTCCACGTCGGGCGCGAGTACGCAGGATCTCCATCACAGTTTGAGCAATTGAGCGAGGCGGGTCAGGTGTGCAATTTTCAGCTGCGTGTTCATTAGCACCACATATTGCGCAGGACATTCAGCCACGGCAGCGCTGTGAGCTACGACCAAACTTCTCGCACTTGAAGTATCTGCGAGGATTAGGAATATATGGTCTGACACGTATGTTTTGTAGCCAGCTCGGATATATTCTGAGAGTAAGCTGGAGCCAAATGGAGGGATTATGTGCTTTGTCGGTATTTACTGGTCATTGCGCGTTATCTCGATTCGCTGCACTTGGACAACATTTCGATCTTTCAATACATCAGGAAGTACATTTTGTCAAGAGGTTGCTGTCAGATACTGCACTCCCAATTGTGTTCAAGGAACGGTGTGAGGTTGCGGTTATAGATGTTTCACCAAAGAATACGAGGGTGTTTAACTTGCCATACTGGGCCTTGTTTATAACTTCTAGGAGAAGGTCTCCACTGCCCATTGTCGTGGCTTTGTAACCTGGCTCGATTGAATCCGTACGACACTTCGACACGAGGAAAGGTGATCTTAATATTGCTGTCATTTCTCGGCGTTTAGTGTGGATAATATGGAACCTTAGATAATTGTCAATGTTCTGCAAATCTGAAAGATTTCATCGGTGCGCCCTCTTTTGGAGATGACGATCGGGGAGGCGCGGAAACGATGTCGAAGCCATAAAATATTTGATTTCGGTAGCGACGCCAGCCGCCCACCACCGAGCCCAACAAGGGGACGCTACGAGACCCGAAGGAGTCGCAGACGTCAGCGGTACGTAACTACTATAACACAATATAACATGCCCAATGTTGGATACCAAGCAGCAGGCTAGCCCTTGCTGCCTCGGAAATTGCAAGTAAAAGGAAGTGAGGAGAACACAGGAAGGATCTAAAAGGGAAGCGAAAGACGAAGGTTCTATAGAGAGGAGAGAGACAGGAAAAGGCAACTAACCGATTTCCCTCGGGTGGGTTAGCTCGGGGGTGCCGTCTGCGTAAAGCAGAGGCCAAAGAGGTGCGTTTCCTCCGCCGAGGGGCCATAAAGCTCCAAGCACTGCTACAAACGATATGTTAGAATCTATCAACTGTCACTGCTAAGGTTGTGCTGGATTCACTGGGGCCATTACTTGATGTTTAATGAGCGGGGGAGCTATTTCCTACCTAAGGTTCCTCACGAGCATAAGCAAAGGCTTTCTCATTACGGATCGGTTATGGAACAGGTGAAACTGATCATATCATTTACGGTTGACTGGGTGGGATGTTTGCATGTCCGTTCAGAAAACGCATGAAACCAGAGTGCCACCTCTGAAGAATGAGTGACCATTTATTAGATTCTAAGCAGACTCTCCAGAGAAATGGTCCTGAAGGCATCAGTCACCAGGCGGATACGTAGATAGTGAACAGGATTTAGCATGGAGTAGCATTTTGACGCCCTATTGCCCCGGTATTAATGCATTATTATGCATTAAAAATAAATTAAATTATGGGGTTTTACGTGACAAAACCACGATCCGATTATGAGGGACACCATAGTGGGAGACTCAGGAATAATTTGGACCACTTGGGGTTCTTTAACGTGCACTTAAATCGAAGCACACGGATGTTTTCGCATTTCGCCCCCATCTAAATGCGTCCGTCGTAGCCGGAATTTGATCCCCTGGCCTCGTGCTTAGCAGCTCAACACCATAGCGACTAAGCAACCACAGTGGTTTTGTAGATATGCATGAAGCACTTCATGCCACTAACTCATGTTGGGTGCACAATATCCTAATATGTTCATTATCTTCAGGCACTTGCTTCCAACATAGTTTGTGTGTGATATGAATGTTATTTTAGTGTCAATAATGGTGCCTAAACATCTCTCTTCTCTGTTTAGAGGTAAGTGCTGACCATGCAGCTAAATATAGGTGCCTGGGAGAAGGCCTCAGGTTCCTGAAGAAAAGATGCAGAAGCTTTTGAAGTGATTTAGCTAAAGCCATTCTGTGACCATCTCGACATTTAATTCACAAGTTCAACCTGGCGCTCGCAGATTGTGAGGATTTGAGCCATATCTGCACGTCATCTACATAAGTGGAATAAGACATACTTCTTGAAATGAATGAAGGACAAGAATTCATGGTTACAATAAAATAAATACATATGAATACTCCACCTTCTGGTATCCCAGTTTCCTGAATCAATGGAATCAACAGAGCATTTCCAATCCTAGCACTTAAATCTCTCCCGTTAACTATATACTAACGTTGGAGTCTCACAGGTGGGAGGGAGGCGAAAAGGCCCATACTTTAGGCGGTGCCATTCCTCAAAGGCTGCACAGCTGGTTCGCTTTTGTAGTATATCGGTACATGACAACCTTTTAATAACGATTACCTATATTGACCATAAGAAGGGCATTCTCCGATCCACAGAAATTTGGTACAATAGAACTGTTTTTACGATAGCACACCACAAAGACCAACCCTTTGGCCAGCCCATTGCAGCTTTTACAGTTGCTTTCTTATCAAGCACACATCGCGCGAGCTATTGGCCGCGTTCAAGACTGCGGTTACTACTCACTAGCGCAGGCCTTGCTGCACCGTAGGGCTGGGCTTTCGCCCATTAAATTGCCCGACGCCAACATTCAAACTTGCCAGCGAATGTAGCGGCAGGTTTTACAGAAATCGCAACAGCTAGAAAGTACTTTGACCAGACCTTTATATGGTTGTTGTGGAAGTCAAGTTTAATGCAACAGTCATGTTCGAGTTATATTGTAATAGTATTACAGCAGGAGGCCCCAGAGTTTAGAAAGAAACTGCCAGAGGGACCTCCTATGATTACATAAATAGGATTATTACACAAAAATAGCAAAGAAGTACGGCAATGTGAACAATAAGAATAATAATTAGGCAAGTTGATTATCTATAAGAGGAAATTGAATACACATTTTAATGGCAATGTTAATTATGCAAAAAAACATGAAAAATAATCGGAAGTGTGTGAAGAAGCATAATAACAATGAATATCAACAAGAATAACCAACCCGACATGAGAGACGAAGCTCGTTTCAATATCAATAATATTAATTACTTATACAAAAGGAAAAGGTATACAGCAAAATGACGTACATATTGATAGTTAATTAAGAAGTTAATATGAGTCGGCTAATTCCGGAATGAAACATTTCTTGGTGCGCGTGGACAGTATGAAAGTTGCGTGATGATATTATTTCGAAAGGTAATAAATACCATACAGCTATGCCAGAGAAGTAAGGTGTTCAGGATCAATACATTCAATGAAGATGTCGTGTGCGATGAGCCTATATGCAATTATAGATAGTTTCTGATGGAATAATTGTAACGGGAGAATGTTAAGTTTAGGGAATGGTGACCTGCAGGACAAACCAAATGGGCTGAAAGTCAATTGTCCCATTGGTTGGTATTGAAGTCGCTGCAGACATGCAATATGCGTAGAATACTTATTGGCCCACGACCATACATAATACGAAAGATGGCTATGAATATCAGGAAAATACAAAGATCGTACGATGCTAGGTGGAAAATAAGTTCTTCTCTTGGCGATAATGTGGATGCTAAATGCAATCTTTTCTACAAGTGATCAGGCGTGACCATGAAATTTTAGCTCACTATCTATGATGATGCCGAGGAACCACGCTTCGTTCGAAACCTGTATGACGGAATCACCAATGTGAACAGAAGGTGGGACGTGGATTAGATTTCGCTGCGAATGGAAAAGATAAATGTGGTTTTAGTGTGAATAATGTGCAGATGATTACGTTGGCACCATAATGCAATATGTTTTAAGTAAGTGTCAAGGTTAGACTGGAGTGTTACAATTGGTTTACTGGATATAAAGATGGTCGTTTCGTCAGCGTAAAGTATGCACTTGGTCTTAGCAAGAGCAGTAGGTAGGTCATTAATAAGCACGAAAAATAGAAGTGGGCCGAAAATTGATTCCTGTGGGTCTCCTACGTTAATTAGCTTGGATGATGAGAGATGTCCGTTAACCTGTATCATTTGAGACCGGTTACTCAAGTAGTCTCTAATAAAGTTTAGTGGAGGACCAGATATACCAAATGATTCGAGTTTAACAAGTAGTATGCGATAGTTTATCCTGTCGAATGCCTTCGTCAGATCAATGAATACAGAACCCACAAAAAACCTCTGTCAATAGCTTGCTTGATTTTTTTCTGTTAGGGTGATAAGTGCCAGTTCGCTTGAATATCCTTGGTGAAATACGAATTGCTGTGGAGACAAAAGATCAAATTTCTTTAAGTAGACCAATAATTGAGTGTGAAATAGCTTTTCAATCACTTTACCAAAAAAAGGAAAGATACAAATTGGCCTGTGATTCCCCACTGAAGTTAGGTCACCTTTCTTGAAACCAGGAACTATTCTACCAGCTTTGAGACAGCTCGGAAACACCCCTGCAGAGAACAGTTTCTTAATTATTAGCGCCAAAACTTACGATATTTCATGCGAAATTAGTTTTACTTTACAAGGATAAATGTGGTCTAAGCCAGCGCTTGTAGTCTTCAATGATATGATGACCTGGTGAACTTCATCTGCAGTCGTCGAATACAGATAAAAGGAATGACTGCACCGAGGTATATCAGGTAAAGGAGCCTCCAGCTGCTGCGTATCCATAGACGCACAAAAATGCTAACTGAATGCTAACGCATTCAGTTAGCATTTTTAGCCTCTTTAGCCTCTTTAGCTAAGAGGATCCGTGTCCATTTCGTCGCCTTACTTTATTTTTGTTGTGGTCTCTGAACCATCATTTTTATTCAGAAAATGTAATATTTTCCAGAAGCGTGTCGTGTTGCTTGTGTTTTTTACAAGACCGTGGTAATAATTGCTCTCAGCGCGTCTTAATAAAGAGGATAGTGGTCAATAGCAGCCGTTACCGTTTTCTAGCGGACAAGCAATATGCGTTTTTATTTTTATTTTTGTTCGTGGGCACTCATTGCCTTCTCTCACTCTTTCTAAAAAGAAACAGTTTGAGTGCAATGCCGCTTGTCTCACAAAATTCGGGCAGAGCTCGTCTAGGGGCGCTATAACGTAAAGCTATTTTGAACTTTTCTATTCCAATTCTACGATCAGCCCTCTGCGAATGGTAAAAAACTTTCCTGGACCACCCTCTTCATCTGTCTGTTACATGACGTCAGGAAAACCGCGATAGCTCTACATCTGATATGACGTTTACTCACTGATAATGCATGATTTGACCAAAAGCAAGAAAAATAGTTATTTCTGATTCGACGCCTTTTCGCCATTAGCCCTCGGTTATTCGTGAAAAGTTTTCGGGCTGCACTCACTTCACCTGCCTGTCTGGCGACGTCACAAAACCGCGAAAACTCACCGCGTCAAAGTGAAGTGTACGCGTTAAAGATGCATTAATATGCCGAACAAAACTGAATTTTCTTCTGAACAGCCACATGCTGCCCCGTTCCGAAAGGAATAAAATATGGCTGCCGCCGATCGCTCAGGCACTGGCTGCTCGCACCGGCCGGAGAGCGTGCGTTTCTTTGCATATAATAAAACATTTTGCGTGGCCGTGTAACGTTTCCGAGCACTTTCGGCGCGTTTACGACTTCGTTCTGCCAATTCTTTTTTGCTAAGGATCCGTTTTAGCGTCATTATTAAGCTTCCGTTGCACGCCACCGCGACTTTCCACCAGCCACCACAAGCTAAGTAAAAAAAAAAAAAAAAAACGGACCAATTGCAGACGCCAGCACCACCCTCCTCACGCGGTTATCGATTTTCAGTGCAGTGGCTCGGCCTCATCGAATTCCTCCACACTTGAGTGTGCTCCTCGCCTATTGTCGACCAATTAGGTAAGGCAAGCTGCTCAGTGTAGGCAATGTTATTTATTTTTCAAGCAACGAAAAATTACCTCCTATGAACGAGGAGAGTGTTTGATTGGTCTGTTCAGACAACCCTGCGGGTCACCACCCGATGTTTGCCTCGGCGGTTATGCCAATTTGACGTCAGGAGATTGGAATAAAAACACATTGGAATAGTTTTACGTTATAGGGTCCTAGGATGTCTATTCAAGTATACGAATAGCCGAATCGCGCTATCTGCGAGGTGTGTCAGGCTTCCCTCTGGCACCGATGGATGGATGGATGCTTTGAGTGTCTTCTTCGGAACGGGGCGGAGGGTTGCGCCACCAAGCTTTTATTATACACCCTAATGTCTTACCTATGTTAAAAAAGAAAAAACAGAAAAGGGAAAAAAGCCTACGATGAATTGCAATAACCAAACTTTTTGAACTCCTCTTGTGAACTTTGTTCTTGCGTGCCTGCGTTCTTTGTCGTTTTCCTATTTTTCTTCTAGTAATATTCCAAGCACTGCTTACTAATCATTACTGTGTAAATGTTTGCTTTCCCCCTACTCTCCGTGAACGCAAGGGCTTCAAGGAGGCCAGAGATGCCTAAATCGACCGCTGGAAGATATCTTCACATTCTAATAAAACATGCTCCATCCTTTCCTTACCTTTACCGCAGCCAAGCACATGCGTCTTCTTCCTTCTTATATCGCGCTTTAGAAGTGCGTGTTCTAAGGCCTCTTGATCTCTCTTCAAAAGCTTCCCTTTGAGCTATTATAAATTGTTTTTTTTTTGCTGATTTTGTTTTTCCTCTTAAGTAGTTACTCATAGCAGGTTTCTTTTCCATTGCCGCCACCCACGACATTATCTCAGCCTCTCTGACTTTCCGCTTGATGTTCTTTGTTGCCAGGTCGCCTACTTGCTGGTAAGCTTCCTAGTTTTTTTCCTCCACTGTGAATCAATGCTTTTTCCATTACATATCCTCTCGGATATCCTCCCTGTACATGCTGCGCCTTCCAACGGCGCAGGCGCGAAGTTCGCACATACCTATAGTGACAGTGAGATAAATTGGCATCAAAGGGGTTTATTGAACAGCGGCACATAGCCAGGGGCATGTGCCCACGCCAAGCGCCTACATTACTGAGACTGCACTACCTTCGCGATCCACCCACATTTTCGAGGTGGACGGCTGCACAGTCAGGAAGCAAACTGGTTTGTCAATGGCAAGAATGCTATTCGCATTGAAAATTACAACGCGCGAGACAGCCGCCGGATCCCTGCTGCGTACTTTCTAGTCTTTTCTGTGTAGCCGTGCCAGGTGGCTGCAAGCAACCGCAATGTAGAAGGGAGGATGTTCAGCGCAGTGAACCTACCAGTGATGGTGAGATTGTACACTTGGGCCACCCGCTCAGCCACGAACCGGGCCATGTACTCCTCCGGCTGCAAGAGACATACGCGACACATATTAAGACTTTCCAGACGATTGACACAGGAAGCCAGCCGCAAAACAGAACGTACATCAAGGATTTCGGTATCGCCATTTTAGCTTTACCTATCGTGAGTGACTGTGAAATGCGTGACATTCTGCCGGCAACGTAACGCCATCACAAAACGCATGACAGTACTGTTACGTTCACCTGAAGTGCCGTTTCGCACTTTTAAAGATGCCATCTAACATCAGAAGACGCAGCTTTTGACGAGAAAACTAAATACATGTGCTTCGATTAAGGACAACGGCAATATACAGGGTGCCCCACTATATCATGCACGAAGATTTAAAAATACGCCAATGCCACGTAGCTGGACAGAACAAAGGTAATGCTGTTTGCCGCCACTTGAAGGTACTCGGATTATTTTGTTGCATTCCGCCTAATTACATAATTAGTCTTAGTTAATTAGTCACCTTCTCAAGTATTCTAATTAGATGAAAAGTGTGAATGAGAAAATTGTAGGCGAACATGAAAAACTCCCGATACTAGCTGCTTGCTCTTGCTCAATACGTGCTACATGAAAGTATTTTTCCGACCGTGAAAGAAGCTCGCAAACACACGCCAAATTTCTGCGTGACTGGCCGTTCGAGGCACTTTGCGTGTATTCGCAGGCTTCTTTAACGCTTCTTTCACCCTTGGGGTAATATACAGCAGGTCTTCTAACATTACTAATAACTGCGTGTGCTGTATTATTTTTTGTAAACATATGGGGACACGCCGATTTAGCGAAGTCTCACACGCGCCATTATAACCACGTATCATCAAGCCTTCAAGTTGAACACACCATTCTGGGTGTCGACCCACCAAACAACCTTTGGAGATCGAGCTATCTTCCCGTTATCTAAGCACGTTCGTATGAAGCACTTCCTGTCCCTACTCCAAATCCACTGAGAAATTGAAATATCGATTCACTTGGACATTATGCGATAAGGTGCTGCCCTCGAGACAATAGGTGCAGAATGGCTAGAGAATAGTTCAGGTAACCCGCCATGGTGGCAGTAGATTTGACGCTGTGCTGCTAAGCCCGATGGTAGAGCTTCGAATCCTGGTCACTGCGGCCGCATTTAGACAGAAATGAAAGAAACACCCGCGCGCCTTGCATTCGGTGCACGCTTCTTCAACTACGGCGTGCCTCATAGTCATGTCGTTGTTTTGGCACGCGAAACCCCAGAACTTAATTTATAGCTTCATGAGTGCACCCTGCATAGTGAACATCTTTCCATATCACTTTGTCCGTAGACCAGTCCCGATATTGCCAGATGTGATGTTTAGGACAAATTGATTAGAGTTTCCGCACAGCAGGCGGCATACAGGCACTGGGAAATGAAGCCTCAGCGTAGGTTGAGGATTCCTCAATAGTATTAAATTGCAAGAATACCGTGAATGGTAGAGACAGCTTTGCCTTAAAATGTAGGTCGTGAATGTTGGCCTCCTCAGGCTGTGACGGAATCAAAATCAGAATGGGTTTTATTGTGATGATTAGAAAGATTACAGGGTGCTAACATACAAACGGAAGTCCTGAACTCATACAGTGCAATGGCACCTCTTTTCTAAACTAAACACAATAAAGCGCAGATTACAGCAAGTTAAGTTAAAAATTTAAAAAAATTAGGGGGTTTTACGTGCCAAAAACACTTTCTGATTATGAGGCACGCCGTAGTGGAGGACTCCGGAAATTTTGACCACCTGGGGTTCTTTAACGTGCACCTAAATGTAAGTACACGGGTGTTTTCGCATTTCGCCTCCATCGAAATGCGGCCGCCGTGGCCGGGATTCGATCCCGCGACTTAGTGCTCAGCAGCCCTACACCATAGCCACTGAGAAAACATGGCGGGTCCAGTTATCTTATGAGGTTTACGTGCCAAAACAACGATCTGATTATGAAGCACCCCGTAGTGGGCTACTCCGGAAATTTGGACCACCTGTGGTTCTTTAACGTGCACCTTAACTAAGTGCACGGGTGTTTTCGCATTTCGTCCCTACCCGTATGGCCGCCGCCGTAGCCGGGATTCGACCCCGCGACGAGGTCACGGGATTGAAGCCCAACACCATAGCCACATAGCAGATTACAGCAGTTGCAACAAATCGTGAACAAGGAGAAATTATACGTTTATAGCAAAAGTAGCACAATTAAAGAATTTATTGTCCATAAATAAGAAGCATACAAAGGAGCAGTGTAGTATAATCTCCTTAAATACTCATCAGTCAACAGTATAAATGACATGACGTAAGTAGCACAATCGACGAACTCGAATACATGTGCACAACAAGTACATCGAACAGCAATATTGTGGTATTCAAATAAAAACGAAATGACGGCGCAGTTAAAGAATGATTATTAGTGTGAACTAAGCATTGATATTGGACAGAATATATCTTTTTGTTTCTTAATTTTGTGAGTTTTGGATGGATCTAAAAGAGGATTTAAGCTAGAGATAAATAATGAGAATGCTCTTTGTGGATCTTTTGTATATAAGATGCGGACCAGTCAAGGTTAGATAAGGCTTCAAGAAATTATTTTTGTGCAGCATAAATTTCGAGAACGTGATTTTTTTTCGGAGCCAGGAGTATAGTGAAAATTTAGTTATAGGATAATGATCAGTTATGTCGGTAATTAGAACATCTACATCTGATGGGTATGCTAAAGTTTGTAGTGCATGGTCAATCAATGTATCTCTGGGGTGGTTAGTGCATCCTGTCGGTATCTTTATTAAACGTTCATAACTAAAGCTGCTGGAACAATCAAAATGATGTAAAGCATAAGAACTTGGTCACAGCAACACTTCAGGCATGCCCGGACGTATAAAAATCCGTTCGTCTTCCTTGTGCAGTTTTCCCTCGGACCGTTCCCCGCAATCGGTGGAGACACCTTGGGTTCGGGGAAAGCACCACTGCGCAGGTTGCCAGCGTGACGTACTACCATGTGGCAGTGATTCCGTCCTGCACGTTATCAGAGCTGTTGCCTCGCCACTTGCCGTTATCCCGCCTGGTTCTGTCAGTGCATGATCAGCACCCAGCACCACCCCACGGCTCGCCTACAAAAGGACGATCAGCCCACTCGACGCTTTTTGGGCACGGCAGCACTTCGGGCATGCCGGATGCCTAACAATCCGTTCCTCTTCCTTGTGCAAATGAGGAAACAATACGGCAAATGTATCCGCTCGGACAACCTTATTCGCTTGTGCTGCCGTGCTCACGGTGCTTAGCTGTCCTATGTAACGTCAAACTGTTCTCGCGGAAATTACTGCTCCCGTGTGGCGACATCGAAACGAATCCAGGACCTACCCTAGACCAAATCGCAAGCTCGTGAAAGGAAATCGCTGCGGATATTCAACTCATCAAGGAAAAGCCGCTTGCTGATATAGATAAAAAACTAGAAGCCTTAACAAGACTCGAAGGTGGACCTATGTCAAGAGGAAATTGTCAACATGAAGCGCGCATATGAAAGTTTGCAAAGGAAAGTCGACGACCTAGAAAATCATAGTATGTGATCGAATTTAATTCTTTATGGCCTGCCATAAATTGACGAAGAGACGAGCAAAATTATTGAACAGACAATGAACAAAACTGTTGTTCATGACACTCTCGGCTTGAATCCGGCCACTATCTAACGCGTACATCGTCTAGGAAGAGCGGAACAGAACAAGAATAGGCCAGCCATTCTCAGGTAGATTTCAGGCAGAAATGAGCCATACTTAAAAAGGGGGTATAAACTGAAAAACACCAACTTCTCTATCGGAGAAGATTGTTCACACAGAATCAGAGACATTAGAAGGAAACTGTGGATTATCACCGAAGAAAACCGCGGTAAGAACGATAAAGTATCGCTAGCATTTGATAAACTGTTTGTTAACAATCGAGCCTTCTTTTGGGGCGAAGAAAAGAACGACAAAGTCCCTCTCCAAAAAAAAAAGGACAAGGTACCACTAAGGCCGCAGCCTCGCCAAACTCGTCAACACCTAAAATTAAAGCCCTAACCATTTAAAATATTTACGCGAGAAGCGTTCTGAACAAAATAGAAGCTCTGGAAAGTCTTCTACTGGAACATGATCCTGATATAGTAGGGGTTACGGAAACCTGGCTTTCTCCCGAAATATTTTTTTATGAGCTTGTTCCTCCCATTTATGGCATTATTCGCAAAGACCGACCTTCCCGTGATGGTGGCGTCGCTTTACTCATTAAAAAACGCATTTCATATGTAGGCCTTCCCGTTGTGGCAGACGCCGAGGCCGTTTTCTGCCGGCTTCTTTGTGATGGCACCCCCATATTTGTTGCATCATTTAGCGGAGCCCGTCGTCAGGTTACGAGTGCATCATCACAATTGAACACTTCATGCAATATTACGTACGCAGCTCTCGTGTCCTGCTAATGGGAGACTTTAACATTCCAGACATTGATTGAACTACACTTAATCACACATCGGTTGGCGCGGACGCACTGATAGACTTAATGTTGAACGTTAACCTTCATCAAATTGCATCATCTGCAACGCGCACACATAACACAAATAAAAATATACTTGACTTGATACTTATTAGTCAGCAGTTTCCGATAGACCAGGTTCGAAATGATGTAGTTGAGGGCATACCTAACCATAGCATACCCAGCTCCTTGCTGCCGCTCGGCTTTAGCTTTGCAGATCAACAGCGTGGATCAACTGTAATCGATTTTAACAGGGCAGACGATAACAGTGTGCTAACCCCTCTCGACGCACGCAAGCGGGGTCGCTAGCGCATCCCGTGCTCTTGCACAAGATGTTCCCAACAGAGCATGACACTTTATGCCCTTTTTGCAGACGGTCAAAAGGCACTCTAGCACACATCCTTGCAGAGTGCACTAAGCTCAAGAACCCCCCACCATCCCTACCCCCCACCCTCCCAAGCCCCAACCCCCCCAAGCGATGGGAGACCTTGTTGTCCAGCCCCGACCTACCGACCCAGCTCGCGCTGGCGGCTAGGGGCCAGGAACTGCTGGACGCATATGGGACCTGAGAATAAGGTTCCACCCCATCTGGTGCCAGCGCGCACCAACCGTCACTAAGGGCTCAGTTCAAAAGTTGATTCTCTCTCTCTCGCACATGATTGAAGTAGTAGTTTAGCGCAAAAAAACCACAGAGACAAGGAAGACAGACAAGGACAAGCGCTACTCACAACTGTTTAATGGAAGGAAGGATAGTACATATGTATATATATCCGCTTGTCACGCATGCGCCTACCAAGCAGAAGAGAAGCCAGTACATGCACATCAAAGGCGGTTGCGCAAGAAGTTAAATTCGGCATCCAGTAATGTGATCGAAGGCTCACTCACACATCTATTTCTATTCATCTTGATAAAGAAGGCCTCAAGTGCGAGCCTAGAAGACGCGTTGCCGCTCCTGCCAAGAATAGTTGTCGCAGAAAATCGAGCGTCGCAACCACACGCGGTGACATGAGCCACCAAATGTGCGCCCTTATCTTCCTTGTGTCTGTGGTTTTTTTTGCGCTAAACTACTACTTCAAATATGGACGACCAACTAGCCCAACAGTCAACTCTTCTAGAATTCATTAGCTCGCACATGAGTTTGAATTTCTTTCACAGCGAGCTTCCGACGCTGCCAGTGATACTAATCTATTTTGGTTCACGTTCAAATCTGCTGTTATCCACTGTATCAGTAACTTCATACGAACGAAACTGAGGAAATCAACCGTGAACAACACTTGGACAACACGTGTAGTGATTCAGGCAGAACGAAGAATAGAAAGGCTGCACAGGGTGGTGAAAAACACAAACTGCGAGTCTTCAATTCGGCACAAGCTACACTGCGCGAAAGCAGAGTTCAGACAGAAAGCAAAAAATGACAAACAATACTACTTCAGCGTCGCCCTTCCTAGTTTGATTAAAAGCAATCCTGACAGTTTTTGAAGACACCTTCGCACTAATGATTCCATGGCGTCCCACAACGGTCCCGAGAAAAGAGAGGAAAAAGCTCATGCATACAAGAATATTTTTCGTTCCTTTTTAACAACAGATCGCGGTGTTATTCCACCCATTTTATCCTTTGGTCCATCAAGCATCGATTTCCTTGAAGTCACAGATGCACGAAAACTCAAGTTACTGCCTAATTTCAGTGATCCTAAAATTCCAGTGGCCCAGAAGATATTCCAAACGAGTTCCATAGAATATATGTGGAATGGTGCAGTAAGTATCTTGGGTTAATTTTCTGCAAATCACTTACTTTGTCTCAACTACCAGACAACTGAAAAATTGCAAAAATAATACCCATTCACAAATTTAGAGATAAGCGTTCAGTACCAGATCACCATTCCATATCTCGTACTAGCACTTCGTGCGAGTTATTCGAACACATTATCCTAAAACACATAACCGCTTTTCTTGAGAAACTACATTTCTTGTCTCCTTTTCAGCATGGATTTCGTAGCGGGTTTGTTCACTATTACCCAGCTAACCGAGGCAGTTCATGACCTCGCACTTAACATCAATAATCGCGGCCAAATGGATATGATTTTATTTGATTTATCAAAGGCCTTTGATTGCGTATGTCTCCGTAAGTTAATCGCAAAACTATGAAGTGTAATTGGAGAGGGATTGGTTTTATCATCAATAAAATATTTTTTTAACAAACCGCTCACAGTTCGTGCTTTTCGAAGGTGTTAAATCAGAAACAGTCCCTGTAACTTCAAGATTTCCTCAAGGTTCCATCCTGGGACCACTATTATTTTTAATCTTTATAAATTAGATTACACAAAACATGGACTCTCGTATCAAGATCATCGCAGACGACTGCATTATTTATAAGAAAATTCACCCCATCACAGACCACCTTAAACTCAATGCATCCCTTGATAAGTTAGTAGACTGGTGTGCTAAATGGCAAATGTCCATTAATGAAAAAAAAACGTAACCATTGCAGTAACACGTAAACGGAACCCATCCAAATTCCCTTACACTATTAATGGTAAACCACTAGCGAATGTGGAACAGCATAAGTACTTTGGCGTTACGTTGAAGTCTGACCTCAGATGGGACACACACGTTGCCCGCATTACGGCGGCCGAACTACGCAAGCTGTTCTTTGCAAAAGATGTTTAAGAATGGCACATGCGTCCGCAAAGCTACTAGCATACACTACATTCGTCAGACCACTGTTAGAATATGCTAATATAGTTTGGTTCCCTCATTTTCTAAATAGTATAACAAAACTGGAGTCAGTACAGCGCAAACCCATAAGATTTATGTATAACAAGTATAAGCTCATGGACTCTCCCACTAACCTTCAGGCTCCTTCTGGCATTAGGACACAATCCACAAGGGCAGGCACGTCCCAAGTTTTTGTACCAACCGCTGCATGAAATCTATAAGATAGATGTGACTAAGTATGTCGCATTTTCACAGTCCCGCCCGACACGTCATAAGCATAAATACACATTAACTGAATATTCTTTCAACAATGACTCCTTTGGGCAATCGTCTTTCCACTTACGATACGCGAATGGAATCGGTTAAATCCAGATATCACAGACGCTGAAACAGTGTCTGCTTTGACTGCAAAGTTAGAACATACATCTAACTTTTAGTACCATCACCGTTGCCGCGCACACTCTCTCATTTGAACGCTAGTTCCGTTTGCTTACATCCCTGCACTTATACAAGGTATTTACTTTCCTAATATTTGCTGGTGATGGCCGATGCAATGTGTACCGGTTGTCTTGGTAAAAGAGATGCTATTGCACATAACTTTGTTCTTGCACTATCACTGGATTGCTTCTTCATTCCATTCCCATTTTCGCAACAGATTGCAATCATGTGCCTGGTTGTGCTTCGCTTTTTTTTATTTTCAGTAATATTTCGTGATGTTTGCACATTGCCATGATCGATACGGCGTTGATTCTCTTTGCTTGGCGAACTGGTTGTAATCCTTCCTCGTGGTTGTGCTTCATTTCGTGCGCGCAGCATGCATGTTTTCGAAATATTTATTTGAATTTGTGGGTGATCTTTGTTTTAAATGCTTTGTATAGAAGCTCCCTCTCTTTTGTTTTCTCTCGAATAATTTTTAAGCATGATGTGCTTGATTGTGCACAGTCAAAATTTATTACAATATTGATGTTTTTGCTTGAAAAACTGCTTAGACCACATTCATTGCTTTAATGCTATTCTGGCGGATGTGCTTCGGTATTTCCTTTAATTTTGTGTGTGCGTGTTTGTGAAGAGCGCATGTTTTCAAAATGTCGTTTCGTTCTTTGTTTCTTTTCTCTTTTTAAGCATGATTGCCTTTGTAATACCCACCTGCTATGCTATCGACTGAGAGTGACAGTATTGAAAATGAAATAAATAAACACGTGCTGTCAGCGAGGTTAATGTTGATTCGGCTATATTTATTAGATTTTTTCATTTGCTAAGATTCTCATAACATTATGAAGAGTAGCAAAAAAATTTATTGCCGATGAAGAAGGTGAACAATATATGCCACCAATTCTTGGGTTTTGTTGTCTATTTGAGGAGGCCGCTTTTTAGTACAGCGCAAACGACTTCATAAGTACGTTAACCACAAGATCGCTCCTACTTTTGTGTTTACCACCATAGTAAAAATACATAGTGCTGCACCGCCACGGTTGCTCAGCGGGTGATTGGAGTGCTAAGCAACAAAATTGCAAAACAAGAAAAGCTGTTTATTGTGGTCACTCAATGAACTTTCAAATATTCTAAAGACTTGAAATGGGAAGTAGAATATAGAAAGGCAATTAGAAAATTCGTCGAAGTGTTTGCGCATACTGCACGCTCCCAAATGCACGAGAGATCGTTGACGATTTGAACGAAGATTCTTTAACTGTTGAGCCGTGAGATAGGAAGAAATTGTGAGATTTGCCTAGGTGGCAGGCACAGCCCAAGGGTGGATCATAGTTATCGCTGAAAGGTCGGATTCAGGTATGGTGCAAAAGACGCGACTTTCAGTTGTTTTCTGAGACTTTATTTGGCAGCTTCTGGTCCACAGAAATTGCCCGTTTTCAATTTTATTCAGACACAAAGCTTGGGAAAAGAGAGTCTTATATTCCAGTGTTAAAGACAATGTTCTTGTTTGTTGTTGCTAGGCTAATAACAACCAGGCAAAGTCATGGTTTCCGTGCTTTCGCCACGAACCAAGCTTTTTTGTTCTCCATCATAAGCGCAGTATGCGCAGAAGTATGAGCAGAAGCGCAGAAACAGAGTATGCTTATTGAAGCCACGCTTACGACCGCCCAACCAAAGCAAGAAATATTATAGGCGTTCCGTTACTCCGCTTCTAAGTCACTCTAGATGGATAAGATAGATTAAGTGGATGAGGAGTTCTATAGAGATGTATACAGTACCAGTGGTACCGACGAAGATAATGGAAGACGGAATAGTCTACAGGAATTTGACATCCCACATGTAACGGCGTAAGAAGTAAAGAAAGCCTTGGGAGCTATGCAAAGGGGGAAGGCAGCTGGGGAGGATCAGGTAACAGCAAATTTGTTTAAGGATGGTGGGCAGATTGTTCTAGAAAAACTGGCCACCCTGTATGCGCAATACCTCATGACCTCGAGCGTACCAGAATCTTGAAAGAACGCCAACATAATCTTAATCCATAAGAAAGGGGACGCCAAAGACTTGAAACATTATAGACCGCTCAGCTTACTGTCCGTTGCCTACAAATATTTACTAAGGTAATCGCAAATAGACTCAGGAACACCTTAGACTTCTGTCAACCAAAGGACCAGGCAGGATTTCTTAAAGGCTACTCAACAATAGACCATATTCACTCTATCAATGAGGTGATACAGAAATGTGCGGAATATAACCAACCCTTATATGTAGCTTTCATGGTCTATGAGAAAGCGTTTCATTCAGTCGAAATCTCAGCAGTCGTGTAGGCATTACGGAATCAGGGTGTAGACGAGCCGTATGTAAAAATATTGAAGGATATCTACAGCGGCTCCCCAGCCACCGCAGTCCTCCGTAATTAACCCAACAAAATCCCAATTATGAAGGGCGTCAGGCAGGGAGATATGATCTCTCCAATGCTATTCGCAGCGTGCTTACACGATGTATTCAGAGACCTGGATTGGGAAGAATTGGTGATAAGAGTTAATGGAGAATACTGACACGTGTACTTATCTTTATCGGGCAACCACGTTTCGCCGCTTAACAACTGTAATCGCACAGCGAGGGACGCGCCTGCATGTATCCGACGTTTCTGGAAAGTTATCGACGCTTCTATCCGCGTGTCTGTTGTCGCCGAACCTTGTGTTATCAGATTTCATCGCGTGACACGAATGGTGTAGAACTTTGTGGAAGACACGCGGGTCCCATCAGTTAATCGAACCTCCTCGTCGACCATTCCAGCAGATTGGGATGGATTTGTTGGGGCCGTTTCCGATGTCAACATCCAGGAATAAGTGGATCATCGTGGCGACGGACTATCTCACCCGCTTTGCTGAAACCAAAGCTCTACCAAAAGGCAGCGCAGCCGAAGTGGCGAAATTTTTCGTCGAGAACATCCTGCTGCGACATGGTGCCCCAGAAGTCCTCATCACCGACAGAGGAACGGCTTTTACAGCAGAGCTCACCGAAGCCATTCTGCAGTACAGCCAGACGAGCCACAGGAGGACAACTGCCTACCATCCGCAGACGAATGGTCTCACGGAGCGCCTGAACAAGACCCTCGCCGACATGCTAGCAATGTACGTCGACGTCGAGCACAAGACGTGGGACGCGGTCCTGCCGTATGTCACCTTCGCCTACAACACGGCGGTGCAAGAAACAACACAGATCACGCCATTCAAGTTGCTTTACGGCAGGAACCCGGCGACGACGCTCGACGCCATGCTGCCGCACGTCACTGACGAGGAGAATCTTGACGTCGCTACCTATCTCCAGCGCGCCGAAGAAGCCCGACAGCTCGCCCGCCTACGGATCAAGACCCAGCAGCGTACCGACAGCCGACACTACAACCTCCGACGACGCTTCGTCGAGTATCAGCCCGGCGACCGTGTTTGGGTATGGACCCCGATACGCCGGCGAGGACTCAGTGAGAAGCTGCTGCGACGCTATTTCGGACCCTACAAGGTCATCCGACGTATTGGCGCACTAGACTATGAGGTCGTGCCAGACGGCATTTCGCACTCACAGCGGCGCCGCGCACGATCTGAAGTGGTCCACGTGGTGCGCCTTAAACCATTTTACGGACGCTGATGAACTTCCTTAGTTTGTTGTTTTCTTTGCTACGAGTGCTTTTCTTTGTTACTTTCGTTTGTTAGCAGCATCAGGTCGATGCTTTTTAAGAGGGGGGTAATGACACGTGTACTTATCTTTATCGGGCAACCACGTTTCGCCGCTTAACAACTGTAATCGCACAGCGAGGGACGCGCCTGCATGTATCCGACGTTTCTGGAAAGTTATCGACGCTTCTATCCGCGTGTCTGTTGTCGCCGAACCTTGTGTTATCAGATTTCATCGCGTGACACGAATGGTGTAGAACTTTGTGGAAGACACGCGGGTCCCATCAGTTAATCTGGAACATTCGACGACTGATCTATAAAAGCCGACGCGCTTGACCCGCTAATCAGTTTTCCGACGATCGCCGACCGTGTTCGCCGCTATCGTTGTGCTATAAGTGTAGCCTGTTTTTGTGGGCACAGGTTCGCCCAATAAAAGCTAGTTTCGTATTCCACCGTATTGCTTCTTTCTTCACCGTCACTACCACGTGACAATACCATAGTAACTGCGATTCGCTGATGATATTGTCTTGCTTAGTAACGCAGGAGACCAACAGCAATGCATGCTCACTGACCTGGACAGGCAAAGCAGAAGGGTGGGTATAAAAATTAAGCTGCAGAAAACTAAAGTAATGTTTAACAGTCTCGGAAGAGAACAGCAGCTTACGATAGGTAGCGAGGCACTGGAAGTGGTGAGGGAACACATCTACTTAGCGCGGGTAGTGACCGCGGATCCGGATCATGAGACTGAAATAATAAGAAAAATAAGAATGGGCTGTGGTGAATCTTGCAGGCATTCTCAGGTCATAAACTGCAGGTTGCCATTATCCTTCAAGAGAAAAGTGTATAACAGCTGTGTCTTATCAGTACTCACTTACGGGGCAGAAACCTGGAGGCTTACGAAAATGTTTCTACTTAAATTGAGGACGACGCAATGAGCTATGGAACGAAGAATGGCGGGTGTAACGTTACGGGATAAGAAGAGAGCAGATTGGGTGAGGAAACAAACACGAGTTAATGACATCGTAGTTGAAATCAAGAAAAAGAATTGGGCATCGGCAGCGCATTTAATGAGGAGGGAAGATAACCGGTGGTCCTTAAGGGTTACGGACTGGATTTTAAGAGAATGGAAGCGTAGCAGGGGCCGGCAGAAAGTTAGGTGAACAAATCAGATTAAGAAGTTTGCAGGGAAAACATGGCCACAATTAGCACATGACCGGGGTAGTTGGAGAAGTATGGGAGGGGCCTTTGCCCTGCAGTGGGCGTAACCAGGCTGATGATGATGATGATGATAATGTTGATGATGAAACCCCTTTAAGCTCAAAAGTTTGTTATATAGTGTCAGCTGCGTAGGAGTCTACATTGAACATACCATCTGAAAGTTTTCTTAATTTTTCTTTTTCAATAGGGTGCGATAATGGCCAAGTTTCAGGCATTGTATGAAGGCTGTGCGCGGCCCCTTCTCGTTCGCCTTCGTTCCATGCCCACCCCCTGGCGCCTTCTCCTCCTAGCCGAGCACTTTCACCAACACCAAACAGCGCAGCGAAGGCTATAGGTGTTAACACACCAGAAGAAAGGCTCCTGTATTGTTTGGCCCTAATCGCTATCCGCAGGACGCCGACTGATGGGAATTTTTCACGGAAGGATCAGTGCTGCGCAATGTGTGAATACCGTCCTCTGCACGGGACACACTGCTGGCTCCCACAACGTTGACGCCATCTTCTCTGGTCGACCTACCAATAGATAGCTTTTATCCGGTGACGGCATGCCAAGAATTGACCGGAAAACTCCGGAAAGGAGCGAGGGATTGTTTTAGTTTTGTTTTATTGCAATAGCTATTATATGAACACCCTAGGAACATTTTTGCTGTCACCGCGATGTTCCGCATAAAATCCAAGGGCGATAACACCGTCGCCGTGCGCCGTATGCTCCACGTGCGAGGGTGAGCCGACGATCGCGTGGGAAAGGGCGGAAAGTGGGGAGGAAACGCGCCGTTTTCCGTCGCGCGCAAGGAACCGGAAGGAGGGCAGATACGGGGGAGGGCGTTGTACTTCGGCAGCAAGTTACAGCGTAGGACGAGGTCGCGCTCGCTCACGCGGGCTTTATCTTGAAAGCGGTCGGCTGTGCGGGCAGAGTCTAGGTGGGCCGACGGCTCGTAGCTGTATTCTCGTCGCTCAGTATGCGTTGAAGCAATAGACAGCTTGTTGCTGCTGCCGCGCTTCCGCAGGCCAGCGTTCCGACAGCGAGTGCCCGCCGTCATCGAGGGGGATGTGCCAACGCCCTCTTGTTTATGCATCTTGTTTGTCTCTACAAGATTGCACCATGCTTGTTAATTTAATACGAGTTTATACGGCTGATAAATCAACTATGCTTACTTATTATTGGTATCTAATAATTTGTTATCGTAATCGATGCTTCGCTTTTTGGCTCAAACTGCGACTCTCTTTTTTTATTCTGACATGCCTACAGTGGCGTAGCGCTGCCATGTTCGCCAAACACGATCTTCCCAGTATTCTCTACACAATGTGTGTGTTTATTAAAATGTTCTCGCGCTATCCAAGAATGGCATGCATTGCGTGAAAGTCTGCTAATGGTTGATGATATTGTTACCGCACAACCAAGAGGGGCGCCAGTCAAGAATACGATATGTCGTGTAGAAGTTGAATCAGTCTCGACAGCCATCTTGTTTATGCGTCTTGTCTCGTAAATATTGCAAATACATTTTTATAGGTGACTTCCGCAGCGTAACAAATTGGTGAGAGGTGCGGGGCACCCACGATAAACAACAACGGAGTTCCGCAGTGGTCGTCTCCTCGCAGTGGACAACATGACGGCTGAAAGATGACCTGACATGGCGCGGCCCAAATCAGTGCCTACAACCCTAATAATTGTGCTGGCTCATCCTCGGGATCCAAGAGCGTCCTGTGGTACTGACCACCTCGACGTGGAAGACTGGATCGCCACGTATGAGGGTTTTAGTGCCCACAACAAGTGGAATCAGATGATTATGTTGGCTAACTTCGTCTTCTACCTACAAGGCACAGTGAAGGTGCGCTATGAAAACCACGAGGAAGAGCTTAACGACTGGAACGCGTGAAGATAGAAGCTGCAGGACTTATTCGGCCATCCCGCCGTGCGGGAGTGCCTAACGATTGGGACACGTACAAATAGAAGCTGAGGGACCTATTCGGCCGTCCCGCCGGGCCAAAGAGCACCGCTAAGAAAGCACCAGCGACCCGTGCCCAGACGTCCACAGAATCATACGTCCCTTACATCTAGGAAGTGCTGACTCTGTGCCGTAAGGCTGACAGTGATATGACTGAGCCAGATAAGGTTGGACATGTACTGAAGGGGATCGCTGCCGATGCTCTCAACCTGCTCACGTGCAAAAGTTGTGGAATAGTACAGGACATCATAACAGACTGTCAACGCTTTGAGCAGGCCTAGAGCCGCCGCATGGCAAAGCCGTTAGCACGTCTGCCGAACATTGCTACGACATCCTTTTGTGAATACAGGCTAGGAGAGCAGCGACCATCATCATCAGATCACCTCACAGGGATAGTGCGGCAAGAACTTGAAGCCATGGCTCCCACAGCCTTCTTTTCCCGCCCCAGTAAACCGAACAACTTGCCTACAGCACCATTTGTGCAGACAACAGTCCGCTAAGAACTCGCTAATCTTGTAGTTCAGCCTGCGTGTGCCGTTGACGCTTCACAGATGTGTCATGTGCCAGGTCCGGCAACTAGTCCGCAGTATCCTGCACGCTACCGAAATTCAGCCGAGTGGAGAACCGCAGACGATCGATGAATGTGTTTCGCCTGCCGGAGTATTGGTCACATTTCTCGCCATTGTAAAAACCCTACTGTCTCCTCCCTTCTACGACCGCCATTCACTAATTATCGTACCGAACAAAACGAGCGTCGTTGCCAGTGTCCGTTGGCGCTGCAACAGCCAAATAATGACGCTTGCGCTCCCTGTAACAGTCTATCGTGGTCATTCCGACGCTACCAGTCTCGTTCGCGACCAGCTCGTCGACCATCGTACCTATCGTCGCAGGTTCGTCGCCCACTGTCGCCGATGCAGCCCCGACGCCCATCTCCCCAAAACTAAACGACGCAGCTCCCGGAGTTGACTGGATTGACAACTCGACCGCAAAACCCTCTGATTACTTTGCCGGCCTAACAAAACTTGATGGACATTTCAGTCGATGGCGTCAGTGTCCAAGCACTCACTGACACTGGCGCGCACGTATCCTTGATGAGCGCCCAATTGCGCCGACGCCTGAACAATGTTCTCACATCCGCTGCATCACGCACCGTCCGCGTCGCCGACGGAGGAACGTCTACCATGCTTGGTATGTGCACCCCTCGCATTGGCATTGCGGGGCACCTAACGACTGTTTTATTTGCTGTTTTGAAACAAGGCCCTTACGACGTTATACTTGGCTTAGACTTTTTATCGTCCCATACAGCCCTCTTTGATTGCGCGTCTAGTGTCATTCAGCTTGAACTGCCCCACGGCTGTTATATTCCACCAGTCACACAACCACAGTTATGCTCGCCCGAAGACATCCGTCTGTCGCCTCAAGCCACTACGTACATCATTATACCGTCGTTCCGATCCGTTCCTAATGATGTCTATGTACTATGTCCCACCGCTGACATACTGCTCGAAATAAGTTTGGCCGTTCCTCATAACGTGCTCACTGTTACAGGTAATCAGACTTCGCTCCTTCTCCTTAATTCTAACTGCTCGACTGAAATTCTACCCGGAGGCATGTCTTTGGGCGACCTCTCGCCTGTGAACAATTGCGAAATATCGGCTCTTGACGTCGAAATTCCGTCGCCCTCTACGAGGCCCTCCGATTCACCGACACTCACTGACTAACTTAGCAAGGTGGTTGCACGTGATCTTCTTCGGGCACAAACTGCTGACCTCTGCCGACTCTTCGAAACTTACCGTGACATTTTTGACCTGGTCGGCCACCCTCTCCCCCAGACATTGATGGTTACCTATCGTATTTAGACTGGAGACGCCAATCCGATACGATGGCGACCGTACCGTGTTTCACATACTGAATGACAAGTGATACAACGAGACGTCGATAAGGTGTCGACTAAAGCGTTATCGAGCCATCTTGCAGTCCATGAGCGTACCCTGTCGTCTTTGTGAAGAAGGACGGCAGCTGGTGCTTTTGTGTATAGATACAGACACCTCGACAAAATCAGACGCAAGGAAGTCTACCCCCTGCCATGTATTGATGACGCCTTGGACTGTTTGCAAGGAGACAAGTACTTTTCATTGATAGACCTCCAATCAGGATGTTGGCAAACCTCAGCAGATAACATAGACCGTGATAAAACTGCCTTCATAACAACTGACGGCCTCTACCAATTCAAGGTTATGCCATTCGGCCTTTTTAATGCCCCGGCAACCTTCGATAGAATGATGGACTCTGAGCTGAGACAGACAGCTGAGCTAGTTGGTAAGGATTCATTATGCAAAGAAGAGGTGAGGCGTGCAGATAGGACACAAGAGTAGAACACCGGCGTTCGTGTTGTCCACTTCTCTACTCTTGTGTCCTGTCTGTACGCCTCCCCTCTGTTTTGTAACATCCGTGCTGTCCCGAACTTTTCTGTTCCGTCTTCCGCCGCAGACGTAAGAAGCTTTGTTGGGCTATGTTCTTATTTCCGTCATTTTATCAAAATTGTCGCCAAAACCGCTCGCCCACTCCCCGACTTACTTAAGAAAGACGTTGCTTTCACATGGGGCCTTGCTCAAACCAAAGCCTTTTCCACCCGCGTACGTTTGCTCACGGCTCCACCATTGCTGGCTCATTATGATCCATCTGCCACCACTTAACTTCACAAGGATGCCAGTGGCCAAAGAATTGGGGCTGTACTTGTTCAATGGCAGCGTAACGCTGAGCACGTAATTGCATGTGCCAGCCAGCTCCTGTCACCTGCAGAGACGAATTTTTCAATTACCGAACAGGAGTGCCCGGCGTTAGTTGGGCAATTGCCGAATTCCGCCCCTACTGGTAAGGCCGCACATTTTTCATGGTTACCGATCACCACGCCTTGTGTTGTGCTGGCTGTCCTCACTTAAATACCCCACTGGACGATTGGGTAGACTGGCGCTACGGCTTCAATAATATTCATTTGCTGTTTTATACAAGTCACGCCGTTTGTATAAGGACGCTCATTGCTCCTCTGGTCATCCCGTCGACTGCATTGAATATGATGCGCATGAGACCGACTTTTGCGTCCTGGCCATTTCTCATCTGCAAGACATCCGCACTGAACGGCATGATGACTGCTTGCGTGTTCTTATCGATGTTGTCAATTCCGGACATTGGGAGCCCATGCTGCGCGTGTTCGTACTCCGCGATGACGGTCTCTACAGCCGCAGCTTCTCTGGTCCTCGAGCTCTACAGCCCTGGAGGACAAGAAATTTTACTTCTTTTACCATGCCATTTGCGGACATCAGTTTTTGAGAAGTTGCATGATACCTCCTACTGCAGGCCACCTTGCCGTTTCGCTTACTTACGACCGCGTACGGCGCCGCTTGTATTGGCCAGGCCTGTACCGCTCTGTGCACCGCTACGTTGCAGCCTGTGCGCTCTGTCAGCGCCACAAAAAACCTGCTGCGCTGCCAACTGGACGCCTGTGCCCCATCGATGTGATCTCAGAACAATTCTTTCGCGTCGGTTTCGATCTTCTGGGCCCTTTTCCCCAGCCTAGGAAACTCGGCCGCTCCGGTGGCAGAGGTAATTAGCGCCATCCATTGGCAGGGCGGCAATGCAAATCTGCTTGCCTTGTACGACCTCCTAGATCGGCGCGCGCCCGCGCTCGCCGATCCAGCATGCAGTGCCCTTTCGCCCCTCCTCCTAACTCCTCTCCCCTTGCCCTCTCTCCAACTCCCTCACTTTCGCCTGTCTCCGCGCGCGGCCGGCGGTCCTCCGCCAGCTTAGCCCGTTGCATGACGTTTCATATTTCGTTATCTGCTGCTATTGGGAAGCGTGCGCTGCTGTGCGTTGACCGGCATGGGTAGTTTCGTCAGTTTCGCAGTCCTCGATAGCTGTGTGCTTGTGCTCCGCATTGTTTCACCCGTTTCGCGACTAGTACTGCTCGTGCATCGCGCAGTGGTGCACGAATACCTCAAAAACAAGCCCTGCAAGGTTGTTCCGTGTGCCTAAAGGCAACAGGTGAGCGCGCAGACCGAAGGACATCAGACAGCGCATGTACACGAACGCAGCCCTGTCAATGTGTGTGCTCCATGAGCCTCCAGATGTCGTTGCGCCTTCATTGTGCTACACTTCTCTCTTGCTAGTAGAGAAAGCTGACAAATAGATGTTCCTCCTCATTGTCACCTGGTCTATGACATGTGTTTTGCTGTGCCAAGTCTCATTCTGCAACTTCAGTAACTTGCTTAGCTTTCTATTCCGCCAGCAGTGCTTTTTCAGTGTGTCACGTTCTACAAGCTTACTAACAGCTGAAGAATTACTGTTCGTGTTTGTGTATTATGTCAGCAATCGCCGATGGGAAAACCGCGCGAACAACCTTCATGTGTAGGCATGGTACGCTTCTTTTTCTTCTGGAAAACATGATCATTCCAAGTGTCATAAATGCAGATTTTTGTTGTTCGTGCTTATTATGCAAAGGACTGCCCAGTAGGTACGACTTAGTGCCTTAAGTGACGTAATTTTACTGGTAAGCATTGCATTCGGAGTGAAAGAAAACTCGTGTTGTTGGTTTATAATACCTGGTCTTTGATTGGAGGAATAGGCTTTTCTACGAATGTTTTCTATGTGCTGCTGCAAAAGCCGATTACCTTCTGTTCGCCCATTTCACCGTTACTCAAGTTGTAGCCAAGAGCAAAATAATGTGATAATGTGTATTTCAGTTTTTAGTACAATGTTCTTTTTGTTCTATCATGTCTTTTTTTTTTCATTTTGTTCAGCAGTAATGAACATGTCACGCATTCCATATACTTTCGTGCAGGTTTATAAGTAAGCTCTTGTTTTTTTTTGTATGGCTGTCAATCAAACAATCTTCACATTTTATTCTATTAGTTAGGTATTTTGCGTGTCATTGTTTTTGCCATTATCAGTGAGTTTTGCCTTTATTTAGTTGTCATGACTATGTCATACACGTCGTCCAGTTTTGTCCAAAATTTTAGTGCATACATCAGAAGCTCATTTACATTTTGGTCTTGAGGGCGGTATATAAAAATGTTCTTTTATATGTGTGTCTACAGGAAACGGCCTTCGCGTTTTCTAGCGTTATTTTGTTATTTCACTGTCTGTGAGCTTTTGTGTTTCGTACTCATGAATATGTCATGCACCTTTCACTTTTGTTCATTTTTTCAGCGTGTATCACACCACGTTATAAGAAAAATCTTTGTTTTCGGAGACGAAGTCGATAAAGCGTGACCAAAGATCTGTTGTGCTGGAAGCGGAATTTTTTTATGCCCTGGCACATGGTAGTATAAGTATGGGCAAGACTTCGTGCGTGCCATCACATAGCCCACGGCGCACCACGCGCCAGCACGCAAGCAATGCCAGTGCGCGGCGTACCGCGCGCATTGCCATTGGCACTGCTTACGAGCTGGCCGTGGTGCGCCGTAGCGCCCGCGCGCACGATGAGAAAAAAACAGAACGCGCCGCGTACAGGCAAAAACAAAAGAGTTAAGTGCCAAGCGCGGCATGGGGGAAAGGGACCGGACCTAGTCAGCATAATAAAAACAAGGAGAAAGAAAAACGGTAGGGAGAGGAGGCGCCGCGCGGTTGCTGTTGATGTTGCCATGACAACGTAAACAATCCTGTGCGCCGCCATTTAGCTAGAGCATCGCCCTCCTGTTATGGCGGTAATTGAAGGGGACCTTGGCGCTAGCGTCGAAAGAGCGTCTGCTCGAAAACAGCCAATGGCAGCCATGCGGAGATTCACTCCTGGGATTTTCCAACGTCGAAATTTGGCAATAAGTGGATCGTTGTCGCGGCTGATTACGCGACCCGGTACGCGATCACGTGAGCTTTGCGCACAAACTGCGCAACAGTGGTGACAGCTTTCCTTTTACATGCCGTCATCCTCCATCGCGGGGCTAACCGGCAGCTCCTCACACTCTTAAAACAGTTGCACCCTTTGCGGTGTATATTTGTCCTACAACGATAATGGTCATCTGCCTTGTCTGCGTTTCCTTTCTTGAAAATGCTGCGTTCGCTACTTTCCTATCGACAACGCTATGTCACGCTGATAACGCGCATGCCGTCCATGACTTGTAAGTACCAGGCTCGAACCGATAAAGAAAGGAAATGCGGGCAGGACAGGTGGTGATTATTGCTGCGGGACAAGATGCGCCCCAAAGGGTGTAAAGTTTTTTAGGACTGCGAAGGATCACGAAGGCCTACCGCCTGGCTCGCAGGACTCTCCCACCCCCCCACCCGAGGCTGACTCGAGCGGAGGCGGTAGTACTGAGACAGCTCCGGATCGGATCGCTACCGAGCCCGAGACTGATGAATCGCATGTACCCCGAGACATGTCCGACCGATAAGTGCATAGTCCGCCGGAGGGAGACCGCAGACTACACGCACATCTTGTGGGACTGCGTTAAATATCCAGAAGAAGCAAAATCAAGAACGCTCCCACCACTGCTCGAAGCAGCCGCGAAGAGCTACGACCGAGACGATCAGCTCTGGACCTTCCAGCAGGTCCTCGAGACGCTCGAAAGGCACGGACCGAGCGAGCCGGCAACGGCGAGCGGAGACCCGCGCCGAGTAACGGCGACTTCGTAGATGACGTAGGCCCTCGTTGGGGCGCGCGAGCGCCCAACTGCAGGCATAAATAAAGTTGGCTCCAATTCAATCCAATTAGGAGTGCACTGATCGCGGCCGCACCTTCTTGTTCCGAGCAGTGGAACACTTACTTCGCTCCTTTTCTGCCCATCACAAGGTTTCCACCACTTAGCCCCCCGCAGACAAGCGGACTGACGGAGCGGCTCAATCGCACATTGACAGAAATGCTGTTTATCTACGTTTCCGAAGACCACCATGATTAGAGCAGCGCGTTACCCTTCGTGACCTTCGCCTAAAATTCATCCCATCACGAGACCGCTGAATTTTCACCCCTTTACCTCCTGTTCGGCTGCCACCACTCTTTGACCATTGACGCACTGCTTTTTCCCCGACAACGAACGCTCCCCCTGAATGCGATCAAGACGTCTTCGCACGGGCTCGCACAGCACGCCAGATTACCGTCTCCCGGCTCACTGTGTCTCAGGCCGCGCAGAAGGTCCGGTACGACAGCTCACATCAGGATGTTCAATTTCCTCCTGGATTCGTCGTCCTCCTATGGACACCATATCGCCGCGTTGGCTTGTCTGAAAAGTCGCTGCCCCGCTACACAGGTCCCTACACTATCTTGCGTGAGCTTGGCGATGTTAACTACGAGATCGCTCTGCTGGACTCGCGTGTCCCCACAGACATTGTGCATGTGTCCCAGCTGAAGCCTTACTTTGCCGTGAGTCAACCTCCCTTATAGTTAACGCCGGGACGTAGCCTTTACAGGCGGGGTTATGTCAGGACACCACCAAGAGTGGCGCCAGTCAGAAGAAGACGATTTGACGTGTAGAGTTGGAATCGATCTCGACGGCCATCTTAATTATGCGTCGTTGTCTCTCTTGCAAATATTGTAAATACATCTTTATATGTGACTTCTGCAACGTAACCATATGAAAGCGTTCGAAAGCGGGTTAAACAACCATTTTTATTTATATTGGTGCTGTATTTTATCACTTTGCCAAAGTTGCGTTTTTTCTGGTGTTATTACTTTTCCTATTTTATCATCTCTGAATTTCGTTTCGCGCTATATTTTTTTTATTTTGTTGTATAGCTACCTGTTTGGGCCTAGGATTGCAGTATCTCTTAAATAAAATAAATAAATGTTAAAAGTAGTCTAACAGCTTTTTAACAGACGGCACGACGGCAATATGAGGAAAATGAGCAAACGCAAGCAGCGGATACTGTTGGGGAAATTACGATGAAGTGGAGTTGAGTAGGTCATTTGATTCGTCGTGCTAGATAACTGGTGGTCGAGTAAACTTCCGAAATTGACACAACAGAAACTAAGCTCAGTTCGGGACCGTAGGCTAGTTGGCGAGATGGAGACGTATTCAAGGTATGGCGAACACATACATCAGGGTATGCTGAAAGCGGCTCAGAATTCGCGAGAGGCTAATGACAAGTACCACTGCAAAAAAATTGCGCATAAAATAATGGTTGCTCTTTCTTCCCCGGAAGTGTTAATGGCGACATGCACGCGACGTTTTCCCGCCTGTGCAGCAGAAGAAATTCGGCGTTTGCCTGGTCGTTGAGTGGCACTCGCTTTCTCCGCCCTGTAAAGACCTTCAACTACGTTTAATGTCTAATCATACAGGAAAACACTACAAAGAAATATAGTTCCGGAGTGTTCCGTGCCAGCGGGAGGAAACCCCGCGATTGGCCCTTAACGCTTACCGGAACTCCTGGTTGCGAAGGTGTCTGCTGCTGCTGCTCCTCGATCTCCGGGGGCATGTCCGCGGCCAAACCTGCCATAGGAAGGTATGCCCACAAGGCTCTCTGATAATACCCGTTTATTTAGTTCGGCGCATAGGCCTACTGCGCTGCCAAGGCGGCACTGCAAGAAAAAGCGACTACCTGCACCCCCACGGCAGCATTGGGTAGTGTTTCTTGTCTAGATCACTAGGCGCACAGTGTATCTGTGCGGCTTGCCGAGTTCTCGCCTCCTTGAACTTAAGGAAGGGTCGTAAGACTTGAACACGCCAAAAAGTGTGAGTGAATTAGTCTTTCGGCTTCAGCAACATCATCAGAAATCTAACTGAGCGCTCTTGAATGTGTCACTCCCTGTACCACTCTTAGTACAGCGTCAAGCGGTTCGAATCTGAATGAACATATTCCTAATGTTTTCCTGAGGCGGGTGTTAAATGTTGGAATCCTTTTCTCGTAAAACCTCTCCGCCGTGAAACTGGCTCAGCAATGAGGTTCCACCTGATGTTACTCGACGCACAAATGTTCAGTACCTGGAGATGTGTAGAAGTCCATATGTAAGCTTAAGTTCACGACTGGCTGCCTTAAACGTTAAATTATTGTCAGGATAAATTGAACCTGGCGAAACACGGTGCGAAATAAACCGACGTAAGGCCAATAAAAAGAATTCAGAGTCACATCACCGGAAAGAAGTTGAAAGTGAACGGCTCGCACCACAGCATAGGTAAACACTACAATGAATGCTTTCACAGAGCCGTTTCCCTTCGCAAACGCTGGACCAGCAAAGTCGACGCATGTGACCTGAAATGGATGAGATCTCGAGACTATGTCGATGGAAACGAAGCTGTAGGCACTGAAGCAGCTTTAAGTCGAAACCTCGCACGGACAGCACACTAGAAAAATACTTTCTCAACGCACTGGTGACCACGCATTACCCAAAGTTTCTCAGATAACTCGGCGAGTGTAACGCCGCTATCCCCGCGAAGAAGGCGCCCGTGTTCGCTCTCCGCAATAAGGTGTGCGCAACAATGACCTTCGGGCAGTAGTATGGCACATTTTACGTTTTCAGAAGCTGCTACCGTGTCAAGGCGAATCCATATTCTGATAATGTTCTTGGCATCCACGAACGGGAGAAGGTCTGGTGTGTTCTACGTTTTGTCGAGATCGTCACCCAAGGTCAGTGCAGCAATATCATTTCCAAAGCATGGCGCTTGTAAAGTCCCGAGCCACGCGTTTCCGCTTTCTGCCATCTGCTGAGCGGAAAGAGGTAAAGGCTGCCTACTCTGAGCAACCAGAAGAGACTCATTCGCCAGTTTTATTTCATCAACTAAAAGCTGAGATGAGTCCTGGCTTCTTTCTTCTTGCTTTGGCAATGTGTTTTTGGCGTAATACTGCTTGATGATAGCCAATGGCACTTACTCCCACATTCACTGTAAAGGTAAGACAAGTTCTTTTTTCGCTGGTGTGTCTGCTTGCGGAAAACAAAGATATGCGTGCTTGTATGGTGACTGACTTGTGCCTCGGAAGACGATGGCGCGTGAAGAGTGCAATAAATTTTTGTATTGGTGGCGATTAAATCTTTGTTGTCCGGATCACTTGCGATCTCACTGGATTTGGCATAATTTTTATAGTTGGTAGGCTCTATATAAGGAACCTCACTCTGGGCTCGCATGTAACGCTTGCCAAAACAACCACGGTTTGCCCTCTTCAACAATAGCTGGCCGAAACTTGTTCGTTTTCGAGGTTTTTATCATCTCACCGCCGATAAACAGAAATACGGCTTCCACTTGGACCAACGCGTTGTCGCGTTGGCTCCGAAGCGCAACGTTGCCGACCTTTGCACGTCGAGTGTGCTGAGATCGAGGCCGTCCGAACGTACAGATAACCAAATCCATCTGCCTAATCGAAGGCAGCCTAATCTCCTTGCACACGCCTTCTCGCATACTTCTTTCTATGAGACGCCTTCACGTAGCAACAATATGCCGAAGTCGTCAGCGATGCACAGAACGTCTGGAGCAGAATCTCGTCAGCAATTTGAAGCGTTGTGTCGTTCTTTGCATTCTGCATGGCAACGTCGGGAGTCCTTTCTGGTGTTGAAGAAGGCAAGATTTTGTTAACGCCAGCTTTGCACGTCGTGCACGCATGGCGTCGCTTGCATGTGGTTACACTGGATCTGGCAACGGCTGTCGCGCCCTTGAAGCATCCACCATCTTTGCCGAGCATACTGCGTTTTCCTTTGAGGCTAACATGACTGGTGCATCATTCTGTCTATGGTCCTTGTGCGAACAGAAGAACCATGGTATTGCTAAGATTTCCGTTTGTAGCAGGAGTCGACAACATATTGAAGATCAGACTGTGTTGAAGACCTGTCTCGTTCGTTCTTGGTGTGCTAATCTGAGAGCTCTTCTCACCAGAGTCCTCTTCTACTTGACGAACTTTCAGCATGCTCTCCTCTTCTGATGCCTCCTCTGTTGTGTGTGCATGTCTGTCGACTGCGTAGTAGACTGGATGCGCTCGCGCGTGCAATAGTTCAATACCATATGCTCAAGTCTAACTTTTAGGAGTATTTCACACAGCATTGAAGCATATGATGAAACTCTCAACACATGCTTCCGAGTCCTCTTCAGTCAAGTTAAATGTCTTCAAACTACTTCCGCAAGGCTGTAACGATGCTTAAAAATGCCACCGATCCGAGCACTTCTGCGATCTCCGAGCACTTCTCCGATCTGATCCAAGAGCTTCTGCACGAACAACTTGCGGTTTCCGTAGCACTGTTTCAGCATTCCAAGTGCGACGCTGTAGCTTTATTCCGTCACTGGCGACCGCATGAACAAAAGCTTCGTCGAGTGGAGGAACCAGGTAATGGAAACGATCCATATGAGACAGCCTCAGGTTCTCGTGAACAGGATGCATGAACATATTTCAGAACTGCTGCCGTCGAGTCATGGTTTCATCGAAGCACACAAGTTCCAACTTCGGTAAACTGGCGCCAAACTCCTTCTGTGGGCGTGTCGGGTCCGTTGAGGAACCGGCCGGTCAGTTTCCGTCAGCTGCGGTTGGCGGCTGAGTTGTCGGACGCGAGGAGATAATCTCGAGGGCGTCATTATTGCGTTCGAGCAGGGCCAAAGCGCTGTTAGCAGCGTCTTCGTATTCCTATTATGGAATCGTGATGTGCTGCGGCTTGCCGCTCGGTCATGAATCCTTCGAACTCGACGTTCAGTGCGGGCCACTCCTACTCCATTGCTTTTTAACGGCATGTGCAGGACACGAAGAAAAGACAGGTTAAACTGTCCGTGCTTCGGTATTCGTGGTTTAGGCTACGCGAAAATCCGTTCTTTATGCATTCCATGAGGTTCTGACTGCAGTAGGCTCTCCCAAACGAAGCCGCAAGTTGCAAGGGCGCTGGCTAGCTTCTCGGGCACCAAAACTACGATGCGGAAAGACACTTTTGCAGGGCTTATTGGTGCAGTGCGCTAAGCCACCCAAACACGGCAAACGATACGTCTCATGCATAACATCAGCATTCTGTCGGTTGCGAGCCGACAGAATTCGTCCTCATGGATGCGCCACGCAAGCACATTTTGAACAGCTACCATGATCAGATAAGATGTGGGTGTGCTGCTTAAACCTCCAGTTAAAGTAGATCAATGGCAATGTTTACCTGGGCGAGAGGGGGAGAGAACATGGTGAAGTCACTGCTCTCGGCACTATCACATAACGTCTCGTGTGATGGGAGCAGGAGGAATGTCAGACTGCTTAATTTTTTTACTGTACCACGTTTTTTTACAGACCACGTTTTTGACGGCACATATACACCCACTGTAACGGCCCATATTTTGAGACTAAACATACCCAAGGAAACGGCCCACATTTTTAAACTGCACTATCTTCTAGATCCGCCAGATAACCGAGACGGAAAGTTGGGGGAAACTCGCTACGGAAGACATTCTCTTTAAAAACATGAGTAGCACGCTGCAGTGGGCAGAAAGCGCGGCACAAAAACAGGTGAGTGGCAAAATTGTTTTGCTGCGGAGCGAATTGGTTTCGGAGCTGCTTGTTCTCACCGATAGGGAAGGCCAATGAGGAATGGCCCATTCATTTACGGCCCGAAAATATACCACTCACTCTCAGCTTTCGCTTATGATATCTGCAGCAATTCTAGATGAGAGTGACTCTATAACAGGCCTGCCGTAGGTGCTAAGAAGCCCCCAATTGTGGCCACTTAAAAAGCCTTAAAAAGCCAAGTGTGGCCACTTACAGAGCAAGGACAAGCTGAATTACAGAATTTTTTTTTTCAGACAAAGGGGTGTGCTGAACTGTGGCAACCAGTGGAAAAACCAAGAAACGTCGGAGTGACGCCAAGAGATCGCGTTGACTGTTCCCACTTTCGCTGCTGCTAATAGCTTCAGGTCGCTAAGTTTAGTTACAGATAGCATCCACAAGCATTTATGACTGAGATCAGTTACAAGTAAGCTTCGAGGTAGATCTCAGCGCCACAGGCTTCATCACGCCTACGATCTGAGTGACTGCTCTACAACGAAGCAATATAAATCGCCTCTACGTCATTTAGCCTCACATCGTCTCCATCACCCTTTCTCAGCCCCTCATCACAACGTCCGCCCTCTGTCCCAAATTTTCCAATTCTGATTCTCACCTGACTACGTGAGGGAGAAGGTACATGAGGACGACCTCGTGAGTGTGTTCGTGTCTGCTCATGTCCATCGTTTTTCTTCAATGACCCACTTTGGTTTCGCATGTTATATTTTGTTTAGTTTAAGGATGCTGCTGGCGCTAATGCATTCATTTAGGGCAGAACAAAACATCAGGCAAGATAAATTTGCACAAAACTGTGCACTCACCCAACATCATGACCCCGCCAGACACTTTCGCTGAGGTGATGGCCTTCACGTGAGGAACAGCGAACGTTGTGTACATGTCCTCAAAATCTGCAAAAGGAAACGCACATGTACAACAGTACAGATTTCTCTGGAGTATGAAACTGCTTTGGTTCTCTAACCTTCTAACATTTTCTTTTATGGTGGTTTTCATACCAAACCTGACTCGAGAGCCGTACCCGAATAGGTATTTCGACCGTAACAGAGCGTCAACTGGAAGAAACATATGATAGTGCCTGAATCTAAAACACGGTGAAAGAATAGACAGGCCTCTGAATGACGCCCGGAAACGGGTTCTTTCCGTCCCGCTCGAGGGACAAAAAAATGGTTGAGGAAACCCTGCCAGCTGACCAGCTCAATGAGAGCGTATCGCTAGGGTGTCAAAGTTCACGCCTGTAGGAAGAGCCAGCTGACGCACTCGCAAGCGAGGCAGGGTCGTTGCTATCACCGGCCTCAAACAACTTTGATCGGCTCTTACGTGTGGGCAGACGGTCACTGGCAGCCGAGCAAAAGAATGATCACCGTTTAGCTAAATTGCATCACACAGCTAAAGAAGGCAATGCTAGGCGCAACGTGACGATAACAGAGACAGGAGGATTGTTGTATGGGCAATACGGAGACCGAAAGGGCAGGATTCTAGATCAGTTAGTCGTACCTACTAAGTACAGGGAGGATCTTTTGAGTCTCTTGTCAATGAAACGGGTGGTCTGTCGACCTAGGCATAGAAATCGAAGGAAAGATTGATTAAGGAATACTACTGGCCTGGTTGTTTCAAAGACGTAGACAACTTTGTAAGATCATGCGACGCCTACCAGCGCTCGGGTAAACTAGTAGAAACCTGGAAAGCTCCAGTAAAGGTAGTGCCCTTAATTTCAGAACGTTGCAGACGGCTTGTGATACACACGGTAAGGCCTCTACCAAAGGCAAAGCCATGTTACAGGTACTTGTTTACCATGCTGTGTACGGCTGCAACGCTTCCGGTAGCAATCATTCTGAAAGAGCTCAGCTCCACCGAAGCAGTAGACGCGCTTTTGTAAGTATTCGCACGAGTTGGGTTTCCAGCACAAATTCAGGTGGATCAGGCGTCAGTATTCACCAGCTCACTGATTTCCACATTCTTACAAAAGTTCGGGGTAAAGTTGATACACAGTTCCGTCTACAATCATCAGTCAAATAGTGTAGAGAAGTGGCATTCAGTGCATGAGCGAGTTTTGCGGGCGCTCTGTTACGAGCACAAGGAGGACTGGGAGAATTGTCTGCCGGCCACTTTGTTTGCTTTTCGAACGGTTCCTCATGAGGCTACAGCGTTCCCGCCAGCAGAACTAGTGTATGGGAGGACACTCCGTTCTCCACTGAGAATGTTAAGAGAGATGTGGGAGGAAAGAGCAGAGAGTCTTACAGTGGCAGAATACGTGCTAAATGTGTTGGAATGGCTAATTGCAACCCAAGAACTAGTCCAAAAAAACATGAGTAGCTCGAAAGAACACACGTTCTATTACGACAAAAATGCGAGGCTTCGTACGTTTAACGCCGGAGACCAGGTAATTATCCTCAAACCTTCAAGGAAGAACAAGCTTGAAATTCACTGGGACGGACAAGTTAAAGTGTTGCACAAATTTTCCAATACTCACTATGCTCTGAAAGTGCCCGGTCGCCGGAAGGAGGTAAGGATATAGCACTGCCATTTGATGAAGCTGTACGTGGGGCGGAGCGGAGTCGTTAACTGTACCACCAAGGAGCAGGATGACACTAGTACCGAGTTTAATGAGTATAAGGCGACCCCCAACTCTGAAATCAGCCTAGAAGAAGTGGTAAAACATTCGATGAGCCCGCACGCTGTTAGATCCGAACAGCTAGATGAGCTAAGAGGGCTGTTAGGGGAATATCTCGACAGATTCAGCGATGCGCCAGTTAAAACCAAACTAATAACGTATGAAACGGAGCTGACATCAACCGAACCCGTAAGATCAAAGCCTTACAGGGTGTCTCCATGACAGTGAGAAATTATAGAGGCAGAGATGCAGCGCATGCTAGAGTTGGGAGTTATTGAGCCCGCAGAAAGTGACTACACGTCACCGCTAATACTTGTAGAAACCTCTAATAAGGACCCTCGTCTCTGTGTTGACTAAAGGAAGTGAAATGCCATCGCTAGGCATCAGCTGTACCCGATACCCAACATTGAGGAACGAATCGAAAGAGTTAGCGCTGCTAAATACATTTCAACTATAGATCTCGTGTGGCGATACTGGTAAGTTCCCTTTCAGAAAGTGCCAGCCGCTATGCCGCATTTATCTCGCCTGTAGGCACTTTTCACCCTCTCGCCCTCAGCTTCGGGCTGAAGAACGCGCCGTTTAGCTTCTCTAGGTTAATGAATATTGTCCTAAAAGACTTACAGGAGTTCGCCTTGCCGTATCTTAATGATGTAGCAATTTTTTCGGACAGCTGGTAGCAGCACGTATCGCACCTCAAACAGGTGTTCTTACGGTTGAGAGAAGCCGGCTTAACGATGAAGACGGAAAAGTGTAGATTTGGCTATTCGCAGGTTACTTATATGGCCATGTTGTCAGCCAGGGCATGAGACGGCCGGCCGAGCTGAAAATAGCTACGATTGGAGATTTTTCACAGCCGCGCACGATAACAGACATTCGTTCATTTTTGGGACTTGTGGGGTGCCATGAACGGTACATTCCGAATTACTCGAAAATAGCAAGTCCTTTAACGGACGGCCTCCGAAAAGGAGCACCGAGAAGCGTGCACTGGGATAAGGACAAAGAGAACGCTTTCCAAGGTTTGAAAACGCTATTGGTTTCTCATCCTGTGGTTCGCGCGCCAGGCTACACAAAATAATTCATAGTTCAGTGCGACGCAAGCGACAAGGGTATAGGCGTGGTACTTAGACAAGTCGGCGACGATAATGAGGAACATACTATCCTTTATGCCAGCCGTACACTAGCTGTAAGAGATGAACCTACAGCGCTTCAGAGAAGGAATGTGCTTGTTTCGTTTGGGCAGCCCAGAAGTTGTCATTTGTCGTGTTACTTGTACGGAGTGAAGTTCATCTTCGAGACCGACTGCTGTCCTCTAACGTGGCTCAATCAAATGTCACACAAAAATGGCCGCTTGCTTGGATGGAGGCTCAATCTCCACGACTATAACTTCTCCGTTAGGTATAAGAAGGGAAAGTTGTATAGCAATGCGGATGCTTTGAGCACGCTTATTGGTATTCTGCGTTTAGAGATCCTTTTTAAATTTTAGGGTCGTTATTGTTAATTCTGTTAAACCAAGAAGATCCCCTGTCAATTACCAGAACTCCATCCATGATTGCTGAATTTGTCAGCACGAAATTCTTTCAAAAACTGGCGTAGCGAAACGCAGCATTTGTTGTTTCTGCACTTATGTTTTCTTTGAAGCCTAGCAGGTCTAAAGTGAGATCCAATATACGTCATCTCGGCGCAGAGCCGTGTTCTGGGGTTCGCCTTGCAGTTGCCTGTCCTTGTTGTATGTTTTGGGGCGGTGTCATCATTTCACAGCCGGTCGCTGCTAGCAAAGGCATCCCCCCCCCCTTGCCACCAGCCATTCTCTTCCTGCCCAGCGGTTATCAGCACTGGCCAGTCGAGATTTTCCGGGCCATGGAGGAGCTGTAACGATCGGCCTGCGGGGGCTGGCGTTCTTCGGAGAAGCGACCTCCGAACCCTTCCGAGCCCGCTGCGACGACTTGATTTGAAAGGACGACAATGCGCGGCCTCAACAGCCCAACGGCAGCGGCATGTCTAGTGACGGTCGGCGGACCGAGTATTGTTAGTTGATTCGCCGTCGCCTTCATGGTTTGTTTGCAGCAAGAGAACTCCTGGAACAGGGTGTTTTGCCATGCGATCTCACGGGCCCCAGGAGTCGTCACAGTCAATGAACAGACGTGGCGGCCACTGATTGCGGGGTCAGCTGTGGGATCAAGAGGTGCCTGCTCGGGTCAAGACCCATATCTACAAGAACCCTCTTACCTCGGTGTGTTCAGTGAAACCAAAGTGCGTAAGTGAGTGTGCCAACCCTCCCCCTCAAAGGCAGGTCGGCTATGATGACTCTCCCATTGCACGAAGGTTGAACGGCAGTTTTCCCTCACCTAGGGATCTAGGGAAGACAGACTGTTCTTAAGCAGTCGTTGGCGGCTGCTCAGGGTGCATTCTCTTTCGGCCATGCTAGTCTGATGAAATGTAACGTTCTCCACCCCTCATGTAGATGTTGTAAACATATCCCATATTCCTCGTTCTCGTTGGGAACAAGTCCCTCCCTTCAACAACGTCCTCAGCGTGGATGAGTTGGACGACGGCATGGGCCAGCTACCACCTATTTCATGCCCGACCCCAACTCTTACAGAGGGCAAAGTGCATGCTGATGCCTGTTTATTCTCAAATGCGTTAAGTTTTCTTTTTCTGTAGACATACTCCCGCTTCATTCATGTAGGTATAGAGAAGCGGAATGTCTGCGAAAGATCTTCATGTGCTGGAAACGCGTAATAATTCAAAATTTGCGGGCTATATAGACATGATTACCTTCTCGTGAGCCAGTTTCGAAATGGTTTTGCCTGCTGGTGCCGGCGCTTGCTTTCGTCTGTGCAGTTCGCCGTAGTGATAGGGTGTGAAGCAAGACGTAGCATAACCCGCCCACAAAAATCTGACACAATCGTCCGTGTGCTTTGAAGTGCTTGTTACCTTAAGTGGCCAAAACTATTTTGGAGTCCCCCGTTTCGGTGTGCCCCAAAAACATTGTTTTTTTCCGTACACCCACAATTTTCTATTGCGATAGGAATTGACACTCCAGGTGGTGACATCTAGATTGCCTCTTAGTTGCACTGAAAGGCAGCGCCGCATATTAACAAGGCAACAGCGCACGCGTTGCAACGAGACGCTAACTCAACCGACCAAGCGGCACACGTCATCGATCACGCTCGCATCTCGCGAAGTCGCCGGCGCCACCGTGTCTGGCGATGCCTGACCCTCACCTTTTTGGGGAGGGTCAGACATCGCCAGAACCTGCGCGCCGGCGGCGAAGGCGAAAAAGCGAGAGCTAGGCTATCCGTAAGCCCGATGCTTTGCGCTCCCCTGCGAGACTTCCCATGTTTCCCTTCCAAACTCTCTCCGTCGTGCCGCGGAGGCGCCAAGAGCGGTGAAACCACGGGACAAGGAGGTGGTGAAGCAGTGGCATTACGTATGAGCGTAGCCGGCGCTGCGACGGATTCGGACTGGAGCTACAGACGCCTACGTAGGCTCGTGTGTGTGTGTGTGTGTGTGTGTGTGTGTGTGTGTGTGTGTGTGTGTGCGTGCGTGCGTGTGCGAAGAATTTGGGTGCTGTTCGCTTTCTTTGGCTTTAAAAATACTCCACAAAACGCGAAAAAGGAGCCATGCGCAAGCTGCGATCTCGCGCGGTCCACCTTCTATTGCGGCCTCCGCTGTTGACGATGATGATGATTTATTAGTGTGAATACAATACTTCGCTCATTCGGCGTTATGTCGGTGGCCGGCGGTACTGCTACATTTAATTGTAGGAACACTAATAAGTAAGGATAGTATGTATGAGATCGATTTGAAATATAGAAAAAGGTCATAATGTATGGAAAATAGTTATGTAGACATATCCAGGCATAACAAGCTGAGAGCTTTGAAAAGAAAATTTGTAATGTGTTTGACCGTAGGTGGATTGGACCAGTGAGAGCTAGAGGCGTTACCTCTACTCCGCACCAGAAGGTGTTTTGGGCTGTGACGAAAGAGCGCCTAGTTCGTGCGGCGCACCTGCCGGTTTGTGAGGTCATGGTAGAGGGCTCGCCGCTTGTATATAAAAGCACGTGCGCGTTGGCTTGTCGCCATTACGAGTTGCAAAATGAATTCAGGAGCATCTGCATCGGAGGCACCTGCGAAGCCACGGGGTCGACCGGGACAGTACGCCTCGGAAGAAGCCCAGCGCAACGCAGCTGGGTTTGCAAAGCGGAAAGAAGACACCGATCTTCATAAACGCGAGGCCGAAGCTGAACGGAAGAAGCGACACCTCCTTTCTCAATGAAGTAAATAAAGAAGAGATTGTGTTAGTTCTACATTTGTGTGTTACAATTAAAAAAATTGGGAAGCCCGCAAGACTTCCGAGGGCCACTGCGAAAGCACTAAAGGGAATACATGAGGGGCTACTTTGGGACAGTACATTAGGAAACAAAAGTGAATCATTATACTTTCCCAGTGTACTTGCCCTTGTAGTCCCCCAATGTGTTTGCTTTAGTGCTTTTGCAGTAGACCCCGGAAGTACTGCGGGCTCCCCATTTTTTTGGGGGGCATCCCCTTTAAAATGGAGCCGTGACAAATAGTCACATAGCCTGCTTGAGTTGCTCAGGTATGCTATACATGCTTTTCATTCGAGCATTTTATTGCGATTGCAATTATATGAACACTCCAGGCGCATTTTCTCCGTCTCCGTGATGTTACCTACAAAGTCCAAGAAAGACAACATCGTCGCCACGCACTGCATGTGTACGGGCAAGTGAAAGCGCGCAAGGGGAGCCGACGATCGCGGTTCAACTTCGCGCGCGCAAGGGAGGCAACGCGCGGTCTTCAGTCAAGGGAAATGCCCCGCGGGGACGGGAAGGAGAGCGGGTTGCGGCATTGTACTCCGACCGCGACTGAGCGGCACCGGCTATCGCGGCTCAAACTTGTGCGTGCAAGGGAGGAAATGGGGGAGGAAACGCGCAGTCTTCCGTCGCGCGCATGGCGCCGGGCGGAGGGGAAGGAGGCGGCCGCATTCTACTCCGGCTGCAACTGCGCATGAGCAGCAGTATGAGCAGCGACGGCGGCACCATGCTTGACAATTCAGTTAGTAAGCGAATGTTTCCCGTTTTCTACGGCCAATAAAACTACTGTCCTTCGTATAACTGTCAACTAATTTGCTATGGCAATCGATGTTTCGCCTGTCGGGCGAAACTGCGACTTTTCTTCTTTCTTTCTTTCTTTCTTTCTTTCTGTCTTTCTTTCCTTTTTTTTCTAGCAACATATATAGAGAGGTGGTCGCGAGAATTTACTGTAGCCCTTGAAGATCAGTCCGCCGACCGAAATTGTTGCTCAAGCAAGCCGAAGATAACTGCGAAGTTCTGCTTATCATCCTCCTAAATACCCTTTACACCCATTGAAACATCTCGTCACCACAACACTCATATGCAGCGAGAGAGAGATGAGGAGGACTATTAGTACTCCGATATTTTTACTTTTATATTTCGGCTAAACGTTCGCGCTTCACACAATATAAACGTAATAAGAACCGTCCCAGTCAGTAACGCTACTATGGCATGAAGTACGCCTTCGGTGAAGAGCAGGCCTTTGCAGAAGCGTTCCACGACCTAATAATGCTACAGCTGCATGCGCACTTGAACTTTCTCATTGACTGATTAATTCGTTTTAATATTGCAAGGGCCAGTTATGGTCAAAGAGCGCCTGATACATGATGCAATGAGTTAACAAGTACACATGAAGTCAGCATGCAACACGGCTGTAAAGGGGCCTAAAATGAGTCGCTGTATAAATGCATAAACATATATGCACTGCAAATATGACAATGATAATTGAGGTGTTCTATGGACATAAAATATATGTTGCGAAAGGATCATAAGGTCCAAATGTAAGCTTATGCAAGTAGGACTGTGCCTCACCGGACCTTTGAGCGCCAGAATGGGCCAGGAGGCACGTGCTCTAAATATCACTGTCACAGTGGCAACTACTGATAAGACACCATGTTACGGATTGCAAAGATGTATAATATGCAGTAAATGAACATCATTAAAAAAAAACTAAAACTGATTTATTGTCAGAAAGTGGGCCGTGGCCAAAGAATGTTGCAGGGTGGAGATAAATTCGTTGACGGCACGGTAAAGGCAAGTGCTTTTTTCTGCAAGATTCTTTTTAGCGACATTCTAGCAGAACGAGGATAATGGCCAGCGTTTACCACGTTTGCCACAGAAAATTCGCTCATTGCAAATTAACAGGTGTGAGCGTGTGTGGCCGATTCTAATCGGCAGATAATAACCTCGGTTCGTCGTATTTGTTATATGGGTGGCCAATTTCATAACTGTGCCTTAATGACATGCAGCTTATTAGGTGTTTGTGTACCGTGGATGCTGCCGATGGCTCCTAAACGTTTTTCATAAGAAAGGCTTCATGTCTACGGCTGGGACAGCTGTAGTGGAGTTGCTGGCTTCTGTTACTATAATGTGGCGGTTTCGACATCAGTGTTGTATACGCGAGTGAATAAAGGGGATTTAGTACAGGATTTTTATTTTTAAGAAATGACATTAAGGATCTTACGACACTTGGAGGGTTAATGACATAATAGCTTTGTTTATATGTTTACCCGCAGACACTATTCCGTATAGCTTCGCCATGAAGATACTTGTTTCAGTGTGCAGAACATCGGACTCCGAGAAAATGGTCGAATTACTACATAAGATACACCGTAATGGGATCCTGATGCGTCAGTGTAATACTCTGGGAATGAGTACAACAATGGGAATGAGTACAACAATGTGCATTGGAATATGTGCCTCTGTGGCGTCTCTGCCTCGATAAACGATGTGTCGCGTTCCACCAGTTGCCACTGCGGAAGCAGCTTCGCTGGAAGCACCAGACGGTGCTCTAGAAGAGGGAGGCCCGTTGCTTAAACGAGCAGTCCAGACACGCAGTGAGAAAGGCTCGCTCACTGTGGGTCGATTATGTAAAATAGGCACAGGCGGTGTAGCACAGGCGGTGTCGTTTCCAGTTGTACAGCAGAGAGGTTTAGGGTTCGAATGTACTTTCAGGAAATAGGTGAAGGCGGAATATGCCCTTTTCCGGGAGAATGACCACTCATTGGATTCGACTTAGAGACGTTGGAAAGGACTTATTTTGAAAGTGCCTGTTGCCAGGCGGATCCCTGGATAGTGAACTGGATCCAGCATCTTTAGGGCAGTTGGAGTAGCAGGCTGATATGCTAAGACGCCGTTGAGTAAACGTCTACGTATCAAAATTTTGTGAAGATTCAATAGACATTTTCGATTACTACGCCATGTTGCATAGGACAAACGTTTGAGACTGTTGTTGCTTTGAGGAATTCGCTCCTGGGCTATTTGATGTGGGGTATGAAGGATAGTTTTCAGTCAAGTACGATACCCAATAAACCTGTGTTCTGCATTCAGAGCTACGCGCTGTCCATGGATATCGATAATGGGCTCTGGCGCCAGGCCTTCTGTGATATCCTGTTTTGGTATACAGTTTCGGTTTCGAATGATTATGACCGCTGGCACCACTCCGCGCCTTACGCTTAAGTGTACGCTGCTGTAGTTCCTTTCCCCTCACCGGAATAAACGCATTCTTTGTTTGCTCCCCGATTTGAGCAGTCCGGCTCTTTTTTTGCGGCGCTTCGCGTCCGGCCGCTATGCCTCACGCCGGAGGTCGCCCGTCTGGCCTCTTCGTCTAAGCTACGACAAACTGGCGACGAGGACGAACCCGTTCTCCTTCTACGAACACCTGTTCGGGACCGCACGCTGCTAGCGCTCTACTTGTGCAACGTGCAGCTTCGCAGCGTGTTCTGTCACCATTCGCATACTACAAGCTGGCGACGAGGTAAACCATATATTCTGCTGCTGCTTGCCTCTGCCATTCTGCTACTGCTCCTACATAGCTTCCGGCATGCCCAAGACTCTGCAACTACTTCTACTTCTGCTCCGTCAACCGCAGCTCCCCCGTCATTGTCCCCGGTGCCCAGCATGGCATTCGCACCGCCCATACCGCGTTTCCTTGCAATACCCGGAAGTCCTATGGTACCATGGTTGACTTGTAAACGTTATTTCTGCACGTTTCTCCAGCAGACCGGATGCGAGGCACTACAAGACGAGAGGAAGAAAACCATTTCACTCAGTAATTAGGGCTTTGAGGCGCAGCGTCTCTACTACGACCTGGCCGCGCAAATGGACCTGACAACTGCAACCTTCGCAGACATTCTTCGCATCATCGACTGACATTATGAGGAAGGCACAAATCCCCTCGTACATCGTGTTATCTTCAGGGACAGTAAACAAGGACTTCGTCACCGCATTACAAATGCTAGCGCCTGCTTGTGCGTTCGGCTATTGGCATCACGACTCCGTGACCAAATCTCGCAAGCCTTCGCATCAGCATGAATACAAGAAAGGTTACTCTACGAGGGACCTTTTCTCACGCTCAAGAGGGCCGACAAAATCGGACGAAGCGTGGAGAAAGTTCACAAGGAACTTGAATTTTCAATCATTCGCCTGTCGGGTGCCCGGTCCGAACTCTGTGAAGCCAGTCGAGACATCGCAGTCCATTGCTACCGACGTGGTTCACCTCACCACATGGCATCCGATCCAGGCTGTCCGGTCAAGCACGTTACCTACCATGTGTGCGGAAAAGTGGGACATTACGCTGAAGTTTGACATTCGAGGAACCGAACGCATCCACAGTCCCCTGCTCGAGATCAGCTTGTTTCCTCTACCACTGAGACAGAATCAGCCACTTCAGTCTCGTCTCTGCTTACAATTCAAGCACCGAATTGCCGTCCCGCAATAATTTATGCCGAAGTCCTCGTAGCGAATAATCCACTCAAACTGCTCAGGGATACAGGACCTACAGTGCCGCTGATGACCCGCTCCGTGTACGAAGAACATTTTAAGGGTTTCCCCTTGTCTCCTTCGGGTCTTCGACTCAAGAATTATTCGCAGCAAGAAATATTACATTCAGGACATTTCTCTGGGCTCGTCAAGTACCGCAACAAGGCTTTAGTAGTACCATTCCACGTCATGAACCAAGGCGCTTCTCTTCTGGGCCTGGACGCAATTCAAGCTTTGGGCATTGACATTCAAGGGTCTTCGCTCACATGTCAACAAGTATCAGGAGTTCCAGCCGACCGAAACGTTCAGCTTTCGTCTCTACCGCACAACGCTCCGGCAGAATTCATCCATCTGTGCTCAGGACAATGGAGACTTGTAAAAGGCTTCATTCATCACTTGGAGCTTTCGTGCAACCAGTCTCAACCAAACTGGTTCTCCATGAGCAAGTCTCCACCGAATTGCAGCAGTTGGAATCAGCTGATGTCATCGAACTAGTCAGCGTCCGAGTGGATTTCTCCGCTCGTCGTGGTTCGAAAAAAAGACAATTCCATTCGACTTTGCGTCAATCTCAGGGAACCCAACAAGGCTATCGTGATCAACGCCTTTCCACTACCGAGGGCTGACGAACTGTTTCATCGACTCGCAGATGCTACTGCCTTCAGTAAGTTGGACTGACAGTCCTCTTACCATCAGGTTTTATTGTCCGAGAAAAGCAGTGAGCTGACTACGTTCATCACTCATGATGGTCTCTTTCGCTTTAAACGTGTATGTTTCGGTTTGGCATCTGCGCCATACGCTTTCCAGCAGATCATGTTATCTGTTTTAAGAGACTGTCCAGTTACATTGTGCTGTATAGATAATGTCTTGATATGGGGCCACACTGAAGCTGAGCATATTAAAAATCTGCAAACTGCGCTTTCCAGAATCTCAGCCGCCGGTATGTAGCTAAATGCATAGTGTGTATACAGTGTCCCAGAGCTCACTTTTCTTGGACATAGGCTCAGTGCAAGCAGCATTTCGCCGCTGGAAAACAAAGTCAAGTGAATTGTTGAGGCGCTACACCCAAATGACAAAAAGGCTCTGCGTTAATATCTGGGCCTTGCGGTATATTATGCAACATTTATGCCGCAGTACGCTGAATTTCGGTATATTAAGCAAAATTTGTGCTGCAGTACGCTGAATTAGTAGGGCCTCTTAGAAAACTGCAAGAACAAGAGCAGCCTTTTGTCTGGGATCAGGATACCGAATACAGCTTCCAGACTATTAGGGAAGTGGTTGCATGCGAATTCAGCGCTTGCGCCAAAAATGTTAAAACGTACGGGGACCGTCGTGGCGCAACAAAATGCCACCTGTTTCCTCCAGAAGATCTTGCCCGAGTGCGCAACTAGAGAAAGTCTGGTCATACATACTCAGGCTCATGTAATGTTTCCCGTAGGGTAGGTCGCAATACTTTAAAGCTTGAAAATAGCAAATTTTGGAACGCCTCTAAACTTGTGAAATGACCTGCACGACAGAATTCTCTTGACAACTTAACTAAAAGGAATGATTGCAGTGACTACCCATCCCTTGGTGATTGTTTTCCACCGTTTCTTCCAGTTCCTACTGGTATAGGAGATACCTTACATTTCTTGTAAACTTGCAATACGCACAACGTCAAGTTCACTACGGTAATGACCATGACACGTATTCGTCTTTTTATGCCAACGGTTTTATTCTTGTAAATTAGGCCCCATAGGATCCGCACGGGTATGGGGAGATTCCCTACATTCTTGCAGTGTAAATTTGCATTATGCACATTCTTCAATCGATGACGGCCCCAGAGCTGTGTCGACTCACGCTCAGAGCGAACGAGCCACCCATCTGTGCTGTCCAAGGGGGCACACGGATGTTTGCATTGTCTGTTTCTTGTACTGAGTGAACGCTATTATCATGTATGACGTGTATGTGCAAGTACGCACCTCTTAGTTGCATTCCCAAGACAGGTACTTTCCGAACTTCAATGCGACTGTATTCATGAACTTGTGTTCATTTTCAGTATGTTGTATGCTTCTTTCTCTTAAAAATGGGGTAGCTAAATATGTCTGCTTAGAAAAACAGAAGTCTGATAGTTACATCTACCTGAATTTTTTACTCTATAAAGATGTCATCCACGAAACACTTGTGTTATGGTGCTTACATTTGGTATCTGCACAGCTCATCCCAAGTTACTCAACACATCGCAAGTTAAACACATGGCAGGTAGTGAGTCAGATTTCCACTGCATTCATTTTCAATTGGCCAACGCCAACTAAGATGTCTAAATGATACATGTCCATAAGTCATACTGTTTGAAAACCTTATTCATTGCATAACTGCTTACACTTCTGTATTATTCTGTAAATTATGGCTCTTGTTTTTTTCGAGCGAGGAGAGCGAGTGGCGAATTTTGTTTCAAGGGAGAGCTGATGTGATATCCTGTTTCGGTTCACAGTTTCGGTTTCGAATGGTTATAACCGGTGGCGCCACTCCATGCCTAGCGCTGCAAGTGTACGGCGCTGTATCTCCTTTCCCCTCACTGGAATACACGCATTCTTTGTGTGGTCTCCGACTTGGGCAGTCCGGCTCTTTTTTGCTGCGCTTCGCGCCCGGCCGTTAGGCCTCGCGCCGGAGGTCTCCCGTCCGGCCGCCCCGTCGAAGCTACCACACCTTCCTTCTAAAAAGGAATCAGGAGCTATTCTAGGCATTTAGCCTAAACCCATTCTCATTAACCCATTTTCACATTTTTGTTCGCACTAAGCTGCATGCGTTGCTGTCGGACAGCGAGGTTATTAGATTTCAACCCTATTTGCACGTCGTCAACGTAAACAGCGTAAAACATGATTATTTTATTTGGGGAGCGTAATTACCTTTTAGATTAAAAAGGGTACAGCTGAGTACGCCATCATGTGGTACTCCATTTTCCATGATAAATGGGCTTAAATAAACATTACCGATTTGATCACGAAATGTTCGGTTACGAAAATAGCTCCAATGATGTTCGCATGTTACTACAAATACCAATCCCCGACAGTGCACCTTTCCTGTGCCCAAGAACACCAAAAAAAAAAAGTACTGTTTACAAGTGAATTCATCGCGATTTTTAATCGCAAATCGCAAAAGATAGTCTGTTGTCACAAGAACTGCTGCCTCATAGAAATGTTACTTTATTTGCATCATTATGATCTCTAGTGTTTATTGGTGCAAGCAGATACACATAAACAAATATAGACAACACGCACATACATGACGCTCGATATAAATTCGGCCAAGATAGACAGCTTGTCGAGTTCACAGACCATCATAAATTGCAGAACAGGCACATACGCATACATTCACATAGCGATTATACATAACAATGGCAACGCTACGTTAGACACAGAATAAAAAGCTAATGTTCACAACAAAAACCAATTGACATACAGAACAGCCAGAAGCTTATTTGTAAAATACTAATGACAGAAGCACAAACTTACCACACGGTTGAAAAGAAAAAGGGGGGGGGGGGGCGTTAACATCAGTTACACTTTTCTTTTAAGTCACACTATCCGAAACTTATTTTCCTGTAATATATTGTCTAGGAAACATTTTCTAATTATTGTAGGCTATAAACTGTTTCGAACGTTTGCACTTTCCAAGGTGGATTGCGTCTTGTGAAGTACAGGTATGCTGCTAATTTGTCAAAGATTTAAGCTAGGTTTAGCAAAACAATGCTCCGTCGTTTTTCTTTTTGTGTATACATCATATAAACTCGCTAGTCACAAAGTCCAGTTACTTGCAGAATGTAGTATTTAAAGAACAAAGGCCAATCGAGGATCGTAGGCTTTGCAGCCTTCGCAAAACTTACTTTTTTGGAGCGTATTGATGAGCGCAGCAAGTACATCAACTCGAAGTTGGTTGTTCACAACCTGGCTCTGCAAAGCACGAGTGATTAGATCAAGGTTGGCATAGCAGTTTCAGTGTGAATGTCTTCCAAATACCGTACTGTTGACTCGGTAGTAAATCTGATATTGAACGACAAGTTGTCACATCAAAATAAATTTCGGCACGCCATTTTTTCATAGGGTATTCAGCTTATTTCATTAGCTTAAGGAGGCCGCTACTGTTAAGATGATGATGTGCTGTTTTGGGGTGCAATGGCCCGATGTCGCAAAAGAGCGCCAACAAGTGGTGATGAGTTGTCGATGAACCAATGAACTAGGTATAGTAGATGTACCATCGCTCCCAAGAGGCCTAAAAACAGTCGTTGTAATGTTTGTAAAATACGTATCTAAGAATCATGATAATGACTAATTAGGTGCGCTGAGAACAAGAGAGATGTTACGAAGGTATGATATGCTAAAACGGGACAGCAGTAATAGTTTTCAAGCAGCACTGCTGCCGTAACAGGACCCTTAAACGCAAGGGCGGGAGGTGCACCCTCATAAAGAAACACTAATACGGCGGCAACAGCCTTTTGTGACAAGCCGTGCTGCGGATCTGGTGTGTAGGATACTTTCCATAAATCAAAATGATCTACAGAGACTGGTTTACTATCGAAAGCGGGTCTGTGCCAATGTATATTGCTGGATGGAGAGAAATAGTGAGTCTGTTTACTACATGGAACCACTTCGCACATTGATGTTCTGCTTCCTGACAATCTAGCAAAACAAGCAGAATGGTCGACTACTCACCGCATCTACTGCACTATTCACCACTAATCAACAAATAATTGTAGGTGCCATAGATGCGCCCTATTCTGAGTCGACAGACTAGGACATCAGTTTGTCGCTTCTTTGTTGCAGCGGGCCAAAATCCTAATTGTACATTAAGTGCAGATTAATAATTGTTTCAGAGTCTAGCAAGCGTTGCCAATAGCTACTTAGTTCCTTTCGTAGGAAAGGCTCAAAATTAAGGGGAGGAACAGCTGTGAAAGTATTGATATATTTCGTCAGAATGGATATAACGATTTCGTCGTTAATATATCAACTTCTCGATGCCTCTTTGTAGGCGGCTAGCATAGTGTGAGATATCCATGGCATGCATCAGTAGTGCAGAACAATGAACAAAGGTAAATAATTACCATATTTTAGCGCTTTTCTAGAGAAATTAAAGCTCTTGTAACCATTCAACAATCTCTGATTGTTACTTCCTTTCCGACTTCTATTTTTTTTTTTTTTTTTTACCAATGAGAGTACTGCATAGCCACTGCTTCAATACACCTGAGGGGGGTGCAGAACGCCGTATTTTCATTTCTTACGGCAGCATGTCCGCCCCAATGCGCTTCCTCATTAATCAAGTGACTACCCTGTGTACAGCTGAAAGCAATGTTCTGGCATCCTCTCCATTTTGTTTCTAATTACCAGCGCGCAGGACACGCTCTTAAAGGGAAGCTGGAAGGTTTTCCAGAAAAAATGAGCGAAGAGCAGTACGCCGTGGTTTTCAACCCTCTGAATTCGAATATCGCATCGAAATTGAGTGAAAGAAAGCGCAAACATATTTTATTTCGACGAAAAGTGCAGCAGCAGACACGCCCAGCTCGCGCGCCTCGTTTCCGCCTGTGATTGGTCGGGCGCCTCGTGACGTCAACAATGGGGTTCGTCCGGACCAACTGCTGCCGCTACACACGAAGCACGGTGCAAAGTAGTTTGGTGGTGTTTTGCTGAGACTGTCATGGAAATGTTCGAGAGCTTGCGTTTCCCTGAGGAGTTCGGCGTTAAGTTCAAACTCTACGAGAGCGATTTTTCGCGCGACGGTGACGGGCGACGGCTTTCAGCGACAAAACGGGCCGTCCCTTGAACAAATCGCTCGGTGTTGTCGCTCGATGGCTCGTTTCTAGAAATTTAGAACACGTCGCTCGTCGCCCGGAAATGCTATGAGCGACTAGCCAATTCTGCGAAGCTGAAACTAGATGTACATAACTGAAATACTGCTGTTTGTCGCACGGAACGCGCAAACTATTGAATTTTACACGTGCAAGAATAAGAACCTAGTTCAAGACCTTCAGAAATGTTTTATGCTCCTTCTTCAGTAAAATACATCAACTTAAATTGATAAAGCATGCGTCACGCTAGTTTCGGCGCGTATATTGCTGCCCTCATTCCGGGAAGTCGTCGCTCAAAGCCGTCGCTCACGTGGAGTTCGGCTTGGAGACGACGAGTGAACGCGACAGCCATCGCCTCGCTTGTAGCGCTGTCGCTGTCGCGTGCAATATCACTTGTAAGGGGTTTATACTTGTACATACTACACGTACGTACATACTTGTACATACTACATGTACGAGCCGATTGCGAAGAGCCGGCCTCTCCAAGAAGCAAAAAATGCTGGTGCAAGCACTGCTTTCCACGCGAACGAAGGCGAAGCGTTAGCATCTCCTTGTGTTGGAAATGTTCTTTGGCGAGTATGTTTTTTGCTAAGCTGCATTCAGCGTTCCCGTGAGTACGTTTCCGGGCAAACAACTGTAGTGTTGTGTTCCTGCATGCCTCCTCGTAGAACGTAAGCGGTGATGCGATCTTCAGCATTTTTGCGCTGCCCCAAAGCTGTCGACAATCTACACAGACGGTTTAAACGCGGGAAAAGCTTACCGGCTGTTGTAGCACGTGTAGTATAGAACCTTCATCAGCGCGCCATCCACACGCTACTCGTAACCGGCGAGTTCCGTCGGCTACGTGAGATGGTCGGTTTCTTATGTGTGCGAGAGAAGGCGGAGTGCAGCGTCTTGGCGTGAGCAGGCTTTCCAACACATGCAAACTTTACGCTTGCACTGCGTTATGGTAGCTGCATGCAGGCTGTTTCACAACCCACGTGCGAATAGAAAATTCGCGGCGCTTGGTGATGAAACCTGCGTCAAGGGTGGGCGATGAACATACAATTTCCGTTCAGCGTGCTAGCTATTCTTTTTTTAGGAGAACCCAAAGCACGCATTATTGATAAACTCCGGTAGTAATCGTCACGGAAGTAGTTAGAGCACAACACTTGTTCTTGAGCGCTTGAAGTTGTTTCGCTTCACAGCAGCCTCCCACTTAGCTGAAAGCTTCTTGTCTTGCAGGAACTAATGGAACATCGGAGCATCGTCGCGGCCGCTGGTGTTCGTGCAAGCGTAGGCAGCACAGAACGCCGGCATATACACACAAATAAAGGAATGTAGGGTCGAGCGAAGCAGATTAGGACGGCACGCACGCAGAAATAAGCCCGGTCAGGCACGGTCGCGGAGGCTGCGAAGGAGCGGAACACCAGTGTTGACGTCACTACGCCGCCGTTTCCGGTCTCCGCTCGCATCGTGAGCGTCAGCAGCAGCGCGCGGCGCTCGACGGGGGGCGGAGCTACAGCGCAATTTTAACGGACGATTGCGTCGCTCCTAAGTGAAAAATCCCCCCCCCCCCAAATTTTACCTTCATGGTTTATAAGGTTCCCGCATCCGTATATGAGCGTCTTATTGAATTCGACAGACTCTTCAGCTTCCCTTTAAAAGCTCGTTATCAAGAACAAGCGCTCGAAACCATGTCACAATGATCCGCCGTTCTCTCGTTGTGGCCATGCACAGATTTTGCGTTTCCTGTGCAAGAATGCGCCTAGTGTTCTCACCCCATTATTTCCCGTTTTGGTTGTCCTTGTTTTCCAAACCATGCTGGAGCATTCTGTGCCGCAAAAGACAGGAATATGCAACCACGAGAGCGCGGTAACCCCGTATGCCATCGCGGTGGTACCGTTTATTCGGTAGAATATCTCGCTTTGTAATCGCACAAGAAAATAAATGATGCGACATGCTTTCTTTTCAGATTGCATTAATTCAATTCGATAGACCTAATTTGGGAAATTTGAAAGATAATGACGGATGGCCTTCTTATTTAAAAATATTTTTAATGTAGCGCTAATTTGGCAATAGGTCTAAACTTCAGCGATTCTCGTGAACTTTGTTATCCCCTAGGGCAATGATATTTGTCTCGAATTTCAACGCTTTAAGTGACAACAGGCTGAGAAACCTCGAAAACAGTGCTGTTCATAGATACAGAGAAAGAGAAAAATCTCGACTTAAACCAATATCGTGCAATGTTCTGTTCAAACGATATTTTTTTCACTCCAATATAGCTTGATAGTCTGTAGCAATTCATTGAATCATTGTTGTTGGCACGTACTCTATCCCTAAATATTTCTGAGAGCTGTAGCCACAACACTTCTTTTTTTTTTTTTTTTTTGGGGGGGGGGGGGGGTGAGGAATCTAACCACAATGCGGATTCACGAAAATTTACAAGAAGTGCTTCTGACTCTCCGGGCGCTTCCACGTTTTCTTCTTGGCAATCAGGCAGCAAAATATACCCTTCTATTAAATTTAAACATGGTCGCCACATCTGCCCGGCTGTAATTATTTGAACGCACCACAGGCGGCACGTGAATGCAGACGAAAAATATAAAGCTGGAGGCGACACGTCGCGTGAACTGGCCCTCCCGATTTGAGGACTTTTACCGCCAGCGGCGACCGCGGTCGGCCAGTGCGGTGCCGATGACCGCACGCAGCGATGCCCAGTGGCGTGATGCGCATGCCACACATTTGTCGGTCGCACAAATTGGACTCAAGGAGCTCAAGATAACTATAGACATAAAAGTCCTACTGTCTTCTAGAGCTAAACTGGAAAGCAAAACTTTCTAATGAATGGAAAATTCCCATCAAACATTGTACGACCCACTAATGAATTGAAAATCCGTTTGGAATTAGAACAACATCGCTATTTATTCGGCTTCAGAGGGAAAAAAGCATTCCGTTCTAGTTTAACAGAGATTCAATCGACAAAAATATTTTCCAGACTATTGTATACGGACTAGGTTGTTATCAGTGCTTATATACTAATTTGGCGTTCCCGTAAGCCAAAAAAGAAAATGAAATAATGGCGCTTTACGTGCCGAAACCACTTTCTGATTATGAGGCACGCCGTAGTGGAGGACTCCGGAAATTTCGACCACCTGAGGTTCTTTAACGTGCACCTAAATCTAAGCACACGGGTGTTTTCGCATTTCGGCCCCATCGAAATGCGGCCGCCGTGGCCGGGATTCGATCCCGCACCTCGTGGTTAGCAGCCCAACACCATAGTTCCCTTGAGTTAAAGTAGACCATAATAAACATCAAAGGCTCTTAGGATGATAAGTCATTTCCAGCGGACGAGCGGCTACGCTATATCAAGAACACTGATAACGCCAGCAGGACAAGCATTGAGGCGAAGTTCAGTGCGTAGGGATAGCTTTTTATTATTTTACTTCTGTTTTGTTGACGTCATCACTATGTCACCGCGGAAAATTTGAAAAGTTTAAGGTCAATACGCCACGTGGTGGCACTGACGCGAGCTAAAACCTGACGTCCACAGAACATGGATACGCGACCGCCCTGATTGTGTCGCCCAGATCGTCAGCGCCTAGCGCTTAAAGTGCAACTCCGGCGAGTTTTTGACCATGTCAAGGTAATGGAAAATTTCGGTTCCCGAGACCCTCCTGTCACGCGTCTGATAGCAGAGTTGTTACGCGAATTCGAAAATGAGTTTAAACAGGCAAAACAGCACAAAACCGAAACCGAAATCTGCTCGAGCAGTCGCGCGAACCTTTCCGTGTGACATCACTAGTGTCTCCACCGGAAAAGGCGAGCAAGGCATGCCGTCCCCGGCAGCGAAGAGCATACGCTCGGCTCAGTTTTACCGCGCCGGACCTTCTCGTGACAATGTCAGCTGCGCCAGCTCTTCGGATATGTCATATCTTGACAGTTATCATTCTGACCAATTCAATAGCCACGAATCGCCGTTCGAATTCGACCTGCCGCCACCAGAGCCAGCGCCCACGCGCTGCATATCGTGCTGCAACATGAACACCAAGGGTAGCCCTAAGCACTGATTTTATACACGCTACTTGCTATTTTAGGTGTTTTATCCCTTCTCAGGGAAGCGTTTCGCATGCTCAATATAATTTGTAGAGCAAGACATTCCGCATTTGTATCCCGCAAGAACGTCGTTGACAATCCAAAGCACTAAACGGTCATTTGTTTACATCGGCAGGTACAGCGACCACTCGCCATTCGCTTGAGATATAATGCCAGCCCCTCATTGCTAGCATCAATTATTGTCAGAACATATCAAAACAGGCAGATCTTGTGAATGTAAGCACCGTTAGATCAATTTGAATTGCGCTGATACGAGCGACCACACACCTTCGCAAACAGCGAGCAGGAGACCGTAGTACGGAAGCGTTGTTATTCTGTCTACTGATCATCCTTCGTATTCTCTTCATGCACACAATATGTTCCTTAAAGTGGACATAGATGAGGACTTTCCACGTATGATCGTTTATTTAGAAAACGCGTAGTTTTCTCCTGGAAATGCCGATGCCAGTATAGACACCGTTGGCAGCTGAACGAGGCGGTTGTTTCGGCTGCTGTATCGAGGGACCTACGCTTGCGGCCCATTTGGGATACGAGGCAATCAATGCACCTCGCAACCTAAATAATGAGTCTGCATGACAATACCTAAAAATACACTTATGTTCGTAGTCGCATCTATATTAGGGAAGCGCCGGTGAGTGCAGCGGGCAGCTTTCCTTCGAAAACGGCAACGTATACCGATGTCAATACTGCTCAGTGTCATGGCTTCTCCTTTTTTTGTGTGTGCACTGTACGAAATGAGGAATGGTGTATTTTAATCGGTATGGTCAAAACTTAACTACAGAAGTTTTCTTCATCCTGATGGCTTAATTAGCTTCAGGTCAATCACTCAGGTCAGCCAGCCCCAGGCGCATGAACTACGCGACTGTGACATATAGGGTTAACCTCGGCTGAACGCGATCCGCATCAGCTCAAATTGCGTGTGCGGATGGCGACGGCTGAAGTCCGTGCAGCCAACAACGCAACACCAGATGCCTCCCATCTTTTGCTCGTCTGCAGGGACCGCAACTTCTCGTCGCGACAGCAACTTCTCACGCCATGCACCTGCTCACGATCGTAGACTTTTATGCGAAGCATACTAGCCGCACAACCACGCTCTTCCTTGCGGCGCCGCGCGCGGCCGCGTAGCTACCATATGACGTCATAACAGCTGCAAAAGCGGAGGCTCAACTCGTGCGCTCGCTTGCGGCCGCGTAGCTACATAGCCGGGTCTCAGCTCGTGCGCTCGCCTGCATGAGTTGTTTCTTCGTCTAGCCGAACCAAATATAGCCAAGCAACAGCAGTTCACCCGGCTAAACAATGGTTCAACAACTAAAATAAAGGCTAGTATGCTTCGCATCCTGTGCTTAACCTTAGCTAAGCCACAGCCATTTTTGTCGCTGTCGTCCGCATGAGCGCGGCATGCTCTGGATGGAACGCTCTTGACGTGATACACAATGTGGCCTGTAACTGAGGAGGAGGCCAGGTAGGGTCCTCGATGCAGTTAAATAAATTTATTTGTAAAAAATATGTAAAACTCCCAAAGCTGCTTTTTAGGACGTGACGGGAATGTTTAGAGGAACGCATCCAGCGAGTTTTATCGACATACGTTGACATCGACAACTGGCCGCAGTTGCCCTTTAAGGTTCCGCGTGGTTTGTTGTCAGCGCATCGCAGTTGTACTGCCTAGAGCGCACTTCAAGCGTCTTCTCCATTGCTGTGGCCTCTGAAACAAACTCGGCGACAGTCTTGGGTTGCGTATCAATTTGGTGAATACCTGCTATTTCACACCCCGCATCAGGGAGTACACTTTCTTTTTTGCAGACATGTGGGGGCTGGCGTAGCGGAAAAGGCGAGTCACCTCCTCCGCGCAGATCGCGATGTTCTGATTCCGTAGCTGTACGTGGGTTTCCATGAGAACTTCAGCCCTTTCCTAGCGTGAGACACTCGTGAACGTCTTCAAGACGTCCTCACGAAATCGATTGCACGTCCCTAGGGTGGTGTCTCTGTTCTCGAAGCAGGGTCGAGCAGCGCCATCAAAAATAAAAAAAGATGGCGCAACTTCTGCTCGCCGTTTCAGTTGTTGAACGTCGCGGTCCTCTCATATGTCTCCAGCCTGGTTGTAAGTTCTGTAAATAATTATTCGCGGAAAGTCGGTGGCTCCCAAACCTGTCGAAGTACGATGGCTGCTGACGATGAGTCCATCATCGTGGCTCCGAACTTTGTATTGGTGATCCTAGTCCTGAGTGGTAGAAGTCAGAACTCTGAGGGTAGGTTTTGTAGCCCGAGGCTAGCTCGGTTGTCCGAGTGACGTTGGGGCTGTCTTCGAGTTTCGGGCTTGGAAACAACCGTATACTTAAACTTAGCTGCACGTTAAAGAAGACCAGGTAATCGAAATTTCCGGAGTCCTCAACTACGGCGTGCCTCATAATCAAAAAGTGGTTATGGCACGTAAAACCCCATAATGCAATTTTTTTTTCACTCGTTGCACGCAGTGAAGGCTCTGCTTAGGCTGAAGGCCTGCGCAAAGGGCTTGAGACTCACTTGTGACGCGTTGCTTATGTAGTACTCCACTTCACGCAAGCTCTCGGGAAAGTTGTTTCCTTCAGCAGCCACCGACTGGCCGAGCTCGAAAAGGCTGGCCAGCATGAGCAGCGAGCCGAGCCTGCGTCGGTGGTGGACATCAGGTCGGAAACGCAGACTAAAGGAAATAAAACAGCGCTCGAGGAACAATACATTTTACAAACGCCCTTTTACGCACAGCATGTGTTTTTAATGATATCGTGGAGACATTTCAATCACAGCTTCTTTCTTTTTCTTTTATGCGCGAGAGTTGGTCACCACGCATTAGGGCAAATGAAAGAGTTAAATAGTGCTTCCAACCATGCATCGTGCAGGAACTGCAGCAATATCTGCGCAAATTTAATGTCCATCATCCAACGACATTAAATTAGAAAGGCCAGTCTGAAGTGAGACCTACATTTCATGTAGGTATCGCTTCAGGCCGGCCTTTCTGAAAATCATCACTCTAATTGCCTGCGCTCCATGGCAATTCACACGCCGCTGCCAGCTACAAGAGCTACTGATTTCTCATAGAGATCACCGGAAACATCTATACAGGAAGGAGCGTTCTTGTCTTTTAAGCACACTATGTGCATTGATGTAAAGCCTATAAAATTTAGCACAGCACAGCCGGCTGCACTTTGGCGGGGACGCGAGAGGCCACTCCGCGCCTGTTTCATGATGCAACAGCAACAGACCTATCGTTCATTGAAAAATATCACATTGGAGATGTCGAGGTCGCACGTCAAAACACCAGAACCGCTGAGCTGGATCAGCGATTGTGAGCTCGACGATAAATGCTTCAGGCGTTTATATAGAAAGAGACTAAATAGAACTGCGGCTATTCTTCACTGTAATTAGTCGAAATTAGTCAAGCAACACAATGCTCACTGAGAAGTAGTTATATGAGAGTTTGGCATGGTGCGCTGGCATGTACCGTAGTCGAGAAATATATTGCCGTTTCTTGCATAACGATGTAGATTGGTGGCGTCAAGACTAAATATTGTCCCAACGACATCTGCTCTACACATTTGCGAAATGGCAAGCTTAGGGCTTGGCTGCATATTTGAAGATTCAAGCCGCATACTGCAGTTCGCAAGCTACAGTCCCAGCTACTGAGTGAGCGAACTAGGTACCCCGATAGCCGTTATAGGACAGGACCGTAAGTGACGCCATAGTCTCACAAGATTCCGGCCAGGACGACAATATATGCAGCAGTGTAGACTTGCAGGACGCATCGCATGTTCTCGTTAATGTCCTGCGTGAGGTCTCCACCGCAGCGCTTGCGTCGACGCAACACCACGTAGACAACACTGCCGAAGAATCCGGCCACCGTATACACCAGCCCCGAGAAGGTCACCAAGAACACCTGAGGCTCGTACTGCAGGTACTGCAAAGAACATCAATGCTGTTTCGACGATGCTGCAGGCACAATGCACGTCGTGTATGCTAAAGTAGAACTGCGCTACTCCCCTCTGGGCGACTTTTCGCTTACCTATAACCTGCTTCGAATGAATGAATACAAAACCAAACCCAAGGAAGCACCTAAAAGTATTTCTACGATTTATCATTACTCTAATATGGCATGACGCTGTTGACGAAAAGGACGACGATATTCAAATCAACTTTGTAACTAATTAAGACAGTGACACATGTCACGGAGCTCCTTTTTAATACTTTGTAACAAATGAAGGCGGAGACATATGCCACGCAGCTCCTTCCTGAAAGCAACACTGATAGCAACCTCGGAAATAAATGCGGGCATTAGCTATGCTGGGCCGCTATCTCGTACGTGTTCGAAAAGGCGACGTTTGGTTTCGTCTCACGCAATTGCCCTAGGGCTCGCCGATATCGCGGCGCGGCCAAGGCCAATCAAGGCCAGTCGCGAGATGCGACGCCGAACGTTGGCTTTTCGAACGCGTACAAAATAGCTGCCTTGATTACAAAAACAACCGGATGACTTCTCTAGACGCCACGCTACCACACGTCGCCGATCAAGACAATCTCGACGACGGCGTCTATCTCCAAAGCCAGTGAGAGACCGACAGCAGGCACTGCAATCTTCGACGAAGCTACGTGGAGTACGAGCCCGGCAACTGTGTTTGGGTGTGGGCCCCGATACACCTGTATGGACTCAGTTAAAAGGCATTGGGAAGTTATCTCGGATCATGTAGGAACCTTGGACTATTAGCACACTGGACTATAAGGTCATGCTAGACTTCTTTACGCAATCACAGTGGCGCCGCGCACGACCCGAAGTCATCCACGTGGTCCGCCTCAAGCCATTACACGTGCGCTAACGAACTTTGGGACTTTCCTTTTTTGCTGCTTTGTTTCTTCTTTACTAAGTGCGCTTTGTTTTGCGCTCTCGTGTTCGTAGCGTCGGCATGATGCTATTTACCAGTACAAGTTATTCTTTTTTTTTGCTTTGACTGTTCTTTCACCTTTTAAGACCTGTTAAAGTTATCGCTGGGCTCAAGACGTGTTTGCAAAAAAAAATGTACCAGAACATTCGCGATTGACATCCCCGATTATATCTGTTGTCTGTGTTGTCCAGACGGGCAACAAATATACTCCAGCGCCGATTGTTTGTGTTCAGAAGCACAAATAGGCGTCTGCTCCGTAAGCTGCATTACTCGCTTCGGTGAAAACGTACAGCTGTGTGTCTGCCAAGGAGCTTGAGAGAGGTACGGTCTTGGGACATTCAATGATGCAATATGAGGCATCTTACGCCGCCTCTTTTTCAGTCTTGCGCTAGTTCGTCTGGAATTCCGTGAGCCCACGACGTCCCTATTCGCCAGAGGCGTTGAAAAAGTATTCAGACTCGGTTCAGAAACGGTGCTACAAAGAGCAGTGGGCCATACATTCGAGCTGAAGTCTGCAAAATGCGCCGTCTTGTGGGCTTTTCTCCCTCCGCTCACTCCTATACCAGTTGTGAATTCACGCTCTTGGGTGCCCCACATGAGGCCCAGTACTTTTGTCTTATCACGAGTTCCAGACTCTTCTTTCTCCTCAATGTAGCCATGCATTTCAGCGCCACTGGTTGCCCACTTTTTGGGGTTCATGCCTCCACCAGCAAATCTGTGTGTCATCGTCATACAGCTGGCCAGCGGCTTTGTTGTCAACTCCAGTCAGCATGCCGTCCACATAAAAGCATTTCGACAACTTTAGCGCAGTATTCTTGTAATGCTTACAGCCATACTGAAAATGGTACTGTAGAGTCGCAATGAGTTGAAATGTGCTCGATGTGGTATATAAAGAACCCGAGTCATTCGATACTCTTTGGCTCGAATTGTGTCTTCTATTCCCGTCGGCATATTTTCCAACCAGAGGAGCCGCTTATCGTGCTGAACTACAAGGGCGAATCAGATAGTATTTCCCCCTTTTTTATTAGCCAAAGTAAGGTACATACAGGTAATTAGAAAGATACGTACTACTCTACGTACCTTACACCATTTTTCCACGTAGCTCCCACACTGGTTCAGACACGTTTCGCTTCGCAGCACTAAATTTGAGATGCCCCAGTGGTAGAATTCGTCCGGCTCACTGTGGAACCACCGTCGGACTGTTGTCTTGGCTTCATCGTCACAATTATGTCGCTGTCCTGCCAGGAACTTCTTCGGCGGACCGAAAACGTGGAAACCACTAGACGCAAGGTCCGGACTGTATAACGGGTGGTCAAGACTCTCCCAGTGGAATGAGAGGACATTTTTGGTGGTTCTGGATGCCTCATGTGGCCTAGCATTGTCGTGGAGCCTAACCACATTCTCCACATCGAGAATCCCTCAGCATTTCGCTCGGATTGTTGCCAGCAGACGTGGCAGTGTGAAACAATAACTGGCGGCATTTGTGGTTGCACTTTGTGGCATGATATCTAGCAGGAGTTGTTCTCGACAATCCCAGAATCTCAGTAGCATAACTTTGCCAGCAAATGGCATGGGACGGAACAGATTTTTGTCACAGGCGAAACCGAATCTTTCCACATGATGCTCTGCTGCTTCGATTCAAGCGTGAAATGCAGGAAACAATGAGGTCCAGGGAACTTTCGCTCTCCTCGGCATACCGTTGCAGATGATTGAGTGAAGCAATCATTCGCCTGCATTTCATCATGTGATTCAACTGCTTAGGCACCCACTGACACGACACCTTTCGGTACCCTGAAGATCAATGAACGATGTCGTAAACACTCCCATAGGAAATTCCACGCTCCCTGTAAATGTCCTTGAGGTGCACACGCCGATCTGCTTTCGCCATTGCATTCACGCGGGAAATGTCGTCAGCCAGGGACGCAAGTAGCCTCCCTGGAGGCCCATTGTCATGGAAGTCTTCACGGCCTTTGGGAACTGATAAGACTACCATATCACACTTCTCAAAGCGAGACACCTTTCCCCATATGAGGGCTGCATTTCCCTGTGGATTTCCTTGGGCGGTGATCCCTTGCTCCATAGAAAAGGAATCGCACTTCGTTGCTCTTACGCCGTGGAGGTGTGAAGCACAACCGCCATCTTCAACAACTGACAGCAGCGCCGCGCCGAGCCGCGGAGCCACCGGCAGATAAGGCCGGGCCAGTCCAAGAAAGGTCTACCGCTGGGCATGCACATGTTGACTTCGCGTTTACGGCCGTAATTTCGCTAAAAAATAGGGGCAACGACTTTCCGATTCACCCTCGTAGAAAATATTCCCTCTTGCACAGTCGGCGGAGAAGGCACGGTAACCTTTTCATCGCTCATCATCATCATCAGCCGGTTTATGTCCACTGCAGGACGAAGGCCTCTCCCTGCGATCTCCAATTACCCTGTCCTGCGCCAACCGATTCCAACAAGATCCCGCAAATTTCCTAATTCCGTCGCACCACCTAGTCTTCTGCCTTCTGCGCTTCCGTTCTCTTGGTGCCCATTATGTCACCCTAATCGTCCAACGGTTATCTAATCTGCGCATTACATGACCTGCCCAGCGCCATTTCTTTCCCTTGATGTATAATTGCATAGTTTCATTGTCACTGATAGCGGTAAGCTCCCAGTCAGGAGCTCACGATGTCTGCCGTGTGCGATCCAACCCAATTTTATTCTTCTGTGAATTTTCTTGTCATGGTCAGGGTTCCCTTTGATTAGTTGACCTAGGTAAACGTACTCCTTCACAGACTCTAGAGGCTATGAAGGCTATCGCTATGAAGTGTTAACTTGGGCCGGTTGGTACGTCTGAAACAATTAGTAACAGCGCAATGAACGGGTTGTGCTGACTGAAAAAGACGCAGCTCTTCGCCTGTCTCTGTCTGCACTTCTTGTTCTTTGCGCTGTTACTCGTCTTTTCATCGCTACCGACCGCTTGTCTTGTAAGTTCGACGGCAAGTGCCTTCCAGGGGAGGTTTACTTCATAGAGAACTTCTTTCAAAACCATATTATCATGTTAGGATTAATCTGGCAGATCAGTTATACAAACAATCTCAAATTGCCAAAACTTCTGCATTGTTATTGAAGTTCGTTGAACATGCAACACCAAGTTCGCAGCATACACAAATTTGTCTGCGTCCGTGGACTGAGGCACCTAGCACTACTTATTGGGCATTGCATATCCATCCGAGTATCGAGCTTCTAGCAACCGCTTCTTTGTGGGTCTCATCCCATGTCACGTCTTCTCTTAATATATTCCAGATCTTATCTGTCCCAATTAGAATACTTATTCCTGGTTCCTGTAGTGTTCCTGGATGAGCAACGGTGAAAGTGAGGTGCCTACAATGGCTCTCTGTTATCTTGACAAAACCTTGGTCATGCGGAATCTCCACAATGTCGTTGCACATGTGCGGGTTGTCAATAGCGTCAAATAACCAAATCAAATGAAATCAAATCAAATTTATTTTACCATATATATGATGCTGAGGACTGTGGACAAAAAGCCAGCAAGGCTTGACATGGTCCATGGCCCCGTTTTACAGGCAGCAACAAACACAACAAAGGATGAGCACAGTTAAATACAACAGATATCGGGAAAAATGCGACTTCCACACTAATACGTGTGAAACATTTTTCACGATGAGTATTAGAAAAAAGTAAAGCATACATGGTGAGTAATTCGCTTGAATACAACTAGTCAGGAATACATCACAAAGTACACAAGAACTAACACAAAAATGCAGCATCTCTATTATAAGACACAATATATGGAAATATTTCATACAGTAACATAAAGAGAAGGATTTTATACGCACAGTACAATAAATCACTATACGAAAATTGTAGCTTTTCAAAGAGCCTTCAAGCGTCTATATACATGTTTGCATCTAGATATACGTTTATTCTAGCGCAGAAATAAGCATTGCGTTATGTTTGCTTTGTTCAAATGGTAGGGTATTCGAAAACGTTGCATTTGATAAGTATAATTTGTTCTAGGCGTCGGGTAGTTCCCATATTTCAGAACTTCTTGTACTGACCGCCTTTTGTTTTGCTATTAAGTTGGAAATATGTTTTATGGTGTCGTTTTATTGAAATTCTGGTCATATAATTTCGTAGTAACTTTCATAAATTTTAGGTGTTGACAGCAAATTGAGCTTTTCAAATAGAGGACTAGTATGCGTTAAGAAACATCCAGCATACAACGCACGGCCTTTTTCTGTATCCTATGCGGTACATTGATGTTAGAAAGCGTTCCGGTGCCCTATGCAAGATGACAATCGTTTATGTGTGGTAGTAACCGTGATTTGTAGAAAAAAGTTTAATATTTTCCGCAACTTGCACAGCTTTCCAGTCACTCGAGAGAGCTGACCGATTACCGTTTCCACGTGAGCATTACACGACAAATGTTTCTCAGATCTAACTCCAAGACACTAAGTAGAAAGAACAATAGGCAAAATGGAGTTGTTAAGTTGTAAAAGGGTATAAATACCAAGATTTCGATTTTTTCGCCTAAAGATTACAGCCTTTGTTTTACCACAGGGGTGCCGTGAAACTGACTCTGCAGTGAAAGCTCAACCATCTTTCGTCGTTCAGTATGGCTGGGACTTTCATGGCAAATGACGCGCATACTTAGGTCAATTTCATCTATGATTTCGAGCTTCACTTTTGCGATAGTTCCTGGCTAACAAAAGCACGTTGGCTGCCGCTATCAAGAACGTCGCAGCAAAGATTGTGTCCGCTCATCTATGCTGTGAACGTCTGAAGTAGGATAGCAGAGTCAACTTTGCAACGGTTCTTGCTGCCTACATGCGTGACATTCATTGATGAACTGCTAAGAGACTGCTTAAGTTCAGATGTAGCCACCTGCAATTCGTTCTTATAACACTTGGATGATCAAGTCTGCCGGCACAATCGGTTCAATTGACCTTTCGGCGGCAGTCCTGGGCCTGATGTTCCTTCGTAGTAAACGAGAAACAGCTGCCACTTGCCATCAGCAAATGCTTTTTCTCCTTGTGGTTCAAGGAGGAGTCGGACTTATGTTGCATGATGCGTCTCGCAAAAGACACACCTTCCAGTGCACTGTTCTTCAACACTACTGCCGATGAATCTGGATACTTTCGGCGACCGGATCCGGGCAGCAGGTGTTGTCCGCTGGACACATCTAGTGGACCGCCAACTGTTCTTTCCCTGTAGTCAAAGTCAACACGAAAATACTGCAGGGGGTCTTCCAGGTCATTCTCTGCTGTTAACCGTAGGTTCCGATCGCTAATTGCCTTAAGTATTCTGTGTCTGCGACTATATACCATGTCATCTTGATGGGTGGCTTTCATTAACACTCCGCCTAGCATTGCGGCATATCACGAAGCAGGAGCTTCAAGACCTCCCAGTCCTCTTACATTCACCTGCACGAAATCGTACAGGTTCCGCAATCACTTCATATGGGCTAAAGAGCTCACCGGACTGAAGGTACGCAGGCCCTCAAGGTACCTAGGTTGTCTCGATGATCCTGACGTTCCTGAACCTTGCCTTAAGAACCTAGATGGCATTCGTGTAGCCGTTCTCGGCAGTAAGGATTCCTGCGATAGCCTTGGATGTAGGGCCATCCAGTAGAGAGCGGAGATAATGGAACTTGTCGATGTCACAGAGACGACAGTTCTCGTGCATGTTGTGACGGAACAAGTCCTTAACCAGCTGCCTCTTCATCATCGATCCATTGATCCTCAGCAGGTCCAGTTTCGGCAGTCTTGGCCCAAATGTTGTAGTGGCACGCACTTGGAGACTATTTTCAGCAAAAGGCATCCCGCTGGTAGGCTGTATGGGCAATAGCTCATCACGAGGGCCTCTAACGACAATCTGAGGACTAGGCAGCTCCAAACTATGGCGTCGCAGTAGTTGCAGAGCGCCTGCGGCCTGATCTTGACATTCCTGTATGAAATTGTAGCCAGCTGCGACGTCATCGCGGGACATCTCGGCACGAAGCTCACCGTTGATCTTCGTGAGCTCATTCGTGGTCTTATCAAGCGCTGAATGATAGCCCGCAGTGTTACAAGGTTGAATTCGCAGGATTCGATCAGGTTGCTGATGTCTTCTACAAGTCACCTCTGCTGAGTTTTTTGAGCTGCAAGCATCTTCTTCAAGCGCTACGTGGCTCATATATGTGGAAGTCCTGCTCCCGGATTTCAGCAGCGAACGTAAAGGCGAGACCCTTTCCGGAAGAAAGAGCAGGATTCGTCGTCGGGGTAGGAGAAACCGTGAGACAGACACAATGCATCAGCTCGCCTTCACAGTTCCTTTTTTCTCTTTCCAGCTCATGCACGAATTTCAGCGTGCCACGCGCTCTCCCGAGAACCACTTATTCGTTAGCGCCCATGCGTGAACCAGTGCAGCAGGCAACGCTGCCACAATATTTGAAACAGGCGTTGCAACAAATGCAACTAGGTTTGTCAGTTCGCTGTGGTGCAGCTTGTCACGAACCTCAAGCAGGATGTCGCCGCTTTCCATGTTCGTTAATTTATAGGTAGGGCATATAGTTCTTGTCAAGCATTTGGCAACCAGGAAAGGCTATATCACTTGTTCAGTGTTTGATTCATGCTCGCTACGCATAACGTGGTACGTGTGGAATATTTACTTCTGTTGTATGAAGAAGATGAAAGATTCATCGGCGAGTCCCTTCTTGAGGGAGCGATCATTGAGTGCAGAAGAATTGGATGCCAAGTTGAACCTATAATATTCGGCAGGCATGCCAGCCATCCACCAGGGAGCCCAAATAGGGGACGCGAAAGGGTTTTAAGCATTCAGTTCTGACCGTCAACAGTACATGCCTACTATAGACGACCGCACGCCAAGTTTCACCGTAGACGCCAGCGCTCGTTTCTCCCCTGGCGGAACGATTTCACCTCCAACGGGGGTAGGTTTCCGCCGCCGCTTCCCTTAGCGGTCGCGCCCGCGTTCAGTTCGCGCTGCGCGCGAAACGTCTCTTGTTTGCGACGGCGCCTCTTCGGATGACCGGAAATTATTATTCTGTTGTTAACTGTCACGAAAGCAATGCAAACATGAAAGGGTTGATGCCACCAGTGAAATTCTGCCGATTCACAAGAAAATGGTACGAAAAAAGCAGACGACAGACATGGATTACTGCGGTGCGCCGAGCGAAGTAAACAACTCGCAAACGAAGCGAGCTCGTTCATTGATCACTCCTAACTGTATCACCGTTGTTATATGTAACCCACATGAATTTAAGAATTACTCGGTACATAATCCTTTTATTCATATAAAAACGTTCAGTTGTTCGACGAGCGCTTGTCCTGTCTTCTTTCTCGTGTTTCGTTTGTGTGTGCGCTGCCCAAGAATGGAAACCACTTTTGTTGTATGCGCTAGCAGTGGCCGAAGTTCACGCGTGCCTAGGAATTGAATATGTGCACGATGCATTGAACATGACCGGAGTTCATTCCCGCTTCACCACTGCACCGATCGATCGAGTTACTAGACGATACACGCCCGCGTCTTGGTCGCGCCAGCATTGCTGAAGCGGGAATGATTACTAATACTTTCAACTTCCGCCTCTTGAGCACTGTTAAAAAATGGCCAAGCTGTCTACATTGCTGCCTCTATTCCATATTGGAGGCGACGTACTAGTTGAAGTTGTGTGCGCATGTCGTACTTGTGCTATGCAGCGATATATTTTGTTTATTTCCGCACAGTGTCGATGGAAGTCCGTTGTCGCCATCAGAGACAACACGGATTTGTAGCAAACATATTGTGACATACTGCAAAAATGACTTTAGCTCGTATGTGCCGTATGCATGTGCCGCATCGTATGTGCTGACGATTTTTCCGGCGGCACATACGATGTCGTTTCCAATTACCTGCTCAGCGTCACTTAAATGTTTAAGCAGACGCTGCCCTTTCGCCGCATTGCAGCCATAAAAATAATCGTCAAGCGTACCGATCTTCTTAATGGCAAATAGAAGCGTGTACAGTCTGTTTCACACTTAGGGGAAAACTGGGAACGTATTGCATTGCGATGCGGCAAGCAATGGAGTCGTGCGGCGGCAGCAGCTCGAGCAGGCGCAGACGCTCGAGGGGCGGAGTCGTGATCTCCGTCGTCTGCTACGGCGGCGCGCGCTGGCCGCATTGTCGGGAAGCGCGCTACGGTCAGGGGCAGAGTACCGATTTCATCGGCACGGCGGGAGCTGAGCTGATATTGTTTACTAAACGTTGTGCGGCGCCAAACTCTGAGCCTTCATTAGCGATAATGGAGTTCCACAAACTTCTTTTAACAGCATGCTTCGTTTGTTCTTTCGAAAGGGTGGGGTACTGAGCGCGTGCACGTATATTTCTTCACTGTGTGTGCTACCATAATAAGCAGCGACAAGACGCACCAAGATGTGCGCGCAACGTGCTCAGTCTTTGTTTGACTCGAAAGGAAAACAAAGCACTCAACAATGATTACTATGGGGGTCGAACACGATGAAACAAACGGGTACGATTAAAGGAATGTTTTAGGTTAAGACAATGAGCTGTAAGTGATTTTTCTCGACAATCAATCACTACACCAGACAGACCCTGCCCGCCGGCGGGGAATTGGACAAGTCACGCTCGGAACTTCGGTTAGTATCTCGTCATGTACCCAGCGGCAGCGATGACAGCGCTCATCCTGAAGGCAGTGAAGTGTAGATTGACTTGATCAGGGATGTGTTCATTCGCAGCACGTCTCAGTCGCTGACGATGGTGGATCGAAGCCTATCTTCGCGCGACTGATAGAGGGGATGGTGCGGCAGCGATACTTTCAACGAGCCCCAGACATTTTAAATGATGTTGGCGCCCGCGGATTGAGGCGACCACCCCAAGAGAGTGACTGCGCGCTCTTCCAGCAGTTCTTGTACAACGCGAGCAGTCTGGATCGGCGACCTATCGCGTTAGAATATATAGTCGCCTTCCAGAAACGGGCCGTCAAGAATGTATGGGATCAGTACGTCGTCTATGACTGCCCTGCAGCGATGAACTTACCTTCGAGGCGTATCAGTGGGCGTCGCACAACGCTTAGTAAAGAATACCGGCTCATTTCACGCAGTAACGATGAGATGGGCGCCCTGCAACTGACAGTAGACGGTTTCCCGACAGTGCGGCCAGCGCGCGCCGCCGTAGCAGACGACGCCGTTCAAGATCCCGCCCCTCGAGCACCTGCGCGAGCTGCTGCCGCCGCCTGACTCAAGCGCTCGCCGCATCGCGATGCAATGCGCTCCGAGTTTCCCCCTAAATGTGAAACAGACTGTACATCGCCCTTCGAATTAAATGTCCACGCGCACACCCGTAGGCACACACCGCGCGTGGCACGAAACGTGCCCAAACACGCGCAGTGCAGGAGGCAATCAAGGCGGCGCGAACGAGAGATGGGAGAGGGGTACCACCCGCTAAAAGAATTTTGCTTCGCATGCGGCGCTCTCAACGCCGTCGCAGCAGCGCCGCTCTCGGTGCCGTTCTTGTCTATAGCCCAGTACTGACACGCGCACTTATTCCTTCTTATTTCCTGCGACTGGATTTCACCCGCTAACAACCTAAAATTATCAGTCAGCGCAATATGCGCTTCAGTGATTTGAAACAAGCTGTCTACGACAGCTTTTTGCCTGGGAGCCCCCAACTAGTGTGTTGGAAATAAAGTGGATTCTGATTCTGAGAAAAAAACTTACTCGAATGGTGTCGTCGATTCTGCATGTTGTGTATGTTATCGCCAAACTGTGTAAGCAGATTGTATGCGCGACAGGAATCGTGCAGAACATTCTGGAAGGCACGTTGGCTCCACAGATTACGCTGGAACGTGCCACGAGTCATGTATAAAGGGCGACGCGCTTGACCCCCTGATCCTATTTCGAAGATCCCCGACTGCGCTCGCCACTATTGTTGTGCTATGAGTGCCACTTGCTTTTGTGCTCAAAGGTTCGTTGAACAATACGCTAACGTTTTGAAGTCACGCTTTTGAGAGTGTGTTAATCTACGCCGTCACGACAACGTAAAAATATGAATGCCCCAGTTGGTTATGCCACACAAGGTTAACTCTTACTTTCTTGAATTTTTATTTGCAAGTTTATCGGCTATAATGTTCACAAAATCCCTCGCGCCGTGAATGACCTCTATGGCTGCACCAAAGGCTAATCAAGTTCACCAAAGGCTGTGCTCCTGCATATTTGACGTGTACAAAGAAGCCGTATTGTGAGACCCCTTCCATAAAAGCATGCAAAATAGTTTTAATATGTAAGAGGCATGCGGAGCAGAAATAAAGGAAGAGGGCGATGTGCGCGTATCAGTCCAAACGGCACGAGCCCTCGAGGCGCGTGACCCGAGCCGTGATCGAGAGAAAAGCGGCGCTGAGCTGGCATTATCGACGTGGCTCTGGGCCAAGAAGGTTGGATCGCCAGCATCGCACTGGCGACGGGAGCCATGGAGATTCGATCATGTCCGTGACGCTGGTGATCCAGGGTGTGGCCGTCGACCTCGGCGATGTTGGAGCGAAGCTCGTTGGACCTGCTGCAGCCTCTCACAGCAGCACCGGGCACTCCAGGCAGGATCCCCCTTCAGAGGCAGACCAGCACGCACGATAGCCTCCGGGGCGTCTCGTCGGCACTCGAAGAAGTAAAGGTGGAACCTGGAGTTAGGCCTTACCAGTGTGGCCGGAGAGCCACGTCACCGACGGAGTTCGGGACACTGGCATCAGAGACAGACGAGATGACTGGCCAACACCAAGGCAGCAAAGTTTACGGAGTCGGCGAGAACACCGACTATGATGCAGATCCGACACGCATCGGACTCGGAAGAAACGTGCGACTACAAAACACTGTAAGAACGATCCTTTCTGATGGCGTCGCAGCCACAGGCTAGGGTTGCCTGCCTTTTGCATAGAAAACACCTAGGACTGTCGTAAGCGGGGATAAGGACATGTTTCGGTTACAAAAGTGTTACCATCCTTTTATTGAGTTTCGTTTTGAGTGAATTGACTTTTAAGTGTAATTGAATTCTGTTTGCTGTGCTGCCCTGCGTCGTCGAACCTCATCTTTCTCAACATCCTCACACCTCCGAGATCGGGGACGCACGACAGAGTTGCATCTTTCTTTTTTCTTAAACTACCACCAAAATTAGTTTTAATACCCCCAACTTCCACCTTGTCTTTATAAAAACAACATTCCCAGATTTTTTCCCGCACCGTTCTATGGCTAATTGAATTCTAATCACCTTATTACCGCGTGAGAGGTGGAATAGATGTGGAGTAAAAAAGCTTAACCTGTAGAAAACTGGGTTCTCTGTACCACGCGGATTTAAAGCTTGCCACGTTTTCTGACTCGATAAAGAGATTTCTTGCACCTTGTCTCAGTTTAGGTTTTTTGTATGTGAACAATAAAAGGTGTTTTGGAAATGTAGTCACAGTTCCATGGTGTGGAAGAAATGTATGCCCAATATAAAAATTTTAATGGAAATTACAAATATTCCGTTTTGCGACAGTCTCCAACTGAACATATACAGCTGACTCGTTCATTGCAGTGGCGTCACCGCGCTTTCCCACTAGGTTGGTGCACCGTTCATGTACATGGGGAGCATTTCAGGTAGCTGATAGAACTAGAAATAAACACCAGAAATGGGTTTCCCCGGTTATTATTTAGAAAACTTGCTGTGCGCACTTTCGCTTGTGTGCTAACTCAACGAACTGTAGTGGGAATACGGAAGCACGAGCCCTGAAAACTCAAGATCAACCCATTTCATAGCTCTAAACACGCAAAAAATACACTATCGGAGTCACTCTTCTCTACTACGGCAAAAATAATCAGTTAAGAATTTGATATTAGTGTGATCTTGATTTTATTATTAAAACGAGAGACATATTTGGGATGATCATACGTGGGTCTTAAAATATGCTTGCTTTTCTCACTTACGATAACGCTATATCTTTTTGCAGCAATTTTATTACCAGTCCTGGTCGGGTATTTTACACAATTGTCGTAGGAATCGGCGATCATTTCGTAAAACAAAACATCTCTAAAATATTCCGAATTTTGTCATTTTTGCAATTTCAGCATTTCTGGGATTGTATAACGAAATAAATACGTGGCATGTTGCATACTTACTTTTTGAAGGTTGCGATAAATATTTCCAAGACTTGTTCGAAATATATTTCATCTTCATCGCCTTAGCTAAAATGGTCACGCAATAAAACCCTGGTTTCAGGGTCAGTGAGAGGCAGTTTTTCAAGAATGAAAGTGTCGCAATTTTTCAAAAACAAGTTAGTGGCGGCATAAATTTACCTTCCTGTGGTCCTACAGTACTGATGGTGTAGATATACCCCAAAAAAAAACGCATTGTACAAAGCGTTCATTTTAGAGTAATAGGCCTTCGAAATTGCAACATGTGCAAGTCGATAAAACGTTCTTTTCAACCTTTAGTGAAATAGGATCTTTTTTTTTTTCATGAAACCCGTGCTAAGTTTTACGAAAGGATAGTTGCTACCTTTCTACAGAGACATTTTCCCGCCTTATATAATAATTCAGCTGGAAACTAAAAATAGTCGGGAGCCCCCTTAGTGTGTCCTTATCTGAACACACCCAACTATCATGTACCAAGGTTTAAAAGTATGCAAATGCCACGTAGCTGCACAGAATTAAGGTAATGTTGTTTGCGCATCACTTGGAGATAGATTATTTTTCGCATTCTGCCTGAATAAATAATTAGCCTTAATCAATTAATCAGCTTCTCACATGTAATAATTATATGAAATGTGTCAGTCACAAAATTATAGAGCAACACGAAAAACTTCCGATACAGCTTTCTGCTACTCACTATGTTCTACATACGGGTGTTCTTCCGGGCCTGAAAGACGCCCTTGAATGTAGGCAAAGTGTATCGGGCGGCCAGTCGCACGACTATTTTGCGTATATTCACCGGCTCCTTTCACGCTCGAAAAAGACACTATTATGTAGCACGTATTTAGCAGCAGGAATCTGCATTGGGAATTTTTCATGTCGCTCTACAACTTTCTCAGTGACAATTTTAAGCTCATTGTAATATTTGAGAAGCAGATTAATTAAGGCTGAATATGTAATTAGGCAGAATACAAGAAAGAATAATCTGAGTATCTCCAAGCGACGACAAACAGCACTGCCTTAATCTGTCTAGCTACGTGGCACTTGTATATTTTTTAAGCCTTGGTGCATAATACTGGTGACACCTAGTATACGTATATACATACACAAGGTGTTTCAGCGAACACTTTCACATTTTTTTTTAAGTTGTCTGTGGCAGGTAACGCAATTCTAGTCCATCCACTAGTCTACTCGAAGGATCTTACATTACTTGCACAACATATTGAAATGCATAGTCGACTAATTAACAGAAATTTACTAATTAAATTTTGACTAGTGTCCTTATGGCACGCATTGCAATCGAGAAACTCTAGTGGGTGGGGCTGCAAGGTATATAAACTCGAAAACAATTTTGTGGGTGACACTATTTACGAGATGCGCGCCGTCAAACTTGCGGTAAAAATGCACTGTCGTTCCACTTAGTACCTTATCAAAGCGTCGATTTATGCATCGAAGCACAAAACTAACTAGAACGCCAATACATTTCTCAGCAAAGTTCGGGAACTAATATCTGGAAACTGGTGTCGTCTTGATAATTCCTTCCCCGACTAGAACTCCCAGGCTAGAATTTGTAAATTGCAATATGCGCCATAAGGTAGTGAGTTAAAAACATCATAATGACTGCTTTTGTTAATTATCCGATTATGCATTTCAAATCCTTGAGTAAATGACGTCCGCTTCTTCAAGTAGACCAGCTCATGGACTATAATTGTGCTATCGGCCACGGAAAATATGTTAACAATTTTGAAATTATTCCCTGCAGCACCCGGTACGATGGTCCTGCCTTCGTGAGAGTGATTACTGTGATGAAGGCAGGACCACCTGTGGAAATATTAGTAAAGTACATGCTCCGCACTTTTGATTTTCCTTATCTAAAAACACATATTAGCACCCGGAAGACATCTCGAGATTGACATACACAGGGAGAAAGTAAAACACATATATTTCATCTCATAAGTCATTTGCAGCTCGGCGGAGGCTACAGGACGTTTTAGCCAATAGGAAGGCCGAGTGGCCCTCGGGATGTGTTCGTCCACGCCGAGTCTGTGCTAACCGCTAGTGGAATTGGCGACATACGGCGTGTATGCGCAAAGGTCTTAATGCATCAATATCGCTGTAACGCATAATTTATCAGCGAACAATAAAATTCTCTAGTACCGCCAATTATCGCACAGTTACGGCCTGAACTATACTCTGCTGCGCAAGGATATTAACTGTGCACGCCTTCGTACCCATGGCAGTGATGCAAACAACTTGTGAGGTGGAGTATAAATGACGACATGGATGGCAATGTGTCTTCCCTTTCGTGACGATATGTATTATTTGCGGCAACTATGTCTTTCAGCAAATACCAACTAGGCCGACTAGCAGTTGTCTTGTAGCGACCGAAATTTGCTCTTACGGCACTATTCCAATATTCCTTCTGTGCCTGTTCGGTATTTTTCTGAGCTTCTCTCCAATTCCACTCTGCTCTCATCGTTTAAGTTTTACGTAAATGATTCTCGCGTTGCGTGTCGTACGCCCGGGAAAACTTACCAGATCCATTGTCTCAATCATATCCGTCTTGTTGTTCAATCGCCTGAGGAACACTGCGAAGCAAGCGTTGTTGTTGAAAGATTAGCCATGCGGCCACAGAATATGCCCACTATTCGCTTTAACATTGCTCTACTAATTCTTCACAAGCGAGAAATTACAGGGGAATAATAAAACTGTCCTAATAGAATGCAGGAACGCAAACATCAAGCCAAGCCTTAGTCCCAAGTGTGCGTACGTGGCGGCCAGGAAACTGAGGGAGATGTTAAGGCCAATGCGGCAGCCAGGGAATGCAATTTCCTGGGTCTCAAGATCATTTCGCCAACCACCTAGGACCCACGTTTACACAGAAAAGTATCGCACCTTGAAAAGAGTCAATGCCCTTCCACACTGTGAAGAAGGATGACCAGCGAAGCAGTATATGTGGGCTCCTTAATTAGCGAACTGCACCTCCGTCGCGGGTCGGCCCGGTTTGCGCTAGATTCGGCATCGGCCCACGTATGGGGAGTGCTTAAAGCCTGCTTCACCTCCACCGCGGGTCCGCCCGGTGGTGCACCATTGTCACGTGTTAATGACGGTCAAGAAAACAGTATAAATAGCTAATCAGTGTTGTTTACGCAGCTACTCGGGCAGTCCTGAGCCTGTGCGGGACGACAAATCGAAGAGCATCCACTTCGAACTACATTTGGAGGACATACGGGGTGACGGACGTCCGCGTTTTAGGCGGTGGCCATGGTAGGTTGCGACGCGTGCAAGCAGCGTTGTTCCTGAGGCAGCAGCAGCTGCCGCCATGTTGCTTAAGCAAAGGCGGCGGGGGAGGTGGCCGTCGGCGGCGCGGCCGATTCCTCGGCCACATTCTCGTGCAAGCTCCCGCTGGCGCTCGGTTCGAGAGGATTGCATCTTTCGAAAGGCGCGCCGCACAGAAGCACCTGCCCATCGCCTCTCCTCCTCGTGCCCTGCGCGGGCTTTCATTGGTTACCCCCTACCCCCCGCCTCCTCCTCCTTTGCCGTCGCTTCTCTACTTCTTCAGGAAAGAGCCCCTTCCTGTGTCTTCCAATCTTATCGGTGGATAGGACACTTATCCCGCCAGCGCACACCGCGTCTCTTAACTAGGAGTCCACGTGCACGTCAGAGCATAGGTCATCGCTAGGCGAAGCCAATCTCCCACTGCGCACCTCCTCACCTAAACACCTGCACCGCAACGCTCTCTCATACCTCTTGCCTCTCTAGGCAGTCAGCCAAAGTTACCGGACGTGTCGTCGGCGCGCTCCGCAACCACCGAGACTACGCGACCTTCACCGACCGCCCTTGACTGCCCTTGCCCGGGCCGCTTTCGCCGGGAGTCGTATGGAAAGCGGCTCTCTCGCCGTTTCCCACCGACCGCCTTTTCTTCCCGGGACTTTTTTGCCGCTCCCCGCGCCTCTACAACTCTGAAGCAGTTCCAACGCGGCTGCCCCTGCCGGGGCCATAGCTGCCTTGGCGTGTTTTCTACACCATGAATCAAGAGCGCCAAGCGACCAGCTCTTCCGAGGCCCATGTTCTAAACGGGCGTGCAAAGGGCCTTCGGCCAATTCACCGCTCTGTTTCGATGGAGCATTTATCTACCGCAACGTCATTTTCCAACGAGCAGAAGACGCAATCGGCGACGGAGAACGCCGCCGCTCGTTCCTCGACAACAACGAAGACGCCCGAGGTGGATACCGCGCGAGTGGCCGCCGATCCCATCGTCGCCAATTTTCCCTCCCAACAACGAGAGGTAGACACTCCGACCGGGGAAAGGATGGAGGAAGATGCTACCCCGAATATTTACGACGACAAAACTGACGACGACACAGGTGGCTGTTGGAAGACAGTCATACATAAGCGACGCAACCGTCAAACGCTCGCTAAGACGCAACACTCCGAGAATATCTTGGGCATTCCGGACGCCTCCCAGCCTACCGTACGCAAGCACAGTCAGAATCAGAACCTGCCTCAACTTCCTTTGCACGATTAAAAGATAATTCTGCGGCCTCACGGAGGACTTTGCCTCGATAAGTGGACGCGCCCAGAGCTCGCCAGTGCTCTATGGAGTGCAGCCGGCTTGACCACCGACGATCGTCAGGACATCATATTCCGACTGCGACCTCAGCAGAACTTGGCAATCATCAGCACACCCCAGTCACACCTTGCCGACGCATTGCACAAGGTGAGGGAGCTGAACCTTGGTCAGCGGGTCCATCCCATCACAACATATTTTGCGGCCCCAGACAACTCATGCAAGGGAATTGTTCCTGGTCTTTTGCCAGGCACACCGTCTTCCAAGCTAGTGGATGAGGTTTTTTCTCCTGGAACTCAAATACTTCAAGCACGAATGATGGGTCAAACCAACGTTGCGTTGGTAACATTTGAAGGACTTAAAGTGCCTCGCTACGTGCGTTTCTATGGTGCAGAACTCCGCTGCTACCCCCATCGACCCCGACAACTTGTCTGCAAAATATATCACAAGCTCGGCCATTGGGCTGATTACTGTCCTACGCCGCACGTGGTCATTTGCGCGACGTGCGGGACTGACAACCCCACCCCATCACATCCGTGCACCCCACACTGCAGATCCTGTGACGGGACCCACTCTACAGCGGATCCAAACTGCCCACGGCGTGCTAGGCAGACACTGAACAAAGCTTGGGTGCGGAAAGCTCTCGAGAAAGAGCAGCGTGAACTTCAACCCTCCAGCGACCCGACCACTACCACAGATACGGCGGAGACCCGTACGTCGCGCACCCCAACGAAGGAGACCAGACAAGACCGGTCGGAGACCCGTTCGAGATCCCGTCGCAAGTTCCGGACCCGCTCCAAGTCTCGGTCCCGATCCCGCGAGGCATCGGTGCGCCTCCCAGAGAGGCGCCCTCCTTCCCCATCTTCCCAACAACCCTACAAGAAGGCCCTGCAGACCAACGCCCCAGCCAAGGTGACCCTGGTCCCTTCAGGGGTGCAGTGGACCCCCGAGCAATGGAGGTGCCTCGGGAGGTAGGTCGGGCGGAGGGTCCCCCACAGCTCGCTCCACGCCGTAAATCTCTCCCTACCCCTTCCCCTATTACCAATTCGTTATCAAATCCCGATCCTCTAATAGAAATAGCCCGCCTACGTCGTGACATGGAGGCGCACTGTGAGCACCTGCAAAAACAAATGGACGCGCTGGTGGCAGACATGAGCACTAGTATGCAGGCGGCTCTGGACAGGATAGAACGCCAAATGGAAGCCCTTCAAATAGGGATTACGGAGCAAGTAAAATCATGTATAGAGTGCACTTTCGCACGCATGCAAGTTCCTGAGCTTAGCGGTAACAACGAAAGCACGCTTTCCGACCAAGGCTCTCGGCCGCAACCTTCAAATGTGGGCACCCGGCGCCCGCATCCCTATGCACGACCGCCTGCTTCCTCTCGCGATGATGGTGACGCCGCGTAACGCGGAACAACTAGTGGTGTGGCAGTGGAATCGCAGGGGCTTCCGCCGAAAACGAGGTTCCCTACAGCAGTATATCGCCACATCCACGAACCCAACCGATGTCATCCTCTTACAGGAAGTCAATTGCACCCCTTCTTTATCCGGCTACAACACACTCTCGGGTGTTTCTCCTCTTGTGGGAGCCTTAGTTTCGAAACATGTTACATGTCGCATGCATACCACTAACATTGGCATTTCTCACCAAATATTGGAAATAATTACACAACGTAAACGCAGCGAGAGTCTGTTTATACTCAATGCATACAGTTCCCCCCGTTTGCGAACGCACTGTTTTCAGCACCTACTAACAGAATTTGGTAGGTTTGGACGGGTTTGTGTGGTGGCCGGCGACTTTAACGCTCCGCATACTGCATGGATGTACGTTAAATCGCAGGCTAAAGGGACCCGCTTATGGAATGCCATCTGTAACATGAGATACACACTGCTTAGCGACCCAGAGCACCCCACTCGGTTAGGCAACAGCGTATCTCGTGACACCTGCCCTGACCTTACCTTCGTGCGCAATACTGGCCCAGTCGTTGCGCACGGGCCTCTAGAGGAGCACCTTCGTAGTGACCACTACATTGTCGCGACCACCCTGTCATTACGGGGTGCGCGCAGGCCCGAACGAAATGTGCATATAACGGATTGGGCGAAATTCAGGGAACGTCGCCAGGACCCACCTGAGCGCCAAGGGTACGAACGCTGGCTTGACTCTCTCGCACAAGATCTAGAGGCCACCACGAGCACACTACGCACCACAACCGAGACACCAGACATAGACCCACATTTACTTCATCTTTGGAACGCCCGCAGAGGGTTGACACGACGATGGAAACGACAACGCCTCAAACGCAAACTTAGAAAACGTATAGATCAAATTACACGGGAATCTCAGGAGTATGCAGAGATCCTTACGAGGAATAACTGGCGAGGATCTTGCGATCCCCTCTCAGGCACATTGAACACAGCAAAAACGTGGTCGATTCTTCGCTCACTCACAGATCCCACCACAACAAAGGGAAAAACATTTCAACAGCTGCACATCCTAATGCACGAGTAAAGGGACGATATCTCGACACTCCTCAGAGAGCTAGAGAAGCATTTCATACCCACAGGCCAGCCGCCGCAGTACCCCGACTATCCTTATGTAGGCGAGACGAACGAATTGCTCGATGCAGACATCACATCTGACGAGGTGCGGGTGGTCCTACAAGACCTATGCCGCAACACGGCACCGGGAGCCGACCACATCCGATTCGCCACCCTTCGTAACCTCAGTGACGCGGATATTAACCACCTTACCCATATATTCAATGATTGCTGGCGCAAGGGCATGCTTCCCCAAGCATGGCGACACGCCGACATCACACTGATCACCAAACCGGGCAAGCCTGTTAAGGTTGAAAACTTACGACCCATCTCCCTAACATCCTGCATTGGTAAGCTCATGGAGCATGTACTCTTGCGGCGTCTGCAGCCCTTCCTCGAAGAAAAATCATTCTTTTCTAATTCTCAATTCGGATATTGGTCTCATCTGCCTGCCACAGATATGCTTTTACAATTGCGGGAGGAAGTCATAGGACCTCCGTCGTCCGCCCAAACGAGAGCACTCATCGCCTTAGACTAAAATGGGCATTCGATAATGTTAAACATGACCTCATCCTTCGCAATGTTGCACATTCACACTGTAGAATTCGTATGTACAACTATATCCGCGCATTTCTTCGAGATCCCACAGCCACCGTAGGAATGGGACCGCATCGATCCGGTACGATTCGCCTTGTAGGACGTGGGACACTCCAGGGCTCAGTTCCTTCCCCTACTCTATTCAATATCGCTCTCGCAGGGCTCCCCCGGCTACTCGACCAGATCCCTGATGTCGCCCACGCTATTTATGCGGACGACATTACTATCTGGTCGACACGGGGTTCCGACGGAGCCATCCAGGACCGACTGCAGCAAGCAGTCGATACACTTTACGAGTACGCGAGAAAATGCGGCTTAAGATGTGCTCCGGAAAAGTCGGAGCTCGTAATCATTCGCCCACGTAGCCGTTCCTCTACTCCCCCTATCGCTGTGCAAGTGGATGGCACACCGATACCACAGGTCGATCGTGCTCGCATCCTCGGCCTACACGTCCAAGCGGATGGCAGGTCAAACTACACTGTTTCCCTTCTATCCAGACACATTGAGCAAATTCTAGAAATGATCCGGAGGGTCTCCAACAGGCGCTCGGGCCTTCGAGAAGAGGACCTGCTGCGCTTGGTGGAGGCATGCGTGATCAGCCGCCTTACATACCATCTCCCATTTCAGCGGTTGACCCAAGCGCAACAACTTCGCATAGACGCAATGATTCGTAAAGCGACGAAGCTGGCCCATGGCCTCCCGAATTATACTTCCACACGCCGTCTTCTTAACTTAGGGACACATAACACACTAGGCGAGCTGCTAGAGGCACATTGGGTCAGCTATCGCCAGCGCCTCCTACCCCTCCTACTGGCCGCCATCTTCTCACACGGCTAGGATACTCTGTCCCACCCCTTGAGTATGAAACCCGTCCAACGATCTTGTCGTCAGCGATACGCCAAGCCCTAAGTATTCATCCATTGCCACGTAATATGCACCCCGAGCATGACAAAGGGCGGCGCAAAGCCCGTGTACGATACATTGGCCGCATGCTTGCAAACATCCCGGAAACACATACTTTATACACGGACACATCACGCACTCAAGAGGGCTATACCTCGGTAGTTTTGGATGGCACCGAATCCCTGCGAGACTGCTGCAATGCGCGGAACAAATGCCGCTGACGGAGAAATTCTCGGTGTTGCTCTTGCAATTCGATACGCCATCCGTTTTCCTGAGGAAGTGTATATATTGACGGACTCGCAACAGGCATGCCGGGCGTTCCTATCAGGATATGGCTACCGAGAGTGGCGCACCAAATTCTCAAACAGATCCCGCAAAATACACCAACCAAAACTCCCCGCATCCACTTACTCTGGACCCCTGGTCATACCTCGCTGCCGGGTAACGAACGCGCACATGCGGTTGCCCGAGAAATTTCCCTCCGGGCGACTCGGCGTGGTGAGGCGACTAGTTCAGAGTGGGGGGATCCCTTGCTCCGTTACAAAGACATACTCCGTCATTATACCCGCATTCGTCGCACCCACGCCGCACCACCGCCGTCCTCCTCACGGGAGGAAGCAGTGGCATTATGCCAGTTACAAACAGCAACTTTTCCAAATCTTGTCTCTCTCAATAAATTCTACCCACACTGTTATACAGATCGTTGCCCTGGCTGTGGCAGCTCGCCCACAATCTTCCACGTCACGATTGAGTGCACTGCAAACCTCTTTCCTCCCTTGCCAACTCTCCTTTACCCCCTACGCAACCAAGAGCTGTGGGACGATGCCCTCCGCGACGGATCTCCCGAGGTCCTCCGAGCTGTGATACAACGGGCTCGAAACATCGCCGGAAACATCTTAGGGACCCTGGACTGAGGGTTCCTCTCACACTGCTCTCGCCATTCAAATATTAATAATAAAGATGTTTTACTCTCTCTCTTGCCTCTCTATGCCTCGGCTAGCCTTTCCTCCACTCCACGTGCGTTTGCATAGCTGCGCCTAGTTTTCAGCAGTCACCGGGCATGGCTGGAGCTCGAGCTTAAACAGCTCCGCTCTTAAAAATTATGGCGATCAAATAGACATGTTGGAATCTGAGAAGCCACGCTTTCATGAAGCGGTGAAGTGAAGCGGTGAAGCGGATACTGGAAAGCAATTCTTAGGGAAGATAAGCAACGTATGCAGCGGTGCAGAGGGTGCACTGAAAAAGCCAGACCGGCTAGCTCTTTTTACTGTATATTTGCAATGTTAGAGGGCCCTTCCCCAGATCTGACCATTTTGAGCTGACAAGAGCAGTGCGTGCACTGCGCCGTAACCTATTACATCCCTGCGCCCCGCAAAAAGAGCATAAATTTCAAACGATATGGCGTTCGGCCTTCTCACGGACTCCACACTTTGAGCAGACAGTCGACGTACATCGCACAAGTGCGCCTACGTATATGGCAGTGCTGTGACGTCGCTCATAGAGGCATGTGGCTTTGAAAAATACTCAAGGCAACAGCAGTATTTGTTTGATCTGTTGCTTCAATAGAAGAATGAATGTTTCGGGAAATAATAAAACCTGCAAACCGCATTTATGCATGTCTTTTTGTTTTACTTTCTACCGTAGGAAGAGAGATGTGCCTCCGTTTCGTCTGCTTGTTCCAGTTTCCTGCAGTCGCGCGCGCGGAGAACGAAACTGTCATTTTCTACCTGTCTGTCTCACTTTTCGTCTAGCACTGACTTTTAGCACGTGTCAAGTTTTGTCGTGCACCGCGTGCAAAATCGTGCGCTGCGCGAAACGATGCAAACGCAACAGCTCGCGCGCGACACCGTCCGCGGCATCGCGCCACGCAGTACGAAAGCGAAGGGAAAAGAAAATAAAGACGCAGCTCGTGACGTATGCGTCACGCGGACCTCGAGCTCCAGTACGGCATAGCGCAGGGAAGCAATTGCGCTTGCGGAGGCAACACGGGGGCAACTGGACAGAACGTTATGTTGGTAGTGACACTCGCCTCCTGCAAGCGTGGGTTTGCGGCACCGAAATATCTCCTATCTCGGCTATAAATGAACCAATTCGAAAGATTCTTGCGGTAGAACGCTCCTTAGAGGGCATGCAACAGCTTCCTGCGTATAACCAAACTTTTCTACGTGGCTTGGTTACGTTTAAGTACTACTTTAGTCAATCAATCAATTATTTAATTAGTTGTTGTGTTTTAATTAGTTTTAGTAATTGTTTAGTTACTTGAGCGGGACAGCAATTGGTAGCCGTAATCAATGATATTCTTGAAAGAGGCAATCGCTATCGGTTACATTTCTCCGTAGCGTGTACAAATCTGATTGCTACTCACTGGCGTCCTTGGGAGTGGACAAGAGGAAGGAGAGAAACCAGCGGATGACATCGTGCCAGCCAGACAGCAGCGCTTCGTCTTCGTCCAGCTTAAGCTGCTCCGCGCCCGTGCGATTCCATTTGAACGGGCCTTCGGGCGGCACTGCGAAATACGCGACACAAACAGGCGATGCTGCAGACAGGAAAACAACACTGCTCTCCGTTTTGATGCGACTATAAATAAAGATCTAATTTTTCAATCTGCGGAATTACGTGCCAAAGCCATGATAGTATTATGAGGCATGCTATAGGGAGCGGCTCTGGAATAATTTAGACCTCCTGGCCTTGTTTAACTTGTACCCAATTCATGGTGCGCAGACATTTTTGCATTTCACCGTAAAGCAATGTCACGGAACATCGTATAATATCCCTGGGGTCATTAAACCTCACAGATACGCAATATAGCTCTCCCACACATTCTTCATTTAAATATAATTCAGAACGGCTCACAAACAAGAAAAAGCGCCAACTCAGTTCCGCTAAATTGGATAACACTTTGCACGCATGGGATAAGTATCGATCGACGGCTAAGCTATTCGGCTTTCTTTTAGCTTGCTGCAAACGCTTTTAGTTTGGCTCCACATTATCTTCCTTAATGCGCAAGAGCGCCACGCAATTTTGGAGGATTATCAATCCCCGTGGTTCTCCAACACCTGTATTTCTCATAAAATCATACCGGTTGCGCCATCCTGAAAAATTTGGTTCCTGAGGCTCTTAATGCCACATTTTATGGTGTATTCTACAATGAGACCTCTGATTGCCTACCGGCAGACGCCTACTTCCATCACCCATGCATGCCCAGTATCAAATTCGAAACCAGCGGCATCGCAAATGTCATCGAATTATTAAAACTACCCTCATTGGTAGGAATTGATGGCATTGATAGCAAAGTAGTAAATAAACTAAGAATACCGAGAGGAGCTTCTAGCGCAAATTTTCCAACAGCTTCTCGAATCGGGTTCCGCTCTTATAGATTGAAGAATCGTCAAAATTGTGCCTGTTCCAAAAAGCGGTTCAGTCAACACGCCACTGGTTTACACTCGCCAGTTGACGTTAAAAAGCAATGCACCACTCTATCCGGGCACATGTTGTTAGTTTTAACATAATTATTTTTATTTCTTTAGCGCTAATCAACATGGATTTCGATAAGGCCTTTCGTGCGAAACGCAGTTAACTTTATTTGGAGACGATATCAGTTCCAACATCCCGGTTAATGCCACATTTCTCGAACTTGAAAGGGCATTCGACAAATTACCACATAACCGGCTATTAATGAATCTTCCCCGTCTAAGCTTAAACCTCTTAGTGCTAGAATCGATGGAAGGATTAATTACCAGTCGTCGGTGGTTTGTTTCGGTTAAAGAAACCAACTCCACCTTGCACACTGTCGCCTCCGATATTGCACAGGAAAATTTCTCCGAGGGTTGTTTTTTTTTTCAAGCTAGATCAATTATATGCGTGCATCTCTTCACGCATTCGTCTGTTCGCCAACGTATATGCTATTTATCGTTCCATCATTAATTCAACGGGTAAACTAGTGCTTGAGCGTGACCTAAGAAATGTTGACATCTGGTACCGAACATGGCTCAAGGTGCTTGATGTTTAAAAAAAGTCTGTAATCTTTTTTCATAGACGACAGGAATATCCAACTCATACGTCCATACTTGCATGATCATTTCTTGAGTACCTCAAATATTTAGGGCTTAGCGTCACGCCCTATCTCACGTGGTCATTTCATGCCACGCAGCTCACAAACAAGGCTGACCGCATCCTAGCATATCTGCGACATAGTGTCGCACTTTCTCCTCTCTCCGTCAAATTATTAGCCTATCAAACCCTCGCAAGATCTAAGCTAGAATGAGCGCACTGAGTGCACACATGCGCGTTGAGTTTTTCTTTTGGACTATGGGCGCGGACGCCCAACGAAGAAGACGAACTGCTGCTGGGTCTCGAGATGTCGGCTGAACTGGCCATCGCCGCAGTTGTTGTAAATATACGTTGTAAATAACCTCCCGGGCTTCACCCCCCGTCCGAGGGGTGGAGATTGTACATTGACGAATGGCAGTGATCGTACATTTTTGAATCACAGTTGTAAGCTCCCGATCAGGATTTGTTAATGCTCGCCGTATGCACTCCAACCCATTTTTATTCTCCTGTAAGCTTCCTTCTGGTGGTCAGGGTTCCCCGTGACTAACCTACCTAGATAAACATACTTCGGTACATACTCTCGAGGCGGACTGGCTATCCTTATTTCTTGTTTTCCTACCAGGCTAATGAAGATTACATTTGTCTTCTGCATATTAATCTTCAACCCCTCTTACACTTTATCTGTTAAGGCGTTCAAATGTTTGTTGCAATTCGTCCCAAGTGTTGCTGAACAGGACAATGTCATCTGCAAAGTAAAGGTTGGTGAAATACTCGCCATTGATCTTTACTTCTAAGGCTTGCCGTTCTAATAGCTTAAATGCTTCTTCTAAGCACGCAGCGAAAAGCATGGGAGAGAGTGTGTCTCCCGGCCTCACCCCTTTCATGATAAGTAAATTTCTACATTTCTTGTGGAAAAGCAAGCTAGCTGTGGAATCTTTGCAGGTATTTTACAATATATCCAACTACAGAACACATACGTGAATGTCTCAACCTTCTATGAAACATTAAATAATTGAACAGATAAACAAATAAATAAATAAATAAATAAATAAATAAATGACAAATACGTCCAACGATTGCCCTGTAAAGTTTCTCAGCTGCCTGCGAAGTGTGCCTCTTGTAGCTCATATTCATTGGCTTTCCTTCTTTCGCTGATAGTTACATTGCCGCGTGACGAATATTCCAGCATACGGACGTTGTCAGAGCCAGCTAGCATAGCCAAAGCTGCGATTTCGCGTTTACCTTTATTTCAATATGCCGAACGATATGTAAACTTTACACCCAATAAGAGCTGGGGTACAGCAAAGGATTATTCTCGTCCGCGTTTGTTCTTTCTTTACGTTATGAACACCACTAAAATGGCAGGCTGTTTACCAGTTGTACAGTTTGCTGCGCTCTTGTGCTGTCTTTCCTTGTCCTGTCGTTTAGCGCTCCTCCAAATAAGTTCCCAAATGTACCTAGAAGCTATATTTTGAACCCTTCGACACAACAGTATGTATTGCGGCAGCTACAGAAAGAGAATTAAAGCCGCAAAAAAATTATGTGTTATCACATTTTGAAAAATTGGCTGAAGTGAACTCGCTGCGTATAGATTCCAGCTACACAAAGGTTGCAGCGCATGTGCCGAAGGGAAAGACGCCGAAAGCACCGCCTTACATAAACCTAACAGATGACTATTCACTGATCATTCATCCGGTTTTAACCGCCATATTCCAACCAGACGTACAGGCCGCCTCCTGATCGCTCTTGTTAGTATTTCTACTTTTTCAATACCTTATTTATGGTACAAAGAACATGTTCTCAGTATTCATGTTTTTGTAAACTTATTCTTTTATTTATGTTATGTCAAGTATGCTATTGATGTTTTTTTTAGCTTTTTGTGCGACTCTTCTTAGCGGTGAATATTTTTGAACGTCTAATAGGTTGTTTTAGGAAAGCTACTGTTTCCTACATATTGTCACGTGCTGGTGACCTTGAAGAACACAGTAGCAATACTGTGAAAGACAAAACTAACCTTGATTGGGCGAACCTGTGCCCACAAAAACAGGCTACACTTATAGCACAACGATAGCGGCGAACACGGTCGGCGATCGTCGAAAATCTGATCAGCGGGTCAAACGCGTCGGCTTTTATACAGCAGTCATCGAATGTTCCAGACTAATCGTTGGGACCCGCATGCATTCCACAAAGTTCTACGCTATTCGAGTCACGCGATGAAATCAGATAACACAAGGTTTGGCGACAACAGACAGCGGATAGAAGCATAGAGAAAGAAATTCAACAAGAGGGGACACTCTTCAAAAACTGGCAACAGGGAACACGTCGCGCCTAGTTTCAACTCCACCCATTAGTTGACGCGAGCATCAGAAAGAAAGAATGTGAAATGAACTTCCAGACAGCGTTTTATTTTTTTTTTTTTATTCCTTTCCACTAAAAGTGAAAACGTTTTGCGTGTAAATGAACTTATACTTTGCAAGTTTTTGTTGCGTTGCCTAGCAACAAGCTAGCGGCACGCCAGACGCGCGTGCATACGTCATGAGCCAGACAAGCCGCAGGAGTGAGCGAGGCCGGCTGCGCATGTGAAGCTCGCGTGCTGGGCGACCTGTCTCTTTTTTATGTAGCCCTTTTTTTGGGCTCCCGGCGTTCTCTCGTGTTCCGTCTGCATTTCGACCCGGCACCGCTGCACTACTGGACTACTGCAAGGTGAGGAATTTTGTTTGATAGTCTGCGACGCACTTCAAGCACATTTAGGCTTACTCCACAAAACTGAACCTATATAGTGACCCAGTTATCGAAACACAGCTCCGCAGTCCAAGCCTAGTTAATATGAGTTAATTACTCGTACTGGGAGATGTTTGCGACGCTTTCTATGAGCCCAAGCATAATTATAACCTATTTCGGTAGTTTTTGGGCACGCTCGCCACACCTGGCTTTCTGACGAAAAGCACCTTGGCCGTGTGACGCAGTATCGCGTGTACTGAATCTTACCGGGACAAGTTTTGGCGCTTTCTCCGACCCATGACATTATTGTAACTAATTTCACTACTTTTTGGGGTACTTTTCAAGCACAGTACTTGGCCGCGCTCAGCGCAGTTAGCGAAATGCAGCTCGACTGTGTGCCGCAGTTAGTTTCGCGTGTACTGAATCTTACATGGTAGAAGTTCGTGACGCATTACCTGACCCGAAAAAGTATTGTGATTTATTTGGTAACTTTTGGGGATATCTTGAGGCATGCTCGCCGCGCCTGGGGTTGTGAAGCTGTTAGCAAAAAAGCAAGCCGGCCATAGTGAGTTAGTTTTGCGTGTACTGAACTTAAGTGGGACAAGTTTGTGACGCGTTTTATATAGCCCTGCAACAACATATACCTTATTTCGGTACTCGCGCTTCTCGAAAACGCGACGAGCGATTGCCGAGAGGTATAACACGGGAGTGTTGCATGCGCCGGCCGGACGCGTAAAAGATAACACGGAGGAGCTCAAGAACATGACATTTATGTATTCTGAGCGACTGAAAACAGGCTTTGCACCCACGAGTCTGACTTGAGTGCGATTAGAAGGCATTCTGCGAGCGTGTAACATGGTCTGGTTGAGCCTGTGTTGTAGCCACCTTTGTGGACTTGGCGTACCATCGTGTCGACTGAGGCCAAGTTGTTTTGGAAACGCGCAGTCACCCGTGTATTTGTGCACTTAAAGTGCAGGAAATAATGCCCGGGAAAGGAGGGGTGCTTGAAAATCGGATGTTCAGATTTTATGGCATTGTTTGGGAGGAGTCTTTGCTGCGAAATGTACGTAAAAGTGAATTTATCTGTAATGCCGCTCATTCACCACTTAACGCACGTTTCACATCTACACTCAATACTCCTGTTAGGTCAATATACCGAAATGATACATGATTGTAATTTACTTTCTTTCAGCTAATGTCATCCGGTGGAGCATCGTACGGCAACGACTGCTGCTTAGCTGGTGCCACAACTTTGGATGACTGCAGAAGAAGCCCGGAACGAGCATTTATATAGAGCAAAATAAACATTTCATCATTTCAGAAGACGTCTTTCGTTTTCTTTATGAAATTGCACCTGACAGATTCGACGCAGTCTTGTAAAGGTCAATCGCAATCATTTCTACTTAATAATGAAACGATTCCACGCCAAGGCCACGCGAGGTTCAGCAGAAGCGAAAAAAAAAAATTAATGCCGCGTCGAGCAGCGGAGCTGGCGCGGCGTGTACCAACTGGTGTTCAAAACGCGCGCGCCCAAAACCGAAACCGGAAGGAGTCAATAATATCCGCTTGGTGTGCTACAGTCAATTCGGCCGCTGGGCTCTATGGGAGTGTCCGCTCTTGTTGAAATGTCTTTCTCTATGATAGAAGCATCGATAACTTTCCTGAAACTTCGAATACACGCAGACGCGTCCCGCGCTGTGCGATAACATTTGTTAGGCGGCGAAACGTGGTCGCCCGATAAATATAAGTACACGTGTCAATAGTTTGTTGACTATTAAAAGGGGCAGGACCCTCGTCAAAGTGTTCCAGCTTTTTCGTGTCTCTGACTTTTTACATTGAAAAGAAAATATAGTGTTTGATTGATTGTTTAAGCTGTTTGCCCCTTCCTCTGAAGAATTTGGTGTCTTGTGGCCCAAGAACCAAGTATCGCCCAGGAGTGTCAGGTTAGTATTAATGAGTCGACTATGTACTAATGAACTACGATAGGTAGACACAACCTGGCTGTAAAGGGGCCCTAAAGCAGTTGCTGTACCGTACATACAACGTAAACGTAATACGATTATGGCAATGACTAATTTAATGTACTATAATGACGAAAGGTACACCTTCGAAGGACGATATGACACTCTAAAATATGTCATCATTAAAAATTTATCAGAAGCACTACTGTTTTAACAGAGCCCTTGAATATCAAGGGCCTGGAGGTGTGTGCTGCACATAACACCACTATCGAAGCAGCATCCTCTGATGAGAGTACGTGCTACGATTTTATTGGGCTAATATTGACACGTGTACTTGTACACCGTTTTCGCGGGCCACTTTTCACCGTCTAACAAATGTTATCGCTCAGCGAGGGATGCGACCACATGTATCTGAAATTTCTCGAATGTTATCGACGTTTCTACCCGTTGTCTGTTGTCACCGAAGCTTGTGTAATCTGACTGCATGTGCGACGGGAATTCTGTAGAATTTTCTGGAACACATGCGAGCACCAGCGATTACTCTGAAACCTTAGATGTCCCCACGTATAAAAGCCGATGCACTTGACCGGCAAATCAGATTTTGACGATCGCCGACCATGTTCGCTGCTATCACTGTGCTTTGAGTGTAACTTGTTTATGTGGGCACAAGTTCAACTAATATAAGTTAATTTCTTCATTCACAGTTTTGCTGCTTTCTCGTCACTACGACGTCACAATAGGATGTAATACAACATAATTCGCGAAACCTGTAACAGTTTCGGTATCAAGAAACGCTTCTGCAACAAGAAACATTACCGTATGGAAAGGTATATGCTGGCGGTATGCTGTAGTACCATGTTTATCTCAGCTTGTGTTTTCCGAGACTCTATCAGGAATTTCAGCCTCCCGCCACATCTACCACAGGTTGGAGGTTCATTAGTAGTGAGCAGAATATTTTCGATGGAATACAAGTGCCCTATCTTGAGTCAACGGAATAGGACATCAATTCGTCATATTTTCGTTGTGAATGGGCTAGATACTCAACTGGGGCCTAAATCCGTGAACCTCCCTATTCGTTTCAATCTCCCACAAGCTTTGCCAGGTGCTCCTCTGCTTTTTACGAAAGAATGGTTTTCTGTGTGTGGCAGGAGCTGATATGGACAGATTACTAGCTTTCGTTGCTATGGTTTTAGACACTTCAATTGTAAGCACATTTGCCTCGATGTCTCTGTGCCCAGGTACCCTTCATAGTACAACGTACTTGTTCGATACATTGAATCGCGTACTTGTTCGTCAACCGCCACGGTTGTTTAGTGGCTATGGTGTTGGGTGTTGCGCTGCTACGCACGAAGTCGCGAGATCAAATCCCGACTACGGCGGCCGCATTTCGATAGGGGGCGAAATGAGAAAACACCAGTTACTTAGATTTAGGTCCACGTTAAAGAACCCCAGCTGGTCCACATTTCCGGAGTCCCCTACTACGGCGTGCCTCATAATCAGTTCGTGGTTTTGGCACGTAAAACATAATTTTTACTCGTTCATCTTTATCATGTGACTGCGTTTCACCCTGTAACAAATGTTATCGCTCTGCGCAGGACGCGCTTGTATGTATCGGAATTTTGTCGAATCTTATCGATGGGTCTCTCCGCCGTCTGTTGTCACCAAAATTTGTGTAATCTGCTTGCATGTATGCGCGACGCAAATTGTGTTGTACTTGCTGGAAGACTCGCGGGCACCGGCGATTTCTCTGGAACCTTCGTTGACTCATGTAAAAAGCCGACGCGCTTGGCCCGCTGATCAGATTTCAACGATCAACGACCGCGTTCGCCACTACCGTTGTGCTTTGAGTGTAACTTCTTTTTACGGGCACGGGTTCGTTCAGTAAAAGTTAGTTTCGTCATTCACAGTTTTGCTGCTTTCTTCAACGTCACTACTACGTGACATCTGGTGGAGGTGCTAGTGCGTTCATGCACGGAAAGTTACCGCAAGGCCGTAAGCCAAGCCTGAGCCATGAAGACAACGGCAAGCCAAGGACCAGCGAGCTAGCCGCAGGCTGCAATAACTGCCGCGGAGCACGGACTTTTTTCCTGTGAAAACCAGCATGCGCACGGCCCCCTCAGCAGCTACAATGACAGCCCCAGTGTCACCAATGCCGGTCGTGCTGCGCTGCAGGAGCCCAGGCAGCCACCGATGTTCTGTGGTTCAACATTCGAAGACCCGGACAGCTGGCTTGAGACGTATGAGAAGGTCGCTACATTTAACAGCTGAAACAGTGACGACACGATGCGACATGTTTTTTTTTCACATTGAAAGACATCATGATGACATGGTTCGAGAATCGAGACGCTACTTTAACCACGTGGGACCTCCTGCTCCGAAGCGGCTTCCTGCAGGCATTCACAAGCGTCGTGCGCAAAGAGTGAACCCAAGCTCTACTAGAAACCCGAATGCAGCTTCTCAATGATACCATCGTGATCTCAACGGAGAATATGGCCCGTTTTTCCGGCATTTGTCGGAGCAGAAAAATGTCCGCTTCCCCATTCGGCGCCTCAAGCAAGAATTTTTCCTCGGACAGGACCGCAACCCGCCGAACACCGTAGCTGAGTTTTCGACAGATACATCGACGATTGAGAAGAGAGAGAGAAAAAACATTTATTCGAGCCATCGAAGTGGTTGCTATGAGGTCAAGTGGGTGGTGTCCTCATTCCAGGACTTCACTGGCCATGGCTGCTCGACGTACTTGCTGGACGAGAGCTTCTTGTCCCGCCAGGGTATCGCCGGTCAGCTGTACCTCCCACCGCTCAAATGACGTGCTAGGCGTCTTTAAGTGTTGAGGTTTGCCCCCGCACCCCCACGAGATGTGGAAGAGTGTAGGGCGTGTGTCGCCGCACCAGGGGCAGATGCCGCGATATGTATGTGGGAACATTTTACTGTATTTGTGTAGATTAGGAAATGTGTTTGTCTGAATAAGTCGGAGAGCTACGGCATCTTCAGTGCACGATTGAGAAAACTCTGGGAATGCGCCCCAGGAAATATAACCGCCAAGTGCTCGCGCCGCAGGGCGCTGCCCAAGCACTGAGATTTTTTTTTAGTTTCGTCTTTTTTTAGTAATTAGCCGAGATAAATTAACTTTTTTTAAATATGGCTTGAGACGCTCAGGCGCCAATAGAAAAGTTGTGGAGCTCCACAAATATTGCCCAACGAGATATACTTAGTGTGGCCGTTTTTATTCGGGAAAAACGAAAGCCCGCGCAGTTTAAAAAATACCACGTGACAGCGCGTTCTGTGCGCTCGAATGCGCTCGAATAGCCCAACCGCGTCAACGAGGTCCTCGAGCGCAACTGCCAAGAGGCATGTGCCTTAAAGCATTACTATAGCAGCTGGACCCTATAGAGCTAGCTACGAATTTTTTGGACTGATCACGTGCAACACAAAAGCTAAAAAATAAACCACTGCATTCCTCTTCAAGAAGGGCTCTGCGCCAAGAAGAACAGCGGGATGAAGTGGGATGCGCTGCTGCTATGCCAGAGCAATGTTCCTTTACCGCACGTGTTCTGCTTCCCGAATCTCCAGCAAGAGGAGCAAGATGGTCAGCCTCTGCCCACATCTACCACATCTGGGGGTTCAGCAACAGTTAAAAGATAACAATGGGTACCATATTGCCACTACACAGCGATCGTCCTGTTAGTGTCGGTCGGACGAATACGATCGCGACGAACTGACCAGAGGCACGCGCGAAAAGCTTGCATCAGTCGCCGCTGCTTGTGGCTGTTGTAACCTTGCACATAGTAATAAATTGCAAATACACGTTATTCCCGTAACATTTTTTGTGGAGGTGCGGATAAACCCGACAGCGTGCCGGCACCGCCAACCAAGCACGGAACTTCGAAGCGGTCGCCTTCTTCGTTGCTCCGCGATGACTAGCCAGGTGACGACGGCGCAGCAGCCACCGGCTCCTGCGATTCTGTTACACCCACGAGACCCGGGAACCTTTTCTGGAACGGATGGCTTGGACGTCGAAGATTGGATCGAGATGTGCGAGCGCGTCAGCGGCCACAACAGAACACGCTGAAGTTAGCCAACGTGATTTTCTACCTGAAAGGAACGGCACGCGTGCTGTACAAGACGCATGAAGATGATCTTACAAGTTGGGACGTTTACGAAGCGAAGCTGCGTGAGTTGTTAGGCACATCATTTGGCCGTCAGCAGGCGGCTAAAAAGGATCTGGGATCCTGCGTCTAGACGACCACTGAATCGCACATTTCGTACGTACATGACGTACTGGGCCTTTGTAGAAAAGCACACACAAAAATGAGCGAAGCTGACAAGATTTCGCACGTATTGAAGGGAATAGCCGACGACGCGCTAAATTTACTTGTATTCAAGGACTGTATGACGGCCTTATTAAGGAATGTCAACATTTTCAATAAGCAAAGAGCCGCCGCATCATCCGCCAGTTCCTTCGTCTGCCTAGCACCGCCGCCACATCTTCATGCGAGGACCGGCCGATGTCTGCGCAGTCTACATCGCCGAAAGATGTAACTTGCGTTGTCCGCCGCGAACTCAAAGCAATAGCACCTACGGCCGTCCCTCCAGACGGGCAGTCAACCAACCTATCCACCATGTTGCTCATACAATCAGTCATCCGCCAGGAGTTCGCGAACCTGGGTTTATCATCTGCCATGTGTTTCATCCGTGCACCTGAACGTACCCCTGCAAATGACACCCAGAGCTATGTGTACCCCTCGCGCTACAGAAACGCGGCTGACTGGAGAACGGCAGATTACCGACCCATATGTATCAACTGCTTGCGCGTTGGGCACATTGCCCGCCAGTGCCGCAGTAGCTGGTCATCGACTTCAAACCTGACCACTGGATGTTTGCGTCGTCCTGGAGGCCCCCAACATTTGACACTTTTCCCCTCGCTCTGACCCACATGATTTTGATGCCGCCATTCCACACTCCAGGTTTAGCCGCTCACGATCCCCCACAAGGCCGTCGATCTCTATCGCCACGACCACGCCAGTCCTCGTCCCCTGCAGGGCCTGGCACCTACGCTCCGGAAAACTAAGCCGTGTAGCTCCCGGAGGAGCGCTGCATCAGTGACCCGGTATGCGTTGGACACCTTGTCCGTCACTGCCGCAGTAACTGGCCGTCGCCTTCAAACTTGACCACTGGATGTTGGCGTCCTCCTGGAGGCCCCCAACATTTGACACTTTTCCCCTCGCTCTGACCCACATGAATTTGACGCAGCCTTCACGACGTCTTCACGACGTGATCCTCGGCCTAGACTTCCTCTAGACGCAATTTGCCCTTATCGACTGTTTCCTCAGGTGTGCGTCAACTGGAATTCCCTTTTGACGCCCACGTATTATACGACACTGCCAGCCGCTTATGCTCTTTAGAGTTCCTTCATATGCCACCGCAAGCCTCTAGGTGTGTCCCATTACGTCCCTCTCGTCCTGTGTACGATAGCGAATACGTTGTCTCCCCGACACGCGGCGTGGTCCTGACGCACTCTGTCGTCCTCCCGCACATTGGGGTCATCATCATCATCATCAGCCTGGTTACGCCCACTGCAGGGCAAAGGCCTCTCCCCTACTTCTCCAACAACCCCGGTCATGTACTAATTGTGGCCATGTCGCCCCTGCAAACTTCCTAATCTCATCCGCCCACCTAACTTTCTGCCGCCCCCTGCTACGCTTCCCTTACCTTGGAATCCAGTCCGTAACCCTTAATGACCATCGGTTATCTTCCCTCCTCATTATATGTACTGCCCATGCCCATTTCTTTTTCTTGATTTCAACTAAGATGTCCTTAACTCGCGTTTGTTCCCTCACCCAATCTGCTCTTTTCTTATCCCTTAACGTTACACCTATCATTCTTCTTTCCATAGCTCGTTGCGTCGTCCTCAATTTGAGTAGAACCCTTTTCGTAAGCCTCCAGGTTTCTGCCCCGTAGGTTGTACTGGTAAGACACAGCTATCATACACTTTTCTCTTGAGGGATCAAGGCAAACTGCTGCTCATGATCTCAGAATGCCTGCCAAACGCACCCCAGCCCATTCTTCTGATTATTTCCGTCTCATGATCTGGATCCGCGGTCACTACCTGCCCTAAGTAGATGTATTCCCTTACCACTTCTAGTGCCTCGCTACCTGTTGTAAATTGCTGTTCTCTTCCGCGACTGTTAAACATTACTTTAGTTTTCTGCAGATTAATTTTTAGACCCACTCTTCTGCTTTGCCTCTCGAGGTCAATGAGCATGCATTGCAATTGGTCCCCTGAGTTACTAAGCAAGGCAATATCATCAGCGAATCGCAAGTTACTAAGGTATTCTCCATTAACTTTTATCCCCAATTCTTCCCACTCCAGGTCTCTGAATACCTCCTGTAAACAGGCTGTGAATAACATTGGAGAAATCGTATCTCCCTGTCTGACGCCTTTCTTTATTGCGATTTTGTTGCTTTCTTTATGGAGGACTACGGTGGCTGTAGAGCCGCTATAGATATCTTCCAGTATTTTTACATATCACTCATCTACACCCTGATTCCGTAATGGCTCCATGACTGTTGAGGTTTCGACTGAATCAAACGCTTTTTCGTAATCAATGAAGGCTATATATAAGGGTTCGTTATATTCTGCACATTTCTCTATCACCTGATTGATATTGCGAATATGGTCTATTGTTCAGTAGCCTTTACGGAATCCTGCCTGGTCCTTTGGTTGAGAGAAGTCTAAGGCGTTCCTGATTCTATTTCCGATTACCTTAGTAAATGCTTCGTAGGCAAAGGACAGTAAGCTGATCGGTCTATAATTTTTCAAGTCTTTGGCGTCCCCTTTCTTATGGATTAGGATTATGTTAGCGTTCTTCCAAGATTCCGGTACGTTCGAGGTCATCAGGCATTGTGTATATAGGGTGGCCAGTCTTTCTAGGACAATGTTCCCACCATCCTTCAACAAATCTGCTGTTACCTGATCCTCCCCAGCTGCCTTCCCCCTTTGCATAGCTCCCAAGGCGTTCTTTACTTCTTCCGGCGTTACTTGTGGGATTTCAAGTTCCTCTAGACTATTCTCTCTCACATTATCGTCGTGGGTGTTATTGGTACTGCATAAATATCTATAGAACTCCTCAGCCACTTGAACTATCTCATCCATATCAGTAACGATATTGCCGGCTTTGTCTCTTAACGCATACATCTGATTCTTGCCTATTCCTAGTTTCTTCTTCACTGCTTTTAGGCTTCCTCCGTTCCTTAGAGCATGTTCAATTCTACCCATAATATAGTTCCTTATGTCAGCTTTCTCACGCTTGTTGATTAACTTCGAAAGTTCTGCCAGTTCTATTCTAGCTGTAGGGTTAGAGGCTTTCATACATTGGCGTTTCTTCATCAGATCTTTCGTCTCTGCGATAGCTTACTGCTCTCCTGTCTAACGGAGTTACCACCGACTTCTATTGCGCACTCCTTAATGATGCCCATAAGCTTGTCGTTCATTGCTCCAACACTAAAGTCCTCTTCCTGAGTTAAGGCCGAATACCTGTTCTGTTGCTTGATCTGGAATTCCTCTATTTTCCCTCTTACCGCTAACTCATTGATCGGCTTTTTATGTACCAGTTTATGTTACCAAACTGAAACTGGAAACTGGTACATTGGGGTCACCGTACGCGGAAACAATACCTCCCTGCCTCTTTTGAACTTTTGACCTTCTGCCCATCTGCTACCTGCCAGTATTGCCCTTGCCAGCATGTCGTCGTTGCAGGAATGCAATATTTTTGTGTTAGCCGTCGACATCCCTCGGAGTGTTTGCGCCTCTCTCGCAGCCATCGGGTAGTCATGTGCCAATTTCAAAAAATATATATATATATCTGCAGATCTCCCGCTTACGTAAGCAGACAATCTTCTTCGGATCTTGCTGTCGTATGCTGATGTCCTTGATCTCGAAAATCACCATGTTTGCCCTATTCTCAGTCGACAAAAGATCTCATGACTTCGTCTTGATATTGATAGTGATAGACAGTTCCCTAAGTGGGGTTTAATTACGTGGAGCTACTTCAAGGCTTTGTCATCCCACAAGTGTTCGAAATAGCGTTTTTATTGCGTTAGCATTCTTAGGGTACTTCACACAATCCGGGGACTGTCTATCTATGTATGTTTGTATCGATGTATGTTTGTTTCTAACCGTTTTCCAGCCTACTTGGTTCACTGGATAGGCAGTGGCCGAATGAATAGCATATCAGGCTGCTGGGCCGAGGCAACAGGGTTCGAAACCAACCATCGGACCAACTTGTGTAGCTGAGCATGTGGCAATTTGTACATACGTGCCGCTCTTCAACGAGCCCCTTTCAGGCCGACATGGGTCGGTGTAGACGTGGTACTCGGTAGATGCGGTTGCTCGAAGAAATATGACGCTGACTTGGAGTACAGGGCATATGGCGCTCGGTCTGTGCTGGTGTCCAATGAAACCCTGATGCCAACTTTATTCACTTGATATGTGCATGCCGCTCTTCAATAAATATCTTTGACGCCGGATTAGGTAGCTAGGTATGTTTCATTGGGAATGTCCCGCTTTTCATTGACGAGAAACATTCCTTAAATGAGTGTTCATGTTCGCCATGTGTCGCACATGTCATTCAGCCTCAGCAGCTTTGCAAACCGCGGCCACATCTCTAACACTGGAAGCTTCATCGGGCGTTGGGAATGTAAGGTCTAACTCGAATTTTGGTGTATTCGGTTTCAACGGTGTCCGGTAGCGCACTCGATGCCAAAGTGAGGATCGTATGTTTGGTTCGAATTTCCTGATTGTCACGCTTGATCTTTCTCCTTTGTACTCGAATCCCATTCTGTTCGTTCCAGCCCTCTAGGAGCTCTTCTACCCCAGGCTAAAGATATTATCAGAGATCACTCCTTTATTTGTGTTCAATGATCGACCTGCGATGAAATTTATTTGCACATTAACAAATGCTACAAGCTTCGACACTTTAACGTGTTGTTGAGTGTCGCGAACCTCCAGGCGGCCGCCGCTAGTAATTGTCGTCACTTGTAGCCTTCACCTAGAGTGCTAGTGAGATGTTTAACTAACCACAGTCAAAGGTAAACTGGTTGCGATGGCTTTTTCAGCACCTTGACTGTATTACAGTTTTGCGCATGCTGAAAAGTCTCAATGTTTATTTGGTGCATCGTTTTTTTAGAAAGAGGACAACCAGGAAGTCGGGGGAACGACGCCTTACCATGAAGTGATTTAGGGAGCCATGCCGGTTGCCCATCACTAAGCTCAACAAGAAGACGCTTCAAGACCCGAAGGAAACGCAGACGCCAGCTGTACATAGTGAGTGTAACCGAATACATATACCCAAGGTTGAATAGGCTATACCAGGTTAACCCTTGTTGCCTGGAAAATCGGAAAAAAAAGGAAGCGAGGAGACTTAAAATTGAATGTAAAGGGGGGAAACACGAAGGTTGGAGAGAGAGAGGCAGGAAAAGGCAACTACTGATTTCCGCCGGGTGGCTAAGTCCGGGGCTGCCTTCTACGCGAGGAGGTGATCAAAGAGATGTGCTACCTCTACCGAGAGGCCATAGAGGTCTAAACTGTCAGCATCGTCCCAATCCCCACGATCCGCTTTTCTCTGGAAACGGATAAGGCACACACGGTTAAGCGGAGCAGAGGTCGAACACCATGTGATCGAGTAGATGGTGGCGCAACACACGAAGCGCTTGCTTAAACCCGCGGGGTTGGTGTTGGGCTCTACTTGAGACAATAAGCACAACAAATTAGACATTTCTCTGAAGAAAGAATATCGGAGTTTTCCTTTAATGCCAAAGCATTGATTGTGATAGCAATTAGACAGCTATACCCAGTACGGTTAATAATTTTATAATGTGCATAAACTGCTGTAAACATTCGCTTGTTAACTAAATCAGCAGGCACGCTTTCGCGCGCGCACTTGTAAACACGAACACATCCCAGTCGATAACAGCGGACCATCGCTGTCTGAACGCTGAAGTGAAGAACGGCAGCAGCGGCGAGGGAATTACCCTTCGTGCTGCCTCTCGCTTGAATTCGAACAAGGCACGCGGAAAGACAAAACACACGAAGCCATCTCTGGTCACCCAGCCTTTCGAGCCATCGTAGCCTAAAGGCTAGGCCGTGTGTGGCCGTTGTCAGCCACTGTAGAAGAGGGAGGATATGTTCACTAACCTGACCTCTCTCCCCCCTACTAGAGTGCGCACATATCCCCGCTGCTCCAGCCCCCTTCGTGTATGTCACAAGACTGTGCACCCTACCTGCCTTCCTCCCTCCCTTGTGCGCACGAGAAGACGCCGCCGCATCACCATTCTCGGCTCACCATGCGCAAGCTTTCCTTCGCACCATAGCATACAGCGAGCAGCGGCAACTTATTGTACTTTCACTTCAGTTTATTTCCAACACAATGTCCAACACACTTTTGACTTTAGAGGTCTCCCGGTGACGCCGACTCCTCGGCGTAAGTTTGCCCGGAGTGTCTATATAATGGCTATCGCAAGAATATTGACATTTCGAAAACTAATACGGCCACTCAAAGGATTTACATACGATAGGAATGTCTAAGAAGCGTTTATCCTTAAGGCTAAACAGGTCTACGAGCACAAGCTGACACTACAACTATAAAAAATGAGCCTTACCGTCTGAAAATGCATGCTCACGTAAACACGCAATACGAAAGCTTAAAATGCAAGTACGCAACGCAAGAGCTCGGCAGAAAAACCCAGAAAAACTTATCGAGTGCCCGTGTTACTAGATTCCAGAAGGCAGAAAACAAATCCCCCCAACTTACTGAAAACGAGTACAAACAGCAAATCCGAAGGCTTGTTGTGTCGCTGTTTTCTCTTGTAGTTTTTGTTAATTTTGCATGTATATAGTGCCGCCAAACATTGCATTGATGTTTTGTGACTCATGTGCATGTGCACTCATGTACTCATATACAAGTTTGTTATAATATTTACAGCACAGTAATGAATGTACTTAGCTTGCATGTGTGTTCCTAAACTTGAAAGCGTCACCGCTGATTGCCACATTATGTTATGTTCTTAATTTCCTGTAGCGACTGCTATTTTTTATTTAGTTTTTTTTCTGCTCTGGTTAGAAGCCGCGTCAGGCATGCGGCCTTCAGCGTTGCCTGTATTTTTTTACAACAAAACAGAAATAAACAATGTATCTATCTGTCATTATTGTAATATACGTTATGCGTTTCAGTTTTCCTAGTACTGACACGTGTACATTCATTACGTTCTTGCGGTGACCGTTTTCCACCGGCTACCTACTGTTACAATGTTATCACTCGGCCCAAGACGCGCCTTGCTGTAAGGTATATTTCTGAAATGTGTCACAGATTGTGAAATACTGTTGGTAATTCGTGATATACAAAACGTGTCCAGTGAATAGTGGTGGACATTCTGGAACTTACGCAACCACTTCCGATTACGACGGAATATACAGTGAGTCACGAATAAATAGCCGACGCGTTTAACCTGTAACATGTCGACGACCTGCGACTGTGCTCTTCAGTAATGTTGGGCCGTGCGTGCTTTCTTTATTTTAGTGAACACAAATCTGCGAATAGTTTGCTACATGTTTAACTAGCCCTGTTGCTAGTCGTTTTGGCATCATTATGACAACGTGACAATATTAACTATTTGTAGGAAGACTTTTCAAATCACTAACAACTAGCAGACCTGATCACGTTAGAGTAAATACTATAGGGGTATTACTCAGGCTCGCGCGTGCGCACCTGACCCTTCTCTGGATCGCACAGCGACAATGGAGCGGCAGTCGCTCGCTAGCACTTTCGCAGCAGCCCTAGCAGTCAGAGCTGTGACCCCTAACCCGCGGTTCGCAGTGAGTTGCGACCACGGCGGGTTCAGGCCAGGGGGGACAGGGTGAGTCTCGACCTAAGGTGTTTATTCACCTTAGAGTACAAGGGTACCAACTGGACAACAACAGCAACAACACATACAAATACAACACAATAACCACAGCGGCGGAGCATTCCGCACGTCTGGGGTGAAACAAACCGCACAATGTGGGAACCACAAAAGAGGCTGATAAGGGTTCAGCTCACCCAGAGTGGATCCGCGCTCGGGCCCTGGGGCGGTCAGTCGCACACAAAGGCCGGGCGCAACAGGGGGACGGCGTGCGGCGGTCTCAGCGGCTGAGTTGAGATGCGGCCTGTCGCAAGCTCTTCAGCCGAAAGACAACGGTGCATCGGGGAAATAGCGCTTCTCCCCGAGCGGCGGAGAGGGAGTCTCCCCGGTTCCAAGAAAGGGAAAGGAGGGAACGGGGTGCCTTGGCTGCAGCGTCGCGGCCAGGCGCGAAGAGCAGCGGGAGCGGCGAAGGTGCCCTCTCCCCGCTACCCTCCGCGAGCGAGCACGTGATTATCGCGTGATAACCGCGCGGCCGCTCCGGAGATATCGGGATGCGCGTGCGATCCCCACAATACTTACCCGTGGACACTCCTGCAACTGAAAAAAAAAAACGTGAAATACTGTTAGGAACAGTGTAGATACGACGACTACGATACTGAAACTCTTTTCGTGCGTGCACACTGGCGCTGCATATTTACAGTCGACCGTCTTTTAGAAGCGCATTCCCGTGCGCGCATACGTGTGTTCGTGTGGCGTCTGTGTCCAGGCTATGCTGATAAGATTTTGCGTACACTGGTAGCTTCTCACATGAGAATAATGCGCAAAGCGACAAAGATCTGACAGCACTAACAATTTATGGTGGTTTGTGTAGCCATTAACACGATATGTGTATTTCAAACTTGTGTATATACTCCATGAAATGACAAGATTGTGCAGCAGACCTAAACTAAATTCGACTACAGAAGCTTCATTATCATATTCAAGACACCCTCATGGCTTCTGAACGGCGCTATATTCTATACGTATTCTCCAGCTTAAGGAACAAATGCAACCGGTTAAGACTAAAATTACTTTATTCGGAAATACTTAAAATGAAACTAGTCATTGTCACACAAAAGCCAACTTACTGAGCAAAAATGTTTCGTATACTTTTACATTGCTCGGCTACGAAAAATTTGCTGCCGACAGTACAAACCGAGCGAAAAATGAAGATGGAGAAATAAGTATTGAGCGCGGGGGCTTGCGTGTCTGAACACGGGGTGACTCTGTAGGACACCGCCACGCATTCTACACAGCACTCAACTGTAGCGTGTTTTCAAAGTGCTCAACGATAGCACTGGACGCCATGTGCTTCTTGGCGGAATGGTTTTTATGTTTCAGTCGTTTGCGGAGGTCTCCCACTCATCGAACGCAAAAGGGCGCAATCTGCAGAAGGAATCTTGTAAATCACTCTAGGATGCTTTGAGCTGGGCAAAGGGTGTTTGGCGTTAACGAGTTCTTTTCTCAGCTTGCTCGTCGGTGCATGCGCAATCAGGACCCCGTGTTTCTTAATAATTCTCGAGAGCGGTTCGCTAATTCCATGATCACAGGGAATATGGATTCCGTAATTTTCACCGCAGTAGCCGTCGGAAGAAGCACTTTCTTACACACCCTGATTACGCGCTCACACACTGCGCTACAGATCACCGCCTACCGAAAGCTGAAGCATTCCGGAAGGTACCTAACCGTCCATGCACCCGCCTGCACACAATCATTCTGTCGTTACGACGCTGCTCAGCCATGCCATGAATTATACGGCTACACGCTCCTTAAAAGAGGAGGCGGAGATCGTCCGGAACTATACCTGAAATGGAACGACTGCACGAAGGACTTTATCTAAGTGCGGCAAGTAATGGCTCGGAATCGAAAGAAGCTCACCCAAGGCGCCGCAGGATACTCGAAAACAAAACGCGCAGAGACCCTACTTTTCTTTAAGTTTCCCAGGAGCTGTATTTGCAGTGATGTCATGACACTGAATGTGATCACCTGGCATCAGGACATCACGACATTTTTGCACTCAGTCGTCTGCTATGGTGCTACTCATCCCGCGGCCCGATGTAGCAGCATAACAGGTCACTGCGCACGCTGGAGTGAGTGTCCCGAAACGTCCCGATGTTCAGCTCTCACGTCACCATCTTCGGTGACATGACGTCACGACACATACACGACCTGGGAAAGTCAAGTCGACACCAGTTCGTCGAAAGGCTCTTAAATTTTTAAGGGCAACCTGAAGCTTCTTAGTATATTTTCTAGGGTTTCGAGGTCCAACAGCCGCACTTTTCGGCCCACCTCTCGAGCCACCTCCGAAATTTTCCCAGAGCGGGGACGCCGAGAGAGACCCTTCCCCCACTTCCACAATTATGGCTGCCTACCTACCCAACCACCCCCCTTCTGCAACACAACACAATGTGTCATTTCCAGCCATCTAGCTGTCGCCCACCATCTAATATTTCTTTTAAATTGTTTCTAACTATTCACGTGTTAGCTTTTTTTCAATTGATTAAAAGCTTGTTACATTATTGTTCGTGCGGGCGCGCTCTGGTTTTTATTAAATACTATTTTTGCCTCATTTTTGCGAATACTTATAATCGAGCCAAAGCGCAATAAATAGCGATTTTCACCGCTAATCTTCATTTCTGATGGTAATAATCCTCCGCACTTTGACGATTACTCGTATAACGGTCTCGTGCGACAAAACGGAAGGGGCGGCGGTGAAGCCGTATATGTTAAGCAGTCAGTGAGACACGAAATTATTTCAGAATTCTCAACGATAAATAATAGTATTGAGTGTTTGACTGTACGTTTGGACCATGTCGTAGTTTCCGTTATTTGCAGGCTGCCAATGCGAAACAAACTGGATTTCTTACACTACTAAGGGCGTGTACCTAATTTTCTAAGCTGGCTGTCAGTGCCTTTTGTCATGAGGGGGGATGTTAATATTTATATGTTATCAGGTGTTGCTTATGCTAGGAAAGTTAATACAATAATCAATTATTTTGCGTGCGCAAGTCTTATCACAGAAGTCGCACGATTAACAGAAAAAGTAGGACCTTGCTCGACATATGTGTAACGAACATTCCTTCGGCAGATTGTGTCGCTGGACTCCTAACCGCTGATGTAAGCGATCACCTGCCGAATTTTTGTTTTCTTCCAAGTGTGCAGGTTAAACGCAAAAATAAAGTGGCAATCTTAGCTCGCACCATTAGTGATGTAGCCTTAAAGATGTTTCGCTCATATATTCACTTGATCGACTGGGCTTGCGTGTTGGGACAAGGTCACCTCAATGCAGCCTACGAGGCATTTCTTTTTCAAAAACTTAGTGTGCTATAATCGAGCATTTCCAATGACTGCCAGAAACCAGCGGCTCAAACGAGCAAGAAAGCCGCGGGTTTAAGCAAGACTATTGAAAATGATCGAGACGAAAAATAAAGTGTACCACGATTTCGTTCAATCTGTAAATTTAGTGACACTTTCTAAATTTAGGAAATGCAGAAATAAATTGACCACTGCGTTAAGGTACGGGAGGAAAAGGTATTATAAACAACTGTTTGCCAGGATAGAAAATGACTCTATGAGGGTGTGAGAAGAAGTAAAAAAACCTAATGACTGAGAAAAAACCCGCTTCACCGCTATGCATGCAACCCAGTTCAGGCATTTTGTCGGATAAAGAAGCTACTACTAAGATGAACGAATATGTTGTGACAAGTGCAGAAGGCAAAAATGATAACAATACGATACCTTATTCTTCATTAAGTGAAGTCAGCCTTACAAACTCTGTAGTACTAACCCGTGGGACATCAGAGGAAGTCGTGCAATGCCAGATCAAGAATGATGTAGCGGCTGGTGTCGACGAGATTAAGTCAAAACCTTTAAGATACGTAGCCCAAATTATAGCCGCAACCATCGCTTATATAAATAATAGAATGTTTGAAACTGGTGTTTTCTCACATCGCTTAAAAAAGCCAGAGTGTGCCCTGTTTTTAAAGGAGGTGATAAACAACAATTCACGAACTATAGACCAATCTCCGTTCTTGCAGTTCTATCTAAAGTGTTTGAGAACGCGATAAACGGTCGATTGTACAAATTATTTACTAAGTACAAGGTGATCAGTGACGCACAGTATGGCTTCCAGAAAAATAAATCTTGTGAAGCAGCCCTTCTGAATATTAAACATGAAATAATCAAAAACATTGCACATAGGCTCTACACCTTGGGTTTGTTTGTAGACTTTAGGAAAGCATTTGATTCGGTATGTCATGCACAAACTTAGCACGTATGGCGTGAGTGGAGCAATACGTTAGGATAAATCACAGCGCATCGGCTTATGCAACTATAACCAGAGGAGTACCGCAGGGGTCAATACTCGGCTCTCTGTTGTTCATAACATATATAATCGATCTCAGGGACATACGATGTTCTCCCAAGCTAATAATGTATGCAGATGACACTAATATTTTTTCAGATGTACATCCTTTCAACAATTCAGCACCAAGCGAATAATTACCTAAATAAGCTGGCAGGTTGGCTTAGTCCAAATAAGTTGCAAGTAAATGTTAGTAAAAGGAAATACGTAATATTGTCACGTAGTAGTGACGGTGAAGAAGGCAGCAGAACTGTGATTAACGAAAATAGCATTTTATAGGGCGAACTTGTGCCCTCAAATGCAAGCTACACTCAAAGAACAACGATAGCGACGAGCACAGTCGGCGATCGTCAGAAATGTGATCAGTAGGCCAGGCGCGTCGGCTTTTATACATCAGTCGTCAAATGTTCCAGAGTAATCGCTGGGACCCGCGTGTCTTCCCCAAAGTTCTACACTCTTCGCGTCGCGCATACATGCAATCAGATTACGCAAGGTTCGGTGACAGACTGCGAATGGAACCATCGATAACATTCCAGAAACTTCCGATACATGCGGGCGCGTCCTGCGCTCTGCAATAACATTTGTTGGGCGGTGAAACGTGGTCACCCGATAAAAATAAACAAGTACACGTGTCAATATTCGCTCCAGTCAATAAGCCACGTAAATATAAAACAACTATCGTGTTTGAGGACAGACAGTTAGAGCAAGTGAAGACCCAGAAGTTCTTAGGAGTTCGGTTTACTGAAGGCTTCAAGTGGAACACACATGTAGAAAAATTAACAATAGAACTTAGTAGAATTGTTGGATGCTTGTACAAACTTAGCCCAGTCTTACCAAAATGATTACAAAATGAATTCTATTAGGCTCTGTTCTATTCTAGAGTAACCTATTGTATTCTCGTAGGGGGGGGGGGGGGGGGGGGCTACAACTACACGAACTAATTATCAAAAGCTAATAATTCTGCAAAAAAGAATTCTGCCAACAAATCCCCTTTTTAAAGAATAATAAATGCTAAAAGTATCGCAAGTATACCATTTCAAGCTTTCACAATGCGTTATGCAAAAGAACCCTGGATGTTTTCAGAGTACATCAGCGGGTACACTGTATACCATATATCAGCAACGGAAGAAAGCACCAACAATACCAACACTGAGGACAGATTATGGTAAACAACAATAGGATACAAAGTGCCGGCATTGCTAAATCGCTTACATGCTCTCATAGATTGTCACATACATTCTAAAGTCCATCCTGACACTTAATGATATTGAGTTTGCTTAAATAATGAAATGTTTTTGTCTTGTCATACTTTGTCATTTCGCATTGTGTGATACAAATGTCTTTTTTTTTTCTTCACGTACACCTCTGTGTTAACTTAGTTTGTGTGAATGTTGAGAATGTGTAAGAATTGGGCGATATTTGTTCTTTTTTCTCCTCTTTTTTTACGCTCTTTTTCTCTGCTGTGAAAGATATATTTGCTCAAAATTTGCAATATTTCGTCATGCATGTTGGCCTGCTGGCCGCCCTGTACTAGAAGCAGAGGGCTTTTGTCAGGCTCCGTAGCCTTTAGCCTCTGCTCCCGTTCCTGTAAGGAGGCAAGACAAATAAACTTCAAATGAACGGCTACATGCTACAGACTAAACAATTCGCGAAATTTTCACATTGCTTCGAACATTTCAGTGCATGTTTTTACAACGAAGGAACTAGTGTGGCTAGAAGCGCTCGAAAACTTTATATGCTTGTTTCAATGGTGTCTCGTGAGAACTAGGTAATTCGAGGAGGTAAAGGTTAGAGCTTCAGGCGGCCTGAAAAGCTAGCTGGTAATTCATGGCATAGCTATAGGAGCACACTTTAAAAGCGATGGACAGAATATATAAGAACATTAAAAAACCGCAGAATGTTTTTAGTGTTCCATTCCTTTACCCGCGCTTTTTTTTTTTCAAGTGCCTCCTGTAAAGGCGTTTCAGCATCATCATCAGCGGCAGCAGCCTGTTTTATATCCACTGCAGGACGAAGGCCTCTCTCTGTGATCTACAATTACCCTGTCCTGCGCCAACCGATTCCAACTAGCGCCCGCGAATTTCCTAATTTCATCGCTCCACCTAGTCTTCTGCTGTCCTCGTCTGCGTTTCCTTTCCCTTGGTGCCCATTCTGTAACCCTAATGATCCTATGGTTATCTAACCGGCGCCTTACATAAAAAAACAATCAATCTTTATTTTGCATTCATTCATTTACAAGAAATGAACGCTGGCACAAGAACTAAAAGCTGCTTTTCTGCAGCTTGACGAGATTTTTGCCCATTTTCATGACAACGGGGAGATAATAAAGTTTGTACACTTCAGTGTGTGCAATGTAGAATCAATGACAATGTATAAGTGAAAATGTGTAAGGTGAAATATGCAATCAATGTTACAAAGTAGTGTGTTTAGCCAGTAAAAATGAAATATATGAATATACTGTATGTAACAGATATACATAATTATTTTCAATTGATGAAAAGTTAATCATATTGCATTCAATTCGTATACGAAAACACAGACCGCAAATAAAGGTGTGTATCAATGTCTTGCAGGTTAGATCCTATATAGCTGGTATAGCTGGTTACATCCTATATGGCATTCTATATAGCTATATAGCTCGACCTGCCCAGCTCCATCTTTCTCGCTTGATATCAATTAGAATATTGTCTATACCCGTTTGCTCTCTGATCCAAACCGCCCTCTTTGTCTTTTAACGTTATGCCTAGCAATCTTCGTTCCATTGCCCTTTGCGCGGTCCTTAACTTGTTCTCAAGCTTCCTTGTCAGTCTCTAAGTCTCTGCCTGATACGTCGGCACTGGTCAAATGCACTGATTGTACACCTTCATTTTCAATGATAATGGTAAGCTTCCAGTCAGGAGCTGACAATGTCTACCGTAGCGATCGAACCCTTTTTTATTTTTCTATGAATTTCCTTCTCATGATCAGGGTTCCCTGTGATTAATTCAGCTAGGTAAACGTACTCCTCCACAGACTCTAGAGGCTGACTGGCGATCCTGAAATCTTGCTCTGTGATTAATTCAGCTAGGTAAACGTACTCCTTCACAGACTCTAGAGGCTGACTGGCGATCCTGAAATCTTGTTCCTTTGCCCAGTTATTCATTATATTTCTCTTCACGTATTGATCTTCAACCCCTCTTACACTCTCTCTGTTAAGGTCCTCCATCATTTGTTGTAACTCGTCTGAATTGTTGTTGAATAGAACAATGTCATCTGCAAACCGAAGGTTGCCGAGATATTCGCCGTTGATCCCTTCTCCTAAGCCTTCCCAGTTTAACAGCTTGAATGCTTCTTCTAAGCAGGCAGTGAATAGCATTGGAGAGATTGTGTCTCCCTCTCTGACCCCTTTCTTTATAGGTATCTTCGTGCTTTTCTTGTGCAGAATTAAGGTGGCTGTAGAATCTCTGTAGATATTTTCCAATGTATTTATGTAACCGTTCTGTACTCCTTGATTACGTAAGGCCTCTATGACTGCTGGTATCTCTACTGAATCAAATGTATTTTCGTAATCTATGAACGTCGTATAGAGAGACTTATCGTACTTTGCGGATTTCTCGATAACCTGATTAATGACATGGATGTGATCCATTGAAGAGTATCCCTTCCTGAAGCCAGCCTGTTCCCTTGGTTGACTAAAGTCCAGTGTTGGCCTTATTCTATTGGAGATTATTTTGGTAAATATTTTATATAATACTGGGAGTAAACTAATGGGCCTATAACTTTTCAATTCTTTACCGTCTCCCTTTTTGTGGATTAGTGCAATGTTTGCATTCTTCCAGTTTTCCGGGACCCTTGCAGTCAATAGGCACTTCGTATAAAGAACCGCCAGTATTCCAAGCATTATGCCTCCTCCATCTTTGATTAAATCGACTGTTATTGCATCTTCTCCTGCTGCTCTTCCTCGTTTCATGTCGTGCAAGAACCTTCTGAGCTCAACGCTAGCTATAGGAGGAGTTTCTGTATCCTGTTCTTTACTGTTTCTAATGGAGGTATCCTGACTCCTCTGGGCATTGTACAGCTCAGTATAGAATTATTCCGCTGCTTTTATAGTACCTTCGAGATTGCTGATGATATTACCCTGCTTATGTTTCAGCGCATACATCTTGGCTTGTATTATGCGAAGTTTCTTTCTGGCCCATTTCAGGCTACGTCCATTTTTTTGCGGCTTCTTCAGTCTTTCTAACGTTATAGTTTCGAATATCACTTATTTTCGCCTTGTTGATCAGTTTTGACAGTTCCGCGAATTATATGTTATCTCTTGCGTTGGGCACTTCTATTGTTTGTCCTTTCTTTACTAGATCCTTTGTTACGTCGGCGAGCTTGCCTACTGGTCGTCTTGGTGCCTTGCCTCCCACTTCAATTGCTGCCTCTAATGCCAGCATAGCTACGGCTGTATTCATGACCTCTATGTCATCATCATCTCTCTTTTCTAAGGCTGCATACTTAGCGAACACTTTTAACAGTTTGTTAATTGCCTCTGGCATATAGTGAAATTCTAGTCAATGAGCTGTTCTACTCAAAAAGGCGAAGATTACTTGCACAAACAATCGAAATGCATAATCGACTAATTACCAAAAATTTACTAATGAAGTCTTGACTAATCTCCTTATAGCGCACATGGTGAAATTTAGTCATATCACAAGAAGCCAACAAGCACTGATACCAAGAACATAGGGGAAATTAGATGCGCCTAATAAATGAAATAAAAAAAGCCCATAAATTAACGGAAATGAAAGTGGATGAAAAACAACATGCCTGTGACTGTGAGTGGTGGCGCTGGCCAACACTCCCAGTGTTCTACTAGCAAACATAATATACCCAAGAAAGCGGATGGCGAAGCGGCGCTGCAGTAGCTCAATTGGTAGAGCATCGCGCGCGAAATGCAAAGGTTGTGGGATCGTTCCCTACCTGCGACAAGTTGTTTTTTCATCCACTTTCATTTCCGTTAATTTATCGTTTCCTTATTTTATTTATTAAGCACAAGTAATTTCCCCTATGTTGCTCTTGCTATCAGTGATTGTCGGCTTCTTGTGGTATGACTAATAAAATTCGGGCCCCTCGGTTCATCCCCTTCCTTCTCATTTCTGGTGCAGTTTAGAAATTCTAGCCGGTGAGACTGCGAGGGGTATCCGCTTGAAAAGAACGGTATAGGTGACACCATTTACGAGGTATGCGTCGTCAAACTTACAGTAAATACTTTTTTTAAGAAAATGTCGTTTCATGCATTGAAGCCCAAAAGTAACTGGAATGCTAATGCATTTCTCAGCAAAGATCCGGAATTAATATGGTGTCATCCTGGGAATCCATTCCAAGTGGAGAGAGAGAGAAAAACAAAATTTTTCGTGTTAGGTGGTGTGGTGCAAAGGCCCTCAGTCCAGAGCCTCACTTGCGGCATTCTTCAGTGCGACACTGATAAGCGCCACGAAGTACCGCGGGTCATCGGCGCTGGTTGCTTTGTTAGCACCATGAGGCATGGGGTTTAAGGAAAATATTTGTAGGAGCAGTCAAGGGAGGTGGGGGTGGCCCACAGGACCAGAGGATATGGGATCTCTTAGGGCGTTCGCCACAGTATCGGCAGGGTGCGGGATCTTCATGTAAGAGCCCGCGGAGTAGGTGAATTCGCGCTGGCGTAGGCAGTGTTTCAGTCTTTTAGTCTAGACCTGACGAATCAGTACACCCTGTTCACGGGTGAGCCCTTTGCTGAGCTTGGGAAACTTGCGCTTTGCCTCTTGATAAGGCCGCAGAAGCATAGAAGCCCACCTTTTAGTCTGGGCTGGTCGCGGAATGTATAGCGTGCCTGTTTCAAAGTCTTGCATGCGAGCCGATTAGCTCTCATTTCCCGACAGCCCGTGATGACCAGGTATCCACATAATTTCTAAAGGACCCTGAGAGTAAGTGTCGAAATGTGGGCTGGGAGGTCGTTGTGCAACAATTTCCTGAAAGCCGCCATGGAGTAGGTAAATGTGAATCTTGGGTAGGCTGCGTTACTAGGGGACATGTGTTCAACCGTGATTGCGATGGCTGTCAGCTCCTCTAACGTCGGATCTGTCTCTGGCAATACCTCCGTATGTGCAGTTTGCATGTTGTTATTCACGGCTGCTTTAGCGGAGCCCCGTTTGCCAACGCTTGCATCAGCCTAGAAGTAGATGCCGTCAGGGTGTCTTGCCGTGTACCTCTCGTAGGCAACTCGCTGGCGTCGCCTCTCCTAGCCTCGTTCTGGATCCATGTGGTGTGGCAAAGGGGCTATGGTTAGGAATTCTCCTTGTTTCGGGGCTAGTGGGCACGTGTCCACAATAGGCACAGCTTCTGGATGATGACCGATGCTATGGACGATGTGCGTGCCTCGACACGTGCGCAGCAAACGCAGCAGTTCTTCGCGACGACGATGAATACTAACTAGTTCCATTGCCGTGCTATGGCAACCGATGTCGAGGAGGAGCTTAGTGCTGGCACTGAAAGGAACGCCGATGGCCAGCTCTGTCGCCTGCCGGATGAGCGCATCAAGGCGATTGATATCTTGCCGACGGAGATTGGTGTAGGGCAGGTGATAGCGCCGGCGTGACAAAATTAGTGCGTTTCGTAGTTGAAGCACATCCGCCTCCTTCATTCCATTGGCTCGGTTGGAGACCATGCGCATAGTGTGCAGCACCTCCTTGCCTGAGCAGGTGCTGCACCGTCGCAGTAGGACCTCCATCTTTCTGCATATGGAGACCGAGTATCTTAATACATTTTGGTTGGGAAATCGGCACGCCTTCGTTTACAATTTGTATGGTGAGCGGTCGCTATCTTTTGTGATGGACCAGTAGCAACTCAGATTTTTCCGGCGCATATCTAAGGCTAATAGTTTGAACATCCTGATGCACCCTGTTCATAGCCTGTTTGAAAGTTTCTTCGATGTGTGCTGGCGAACTCGGGTTGATCCAGATGGTGATATCATATGCGTAGATCGCATATTTGATGTCGGGGATGTTTCGTAGCCCTCTATGGACTACGCACATGGCAACATTAAAGAGTGAGGGCGATATCACTGAACCCTGCGGGATACCTATCTACGAATGGGGTTACTGTTGTGAGGTGATGTCGCCTACTTGATAGCGTATACATGCGACCCTATATTAAGTCCCTGATAAAATTATAAAGCTTGGTTCCCCATCCAGTAGATTCGATATCTTGCAGCATAGCATCGTGGTTAACACAGTCAAAGCTTTCTTGACGTCAATGGCAAGAATAGCTTTAAGCTAAGTGCTGTTCGTTTCCTTCGTGAATTCTTCGTGTACCTGCAGCAGAACACAAGGGTAAATAAGTCATGTCTGTATCCGCTCAAATTATGGGGTATGGGTTCAGATTTCACAAGCTGACTAAGAAATCTGTTAAGCGCGATACGCTCCATCAGCTTACCGACGCATGATGTTAGCGATATTGGATGCAGGTTCGCTACGGCTTGGGGTTTGCCAGGCTTCGGAATGAAAATGCTGCTGGCTGTCTTCCATTCTTCTGGCAAGCTGCCTGTGTCCAACACCTTGGTAATTTGCTGAAGTAAGAATGTATGAACGGCTTCTGTAAAGTTACGGAGCTGTGTTGTGGTAATTTGAACTGGTCCTAGGCGCTTCATTCGGCTTTGCTTCTGCTAAGGGACGCTGTAATTCTGGTAAAGTGATTGGGCCGATGAGACCCTCATTTTCTGGCTCTGCGTTTTCGTAGCCTGCATACTGTGGTTGTGTTGGATCCGCAATGTGCGTTGTTCTAAGCTGGCTGAATATCGGTATGCTCAAATGTTTCTAGTAACTTCCGGAGCTTATGGGACGTTTCCGTCTTTGTCTGGGTAGGGTCAATGAGTGATTGGATAAAATTCCACGTGAAGCTCATATTCAGTGTGTCGTTGAGCTTGTTTCACATATCGTACCACTGCTCACGTGTAGGATATCAGTGCAGTAGACGATCTGCTCGTTGATGGTCTTCATGCGTGAGCGTAGTTTGCGATTGAGCCTATTTCTGCTCCATCTTTTTGTGAGGGCATGTCATGCCTCCCACAGATGAAGAAGATGCTTATCCGTGCTTGGTTGCTCCCACTTCTCTATTATCTCCTTCATGTGGGTCTAGATTCGTTGCCTGACCATCTCTACCAAATCTTTGAGGTTCATGTTTTGGAAGTCTCCTACATGTGTCTTGCGGAAGTCATCCCACTTCGTGAGGAGATGCTTGCGCTGGCGCTTTGGGGATTCTTTGATTTGGAGAAATATCTTTATGATAGTGTTGTCACCCGTTAAGGCATCGTGCATGTTAAGCTATTGCACTGGCAGTCATCTTTTAGTGAAGGCCAGATCGGTCGTGGTATCTCTTTATGCGGAGTTTCCGTGCCGCGTCGGTCTCGTCAAGGACAGCAGCTGGGCCCGTTGCATATGGTGTTGTAGTGCGCATCCTTCGGAGGAGATTTTTGTTTATCCCCATGAAGTGTGTGGTGCGTTGAAGTCGGCTGCTATTAGATGATCAAAATACTTCGTTGGCCGCAGATTCCCAACCTACTTGAAGTAGTCCACTTTGTTTTGGCGGGATATAAATATTCGTGATGAATAAGTGGGACTGGTGCCTTGCTCTTGTCCATTTTAGTTGTGAGAATGCGTACAGTGAGGCTCTGCTCTGTTCTATGGACATATGCCGCTATATCTTTACGAATCAGAATGGTAATCGTCTAATTATGGCTATGCGCTGTGTAGCCTGCAAGATGAGATGTTTGGTTAGCTTCCTGGAGTAGGAGAATGTCTGGTCGAGGCTCTTGCGCGGCAATTTAATTTGTGAGAAGGCCCCGTTTTCGAGCAATCCCTCTACAGTTCCACTGCCACACCACCACATTTATCGCCATTGTTCTAATGATGATTTTCTGCAGCGCCCGCAGCAAGATAAGGAGTGGGTCGCGTTATGCTGGTAGATCGACGTAGTTTGGCTCGATCGCACTCTTCCTGGCGCGGAAATGCGGCCATCGCAACCTGCACTTGTGTAGAGCCCATTGCCTGTACCTGGTTGCTGAGTAGCTCGTTGAACAGGGAGCGCATTCGGCAAATTATTTGTTCAATATATGTTCTTAGCGCGCTCCAACTTGAGCAGCAATCTGTTCAGTTATCTTGGCGCTAGACTGGTTCGCATTTCTTTCATTTCGTCCTTTAATAGCTGAAAGTCTGCTTCAAGGTTTTGTAAGGCTGTGGTATGATATCTTGCCTTTTTGATCGCCGGTTGCAATAACGCTGGTTCTAGTGCTTGTAATAAGGGTTGCATTGAATCGCCTAATGGTGTGGCTTCAGGTGCGTGTGCTTCTTTTTGCGCGTCCATGTCTTCGGTAGGTTCGAGTGATTGTGAAGCTAGTGTTGACGTTCGATTAGGTCTGCGAGTTTGAAGTAGAGAGTTCTCACAATCTTGGCTACTTTTTGAGCTCGCGTTTCACCTTAACATGCATACATAGGTCACGGGAAAGGAAGGGGAGGTGCGGGTGCCCGACTCTCGTTTCGCTTATTTGCGAGTTGCTCTTCTTGTTGGCCTCGGGAATGGTTGTGATCCGGAGACTGGCTGCGACCTCCGGGCCGGCTGCGGTCCCCGGACTGCGGCCCCCGAACTGGGGCTACGGGAACTGAGGCTATAGGGGCTGCGGCCCCTTGAGTGGCTGTGGCCCCAGGAGTGGCTGCAACGCCGGGAGTGGTTGCGGCCCCTGGATCGGCTGCGGCCCCTGGACTGTTAACAAACGACTTCTGGAGCTACTTGTGTCTCTCCATGTGTTGTCGGAGTTGCGTTTTGGGCTTGGTCTTTTACTTCGAATGGTGACTGTCTTCGTTTGCTTGTCGTCATTTCGTTGTTGCAAACGCTTCAGGTAGGCCGCCTCTCTGACCGCTTTATCAGCTGCTTGTCGCACTTCACAACTTGGGTTATTGGCCTTGGGGTCCTTGCCACAATTAGGGCAACCTAATTTGCAGTCATATTCCTCTACAGGTTCCCCGGCAGACTTTCCACATGTTCTGCACCTTTGTTTTCCTTTGTCGCGACAAACGTCTGATCGGCGTCCTATAGCAAAGCACGTAGAGCAAAACTGCGCCTTGGATCGGTGAGGGACGCAGCGGTATACACCTCCGCCGAAGATGACTTGGCGAGGCACATGCGAGCCCTTGAAAGTTATGATTGCAGTGGCTGTTTTACCTATCATACGAGCCGCAATAACTTCTTAAGTGGGGGCTTGGAGTTCTCGCATCAATTCTTCGGCTTGAGTGTTCAGTTCCACGTTGTGGAACTGAACGTTGTGGAACGTTGTGAACGTTGTGGAACTCTACACGAGTTGCGGGGCGATTCGATATAGATGTCGGCAGGGTAAGCTTTGTCATGAATAGTGGGTTTGTTAACGCACTGGAGCTTTTATGTCTCCGAGGAATCGTCACTGGCTATTATAGCAAAGTTCTTTTTTGATGTCTACTGTAGCGGCGCGAGTCTCTGCAGCGGTAGGGCCGCTGGGACGCTTAGCGCGTCGTGAAGCATTCTTGGGCTCCACTGTAGTAGGAAAAGGCCAGTTGGCGGACGCAAAATGAGCGCTGCAACATGCTGTGCACCTTGGGAATGTTTGACGCTCGGGTGGTCCATCCATCAACGTCGGTGACGAATTTTGGGGCCATTGCTGTTGCAGGAGTGCGGGCCTTTGGTGTGCTTGACGATAGGCTCACTCTCCCAGGTGTTAGGTTTGGGAGAGTGAGTTAGTCTGAGGACTGGTCCTTGTCGAATGAGTTGGCATTCGGGTCTTTCCTCTGGAGGGATGCGAAGGCACGTATGCTTGGACAGGAGCGACGCTCGCGTTCCCTCTAGCGAGTAGAGCCGCCTTGCGAACTCCCCTGAACTCCCCTGCTAGAATTCGTAAATTCCAATATCTGCCTAAGGTAATTAGTTAAAAACTGAATTTGTGAAATTTTGTTAATTAGTCGACTACGCATTTCAAATTTTTGTGCAAATAATGTCCGCCTCTGCGCGTAGACCGGCTCATGGACTAGAATTGTGCCATCTTCCACTGGCAATTAAAAAAAATTATTTGGAAGCGTTCGCTGAAATGCACGGTATAGCTAAGCTAAATATAGAGGTAATGAGAGGAGTACTATTGATAATACAAAGAAATATTTTCATGTGTATGGGTAATTAATGACTAAATAACAATTACTAAACATTTATTTTGTGACTTTGTAGAGGCGTACGCTCACAAAATTTCTCGCCGCACTGAAAGAATCAAAGGTTGTATGTATCTCCACAGAATAAATGTCATGGTATCTATGTGATGTGTGCCGTATGCTTTCCAACGTACTGTAACGAACTGCGTGGGGTTTGCCACATTTTGCTGAACAAACTCAACGTGTCTCAAAGTTTACACTCTGAAGAAATACGGGGCGTATTCTGTGCAATGGATAGACAATTTTTCAAAGAGCGTGAGATAGTTACACCCTTTGCAAAATATTTCTTAAGTGCTCGAAAGTGCTATATGACCATTATCAGTTATGTTACCCAGAGTCGCGAGAGAATTCTATGTCGCACTGAGTTTACATTTGATGAAACCCGGGTGCTGTTAAGTGTAATGCGTGGCGAAACTTCATAGTTACTAGCTTGATTATGATATCTGCAAAAAAATGACTTAACCTTTCTTTTATGCGTTATACGACGCTCGCAGACGGTTTCCGGGAGGTTTTCGGTGAATTAATTGATTTACTTTGTTTCTGCTCCCTGTAAATATGGGAAATGTTACAGTAATGTAATAGAGCCAGCGCCACTAGTGGCGCTGGCTAACACTTCCAGGGCCCAAGAAAGTGGATGGTGAAATGGTGACGCGGTAGCTCCATTGGTTAAAGCATCGCAAGGGTAATGCAAAGACGTGGGATTGTTCCCCACCTGCGGCCAGTTGTTTTTTCATTCATTCTCTTTCCCAATTATTTATCATTTCTCTCATTCAATTAGTGTGTACAAGTATTTTCCCCAATGTTGTCCTTGGTGCATTTGTTTGTTGGTTCCTGATGATAGGATTACTAAAAATTGCGCCCCTCAGTCTAAGCCCCTTTCTTCTCGTTCTATATATATACATATATATACACGAACAAGAAGAAAGGAAACCGAAGGGCCTGATTATTCTTAGTTATATCAGAAGACGCCAACAAACACTGACACTATCGAAAGCACAGGGGAAATTATCTGCCGTTTCTAATTCAATTAAAGGGATGATGAATAAATGGAAATGAAAGTGGATGAAAAAATAACTGACCACAGGTGGGATACTACGATCCCGCGATCCCACGTCCTCGCGCATTGCACTTGCGATGACATCATATATATATATATATATATATATATATATATATATATATATATATATATATATATATATATACAGAGAGAGAATAAGACTCTTCGTGCCAAAGCTGGCGCCCCCCCCCCCCCCCCTCCCGGGAAAATGACAGCTCTCCACATACGATGCCGATTAACCGGGCCCACGAACACCAGAACGGAAGGGCAGTGCTACGCCGAGAACGCGTTCTCCTGACACCACCAGCCAGGCGACGAGGCCGTGCATAAGCGTGCAACCGTACGGTTCCGTACAATGAAGATTATCGCTATCAGTAAGGGGAGTGGCACCATCGCAGAAGCGCGACACAACCGCTCGTATACAACCTTACCCGGGTTCTAACTACTGCGCTATTTCATCTCTACTCACACCGATACATCGTCTCGTTCGCGAACGTACAATGACAAAAACCGAGCGCTCTCCATAAATTCACGGACGAGCAAATATTTAAAAAGGCAAAAATTAGTGTACGCACCTGTCGATGACATGATTCTTCGTGGATTCTTCTTTATCTTCTTCTTCTCGAAAGCTACCCGATTTTTGCCTATCTCTCAACAGCGGACCTTTTGTGCTATTTTTGGCGGCATCGTCACCTTGTTTCACCTCTGTGCATTGGCTAGTAGCCCCCGCAGTAGATAATGCGCTCTAGTGTGGAGTAGCAGGCCCCAGATCGAGCGGTGCTGTAGTCAGCGAGACTCGTGTCATGTGCGGCACTGTGGTTGGGGAGAGCGGAGCGGGTAGAAAGTACATCGCCGCTAGTTCACGTGATGGCCATCCGCGGCAGATATTAAATGCATGTTCACAATAGGCGATCAGAAAAGTTGGGCGCGGTAGTTCATAGTGTTTTTTTTTTCATTGTTTAACCTAGGTAAGATATTAGGCGGCATAGTAGCAAGAGCTTGGTGGCGCGACCCGCCGCCCCGTTCCAAAGGGGACGCTTATAACATCCATCCATCCTTTATGTATTAAAGGCATGCGCGCGTGCGTCAAATTCAGCAACGTTAGGAGGCAACCGGCTTCACTGGCGCCGCCGGGCGCGTTCCAACGTCTCCGACGCGCGATTAAATCCACTCCTATTTTTCGCGCGGTGCGCCGAACCACGTCGGCGCTGCTTGGAGGGAGCGGAAGCAATGGTGGCCTTGATAAGAAGCGACGGTGGCACGACTGTGCGCGGCAAAACTGCGGGTCAAAGTGCTGAGAACATCTGCGAGGCTTGCAACTTCGTCGTGAAGCGGCTTCCCGAAGGAGTACGCGCCCACCAGTGCGCATATGACACGAAACGCTTGGTCTGACACGAAACGAGTGACACTAAACCAAACAAGGAAATACGAAACCCAGGAAGCTAGCCGACGCGGCGCAAATACCGAGCAGGTCCCATGACTGTTTCCACGGTCCTTTACTTGTTGTCGAGCTTTTTGTCCACCCCCAAGATACTGCACCATATATTATTAGCACCCTAGAATGCAGTGATGGTACACCTTTCTTTTCATTGACGGTGGTAAGCGCCCCACGGGTGAAGGCTGCTTCGCATGCGGCGACTGGAGCGAAACGAATCGATGTAGTTGCAGACGTCACAATATAATATTCAGAGGGCTCCATTCACACGGCTGCGATCCAAACGATGCCAAGCTGGTGCGAAGGTCTGGGCTGCTTGCTGCCAGGTTTATGGCATCATCGTCAGCGGCAGCCTAATTGTGATTTTTATGATTACCACTTGCGCCTACAAATTTGCTAATTCCATCACCCCAACTGGTCCTCTGCCGTCCTCGACTGCGCTTCACTTCTCTTGGGACTAGTTAGCCAGTTATATGCCCTACGAATTACATAGCCTGACCAGCTCCATTTTTTTTCTTCTTGATGACAACTGAAATATCAGCTATCCCCGTTCGCTCTATGATCGACACGGCTCTCTTCCTGTCTCTGAATGTTACGCGTAACATTTGTTGTTACGTGACTGTTTGCACGGTCCTTTACTTGTTCTCGAGCTTCCTTGTCAACCTCGAATATTCTGCACCATATATTAGCACCCTATAATGCAGTGATTGTACACCTTTCTTTTCAATGATGGTGGTAAGCTCACAATCAGATTCTGGCATTGCCTGCCGTAAGCACTCCAACCCGTTTTTCTTTCTCGTGATCGCAGTCGCATATGAGTAATTGACCTGTGTAAACGCACTCATTTAGCGACTCTAGAGCCTGACTGGCGATCCTGAATTCTTGTTTCCTTGCCAGGCTATTGAACATTGTATTTCACTTCTGCATATTATTATCCAACCCTACTCTTACACTTTCTCAGCTAAGGTCCTCAATCATTTGTCGTATTTCGTTCTGGTGTTGCTGAACCGGACAGTGTTATCTGCAAAGCGAAGATTGCTGAGGTATTCGCCGTTGATCAACACTCCTAATCCTTCCTACTCTAGTAGCTGGTATACTTCTTCTAAGCATTGCAGAGAGTGTGTCTCCTTTCCTGACCACTTCTTGATAGGTAACTTTCTATTTTTCGTGTAGAAAACCAAGCTAACTGTGGAATGTTTGTAGAGATATATTCAATTATGCCTCCTATATTATGCAATGTCTCTATCATATCTGCTTTCTCAACTGGATGAAATGCCTTTTAATAATCTCTGAAAGCCTATGAAATCTGACTGCACTCCGCAGTTTTCTCGATTACCTGATTGATAACGTGGATATGATCCATTGTAGAATATCCCTTTCTGTAGAGAGCCTGTTCTCTTGGTTGCTTGAGGTGAAGTGTTGCCCTGATTCCATAGGAAATTATCTTAGCAAATATGTTATCGAATACTAAAAGCAAGCTAATAGGGCTACAGTTCTTCAATTCTATAACGTCTCCCTTTTTATGGTTTACTATAATGTTGGCATTCTTCCAGCTCTCTGGTGCACTTGAAGTCGTGAGGCATTACGTATAAAGCAGTTACGTAGCCAGAAACTTCGTTCTGTGGGGGCTCACGCAGCGGCTCGGCCTCCTCCTTATAGAGTTTGTCGAGGGATCAAATACATTATTAACTGCATTGCCATTGCAAAAAAAGATGCTGCAAACGAATTATTGCACGCTACGCATCGTCAAGACAAGTAAAAAATGTATTTCTTCATAAAAGAATGTATTCGTATGTGCTCGAAACATTTTGCTCGAAATAACTTATATCAGTGCTTCCATATTTTTTGTTTATTTAATACGTAAAGAAAATATCACACGAACTTTAGAACTATATCAGTTTGAAACCAGCAAAGCAGCGCACGCCGCTCATATGAAAAATGTAAAGGCCATGAAATGAATGAGCTGAGGACAAATATTTTAATTAAACTTTGTTAACCTCCGTGCCTCTCTCTCATTTGCATCTCTCTCTCTCTGTATCATTCAAGAACCGTGTTTACATTTTTGTACATATACAACGACCAGGGGAAAATCTCAATGACGCTGTCCTTTGTTAGAATGTACTGCGCAGGAGCTGCTGTCATCGGTCGTGTATTGCGAGTAATTGCACCGAAATTATAGTCGCAATAAAGAGCACATATAAAAAGCAGGGGTTCTGCAAAATATGCGAGGGTGAGTCAAATGAGAGTGAGTCAATGCGAATATATGACTAACGGCGTATTTTATTTAAAAGTAGTATCCATGAGCATTTAGACATTTATCCCACTGACTAGCAAGTCACGTGATTCCCGTCTCACAAATCTCCTTGGGTTGCTGCTTCGAAATGTCTGTAACTGACTCTTTCACGTCGTCGTCCGCCACAAATCTGTTTCCCTTGAGCTGTTTTTTTTTCAAGTGCTCCAAAATGTGGAAGTAAGAAGGGGACAGGTCCGGGCTGTATGGCGGATGTTACAGCGTTCCCCACTTGAACTTTGCCAGTTTTGCGTTAACCACATCAGCGTCGTGGGGACAGGCATTGTCGTGGAGCAACATGAGCCCATTCGTCAATTTTCCACGTCGTTTGTTCGTGATTGAGACACGCAGCCGATTCGACATATTACAATATCAGAAACGATTGATAGTCTCTCCAGGTTTAGAAAATGGCCGCTGACAAAAAAAAAAGTCAACACCTTTCCAGCGGAAATGACGGCCTTTGGTTTCCTTGGGGGTGGTGACTTCTGATGCTTCCAATCTAAGCTTAGCCGTCGTGTTTCAGGCTCGCAGTAGTTGCACAATGATTCGTCCCTGGTCCCAATTGCAGAGGAAAAGTCATCACCCTGATTGTGATACCGGATTTGATGAATCAAGGCAGCGCCGAACCTCTCTGTCTTCTGGTGGTGATTCCAAATCTTGGGCATTCATTGCGCACACAAGATTCGATAACCGAGGTGTTCATGAATTATGGTGTGACACAAGGCTGATGCTCACACGCCCTGCCAATTCATCCATGCTTATCCTCCGTTCTTGTCTAATCAGCCTTTGCAATCGTGTTGTGGTGATTGCACGGTGGCTTTGGCACGGTCTTGGATCGTCCTTGTAACGTTTGAACCGTTTTCTCCAACGCTTCACAGTGGCCAATGAAATGCAATGGTCACCACAACACCACAATTAGTCACCATACGGCGACTAATTTCTTTTTGGGAAACATCTTCAGCTGCCAAAAACCTCACGACACCACGCTGGTAAACTTTTGGAGTGTCCTTTATGCCACGAAACCAAGTTCAACCCAGCGTGCGAGAGCATTAAAGGGCCCCTCACCAGGCCGCATAGCAAATTTTGGTTATACGCTGTGTAAGGAAGAAGAAGTGCGCCGTGCAGAGCGCCGCAGCCGGATCGCCAATGCCACTGAAGTGGGGCTCGGGCTAGACGCTGTTCCTGGTGTGACTGGCTAAGCCTACGCTGTTGCGTCTGCTTGTCCGCGTCCATCGTGCCGTCCACAGCCGTGTCGTAGTTCTTTGCCATAATTTGTGGAGGTTTGCTGGGTCTCCTGTCATCCTGGAATTGCGCAACCGGACTCTCCCTGCCATCATGACCACCGCAAGCGCCACGAGCTTACCACCACCTGCTGTTAGTTACCACCACCTGCTGAAGTTGTTACGTGTCCTCTAGTGAGTGTACTGCCATAAAAAGTTTTCAAATCGGCTCATTAATAGCCGACATAGAAATATTTCAGTGCCGGAAACCCATGATTTCAGGAGGCGAGCTCCACTGCATAGTGAAGTGAAGTGAAGTGAAGTGAGGTTTATTCTTCTTTTCAAATAAAAGAGGGGACCGGGACAGAAGGCGGTAAGGCCTGACGAGGCCCCGGTACCCATACAGTTGGCAGTAACAATATCAATACAAGAAACATGTACATAGAAGGTGCGACAAATATGTCAAAACGTCGCTACAATGCGCACAGTGAAACAATTCGTGAAAAATGCAAGCATGTGCAAAGTAATATGCAAGCACTGAAAGTTATACACGTACAAATACGTTGCGTACATGACTAGTGAATTAAGACACGAGAACATGCAGCTGCAGCACTTGTCCGCAACAAAAATAGAGAGAAACATATGTGTAAACAAACGGTAGATACATTTTCTTACATTTGAATTTGGCCTTCAATCAAACGTCGTTTCATGTTTTGCTTGAACACATTTTAGATAAAAAGAAATCATCTCTAAAGGCAAATTTGTTGAGGGCGTTGGGTACTTGAAAATTCAGCTTTTGTTTACCATAATTCGTGCGTGTTCGCGGTACACATAGTTTTACCTCACGAAGGTTGTAATTTATAGTACTGTCAGCAATAGAGTACAAACTGTTTCTATGAATGTATTGCAACAGCCGTAGATAATACACTTGTTCAGCTTGTAGTATGCTATGTTCAACAAACAAGGGTTGTGTACGTAATTTATGTGGTGCGCCGCAATAGCCCTCAATAGCACGTAAGGATCTTTTTTGTAGCAGTGGTAGTTTATGGTAATTTGAACACGTAGTCGTACCCCATACAAGATTACAATATGACAGTCTTGAGAAAAAAAGTGCGTTATACATGGACACCTTTAACCTTTAGAGAGAGTGAGACTCTCTCCACTCGCCCCGTCTAGCTTCGGCAAGCGAAATTCCTTCCCTGCGTTCCCCCATGCCGGACCTCGAAGTTCGTTCGCGTGACACATACGTCATGGGCCTCGCATTCACTTTTTTTTTCTCCTCGCTTTTTTTTTTCGGCGCCGCGCCCTATCTCTGGCGGCGTTTCGCGCAACGCACGATTTCGCGCGCTGTGCACCACGACACATGACTAGCGCTATAATTCAGTGCTACACGAGTACTGAGAAAGAACAAGCGGATCGCAGGACATGATCACGCGCTGAAATACGGTAGAAAATAATGGCATAGTTTCGGTACCTGCGCACGTGACCGCACGACCGTGGGAACAATTAGACGAAGCGGAAGTACCATATCTCTTTCTTCGGTGCGAAGTAAAACAAAAACACGCAGACATTGCGTTTGTGTGTTTTATTATTTCTCTAAACTTCAATTCATCAATTTAAGCAACAGATCACACAGATAACAGATGTTGTCTTGATTAATTATCGAAATCACGTGTCACCACGAGCGACGTCACACTGCAGTACGTAGGCGCAGGTACCCAAGTACGTCATCCTCCGGCTTTGAGCGCGGTGGCCGCGAGGAGCAGGGAGAGAGAGAGAGAGAGAAAGCTTTACTGTCGCTCAGTGGATTACCGAGCAGGTGGTTCCAGGCCGCCTCTGTCAGTGTGCTTTTGAAATTTCAGATCATTCCGCGGCTCGTAGCGATGTAATACTTTGCAGACACGATCGTGATCGCGCAACGTAATGAATGCTCTGCGCTTGTCAGCTCAAGATGGCCAGACCTAGTGAGCGGCCCTTTCAAGAACCTTTAACCTCACATCTGCGTGTCACTTTTGTAAATGAGAGATGACTCTGTGCAACGCGCATGCCTCGCTCATAATGAACCGAACCCTTAGTGCGCGGGGTGGGTTGGCTCCCTTTCATTTGGCTCGCCCTCATGCATTAGAAATGCGAATATACAATGGAATATACAAATGTGAAGATAAAGCTTGATAAAGGGCAAAAAAGGTGTCACTGGAAACAAAGTTCACAGCACGTATACACAACACCTCGCAACAAGATATTTATATATACGTATAAGGCTCCAATAAATCTACGTATCTAAGAAAAGGCACTGTATATAATGCGTCAAACAAGGCATATAAACATCGTGCGCAACAACAGATTCACAGATCACAGCCCCCCCCCCCCCCCCCTCGCTCCACTCCCCCTGATGTATCGCGCGCGACAGGAGGCGGCGCACTTCCTCGCCGCTTTTCTCCCTTGCGCACACAAGACTGACCCACCATCATCGGCTCATCCTGCCCACGCTTTCACTCGCACATACAGCAGGCGGCGGGCGGTCACGATGCTATCGCCCTTGGACTTTAGACGGAAAATGAGGGCTACGGCGACGGCAAGAATGCGCCTAGAGTGTCCATATAGTTGCTATCGCAATAATAAAATAAGAGTATCCGGAAACTGAACGATCCCGTGACCCATTACTTTCCGCAAAAGAAGAAGTAATTAAATTGAACTTTCACCATGCGACAATTTGCTGCGCCGCAACGATGCTTTCTTTTCTTTCGTGGGGCGGTGGCATGAAAATTAAAAAAAAAGCGCAACGAAAGCATGTTAGCCATAATCGAATGTCTACTTTGGGTACCTAATGTGGCTACCGAAGGAATATCGAAGAAAACGTGAGACGCTTGGTCCCCAGAGAACCGTGGGCATACTGCTCGGTATGCACCGGTGAGACAAAATTTTGCTGAGAAGTTGCGCTCAAGCGAACGCGTTGCAATCCGCCGAGTCCCCGCAGTGATGGCGGCGAGCGCCCATGCAGTGTTTTTTTCGTCTGCTATCCAGAAAGCGTCCATAACTATGGCAGGCGAAAATCCACTCGGCCAGAGAAAAACGAACGCGCATCGATGTGCGCCGCACGGTGGGTGCGGCAACACGAGAAAAATGCATGCGCTCTGGCTGGTTCAGGCAACCCTCGGGTAGCGAGAACAGAGAGAGAGAGAGACAGAGAGAAGAGGCGCAATGGTGTCCTCGCGAATAAAATTCAAAGTAGAAAAATAAATAAGACCGTAGTTACCTTTGCTGGCTTTAGTGTCTTGACATGGATGCTTTGGCGCAGGTGAAAACAATGATGATATTCTTTTCTATGATATAACTGCACAAATGAACCACCACAACGCTTCGTCTCATCGGACCTCATTGCGTGCTTTGTTAACTTGTCTGATAGTGTGCTGATTTGGCTCGTCTCGTTGTATGGTCCGATGCATCACTTTAGGAAAGTCAATGCACCTTTGGCGTCAAATGTTTATAACAACATTAAACCCACAAAGTTACGGAGTTGAAAATCTAAAGCCCGACTTGGGAACTATCAATGTACCTTTCGTATCAAAAGTTTATGAGAACGTTATAGCCATAAAGTTTCAGCACTGAAATCCATGCGCTCCGTAGATTCCGCGGCCTTCGCGAGATGCCGCGACGAGCACGCTCCCCTTCAAAACGCCCTTGAAACTTCCTGCTCGGATGGGGCTCCTTGTGTTATGTGACTCCCGGTGCATGGGCGTTGCCGCGAAATCCAGCCCGATGTCGCAATGTTCGCGCTGAAATATCTTTTCGAGCGTGAAAAGGACATTCTAGAAAAAATCCAGCATGATTTCGGGCGCCGGGGGTTGTTTTTGTCGGCGGCGCACGAAAGCACACGAAAAATTTTCGGGGGGGGGGATGAAACCCCATAAGCCTCCCCCCCCCCTGGCTATGCCCCATGGTATAAGGGGGCGCAAGGTTTCCACGCGGAGTATCTCTTCCGCATTTGATTAAATGGCGGGCCTTTCCATCTCCTCCTGCCGCTTCTCCCGCCGGGTCATATCTTGCAAAGCCCATGTAACTTTATCGCTAGTTATAGAAGGAGCCTCTGTATTTTCTTCCTCACTACTTCGAATGAAGGTAGCGTGCCTGATCTGGCTACTGTCCAGGTTGGTATAGAATTCTGCTTATATTACTATATCGTAAATATTCCTAATAATACTATATACGCTTATATTTCGGTCCATACATCTTAGCTTGTCCTATGCCCAGTTTCCTTTTCACTGATTTCATGTTGCGGCAATTTTTTATGCATCCCCAGTCTTTCCCACGTTATAATTGCAAATATCCCTTGCTTTCTTCTTGTTGATCTGTTCTGACAGTCGAGCGAATTCTATTTGATCTCTTGAGTTGCACACCTTCATTTGGTTACTTGGGAGCGCTAACCTACTGGTTGCTTTGGTGCCTTACCTCCCACTTCCGTTGCTGCTTCTGAAATCAGCCTAGTTACGGTTTCATTCAAAACCTGCATGCTAACTTCGTCTTCCTGTATTGGACTCGGCAGCATGGACAGCGGCGTGAGCGCATTCTCAAACTTCTGCTCAAACTCAGGCGTGTACGGTGCGGGACCGGCGGTTGCTGCAATCAACGACTCTGGTGCCCAGCTGCTTCTGATAAGACTGCACTCCCTGGAACGCATCAGCCTTTCACCTGCACCACGTGGCCTCTTTCCTGGTGCTTGCACGGGATAAAAGCGCGCTCGGACGGCTACGCGGGTCACTTGGCTGCGTGGACAGCGGCGTGAGCACATTGTCAAACTTCTGCTTTTCTTCAGGTTGAAATGGTTCTATTATTAATTTCCATTTGAATTGTATAACCTTGCTGTCCGCGCTGCCAAATGCTGTCGGTTGTTATCATATGCATTTCTTTTTTTTTTCATTCTCAAAGACTTGTGTTGACAATGGCTACTGATATTGCGGACTTGAAAAGTGAATTCCGTAGAGAACTCCGGGAAATGAAAGGCAGTTTTGACTTCATAAACAAAGCTTTTGAGGATCTAAAAACCGAATGGAAAGCCTTAAAGACTGAGGACGAGACCCTCAAGGCAACGCAAGCGGTGCTGGTGCAGGAGGTTGAGGCATTGAAAAAGCAAGTGATAGCGCAAGATCAGTATTCCCGGAACAAAAACATTGAAGTGAAAGGAGTGCCACATAACAAAACAGAGAATCTCGAGAAGCTACTAAATCAGGGTGGAAGTGCACTCGGTGAGCCCATCACGAAGGAGGATGTCGATATTTGTCACCGCGTTCCTGTCCGCAACACCGATGCAGATCCGAACATAGTGGTTGTTTTTAACCACCGATAAAAACGAGACGCGGTGCTTGAGAAGCTTAGGAAGACTAGGCTAACGACAAAAGACATTCGATTTACCGTAGAGAGACCAGTGTACGTCAACGAGCACCTTTGTCCTCAGCCAAAGAAACTGCTTGGAATGACCATCGCTTAGAAAAAAAAAAAAAGCAAACTGGCGTTTCGCATGGTCTAAGGGAGGCAAGGTTTTCGCGCGCAAGACAAAGGAGTCGCGTATAGTGCGAATTGCGTGTGAAGCGGATCCGCAAAAAATTGGCAACTAAAGACAGCTAGGAAAGCGCATTCTGTCCATTCTTATATACTTTATGGTCACACCCAGCGACGTTGTTGCCCCTAAATACAGTGATTCTATTACCTTTCTACACTGCAATGCGCAGTCTGCGCGTGCTAAGCATGACCAGCTCGCTACACTTTTCAATGAATTTTCTTTCCATTTACAAGTTATCATGACTACCGAGACATGGTATGCGTCTGAAAACGAAGTAATGCACCTGCCTGGTTACAACACCTTCTTTGTCAACAGAACTTGTCGACGCGGTGGCGGCGTGTTGCAGCTTGTGTCAAAGCGATTATCGTGCAGCTTGCTTGACGACTTTTCCATTGCTACCGAATATTATGAAGTTCTAGCACTGCAGTGTGGAAAATGCGTGTTTGTCGTTGTATACCGCCCACCAGAGGGAAACACCAACACTTTTTTTTCTTTTTTGGAAAAGTTATTCAGCTTTGTGTCAGTGAACGAACTGCGCCTTGCTATGGAAGGAGACTTAAACATCAATTTCTTACGCCACACACCGAAATCTTCTGAATTGCGAATAATTCTCGAGTCATATCACTGTACTAATGTCATTACGGAACCTGCACGCATCGGCCATCTCTCTGATAATTTGATAGATGTATTTATAACAAATTCTTCTGAACATTGTACACATGCAGGTGTGATTGTCACAAGTTTAGGTGACCAGTTACCAATTTATATGTTCTGCCGTTTTAATCACTGTTTTAAAGATGCACATCACGCTGATACATTTCTCGTACAAGAAATCAACGGCAAAACATTAGGGGAATTTCGCACGAAAATTGAAAATATAAACTGGAGCTCCGTGCTTGAAGTAACTGATGCAAACAACGCTTACAATACGTTTATAAGCATTCTGAAGGAAGCATATACTTGCTGTTTTCCGTTTAAACAAGTAAAAAGGTCCACTAACATACGCAAGCCATGGGTAACGAACAAGTGTCTCAAAATGGTTCATGACAAAAATTCATTATATGCTAAATTCGTGAAAACAAAGGCCATTAATGATCTCGCAGCATTCAAAAAATGCTGCAATGGTGTAAGTAAAATTTTGAAAAACACAAAACGTGCATACTTTGAACATCGGTTTAATCAAGCAAACGGTCGAAGCGAAACAGTCTGGCGTGAACTTAAGAAGCTTTTAAGACCAGACCGTGAAGATGAGTTGGAAGTTACTGTGGGTGGCAAGTCGTTAAGGGGCGAAGAGCTAGCAAACAGCTTTATTGACTACTTCTCTAGCCTCAAGCAATTACAACAAAACAGCAATTGAGGTATTGAGTGTACTACTCAATAAACATTCAGCCTACGATGACGAAAGACGACCTGACGACGCGACGTTCCAGCTTCAGTTCAACACGACGCAGCCGTGATCCGACGCCAAGACCTAACTGTAACGCAAGACAAAGAACCACCGACCTCGATGTGCTTCTCGACGGCCGATTACTCCGTCATGAGTGGACCCATCGCCGCCCAGTTGAGGAAAGTTAAGACTGCATGGCAAGGCCCTCAAATTCGGACCGCTGGAGGACACCTGATTACGCCGACTGGGATCTCCACGGCAAGAATTACCGTTCATGACCGGACTTACCCTGCCACCTTCGTTATCCTCCAACAGTGTTCACGAGACGTCATTCTCGGCATGGACTTCCTGAATCAACATGGCGCAGTCATCGACCTGAAGTCGAAATCTATAACGCTGTCGCAAGATCAAGCGATACCGCCGGAGAGCTGTCGTAGTCACCACGCCTTGAGTGTGCTCGAAGATCAAGTGAGCATCCCGCCGCGCTCCAGCATTATTATTTCCGTCGGCACCGAAACACCCGCTGACGTAGAAGGCGTCATCGAGGGCGACCAACATCTGCTGCTCGACCGTGAAATTTGTGTCGCAAGAGGGATCGCTCGACTCCACAGAGGGCAAGTGGAAGTTATGCTAACCAACTTCAGCCAAGAGTTCAAGCACATCAACAAGGGCACGAAAATCGCATATATCGAGGAAATTGTGGGAACCAGCCATTCCTTTGTCCTCTCGGATTCCGCCGCATCTACCCCGACGACCATGGTTCCGAAACCAGACTACGTCATTAATCCAAGTCTCCCCGTGATTAAGCAACAGCAGCTGAGAAGTCTGCTCCGGCGATACAAAAGCTGCTTTTCGACGTCATCGAGGATTCGACTAACACCAGTCGCGAAGCATCGCATCATCACCGAGGAGTGCGCTCGAACACTCCGCCAGAGCCCTTACCGAGTTTCGCCGCGAGAACGTAAAGCTATAAGAGAACAAGTTGACGAAATGCTGCGCGACGACATCATCCAGCTGTCGAAAAGCCCGTGGGCCTCTCCTGTAGTTCTGGTGAAGAAAAAGGACGGAACCCTACGCTTCTGCGTCGAATATCGTCGACTGAATAAGATCACGAAGAAGGATGTGTACCCCCTTCCACGGATAGCCAACGCATTGGATCGGCTCTGCAACGCTAAATCCTTCTCGTCAAAGGACCTCAAGTCTGGCCACTGGCAAATAGAAGTCGACGAGAGAGATCGCGAAAAGACGGCCTTCATCACGCCAGACGACCTCTACGAGTTCAAGGTCATGCCATTCGGCCTGTGCTCGGCGCCTGCAACGTTTCAGCGCGTCATAGACACGGTGTTAGCCGGACTGAAGTGGCAGACGTGCCTTGTTTACTTGGATGACGTCGTTGTCTTAGCCGCAAATTTCGACGATCACCTTAGGCTGCTTGCGACAGTGCTAGTGGCCATTAAGTCATCAGGGCTCACTCTGAAGCCGGAAAAGTGCCGCTTCGCTTACGATGAGCTTTTGTTCCTAGGCCACACCATCAGCAAATCAGGAGTACGCCCCGACCCATAGAAGACAGCTGCCATCGCGAAATTCCCGCAGCCTACCGACAAGAAGGCAGTGCGCAGATTCCTTGGCATGTGTGCCTACTATAGGCGCTTTGTCAAGGCCTTTTCACGCATCGCCGAGCCATTGACGCGTCTAACTAAATGTGATGTTGAGTTCAAGTGGAAAACGCCGCCGGCCGACGCATTTGAAGAACTCGAACGACGCATGCAGTCGCCGCCGGTACTTGCGCACTTCGACGAGTATGCCGATAGAGAAATCCATACTAACGCCAGTAGCCTAGGCCTCGGTGCCGTTCTAGTCCAGAGGAGAAACGGAGTCGAACAGGTGATAGCTTACGCTAGCCGGTCGCTGTCAAAAGCGGAAGGCAACTATTCTACGACCGAAAAGGAAAGCCTCGCTATCGTTTGGGCTACAGCTAAATTTCGCCCTTATCTTTATGGCGGGCCATTCAAAGTCGTCAGTGACCATCACGCGTTGTGTTGGCTAGCGAATATAAAGGATCCTTCAGGACGACTGGCGCGGTGGAGCCTCAGACTACAAGAATACATCACTGTAACCTACAAGTCCGGACGAAAACACTCCGATACCGATTGCCTATCATGCGTCCCTATTTATCCGCCGCCGCAAGACGACGAGAAGGACAATGCCTTTCTTGGAAAGATAAGCGCGGAAGACTTCGCGTTGATATTTGGGAGGGCACACCGACGTTGTCCCCAGGGCATTTAAGCGCGGTTATCTTCCTTCACGCTTCAAAACAATCTACTCGTGAAGAACTTCTCACCAGTCCGCGCCAACTACCTTCTTGTGGTCCCGTAAGGACTTCGTCCAGAAGTATTGCACGCCCTACATGATGATCCGACCACTGGACACTTCGGATTTTCCCGGACACTATCGAGGATACAAGAAAAGTATTATTGGCCGCGCCTGACCGCCGACGTCGCCCGTTATGTCAGAACATGCCGAGACTGTCAGCGACGCAAGACACCGCCGACAAGGCCAGCCGGATTACTACATCCAATCGAGCCTCCTTGCCGACCATTCCAGCAGATCGGGATGGACTTGCTGGCACCCTTTCCGACGTCAACAACCGGAAATAAGTGGATCGTCGTGGTGACGGACTACCTCACCCGCTTCGCTGAAACTAAAGCACTGCCGAAATGTAGCGCAGCCGAAGTGGCGAAATTCTTTGTCGAAAACATCCTGCTGCGACATGGCGCCCCAGAAGTCCTCATCACCGATAGAGGAACGGCCTTTACAGCGGAGCTCACCCAAGCCATTCTGAAATACAGTCAGACAAGGCACAGGAGGACACCGGCCTACCATCCGCAGACGAATGGTCTTACGGAGCGGCTGAATAGGACCCTCGCCGACATGCTAGCGATGTACGTCGACATCGAACACAAGACCTGGGATGCCGTCCTGCCGTACGTAACATTCGCTTACAACACGGCGGTGCAAGAAACAACACAGACCACGCCATTTAAGCTGGTTTACGGCAGGAACCCGACGACGACGCTCGACGCCATGCTGCCGCATGTCACTGACGAGGAGACCCTTGACGTCGCCACCTATCTCCAGCGTGCCGAAGAAGCCCGACAACTCGCCCGCCTGCGGATCAAGACCCAGCAGAGGACCGACAGTCGACACTACAACCTCCGACGACGCTTCGTCGAGTACCAGCCCGGCGACCGTGTTTGGGTATGGACCCCGATACGCCGACGAGGACTCAGTGAGAAACTACTCCGACGCTATTTCGGACCCTACAAGGTCATCCGACGTATTGGCGCTCTGGACTATGAGGTCGTGCCAGACGGCATTTCGCATTCACAGCGGCGCCGCGCACGATCTGAAGTGGTCCACGTGGTGCGCCTTAAACCCTTTCACGGACGCTGACAAACTTCCTTATTTTTGTTGTTTCTTTGCAACGAGTGCTTTTTTTATTACTTTCGCTTGTTTGCAGCATCGGGTCGATGCTTTTTAAGAGGGGGGTAATGACACATGTACTTATCTTTATCGGGCGACCACGTTTGGCCGCCTAACAAATGTTATCGCGCAGCGCAGGATGCGCCTGCATGTAAGAGAAGTTTCTGGAATGTTATCAATGGTTCCGGTCACTGTCTTTCACCGCAACTTGTGTAATCTGTTTGCATGTATGCGCGACGCGAATAGTGTAGAATTTTGTGGAAGACACGCGGGTCCCAGCGATTGCTCTGGAACATTCGACGGCAGACGTATAAAAGCCGACGCGCTTGACCCGCTCATAAGATTTTCGACCATCGCCGACTGTGTTCGCCGCTCTCGTTGTGCTTTAAGTGTAGCCTGTTTGGGGGCACAGGTTCGCCCAATAAAAGCTAGTTTTGCCTTTCACAGTATTGCGACCGTGTTCTTTGACGTCACGACCACGTGACGTCAAAGCCGAATAGAAGAGCGCACTGTCAGCTGGAATGAGCGGCATCGCTGATTATGTACGTACTTCCGATAGTTCGACTAGTAGCGTCTTTCGCTTTCGAGAGTTATCTTTTCCACTGGAAACAGCGCAGAACTTGCCCAATAAACATTAAACACACGATTCATTCACCACATCACACATCACACGAAGTCGGAAGTGCCATATTTTATATCACTGCAGAACCAACCGGAACTCAAAATTCATTTCCTTCGACAGAGTTTCTCAGCTGGGCTCGTTCACTCACCAGTTACGAACTCGATGGACGCGCTAGGCCTACGCATAACGCAAACAACATCGGCGATAGGTGAGTACTGATTATTTAGACTTCGGAGCTCGTAAACCTGTTTAACATCGGCACTTGACATAATCGCTGTGCGTCGTCACGCTTCGCCGTGTTCCCGACCGACACTTCTGACGCTTTGGCGAGTGCCGAAGCTTTCCGATGCGTGCCAGTGGTTGCTTTGAACGCGATCTGCTTTGGGGGCTCAGTCTAGGTTGGCCAAAGGCTCGTAGCTTTGTGTGCGCCATGTCTCACCGCTCAGTTTTGCGTTGAAGCAATAGACAGCGAGAAGGTCACTTCGCTCATTGCTGCAGCCGCAATTCCTCAGGCGAGCGTTTTGACAGCGAGCATCCGTGGCCATTGAGCGTGATATGCTCATGTTTGCCTGTGCGCGCTGAGACTATGCTTGTTAATTTAGTTAGTAGGCGAATGTTTACTGGGGAGCGGGGTACATGGCGGCTGCTACGCATGAGGCGGCCACGCGAGCCATGTCTTGAATTATTATAGTATATTCTAGGCACTATACTTGAATACGATCTGCGACTCGGACAGTCTAGGCGCACTGAGACCCGATAGCTTCGTATGCGCCCATACGCCGGTGCGTCACCCGTGTTCACGAAGTGAAACTCCACTGTTTCTTTTTGGTTCCTCCTCTTGTTTTCACCTCTTTGCACGGGCGATGTGCGCCGCAGGCCTCCAGCAGCATGCCTTGATGTGCGCGACCCCGGGCGCGGCACATCATGGCACCAGCCTAGCCTCCTAAATTGGTTGCGCTGGCGGTCACTCCGAATGTTCGTTTTGTTTTAACCGAAGAGCAAGTCTGAGGCGGTTTGTCTTAAGAGGGTTTTTTTTTTGCATTGAGTTAATGGAAAACGTTTATCTAACGTTGCCATGTTGTTCCTTATATGTGAGAATTCGGCTTAACCGAGTTCCTCTTAAAGAGAGTTGGCTGTATTTGTTCTTCATAAGGAACCGTACAATAACATAATAAAATGAAAGCCGACACTGCGGCCACAATGCACGAGCAATCACCCAGCGCTATTTAAGAAAACAAAATGAAATAAAGAAGACAAATGAAGGCATCTATTCCTAAGGCATAAACAGATGTCATATGCAGTTATAAGCACTGTTTGTGCTCTTTAAAGGTATATACTAACGCCCGAAGAAATACGAATGACCCCTCTGTGAAGTAGCGCCAGCAGTTTTTAACGGCGCGACCTTGATACGACCTAAAATACACTTCGATCGCAGCGCTGCCACAGTATTTTTCGGCGCCGCATGCCTCGCTGCAAAGAATGCGCCGTCCAAGTCCTTCATCCTACTCAACCGTATTCTAGTATGCTCTGCGCTCATGGGATACCAGTTATGTCTCCTACAAATTACATTGCATGCCCAGCTCCATTTCTTTCTCTTTATGTCGATTAGAATATCGACTATCCCCGTTTGCTCTCTGATCCACACTGCTCTCTTCCTGTCTCTTAACGTTATGCGTAAAATTTCTCGCTCGTTCCATCGCACCTTCCGGGGTCCTTAACTTGTTCGCAAGTTTCTTTGTCAACCTCCACGTTTATTCTTCACGTGTTAGTCCCGGCAGAATGCAGTGATTGTACTCTTTTCGTTTCAATGGCAATAGTAAGCTCCCAATCAGGACCTGGCAATGCCTGCCGTATGCAGTCCCAACCCATTTTGATTCTTTGATAAGTTTCCTTCTCATGATCAGCGTGCCTTGTGAGTAATTGACCTAGATAAATGTGCTCCTTTACAGAGTCCAGAGGCTGACTGCTGATCCTGAATTCTTGTTTCGTTGTCAGGCTATTCTTTTTGTCTTCAGCATATCAATCTTCAACCTCACTCTTACACTTTTTCGGTTAAGGTCCCCAATCGTTTGTTGGAAACCGTACCCAGTTTTGCTGAACAGGTCAATGTCATCTGCAAACCGAAGGTTACTGAGATATTCGCCGTCGATCCTTACTCCTCAGCCTTCCCACTTTAATCACTTGAATACTTCTTCCAAGCATGCAGTGATAACATTGGAGAGATTGTGTCTCCTTGTCTGACCCCTTTCTTTATAGGTATCTTCCTACTCGTCTTGGGTAAAATGAAGGTAGCTGCAGAATCTCTGTCGATATTTTCGAAGATATTTACGTATGCAGCCTGTGCTCCTTGATTAGGTATTGCCTCTATAACTGCTGCTATCGCTACTGAACCAAATGCCTTTTCATAATCTATGAAACCCATGTAGAGACGCTGATTTTACTCTGAAGATTTCTCGATCATATTATTGATGAAATGGATGCGATCCATTGTATATTATGGCTTCCTGAAGCCAGTCTGTTCTCTTGCTTGGTTAGAGTTAAGTGTTGCCCTGATTCTATTGGAAATTATCTTGAATGTTTTATACAACGCTGAATGCAAACTAGGTAATGGGCCTGTAATTCTTCAATTAGCACGATGTTGGCATTCTTCCAGTTCTCTGGAATACTTGAAGTCCTGAGACATCGCATATAAAACGTGACAAGCTTTTCAGGCATGGTACCTTCTCCATCTCTGATTAAATCGACTGTTATTCCATCTTCTGCCGCTTCTCCTTCCGGGTCATGTCTTGCAAGGCCTTTCTTACTTCGTCGCTAGTTATAGAAGGAGCCTCTGTATCCTGTTCATCAGTACTTCAAATTTTTCATGCTCCGGCCATCTTTTACTGCTTCCTCAATCTTTCTCACGTTATAATTTCGAATTTCAGTTTTGACAGGTCAGCGAATTCTATCTGATCTCTTGAGTTAGACACTTGCATACTTTGTCGTTTCTTTATTAGGTCCTTTGTTATTTCGGAGAACTTACTGGTTGCTTTGGTGCCTTACCTCCCACTGCAATTGCTGCTTCTGAAATCAGCCTAGTTACGGTTGCATTAATTACCTTGATGTTACCTTCATCTTCCTGTTCTAATGCTGTATATTTGTTTGAGAGCACCAGCTTAGATTTATGTGTTTTTGCCTTTACAGCTTCTAGGTTGGCCTGTTTCTTCTTGACTAATCTTTTTATTTCTCTCTACAAATTGAGAGAAATCCTAGACCTCACTAACCTATGGTCACGCACTTTACCTAACATTTCTTCATTGTGCACTATGCTGGGATCGGCAGATCGTAGGAAATCCATTTCATTTCTTGTTTTGCCTTCAGGGCTCATCAAAGGGTACTACCTGTTGCTGCCAGCTTGAAGAAGATAGGCAATATTTGGACCCTATTCCTTTCCACTAATTCTACTAACCTCTCCTCTAGTGTTCCCAGAGCCAATGCCGTAGTTGCCAAGTGCCTGCTCCCCAGCCTAATTTTTCCCCACTTTTGCATCGAAGTCACCCATGACTAAACTATACTGAGCTTGCATCTTTCTCATTTCTAATTCAATATCCTCATAAAATCATTCTATTTCTTCATCATCATGAGTGAAAGTTGGAGTGTAGACTGGTACTACCTTTATTCTGTCTCCTATTCAGCTTGGTTACGATTACTGCTACCTTCTAATCAATGCTACCTTCAACCTGGAAAAAGTCCCCACGCGGATTTCTTCCTAGGGTTTAAAGCTGAATGACAAATGAGTCTTTGATGTTCGACAACTCTCCTTTATTGGACGCACGATTTGCGCTCAGGGCATATCGTCTCTTGAAAAAAACATTCAGCAGGTTGAAACTTTTAGCCGCCCATCCACTCTAACCCAAATGCACTCTTTCCTTGTTTTGACTGAATATTCCTCCAAGTTTGTGCCACACATGGCCCATGTAGTTGAACCACTTTATCACTTCCTTTGTAATTCATGATGCACGTATTTCATCACTGTTTGACCCAATACTTCCTATTGTGGTATCCACAGATGCCTCTGATTACGGGCTTGGCACTGTCTTGCAATGGACCGACGGAAAAAACACGAACTATTCAATTTACATCTCGTTCTCTCTCACCAGCTGGGCGCAGGTATTCCACTGGCAAGAAGGAAGCTAAAGGTTGCCTATGGGCTTGTAAAAAGTGGCGTGTCTACCTCTGGGGAAGAAAGTTTATGTTGATCACTGATCACCAGGCACTGGCTACACTCTTGTCTGAGAAGGGCTCTGGGAGGAAACCACTCAGAATAGGTCGGTGGGCAACTTGTCTTCTCAATTACACATTTACGTTACAGTATCACAAAGGCGAGTGGAATAAGGTTGCATATGCCCTCTCGCAACCCTTAATAGCTCCGAACATTCCTTTGCTTTTGAGGAAGAAGTAGTTGCCCAAGTTGAGACCAGGATATTTAAGACTGAAGTACAAGAGCCCACAGATTGGAACCCACTGCTAACACAAGTTATGGACCCCACAATGAATAGCTGGCCTCCAAGGAACCAACTTTCTAAAGACCTCCATCCGTACTACGAGGTCAGGAACTATCTGTGGTTGATATGTAGTATCCCACTAGGGGACCAAGTTGTCCTTCTCAGCAAACTACACAAACAACTTCTTGCAGTTGCACATGTGGCGCACCCAGGTACCGTCAGAATGCAAGACTTGACTCGCAACACCTACTGGTGGCCACTTTTTCGCAAACATGTCGAGCAACATATGAGCGATTGTCAAACTTGCAACAGTGCTGAAAAGTCAGCCAAAATTTGACAGGAGCCCATAGAGCCGACCGAATATCCTCCCCAACCCTGGCTGAAGGTGACTGTAGACATCATGGGTCCGTTTCATTCAGCCCCTCAGGACTGCCAGTATACCATAGTCATGGTAGGCTACTACTCTAAGTGGCCTGAGGTGATTTTCACAACATGTGTAACTAGTCAATCTGTAATCGGTTTCCTGGCCTCTGTATATTCTAGAGAAGGACTGCCTCAGGGAATGGTAACTGACAATGGCCTCGAATTCGCCTGTGTTGAATTCGAAACACCCAACCACAGAGGGAACCTAGCACATCCGGTCCTCACTATTTCCCCCATCCTAATGGACAAGTTGAGCGGCTTAACTGCGATCTCAAGTCATTCATTCAGAGTGCCCTTCAAGAATGACATAGTGGAAAAAAAAGACTTCTCGACTGCGTCGCAAAATACCAAACCAATTCTAACACCGTCACTAGGTTGTCTCCGTTTTACTTGTTGCGTGGCCGTAAACCTCAAAAGCATTTGCACATTGTAGGCTTCTCCATGCACAGTTGTCACAAGAACCCATACCATGAGTAAAAAGAACTGCGACGTGTTGAACGCTATCAGCGTAAAATGCAAGAGGACGCCAATCAAAGATGCCCTGCCCACAACAGTTCATTTTCAATCTGATGACTAACGCCACAAGGTCATTCATTCCAAGGTAGTCCGTAACGCTTATTGCCTGAACAACAGCACTACCTGGCATGCATCAAAGCTTTCCAAGAGCACACTGAAGGGCAAAACAGTCTCTACAATGCTACGATTATTCATGCCCTATTCCACTAGCCCAAACACAAACAGTGCCACCCATGTCATTGCATTAAAGTCTGCCAGAATCTTGATACACCCAAGATGCGAGCCTCAGCAACAAATTTAGTCCCCCGAGTCACGCCAACAGTCATCGTCCCTCACGTCACGACCTCAAAATGCGCAGCTTCGTCAACAAGTGGAGTCACCCGAGTCACGCCAACGGGTCATGACCCTCATGTCATGACCTCAACCACCACAGCAAATGGCACGGCCTCAACGAAAGTTTTGCCATCCACGGCACCTGGTCTACGTATAGCTTAATATTATTTTTGTTAAGAGGAGGAGAAATGTTGTGCGCTATATTTTAGTACTCTGTTCTGTTGGATTGCCCCACGAGGTGCCCCACTATATATAAACACCCTCGCTGCAGTCAATTGCAGTCAGTTGGGCATGGTGTGGAACTGGTGTCTGTGTCATTGCTTCAGAGCCACCGACAGTACTCGGTGTCTCCCATCGCAAACACTACAGTCCGATTTGTAGTTTTATCGGTGTAGCGCATGCTCTGGCAAACATTAACAGATCTCACTCAATGACCACGAACTAGCAGTCACAATGCGAGCGAGCGCTTCGTACCGTGTCTCGGAAACTTGAGATTTTGCGATAGCCAATACTAGATGTATGGGAGCAAAGAAATGCACACGAAGGCACCATCTATATCGACTTGCTGTGGAAAGATTACCTCCTGGTTTGATACAGCGCATGGCCTACGCACGGACGCGTGCAAGGAGAAGGCAGATAGGTCCCCATTCCTGCCCCCCTCCCCCCCGAATTCATGCTTGATCACATTATCGCATGTTCACTCCCTTCCCATACCTTTTGCGCAGAAGGAATCGTCAGCTTTCGTGTTTCTCCGAGTTGTTTACCAACACGAAAAATGGCACGGCGGTGTTTCCTACCTACCATGGCCCGGCCCGTGCACTTCGACAGTAGTTTTGCGGCTCAAACTTTTCGTGCAGAAGGAAGCTTGAAGGCTGATATATTCTTTTTCTAAATCACTAGCCATACAGGCTCCAAGTAGATGATTGAAATGGCCTGAAACTTCATTAAATCGAAACTGTCATGACGTTACTTCGTTAAATTGCGAAAAATAAATACAGTTTTCAATGCAACTAAGATTGGGAAATCAAAATAGTTCATTACATCATGAATTTAGCTGAATTGAGGTTCGTTATATTAAGGTTTCACTGTAATAGAGGCCATCAGGTTATCAGGGCTCACTCCGAAACCGCAAAGGCGCTGCTTCGCTTACAATGAGCCTTGCGCTCCTGGGCCATGTCATAAGCAAGTCTGGAGTCCGTCCTAATCGGTAGAAGACATGTGCCATCGCTAACTTTCCACAGCCCACCAAAAAGAAGGGAGTGTACAGATTCCTTGGCGTGCATGACAATTACAGGTACTTTGTCAAGGACTTTTCATGCATTGCCGAGCTATCGATCCATCTCACAAAATTTGACATCAAGTGAGAAATGCCACAGGTCGAAGCATACCAAGGACTTAAAGGGCCCTTCACCAGGTCTGGCCATTTTGAGCTGACAAGCGCAGAGCATGGAATGCATCGTGTTCGCAAAAAATTACATCACTATGCGCCGCGGAAAGGTCTGAAATTTCGATCCGAACGCCGTTTTCCCTTCTCGCGGCCGCTGCACTCCAAGCCAGACGGTGACGTACTCGCATCCCTGCACCTACGTACTCGGGTCCGCAGTGCGACGTCGCTTGTGGTGGCACGTGACATCGAGAAATATTCAAGGCACCATCTGTTATTTGTGTGATCTGTTGCTTGAATTGACGAATTGAAGTTTAGAGAAATAATAAAACACACAAATAGAATGTCTGTGTGTTTTTTGTTTTACTTCACACCGAAGCAAGAGTAATGTACTTCCGCTTCATCTGCATGTTGGCATGGTCGTGCAGTCACGTGCACAGGTACCGAAACTATGCCATTTTCTACCGTGTTCCAGCACGTTATTATGCTCTGCTATCTGTCTGTTCTGCTACAGTATTTGTGTAGCACTGAATTTTACCGCTAGTCATGTGTCCTTGAGCACAGTCTGCAAAATCGTGTGCGGCACTAATCCAGAAAATCACATGAGCTCGTGCGCAGCTACCAAAAAGAGAAAAAGCGAGGAGAAAAAAAATGAAGGCACGGCCCGTGACGTATGCATCACGGGATCCTCAAGGTCCGGTATGGGAGAATGCAGGGAAGGAATTTCACTTGCAGAGGCTAGGCGGGGTGATAGGAGAGAGTACCTCGCTATGCAGTGGAGCTCTCGTCTTGAAATCTTGAGTTCGCGGCACTGAAAAGATTTGAAAAATTTTTGCGACAGAACACTCCGTAGAGGACACGTAACAACTTTCAGCGTATAACCAAAATTTGCTATGGGGCCTAGTGAGAGGCCCTTTAAACGACAACTACAGTCACCACTTGTGCTTGTACGCTTCGACAATGAAGTCGATACCGATGTCCATAGCGATGCTAGTAACACAGGGCTTGGTGCAGTGCTTGTTCAGAGAAAAGACGGATCAGAAAGGGTCATTGCCTATGCCAGCAGGTCACTATAAAATGGGAAGGCTAATTATTCTATGACAGAAAAAGAGTGATTTGCCATTATTTGGGCTATACGAAATCTTGTCCATACTTATACAGGAGGCTTTTCAAAGTCGTAAGTGACAACTACGCATTGTGCAGGTTGGCAAACTTAAAGGATCCTTCAGGCCACCTTGCACAGTAAAGCCTAAGACTGCAAAAATTTGACATCACCGTGATTCACAAGTTCGGACGTATATGTTCTGACACTGGCTGCCTCTCTCATGCCCCCACTGACCTGCCACCGCAAGACAAGACAATGAGATGTTCCTAGAAACAATACGCAAAGACCACTTCGTCGAACAACAATGAGCTGACCCGAAACTAAGAAACCTTGTCGAGTATTTGGCAAGCAAGACTGACCTTTTCCTGAGGTTAAGTGTGGATTGTCGTCATTTTAGCTACAGAACCACATCCTCGTAAAGGAGAACTTCTCCCCAGTCTACAAAACTACTTTGTGTTGTTGAATACGTGCGCATGCCATTTGGCCTTCGTAATGCCGCTCAAACATTTCAGCGGTTCATCAATCAAGTACTCCGTGGCCCGACTTGTTGCTTCGTCTATTTAGACAACATTCTTGTATTCAGTCGCTCTGCTGCAGAACATGAATCTGACCTACGCAAGGTGTTTGAACACCTCCGTCAATATTGCCTGGTTGTAAACATCTCGAAGAGCAAGTTTGGCGTTCTCTCGATTTCCTGGGCCATCGAGTAGACGAGCATGGCGTCCAACTTGTCCCATCCCATGACCAAGCCATTAAGGATTTCCGACATCCGTCTTCCACCAAGAAATTACGGGCATTTCTGGCCTCATCAATGACTATCGCCGTTTCATTCCTCGTGCTTTAATTTTGCAGCCTCTGCACATTCTAATCCCTGGCACACCATGAGCTAGCACGCCTATAACGTGGACTAATGCTGCTGAATCTTATTTTATCTCTGCCAAGAATGCCCTTGCTACCACTACTCTACTGGCACACCTGCAACCAGATGCTCTAACATCCGTTATGGTAGACGCCTCTGACATAGCTGTTGGCGCCATGTTTCAACGACTGATGGCCGTGTCCCTGGCCTTGTGCACAGCATTCCTTTATTCTCAATTCGACAACCTCGCCGCTAACACCTTCTCTCGTTGCCGCACCCGCCTGCCTTACGCCCTCTCCCCTTTAGAAGAACCACAGATATATATTGTAGCTAGGGAAGCACATGTCGCCTTGAAGAAGACAAGTCCACTTGTCAAAACGTTGGCTCCTGCTTTCACCTTGTTCTCGTTTTGCTCATCATCTTGAATTTCCATCACCTGCCTTCCCGTGTTTTCCCTGCGCAACTGGTTGGCAAGACATGGCAGCCTATATCTTTCTTTCCAAGGAAGCTGACACTGCAAGAAACCCGCTCCAGCACTTTCGGCCACGAAATGCTAGAACTCTACCTCGCAGTCCGCCACTTCCATTACAATCCCGAAGGGCGTCATTTCTTTATTCTCACCAAACACAAATCGCTCATTTATGCCATTACTTCCAACAGTTTCTCGGACACTCCCAGCGAAATTCGTGTTAGGTTTTCACTATTCACTACTGATATTCAGCATATCAGTGGTGCCAATAATCTCATCGCTGGCGCTCTGTCGTGGACTCATGTAAATGCAAGCCAAGTAAATCGTCCCGGCATTGACTTCGTCCACTACGCTACCGCTCAACGCACAGACCGTGAACTTCAAACACTCCAGACTGCCAACTATTCTCTGCGTTTCAGAGATATTGTTACGCGAACAAAGGACTAAGACTGGAGACTATTTACAAAGTATATTTACAAAAGGTAACTGCAGCGCTGGCCAGTTCAGCCGACAGCTCGAGAGCCAGAGAGCGTTCGTCGCCTTCGTCAGGGCACCCGTGTGCATCAGCCACAAGAAACACGCAATATGCATGTATCATTACCCCCGGCAGCAGGAGCACCGTCCCGGGGCATCTAAATATCGGTAATAATAGGCGAGTAATATGGCTTGAGGCGTGCGACATGCACAACGTCAGCGGAATTTGGGACAGATGAGGCACTGGTACTGACTGGGACAATTTCGTAGGTAACTGGAGTCACAGCCTGCAGCACTCGATATGTGCCTGTGTACCGAGACAGTTTTTTTGACAGGCCAACTTGACGAGTCGGTGACCACAGGAGTACCAGAGATCCAGGCGAAAAGTGGACGTCTGAGTGTTGGCGTAGTACAAGCGCCGTTGCTCGTCTTGAGAGGTCAGGAGGCAAGTGCGGGCAATTTCGCGCGCTTCGCTGCCCTGGTGATGGCGTCAAGTACGTACTCGCTGGTCTCTGCTGCAGCAGATGGAAGGGCTGCGTCCAGTGGCAATGTGAGTTCTCGGTCGAACAGCAGAAAGAACGGGGAATAACCGGCAGTGTCGTGACGTTAAGAATTATATGCAAAAGTTACATAAGGTAGGGCAAGGTACCAATCAGTATGGTCGGACGAGACATACTTTGCAAACATGTCTGTTAGGGTGCGATTCAGATGCTCAGTGCGACCATTAGTCTGTGGATGGTAAGACGTAGTCAGCTTGTGCTTGGTGGAGCAGGACTGCAGGATGCCAGCTATGACTTGAGAAAGAAATGTCTGACCACAGTCTGTGAGCAGTTTGTGTGGAGCACCATGCTGCAGAATCAGGTCGCGTAAAAGAAAATCAGCGACATCTGTGGCGCAGCTTGTTGGAAGCGCTTTGGTGATGGCGTAGCGCGTAGAATAATCTGTTGCCACAGCGACCCACTTGTTGCTATACGTGGATAGTGGGAAAGGGCCAAGTAAGTTCAAGCCAATGCAAAAGACCGGCTCCGAAGGAATGTTGAGCGGTTGAAGGCGCCCGGCAGGGAGCGTCAATAGTGTTTTTCGGCGCTGGCATTTTTTGCACGCTGCAACGTATTTCCAGACGGAGTAGGCAACGCCTGGCCAAAAGAAGCGTCGGCAGATCCAGTTGTAGGTGCGGGAGACGCCAAGGTGGTCTGCCGTTGGTAAATCGTGACGTCCTTGGAGAACAGCTGACCGGAGGTGCTTGGGAATGACGATGAGTAGGGCAGGACCGTTGGGGCGTACATTCTGGCGGTATGATACACTGTCCCGGAGAACAAACAGGTGAAGCGACGAATCAGAAGGAAAAGATTCCAAGCCATCAATGATGGCGTGCAAAGTGGCATTACGGCGTTGCTGGTCGGCAACGTGTAGCAGCTGAGAAACGGAGAAAACGCAAGCGTCGCTATCAGGGTCAGGGTCGGCGGGTGGTTCATCCAGTGGATAGCGTGATAAAAAGTCTGCGTCTTGATGTAACCGGCCCTACTTGTATACTACTGCATAGGAATATTCTTGCAGCCGCAGAGCCCAGCGACCAAGCTGGCCGGTAGGATCCTTGGGTGAGGAAAGCCAGCACAGCGCGTGGTGGTCCGTGATTACAGAGAAGTGCATGCCATACATGTATAGGCGAAATTTGAAAACCGCCCAGATGCCAGGCATTCACGATCTGTAATCGAATGGTTGCGCTCTGCTGCTGTGAGGAGGAGACTAGCATATGCGATAACGCGATCTTGATCCTGTTGGGGCTGGGCTAAGACGGCTCCGATACCGTGACCACTGGCATCGGTACACACCTCTGTAAGAGAGGACGGGTCAAAGTGGGCCAGTATAATTGGCATGGTGAGAATGTTGGTGAGGTGGGTAAACGCGGCAGTTTGAGCAGGGCCCCATATAAGTGGCACGTCTTTCAGAAGATCAGTAAGAGGTCGGGCAATCGCTGCGAAGTCTTTAACGAAGCGTCGCAAATAGGAACAGAGTCCTACACAACTTCGGACGTCTTTGACAGACTGAGGTACAGGGAAAGATGTGACAACAATAATTTTCTTCGGGTCTGGTTGAATACCGGAAGTGTCGACGAGGTGGCCCATCACTGTAATCTGCCGACAACCGACGTGACACTTCGAGGAATTTTGTGGTATAAACCCAGCCCAGCCTCGCGGAAGACGAAGAACAGCTGATAAGCGCTCAAGGTGTGTCTCAAATGTAGGCGAAAATACGAGAACGTCGTCTAGGTAGCAGAGGCATGTTGACCATTTGAACCCTTGAAGCAAAGAGTCCATCATACGTTCGAACGCTGCTGGGGCGTTGCATAGACCGAATGGCATAACTTTGAATTGATATTGGCCATCAGGAGGGACGAACGCGGTCTTCTCTTGATCTTTTTCATCCACAGAAATCTGCCAATAACCAGACCGCAGGTCTATTGATCAAAAGTAGTTGGCAACGTGGAGACAATCGAGGGCGTCGTCAATGCGAGGCAAGGGGTAGACGTCTTTCTTGGTAATGCAGTTTAGATGACAATAATCTATGCAGAAACGCCATGTGCCATCTTTCTTTTTAACAAGCACCACGGGCGACGCCCAAGGGCTCGACGAAGGTTCAACAATGCTTTTGGCAAGCATCTTGTTTACTTCATCTTGAATAGCCTTACGCTCTGAAGCAAAAACTCGATATGGCCAGCAATGAATAGGGCCTGCATCGCCAGTTTTTATGTGATGCTTAACAATTGAAGTCTGGCCCAATTGGTGATTGCTGAGGTCGAATATGTCGTGGTCGGAAACCAAAAGGCGACACAGAGCTGCTGCTTGTTCAGGCAATAGGTCCGCAGCAATCGTGGGACGAAATGTTTCGTTAGGGCAAATAGCATTCTGTGGACATGAATAATCTGAGCAGACGCTGGCCTGAAGCAATACCACTCTCTCACATTACTGCAGAGTCCACAACCCAGGCCATCTTAAATACCAGGATTTCTCGTTACGGCATACTCCACACCACGATGACAGACAGAGGAAGACGATTTTACTCGTCCCTCTTTCAAGCTCTCTCCCGTCTTGTGGGTGTAACGCACATACAAACGACAGCTTATGAAACAAGTTCCAATGGCATGGTAGAGCGTTTCCACTGTCAACTAAAAGCAGCACTTCGTGCCTATGACTCCATGATTCCATGGACAGAGTGCCTGCCTTTGGTTCTACTAGGTCTTCGCACAGCTCTGGAAGCAGATGCACAGTGTTCCTCAGCAGAATTCGTTTTCGGCACGACACGTTGCGTACCTAGTAATTTCTTCATCTCGGAACCATCATCTGCTTACCTACAATCCTACGCCAACTGCCTTCACATTACAATAGCCACTGTTATACCAGCGCCGCTTCGTAACGAGCGCAGAAATGTTTACATGAGCTTATCTTTACTTCATAGCAGTCACGTACTTATCCGTCACGACGCTACTCGCATTCCTTTAGAAGCTCCATACGACGGTCCCTTCAAGGTCCTCAAACATGATGCCAAGTGTTTCACAATTCTTGTCAATGGAAGCGAAGAGACAATTGCCATCAACCGCTTGAAGCCAGCTCATCCAGACTCTGGCTGTGCCATCTCCACAACTTAAACAGCTCAACAGCAGTGCCTTCATCAATACGTGGGGAACCATGTGGTGGACAGTACTCTAGAGACCCGCGGTGGAGGAAGACACCTAGACTAGCGCTGTCAGACATATAGGGTCAACGATGGCAGCCGCAACGTCAACGCAGTCACCTGTTCATTAAGCGGCAATTCTCTGTGGGCCTTCTGTTCCAACAACATTATAACCACGATCTGATTATGAGGCATGTCGTAGTGGGGGACTCCAGAATAATATGGACCACCTGGGGTTCTTTAACATGCACCTAAGTTCAAGTACACAGGTGTTTTCAAATTTCCCCCCATCCAATTGCGGCCGCCGTGGCTCAAATGCTTTTGTTGATTCTGTCTGCTGTGTATGTTCTCGCCGAATTTTGTGCAATCAGAGTGTATGTGCAACACAAATTTCATAGTGCTTAACGAAGCAATTACTGATTAATTCGTTGACCAATTAAATAACAGTAGAACCTTGTTCATACGTCTTGGGAAAAAAAGCGAGAAATAACTTACTAACCGGGTAACGTATAATCTGAAGCAACAAAACCAAATTGGACAGACTCAACTATTGTTGACATCTACGTAAAGCAAAGCGTCGCGTGGATCACTGCGGCACAAGACATGTTTTGTTGTCTGCCTGTTGCATGGTGTTTTAAGAGGGCAACAGGAAACAAACGAAATCGAGCTGGTGGGCGACGTTGAATGCTACCGAAGCCAAACGTGACGGCCACATCATGCTGCCTACAGCAGAGAACAATGGCACTATGCACTATGCGCTGTAAAAAAAAAAGATAAGTGAAGATGCTTATCGCAATAGGCTGTAAATTCGATGTGCGATGACCGGACAATTTGCTGCTACTCGAACTGTGCGCACCGTTGTTTTCATGGGAGACAGGTGGCTATATATTGTTCTAGATAGCGTGCACCTCGCGCCTTTTCTTGTTGACATGGGATCTAGCGGCCAAAAAACGTAGACAATCGCAGTCTGCAACAGGTAATGACGCATTTCGTTGTCACCTATAAAAGTGTGCGCTACACTTCTGACGGTACCACGTGCGCTGTGAACAGATTGATGAAGACGCTATCGCAACAGGATTGGCAGTGACAGCTGTGAATGCCGCGTGCGACAACCCTGGAGAAGATTTGCTGGTACGAAAGTGAAAAACTGAGTGCACGCCAGCGTCTTTACATAAGACAGGCGAGCAAGTATTACAGTGAAACTGCTGTGGGGGGTAACCATATACTGTTCCTGATCGAGTGCATATTGCTCATTTTCTTGTTTACATGGGATCTAGTGGCCAGAAAACGTATCGTACAACTGCAGTTTGGCGACGTACTGAACATTCAAGCCGAGAAATAGTGTTTTCCGGGAATGTATGGACTGGCCAAAAATTATCGTAACTCTATTGGGTTATTTTTACAGTGAAACTGTGTATGGCTAGGTTCTGATCAAAAATGTGTTTATAGGCAAGAGCCGTGCAGAATGGAAAAATATATATAGTCATCCAACTGTTTCAGCTTGGTGTTATCAGTTGCGGTGGTCGCTCTGAATCTTATCGACCATCTTATGACGCATGACGTTCATGGCCATAAATAAAACGTGGGATGGCGGTGCTTCTTCGCTTCCGTTGCAGCGTCAAAAATTTAATAAAGCGCAATAGTGTACTCACCAATCATCGACTTTAACGTCGACCTAGCGCACCCCCACGGCAAGTGGATTATATCTTTCTTGTAGGAACGGTTTGGAATTGAGTGCTACACGGACATCAATGTGCCGACCATGTGTCACCGGTCGCATATAGATTTAACCTTTGGCAAGAAGATGTCTAGCATAGCAGTACAACCTATTGCGGTGTACCGCAGCGACCACAAAGCTATGGTCACTGTGGTAACGAGTGAGACAAAATAAAGACTAACAACCACGAAGTTATGTCTATGTGTCTTTATTCAATCGATATAGCAATAACCATATAAATCAATATAGTTGTCAATATAGTCATCCCAATACAGCTTCGCTGGTTCGTTCGTCCTGTCTTTCTCTCCTTCATCTTTTTCTTCCCATTCCCCCCTTCCCCGTGCAGGGCTGTTGAGGCGTCCTCCTGTGAGAGACAGTTACGGCGCTGCACTCATCTCTTCCGTTTCCTTTTCTAATATCACTTCACACACAGAAAACGTGCATAACGGGAACGTATCAACAAGGCTGTACTGAATAACGAAAAAGAATTTGTATTTCTTTTGCATATGTATTCTCCGTGACCAAAAATGTCCACAAGTTGAAATTTTCATTCATATGGAACTGTGTCTGGGTATTGCATGGTTCAGGACAAGCTAAAACTTTTTATTTGTGTGTACTCTAACTAGTGCTCGAAGGTCTGAAGCGAGCCCTTGCAAGTAATATTTCCAGAAACTCTACCTGCCAGGCACTGTTTCTCGTGTCATGAACCTGCTGGGCTTTTGGAATGTTTTCTGGCTTCAGGTTGGAGCTTTCTTGTGTAAAAGTTGTGTTAGTACATTCACCTTCTCTTTCAAAATGGAACACTCTTTCCTCAGATCTTGGACGACACTTTCAAGCTGCTGCACAATTTGTCTGAGCTCCTCATTTTGTTTTACTTTACTCTGCAATTCATCTGGCATGGATACGACAGCGTCCTCCTTGGAAAGTGAGACTCCCTGAGGAGATACACCATGTGGTGGATTTGGAAAGCACATTGTACCGACTTTTCTGAAGTACTCCTTCCTCCTCCAACCTTGATAGTTTCGGTACCTGCATGCCACAACTTTACACATGGACTTAATACGTCCCTCTAGGCGTGAACACAAATGAAGATATTCAGCTCCAGTGGTGATACGGGGTAGTATTGCGTCAACATAAGATTTACTTTTTTCTGGTACCTCATTGTACAAGTCAGGGGCTACACTATTGGGCAGCCTGAGTAGGATTGCATCTGGAGAAGCAAGAAGACCCACACTGTTCTCTACGTCTTCTACAGCAGACACGACTGACTGGCTTCAACACTGACCCAATACAGAATAGAACAAGGACTTTTATTTCTCTCACTGAAGGTTATAGGTGCCTCTTCTCTCACGAGAAGCAAGGGACAACGGTGAGAGCACAAAACTTTGCAAAACACGATACCATAAAGGACGGTCTTGCTGAAAATGCTACATCAGCACATATGACTGACCTTCGACATTCAAAGGTAAATACGAAAGGCACTAGTGTGACCTGCAATGCAGCAACAGCATGAAACTTGAGATATTCATCCAACTCCCAGCGCAAGTTCCGGTTCTGGTCATATTTGCACTAACGCCCACTGCTGTATGTGCCGGCCTAAAACAAGAAGTCCCTATTGTCTACACAAGTGTCGGCCAACTTCATGGGCACAAGGCAGAACATATCCACAGAGGCTGTTTCCAAGTCTTTTCAGCAGAAACGCACCAGTTATGGCACAGAAATCACTGCAGACGCACAGGGAGGGAACACAGGAACAACAGTGCGACATCCAGTGGGTAGTTACCGAAAGGAGTGATTTTCTCACAGGAGTATGAATCCTTCTCTCTGGAAGAAAAGCATAAGAGAAGAAAAAATGTAGTCCTCTACAGTAATTCAAGGGACACTAAAGCGAAACAATAAATCAGTTTAGACTGATGAAGTAGTGTTCAAAACTCGAATTCGATGAGAAATTCGAATGCTGGTACGTCAGTGTGATGTCATGGATTTCAAAGTAATTTTTCACGTTTTGATGGTGCTCGCTCAGTAAAAATTCTATGAACTTGCCCTATTCAGTCGTTGGCTCAGCCTTCAGAACACAATGTTAACCCTTTGAGGGTCGATATTTTTCGCCATATGCAACCGCCCAGGGTCGATCTTTTTTTATTGTAGATTCCAATTCTTCTGAGGGACCTATTTTGAAAAAAAATTACCATAATTTTTTTAGGGTGACGATAAAGTGAGAAAAAAATATTTGTGTTGGTTTATATGTACTGTTTATTCATGAATAACAACAATAAAGAAAGGAAATGAACTTATAAGAATAAATGATTTGATGCATTGTTATACCCATAGTTCAAGGCTTAGAAAATGAGCACACGAGAATATTTCGCAACTCTGAAATGTTCCTGCTCTTACTCTAATCTTTACATCCATAGTGTAACCGAACCGTGTAGGTGAGCGCACTCATGAAAACTGTGGTTGTGTGCCCATCAAAAAAGCGAAACGTGTGACAAACTTCTGCTAATCTTCATCTTATCGAAAACCAGAGGCAATTAGTTTTCGTGTGTCTACAAAAAATAAAAGAAAAGGAAACGCATGCAGGGCAGCATCCTTCCTATGTGCACCCCTGTGAGCACTAAACGAGCGAGAAACAGGCAGTCGCCCTTTGAGCAATAAGTGATGAGATAGCCATCAGTTTTACAAGTGCAAGAAGCCGAAACTGCCCGTGGAACAAAACCCAAACCACCGCCCGCCCGCGCGCACACCAACGCACAAGCGGTAGTATCTGAATGGAACTCGCTAATCATAAACACGAAAAAAGTAAAGCCGTATTATTTAGGCCTCGTAACAAGATTGCTTCTACTCCACAGATCTGCTTAAAGATGGGTTCGTCGTCCATTCAAATAGTTCCCGTGGTCAAAAGTCTGGGTGTTTTCTTTAACGAAAATTTATTGTGGGACGATAAGAGTGAAGCAAGACACAAATAGCTAACAGCGACCAATTAAGCTTGCCTTCCAATGGATGGTATACCATGCAAGGTATGTTGGAAACGCCTTTATTTAGGTAGGCAATGAACTTCATTTTGTAAACAAATAAATAAAGCTTTGTAGGCTAACGAGAACAAATATATATGCCAGGGTGCAAGATAGGCATAAAATTACAAATGAGCTCGAACAATTTGCACCATCAGACACAAGACAAGGACTGATAGCAAATGTATTATGTGCATTCTAAATGACAGATGTGCTTCGAATACTTTCCCGCACTAGACAAAATGTGTATTATGCCCAATAACAATGCTAGAAGCTTGACAATAGACCATGCAATATACGAACATTGCCAAGATGAGATGCCTCCGTACGGTGTGTCGAAAAGATGGTGATGGCGGTTAAGAACAATGTTTATACCATCCCGTACACTCGCTTTCGTTGTGACGCTGGCTGTGAACTACCAGCCTTTCATGTGGCATCTGTGAATAGATACGAGTCTATTCGGCGTAAAACCGTAACTTTTGTTGTCGATACCCGACCGCCCTTTTTAAGCACTACTTCTTACTGCCCTCAAGGGCGCAAACTGCCACAGGCATGTCCAAAATAGCTCTCAAGGCTTGCCAGTATAATTATTAGGTGTATCGGTGCTCATGCTGTGACAGGAGACGGCGGGCGGGTGCACACGTGTATAATTAAGGGATACATACTGTGTCCTGTGACGATTGCCTCTTTCCACTCTTCGTATTGTTGTGACTGAGACCTCTCAACGCTGCCGCCACTGTTGCAAAGGAGGATACAACACGGCGGTGATAAAACGAAACATTTTTATGCAGTATGTACAAGGGCGTAACATGAACGGCTCAGAGGCCGGGAGCATAACTGACTAGCACAAAAGCGTGCGGTGAGAAACGGGAGCACGCCTCTGCTCGCTGTCGTCGTCTCTCTCTGACATCACGTGGTTCGGGCTTTTATAACCCCCAGGAGTCGTTGCAGCCGCGAGCGGTTCGAACTGCTCCAATCAGGAACCTCCGCTTGTTGCTTATCGAATTCCGACGAATGGACGAGAGGCACCTGCATCAGGCGATCCCGGTGAAGTGGCTCATCGGCGCCACTCCGGCGGCGCCATCGGATGTAACCCAAACACGACTCGCCGCCAGCCGTCGGGCCTGGCCAATTCGCTCGGCGCCCGGCTTCAGCCGCATGCCGGCAAAGCGAACTTTTGTTGGGAGCTCTGCTACAACAGCTCCCCCCCACCGCCAGACAATGCGCCAGGAAGACGAGCTGCTTTCTCGTGGCTCAGATGCCGGGCGCGCTTGCTCGCCAGGCCCATCCAGATTCTCCCTCCGTGTTCCGGGGGACAGGTGGCTCCACGCTCCCTCCCGTGAACAGGCCCCACTCGCCAGGCCAGGGTCACTCATTCACCAGCTTGTCACCCAGGTGTATCAACCAGCTTTATTTGGCAGCTCCGACAGGCTTTCTTCTCGGCACCGGTCAGGGTTAGTTCTGCAGTATCCGAGAACTGACCGACCTCAGGCAACGCCCAACACGAGCAAGTGCCGTTTTATCACCCACCAGAATACCAGTCTCAAACGTATTGAAATTCTTCTAGCTTTGTCTGTGTCCCAATTTAGTTCCCTCTTCGACAAGAGATACATGTGGTATACAGAATTCTCAAGCACGGCACAAACAACGTGTCACGACATGACACACTGTTTGTGCCGCGACACGTGTCACAACATGACACACATAATTACAATACAAAATAAAAATTTGGTTTCCTTGAAATCACTTGGTCAGAAAACACTAAGCTGAGGCTGCAAATGAGGCGGCTAAATTTGCCCTCAGCTAATAACAACACATTAAGCATTTCGTGAAGTAATGTAATGCAAGTCACGAGGAGTTTGAAGGCAGCACAGTTTAGAACACACGGCTCAGTGCGTCTGCGTTCGCGTTCAATTTTCCTTTCGTATAGTGAACGACAAGATTGCGCTGCTGCAACATCATACTAACGAACGCAGCGTAGCGACTGGCTTGCTCTGTGAGGGGGACTTGCCAATAGCCTCGCACAAGGTCTAACGTGGATATGTAATTCGTCTTCGATACCGTCTCCACCCTTTCCTCGAGGTTCGGTATCGGATAGGTCAGATCTCAGGTTATCTCATTGAGGCGTCGATAATCGACGCACGGCCTGGGACTTTTTCCCGGTACTTGGACTAGTGTTAGAGGCGAGGTGTAGTCGCTCTCACTCAGCACAATGACTCCTATGTCACACATGTGCTGAATCTCATCCGCTATAATCCGTTTCTGTATGGGAGAACGATATGGCTTACTACGTATCGGCTCCTTGCATGTTAGTTCTATGTTGTGCTCAGTTAGCGTCGTCTTTCCGGTCCGATCAGAAAAGACCTCTTCAAACTCAGAAACAATTGTTTTCAAGTACTCTCGTTAGGTTTCGCTTAGACATGGTTCTAACTTCACTTGCTCCTGCAGGACATTTAGACCACCTTCCTTAATGTCCACAGTGGTCAGGATTTCCGTACCTTCCTCGTCCTGAACACTCAAAACTACATTCACCACTGTGCGACACTGAATGTATGGTTTCATCAAATTGCTGTGGAAGATTTCGTTCGGTCATTTGCCCAGTTTCACTTCGTAGTTTGTATCAGAAAGCTTCGATACAACCTTTCCTGGCCCTTCCCAATGAACCTGGAGTTTATTTTTCTTAGAAGGCCGCAGCGACATCACTTGGCTACCCGCTTTGAAGGTACGCTTCCTTGCTGACCGCTCATAGTACACCTTTAACAATGCCTGTGCAGCCTTCAGGTGGCTCTCGACAAAGTATTTAGTTCTTCCAAGCCTCTGCAGCAAGTTAAGAACGTACGCAACTACATTTGGGTCCTCATCATAGCCTTCCCAAGCCTCTCGTAGCATGCGCAGTGGGGTTCTTAAACTGCGGCCGTACACAAGCTCCACTGGGCTGAAGCCCGTACTCTCTTGGGGAGCAGATCTAAAAGCGAACATTGCGGCAGGAATGCATGCTTGCGAATCACGTTTCTGCTCAAAGCAAAGATCTCTCAATATTCGTTTCAACACTGAATGCATTCGTTCTACTGGATTGGATTGCGGGTGATTGATCGAACTGTGGAACACTTTGATTCCGCCCCTTTCCAAAAAAGTAGAGGTTAGGCAGCTAGTGAAGACGCTACCATTATCACATGAAATATCCGAAGGAAATCCGACTCGAGCAAATATAGACAGGACCGCATCAACGATCTGAGGAGAACTGGGCTCCCTGAGTGGCACCACTTCTGGAAACATAGTTGCGACGCACAGGGCAGTTAAAATGTATCGACATCTGTTCTCGGACTCGGGCAGTGGCCCTCCTATGTTGATTACCAGCCGACAGAAAGGCTCAGTTATGGCTTGGGCCAACTTTATTGGCGCCTTCCATTTGTCAGTACTCTTGCCGACCCTTTGGCATGTATCACAAAAATGCACAAATTCTTCAATGTCCTTCCAACAACGAGGCCAGTAGTACTTTTGGGCAAGTCAAGCTTTCGTCTTCTTCAAGCCGAGATGCCCTGCCCACGTGTTCTCGTGCCTGACACCCAGTAGATGATGGCGATACTTTACAGGGATTAAAAGCTGCTCGTACTTAAGACCCTGGACATCCGTATAACTGCCGTACCACAAGCCAGATTTCTCATGAAATGAAACATTCTTTCTCGTTGCTCCCAGTTTCACATTGTCAAGCAAGTCCTTTATCAAGCTATCCCCTTGCTGTTCTCGAATAAACGTCGCTCGGTCAACGTTCAGTAGCTCATGCCAGCTGTCAGAGACTGGGGTCAACGTGGAGCTCACCTCGCCCAACGGCGCCGGTTTGGTTTGTCCGCCGGTGGGGATGATGCAACCCTCTTCTGTGGGAGAAGGCTCGACTAAACTACTGCGAGAGTTCTCCAGCTTGGTCGACTGACTGCTCGGGTTACGTTGCTTGGCCGCTGTTTTTGTCTCACTCTCTGGTGCAGTATAAAGTTTCTGTGGGAGATTTCGCACTGGCGATCACGTGAGGGCCATGCACGCCAAGCTGGCAAAGAACGATTCTCCTTGTTCTTTAGAAACTGCTCTGAGCTATTAGAGAAGAGATAAGGAAAATGCTCTGGGAGGGCTGCAGACACGGCTGCTTCGGTATTAAGCTTACCAAAAATGCCTTCAATGATCACTGTAGCGATCGCTAAGCAAACACACTACTTCTCAGCAACTTGCCTTATCCAGGCGCATTCTCCTGTGAAGTCGTTCGGAGAAACTAGTGAAGGGTGGACCATGTCCATAGTGGCTGCTGAGTCTCGAAGTACTCTGCACTTATTCCCATTAAAGCTTGTCTCCTGCATATAGGATTCCAACAACCGCATGTTCTTTTCTGTTTCTCGAATCGTTGCAAAAGCAACCTTCTGTGTACAGTTTGCCGCAATGTGCCCTTCCTTTTTGTAGTTGTAGCAGATTAGCGGCTTCCGCGACTCAAATGCATGTGCGGCATCCGCGCGCTGCTTGGCATCATCGTTTGCGTTTTGCGATTACTTTAACCCTTTCTGCACAGTTTCTTTAGGAGGAGACGAGTCTTTCCGAAAACTGCGATGCGTGAAGGGTTTACTTTCATCAAGCATTGAAAAAGCGTCTTTCCTCTCCACTTTTCCAACTCGCATGGCCCTATTATGCAAGCTTCGGCGGATGTAGTACTCCTCAGCTAATTCTGCTGCCTTGTTGAGCTTTACTTCTGGAAGCTCATCCTGCAGCCAGAGCCTGACGTCATCTTCGATGCAGCGGTAGAATTGCTCCCAATGCTATGCACTCTACCACTTTATCTCGATCGTCATAAACTTCTTCGCCCTTAAGCCATTCAATCAAGTCAGCCTTAAGGCGGAATGCGAAGTCGATATGCGACTCATTGCCTTTTTTGCGAACCGGAACCTTTGCCGGAAAGCCTTGGGTGACAACTTATACTTCCTCAATAGAGTCTCTTTGATATCATCGTAGCTCTCAAACGCCTCCTTTGACAGGCACGTTGTCACGTCAGATGCATCCCCAGGAAGCCTAGCTAACAGGTTCTGCGTACAAAGAGACCCCTTGATGCCGTTTCGTTCACAAACATGCTCGAACTTGACGAGATACTTTGCCATGTCTTCGCCAATTACGAACGACGGCAGTTGGTCCCGAATTTTTTGACCGCTCGCCTGAACCGTGGTAAAAGCTATGCTAGATGCCGGCGAGGACTACCCAAGCTCCAACTCCACCCTCTTTGTCGCGAGGCTTGCTCTCTACGTATACCCCCCTGCCTCTCGGCCTCTTCGCGCTCGCGCTCACACTCACGGCGCTCTTTCATCGCAGCCCAGGCCTCATTGGCCTACTCAGCCATTACATTCTCGTTCTGCATGATATCAAGAATCACTTGCTTTCATTTCACGCGGCCTACGGTAAGGTCTAGCTCCTCACAAATTTCCATGAGTTCCTTTACCCGAAAGTTCTCCATTGTTTGCAATGGCCTGTTGCCATTTGCCCTTGTTAGAATTCCCTTGCCATTCACTACTATAGAGCTACTAGCGTGACACGCACAAGCAATTCTTTACACTGTCTTGTTTACTCCCTCAGCACTAGCTTTGGTTTCAAAACTCTCACTAGGTCTGAAACACTCAAAGCTCTCCACAGTGCTTCACACAGCCCCACTCTAAGCTACCATAACCTGTGTTAGAGAAGTCTGGTGAACTGAAGAAAAAACATCAGGCACTCACCGCGCCGGGGTAGCTGATGCCGGTCGATCCCGCAGCTGCCAACCAATGTTGTGACGGAGACATCTCAACGCTGCCGCCACTGTTGAGAAGGAGGATCCAAGGCGACGGTGGTTAAATGAAACATTTATATGCAGTATGTACAAGGAACAGTATGTACAATGAACGGCTCAGAGGCCGGGAGCATAACTGACTTGCACAAAAGCGTGCGGCAAGAAACGGGAACACGCCTCTGCTCACTGTCATCGTCTCTCTCCGGCATCATGTGGTTTGGGCTTTTGTAACCCCCAGGGGTCGTTGCAGCCGCCAGCGGTTCGAACTCCTCCAATCATAAACCTCCACGGGTTGATGTTCGAATTCCAACGAAAGGACGAGAGGCACCTGCATCAGGCGATCCCGGTGAAGTGGCTCATCGGCAACGCTCTGACGGTGCCGCCGGATGTAACCCGAACATTACTAGCTGCTGGCCGTCGGGCCCGGCCAATTTGCTCGGTGCCCGGCTTCAGCCGCATGCCGGCAAAGTGAACTTTTGTTGGGAGCTCTGGCACAACAGTATGCATCACCGAAATACTCCGCATGTGCTTCATCACGTAACACTGCTATATTGAGGCAAAGCTGAGTTTCCCGCACCGGCATTATGCAACACGTCATGCTTTTCGAGCTTCAAAGCCACTGGCAAGGATTCTAAAGGCGGAGCCGGCACCATTGCTAAGAGTGGCGAATTATATAATGAAAAACAACGCACCAAACAGCAAGAAGCTTCGTAGCGAACATTGAAATAGCTAGTCTTAGAGTTGGCATGGTGTTGGCTACGGCTGCCAGCAGATCTGCGCATGAGCGCCTGTTCTAGGCAGCAAGATAATCAAAATCGCAACAATGCTGGCTTCGATCAACGCCGTTTCGGGCCATAGTCATGGCAAAAAGTTCTGAGAATCGGACGGCAAAGAGTTGTTGCATCTGAAATTTCAGACATTCTTACACATTAAAGGTACCGTGGCAGTGCCGCGAAGGCGTCCAAATTATCAGACGCCCGAAAAATCGGGCATCCGGAAAATCAGTCTTTCACTATAGTTACATAACCCAACTGAATACATTGCGTTGCCACCAAAACACAAGAATACTGCACTTTTGTGCAGCTGGTGCAAATGGCGCAGGCAAGTCGAATTGTAGCAAAACGGGACAAGTGGTGCAGTTGGACCACAACTGGGACACTCAAGAAAGTTGAATGCGAGTGAAATTTATATACAGGATAATAAAATCGAGAGGAGGGTGCAGACGATTGGTGAACAGACATTGCACAACTTTCAAGCAACTTCTATGCAATTTTATAAACATAAGCATTAAAAAGATTTCATAACCTACCTGCTCAAACGATAGATGTTTTTGCAGATTGCCAGGTAAAACGCTAACATCCAAAGCTACTGTCTGGACTTACACCCTTTATTCATCTCTTCACATCTTTTTGTAAGGAGTAATAGAGTGTAGAGCCTGCAAGGTAGCCTTCTTTCATAGCAAAGAACCAAGTAAACATGACCACATTTGTTGACCTTCCTAGCGGAGATATAGTAGTGCTGGGCCACTTTCTCTATAAAAGTGATTTAATGCTAGGATTTGTGCTCGGCCACATGATGCGCTTTGTCCTTTCTTCAAAAATGGCAGCACTGCCCTGGAGCAGTATTCTCAGTTGATCCCTTCTGGAGTATCACTTTGAACGTGCTGAAAGGTTAATCTGATGGGCAGAATGGCCATCACTGCAGTGAGATATCAAACCAGGTGCAACATCGCACAGAAGTCAGTGTTCCCGAAAGTGAATGACCTACAGTATGGCCACTGGCAACAGTATCCTGCCCCACAAGGAAGATAGCTGCACAGTCACCAGCGTAACCACTGGACCACAACTACAGTTGTGGTTCACTGCTTGTGTCCATCCTTTTTAGTGATCACGTGTCTACAAGTGTGCTGCTTTTACAAGAACCACATATCCAAATGATCAGACATACCAGTGAGAGAGACAGAAGAACTAAGGCTACTACACACATACTTTATCAGAGGATCAAGCATAGTCGGGGCTCTACACACTGCTAAAAGAACCTCTGAGAGTGTGTTCATGGCTAAATCATGTTTATCCGACTGCAAACAATACGTGGCAAAACTTTAGCACTGAAACCTCGTTAAGCCGTACCCACGTAAACAATAGTTTCATTTTAAGAGCAGTAAAGTCAAATGTCAAACTCAGCGGCCATTGAACATAATGCATTTTGTATCCACATAAACCGTACTAGCTTACTGCGTACGCATCGGTTAGCACGTAGTGTTTCCACTTTTCGTCACACAATCATGGCAGTGTGCCGTCCCCATTGGGCGGCCTGGCAGAACAAGCCTAAGAGATCGGAACAATGGCCTCCAAGCGCCCTATGCGTTTGCGTGTGAAGCCACGTCAACATCATTTTGGTGCCGTGCCAGAGAGCGTTGTGGTCGCAATTGTGGCGTCCTGCGAGCTAGGACTCGCATCATGACGAAGCTCAGATAAAAACACCGGGTGCTCAGCATAGAAGAAAAATTAGACATCGTTCTACTATCAAATGCGGCACGAAGAAATCAGCAATGGCACGTGACAGGGATCTACAGTTGACTATGGTGTGCTGCATTTGAAATGTGAAGAAGTTGCTCTACAGTGCCGCTGTGACCGCAAAAAGGTGTTGGCTGCGAGGTTCCGACTTTTTGCCATCGTGGCTTCTGCTGTTGCAGAAGTATCACCCAACGCCAGTGATGAGGACAACATGGAAAGTGACAGTACGGGAAATTCAGGCCCGACAGTGGCAGAAGCTATGCGTTACCTCAGCCTCATGAATGCAATCGTCGCGACAAGAACAGCACCCCGTAATGAAAAAGGCGCCCCGCGACTTCTGCAGTGCTACTGCACCCGTGCACGGTGAATACGCAACGCAAATGAGGCATCTGCCATGCGAGTGTTTGCTGAGAAGAGGGGCTGGCTGAGAAGCTGGATCACAGCTTTGAGTCTGAGGCTGCTGTCGTCGCTGCTAGGCCGCCGTGGCATGAAATTAAAATAAGACTTTTGTGGCACAAAGTGAATAAATATTGCATGTATTTGCCCTTTCATCACACCCCCTCCGAGTTCTGTTTTTGACAGGAAAGTGGACGATCTCATGCTATTTCAGTTAAGAAGTATTACCATTTAGCACATACTCTTTCCGAGCTCCGGCCAACTACGGTTTAACGAGGTTTCACTGTAAAGCGAGCAGGCACTAAAGATATGAGAAGCATACGGATAATCAGCTGTGGTTGAAATTTAAATGCAGAAAATAATGAAGAAAAGGGGGAAATTAAAGATGAACCCTCATAAGCTACCCAACAGCATCAAGGGTTCATTGCCTGCTGGCTTCATATGGTCATGATTAACAAAAATCGAGCCCCTCTGTTTTCCTTCTCCTCATTCAATCATAGCGAGTGTCTTGAATCCGGCAGTCTTTATGCCATAAGGTAGCATAGGAAGGTTTATTAGCCATGTGTCTGCTCTCCTAAGCTCACCAGTTATGGGACAACATTGGGCAACAAAGAAACAAAGGTTGTTCCACATCCACCCACTATGGCGCTGAGTGACACTGGCTCACACTCCCAGGGCTAGATATAGTATGCATAAATACCAAACATTATGGATGGATTACCATTGCTATAGCCTAACTGGTAGTGCATCGCACGCATAGCGCGAGGGTTATGGGTTCGGTCACACCGGACAAGATTTATCTTTTCATCCACTTTCATTGCCCCTTTTCTTTATTTTCTACATTTAAGTTTCAACCATAGCTAAATACTGTCTGCTTTTCTTGGTTTCATTGCCTGCTGGTTGTCCTTTTCTTGTAGTGTGTAAATAGTTATAGCATTGTACTTCCCTATGCACTCTGAAACTCACTTCCTTTGTATTATGTAAACAGTTGCAGCATCTATACTTCTCTGTGCATAATGAAATGCACTCCTTGTAATAGCCTGTGCAAGACTCACAGTATTTGTAAGATAAATAAATAAATGTAGCAGTGCCTGCCCTGAGCTACAGGATATCTTTTCATGCTGTTATGTCATGTCGAGACTAAATGTATCTGTTACAATGTTAGAATAGCCGAAGTGCAGCACCACCATGCGGTAGTGATAGTTTGTGTTTAGTTGCGCTACGCCTGGCAACTGCAACAAGAAGCCACCAGAGAGATTAAAGGCACTTTGTTCTGGGTTGCTGTCTCGGCATGTTCCTTTGTTCATTCAAGGGCCTGATGGCTCACTTGTTTTCCCGGTAGTCACCAACTACCCCTGACCATCAGTACTTGTATCAACTGGCGACGAGGATGAAAAAAATGTTCACATGAGTCTTCGTTCCCACACCACTCGTCCACATGCCAAATTTTGGCAATTTCTAGTCATTCGAGGAAAGAGGATATGGCTGGGCAATGGAGTTCTGACTGGTGTGGTAGAAGTCTGTTGCCAGACTTTGGGTCAATGTTTCCAGACTGCCTGCTAAATTTGACGGGAAAAAGCACCGTTAAATATATCTAACGCCATGACGCCGTACCCGAGGCGTACCGTGTTACCAAACCAGGGGCACAGCACACCAACTCTCCCAGCTCCAGATAGTACTCTAAAGTGGCTGCATAAACCGCGCGCTTGGCATGAATTTCTGTTTGAGGGCCCTGTTCTCCAACGGTACGAAACGCTTTCTTTCACTGTGCGCGCGGTGGCTGGTACGCATGGGATCAAGCTTTCTGGGACGCATTGCAGAACATAATTGTGCATGATGGCTGCAATCGGACAAAAACAATTGCTTTGCCTTGCTTCACGCCGGGTTGCGTCGAGTATATCTTCGGGAACAATGCACTACACGCATGCGTGTATTTGTGACGCGTCACACAACTCACGGACAGCTTTTTTCACTGCGGGCTATGGCCGCTATGTATGGGTTGAAACTTTTGCTGGATCTGAATCTGAGAAGTGTCGCAACTTGAAATCGATGGCAACGTGCACAAGTTATGCAGCAACCTTATGTGTATGTGTTGTGCTCCTGGCCTGGTAACTCTGTGCACCTTGGAAACAGCGTCGTGGTGTTTGCTATAGCCGGCTGTGTTTTCCCTGTCAAATTTGCAGGCAGTCTGGTAACCTTGGCCACAAAGTCTGGCAATACATTTCTACCACACCAGTCAGAACTCTGCCGACTGGCCCTGCTATGTGGACCGGCTCAAAGCATTTTTTGTGGCGAATGATATCACCGAAGGCAAAGATCCGTATTCATCAAGTACTGCGGGCAGCAAACTTATGCGTTGGCTCCACAATTTAGTCAAGCCCAAAATGCCTACTAATAAAACGCTGAACAGGATACTTTTGGTTCATGAAAACCACTACTGCCCAAAGCCACCTGCCGTTGTGCAGTGTTACTGCTTCAAATTGTGCTTTCCCACTGAAGGGGAATCTGTCAGTAACTTCATTGCAGCGCTGAAAAGCCTTGCCGAGCACTGCAACTTCTGTGCTGAACTTAAAAACATGGTCCACGACCGTATCATGTGTGGCATTAACAATAGAGATGTCCAAACAAGACTGCTGGAAGAAGCGGACTTCACCTTCGAGAATGCCTTGCGGACCGCCCACAGAAAAGGACAGAGGGGAGATAGTGCAAGCAAATGCTAGCAGTGTCTTCTCGATCTCTGCATCTCGTCAGGCTTCAGCGGAGTTTCCTCCTACCGCTGTGGGGATGGACACCTTGAATCTGAATGCAAGCATGTGAAGACCATCTGCAGTTACTGTCACAAACGAGGTCACTTGGCAAAAGTGTGCAATACGAAGCAAAATGACAGCCAATCCTGAAGCAACAGCTCTCCCAAGCCGCATTTGTTCTCGGCACGAAGTTCACTGTCGTCGAGCAACCATCATTGCTAGAGTACTCTCCGAGATGAAGACGCCGCTACAGCTTCGTCTTCTGAAGTTTACAACATGTGGCAAGTTGACTATGCCAAGCCGTCCCCGTTGATGTTTGCGGTAAGTCGCTCTGCATAGTATTGAACACGGGGGCAAGCATCTCCGTCACAGCCAAGTTGTGACTCCTGCAGCTTTTGCCTTCGGTTCCTGTGAAGCCATCGCAAGTGTTTCTGCAAAGCTATACCGAGCAACTAGAAAAAGTCCAAGGCAAAGCTGATGTCATGTAAAATTTCATGGCAAGGAGGCTGATCTACCTACTTTTCTCACCGGAAATGGATCATCCACTCTGCTAGGTTGGAAATGGATGCGTGAGCTGGGCATTGGCGTCTCCGACGTTGAAGTGAACATCCCTGCACTTTCTGACATCAAATATCTAGTACAAGAGTACGCCAAAGTGTTTGAAGAAGGCCTGGATGCGTTCAGGGTGCTGAAGCTTCATTACATGTTCCTTCAGATGCTCCACCACAGTTCTTCGAGCCACGCCCACTGCCTTGACAGATGTAGTCACACAAGAAATTCAAAGATTAAGAAGAGATTCCATTCTTGTTCCAGTGAAGACAGCATAGTGGGCAGCGCCTATTGTTCCTGTGACAAAAAATTATGGCACATCAGAATCTGTGGAGGTTCTGACATCACCATAAACCCAGTAGCAACAGTGGAGCATTACCAAATTTCAAGAATTTAGGAATTGTGGACTGTGCTGGAGGTGCGAAATTTACAAAATTGGACTTGCGAGACACGTACCAGTAAGTTGTCCTTGAAGAGGTCTTTAAAGAGTATGTCATAATTTCAATGCATGTGGGGTTGTTTCAATACACCCACTTACCTTTTGGGGACCCATCTGCTCCTGCAATATTTAAATGCGAGATGGAGAACTTGCTCAGAGGACTGCCACATGTAGCAGTCTACGTTAACGACATTTTCATTACCGGCGCCAGTGATGCTGAGCACCTTTGCAATCTCCATGCTGTACTTGGCAAACTTCAAGAACTGGCCTCAAGCTGAAACTCGAAAAGCACACAAGGGCCACAAGCCATGGCTTCGATTGTTGGGCACCTACAAGCCTCGTCCAATAGAAGTTTCGCCTTGAGTGGTCAGGTGGGCTCTAAAGCTCTCCTCTTACAAGTACAAACTTGTGTACAAGCCTGGCAAAGAGCTCGATCATGCGGATACTCTTAGTAGACTGCCGCTGCCCAATGACAGCACCACACTGCCTCGGCCTGCTGAGATCTTAATGCTGGAGGAAGCATATTCGCGACTCCTTTCACCTGCTATTGTGGCATGCGCCACAAGAAACAATGCAGTTCTGGGTCATGTTGTGCTTCCTGTTCTGAAAGGCGAAAGCTCCCCAGCAGGAATAGAGGGGAACCCCTTCAACACTAGAAGCACAGAACTCTGTCTCCATGAGGGTTGCCTACTACGAAGTGCAAGATTTGTGGTTCCAAACGCATCTCAGGCCCAAGCACTTGACATGCTTCATGCCAGCCACCCTGGTAGTGAGAAGAGCAAGATGACTGCCAGGAGCCATGTCTGGTGGCCAGGCATAGACAATGACATTGACAACAGGGTGAAAAGCTGCACTATGTGCCAGGCTGAACATCGAGCTGCACAGCCGGTCCAACAGATGCCCTGACCTTTTCCGCAGCGACTCAGTCAGCACTTCATATTGATATCAGGCGACCATTTCTAGGCCATACATTACCGGTTATTGTAGGTGCTTTCTCGAAGTGGATAGAAGTCTTCCCTGTGTTTTCCACATCTGCAGAAGTTATCATTTCTGCCTGAGAATTGCATTTTATCAGCATGGACTCCCTGGCATAATGGCTTCCAACAATGGTTCTGCTTTTGCCAGTGTACAGTACCTTGAGTTTTCAACTCGAAATGGAATATGCCGAAAGTTGGTAGCACCGTATCTCCCTGCTGCCTTGAACGATTCAGCATAGCGAGTGGTACAGACCATAAAAACGAACTCAAGTCTGGTTCTGGTAACTTCCAAACGCATATCTCCAGATTCGTATTCCACTACAGCACTACACCACATTAAGTAACAGGTAATCCACCATGTGACCTCTTAACAAGGAAAACCTTCAAGACTCCATTGGATGTCCTGCGGCCAAGTCTCCAGACATCCTTGCTTCTTAAGCAACTGAAACACAAGTTGTATGCTGACAAAAGATTCCGGCAGGCTCCATTCCTGCAACCAGGAGGTGAGGTGTATGCGTGGAATTTCTGCATAGGCGCACCGTGGGTGCCTGCCAGTGTTGTGGATGTCACTGCACCATCAGCCCATTCATTTTGAAGATGGGACTATAGGGAACCGACACGGTGAGCACTGGCACCTTGCACAGACAAGGACCACCACTACCCTCTGTCGAAATGGACACACTTCACCCTACTAGTGCTGCAGCTCCACAACTGGAGCAGCCGCCCGTCCAAGCACCAGCTGTTCCGGACGTGCCTCATGAGGATCAGCCACCTGGAACTAGCTTTTCTGGAAGTAGCTGTACCATGGACAGTGACTTGACCGCAGTCAACAGTGGTGGTGTAAACACCGACTCTATCGTGGCTACTCCTAGCACACCAAAATTGTGGCGTAGCACAAAGACTAGTAAACCTGTGAAGTACTGCCCATAGTCTTTATCCTAAGAGGGGAGGAGTGTTACGATGTTATAATAGCGAAAGCGCAACGCTCCTATGTGGAAGTGATAGTTTGTGTTTAGTTGCGCTATTCCTGGCAACAATGGCAAGAGGCCACGAGAGACAATAAAGGCAGTTGGTTCTTGGTTGATGACCTACTTCTTTCCCCAGTAGTCATCGACTATTCCCAGCCATCGGTACATGTATCAGATCCCCCCCCCCTTCAATTGTGTAATGCTCATGGGTCTCTTAATGGACACCAAAGAGAAAAGTAATGTCAATGTGTTAGTAAATGATCCTTCTACAATACCAAGAACACAATTCTTACAGCGAGATCAGTCTTGGTTAGCCAGAAAAGACAAAAAAGAGACAGGTGGGAGTGTTGTCTAAAATTGCTGCGGCAGCTTGCTGTGAGATCATTAACTTTGACAGCATCTACTAGGAACTAGCTGATTGCTTACCATTCAAAATGGACTACATCATGCCCCAAAGGACTCACAGATTTAACATGGCACGTTTTGGGATCTTTTACCGCGACAATGTGGCTTAAATACAAAAAACTACTGTGAAATTCGTGACCTCACACTGCTGTACTATCACTGGGGTTTTGGCGAGAAAGTTAAGAGAACTAAACTTTTAACTTCATTTTTTCTTCTAAGAATCAACCTACTGCAAGGAAATTAACAAAATAGAGTTTTCTAACAACAGAGTTTTCTAAAATACTCTAATTTAGTGTTTATTTTTGGTGTGACATTAAGGTGGAATGAATACTTGTCAACATCTTTGTACAGGCTGTACTCAACATTTTAAAAATAAAAACAAAGCATAGACATTTCATCATCGATGTGGGCAGCATCACCAGTACGAAAATGGTTCAATGCATGCCGGGCGTTTATGGCTGCTTCGTGGATCAACAGGATGCATTCGCTTGTGACCGTTTGTGTACTGGCGATCCCACCTGCATAGGTGGCGAAACCTCTATGCTTTGTTTTAAAACTTTAGTTTTGTCGAGTGAAGTCAGTGCAATGACATTGACAAATATGAGTTCTGCTGATTCTATTTTTCCTCACAAGGGAATAAATGACGTGAAAAATTGACAAGCATGAAAAATTGACAACCATGCAGTGTCAAGATTTCTGGCAATGGCACACTGAAAGTATTCAAGAACTTTTTTATTATTTATTTATTGTTCTTTTTTATTTACAAACTGCTCTATCACACACGCTTGTTCACCAGTCATTGTGCATATTCCCGGCACCTGCTCTCACGACAACAAATAAGCAGAGATTTATTTGGGTGCACTGTATGAATATCCTCTTTCGAAATGCCTTTAATAAAGGCTTAAATTGATTGCTAAACATGGCCAAATAATCTGCACTTTAGTGTTGGATTTTAAAAATTCTTTCACCTCAGCACAGGTTTATCGATAAGCTGCAAAAATAGCTTCAGCCAGTCATAACAGCTACCAATTCCTCAATGCTGTGCAGCTGCAGCCCTCTCCTCTGCTGCATCACTGACACGTAATTGCCAATGCCACGGTTTAAATTAAATCCTGGGGCTTTTACGTGCCGAAACCATGATCTGGTTATGAGACATGCTGCAGCAGGAGACTCCAAAGTAATGTGACAGCATGCAGTTCCTGAATGTGCACCTAAATCTAAGCACATGAGCGTTCTCGCAATTTGCCACCATAGAAATCAATCAAATAAAAGGAAACTCTATTACATGAATAGGAAAAGTTTATAAAGAGATATCTGGACCGATAGCCTACATAGCTAACGACTGGTAAAAGAAATTTAATAAATAGTAATATCCTGCAAACTGTTACTAGTAATAAATAATGATGCTTGGGCTATACATAAGTGCTAATCAGCAAACAGCTATTTGCACAACACGAACAAGCAAATAATATTCAACATCAATAGCAAAAAACAGCAGAACTAAGGACAGTATGCAAGATAAAAAGTGCAACAGGAGGAGGTCAAGGCAATGCTTAGGTAGAGAGGAAGTAGCGCTTTATATATGTCGAAACTTGTTGCAAGTGTTATTTCAAGAGGCAAGTCATTTCATACTTTAGCACTTTCAAACTGACTCCAACAAAATAAGTGAATTTTATTAGCGTGACATTTCGGAGCCAATTTGGCTTCTTCAGGGGTTGTTCTTCGGGAGTGGTGGTGTGTAACTTTTAAAGGGTCTTTTGTAAAAAAGGAGGGGAGAGTGCGGAACATGGGGAAACACTTCACAGACGAGAAGGGGGGAAGCGAAAGGGTGAGATGGCTTCAGTGGTGCTGGACGACTGGGATGACCGGTGCTGGGGGAGCTTGACCTGCGAGAGTGCTATTGACGGGAGGCGGGGGGAGGGGGCGTGGTTACTGGGGAGCGCAGACGTTTTGGTGTTCGTGACCTCGAGCAGGAATCTACCTGGCTGGGTGTCCTTTTCTTCTTTTCATCATGTCGTCAAGGCCATGGGTATACACCCAGGGTAGGTTGCTCTTCACACGGTTTATGTTACCCCCCGTATTCCGAAAGTGCCACGACTCCAGTAGTGGTCTTTTTCGCGAATTCATATCTGCTTGAAGGATTTGGGTTTCATGCAAAGCAGTTTTGTGGTCGGCGTCTTCAGAGTGTTCGGCGATGGTGCTGCATGTACGGTTGAATGTTCTGACGTTGTTCTCGTGTTGTCTGATTCTTTCTTTTAGACTTTTGTTTTCCCTGATGTACGACGCCGGACAGTTGGCACAGCTGATTTTGTAGACGAGATCTTGAGCTTTTACTTTTGGTTTAGGGAGGAGGATGTTGAAAGTTTTTATCGGGTTGTGCGTACTTTGAGGCCTTCTTTTTTCAACATTCGGTTGAGAGCTTTGCTGGTACCTCTGACGTATGGGCATTTCTGTCAAAATGTTTAGCTTAGACTTGCAAAGAACTATATAAAAGCCGTGAAAAGAATATCCACCTTCAAGACTCACCTTGACTTCACCCAGAAATGCAAAGACAAAAACGTCGTGCCACGATTTCTCCAGCTACGCCAACTGATCAACACACCAGAAGGCCGGGACATCATCAACAAGGCCCAGCAAAGATTGGTGACAGCACAGATACAGGAGTGCCACATGGTGATTCGGAAGAAAGACGTCGATGCATTCTTCACCAGAAGACAGCTTGAACACCAGGTACCCCATCTCTTTTCATCAATTGATTTGTTTGCGAAGGCTGTCATGTCCTCAGAGGAAATGAAACACTGCGAAACGCAGGAGAACAAATGCTCTTCTCTAAGCAACTAAAACGAGAAATCAGGAGTGTTAAACAAACATACAGTAACCTATTTATCATCGAGGAAGCTCACGACCGAAGAAACTTCAATCGTGGCAAAAGGTCACAAATTCAATGTTACCACAGATAACCCACCCCTCCCCAAGATGATCGCCGCCCTTGAGAGCGGCACCCAGCGACTGGACCCCAAAGTGCAGGAACAGGTCAGACTGAAAGTAATCGGCATAATAAGGTCCAATAAAAACCGCAGAAGAGAACGCAACTTGTCTTCCGACAAAATAAGAGCACTGAGAATACTGAAAAAAGATACAACCATTGTAATCCTACCAGCAGACAAGGGGAACTCAACCGTTGTATTGAACATACAGGACTACGAGGAAAAGGCATCCGCCCTACTTAACAGCCAAGACTACAAGAAACTAAAGAAGGACCCCACTACGAGTGCCCAATCGGTGCTGAATAAGATGCCGCTTCAAATACTCCACAGCCATCCAAATTATTGAAAGCTCTACCTAGAATTAATGTGTAGGAATGGATCCACCCCAGCTTTTCACAGTTTGCCAAAACTCCATAAATCCGGAATCCCCTCACGACCAATCGCAGACATTTCGTGTTCCCCACTGCGATCACTATGCACTTGCACCAGATTATATCACCACTCACCGGAAGGACAGCATCTCACGTGCGCGACTCCAAAAATTTCATCAAACTCGCGTCAAAAGTACATATCGAAGATGATGAATGCCTAGTCTCTTTTGATGTGATCTCTCTGTTTACCAGAGTGCCCATTAAGTTGGCTACTATTTCCGCAACAAGGAGGCCCTGGAACGCGACAATACACCCAGTAAGAGAACCCCCTTGAGTGTAAAGGAGATCTGCTGCCTACTCGAGCTGTGCCTATCCAATACCTATTTCACCTTCCGAGGCACCTACTACACACAAGTTAAAGGAACTCCCACGGGGGCCTCAATTTCCATTGCCATGGCTAACTTGACTATGGAGAATATCGAGGAAAGAGCTCTGAGCACTTTTTCCATGAAACCAAAAGTCTTCCTCAGGTACGTTGATTATTGCTTCTGCATCGTGAAGACGGGTCAAGTCGAAAATCTGTAGAGACAAACTCCATAGACCCTGATATACAGTTTAGATATAAGCGCGAATAGTTGGCATTCTCAAATTTTCAGTCTACCGAAAACCAACCCACGCGGACCGCTACCTTCACTTCGAATCCGACCACCCGGCAAACCTAAAGCGTCTGTCATATATTTTTTATTCAAAAGAGCCGAAACTCATACCTCATGGGAATCAGATCAAAAGAAAGAAAAGAGAATGGTTCTCAACGAACTTAAAAGGAATGGCTACACAGAGGACTTCATTCGAAAAACAACCAGACAACAAGAACGAAGAAAGGAACTATGGGACCTTCAGCCGTTGACTTCTCACCCACTCAAGAAACGAGCGTCCATCCCATACATCACAGGTACCAGTGAAGCTCTCAGCCGAATGTTGCAAAAAAAGGCCTCAAAGTACACAAAACCCGATAAAAACTTTCAGCATCCTCCTCCCTAAACCGAAAGATTGTCCATCAAAAGAAAAAGCTCAAAGTCTCGTCTACAAAATCAGCTGTGCCGACAGTCCGATGTCGTACATCAGGGAAACCAAAAATATAAAAGAAAGAATCAGACAACATGAGAACGACGTCAGAACATTCAACCGTACGTGCAGCGCCATCGCCGAACCCTCTGAAGACGCCGACCACAAAACTGCTTTCCAAGAAACAAAAATCCTTCAAACAGAGACGAATTCGTGAAAAAGACTACTACTGGAGTCGTGGCACTTTCGGAATATGGGGCGTAACATAAACCGCGCGAAGGGCAGCCTACCCTCGGTGTATATCCATGGCCTGGTAGGTAGATAGGTAGGTAGCCAGGTAGGTAGGTAGGTAGATAGGTAGCCAGGTAGATTCCCGCTTGAGATCACCAACACCAAAACGTCTGCGCTCCCCCACAACCGCCCTTCCCCCCGCCTCCCGTCAACCTCACTCTTGTGTGTCAAGCTCCCCCAGCACCGGTCATTCCAGCCAACCAGCACCGCTGCAGCCATCTCACTCTTTCGCTTCCCCCCTTCCCGTCTGTGAAGCATCTCCCCACCTTCCGTACTCTCCCCTCTTTTTCACAAAAGATCCTTTAAAAGCTTCACACTGCCATCCCCAAAGAACAACCCCTGAAGAAGGAGCCGAATAGGCTCTGAAACATCGGGATAATAAAATTCACTTACTTGGTTGGAGTCAGTCTGAAAGTCCTAATCAATTTCCCAACCAGACAGGCAGAGCTGTCAATATGTTTAGCTTCAAATTCCATACCTTAGTACTAGAGAGAGAAAGAGAGAGAGAGAGAGAAAAACATTATTTGGTTCTTTGAAGGATTTAGCGTCTCGAGGTCTCCGTCGTCTTCTTGGGCGCCGGCGACTTGGAGCCTCTTCTGGCAAGGGTGGGCCCCTATTCCAGGGCTCCACTGAGCCTAGCTACCTCACTAGCGTACTGCACTAAGGCCCTTTGGGCCGTGAGCTCGCAGCTAGTAAGCCGACTCTCCCATTGCTCCGCATTGGGGTTACTGTGTTGGTGGAATGACTGATTGTGTTTACATTCCCATGTGACATGATAGAGTGTGGGTGTGGCCCCGCACCATGGGCAGGTGTCTCTGTATTGTTTTGGATACATTTTGTTTAGGATGTGTAAATTTGGGAAGGAGTTTGTCTGCAATCTGCGCCAACTCGTTCCTTCCTCCTTCGTTAGAGCTTTGTGCGGTGGGGGCTATTTGGCTCTCGTCCCTCTGTGTGAGTTTAATATTTCTGTGTATCCTACTTCACAAGCGTGTGGGTGATACTCCGGGGCGTGCGACTGCTCTGCTCGGAACGTGGTCTCTCGAGCTAGGCTGTCTGCCCTTTCGTTACCCTCTATGCCTGCGTGGGCCGGAATCCAGATTAACTTGTGCGCAACGTTCCTCTCGGCGATGTTGGCTCCGCGAAGAATTCTGAGGCCAGCTTTGCTAATCCTGCCCCTTGTGTAATTTCTACACGCTTCCTTCGAGTCTGTTAAGATGTTTAGAGGCCTGCCTGTCCTATAACCTTCTACTGCCGCCAGCACCACGGCAATTTCTTCGGCCTCCGCTGTGCCTTTGCCGTCGCACATGTGATCAGATTCCCGTCGCCGTCCACCACCACCGCCACGGCCGTGCGCTTCCCTTCTCGCGGGTACGTGGCAGCATCCGTGTATACCGTGTTGTCTAGTCGCGCTAGTGTCTTTTCCACGTATTCGGCTCGGCCTGCCTTCTGCTCTCGTGGAGGTTGGGGTCCATGTTCTTAGGTACTGGCCTGACGCTTATTGTTTTTCTTAGGCAGTCGGGCACGTCTGCGTATCTTTCTACGTGTCCGCTCGTGTCCCGTCCCAGCCTAGTCAGGAGCGCTCTCCCTGCAGGGGCGCCTTTGAGTCTGGCTTCTTGCATTTCGAGCAGGGCTTCTGCCAGTTCGCTGAAAGTGTTGCTGATGCCCAGTTGGAGCAGTTTTTCGTTTGACGTGTTTTTTGGCAGATGGAGAGCCGTCTTGTATGCTTTCCTGAGTATCGTGTCCACCTGTTCCCTCTCTCCTTTGGTCATCGCGTGGTACGGTAGCGAGCAGATGACTCGGCTGACGACCAGGTTGCCGACGAGTTTGAGGGTGTCTTCCTCTTTCATGCCGTATCTTTTTGGGAGACCCTGTTGATCTTCCGGCCCACCTGCTCCGTCGCTTTGCTCAGCAGGCTGATGGTGTGGCTACATTTTATGCTGCCCTGTAGCCACATGCCCAGGATTCTGATCATGTTCTTTTCCGGGATCATTTGACCGTCAAGCGTTACTTCCAGTGTTGTTTGGGTGGGGTGTCTACCTACTCTCAGTAGTTCGAATTTTTCTGTGGAGCATACCAGTCCCCTCTCTCTGGTGTACTTTTTGACACAGTGCGCAGCCTCTTGTAGCTTCTCTTGTTTTTCTCCCAGTGAACCTTGCGTGACCCAAATCTTGACGTCGTCCGCGTACATCGCGTGTTGGATGCCCTGGATCTCGCCGAGTCGTTTTGCCAGGCCGATCATCGCCACATTAAATAGCACCGGCGATATCACGGAGCCTTGGGGTGTTGTTAAGAATGGCCAGCTGCAGTGCAGGCTTGCCACCCACTTACCGACTATGAAGGCAACATCCCGGCACTGTTAAGAATGGCCAGCTGCCGTGCAGGATTACCACCCGCTTACGACTCTGAGGGCAACATACCGGGAGCTTCGCCGCCAACTTCTAGCCACAGCGTGACTAAATCGACTTTGTGACAGAATGAGCTCGGCGGGCCAACTATTGTTCCCAACCTCCCCAACGCGCTACTCGGAACGGCTCCGAGTGCTACGGGGCCCCTCTGAGGTCGGCTCCGGACCTTCGCACCTGTGTGTTTGCGTGTGTGTGTGTAAACCGTGCCGCGGAGAGGCGGCTAGTTTGCGATGACTAAACGAACGTTCGCATCTCCTTGTATTGCCGGAGGACCGAGTGTTTAAAAACTGCTGTTGTGCGGATGCTCGAGACACTTCTCTTGAGCAGTCATGTTGGACTGACACTTCTCTCAAGCAGTCATGTTAGACTGATATAAATATTGTAAATAAACCCATGTTCCTCGTTCTCGATGAGAAGCAGTTCTTCCCTTCATCAACGTCCTCAGCGTGGATAAGTTGGACGACGGCAAGGGCCAGCTACCTTCTAATTCATGCCGGACTCCATTCTTGACAACGGATCACGAGCGACGGGATTGAGCCCCCAATCCTGACAACTGGCTGACAGCGGTGGGATGGACTTTGCGACGTGGTGCTGTGACTGCGGTGAGCGCTTGGTTCTTGCTTTGACTCTCTAGGCTTCATTTTGTGGTTGTTCTGTTTAGAACAGTAGGGAAGCTAGATTGTTGAGTGTTAGCTAGGTTGTGTTTTCCTAGCTAGATTTAGAGAACAGGATCAAGGCAGTAAAGCAGCAATCGTGGAGTTAAGGACACTGCTGAGAGGCGAGTTGTTGATTGTTGGTGAGGAACTGGGCCTAGACGTACGCAAGGAAATGCTAAAATCGGAATTATTGCATATAATTTCCGAACAGGCCAGTGAGGAAGAAATTGAAATGGCGTTCCAACTTCTGAAGAAGAGAGAAGAACGAGAGAGAAAAGAAAGAGAGGAACGCGATAAAGATTGCGAGTTAACAAAAATGCAACTTGAACTTGAAAGCAAACGTTTGGAGTTGTCTCAAGGAAGTGAAGGCGCTCTGGGACGATCAAGTAAGGCAGAATCGTACCGCATGGACAGGCTATTAAAGCCATTTGAGGTCGGGAGCGACATAGGCTTGTTTCTATGCAATTTTGAAAGGACTTGCGAGAAGATGAACTTCGGTGCAAGTACATGGCCACAGCGGTTGCTGTCTATGTTGCCGTGTGAGGCGGCGGAAGTAATCGCCAGATTGAGTGCACAGGATGCATATGATTATGCAAAAGTTAAGGCTAGTCTCCTGAAGAAATACCGCCTTTCAGCCGAAGCTTTTCCGCAAAGGTTTAGGAGCACAGGCAAGAAAGATAGCGAGGGATATCCGGAGTTTGCATATAGCTTAAAGGCCAACCTAGTCGAGTGGCTTAAAAGCGCGGAAGCGTACGACAGCAGAGACATCGCCATTGAATGCTTGTGTCTAGAGCAGTTTTACAAAACAATCCCCCAAGCTGTGAAACTGTGGGTGCAAGACAGAGGGAATGTAAACACTGTGGAAAGGGCGGCCGAATTAGCCGGAGAGTACGCAACCCGTAGAAAGTTGAACGCCGAGGACGGAAACTTGGACGGTCGAAATGGACCGTGGAAACCATTTCCGTTCAAAAGGGGTGCGCAGACTAGACGATCGGAGCCTGTAGACATGGCGGAAAAGCCCACAGAAAAGAGCGAGGAGAAACTTAACGGAGAAACCGCACAAAAAGAACAGAAAATTCGAATCTTTTAGACCAATTCGCTGTTACAAATGCCACAAACTGCGACATATAGCGGTAAACTGCGGGAAGCCTAGCGTAGTTTTCTCCTACGTGGAGGAAAAAGATGAGAATATGGAACTTTTAAGTCCATATCTTCACGACCTGCGAGTTAATGGAAAACCATGCCGAGTGCTAAGAGACAGTGCCGCCGCGATGAACATTGTCCATCCATCTTACGTGACGGTAGATGACTTCACCGGAGAAGTAGTATGGATAAAACAGGTTGTAGAAGAACACAGCGTGTGTCTGCCCATGGCCAAAGTCAAAATCAATGGACCATTCGGGGAGCTAGAGACTGAGGCTGCAGTTTCCAAATTTTTGTCACTGCAGTATCCTTACATCTTTTCGAATCGTTCGAATCAGTTACTGCTTGACAAAGGGCTCAGACTGGGAGAGCGCATAGTACAAGCATTGACCCGAGGCCAAGCTCGTAAGATCGCGGCGCTTTCGGCTGAAAATGCACAAGCTCCTCCAGCGGAAGCAGAAAAGGGGATAACTTCAATACCCGAATCCGAGCTAGGCCCGAGGGACAAAAGAACAGTTGAGGAGAGCGTGCCAGCTGACCAGCTCAATGAGAGCGTAGCACAAGAGTGTCAAAGTTCTAGCCTGCAGGACGAGCAAGCTGACGCACTCACAAGCGGGACAGGGTCGTTATTATCACCGGCCTCAAAGAACTTTGATCAGCTCTTACGTGTGGATAGAGAGTCACTGGCAGCCGAGAAAAAGAATGATGAGAGCTTAGCTAAATTACATGACACAGCTAAAGAAGGCATTGCTAGGCGCAACGTGACGATACATGAGAGAGGAGGATTGTTGTATCGGAACTACAGAGATCGAAAGGGTAGGATTTTAGATCAGTTAGTCGTACCTACTAAGTACAGGGAGGACCTTTTGAGTCTCTGTCATGGAAATGGGTGGTCCGGCCACCTAGGCATAAACAAATCAAAGGAAAGATTGCTTATGGAATACTACTGGCCTGGCTGTTTCAAAGACGTAGAAAACTTTGTAAGATCGTGCGACGCCTGCCAGCGTTCTGGTAAAACAGGAGAGACCTGGAAAGCTCCACTGAAGGTAGTGCCCTTAATAACAGAGCCTTTCAGACGACTTGTAATAGACACGGCAGAGCCTCTTCCAAAAACAAAATCGGGCTACAGATACTTGTTTACCATGCTGTGTCCGGCTACCAAGTTTGCAGAAGCAATCCCTTTGAAAGAGCTCAGTTCCACCGAAGTAGTAGACGCGCTTTTGACAGTGTTTGCACGAGTTGGGTTTCCAGCCGAAATTCACGCAGGTCAAGGGTCAGTATTCACGAGCGCACTGGCTTCCATATTCTTGCGGAAGTGCGGAGTAAAGTTAATACACAGTTCCGTCCATCACCCTCAGTCAAACAGTGTAGAGAGATGGCATTCGGTGCTTAAGCGAGTTTTGCGTGCACTCTGTTACGAGCACAAGGAGGACTGGGAGAACTGTCTGCCGGCAACTTTGTTCGCTTTGCGGACGGTTCCACATGAAGCGACAGGGTTCTCGCCAGCAGAACTAGTGTATGGGAGGACACTCCGTTCTCCACTAAGAATGTTAAGAGAGATGTGGGAGGAAAGAGGGGAGAGTCCAACAGTGGTTGAATACGTGCTAAAATTGCTGGAACGGCTAAGCGCAACCCAAGAACTAGTCGGAAAGAACATGGGAGTAGCTCAAAAGAACGCCAAATTCTATTACGACAAGATTGCGAGGCTTCGTACGTTTAACGCCGGAGACCAGGTAATGATCCTCAAACCTTCAAGAAAGAACAAGCTTGAAGTTCACTGGGACGGGCCCGTTAAAGTGTTGCACAAACTTTCAAATACTAACTATGCTCTGAAAAAGCCCGGTCGCAGGAAGGAGGTGGGTATATATCACTGCAATTTGATGAAGCCGTATATAGAGCGGAGCGGAGTCGTTAACTATACCAACAAAGAGCAGGATGGCACTAGTACCAAGTTTAAGGAGTATAGGGCGACCTCCAACTCTGAAATCGGCCTAGAAGAAGTAGTAGAACACTCGGTAAGCTCGCACGCTCTAAGACCCGAGCAGCTAGATGAGCTAAAAGAGGTGTTAGGGGAATATCTCGACAGATTCAGCAATCGGCCGGGTAGAACCGAACTAATAACGCATGAAATTGAGCTGACATCAACCGAGCCAGTAAGATCAAAGCCTTACAGGGTGTCTCCAAGACAGAGAGAGATTATGGAGGCAGAGATACAGCGCATGCTAGAGTTCGGAGTTATTGAGCCCGCTGAGAGTGACTACACGTCACCGCTAATACTCGTGAAACCCCTAACAAGGACTCTCGTGCGTGTGTTGGCTACAGGAAGTTAAATGCCTGCACTAGGGATCAGCTGTACCCGGTACCCAACATTGAGGAACGAATTGAAAGAGTTAGCGCTGCTAAATACATTTCAACTATAGATCTCGTGCGGGGGTACTGGCAAGTTCCCCTTTCAGAAAGTGCCAGCCGCTATGCCGCATTCATCTCACCTGTAGGCACTTTTCGCCCTCTCGCACTCAGCTTCGGGCTGAAGAAGGCGCCGTTTAGCTTCTCTAAGTTTATGGATATTGTCCTAAATGACTTGCAGGAGTTCGCCTTGCCCTATCTTGATGATGTAGCAATTTTTTCAGACAGCTGGGAACAACACGTATGGCACCTCAAACAGGTGTTCTCACGGTACGGGAAGCCGGCTTAACGATGAAAGCGGAAAAGTGTAGGTTTGGTTGTTCACAGGTTACTTATCTGAGCCATGTTGTCGGCCAAGGCATGAGACGGCCGGCCGAGCTGAAAATAGCTACGATTGGAGAATTTTCTCAGCCGCGCACGAAAACAGACCTTCGTTCATTTTTGGGACTTGTGGGGTACTATCAACGGTACATACCGAATTACTCGCAAATGGCAAGTCCATTAACGGACGCCCTCCGAAAGGGAGCACCGAGTAACGTAGACTGGGATAAGGACAAAGAGAACGCTTTCCAATGTTTGAAAACGCTATTCGTTTCTCGTCCTGTGCTTCGCGCGCCAGACTACACAAAGGAATTCATAGTTCAATGCGACGCAAGCGACAGAGGTATGGGCGTGGTACTTAGTCAGGTCGGCGACGATAACGAGGAGCATCCTATCCTCTATGCCAGCCGTAAACTAAATGTAAGAGAGGAAGCCTACAGCGCTTCAGAGAAGGAATGCGCTTGTTTAGTTTGGGCCGCCCAGAAGTTATCATGTTACTTGTACGGAGCGAAGTTCATCTTCGAGACCGACCACTGCCCTCTGACGTGGCTCAATCAAATGTTACACAAAAATGGCCGCTTGCTCCGATGGAGCCTCACTCTCCAAGAGTACAACTGCTCCGTTAGATGTAAGAAGGGAAAGTTGCATAGCAATGCGGATGGTTTGAGCAGGCTAATTTGAATTCTGCGTTTGAGGGTCCCACCTAAATTTTAGGGTTACTAGTGTTAATTTTTTTTAAGCCAAGCAGATCTCCTCTCATTTAGCAGGATTCCCTCCATGATTGCTGAATTTGTCAGCACGAAATTGCTTCAGTAATTGGCATAGCGAAATGCAGCATTTATTTTTGTTTGTGCACTTATGTTTTTCTTTTTTTGAAGCCTATCGGGTGTAAAGTGAGAGCCAATGTACGTCATCTCGGCGCAGAGCCGTGTTGTGAGGTTCATTTTGCAGTTGCCTGTCCTTGTTGGATGTTTTGGGGCGGTAACATCAATGCACAAGTGGTCGCTGCAAGCCAAGGCATCAGTCACCCCCTGACCACCAGCCATTCTCTTCCTGCCCAGCGGTTGTCAGCGCTAGACAGTCGAGATTTTTCGGGCCATGGAGGCGCTGTTAAGAATGGCCAGCTGCAGTGCGGGATTGCCACCCACTTACCGACTATGAAGGCAACATTCCGGCGCTGTTAAGAATGGCCAGCTGCCGTGCCGGATTGCCACCCGCTTACGACTCTGAGGGCAACATACCGGGAGCTTCGCCACCAACTTCTAGCCACAGCGTGACTAAATCGACTTTGTGACGGAATGAGCTCGGCGGGCCAACTATTGTTCCCAAACTCCCCAACGCGCTACCCGGAACGGCTCCGAGTGCTACGGGGCCCCTCTGACGTCGGCTCCGGACCTTCGCACCTGTGTGTTTGCGTGTGTGTGTGTAAACCGTGCCGCGGAGAGGCGGCTAGTTTGCGATGACTAAACGAACGTTCGCATCTCCTTGTATCGCCCGAGGACCGAGTGTTTAAAAACTGCTGTTGGGCGGATGCTCGAGACACTTCTCTTGAGCAGTCATGTTGGACTGACACTTCTCTCAAGCAGTCATGTTAGACTGATATAAATATTGTAAATAAACCCATGTTCCTCGTTCTCGATGAGAAGCAGTTCATACCTTCATCAACGTCCTCAGCGTGGATAACTTGGACGACGGCATGGGCCAGCTACCTTCTAATTCATGCCGGACTCCAATCTTGACAACGGATCACGAGCGATGGGATTGAGCCCCCAATGCTTATAGTGTGCCTTTACACGGTGTGGAGAAGGTGTCGCTTCTCAACTCCCCCAGCCCTACCATCGCCGTTCTGTCGGTTAGGAAGTCCTTGACGTAGTCGTGTACTTTCCTTCCGCAGTTGGTGTTGTTGAGGCCCTCCATTATGGCCGCGTGGCTGACGTTGTCGAAGGCGCCTTTGATGTCGAGCGCCATCACGTTTTCACCGCCTAGGGCATTGTGTCGAGTACCTCCTGTTTGAGTTGTAGGAGGACGTACTGCGTCGATAGGTTGGCCCTGAAGCCATACATGCTGTCAGGGTACCACCTCCCGTTCTCCAGGTGCTGCTGAATCCTTCTGGTGACTATTCTCTCATGCAGTTTTCCCAGGCACGACGTGAGCGAGATCGGCCTGAGATTCTCGATCTGTAGCTTCTTGCCCGTCTTGGGTAACATGACTACGACGGCGTGTTTCCATTCTGCCGGTACCTTCCCCTCTTGCCAGAGCGTGTTGAGGTACGACGTCAGCTGATTGATTGCCTCGTCGGTTAGATTTCTTATGAGCGAGTTTCGAATCTTGTCCGCTCCCGCCGCTGTATTCTTGGTGGCCGCTCTCACGGCTTCGGTGACTTTCTCTCTCGTGATGGGTCGGTCCATGTTCGGGTTTTCCTCACCGAGATAATCTCCTTTGTAACCTTCGATTTGGTCTTACAGGTAGCATTTTTCTCGGACTTCTTTCAGGAGCTGCTCTTCGGAACCTTCGTACTGGTGGACCAGTCTTCGGATCGACTTGCCGCTTTCGGACTTGTTCTTGCTAGGGTCCATTAGGGCCTTGAGGATGCGCCACGTTTTGGCTATACTTAGGGTCCCGTTCAGCGAGTTGCTAAGCTGTTGCCACCCCTGTCTGGCCAGCTGCATCGCGTACTCCTCCGTCTGCCTAGTGATGTCCGCTGTCTTATTTAGCTTCTTGTTTAGCTTTTGTCTTTTCCATCTCTTGGTGATCCCGCGTCTAACCTCACAGAGCCTGAGGAACCGCTTATCTACCTCAGGTGTTTGCTCGGTTCTGTGCACTTCTTGTGTGTACATTTCCTGAATTTGCTTGTGCTGTTGGCTCCACTCTTCTACCGAGGTTATGTTACCCTTTAGCTGTCGACAGTGTGCTCTAAAGGCGCCCCAATCCGTCATCCGAGCTGTACCAATTTTCCTCTTGATATTGTCTGCCACCGTGCTGACTCTTATTATGTGGTGGTCGCTGCCAAGGTTCTCGAGCAGGTTTTCCCACTGTGCCTGCTTGGCGCCTCTGATAAAGGTTAGGTCGGGACACGCGTCTGGACTGACGCTGTTTCGCTGTCTAGTCGGCTAGTTTTCATCGGTTAGCAGCTCTGCCGCCGTGCAGATGCCTCGTCCCTTCTTGTCTTCCTTTTTATAGCCCCAGCGCGGGCTTTTAGCGTTAAAGTCTCCCGCTATGATTAGAGTGTTTTGTCCCGCCAATTTCTTGGCCTCCGCGAAAAGTTTAATAAAGTTTCCTCTTGTCTGATTAGGTGGACTGTACAAGTTTACTATGTAGGTACTTCTAGCCTTTCTTTTCTTTTCGGGAATCACCTCCGTGATCACGTGTTCTTATCTGGGTGTCCTTGATTTCTTTATGCGCTATGGTTACTATTTTGTTACTTATGAGGGTCGCGGTGCGGCCACTCTCCTGGCACGTGTAGCCCCTGAGCGCGGGGGTATTATTGGTTTCCTGTAGCATGATTATATCTGGTGGATTTTCTCGCGTAGATATGAACTGTTGCAGGAGTCCTTGCTTGGGCTTGTACCCTCTGCAGTTCCACTGCCATACTTCTAGTTGGTTTTGTCCTGCCATGTTGCGTTGTTACTGTTGTTGCTTGTACCTTGGGTTTCTGATCCGAATCTCCTGTCACTGTGTAGCCTATCTCTGGCGTCATTAGTGGTTTTCTGCGTGTTTTGATTTTTGACGTGGTTACGGAAGCTCTGATCCTGCAGAGCTATCTTTTGGTGCGTTTGTTGCATCTGATTTTGCATCTGTTGCATTTGGTTTTGCATGCTAGTCATGAAATTCCTGATTTCATCATTAAAGCTTTTCTCTTCTGTGTTTTGCTGCACTGGTGCCACGGCCTGCGGTGGTGGTGTTGGCGTTCTGATTGGCGAGTACCCCGCTCGTCTGAGCTCTTGCATTTCTTTAATTAGGTCATCTATCCTCTTTCTGAGTTGTCGCGTTTCTTCTCAGCTTAGCTCGAGTTCGCGTTTGAGACTTTTGTTTTCCTCATTGAGTTGCCTTTCGGCCGCTGTTTGCGTGTTGTTATTCTTAGCGTGTGGTCCCGAGTGCGGAGCATAAAGTGTTTTTGGAGGGCCGGTCCCCCAGCTCACCTTAACGCCGCCGCCGCTCTTCTTTTGCAGTTTTTGCTGCTGCTGCTGCTGGCCTGTGCCGCCCAGGGGTGGATAGGATCCGTCCCGGTTGGACGCTCGCCTCTGGCTCCGCCCCCGGCCTCGGCTCCAGCTCCGTGACCCGCTCCGGTAGGCATTGAAGTTTTGTTGACCCTGTTCCTGGCCCTCGTCTCGGAACCACCTCGGTCTTCTTGCGCCGCCTCTGCTTCGGCTGCGCCTCCGCTGCTGATGTCCCTGGAGACCTCCTCGCAGCTCGCCTGCCATCTTGAGTCGTTGCTTGCAGTCCCACATGCCTGCCACGTGGTCGCCCCCACATATCAGGCATTTGGGCGTGCACTGGTGTTGTTCCGCTGGATTTTGGCAGCCACATTACTTGCAGGCCTTGGCCTCCGGATTCGGGCAGACGTCCGACCGATGGCCCTGCTGGCAGCATTTGTAGCATACTTGTCTCGATGGGTGGCACAGGTAGCACCACATCTCTCCACCGTAGTAGAGTACTTGCTTCGGGATTATGGGGCCATCAAATGTGATGACCGCCGTGCTCGACCGTCCCAGCATCCTGGCTGCTAAGATCTTGGCTCCTTGTGTTCGGACTCTAAGGTTCGCCTTGAGTTTTTCCGGCGAGGTCCCCGCGTCCACCCCGTGGATGACCCCCCCGCAGCGCGCCCTCCGGCGCCGCCACGTGTGCGTTGATGGCGTAGCTGCTGTTCCCGAACGTTAGCTGCGTGATGCGCCGTATACGTTGGGCCGCCTCTTCGTTGTCGGTGCTTACTATTATGATGTTGGAGCCATTGCGCAGCCTGATGATCAAGTCTTCCGCCTTGCATCCGGATCCGGTGGCCGCGACCACCGCTCGCGCAACCTGGTGTGTCTGCAAGCTCTTGACTGCCAGTCCCCTCGGCCTGAGCACTATCTTTAAATCATCCTTGGGGAGCGGAGGCAGTCTCCTCCGCGGCACCCCCTCTCCTCCTTCTCGTTTCGGCGCAGCTGGCGCGCCGCCTGTGACCTTTGCGTCGCCTAGGGAATTTCCATTCCCTAGCGCTGTTCCCGCCAAAACTGGGCTGCTCGATTCTTTGCCATCTCGCTGGCACCTCTTCTGTCTCCTGGACATGGCGATCTCCCATTCCGGGTCCGCATCGTTATTGCTTTCTGCCTGTGGTCTTCCTGTCGCTGGGGTGCTGCCTCTCGGGGCTTGGGTGCCTGCCGCGGGCCCGCTTCGATCTTGCACAAGGACGGGCTCGGTGGCGTCATGAAAATCTTCCTCCATGGTTTCCTGGGTTTCAGCCATGAAACCTGTCGGTCCCCTCGTCGATGATTGCTCAAAGTTGGGGTTGGGTATTCGGGACATCGCTCCGGGTCGTCTCTACCTCGGGCCGAGGCCAGGAAGCCCGTGGAGCCCCGCTCTCGTGCTAGGTCTCGTTACGCCTACCGTCTGGCAAACCATGTGGGAAATTCAAAGTCCAATAAAATCCACAATATTGGACCCACCGGTTTGAGTTTGGGGTCCTCGTGGTCCTCTTCAGTTCCGGCGTCGATCCCAGCCAAACTTTTGCTGGTCCAATAGGGTTTGACGGGTCAAAAAGCCCAAAACTGCAGAGTGCATGTGACACGCGTCCGCTCGCCTCGGCTTCTTCTTCTCTCCTCTTACTAGAAAATGCGATTAACCTTTCACTGTATACACTGAAGCCCACAGGAAAATGAAGATTGCCGCTGCTAGCATATCATGTATTTATGATGGGAAAATGAAGCTGTTATAGGCAGAAGTGTGGTAGGGTTTATTATCTTGCTTACTAGGCAGGAGATCTTGTAGTTCAGTACAGTAGTACACAACAGCACACATAGTCCCTCAAAGGGAGTACTAATAGGATGATGTATTGGGGAAAGTGTAATGATGTGCAAAGCCCGCTTTTGTAGATGGAGTAACAATGTTAGGTAAGCTACCTATGTTTGGCCCTGTAATTGGCTATATTAAATCCATCTGCCCTGGCCAGGAATTAAGCTACCTAGCCGTGCAACGCCATATCCACTACACCAGCGGGTAGTGTAAGATTGTGTAGGACTGGAACCTGCCGTGGTTGCTCAGTGGCTATGGTGTTGGGCTGCTGAGCACGAGGTCGCGGGATCGAATCCCGGCCATGGCGGCCGCATTTCGATGGGGGCGAAATGCGTAAACACCCGTGTACTTAGATTTAGGTGCACGTTAAAATCCCCAGGTGGTCGAAATTTCCGGAGTCCTCCACTACGGCGTGCCTCATAATCAGGAAGTGGTTTTGGCACGTAAAACCCCATAATTTAATTAATTTTTTTTGTGTAAGACTGGAGTTCAAATCCACATAAGGTACAACACATTTTTGCTTGTTTCTGTATAAACTTATTGCAAAGCACTGTCTTAGTTCTGTTACAAATACTGGTGTCACTGGCCAAATCTAAATCTCTAAGTCAGGAACATGCATGCTGTTTTAGCTCAAGATTCAACAAGAGCCAAAGAATCAAACAAGATTATGCTCCTTAGGATTCTGAGGACCATTCAGCAAGTCCTTGAGCTTATTTTTTTAATGGGGCACAAGTTGCCAAGTTAGAAGTATGGTGATTTAGAGACAATTAATTATTGTGTACCTCATGGTAGTATAGTACAACTGAACCCATAATTTAATAAAAAGACAAGGGCAAAAGTCAGCACTGCTAACTCGCTAAGCGTGCTATCTTATAGATGTCACAATTATCACTTATATAGTGATAATTGTGACATCTCAATGGCTGCACATGCAAGGGTTATGCATGACCTTGTAAACTCGTTTATCAAAGTGACATTTCTATACCTCGCATCTCTTTTGTGATTTCTTCCACACTGCGATGAAATTGTATATGCTCAACACAACTCGAGCTTCCTGTTAGACACCTCCAAAAGAGTGAAGTGCGGGTTTTGTGCCATAAATAAATCTGTGACAGATGATGGGATCGAACCTCTCTTCCAGCACAGAAGCCCAATGCTCTAACTGCTCAGCCACGGTTGCACACATGCCCCGCTGGTGCCAAAGTCGCTATTTGAACTGCTGGGTGCATGCGTCACATGACAGTTTCTTGCATTCTTCACTCATGACAGCCGGTACTTTGAGACACTATGTTAGACTGCCTTGTCTTGGTGATTGGTCCAGATTTTTCATCAGACATATACCTGCAATTTGTGCAAGGTCCACCTATAATGTTGTCGCAATAAAGTCTAGAGGCCATGGGAAGAGTAGTGGAAACTGCATCACTGTGATCTCTAATGATGGCATGCTTCGGTTAGAGACCTGTTGCTTGTCACCATCATCATCAGCCTATTAAATGTGTAAGCATTTCTATGATAACCCAATCTTCAAAACTGTCTCTCCGTCCGTCCCTCTGTCACGTATGACAATCACTTTCACATTAGCGCCCTTAGTAGCGGGCAAATTCACCTTCGTGCTGCCTCTCACTTCAATGTGAACTAAGCGGCAAGAACACGGCACTCACAAAGTTATCAGCCCTCACTGCACTCTTCCCCCATCGCAGATCACTTTCAAGATAGGGGCTGCACATATTGCTTCAATGCGTACGAAGTGACGAGAACACAGTGCACACAAAGTGCCAAGAACACAGCGCACACGAAGCTATCAGCACTTGGTGCTCTCTGTCTCCATCGCAGATTGCTTTCAATATAGGGATACGCGCGTTTTGCTTCAGCGCGAAGGAAGCAGTGAGAACACAGTGCACATGAAGCTATCGGCACTTGGCGCTCTCTGCTTCCATCGCAGATCGTTTTAAGGTAGGGCCGGGCCATATGCCGCTGCCGCTGCACTATGGTTGATCACAGTTCGTAATGGTTGAATGTGGATGGATAAAGCACTAAAGAGTGATAAAATGGCATATAATGATTGGAACATCATCGGTGCACCTAGTGCTGCCCCCTGTAGTAGTTTGCTTGTGTCATCGATTTACCTTGTATCGCCGTGTGCAGCAGTTCGTGTCAACACAGTGCTGTTGTTTATACTGGTTGGATAAAGGTTCATAACATTCATAATGACATTGAACTGCGTAGAGATGAGCAACACAGAACACAGTCATGCAGAACCTCCAACAGGAGTTTCTGCATGACTCCTTTTTTATGTCCACTGCAGGACGAAGGCCTCTCCCTGCAATCTCCAATTACTTGTCTTGCGTTGCTGATTGTAACTTGCGCCTGCAAAATTTCCTAATTTCATCAGCCCACCTAGTTTTCTGACATTCTTGAGTGTGCTTTCCTTTACTAGGCACCCATTCTGTAACTCTGATAGTTTACCGGTTACTCACCTTACGCATTACATGTCCTGCCCAGTTCCATTTCTTTCTCTTAATGTCAACTAGAACATCGGCTATCCCCATTTGCTCTCTGATTTGCACTGCTCTCTTGCTAACGACTAACATTTTTTGTTCCATCGCACTTTGTGCAGTCCTTAACTCGTTCTTGGGCATCTTCGTTAACCTCCAAGTTCCTGCCTCATATGTTAGCACTGGTAAATGCAATAGTTGTACGCTTTTCTTTTTAATGACAGTGGTACGCTCCCAGTCAGGATTTGGTAATAACTACCGTATGCACTCCAACTCATTTGTATGCTTCTGTAAATTTCCTTCTCACGATCAATCCCCTTTGACATAAATATACTCCTCCACAGGCTCTAGAGGCTGAGTGGTGATCCTGAATTCTTGCTCTCTTGCGAGGCTACCAGGGGCGTAGCCAGGGGGGGGGGGGGCTTATGGAGATCCAGCCCACCCCTCCCCCAAAATTGTTTTGTGCTGTCATGCACCGCCAACCAAAACAACCCCCGGCGTCGGAAATCATTCTGAATTTTGTCTAGAATGTATTTTTCACGCTCGAAGACATTTCAGCACAAACCCTACTAACTTGGGCTGGATTTCGCAGCAGCACCCATGCACCGGAGGTCCCATAACACAAGGAGCCCTATACAAGCACAAAGTTTTAAGGGCGTTTTGATGGCAAGCGGCCTCGTCGCAGCACCTCGCGGAGGCTGCGGAATCTACAAAGCGCATGGATTTTAATTACAAAGCTTTATGGGTATAAATTTCTCATAAACTTTTGATGCGAAAGGTGCAATGACATTTCCAAAAGCATGCTTTAGATTTTCAATTCTTGAACTTTGTGGGTTGAATGTTGTTATAAACATTTCACGCCAAATGTGCATCGACTTTTCTGAAGTCGTACATTGGACCACATAACGAGACAAGCCAAATCAACACCACCAGACAAGTTGACAAAGCGCGCACCAAAGTCCGATGAGACGAAGGTTTGCAATGGTTGATTTGTGCCACCATGTCACGGAAAAGAATATCAACATTTTTTTCACCTGCACCAACGCATCCATGTCAGGACACTAAAGCCAGCAAAGGTAACTACGTTGTTATTTATTTTTCTACTTCGAAATTTGTTCGCGAGGACACATTGAGCCTCTTCAATTTTCTTGTTCTCACTGCCCGCGGGCTGCCGGAGCCAGCCATGGCGCATGCTTTTTTTTCGGGTTGCCCCGTACACTGCACGGCGCACTTCGGTGCACGTTAGCTTTTTTCTGGCCGAGTGGATTTTCGCCTGGCAGAGTTTTGGATGCTTTCTGGCTAGCATGCAAGAAAAAGAAACAATCGTCGCTCACTGCCATCACTGTCGGGTCTCAATGGATTGCAACACATTGGCTTGAGTGCAACTTCTCCGGAAAGTCTTATCTCGCCAGTGTAGGATACCTGCCAGTATACTTATGGTTCTCTGTGGACCAAGCGTCTCATGTTTTCTTCGATATTCCTTCAGTAGCCACATTAGGTGCCCAAACTAGGCACTCGAATGTGGCCAACATGCTTTCCTTTGCGTTATTCCATATTGGTGCCCCGGCCTCACAACAGAAAAAAATAAGACATTATTGCGGCGCAGAGAATTGTCACATGGTGAAAGTTCGATTTTGTTACTTCTTTTGCAAAACGTAATGGGCCACGGGACGCTCCATTTGCCAGATCCTCTTATTATATTATTGTGATAGCAATGATATGAATCCTCCAGGCGCATTCCTGCCATCGCCATCGCCCTCGTGTTCCGTATAAAGTCCCAACGGCGATAACATCGTGACCCCACGCGAGTATATTTTTTTAATGAAAAAATACATATTTTACTTGTTTTGACAGTACGTAGCGTTCAAGAATTTGTTTGCAGCGTCTTTGGTAATGGCAGTGCAGTTACTATTCATATATTTCATCCTCCTACAAATTCTGTATGGAGGCCGAGCTGCAACGTGAGTGCCCCCCGAATGAAATTTCTGGCTACGCCACTGCAGGCTACTGAACATTACCTTTGTCTTCCACATAATGTCACATTGTAGTGACGGAGAACACAGTAGCAAAAGCTATAAATCATAAAACTAACTCTTTATTGGGCAAACCTGTGCCCAAAAAAGCATGTGACCCTCAAAGCACAATGATTTCTCACTCACTCTTTCATTCTCATTCTTAAGCCTTCTCAGCGTAATAGCTTGAATACTTCTATGTATGCAGTCAATCGCATCGGAGAGATTGTGTCTCTTTGCTTGACTGCTTTCTTGCTAGGTAGCTTTCTACTGCTTCTGTGGAGAACCAAGGTATCTGTGGAATCTGTGCCTGTCGCTTGTACACCCGTTTTTATCAGCTAGCATGTGTATTTGCATCGTTCAACCGTAGGCTCACAAGAATGACGGTGAAAGCGCAAAGTACCAATTTGGCAGCCGCCGTGCACACAACACTCAATGCTCTGAAAGAATAGGATAGGATAGGAATAAACTTTATTTGTCCAATGGTTATTGCTGTTGGTGCCTGGGGCTAGGCTGCCAGCAGTCCATCACCCGAGGAAAATCTTCCTAAATCCTCAGCAACGGCCCTGGCCCGCTGGACCGTTGAAGAACAGCAAATCATTACATCTGTGTCATGGTTTTCATGACGAGAATAAATTATTTGCAGTTTCGCTGCATTCTTCTTTCTCTCTCCTTTCCTAAAGGCTGCGTTTCAGTATTTAATGCTTGATGTTAGAAATGTGTATTGTGTGTTACTGGATTATTTTCAAAGTATTCGTGAGTATTTGCATGCCACATGGTTGTATTCACCAACATTGGTTGCGCACATCACCGATATCATTTTGACGGAGTCACAAGGAATGTTAACCCCTTAACCGTTTTGATATTTTGACAATTTCTATGCCCAAACTGCTTATCTTTTATAATTTGATATTAAACATTTTTCTTCTAAAAAGCAAGTTTTCGATGTTGAAAAAAGAAATTCAAGCACATACTAAGCCAAATTAGCATAATAAAGTTGATTACTGCTCATGATAAAGGAGGCCACCTACCTGCTAGTAATCAAAAACAAAAAACAAAGCAAGACTACAATTTGGAAAGTTTGATCATTCTGACAGTGCCTTACCGGGGACACCAAGAAACAGAAACCGAGGAGGCTTTATGGGGATGTCATTCATATTGTCTCGGTACACAGGCCCATATCCAGTGCTGCGTGCCGTGACTTAATATGCATGCATCAATATCGATGCACTGCCAGTTACGCGCACTAGCAATAGTGTCTTCTGAGCAGTCTTTTTCATTTGATGATTTGCTAATTTCGGAGTTATCGTTATCCCTTTCGGTTCCCCAAACGAAGCAAAATTCAGTGTCTGAATCATTATCGTACGAAAAGCTGGATGACGACAAAAGGCTTCTTTTCCGCAAGATAGATTGGCCCAGCAACACATGTGTCGCCTCCATCAGAAATCATTTTTTTAAACACAAGTTGCCCCTCAAAGAAACTTGAATTACCTGCCAAGTGCTGCCATCTGCGAAGCGACACACCAACTAGCCCGTAAACGAGCATGTCGCATAAAAACACTCAAAAGGAGATATCTCGAGCAGACGAACTACAGTCTTCCAAAACCATTTTGGGACAGTTCAGCAAAGCTGAACTCCGCTCCTTCGAAATGGTTAAGGGGATAAGCTCTACCCTGCATGCCAGCTAGTGTCTGCGAAAAATGCACACGTACAGTGGGGCGCAACACACAAGCTTTACCATTCTTCAATGGCGTTGAATGACATGTGCACACGACTTCTGGAGCAGCACCTTTCACTCATGCTGCCTGTACAAGTGTGTGATTGAACCATACAATGTGCACTCTGGCAGGCAAAAAAAAAAACTATGTTTAAATACATGTGTGCTGTAGACTGGTCTCAAACCAAGGAGTGCCATCATCAGAGAGCAAAGCAATGCATTTTGGCCACAACTCCTGCAGTCTCAAAATTTTTTATCTCAACAGCACATGCTCCACCAGTCAACAAATTGTCATTTTCCAAAGAGCCATATTCTAAAGCTTCCAAGTCATTATCCTCATCATCAGCTCATTTTTATGTTCACTGCAGGACAAGCGCCTTTAACAGTGATTTCCAATTACCAGTCTTCGAACTATTGACCCCATCTTATGCCTCGAAGTTTCCTGATTTCACCACACCACCTATTCTTTTGCTGTCCTCGACTGTGTTTTGCTTCTCTTGGCACCTATCCTGTAACTAAGACCACTGATCATTTGCCTTACACATTACAGTCAAATATTGTTACTACAAAACCCACATTAACGAATTTATCAAATATACGAATAGATTAAAAATCCTCGCCAGACTGCCTATATTTTCAATATAAAGATATTTCAGAACTACGAATTTCAATAGAATGCGTATTTCAGAATAACACACCTAGTTTATTTTCCCGTTTATAATCAAGGAACATCAGTATTACGAATTCGGCTAAAAGTAACAGCGCCGCAACTCTCGCGTGAAACAGAAACAGCGAGTGCAGTAGCTATCATCATCACCACACCAAGTGCCAACTGCTTCACCACAAACTCCACCAAGAACTTCATGACAAAGGTTTGGCGATGTTCGAATGACATCCACTGATGAATGCCGCTAGCGACGGCGCCAAGAAGAAGCAAAAGTAGTTTTCGCTGCAGGACAAATTGGACTTATTAAGGAAAATCAACGTAGGGAAAAAGCAAATCGGCATGTGCAGACAGTGTGGCATTGCCCCTCGACCGTCGCGACCATTTTGAAAGACCAAGACAAGATTGTCAAGCTTCACCAGGAATCGCAACTCGCTCCTACGAGGAAACGGCTGCGACTGGGAAACATTCAAAAGGTGGACCAAGCTGTTCTCATGCGGTTCAAAGGTGCCAGAGTGCAAAATATTCCCGTGTCTGGCCCAATGTTCCAAGAAAAAGCGAGCGAATTCGCCGATGCACTTGAATTAACTGGGTTCGACGCCAGTGCGGGTTGGCTTTTTCGTTTCTGCCAAAGGAATGGAACAACATGGCAGGTAATCTCGGGCGAGGAAAAGGCTGCTGACAGAGAAGACATGGATTCCTGGTGCAATGATCATTTTCTAGAGGTGGCTGAATCGTACTCTGAAGGCGATATTTTCAACGCGGATGAGACCGCATGTTTTTATGAGCTCCTGGCAGACCAGACGATGCACTTCAAAGAGCAGCAGTGCAAAGGAGGGAAGAATTCGCATCTTCGCGTGACAGTCCTGCTCTGCTGCAATGCAACAGGCACGAAGAAAATTAAACCGCTCGTCATTGGCGAGTACTCAAGCCTCACTGCATAAAAAATGTCATGTTGTTACTGTACGACTACCGCACCAACAAACAAGCCTGGATGACCAGAGAACTCTTTTCCTTCCGATTCAACGAAATCCAGTGCTTTGGCTGAGCATGCCGCTTCAAGCGATCACGCAATCGACTGGGGGAAGGCACGTGTCCTTGCCAGGGAAAAAAAAGGGCTATTTAAACGCCTTTATCTTGAGTCGCTCATGATTCAGACTACCCCACACACTCTGAACAGGAGCAATGGCGATCTGCCGTCAGTGTATGCGCACTGCCTACGTCTCGTGTTCAAGACTATTTAAGCGAGATGCTTGAACACCTTTGTTTATTTTAACTGTGAACAAAGCTCCCGTGTGGGAGCCGAAACCTCTTCTTTTCTTTTAAATCTTACTTTGGTCGGCGTAGTGCCCCGGGTTTTTCTTTACCTTTTAACCACGTTTCAGCCCAACCAGACGGGCTTCCGTCAAACACTGAACTTCATTTTCCGAGTGGTTCATCAAATTCGACGACCAAATGAGGAGGGATGACCAAAGACTTCTACTGGTTGTTGACAACTGCTCTGCTCACATTGTGAATGTTCGCTTGGCACACGTTTGCTTAGAGTTTCTGCCGCCAAATAACATGCCCTCGCTGCAACCCTTTGACCAGGGCATTATAAAGAGTGTGAAAGCAGAACTTTGTAAGCGCCTTGTGCAGCGGTTGATTATCAACCTCCGCCTAAAGCAGCCGACTGCTACCAATATTCATTAGGCAGCGGAAATGCTCACAGGAGCTTGGTGGAATTTGAAGGCGTCCACCATTAGCAATTGCTGGCGAAAAGCAGGGCTTGTCAAAGTGCCTGTGCAGCTTGAAGATGACCTGGAGGTGACCGACAACAACCCAGAAGACCTGTGGACTGAGGTTGCGGAACTGCCACCCACTGTCTCTTCCTTCGACGACTACGTGGAGAGCGAGAGCGTAGCACTAACGGCGGCGGACCTGACAACCGAAGAGATTGTTAACTCCATTCGTGACGTATCCAGTGATGATGACGACCCAAAGGAAAATGACTGTGGGTCACCGAACACGGAAGATAGGTCATGTCGAACATTGATGATTTAGTACACATGAACAAAGTCTGCACTTTCATCGCTCGGTGCAATGACGTACCCGATGAGGTATTGTGCAAAGTGGAAGATGCAGGCGCATTGCTGTGCTGCACGCAGCAGAAGGAAATCACTGATTTTTTCAAATAAAATAGCTTTCAAGTGAGTGAACATTTTTATTTGAGAGTATACTTGTCTGCACACGCATCTACTGCCAAGGTACGTCATTTTCGTTCCTAGGTTTTTCCACTGACTTATAACAGCAAGTTTTTAGTTACAACGATATTTCAAAATAACGAATGATTTCTGGTGGTCCCGCGTGATTTGCTATATCGAGATTTGACTGTACATGGTCTGGACAGCTCTTAATGCCAACTAGAATATGAGATACACGTTTGCTGTCAGATAAACACCACTGTCTTCCTATCTGCATGATAAACATAAAATTTTTTATTCCATCGCTTGTTGCACAGTCCTTAATTCCTTCTCAAGCTTTGTCAACCTCCAAGTTTGTCCCATATGTTAGTACCGGTAGAAAGTACTGATTGTACACTTTTCAAGGATAGCAGTAAGCTGGCAGTCATGACTTGGTAATGTCTCGTGCATGTGCCCTAACCCATTTTTATTCTTATAAAATTTTCATTCTGAATATAACAACCTCCTGTGAGTAAGAGGCCTAGATAAAAATACTCTTGGACAGATTTCAAAGGCTGACTGACAATCATGAAATTTCATGCTTTTGCTAGGCTATTCAACATTACCTTAGTCTTCTGCATATTAATCTTCAACCCTACTTGTCAGCACTCCTTTTCAGCTACGGTCCTTAATTATGTTTTTGCAAGTAATCTCCAGCATTACCGAACAGGACATCACCTGCAAACAGGAGGTTTCTCAGATATTTGACATTGATCTTCACTCCTAATCTTTCTCAGCCTAATAGGTTGAATACATCTTCCAAGTGTACACTGTTTCCTCGTATAGACCCTTTTGTGATCGGTATATTTTCACTCATAAAAAATTAAAGTTCATGTAAATTTAACTTATATTCCATAAAATACTGGCCTATATTTCCAAGGGCATGACCGGAGATTTTCGTTTGGAACATAACGCGTTCAGTCACTGTAATGTCACAAAGAGGGCTGCCCGCAAAATTTGCGAGATTGGGAGGGAGAGAGAGAAGCCAATCGGCAAGCGGTGAACTCTCCGGAAATTGAGGTGCCTCGTTTGTTGTCTGCTTGCGTGCAATATACTACAAACGAAATGTTTCTCGCCTTCTAATGAAAAAAAATATGTATATGAAAAAAAGAATGTTTTTCTTCCCGAGCTTAAACGTTCCCAAACAGTAATATGTAAGCCTACTACAATTTTTTAGTATTAATTTTTCTGCATGGCCGCTAAAGGGTGTCGTGCACAGTGAAAAAAAAAAGCGATGGGAACAGTGGTGCGCTTTTTTAAGAGGCAACAACATGTCTCCGCACTGCGATCTCCGACTGGGCCCCCGAGTCTCGGCACGTCAGAGGCAACTGTTCAATGCGCTGTTCATTTCTAGGAATGAAAGCGACGTCAGAATTCGCTTTCTGCCATCTCTTCAAAGGCATTTCGCACTTCCAACCGCTTCGCTTTTTTCCTCCAGCAATGGCAACGCAACAACCGAAGCTCCCATTGCATGGGACCTTTTCTCGAATTAGACTATAGACTGGATTCAAACGTGCCATTCTGTAGCTGCAGTCACAGTTTGGATCCAATCCAATCCACCAGACATGCCATGCTAAGCAGGTCTCATAGCAGGCGCACGACCGCTCGAACTGCACGCCTTTCATTGCGTTCTGCTCCTAGCACACGATGTGCTCGGATTCAAAATGATTGACAAGAGCATGTCATCATTTTGACGTCACCAAAAAAAAATGGCCATGCCCCGCGGCCGATGACATCGGCGCAGCCAAGGCCCATTGCGCACAGCGAAACCAAACACGCACTCCAAACAACCATTCCGATCGCGCACCTATACTCCTTCATTACAGAGTGCCTCTATAACTGCTGGTATTTCTTCTGATTTGAACACATGTTCATAATCAGTGAAAGTTGCATAGAGAAGTTGGTTGTACTCTGCAGATTTCTCACAAATCTGATCCATTGTAAAATGGCGCTTCCTGAAGCCAGCCTGTTCTCTTGGTTGACTGAAGTAATGCATCGCCCTGATTCTATTGAAAATTACTTTGAGTATTATCTGGTACAATAGCGAAAGCAAGCTTATTAATGTCAATTCCTTCATGTCTCCCCTTTGTAAATTAATATGATGTTAGCATTCTTCCAAGTTTCTGGTACATTTGCAGTCTTGCAGTGTTGCATATAAAGGGTCGCAAACTTTCCGAGTACAATGACCCCACCTCCCATCTTTATCAATTGACATTTTTTTCATTTTTCCCTGCTGCTTTTCCTCTAGCTACATGTTGCAAAGCCCTTCTAACCTCATTGCTAGTTAAACATGAAACTTTTGTATCCTGTTTATTACTACTTTCAATCAAGGATACGTGGCTGCTCCATGTAGTGTATAGTTTAGTATAAAATGAAGGGACAGAATAAATGTACATACATAATTTCCTTGTTGATTTTCTCTAGTAGCTTCCTGGTGTACTTGTCCTCATGGTTCTTCCTGAAAATAGATTCCATAAAGGTTTCCCACTTGCCTTGTCACACGCAGCACTAATGTCTGAGAAAGCTAGCTGTTTCTATACAATGTCTGTTATATACGTTATATTTTATCCTTTACAAAGCTTTAAAAAATCACCAAAGACATGTAGCGAAATTCTACTTCTTGGCCTAGATTACTCTTTGAGGCAGACATTATTCACACACACAAAAAAGAAATATTAGAAAATTAACAATTGCTTGCTAATTAACATTTAAACTAGTTATTGTACGCTGCATATTGCAATTTACTAATTGCATGTTGCCAGCGACATTTAAGTCCTATCCACATTAAACAAATTCTAAGGATGGTACCAGTTTTGAGATATGCATTCCCAAAGTTTGCGATGAAATGCATTATTGTTCCAGTCACTTTTGAGCTTTAGTGCATAAAATGGAGTTTTGTTAAAAAAAGTCAGTGAACAGTTAATTTTTATGTCAATTTTCACTGTGCATATCTCAAAACCAGTGCTATTTTCAAAATTCGTTCCAGGTGACTGTGCCTTGTGAAATCACTGGCTTAATTCATGTGTTTCAATATGTGCACGAATTAGTTGAAAATGTTAATTAGTGTGATTTTGTTAATTGGCAATTGTGCACAGTGATTTCCAGTGCACATAAATCTCTATTTCTTCGAGTATTTGAGCTCAATAAGTAGTTCTGCACTAAGTGCCACAGGCTGTCTTTAAAAACATGGTAAATGCTCAAACAAAACGGCCGGTATAAGTTGCAAGGGATGTCAGTTCGAGTCATGCATACACTATGGCTGAGCAAATCCCTCATGCTGCCAGCACGTGTGTGCGATCGTGCACACTGTTTACCTTGCCTACTGGTTGCACGTAGATAATTTGGTGAAGGAGAATTCTTCAGGGCTTTGTCATGCATACTTTGATGAACTTGTGGTGCCAACGCAGGCTCAGTACAGAGAGAAAATTGCCCTGTCTGTTCATATCAACTCCTAGTGGCTACAGAAGCTGCAGGTAATGCGAGCCAGCTGTCACACATCTCAACATTATAAATTATCTTTTTAACCAGTTTCACCCACAGACACAAATGTTGTTCAGTGTTTTTAAGCCACTCTTATCTATCTGTGCAAACCAATACTTGGCCACTTCTCTGGCAATACCTTCACGAGGCATAAGCAGTTTGTTATCACGTAGCAATGTGAGAGATCAGGCTAGTTGGTAACCCACGATACAATCTTCTAGCACAAAAACTTGAACAAGAGACAATGAGAGAACACATAAACAGGCAACAGTATATTCGTGTTCTTGGTCCCTCTTCTTTTGACTTGCATTTGCTTCTCATTTGGCAGCAAATACTGCGCAAATCACCACAGTGACCATGTCGATTGGGAATGCAATGGTTGCAAACAGTGCTGCTATTTCAGCGATTTTGTTGCTAGATTCAGCGACTTTCTTGTCTGATTAACAACTAAATTTTCGGTTTAGTGACTGGTGACTTCTTTAGCCACGACAGAATGAGTGAGCAACTTCAAAATAAGGAAAGTAGCTGGGAAAGCAGCCTTCTAGAACACATATAATTATTCAAAAACTACAGGTAAACGACCCAAATTGCCTGTGTGGTGCATGAGCTCTGTGACAGTAATGAACCGATGGTATTCTTGAGATCGGTGGTGTTTACATCAGGCTTGTGCGTTACGGTACAATGGTCTTAACATTGTGCTCAAAACTTCGTCCATTTTCCTATTTTTTTGAAGCGACGTCTCATCTGTAGCACAGGACAGCACTATCATATTTACTACCTTTACAGGTGTTCTGGCTGCTGGCGTTGTTTTCCATGGAATTACTCAGTGATAAAATAACTTATAACTAAACATCCTAATTGCGACAAACACGCTTCACCAAGAGTACAATTCCTTTAATAAAGCAATCCTTTCTGTGCTTACTTTCTTAAGGTTTGGCCCAACTGCTAGGTTGGTTCTTCGCCATGAACAGTAGTTTACTGTTGCACTATCTTTAGGATCAGCCTGCTGTACTTGGTGCGTGACCATAGCTAAATAGAGCGTTAGCATAATGTCGCTGGGCTGGTCCCGCTGATATTATAGACCCTTTTCGCGGTGATCCCATGGGCGCCGCTACATTTGATCACATGGTAAAGCATTTATTGGTTGCCTCAGCTGCCTCTGTTGCCTTTGTGTTTATGATGGATGTGCATGATGCCCCGGTGTGGCTCATCCAACCTCTGTTCTAGTGGATATCGCAGACGGTGACTGGGTAGGATGACACGAAGCTTTGGCCATACCTTTATAGGAAATGTAAGCACTTTCTGAGCTCATTGCGCATTGTCAAAATGTTGCGAGCAGTGTATATGGTGCTAGTACTAGAAGCAGGGCTAGAAATGTGTTCCAAGCTATCCAAACCTTTTGTTTATGAATTAAATAAATATTATAGTGCCTTTGTTCTTCGTCTTTATTTGACAATAACTTTGAACCAGTGGTTTGTCATGCTTCTGATTCAGCAACGTTCCTCAGTACAGTCGCTACCCGATTGTCTTCTTTCTAATCACACACGGGTGTGATCAGATCTTGCTGAACACAAATAAGGCTTGAACGTAGATTTTCAGTATTCTTTAATAGCTTGTAGCAAAGACATGTTATCGCTGGTCACTTCTTTACTCTTTGGAACATCACAAAACATTCAGCTTGGAGCATGCACGTGCTGTTGGTGTAGTCACCCCCCCCCCTGCTTCAGCACATTGATACCATTCACTTATTCTTGATATGTGGGTGATAGAGTGGGTGCAAGTTTGAATGTGTGTTGGGGTGCGTGGGTGTAGGCAACATGCGAAGAACTTACTATGCCAGAAAATAGTGCTACTCCTTTATCACTTTGCAACGAGCCGTACTCACTTTTGGTGACGCTACAGAATTCAAGTCTTTTTTTTTTCTGAAGGTTAGCAATACAATGCTGGCAGATCAGTGAATTTTTTTATCTTCAAGGAAAGCCATTCACTGTGAAGGGCTGGCAACACAGGCAGTCCTTCTGTAGCGGCAGTGCGTGAGCTTGGCCGTGCAGATTCACTGAATTCCTTGATATGCCAGTCAAATTTTTGTAGCCAACTACTGCACAGGTCTTCCCTCTTCAGTTCCACAGTTTGCAGCATGATGTAATAGTTTTGCGGAAACTGGAGAGAAGTAATAAGTAAAGGGAAAATCACAGTCCTGGACCAGGACGAATTTTTCTTCAACTGCGAGGCTTTTCTTTCAAGGAACCCATGTGGCCTTCCTTTGTAGCATTTGCTATGAAAGGGTGGATGTCTGGTTTTCCCTTTACTAGTTTGCACCATGAATTAAGCCAGGTGCATCAGTGATTGCCCAGTTGCACTTCTGACAGCTAATTGTATAGCTGCAGAGCAGAAGCAGTAATGATTACGTATTTGTGCACTTTTGCACATTTTCGACTGAGGCAATGCGTGGCACGTAAGGCCCCTCTATTCTGCAAAGTAGCGCCGCTTCTTAGATCTTTGCCGCCACACCCTCACCTGCGCCGCTTTCCTCCTGTTTTTCCTCCTCGCTGTCGCCGTGCCAGCGCTTCCAGTGCACTTCACTGACTGACGGCAGCACACGCAATTTGTCATGAAACTTGTTTTAGCTACTTTTAACTGTTTTCCGGTCACCATTTGCGGGCCACGTGTAGATCGCGCTGACATGGCACACAAGTATGCAAGTTACGTGAGCTTCGTATGCCACAAGCATGCCTGGCTGCTGTGCTTTTCAATACAGCAGCAGGTGGGAAAAAGGACTAGCATTGGCTCCACAACAATGGCTCCACAACATCGGAAGAAAAGACCGCACCTTCGAAAAAAAACGTTCTTGGTGAGGCAAGTACTGTACTTCTAATACTTGTAAGCAATGTTGCACGACGATTTTTATAATTTTTGCAAGCTAGACTCTTTGTTAAATTCACCACGGTGCAGCACTCCAAATTTAGCTAGGGTAAAACATGTCGATAACTATTTTTCTTTTGAGAAACACGGTACAGTGTTTTTTCTTTTTTCATGTTCACATTATTATTAAGCCAGATATCCTTTACGATGTTGTGCCTGCAGCTCAACGTTAGCTTCAATAATTATGTGCCTCATTTTCCTTCACTAATTTTGTCTATAGCACTTGGGAAGCCATGGAATCATGATCTTTTTTTTTGCTCTTTGTATGTTTAGGCGTGTCTCCGCGCAGCAAAAATATTGTTTTTTCATACAAGCATCTTTTTTTTAACGGTGCAAGGCATGAATCTCACTATAGGGTTATACAGTAGAGCACTAATGCCGTTTGATGTATATACAATAAAAACTGCTTCATACGTCAGTTCTTTTTATGAGACGATGGAATTAAATACAAATACGTGGAGCGTTTCTCTATCTAATAAAATTATGTTTACAATTAAAAAAAATGTGCAGGTCACAATAACTACTTCGAGGCAATTGTCCAAGAGCATTTTTCTTTTTCCAAGTCGCATACCTGTCGCGAATGCATATTATTATCATGCCTACAAATCTCTGAACCATATTTTCATCCATTAATTAGTACTCCCATCCCTATAAGCTCGACAGTTGCAGAGTCAAGTGTCGGAAATTCTCGAACACCGGCAGCGAATGGCTTGAAGAAAAATGATTGCCCATGAAGATGGTTTCCTGTCAAACCAAATAATGTTAAGTTCTTATGCATGAATTGGAGAATGCGGCCTGATTTTTAAAATCCATGCTGTAGGTGTGCATTGTCTCTTTTATTGACTCTACACACAAGCTCAGAACACGTCTAGCGTTGTGGCGTCTAGCGTAGTGGCATTGGCTGAAGTGTTTAGGTGCCTACGATAGAGGTGGATTTACTCTAAAAAACGATCATGCATATTGCTTATTTTTCTTAAGCATCTTTTAACGCTACACATAAAAAATGAACGCACTAATTGTCTGCATGGCTTGCTTAAGTTTTCCGCATACCGTACTTCGCCCAGCCATGAATGGCCAAAGCGGCACGGTCATGGAGAGCAAGCCGCTGAACCATAGCCATTTTTCAGAGAGCTTCTGCTAGTTTATCTCGGAGTCTATTTTCGAAAATATTTGTCAACACTGCCTATCGGTAATTCACGACCTATCGGATTAGTCGTCCCAGCGTCATTATGCAATCAATTCCACAATAATGCTTCAAACGAGGGAAGCAACAAGCCTGCGCATATATTCTTCTGAAGTGCCCTGCAAGTGCTGGCCGAAATAGCATGTTGTGCGCAATGCGCCGGCCCGTGGGAGAGAGAAATCCTAGGAAAAGTGAGGAGGAAAGCACGCACAAGGAGGTGAGTGTCACTACTTTTCATAATAGAGGGGTTTTAGAGGCACGCTACCGGTAGCACCATCTCATTCCTATAGAGCAAACTACATTGGGAAAAGGGTCTATATTGGTGGTCATGCAAGAGAAGGGGGACAGAAAGGTCTCTGTTTTGCATACATGACTGGCAGGTAGGTTATCAGTGTGGCGGAAAATGCTGTGCAGAATATGATCAATTGCATGGCATTTATTTATTTGCTTCATAAAAGCTTTGCTTCTCAGATTCCAAAATGTGGCTTGGATTTGAATTTTTTGTTTATTTTGCTGACCCATTTAAATGGGTCTTAACGCTGTCAGTTCTGTAGTTTCACTAAAAACATTCGATTGGTGAATGTTCGCAATTGTAGCAGTAAATTCATTTACAGTAAAACCTCATTAAACCGTACCCGCTAAACAGTAGTTTAATTTTAAAAGTAGTAAAGTCAAATCCCCGACTAAGCAGCCATTGAACATAATGCGTTTTGCATCCACATAAACCGTACCAGCTTAAGCATGTATATCGGTTAACACATACTGTTTGCACTTTTCGTAGCACAATCACAGCTGTAGGTCAGCCAGGCAGAAAAATGAGCCTCAGAGATCAGAACACCCTCCAAGCGCAAATGCAGAGGGTGCTTGGAAGGTTGAAGCCACATTAACATCAACATCATTCCGGGGTCGAGCCAGAGCACATTGTCACACATTGAGCACAACACAGGTGGCCTGTGTTGTGGCGTCGAGCAAGCTAAGATGTGCTCAGCATAAAAGGAAAACTGCACATCATTCGTGCTATCGAATGAGGCACGAAGTCGGTGCTGGAATGCGAAAGGGATCTACCGTTGACTACGGTGTGTGGCATTTGGAATGCAAAGGAGAGTATGTTCGGCAGTGCTACTGGGACTGCGAAAAGATGTCGGCTACAAGGTTCGAATTTTTGCAATCGTTGTCTCTTGTTATTGCCTAAGTGGTGCCTAACGACAGTGATGAGGACAAAACGGAAAGCGCCAACACGGGCGGTTCAGACCCGACAGTGGCAGAAGCTGCGCGTTACATCAGCTTCATGAATGCAACCGGAGCAATAAGAACAGCATCCCTCAATGAAAAAGGCGTCCCGTGACTTCTGCAGCGCTACCGGGGCCTGTGCATGGAGAATGTGCGACGCCAACAAGGAATCTGCCATGTGAGTGTTTGCTGAGAAGAGGGGGCTAGCTCAAAAGCTGGCTTGTTGCTTCATTAACTTTCAGGCTGCCGTCATTGCTGCTAGGCCGCTGTGGCACCAAACGAAAATAAGACTTTTGTCGCGCCAAATGAATAAATACTGCATGTTTTTTGCCCTTTTCTCGCGCTCTCTCCGAGTTCCGTTTTTGACAGGCAAGTGGGCTATCTCATGCTATTTCGGTCAAGCAATACTACCGTTTAGAACATACCTTTTCCGAGCTCTGGCCAACTATGGTTTAACGAAGTTTCACTGTACCATTACTAACTGCAATGAAGTGTGTGGTGTAATTTAGAATGCAGCAGGTGAAAGATGAGACAAAAATTGTAGAAAGTTGTAGATATACAAGTGCCTTGGCTTCTTTGTGCAAATCTGAACATATGGCTTGTGTTTCTCACGGCTTTTGGACAAATCAATACAGCACGAAGCTTTCAAGTGAACTAAACAGCAGAAAAGTAGTATTTGAGCTCCCACAGCCAGTCTGGTGTCCGGTTTACAAGACTAGCGCTACAGGCTGGTCGCGGACCTACGTAAAGATCACAAAGTTGTCATCACTGTGTTATCAATGTACTACTAAGCATGTGTCGAAAAATTTTCCCCTTCCACGAGCGCCAACAACTACAACCATTGCAGGGACAATGTGGCCGAAGTGCCTTAATTTTCATGCTAAGAAAATCACGTTGCAGATTATCCCCTCTGCAGATTGCAATAGTGCCTCCATAGGGAAAACAGGCAACATTAAACAGCAGCTGCGCCAACATCGAAACAATGCGGATAAGAGTGACGACAAATGTTTTGGCAGAACACGCAGCAATGACTAAGCATAATGTAGACTGATTGAACTCTAGTGCAATCGGGCAGGAAAGAAATTGGAAGTCACACCTGTACTTGGAGTCCCTCAAGATACAATCAACAGGACACATGCTCAATAAAGATGAAAGAACCCTCCCGTCTTAAGTGCGCGCTTGCATGCAAGCAGGCCCTTCTACTTTTTTGCCCCATTGAGAACAAGGCTTCCGTATGGAAGCTGAAGCGTCTTGCATTTGAAAGATTTATTTGGTTGGTGTACGTATTTAGTTTGTCATGTTTCCCACAGATCAATTGCAAAAAAAGATCTGCTCAACAAAAACTGCTAATTCAGTTAAATTGAACTTCGCAAAGCTGCCACTAATGCCTGCTGCTTAGCTGACCAGGAGAGCAAATGTTCTTTTTTTTTTTTTTAGTCACAGGGCCTGAAGAGATTGGGGGTAATTGGCGACAGCTCCTATGAATTTATTGCCATCAGAGATGACAGCGGGAAGGTGATTCCAATCATTGGTAGTTCTTAGTATAAGGTTTAAAGCAGATGTTGGTGCAGCAAATTCGTAGTAACTTTCAGTGAGAAGCTGATTCTAATAAGCGAAGGTTTTCTTCCATTTCGAGACATCAGGGTGGTGTGAGGAATTAAAACTTAAATTAAATTATGGGGTTTTACGTGCCAAAACCACTTTCTGATTATGAGGCATGCCATAGTGGAGGACTTTGGAAATTTCGACCACCTGGGGTTGTTTAACGTGCACCTAAATCTAAGTACCACGGGTGTATTCGCATTTCGCCCCCATCGAAATGCGGCCGCCGTGGCCGGGATTTGATCCCGCGACCTCGTGATCAGCAGCCTAACACCATAGCCACTGAGCAACCACGGCGGGTAGTGAGGAATTAGAAAAAATGAAGCGGCTGCTTGGTTTTGAATAGATTCAACAATACCTATAAGTGATCCTTGACGGATTCCAACTGAATCATGTATACTCAAGTTTAGGCCTGGCTGTTGCTTTACAATGTTCAAGCTTTATTGTAACAGTAGCAGAAGAGAAACTATGGTATAGATAACCAAGCATACGATTTGCATTCTTAGTAGTTTACATGCATTTTCCAGGAAGAGATTGTGAGTAATACAGATGCGAAGGTAATTATATTTGGTTATGCGAGAAGGTGGGCTATTGCTAAGCATACGCTTGAAAAGAGAAAGAACATGTTGCATGTCTATCATTTATGTAGAATAAGAGGTCATGACTGCTAGACATACAAGGACCAAATGGTGTTTCTGTAGGTGTAAGCAACTACGCCAGTGTCAAATGATGACATGGAGACATGCAGGGCTGATACCACAGAAACAATAATTAAACAAGTCTTCAAGATGCTTCAGCAGGCTGCTATTGATGTTGAGAGGAGACCCAGGAGACACTAAAACCAGCGGTGCTCGCGATGCCCCAATACTTTGGTGAATTTTTACACAACATAAGGGCCCCAAGGAATTTATTTATTTTACGAAATAGGCGCATGTCAGCATTTGTGACAGCGCACAAGTTTACAGAGCATTGGCAAACAATTGCCCAACAGCTGAAATAAGAATGAATTGAGAAGCTTTTGACGTAATGCAAGCACAATCTCTGAACATCTGCCGCTATTCTGCAATGCTATTTGATTAATATCTTCGTGTCACGGATATTTGGGTGCACCCGGAATATGAGATCTTTAGTGCTTCTTTTATCCACTCTGTACAAGACAAACCGATTTTCCCGCTCCCTTGATTTGGCCTTAAGGAGCTTGTCACTTCATACAGAGCGTAGCATGCACGGTACATAAGCAACTGCGTTAGAACTCCGGCCTATATGCCGCGGGAAGGTAAACATCACTGAAACTTGAATGCCGCACCATAACTGTTGGGTGCGATTGAAGCCCGGGCCTTGTCCACTTCAATGCGTGTAAATCCATGCGTCCAGGGAGAAAAAGCAAGTCTTTAATGACGTACGTAAAACACGGTAAGTTCCCCAAACGTATTACCTGTTCCACAGCCTTGTTCAAGTTGCTGCTTTTCGTTTTGCTAACGCCACCGAAGTGGATGCGGCGTGGAACGCCTTCATACGGCTCACACACACGCATACACACACACACACACGAGGAGCGAGCATGCTTTGACGAGACGTTCATTTGAGGGATCGCCAGCCGTTTGTGCGCAGGCACATGAAAGAATGGCATACCTCAATACACGTAGAGATACTTGTAGATCTGCTGTGTTCGTTGAAGAAGTGTGGTACCACATTGGGCACCCAGTTTTAATGGGTTGTTTATACACGGTGAGACAGACAAAAATGTTTTCCTTGCTTGAATAAAGTTAGCAGTTTTACAGGCTGCCACAAAACTGGGCGCGTATATTGAATGGCAGCTAGGAACTTGTTCGGCAGAACCGATTAGCACACGTGCGTTAATTTTCTCGGGAACTGGTGTGCCTCTGCGCAGCCGCCACGACTCTCCAGCAGCACAATCATTCGGAATAAGAGTCCTCACTTGCATCGGCCCCTCACCTTCGAGACTTCAAAAGTGCAGTGGTGCGTTACATTCGAACCGAAACGTCCGTTCGATCATTTTACAGCGGAGCTGTCTTAGGCTAGTTTCCAACGTTTCGTGATGTGCGTAGGCAAAAACGATGGCGGCGTCTATAGAGCTAAAATAGCACAAGCATGAGGCAAAATCGTGTCAGCGTATGCGTCCCAGCTGCGTTTGAGGCCACATGTGTCGAAACCGGCGATGGATGATGATTTGATGCGTTGCGATCTACTCAAACGACGACAGCGTGGCCTTACCGAGGACGGGCTTGAGCCACGCCGTGGTATGTGCCGACGCGTGCGCCGTACAGGCTAGGGACAGAATCGTTGTCGCCACCGTGCACGTTCATCTCGGAACGTCAAAGAGGGACCCTGCAGACTTTATGATCGACACATTTGGATGAATCCTTCCGGTGGACCCCAATCTCATCGTCACTGTGGGTGACCTTGACGTCGATGTGTCTCGTCCCGACTGAAAGTGGTTCTCGGCGGTTCTCTCGGAAAGGTTCGACCTTCAGTGTTAGATCAAGACCAATGTCTCCACACGACGGGCCTTCGGCCGTGCATAGGCCTCACGTTCACTAAAAACATATCCAGTATCGTCACAGAGCCAATGGCAGTCTATCATAGCGACCATAAAGAAATAATTACTGTGTTCACGAGGTAAACGTAAACACTGCCAAGAGGCGTTCTGGTTTAATTAATAAAACCCTCACAGAGTAGAGCACCGCAGCGAGAGGTCACACAGCTGAAGCAACACAGGCACGAGGCTTCGAACAACTGGCTGTCGTTGTTTCTCTCGGAGCAGTACGTGCTGCTCGTTCTTCTCCAGTACAATTGTCACCCCGGAGAAGAGGCGACGTCCCAGCGACCTACGGGTAGGATTGCACAAGTGGATCGAAGTACGGTTTTAGCGGCTGAAGGTGCACGATTTCGCGCCCTCGACGGCGCTTATCCGAATGCGGCTCAAGCGGTTCTACGAAATAGTTCACAGGAGACGTTTGACTGGCCACACGGTAGGGACCCCGGTACTTGGAACCGAGTTTGGGTGAAAGTCCAGGGCTGGCGGCGGCAACCCAAACCCAGACTAGTGAGTCAGGACATATCGAGCAGGAGAGGCGGGAATATACGAAAGGAGGAGGAAGAGGAGGAAAAACGTTTATTGAGCTCTAGAAAGGTGCTTCTGTCGCTGCTGTTCTTTCGAAGTATATATGCGGGCGAGCTTTCGGCACTCTTCCGCGTGCGCAGCAGCTTCGGACAAGGTAGCAGCCTACGTTGTGCCAGGGCGATATGGAAAAATTGCATTCATTGTGCAGGAAGGCTTGCGTCCGTAAATAAAAAAGAAGGGTGAAAATCCCGTAGTGGTCTGTGTGGCGGTATTATATGCGTACGTCACGCAGGGTAGAACGCAGTCCCAATTGGTTTGGTCAGATGCGACGTACATGGCTAACGTGTCGCTCAGTCATCCCTTTATTTTGCGGGTGCCATGCACTAGTGATACGGTGAATCACGTGGCATTCCTCCAGTAGAGCTTTTATAACGCCAGAGAGGAAGACACGGCCTCCGTCGATCAGCAATTCTCTGGGGGCTCCTTGGGGAAGCTATGCAGAAGGAACCAGTCAACATCATGGGCAGATGCGTTGGGCAGTGGCGAAGCTTCCGCGTAGCGCGTAAGATGGTCGATCGCCACTATCACCCAGCTGTTGCCGTCTGAAGTGCTCGGAAGGGGCCTATGACTCCGACGCGGTAAAATTCGCGTCCTGTGCGAGGCAATGGTTGCAGTGGAGCAGCTCAGGGACGATTGATATTCTTGCAGCGTTGGCAAGCGAGGCACGCAGAGTGCCTCCAGCGGCCAGTCGCGTGGCCATTTCGCGTGCATTTGCGGGTTTCTTTCACGCTCGGAAAAACACTGTTATCTAGCAAGTATTGAGCAACAGAAAGCTGTATCGGGAGTTTTACGTGTCGCTCTACAATTTTCTCATTGACACTTTTCATTTAATTATAACATTTGAGAAGGTCATTATTTCATTAAGACTAATTATCTAATTGGGCGGAATGACAAAAATAATTTGAGCACCTCCAAGCGACGGCAAACAACATTACCTTGGTGCTTTTCCAACTGGCTGCGTGCCATTCGCATAATGCACTCGCTCAAGTTAGCTGGGACACTCTGCACATGTCGACGCACCCTTAGATATGCCTTGAAGTGCTTTGGTCATCTGCAGCTCTTCGCGACATGCAGTTGATGAACCTGGTTTATTTCCTTATAATATTGTTTTCTTTTATAATTGCCCCTGATGAATATTACACCGACATGAAGCGCGCTTAAAATGACACTATATCAATAAAATTTACTTATACGTAGCTTCATTTTGCAGATAGGTGGCTTCTGTGGCAAAAATGACGCGTTATTTTAAAAAACAGTGTTAAAAAGAGCAGTTCACCAGCCTAAAACTACAATTGGTAATGGCCGACAAGAGTCGCGGGCTCACCAAAGTGAGATGTCTTGAAAAGGTTCATCACACGCGTAGCTATTCTTTAAATGCATTTTCCCTCAGAAGTGAGGGAAAATGCATGTAAATACAATTAAAAGCATGAAAAAAGTTTACTTCACAAACTTTCTGCGAGAAAAACTGGGCGTCCGCCACCGTCCGCGCAGACGCAGACGGCGCACTTGACTCCGACAGCAAAATTGAAGACCGTGTTGTATAACACATGCCTCAAATATGTGCGCTTAGCAACAAGGTGTCAATATAAATTTGCAGTTTAAATAAAGCACCATTATAAGAGCGTACGCGCGCAATCGGCCTCAATGCCTGCAGCGAAACTATGTTGAATATTCCGCGAAGCGCGACTCCGCCCCAATCCAATTCGCTCGCAGTGCCCTCGCACAAATTTTCACACGCGGCGCCTCAGCGGGAGAGCGCCGTTCGGCCCACTCGACCATTTTCTAGTGCACTCTACAGTAGAGTTACAGAATGGGTGCTAAGGGAAGGGAAGCGCAGTCGAGGACGGTAGAAAACTAGGCGGGGTGATGAAATTAGGAAATTTGCAGGCGCAAGACAGCGGGCAACTGGAGGCTTCAGGGAGAGACCTCCGTTCTGCAGTGGACATAAAATATGATGGTGATGATGATGATAATGATGATCGTGGTGGTGATGATGATGACCGTGTGTGTAGTAGCAGACTAGAGCGCACTAGCTCATGTCGCTCTCTCTGTCTTTCCTCTCAATAAATTCTATCTATATGACTGCCTACCCGTCATGTATTTTCCCTCACCTCTGAGGGAGAATACTTTTAAAAAATAGCAACGCGTGCGATGAACCTTTTCAAGACATCTCGTCAACCTTTCAGTTAAGTTATATACTTTGGCAGTGGTCCGTGGAAAATGTAGGCAAAATATGCATTTGTTAAAATTTTAACGAGGATGGGGAAGTGAAGGAAAATAATAGGTAGAGGTGCCTATCCGTGTATTATCTGACCCTGTCGCATATATGTTTTATCTGAAATGACCCGGAGTCTACACTAAATTTATTTCTCTAGCCAGCTGCCGCATTTCAACCGAAGGACAAGAATACGTAAAGGTTCCGCTCTGACAGCCTAGTACCACCAGATTCATGGCCAATGCCCCACTGTGAGTATGTGCCACGGCCACTCAGGACAACAACAACAACATCCTGTGTTCACGGTTTATGCTTTCTTTTGAGCCATTTGAGTTAGGCTTCGCACGCAGGGACTTTTGCTTTTTGATTGCCATTTCTGACCTCCTCCCTGGCAAAGCAGGGCTACGGTGTTAACTTAATAAAATTGTCCGGGCATTTACCAAATCTTCAAATTGATTATTATTGTAGTCTTCATTTGAAGACCTGCTATTCTTCCTTGCTTGTCAAAGGTGAGCCACTGCTATATGCCAGCTTCCTTTTGATTTCTTACGCTTTCATAAATATTTTTCTCTCACTTTTCTTTCTGGAGCCTTTATAGCTTTGTTTGCTTCTACTGCCTATTTCTTGGCCAATCCTCGTGTCTGTAATTCGGAGCAAACAGGCAGGCAATGAATAAAAACAATGGACCCGGTGTTTGGCGAAATGGTGCCTAGTGTCGCACCAATGAAATTTTTATTTTATGTTAAGTGTTTTCATTTTCACTGATAACTACTTGAATAAAAATCAAGATGTTAAAGAAAGTCGGGCGGTTAATGTTTCTGTAAATCGTATTCATCGTTGAAATTCCTTGCGATAAAAAGTAAACATCAGTGCGTGAGTAGGATAGGAAGCCAATAAATACTTGGCTACACACGTACGCGAACAAAAAAAAAAGACGATCTGAGCACTCAGCACTGCATTAAAAGCGATGGACAGAAAATAAAGGTCTCACCGAGATTTGAACTCGAATCGCTGGATTCAGAGTGCTAACCATTACACCATGAGACCATAACTTCCGACGTCGGAATCGAAACCGGGTCTTCTGGGTGAAAGCAAGATATCCCAACCACTGGACCACGCCGGAGACGGCAGGGTGTCGGTGTTCGCTGTAATCGGTTTCTATGTTCGCGGCCTCCGTGCCTCGCCGCCCTGCTTTCGCTGCACGAAAGTAGCGTGTGTGGTGGTCGTAGCTTCGGAATTAGGTTTGCATTGCGGATTTAGAGAATAAGAGGAGAGCTATGGAAGGGTGGGCTAACGATTCCGACACGCCTAACGATGAACGTTTTCTTGTCTTTTTCACGACGCTGTTGAGTTTCATTGCTTGTTAAATGTGTGCGTGGCGCCTAGGTGTGTAGTTTATTTATTTATCAATTCATTATTTTTTCAAGCGACTGCATCTTGTGCGCATTGTGACAGTTTCGTGTAACCACTTACGTTCGTTGTGTTTCTCTAGCCTTTTATTGCTGCTATTTAAGTATTTAACTGCTACCACAGGCTCTCTTTTCCTTTTTTTCTTTTTGTACAATAACGCTTTGTCATTTCCTGTACGCTCCCGCCACCCCCATCTGTACCCCCAAAAACGCTGGTTTTACCTGCAAGAATCACCACGTGATGATGAGGCACGCCGTAGTGTGGCACTTGGGATTAATTTTGACCTCGCGGGTTTTTTTAACGTGGACCAAATGCATGGTACGCGGGCATTTTTGCAGTTCGCTTCCATCGAAATGCGGTCGCCGCGGCGACATCCGACTTCCGCCTTCGGGCTTAGCAGCACAACGCCAAAGTCACTACTTCCACCACTACCGGTTCTCCCCATTACGCAATTCCTCTAGGCCACCCCCCCCCCCCCCACCCGCCTTAAAGGTGTATTTAAATAAATAAATTAATATCCCTGCCCCGCTTCTATTCTTGTACCGCGAGCTTGCCGTTGTGGGTATGTTCCAACGCCTACGATCATCATCATCTCCGCTGTTCCCGTCACGACGAGCACCGCGTTAAGGCGCGTGTCGAGCGTCGCCACCTCGCTAGCCGCGCTCGGCACGACTTGAGGCAGAGCGGCACCTTCCATGGATTCTGGAGACGTATCGGCGGCGTCGGGGCCTCGAGGGAGCGTGCTCGCCGACTGCGTCACACAGAGGTCCTGCTTCACGGATCAAAAGATGGTCAAGTTATCCTTCGTGTGGACAATCACAAATTTCAGCCTCTGCCGACAGGCCACTGGGCAAGCACTGCTCAGCTCGACGTTTTCCGCCGGTGAGCACAAGCCCGTCACGTGGCGCCTCAAGCTGTACCCAAGAGGCGCCAGCGAAAAGTACGCAGATTACGTGTCCCTCTTCCTGGTGTCCTACAACACCAGGCGGGTCTCTGCCAAGGCGAGGTTCTCCGTCGTCGACGTCAGAGAGGACGAGACGAACAGCCGCCAGACCAGCACGCGAATCTTTTCGCGCCGCGGCGACAGCTGGGGATACGTAAAATTCATCGGCAGGATGTGTTTGAAACAGAATGGCAGGAACCTTCTGCCCGACGACACGCTTACGCTCAAGTGCCAACTCACCGCCCTGGAGAGGTCCACGAACGCGCCTGGATGGAGCAGCGAGGTCGCTTCCAGCCCGCTTCCCCAGTGCCGCCTCTCCGAAGACTTGGAATGGCTGCTGGACAGTCAAAATTACGCGGACGTGACGTTTAAGGTGGGCGACGAGGCGTTCCAGGCTCACAGGAGCATCCTGGCGGCACGCTCAGCGGCCTTCCGGCAAATGCTCGAGTACCCGGTGGAGGAACAAGCAGTCGACGGGGTAGTCATCGAGGATGTCGAACCGGACGTTTTCGCTGCCATCCTTAGATTTGCCTACACAGGGCGCGTGCCGGAGCCCATAGTGAAACCCAAGTCCCTCCTGAAAGCTGCCAACAGGTACAACATGGACCTACTCAAGGCGTCGTGCGAGCTGGCTCTCATCTCCTGCCTATCCGAGGAGTCGGCTGCGGACATGTTGATTCTAGCCGAAAAGCACAACGCCGTCACGCTGCGCAACGCCACCCTCGACTTGATCGGCTCGAACGCCGACGCTGTAGGGGAGACTCCCGGATGCGATTCCAAGCGTCACGTCGATGAGCTCGAACAGCACTTGACGCTGACCAACGGATGCATTGAGCCGCCGGCGAAGCGTACTAGGAACTCTTGAACGGGCCACAGCGAGCTCCTCTCAATTCGGCCTTAAAATTCGCCCTGTACAACGCAGCGCCAGAACTATGTGCGGCAGCGCGTGGTGGGTCATAAAACAGCTATTAAACACATCTTCAGGTTGAAATAGAGGACAGTATATTTGTGGTTTAGCAAATTGGCTGTTATACACAGACAGTGCAGAATCTGTGGAATGATGAGTGAAGCACAAGATTGGAAAATGAACTTTCGCGCTTAGAAATTCATTTTTCTCATTTTTTTTTGTCGCCACAGTAGGCTACTGACATTTCTTATGATTCAGGGCTAACATCGGAAAATAAAAGGGCTTGGCTGCGGTCAACATGTGAAGACCTTTTGCTTTTACTCCTTCGAACATCGCCATTTCCACAATCTTAAAGCGTAGATTTCTGTCTAAATGCGTAGCCGTTGTCAGGCTATCGTCGCCACGCTGTCGACGTTCCGTTGTCGTCGTGCAGCCGTCGTCTTCATGCTGTTATTCCGTCTACCAGAATGTGTGGAAGAAAATTTGTGTCACCAGCATCAAGCGCTATTGTCGGCTTCAGAAGTTACTTCTGAGAGAGCTACAAACTTCAATAATTTCCTTGAGACGTTAGCCTCGCTTACCGCCTCGCAAGCTACTGAAGGTGCTTGCTCATAATTGTGATATACACAGTCATCACATTAACGCACAAATATCACATGCAGTCTCCGTATATTTATTGGTATATCGCGTGACATTTGATTTCTACGGCTCGCTTAAGCTATTGGTTTACATTGTCAATCATCATCGATGGTTCCTGAATATTTAGAGCGCTTTTCCTAATCGCCCATTCCTGCGTCGGCGGCTTCAGCGTAACTGAGCGAGCGAACGACGCGATGAAAGCGAAGACGCAGCGCAGCGGTAGATGAAACAAATACCATAGTGAAGAGACGAGAAGGAAAGCCAAGGAGGAGTGTGCAGGAGAACCATGAGACGGAAAGTGGAGGAGGACAGAAGGGGAGACGGCCTACGCATGCGCTAAGTTGACGGCGGCCACTGCATCCGCGCCGCTGCTAAAAAACGAGCATAGTGGAAGCACTTAAAGGATGCCCGCGGTAGTTCCAATATCTCCCGTTAGATTCGCATTAATAAGCGCAATTTTAGGCTACATGCCGTAGGCTATATAAACATGCAGGGCGGCAGAATAAAGGAAAAATGGGCAGAGATTGAGGAGAAGTTAAATAGAGAACCAATAGGGGTGTACGCGGTTACAGAAACGCACCTTAGAGACTCGGAAGACCCGCCAGTGATTGAGAATTATGTTTGGGAAGGGTGCAACAAAACTAAGTAGGAAAGAAAGGGAGGGGGAGTCGGAATGCTCATCCATCAGTTAGCCAAATGGAAAAGAGTAAACTGAAAATGTCAAGAGCACCTTTGGTTATCAGGTACAATGTGTAGGAAACAATTTAACTGGGCGGTACGTATTTGTGGACCGGAAATAATTGCACATAGAACAATAAAGAGTTACTGGAATGCATAAGTGTTTATATTAGGGGTTTCAGGAATGATGCTGAAATTATCCTATTAGCTGACATGAATGCCCACATACAGGATTTAGATGGCTATAACGACAACAACGGAAAGTCAATGCTAGACCTTTGTGAGCAGCATAACTTCGTTATCGTAAATACAGGGACTAAGTGTGAAGGCCAGATCACGCGGGAAGTGGGAAACCGGCAATCCACCATTGATTATACTGTCTGATGACAGAAGGAATTCATGATAAATTGAGAGAAATTATCATTGATGAGGAAGGGTATAGCAGCATATAGGAGTGACCACAAACGTATCATATTGAAAATGGGACATGTAGGTGGGAAAGAGAGCAAGGAGTGCAAAATGACCAGTCCAAATTTGAACGCTTAACAAACAACAAATATAGTCACTAGAGACGAGGAAGAACTTGGCAAGTGGCCAAGTAAAGAGTGGGAATATAGTGAGCTTCTTTTTATTAACGCCGCAGCGTTAAGGAGCTCGTGTCGCAGAAAACCGGTGTCGTCGGTGTCGGTGTTGGCCGTGAGCGAAAAATCCCGGCAGGCAATTCATAAATAAAAACAATTCGCAACATGGGCTGCGTGGGAATCGAACCAGGGTCTCCGGAGTGTGAGGCGGAGACGCTACCGCTCAGCCACGAGTTTTTTTTTTCTTTTTTTATTACCGGCTTGGCAAAAGAAAATACAATGTGAGTATTACATGGTCATAAAAAATAACTAGTCAATGCCGGATCAGTGTGGTGTGATAAGAACGATGTAGGCTAGTCACTTTGTCCAAAGCACTTGGCCAATCAGGAGGATCACTCTGTGCACAGAAAAATTCGCGTATATATAACACACTTTCAATGAAGTATTCATGTGCTGGGGCCTGAACAATGCGCTCATGTCTAATATCCATACGCGTTCGCCACACACTGTGCATGCACAGAAGCATTAACAGATCGACAGGCACTCCCTCTGGTTCCGCACATGGTAGGAAGCGTATCCCGAAAGCACTTAACGGCAATTCCTTTTTAAAGCGGTACAAAAGCGCCTCTAGTGAATGCGGTGTTGTCTTAGAAACGTGCCGTAGAAAGTTATACTGCGGTGTATATCGGTAATTATGAGCGTGCACGTATGAGCATGTAACGGACAGGCCGCCATTGGAATATGAACCTGGCAATGTTTAACGCTAGAACGTTATCTAGTGAGGCGAGTCTAGCAGTACTATTGGAGGAATTAGAGGGCAGTAAATGTGATATAATAGGGCTCAGTGAAGTTAGGAGGCCAAAAGAAGCATATACAGTGCTAAAAAGCTGGCACGTCCTGTGCTACCGGGGCTTAGCAGAGAGACGAGAACTAGGAGTCGGATTCCTGATTAATAAGAACATAGCTGGTAACATGCAGGAATTCTATAGCATTAACGAGAGGGTGGCATGTCTTGTTGCGAAACTTAATAAAAGGTGCAAAATGAAGGTTGTACAGGTCTACGCCCCTACATCTAGTCATGATGACCAGGAAGTCGAAAGCTTCCATGAAGACGTGGAATCGGCGATGGGTAAAGTCAAAACAAAATACAGTATACTGATGGGCGATTTCAATGCCAGGATAGGCAAGAAGCAGGCCGGAGACAAGTCAGTGGGGGAATATGGCATAGGCTCTAGTAATAGCAGAGGAGAGTTATTAGTAGAGTTTGCAGAACAGAATAATATGCGGATAATGAATACCTTTTTCCGCAAGCGGGTTAGCCGAAAGTGGACGTGGAGGAGCCCAAATGGTGAGGCTAGAAATGAAAGCGACTTCATAATCTGCGCGAACCCTGGCATCATACAAGATGTAGACGTGCTCGGGAAGGTGCGCTGCAGTGACCATAGGATGGTAAGAACTCGAATTAGCCTTGACTTGAGGAGGGAACGGAAGAAACTGGTACATAAGAAGCCAATCAATGAGTTAGCGGTAAGAGGGAAACTAGAGGAATTCCGAATCAAGCTACAGAACAGGTATTCGGCTTTAACCCAGGAAGAGGACAATAGTGTTGAAGCAATGAACGACAATCTTATGGGCATCACCAAGGAGTGCGCAATAGAAGTCGGTGGTAACCCCGTTAAAACAGGAAACCAGTAAGCTCTCGCAGGAGACGAAAGATCTGGTCAAGAAACGCCAATGTATGAAAGCCTCTAACCCTACAGCTAGAAGAGAACGGGCAGAACTTTCTAAGTTAATCAACAAGCGTAAGACAGTGGACATAAGGAACTATAATATGGATAGAATTGAACAGGCTCTCAGGAACGGTGGAAGCCTAAAAGCAGTGAAGAAGAAACTAGGAATAGGCAAGAATCAGATGTGTGCGTTAAGAGACAATGCCGGCAATATCGTTACTAATATGGATGAGATAGTTGAAGTGGCTCAAGAGTTTTAAAGAGATTTATGCAGTACCAGTAACACCCACGACGATAAGGTGAAAGAGAGTAGGCTAGAGGAACTTGAAATCCCACAAGTAACACCGGAAGAGGTAAAGAACGCCTTGGGAGCTATGCAAAGGGGGAAGGCAGCTGGGGAGGATCAGGTAACAGCAGATTTGTTGAAGGATGGTGGGAACACTGCCCTAGAAAGATTGGCCGCCCTCTATACACAATGCCTCATGACCTCGAACGTACCGGAATCTTGGAAGAACGCTAACATAATCCTAATCCATAAGAAAGGGGACGCCAAAGACATGAAAAATTATAGACCGATCAGCTTACTGTCCGTTGCCAACAAAGTATTTACTAAGGTAATCGCAAATAGAATCAGGAATACCTTAGACTTCTGTCAACCAAAGGACCAGGCAGGATTCCGTAAAGGCTATTCAACAATGGACCATATTCACACTATCAATCAGGTGATAGAGAAATGTGCGGAATATAACCAACCCTTATATATAGCCTTCATTGATTACGAAAAAGCATTTCATTCAGTCGAAACCTCAGCAGTCATGAAGGCACTACGGAATCAGGGTGTAGATGAGCCATATGTAAAGAAGATACTGGAAGATATCTATAGCGGTTCCACAGCCACCGTAATCCTCCACAAAGAAAGCAACAAAATCCCAATAAAGAAAGGCGTCAGGCAGGGAGATACGATCTCTCCAATGCTATTCACAGCATGTTTACAGGAGGTATTCAGAGACCTGGAGTGGGAAGAATTGGGGATAAAAGTTGATGGAGAATACCTTAGCAACTTGCAATTCGCTGATGATATTGCCTTGCTTAGTAACTCAGGAGACCAATTGCAATGCATGCTCACTGACCTGGAGAGGCAAAGCAGAAGGGTGGGTCTGAAAATTAATCTACAGAAAACTAACGTAATGTTTAACAGTCTCGGAAGAGAACAGCAGTTTACGATAGGTAGCGAGGCACTGGAAGTGGTAAGGGAATACATCTACTTAGGGCAGGTAGCGACCATGGACCCGGATAACCAGAAGAATAAGAATGGGCTGGGGTGCGTTTGGCGGGCATTCTGAAATCATGAACAGCAGGTTGCCACTATCCCTCAAGAGGAAAGTGTATAACAGCTGTGTCTTACCAGTCCTCACCTACGGGGCAGAAACCTGGAGGCTTACGAAAAGGGTTCTGCAGAAATTGAGGACGACGCAACGAGCTATAGAAAGAAGAATGATAGGTCTAACGTTAAGGGATAAGAAAAGAGCAGATTGGGTGAGGGAACAAACGCGGGTAAATGACAGCTTAGTTGAAATCAAGAAAAAGAAATGGGCATGGGCCGGACATGTAATGAGGAGGGAAGACAACCGATGGTCATTAAGGGTTACGGACAGGATTCCAAGGGAAGGGAAGCGTAGTAGGGGGCAGCAGAAAGCTAGGCGGGCGGATGACATTAAGACGTTTGCAGGGACAACATGGCCACAATTAGTACATGACCGGGGTAGTTGGAGAAGTATGGGAGAGGCCTTTGCCCTGCAGTGGGCGTAACTAGGCTGATGATGATGAACTTACAGAAGTCGCAGTTACACGAGTAGCGAAGTACGTTTCCGCTACATTTCTTCTGCGCTTTCCGCACACGCAGAGCCATCTTGCGGCAAACACAGAAGACCCCCTCCTCTCAATGTACGGCGCTGCCCCGACAGGTGGCGCGCCACGCGCGCATTGGGGCTGTGCGGCGACCGGTACGAGGCGCGTCGCGGCTCCAACTCCCTCTCCCCTGACGACGCTTCGCCGTGCTCTCTCACGGGATGCAGAATCAAGCGTCCTTCCTTTCTGTAGGTCACTACCTATATATCTCTCTGCCCGTGCGATCACGACGTTTGGCTGGCGTAGATCGTTTCCCCCCTCCGAGACACCGAGTTCTTTGGTTTGTTCCGCTTGCTCAGGCGCACGTTTCCTTGCCGCGCCGAACGCTGCATTGCTCGACGCTCACCGCATGATTGGTGGGTGCAAAGTCCGATGCGGGGCGCCTCGTAAGTGATCGCTGCGCCGTAGCTCATTGCCTTACACCCCTTGGCGGGACGGGAACGCTGTCGCGTTTCACTCTTGAAGGCGAAGCGTAAGCGTCCTCCAATTTATATTTTATTGTACCCTCAAGACCGAAGTATTACAGAGGGGAGTGGGTAAAAAGCATACACAAGTAAATAAACAAAGCAGCAATAAACAGCAAATTTGATTAGTTAATTGTATCCGGGAGTAATGATGTCTGATAAGGCCCAACGAAACTGAGTTGTCCTTGATTGCGACAACTGCGCCGGGAAGGTGGTTCCATTCCTGAGAGGTCCCAGGAATAAATGATTCGTTACAGGTTCTGGCGCGGCACTGAACGATTCCAACCTTATGGCTATTGTCGATGCTAGAGGAAATGTAGGTAGGACATGATATTAGATTATCGCGTAGATACGAATTGTGGAAATATAGTTTATGAAATAAAGCAAGGCGAAAACACTTACGCCGGGCTGAGAGAGGAGCAAGCAGCAAAGAGTTTTTCATGGCATTTACGCTTCACGTACGGCTGTAATTGCTATGAATGAAACGTGCGGCATTGTTTTGGATTAGTTCAAGTGATTGAGTAAGGGTTTCGAGGTGCGGGTCCAAGATGGATGAGGCGTACTCCATTTTACTTGTAATAAGCGTTTTGTATAGGATTAATTTTAATGATCTACGAGCGGAAGAAAAATTTCGGCGAAGATAACCGAGCATGCGATTAGTATTGTTAATTACGTTGTCGATGTGCAATGACCAGGAAAGTGACGAGGTTATGTGGATGCCTAGGTATTTATAGGCGGTTACGACCTCCAGGGGAGTATCATCGAGGTAATAGTTCGGTGGAGGAATACTGCTGCGAGTTACACGCATACATTTACATTTAGTTACGTTAAGTTGCATTAACCATACGTCACACCAGTTAGAGATAGCGTTTAATCGTCGTGTAAGAATTTGTGATCAGACTTGTACGAGATTTCACGGAGGATAACATAGTCATCTGCGAAAAGGTAAATATGAGAACAAACGTCATTGAGTAAATCGTTAATGTAAATTAAGAAACGTAGAGGGCCTATAACTGATCCTTGGGGCACACCAGAGTCTACAGGATTAGATGGGGACATATGATTTTTTGACACAACATACTGTGACCGATTAAAGAGAAAATGTTCAAGCCATGCAAACAGGTGAGGATCAAGATTAAGTTTACTAAGTTTAAATAGAAGTAACTTATGACACACTTTGTCGAAGGCCTTGGCGAAATCGAAGAAAACACAGTCTGCGAAGGAACCTTTGTAGAGAATATGATGAAGGCTGTGAGTAAAAGAAATAGGTTGGGTTTCACATGACAAGCTTTTCCGGGAACCATGTTGTGCTTTTGTAAAAAATGAATTATTGTGTAAGCGCTTTGCTAAATGTGAGTACAGAATATGTTCAAGAACCTTGCAAGGAATGCTTGTGAGGGAAATGGGGCGATAGTTTAGGGGCGAATGTTTGCTACCGGACTTATGAAGTGGGACCACCTTCCCGACTTTCCAATCTGCAGGTAGCCGGTGGGTATCTAAGGATTGCTGAAAAATTTTCGAAAGCAGAACAGATGAATAAACAACAGTATTTTTCAGGAATTTCGCGTTAACCAAATCAGCACCAGGACTTGATGACAACTTGAGACCTTTAATTGCATTTTCGACTCCAAGAGGTTCAGTAATAATAAAGTCCATAGGTGGGTAATTGCAAGACTCGAGAGCTGGAAGCACAGGGTTACTACATACGATAAAGTTGTTACAGAACACAGAGTTAAGGCTATGGGGACATACATCTTCTGGTACCGGTGAACCATTGGAATGAATCAACGTGATTGAATTATCTTTGGAAGGGTTAAGAACACGCCAAAACTTTTTAGGGTCATTCGCAAGCATTGCGGGCAAAGTGTGTACTTGGAATGCCTTTTTGGCAAGTTTAATAGCTTATGTGTAAGTACTGTTTGCCTCCTTATAAGCGTCCCATTTCGATGCCAGTGAATTTTTATTCGCTATTCGATACAGTCGTGTTTCTCGGTTGGAAAGCCTTTTTAACTGGGAATTGAACCAGGGTTTCTTAACATTGCAGGATATTACGCTTGATGGAATAAACTTGTCCGTGAGCTCATGTATTTTATTTTTGAAAACGGTCTAGTTCTCATCAACCGTGCGATCATCAAATTGGCTTAGGAAAGGATCAAGAAAAGTAGCTAGTTAAATATTAATATCGTCAAAGTTGGCCCTATCGTAGTGGTAAATTATTTTTTTTTCAACAATTGGTTTTATCACAGGAAATAATATGTTGAAAGAAAGACCCAGGTGATCGCTTAAGCCCGGTAAGCATGAAACATTGGTAACCATGTCAGGATTAGAGCATAATGTTAAGTGAAGGAGGTTAGCAGCGCTTTCCGAGATCCTCGTTGGTTCTAATACTAATTGTGTTAGGGAAAACAAAGAGCAGAGATCAAGAAAGTCGTTACTTTGCGAAGAAAATTGATAACAGTGCGGAGGTTCAGCAGTCCAGCATATGTTGGGGAAGTTCAAATCCCCCAATAATATAATGGGGTTCGAAGGATGCCGCAAAGTAAGGGTGTTAAGCACATCGTGAAGCTCAGTGGTGAAAGTGGATGGGTAGGATGGAGCGCGGTAGCAGACAACAATCGTAATTTAACGGTAACCGATATCAACGAACGCGCACACAACTTCCAGGTTACAGTATAAGTGGACTTGATGACCTTGCAGGGATTTTGAAATAGCGAGTAGTACGCCTCCGCCTTTTTAGTTCGATCGCAACGGAAGGTACGAAATCGAGACAAATCAAAGATTTCACAATCTTGCACATGGGGTTGTAGCCACGTTTCTGTTAATGCAATGATACCAGCATTATAGCTATCGATGAGCGATTCTAGTTCCACGCGTTTGCGAAACACACTTCTAGCGTTTGCAACAAGCACGGAGACTTGTGGTGTTAAAGATATGTCATTGCCCTTTGCGCATTGCTATGTAGCAGGATGATGACGCAGATTGTCAGGTGCGCTTGCGTGATGTGGAACACTACTTTTAACTTGCTTAACGCTGTCACTTGTTGAATCATACATAAAGCATTGTTTATCAATGAAAAGCTCGTTAAACATACTTTAAATGAGGGGGAATTAGGCTGGTTATTACCAAATTCGAGAAGCTTTTTTTGAGCGAGCCTTGTCGCAGGCGAGAAGTCCTCAGTTACTGAAATGTTACTACCTTTAAGCTGGCTGCGCGACGAAAGTATGCTCTCCTTAATTTGGAAGTTTGTTAGTTTCATTATAACCGGACGACATTTCGTATTTGAAAAAGTCCCGATTCGATGCGCCCGTTCATCTCAGTTTGGTGGCAAGGCATTTCCCGTCGCTGGCGACAGGGCAACCACAGTATTTTGTTCAGTTTGCAGCCATGACTCATGGAAATCGGGTACGCCGTGAAAACCCAAGTTATTCCGCCTTGATCTGTCTTCCAAGTCGTCTAAGCACGAGGCTATGGTGTCCTGCTGCTTTTTAGACCGTTCAGCGTTCTCTTGAAGTATGGCGATATCATTGCAAAATGTGTCTAGTGCTTCAGATTTATTTTCAAGTTATTCAAGGCGGCGGAAAATATCAGTTAGCTTGCCTTCGATTGCGTTTGGCTTGCTTTCACATCCTTCATACGGATTTCAGCTCGGACTGACCTCTAGTAAGCTCGACTGTCGACTTCTTTATGTCTTTTAGCAATAATAGCACGGTACCCATTTGATCAGACTGGGATTCGGGAAGACTACTCGAGGCAGAGTCATCTTGATCCGACCTCTGCACCCTTGGGGGCCCCGGATTTTCCTCGACATCAGCGCATCGCAAAAACAACAGCGCCACGTCGAGACAATCACACATAGTAGCATATAAGAGAAGTGGGCATGGGAGCAGCAAAAGTGAGTGATTATCACTCCGTTTAGCATACAGGGTCAAATTGTTACGCACCTGTGGAGCGAAGAAAAGTTGCGCATGAGGCCTAGTGCAACGATCGAGTGCTCCTCGCATGCCCACTGAAGGAGTAGTTCATCAGCAAGCTGCTTTTGAAGGGGCTGGGAAAGGGCGGTAAAACAGCCGGTGACGTCGTCCCAGAAACAATGTGGTGTCCATCTAGCGGCACATTCAGGAAGGATGGAAGATTATGGAGACCACACGTGCCGGTGACGGGCTCTTGATCTTGGACAGCGTCGATGTGTTCGCCCACGGTAGGGCAAGTTTGCATGGGCGCAGAAGGTGAAACAAGGGCCAGCATCAGGAAAATCTGTGGAGGGAAAAAAAGTTGCGCATAAGGCATAGTGCAAGGGATTGCTGCTCGCATGCCCACACTTAATGTAATAACGACAGAAATACGGAAAGAGAAACATGTTCGTGGGAAAGGAAAAGAGAAACCGAAACGCTGGTGGAACAAGGACATACGAGAAGCGATCGCCAACGACAGAAAGCATCCCGAGAGCACAGGCAGGCAGAAAAGGCGCAGTTATGGTTCAAATACTGGTGCAAGCAAAGGTAAAAGGTGAAAGTGAACGTTGCTTGTCAGAAATACGTGAGAAAAAGAAGGCCGCACATAGAATATTTTGTAACCACATGAAATTATTAGACTGGAAGTCAACTACAATACAACAACATATCCTAAACGAAGATGGAAACAAATTGGAAGGGGAAGCGGCATTAAATTACATCCGAAAAATAACAGTCGAATATTTCCAAGGCAATGACGCGGTTGTATTTGAAGAAAAAAGAGCATGAAGGAGAACCAGATGGAAAAGGAGCTGGTGCTGACAAATATCAACTTGAAGATAGCTGAAGAGAAAATTCCGAAGGGCACAGCCACAGGGCTAGACGAGGTTCCCGTTAGGTTGATTAATGAACTAGGGCCAAACAGTAAGGAAGCTCTGGTGAAAACAGTGGAAAGAACTGTAAAAGATAGACGAATACCAGACAGTTGGTGACAAAGTAGAATGAATTTATTTTTATAAAGGTAAGGGGAGAAAGATAGAATTCACTCATATAGACCGTTGACCATTACAATTACATCGGTAATATACAGGCTAGCAATGCAGGCAATCAAATGAAAGCTGCAAGCATGGGCTGAGAATAATGGCATTTTGGGAGAACTTCAGAATGGCTTCAGAGTAGGTAGGCGTTTGGGTGATTACTTATTTGTTCTTACCCAGTGTATCGAAATTTCGAGAGTAGAAAGCAGACCGTTATATGGGGCCTTTTTAGACATTACAGGCGCGTATGACAACGTAGACCGCAACATTCTGTTCGATATTCTGGAAGGGGAAGGTTTAGGTGACGATTCTCTACAGCTTTTGAGAGACATTTACCTACAAAATACCGTTTGCGTTGAATGGGAAGGGATGAGGAGCGAGGAGAAAGTTCATATCAACAAGGGACTGAGGCAGGGGTGCCCAATCCCCGCTGCTGTTTATGATGTACATGGTGAGGATGGAGAGGGTGCTAGAACGAAGTAATATCGCGTTTAATCTCTTATACAAACAGGCGGGTACAGTAGTAGAGCAGCAGCTTCCAGATTTAGTTTATGCGGACGACATTTTGTTGCTAGCTAACAAGCAAAGTGGTTTGCAACGTCTGGCTAATATCTGTGGACAGGAAGGGAAGAATTTAGGTTTGAAATTTAGTGTAAGAAAATCAGATGTTATGGTATTCAATGAAAATAGGGAACAGACAGTAGCAGTACAGGGCCAGGAAATACCTCGGATAAGAGAATATAAATACCTTGGTATATGGATAAACGAAGGCAATAGATATATGGAAACACAGGAAAAAGCAATAACAGTAATGGAGAAGAGAAATGCAGCCATAATGAAGCACAGATCACTATGGGGATACGATAGGTACGAGGTGCTCCGGGGTATGTGGAAAGGTGTAATTGTTCCAGGACTTACTTTTGGAAATGCGGTTGCTTGCTTTAAATCGGGGGTACAATCAGGACTCGATGGGAACCGTAGGTCAGTGGGACGCCTCGCATTAGGCGCACACGCGACGAATACAAATGAAGCTGTGCAGGGGGGTATGGGCTGGGCTAGTTTTGAAGTGAGGGAAACTCACAGTAAAATTGATTATGAAGAACGACTGAGGAGTATGGAAGAAAGTAAATGGGCTGGGAGAGTGTTGAGGTATCTTGTACAGAGAAAGCATTAATTCACAGTGGAGGAAAAAAACTAGGAAGCTTACTAGCAAGTATGCGGCCTGTAGGGTGGGCAACACAGCTACAAAGAGGTCAAGAGAGAAGTCAGAGAGGCTGAAATAATCTCATGGGTGGCGGCAATGGAAAAGAAACCTGCCATGAGTAACTACTTAAGAGGGAAAAAAAAACGAAATCAGGAAAGAAACAATTTATGATAACTCAAAGGGAAGCTCATTACTTTTCGAAGCGAGATCGGTATGCCTTAGAACACGCACCTATAAAGCGAGATATAAGAAGGAAGAAGAAGCATGTGCTTGCTTCGGTAAAGCTAGGGAAACGATGGAGCATGTTTTATTAGAATGTGATGACACCTGCCGAGCGGTCGATTTAGGCACCACTGGCCTCCTTTAAGCCCTTGGGTTCAGCAAAAGCAGGGGGAAAGTAAACATGTGCGCAATAGAGATTAGCAAGAGGCGATTGGAAGATTGGTGGAAGAAAAGCAGGGAAACGACAAAAAGCGGAGACGTACAAAAGCAAAGTTCACAAGAGGGGGTCAAAAAAATTGGTTGTGGGGGTTCATCGTGGTCTTTTTTTCTATTCCTTTTTTAACCTAGATAGGACATTAGGGAGTATAATAGCAAGAGGTTGATGGCGCAACCCACCGCCTTGTTCCAAAGGGGACGTTCATAACATCCATCCATTCATTTTATCTTACAAACTTTCTCCTACAATTATCGAAGTGTTTTATTACATAAAAATGAGTACACACTTACCATTGCTAATTAGATATCGTGCTCTTTATTAGTAAGCTTATTCTTTTTTTGTCACTATGAACGCAAATAACGTCCAGCGTCATCGAACTTCCACGTGACCTCTTATTTAAAAAATTTTACCGGTATTATCGAGTGCACGGCGGCACGAATTCATTCGTTCGTACACGTAGACCGGTTGCGTCTTTGTTGCTAAAACTAGTTTATTGCGCTTGGATGTCTCACGGTGTTTAACTTGGGGTGAAGTGACGTGTTTGCAAGCGGATATCTAAGCCCGAAAGCTAGGTTTTGGCCGTGAGCCATGCGTCTGGATTGAAACGGGAACTGTATTCTGCGACTGAGGACAGCAGTACCGGCGAGTCGTTTAATATCGCTGCCTGAATCCTCATATAATATTGCTCTCGTTCACTTTCCGGCCGAGGCAAGTTAACGAACTATGTCGTGCATTACATATCTGCTGTCAGGACCTTCCTTTGCTGTTACCAAAATAAACCCTTAGTTTCGAGCAGTTGTGAGTCAGTGCTGACTTCTAATTCTTGTCTTCCTTTGTTGCGCTGTTTGGTCATGTTAAGCAGACGTTGTACGACAGCGGGTTTGAGAAACGCCAAAGGTCTCGCAGCAGGCGGTCGTTATATCACAAAATCACGAAAAAAAAGCGAGGCATCGGAACCTGCGTCACATTTTTCATCTTGTAACCGTGGGCATGGACGACTGAGCGGCTTATTTTCGTGCCCGCCGTCAACTTCTTTTTTTTGGTAAATTGAAGTGAAGATACTAAATTTATTGTATTAAACAGTTGGACGCATGATAATTCAACCATATTTCATTCTTGTTGGTTCCAAATTTTCCTTGTGTTCAGTTTGGTTTACCTTAGGGTATTTATTTATTTATTTATTTATTTATTTATTTGCCAGTAGTGAAGTGGTACATGACGTTCGTGAATAAAAATAAAGTATACATCGATCCTAATAGCGTCATATCTTTCATGCGTTTGCTTGTGGAACTAGTAGTGTGACCGCTTTTAATGCATGAATGAGCTCATAGATGTTCTCATTCGTGATGCTAATAATACTTAAGCTGTTGACGCACATGGTAGTTAGGTAGACATCAATGTCGTGAACAGAAGCAATATTTATTTAGCCCCACAAAGCCCAACGTATCATTTTTAGTATGATGGATTTGATGCCTGAAAAATCTCATTTTGTGCTGTAAACCGAATGTATAGCCAATATTAGCTTTTTTGATATTCTGGAGGGAGTGTTCAGTTGCGAAAAGTTAGCAAATGAATGACTAATTAAGTAAAATTATCATACTAATTCATTTTTACTTAATTATAATTTTGCTATTTTCGTCATACTAATATACTTTCTGTGACCAAAAATACGTGTGAGCAAGTCTTCTTTAACATTATCTTTGACGTGGAACGGTGTTCCAACTTTGTGGGCTTAATTAACTGCTTAAGCGCCCTAGAACAAACAGCGTACAGCTGCATGTATTCTGCAGTCACAAACAATTACAATGTTACACTTCTTGCGTTTCACATAGCCAAATTGTTCTCTGTTCAATTTCTGATGGAGCCAAAATTTCATTTCCAGACATGTAGTAAAAAGGATGGTACCTGCGTAAACCAAGGTACTCCACGCATTGAAAAGAAGCTACTGTCTGCTACAACAAGGCCATTGTGTGTACTTTGGCTGCTACTATAAGGTAAACAACACTGGGTTCAGAAACGAAATCCTTGGTAAATGGTGTATTGGCTGTATTGGCGGCTGAATCAGGATCCACTTGAGAATATGTTCGGGCTCATTCAGCAGCAGCATGGTTGCAGTGAAACTCCAAATGTGTACCAGTTTTCTGCCGTCTCTGACACATTGTTGTGTCAAAACCTTTCAAGCTTTCTGACAATAGTAACTGCGAGGAGGACAAGGGTTTTATTTTACCTCAACTTAAGTCACTGCAACTGATCAACCTTAGTAGACCGACTGCAGGGGCCCCTAGCTCCACAAGTGCTGCTTTTAGAGAAGGGTGCTCTGAAAGTAGTGAGGAAGCAAGTGATGACGTGCTTGAGTCAAAGATAGTTTACTACGTGTGTGGACATTTTATGGACACATTCCTAAAGTCAGTGCAACTCGTGCCACAACCTCCTCAAGGAAAGTAACCAGGACCTTGCAAAAACCTAGTCAGTTATTTACGATGTTTAAAGCTGTTGAAATTAAGGGAAAAGCTCTTGGCCATTTAACTGTGCTAACTTACGCGGCATATCAGGATGTCGAGAGGCTTGAGGACAAATTTACACAAGCAATAGAGGCTACTGTACATCATCATGGCGTTACAAGTGAATTGCTCTCCATTGTGGCCGAGGAGACCAATGATTCACCATTTGCAATTCAGACTGCAAGCAGCAATTTATGCAGCTCTATGTCCGCCTTAGACTTCTTTGGCATTTACGGTTTAAGAACAGCGAGTTAAGCTTCTCAAAAGCTCCTAACTCTGTTGCCTAAAAAAAAAAACTGAAGCTGCAGTAGGCAATTGGCAGGGTGTTTTGCAAATGTAAGCGTAACACTCCTTTCGTTCTCGCTTCAATGACTCGTGGTTTTCGATTTCATTTTCTTGATTAGCTTCCTGGCCTTGTCAAATTATTCCATTTGTGTCAAGTATTACATTTCTTTTTCGATGAATGTAAGTTTTTTATTCCCTATTCTTGTTCGAGACGGTTCTTTCTCCCTATCCAAACGTACAGCTGTCGCGATTCTTGCTGCGTAGCATTTGCCTTCTTTTTGTGGCCTTCAGTGCTTACTGGGTAGAGTGGCTTCCTACTTGAACACAAGGTTTTTCATCCCCATATTGAATTGCTAGTCTCATTCTCTCCTTGCTCGAAAGACTGCGTTTTTGCCAGGTACACTGAAACGATTGCAGAGTTTCGTTGCGCTGCGTTCCCTCTTGGTCATGGTTGCGTGTTACGTTTCTCATATGTGGCGGCCTGGTCAGTTGCATGGGGCAGCAGTCTCTCGAGGTAAGCGCTTGCTCGTGTAGTCCCCACAGCGACAGGCACTCCCAATTTGCATGCACCATGGGCAAATAGTACTTATGGCCTTCCTTGGTGGTCGCGATCTGGCATGAACGGAGACCAGCATACATGCTTACATGGTCTGAAGTGTGTGAAGTTGATAGCCACGTGGGTGGAAAGCCCCACAAAAGTGGCTGCCAGAGGCGATTCCCACGAAACGGACAATTCAAATATTGAGATAAAGAGGGAACGAAGTGCGAGCGACACTTTAGCGGCCCCCGAAAGAACAAAAATAAACGTGTAGGTTGTTAAGGAGTTGAACATTAAAGTGGTGGGTAGTCCATGTTGCCGTTTTGGCTGCTGCAGCAGATGCCTGCGTCACCCGATTGCTTCGCAATCGGGTGACGTTTGTTTTTTATTTAACAAGCAAACTGGGGATGAGGGGTTGTAGCAAGTAGGTGACGCCCCCTCGGACATAATCTTGGTTCACCCGCCAAGCTAGGCGGCCTGCTATAGCTCGGCAGGCAACAGTGGTCACCCGCACCACAATAAATACCGACAAGCACGGCAGCTCGTCGGTCAGTAATCATTCAGCACCACCACGCTGCGGAGCGTACGTCTATCGGAGGGTGCCAGAGGCCCTCCCTTGTTCACAACCCGGGGTGGATCGTGACAAAGTTGCTCATCTTCAACGATAAGCGTCGGTTGAGACAAGTGGGAGGCTCTGTCTAATCTGTTTGCACAGCTGGTTGTCGCACGTTACCATACCGCCATGCGCGACAGTGGAGAACAGTTGAGGATGTCGCGGTAATGATTCCAGCGTATCTCTAAATGCAAATTCTATTTCTGTTCATGCCCGAGAATGTACATAGACGCTGCTTGTCTTCTGCCACTAAAGTAGCAAGTTATGTTCACTCAGTTGTGGCTTGTTTGTATGGGCGTCAGAAGAGGCTCTTTGGTCTCCTTGTAGTTAGAACGCACCAGCTACACTGCAGCCAAGGCATCGAGGCGTGCCGCATAGCCGGCAGTGCGAGCACGGTGCGTACCAGCGTACGCGACCGGCGAAAAGCGGCCATGTTAGATTTTGCTCTAAGAAAAAGGAAGTGCAATTCCGCGTCCTGGTTGAGCCCCGCCATCTGGCGTCCACCTGCGTAAGTTCCACGCGCTGCCGCTGCTTATTTTCATGCAACTGCGGAAATTACAGTTTCCCTTCTCTAAAGTTGTTTCTTTATTTTATGGCGCCAGCGTGTGTGACGGGTATCGCTGCTCCGGCAAGGGACATTGCGAGAGGCTACGATTTAAAGCACGATGTGACACTCTCTTGGACGTTGTCGCCGCTGACACTGATGGTACGACTTCCCCGCGACTAAGCTGGAACAAAAGCTTAAGAAGGAAAGCGTAGTGCCGCGCAAGACGGGCTGTGCGGCGACGATGGCTACGATATGGCACCAGAGTAGCGCTGCAAGGTTTGGAGGACAATCCCACCGCTGGCAACCAGTTGTAAGAGTTTGGAGGACAATCCCACCGCTGGCAACCAGTTGTAAGATTTAGACGTTGTTGAAGGGAGGAACTTCCCACCGCTGGAGAACAGTTGTACGAGTTGGGGTCGGGCATGAAATATGTCACACTAGGAGAATGCCAGCAAACTTGAAAGTAGAAAAAATCTAGAAGCAGACATAGACAAAGAGACAAGAAGATGGCTGGACTAACAACTGAACTTCATTCATGAAAACGACGTCCCCCAAGTCCGTATTGATCATGCGTAAGGCACAACAAAACAAAAACACGGTCAACATTTTATTTATTCATGTCTACACTTATCAAGAAATAAGAGCTTTTTCTTGGTAAGGAACACAGATGGCGCGCTTACACACTTCCCGGAGCCACATTTATAGATGCGATAGGCTTCAATCATCTCTCTCTTCTGCTGAGTCTTAGCCTTCGCCAAGATCGAAACGTCACTGAAGATAGGATTACAACCGCACTCCTTACAATGCAGCGGAAGATTACCTCCTGTGCCTGTGGGTATTAGATTCGCATGCTCACGCATGCGATCACTCACACAGCGACCTGTTTGTCCTATGTAATCTCTACCAAACAGGTCAAACAAGCAGGTCAAACAGGTCACTGTGTGAGTGATTGCATGCGAATCTAGTACCCACCGGCACAGGAGGTAATCTTCCGCTGCATTGTAAGGAGAGCGGTTGTAATCCTATATTCAGTGAACTTTCGATCTTGGCGAATGCTAAGACTCAGCAGGAAAGAGACAATGGGGCTTAATTGCTTTCGTCAGGGCAAGTGCCCTTGCCGAAACGTTGGCTTCCAGCGACATTCGTTATCATATTCTGCAATTACTTGTTCAAAGGCGACACGACAGTCAGCAGAATCCTCTACGCTACTCGCCGGTCACTGTGTACGAGTTTCGAAAGATGGGCCTATTATGACAAGTGCCATTACGAGTGGAGAGGCTAATCAGTACTTCAACACCAGTCATCTGCGTAACACCGACGTGATGCCACGTCAGAGAGTGATGAAGGCATCGCTAGGATGGGACGTCGAATTAGGCGCGCAGCGAGAACATTAGAACATATAAGCGGCTCATGCGAAGATGGACCTGAAACGTTTTGACAATACAAATTTTCCTTGCGGACAACAACCGGTCCGTCGATTCGTTCGTAATTGTCGTTTCTACAATGTTGCATGCAGGTATAGCGGTGACTTTGTTACACGCATGGTATTTTGTCTTCGGTATAGTGAAAATGAAGCTGAGAAGGAAAAGTAAGAACGCGCGACTAATTTAGAGGATCGACATATATAACGGGTAAACTGCGCCACATTAGTTAAATTTAAGCAATGTGAGTTGTTGAGTTGAGTTGAGTTGTTGTAGGCTACTGGTGGGATTAGCCTTGCAGTTGCTGCCGGCAATTGCTCCACCGTAGCGACACTTAAAATAAATAAATCACATAATCAGACCCAGACCTCCCAATTACAAATGGTCACTCCTCAGTTCACCATGTGGAAGCCAAATCCATGTCCTGTAGGTAATTTAACAGAAGGCGAGAGACCTCCTTCCTACACAACCGGTTCCCGCGCGGGAAAACAATGTCCTGAAGAGAACTGTGAGGAAGTCCTGTGTTCTTGAGGGACCCGAATAACACCTTCCTTTCCGCGTTATACACAGTACAGCACATTAGGTAATGTTCTATGTCACCGCACACACCACACGTTGAACATAATGGTGATAACGCCAGGCCAGTCTTATACTTCCACGCAGGGGTACGAGCAGAGCCCGTGCGAATGCGGAGCAGTAAGGTGGCTTGGTTTCTTTTGAGACCCTTGATCACACATGGCTTGTGAGGTGAGCTCCACAAAGAACTGAAGTGGAACGACACCGCTTCTATGAAGAGTCTCATGTGACTCACTTGCTATGTGTTATACGTCGGTAGCGAAGCTTGGAATAAATAATATATGTATATATATATATATATATATATATATATATATATATATATATATATATATATATATATATATATATATATATATATATATATATATACATGGCGCCCTCTAGCTTCTATGTTAAAAATTTGCGACGGGATCCCTTTTTAAACCTTCTTTATCCTACATATTTAAAAATATTTTTGTGGTGCGTGGTGAACAGTACTAGGAGACAGCATGGACAATTGAAGTTATATAGGTTGGCCAAACTAACTTTAGCTTGAGTTTAAATATATGCAAATGCCACATAGCTGAACAGAGCAAAGATAATGTTGCCTGTCGTCGCTTGGAGATACTCAAAAAATTTTTGCACTCCGCCTAGCTTGATAATTAGCCTTAATTAATTCATCACCTTTTCAATTATTATAGTTACACGAAAAATGTCAGTGAGAAAATTTAGAGCGACATGAAAAACTACTGCTAGAGCTTTCTGTTGCCCAATATACGTGCTACACAAAAGTTTTTTTCCGAGCGTGAAAGAAGCCCTCGAATACACGCATAATTTCCGCGCGACTCGCCGCTCCAGACACAGTATTTGCAAGATGCATTCAAGCTAAGAAAAGCACTTTCGTGTAGCACGTACTGAGGAGCAGAAAGCTGTATCGAGAGCTTTTCATGTCGCTCTACAATTTTCTCATTGACACTTTTCATATTATTATATCTGAGAAGCTGATTAATTATTTATGACTAATTATCTAACTAGGCGGAATGAAAAAAAATAATTTGAGCATCTCCAAGGAACGGCAAAGAGATTTACCTTCGTTCTATCCAGCTACGTGGCATTTGCATATTTTAAAACTCTGGCTAAAGTTAGCTGGGACACCCTGTATACAGCTTAGCAAATACACGTTTCAGCTAGCCGTGACTTCAATCGCTTGGCTGTCTGTCTGTATTTTAATTTGACACATATACAAGTAAACAAGAGAATCAAAGATGTTAAACATGGCTTTCATGTACATGATGCCAAAATGTTGCGTGTACAGACAAGGTTTCGACGAAACTTCGTTTGGCGAGTGTAAGCAAACACTCGCCACGAACAACACAAAAAAACAAAGTTTATGACGAAAGGTGACAATTCATATTGTTTTAAAATGTCTACAGATATGTATCCTTTGTATGGTGCATGGCTACAGCCACTGATTCATAGGTCTGCGACAATATTTTAATTTATTGGATAATTAATGCGCTGAATTAGGTATTCTGAAAACCCAATAAGTGCAATGTTGCTTCTGTGTATGTTCCTAATCGCTTTTAAATGAAAAAAAAATACACTGAATGCAATAATAAAGCATTTTCGTGGTAACTGCACCAACAAATTTCAGGACAACGCGAACATACAATGCAGCCGTAATACTCGCAAAGGAATGAGAACCCACTAAATACATCTGAAGGAAAAAAGAAAATCAGTTTTAAATTCATGCACAGCTTGTTTCGCTGTCCTCGGAAAGCAATGAAAAAGCATGAAGCACAGACACTACGTGAAATTTCACAAATTTACCCGGCAGAATGAAGCCTCCAAAATCGACTATAAGAACACCCGTCCGAAATTCGGAAATTCTCACATGACGTATTCAGACATTCCCGTTTTGCTTGTGGCACATACGCGGTGAAAAGGTTGCCACACACACACACACACACACACACACACACACACACACACACACGCACACACACACACACACACGCGCACACACACACGCGCGCACACACACACACGCACACACACACACACACGCACACACACACACACACACACGCACACACACACACACGCACACACACACACACACACACACGCACACACACACGCACACACACACACACACACACACACACACACGCACACACACACACACACACGCACACACACACACACACACACACACACACACGCACGCACACGGGTGGATGTATGATTTTTCCTTTATTAACACACACACACGCGCGCGCGCACACGCACGCACGCACGCACACACGAACGCACAATGTTCGCAACATTAAAACACGTCATGGCTATAGATGGGCGTCTAAGCCACTGCCGTGACCTCAATTTATAGTAAAAAATTTTCGCTTCTTCATCGTGTATGGAAGAAATTCTTGATGATCTCTTCGATGTGCGGCCTCCAGTTTCGGAGCGTAGGGCCAACAAATCGGTCGTAAAATGTTTCCGGTACTTTCACCTGGATGGAAAAAAGAAAAAAAAAAAGCATTTTGCAGCAGCCGTAACTACGTATGCCGTGCAAGTAAAAACAAATTCGTATCAATCCGACCAAATTTTTTTCTAACATTTCAGGATCGCATCAACTGTGCTCTTTATTTCTATTGCAAGGAGTAAATTGTCACATCACTGATAGGTCAAAAAGGAAAGGTAGCGATGCAGACGAGTCCTCTATTGTGTCGCTCGCTAATGTATCTGTGTTTCTTGGTCTGGCTCAGTGCATTATAGCAGTCCATGAATAAAAAGTACTTTTAGCCACGCTTTTATGTATTACCGAAATGCCCACGGCAGTAAGACACATTTTCTTGCTCGGCGAGAATGCTGAGCGCGGATCACACTATCATCGTACGGCCAGGTGAGTTTGCTTGTCAGGGCATGGCGAAAGCTATTGACCGGTATTCACAAAGAGCTCCGTAAGCTGCACTTGTTACCATCAATCCTGGCGCTGAACATAATAGAGTTTTGACCTGCCTGGTATTCAGATACACGCCATAGTATTTGCGTAATACCGCGATGCCAGACTTTATATACGGTTAGGGTGCCTGCATGCTCTCCCTTTCCCTACTTTGTGCAGGCGCGTTGTCTGCTACAGCGCCCGCTATTACGTATTCCACTTCCTCTAGGCTGCTCAGGCGGTGCGCCGGTATAAAACAAGCTTTATTGCAATCATTTATATGGACACTCCGGGCGCATTCCTGCCATCGCCGCCGGTGTCGCCGTGAGGTTCCGCATAAAATCCAAGGGCGATATAATCGTCGCCGCGCACTGTAAGCTGCATGTATGAGGGAAAGCGTTCGAGGGTCCGCAGGCCATTGCAGCTCAATTTCGCGCACGGAATGGAGGGAAGCGGGGAGGAAGCGCGCTGTCTTGCGTCGCACGCAAGGCTCCAGGGGGAGGGGAGCGAGCAGGGGCGCGTTCTACTCCGGGCGGCCGCGCACGCCCATCCAGGCCGCTCTATTTTGAAAGCAATCTGCGACGGGTACAGACTCTGCCTTGCTCAGTGTTTTCGCGGCGTAGATCGCGTTGATGCGAGCGTCGGTTCGAAGGCCAATTCACTCGCTGCTGCTGCCCAGCTTTCTCACCCCAGTGTTTTGACAGCGAGTTTCCACTGTCATTAAGATGTGTTCATGTTTGTATGTGAGCGCGTGACACCACGCTTGTTGATTTAGTTAGCGTGCCTATGGTTACAAGGTACGGGGCCGATAAAATTACTGTTCTTACTTCGTATATAGCTGTCCACTAATTTGCTATCGCTATCGATACTTCGACTTTCGGGCGAAACTAACCAAGTGCTTTCTGTGTGTAAAAAAGCAATGTTAATACGCGTGTTCGCTCTCACTGGCACTTTCGAGGCTCTAAACACCATCTAGGTGTCAAATGATTGCCTCGATTAATTCCAAACCTCAACAGCGGTGCAGTAAGTCTGCCACTCTGCAAAACTTTCCTATATGTTAAAAATATTTGCGACACCACCCATTTCCCGATGAACGCAGACGGTAATGCGCGTAATCATTGGATCAATCTAGCGACACGACATCTTGCCACCGTCGAAACGAGCTACCTATGAAGCGTGCACTGCACCGGGACTCCTCTTTCGCGCTTCCCTAAGAACACGTGGCACCAATTAGCGCCGCCGCCACGAGCCTCCGCGTGGCCTCCGAAATTCGTGGCACGCTGCTGCATGCAACAACGCGCCATGCGGCAGCCCGGTCTGTTCTCTCGCGCTTCTTTCTGGATAACCTGCTCCATTTAGTGGCACTGCCGAGAAGTCTGCGCGTGGCGAGCCGGCGCCTTCGAACGCTGAGAATTGTTCCCTTGCTTGCCGCACATCCAGTGCACATTCTAAGTGACCCAAGTTGGCGAGATGTTCCTTTAACAGCGGTACATATCAGTGCATTCATGGCGAAGCACACTTAGGTGTTGGCGTGAACGACGTTCATTGAAAAGAGGCACACAGCCAGTCCATTTGTGGCGTCGTCTGCTAAAGCGTTGGGTTGTTCTCTAAGAGGAGCCTGTGTGACGTGAGTTCGATTGCATTCAGCATTGGAGATGTCTAAGAGATCTTTTTCGTCACTGTAGGGCGGCCCATTTGCCAAGTTTGCAGCGAAGAGGTTCATTGAAGACCGGCTCAGAGGGAGTGGCACATGCCCAATGCTCCAAGTATGTGTGGTGTAGCGCGAAGCGAGACAGGGGACAGAGGAAAAAACGAGGACAAGCGTTTACTGCCAACTGAAATTTTGTCTGATACAGTGGTCAATATAAAAAAAAACAGAAGGAAAACGACAGAAAAATAAATAAAACAGAAATAAAAATGAAAAATAAGGATGCCATCACCGCTCGCTCGTCGCGCTGCCATTGCCTAAGAATGCAACCTCCCTTTGTGATAAGGCCAGGGATGCCTTACTTATGTATGGGCATACTTCATGTGCCATGCTAGCAGGTTCAATGATGTGTGTAAAGATTAGTTATGTTTTTGGAAACAGAGGGTTACATGCGTATGCGCTACAATGTAGAGCTATAAAGCCTTTTTTTCATTCTTAACGTTGTTCGCATGTTCACGCAGACGATCTTTCAGACACCTGCATGTCTGACCAGAGGATATCCAGCGTATGTCCAGAGGATATAGATACAAACAAAGCCCTCGGAAAGTTCGGAGCGTATCCCGATAATACTAATGGATTAAAAGTTCTTTAAATTCTATTACCGCCTAGGCTCTGATCGTGAATTTCGATGACGAAAGGAACGGTGTTTCGTGCCTATGAAAGCAATGCAACGATCACTATTCATTTTAGGAGGACCGCATTTCAAGGGGATTCTGTACATAACTCCCTGCACACATTCCACGTAACGGTTACGGTGCCTGACTTCACACTGCGCATGCGGAGCGTGTGAGAGCGCGGAGCGCACCAACTCGGCAACCTTCAGGCATTCGAATCCTGAAGGTTGCTAGCACGGTAACGTAACGGTTACGGTGCTTGACTGGGCGTGCAGAGCGTGTGAGAGCGCGAAGCGCACCAAACCAGCAACCTTCAGGCATTCGAAGCCCACGGAGAAGGGCGAAGAGATTTAATAAAACGGCGGCGTTGAGTCACGTGACCGACAACGCGCAAATCAACACAAAGCGAGCATGAACCAGAGAGTGGCGATCCGACTGGGTAAACGCAGTCACTGCTTTGTTCTGCAGCAGGGGTGACAGCCGCTGCAGAGGTTGCAGTACTCGGCCTTCTTCCACATGTTCGGAGAGAGTAGGAGCGTAAGACACGATTGATTCGGTTACTCCTTGTGGTAGGTGGCAATGCGCAGCTGTTCCGGCGCTCTGCTTACCGCTTTGTGACGTTTCCTTGCGATAAGCTTACGCTATTTCGGTCGTTAATTCCAACTACTCCATTTATCATGGGCATTGGAAGCTTGATCCTGAAGAAGGGTTGAAATCCGGGCCGGTTGGTACATAGTTGAAGGAAAAAACCAGTAAAAGAACACAAAGGATAAGAGGAGAGGTTCACACCATAACGACTAGACTATCAACTGAGCTTTATTAGAAACGGCGTAGTCCCAGCAAGGCCAGCAGAGCATGCGCAAACACATCATCGCTAATCACAGAGCATGAAAAGATATCACATCTATCGTGACCGACCTAGAAATGCAAATTCTTTTTCAAGTAGGCGCACCGACGTTGTACCAATGCAGTCGTCACCTAGTAAATCCTGAATGCAGCAGCTTCAAGTTGCTGGGTGACATGTCTTTTCTAAAGAACTTGCACTGAAAGCAGCCGTTGAACGTTGAAAAGGCTTTATATTCCGTTATATGAACACGTAGTACGTGTTGCATTGTGTGTGTTGGTCCACATCCTTCGGACATCGATAGCATTAATGTTTTGGCACTTTCGTGTATCCCAGAAGTTCGATCATGTGGATGTCCGAATGATGCCTTAAATAGAACATCTCGAAATTAATGCCGTCATGTTATCCACGGGGCGTCCTAATCGGGACTTGGACGTTCGGATCTAATCGGGGTGTCCAGAGGATATCCAGCGGATGACCGGAGGATATAGATACAAACAAAGCCCTCGGAAAGTGCGCAACGTATCCCAATAACACTAATGGATTAAAAGTTCTTTCAATTCTATTACCACCTAGGATCTGATCGTGAGTTTCGGTGACGAAAGGAGCGGTGTTTCGTGCCTATGAAAGCAATGCAATGATCACTATTCATTTTAGGCGGACAGCATTGAGGAACCCTAGCTACTGGGCGCTCGTAGAGCCATCTTATGACTCTTCCTCTAATCACAATGCCTGATAGACATGTTTTCGTGTTCGATGAGTGTTGTAAAAAAAACACGCAGCCATGTACTTGGCTGCTTGCGTAAACTTTTAGTAGCGGCGTAATAGTGGACAAGTGCCTCTTGGGGGGGGTGAGGAGCACATCGAGGCCTTTAGCCCACTCACGTTTACCGCCTTGGCTGAGCCGGTAAGCCGCAAACGTCATTGCGTATGTCGAAATACAGGACACTCCAAAACGAAAGTACTCGTGGTAATTTCGAATCGCCCGAGGGATGTTATACTTAAGATAGATTTGCTGAAGGCTAACGGCGCAGTTATAAACTTACAGAAGTCAAGCATATCATTCTCGGCCGAACAAGCTATAACCTAGGGAGAATCAGGAGAACCACATATCACTCCACTGCGAGTCGTCGATAGCGATGTAACTGTACCACCACGCAGAAGTGTAATAGTTCTCGTCAAAAATGACACATTCAACGACTACGAAGGTATAGCAGACAGCAACTAGAAACGTTTCTTGAACTGGAGCGCTTGTGTGGCACGAGGACTCGTTCACTTCCGTAACGGGTGCGCAGATGTCCTCCTCACGAATTTAGGGAACCAGTTTCAGCCCATCGCGAAGGGAACAACTATCGTCTTCTTCAATGAGTTTTCTGGCACGACAGAATTAGGCAGCCTAGAGCTAGCATCGGCGGCTGTGCCGACGACCCGCGACGTCTTCGAAGTAATTACCGTCAGTGCTTCAAAAGCAACAGTTACACAGCCTGATAGAGGATTTTGCTGAGTGTTTCTCTAGTTCTCCAAAGTGCGGCGCACGACAATTGCCAAGCACATGATTATAACAGAGGAGACAAGCAGGCCGGTATGTCAGCATCCGCATCGAGTCTCGCCGAAGAAAAGTGATATCAAGAACTAAGTACGTGAAATGCTCAAAGATGATGTCATCCATCCTTCCAACCGTCCGTGGGCATCTCCCGTAGTTCTTGTTAAGGAAGAAGACAACACTCTGTGGTTCTTTGTAGACTACCGTGAATTGAACAGTGTGACTAAACGGGATGTATACTCCCTCCCACGCAGCAATGACACGTTAGATCGGCTAAGGTGTGCAGAATTTTTCTCCTCCCTCGATCTGAAAAGCAGTTATTGTCAAATTGAAGTGGATGAGCGAGACCGCGAGAAGACAGCATTGGTTACCCCGAATGGACTCTATGGATTTAAAGCTCTCGCATTTTGCTCACTGTTCTGCGCCGGCAACATTTCAACGCGTGATGCATACTGTACTTTCCGGTTTAAAATGACAATCTTGCCTAGTATATCTGGATGATGTGGTCGTCTTTTCCGCAACGTTCGAGCAACACATAGAACGATTGCGGTTAGTGTTAGAGGCAATCCGTTCGGCGAACCTAACAATTAATAGCGGAGAAATGTCAGTTCGCGTTTGAAGAAATGTGATCAGCGCTCAAGGTGTTCGTCCAGATCCCGAAAAGACAGCGGCCGTCGCAAAGTTCTCAATGCGTACAGATCAAAAGTCAGTACGACGCTTTTTTAGTCTATGTGCTTACTACAGACGATTCGTCAAAACAGTTAAAAATAAATAGAACATGGGGTTTTACGTGCAAAAACCACTTTCTGATTATGAGGCACGCTGTAGTGGAGGATTCTAGAAATTTTGACCACCTGGGGTTCTTTACCGTTCACCTTGTGGGGTTCTCACCCGTGCTCTTGGGACAAAGGAAGGACAACACAGTAGTGCAAACAATCGCAAGGGCATTTATTGCACCTTTCATAGGCTAATGCCTGCTAGCCTAGTTGCAATCCACAAAACATGCCGAAAGGCGCGCGACAAATCTCACCGCGCCTGGATAATGAGCGAATATGTTTGCCCAATGCTGGACGCCAACGCGTGGTCGTTCGCGCGTGCGGTCACGCAAACGGTGGCGCGTTCGAACGATCGTGTTCGTCCATTCCGGGGGTAGTCTCTGCGAGACGGTCTCGCAGAAGCATGGATCGGCGCACGCGCAAAGCGTCCGCGCCGCTTGCCGAACCTGTGCCAAAGAGGAAGATCCTTCTCCTTCCTCTTGCGTCCAAGTGACCCCGCCGTTAGGTGACGTTAGTAGAGCCACACTCGCGCCATCTCTCGCAATGCGCTTCAACCAGACCGACTCCCGCTGGCACCAAGCTACGCGGCGAACCCGGATTACAGGAGACGGGAGCTATGTTGGAAAACAACATATCAGGGGACGCGTGAGAGTCGTGCATCCCCACAACCTAAATCTAAGTACACGGGTGTTTTCTCATTTCGCCCCCATCGAAATGCGGCCGCCGTGGCTGGGAGTCAAACGCGTGAATAGAACTCTCGTGGACATGATCTCTGTGTACGTCGATGGTGAGCATAAGATGTGGGATGAAATTTTGCCCTACGTCACCTTTGCCTATAACACGGCCGTACAAGAGACAAACAGCTTCCAGCTTGTATACGGCCGTGCAGTTACCACAACGCTGGATGCTATGCTGCCGATAGATGACGATTTAGATGCGGATTTAGATGAGTTCTTACAAAGAGCCGAGGAAGCGTGCCAGTTGGCAATATACCGAATACGTCACCAACAACGCATAGACGTAAGGTACTGCAACCAGTGACATTGCGAAAGGCTATATGAACCGGGTGACAAAGTGTGGATATGGACTTCAGTACGGCGTCGAGGGCTGTCAGAAAAACTTTGTCGCTATTTTGGTCCCTATAAAGTAGATCGCCGGCTTAGTCATCTTACATTTCAAGTCAAGTCTGCTGGACACGAGCGTTCAAGGCAACGCAACTCCAGTGAGAGCATACATGTTGTGCACATGAAACCTCATTGTGAAAGATAAATAGAAGGAGCACCCAGCAAGACGTCCGTGATGCAAATTATCTCATCTGCAACACGTACACTATACGTTCTTTTCTTACGCATCGAGGCGGCGCGCATTAAGAGTGGGGATAGTGCCACGTAGCCTGCATTAAAGTACCACACAGATCGCTTTGGACACAGCAAGCGTCGCAACGAAGCTAAGCACCTCCAACGTCCATCAAGACACGCGGAGTGCGCCTCCCACCGAGGTGCTACTCCACCAATGGGAAATGACCACGTGTGGTTTTTCATCCAGAGAGGCCGCAAGTGGCGTTCGAGGACAGTGGCTCGCGGCGGAGGACACTTTTTGGTCTGCCTTCGCTGCGCCGACGACAGAGTGGTCTTCTTTAGCTCAGGGGACAAGTTCGCTCCTTAATAAAGAGTTTATTTTTAGAGGCCTGTGTTGGCTAAAGTCGCTACAATATTATTTAATGCGGTCTGCCAACGGTAAAGAGAATTTATGGAAGAAAAGCTTTGTGAATTAGGCCCTCTATTTCTATGATGTGCTGACGCTTTTCACATTGCCTCTGTAATCGTACAGGCGTTTCTTTGCTCTATTGCGATCTCGGAGGCTACGCTTTTCACTGACTAATTTGCTCACTAGAACAGAGATGGCACTTCCGGTGTAGCGAGCCATTTATTGCTTTGCGGCCCGTCGAGTTAAACGGTGCCAGTTCGTCGCGGCAGCGTTCGAATAGGGGTGAAGTGCGAAAATCGTCCTGTACTGAGATTTAGGTACGCGTTAAAGGCACTCTGCAACGCGATAGGAAAAGCTGGTAGACCAGTATCGGATGTATCCTAACGATGCGACAATTTTCTGTATTTTGCAGCCATGTTGTGACGTCAAAGAGTGATGCTATGAACATTGGTTAAAATTTTAGTGGGCGATTTGCATTCTCACGGTATCGCGAGTACTGCGAAAAAAAAACTACAGCGTTCCTTTCTGCAATCGTTTTAAGCAAAGCACAGCCACGGGCTAGGTGTCGCAACAGTGGGAACGACGTATCTCACGCCGAGCACTTTGGATCGCCAACGACCGCCTACTTCCAGGGGCGCCATGGGCTCTGGGATTGACCGCGCAATCGCGGAGGCCATGGGAACGTTGTCAAGAGGCTGACCAGGCTAATGCGCTGCAGCCATTGATGTCAGCTCATGATGTCATGGGAGAGTGAAATGTGGCATGTGGATAAGGTAGCCGCCGGAATGTGGAGTCGCGAAAATTCGAGTGGCGGGAGTGGCGGGAACAAAGTTTTCGTCGACAGGTTGACCGCCTTACTGGGGCTGGTTACCCGTCGCACTTCCTTGTGTCTGTTGCGTCACAAATGAGCAAGAACCTAAAACTCGAGCGTGTCCATGGCGAGCAAAGTGGCGAGAAGAGAAAAATGAAAAGAAAAGCGAAGGACCATGGCCCTGCCGTACGTGCACAACTTATCTCACCGCTTGAAAAAAATAGGGCGCAAAGCTGGAGTTAATGTTGTGCTTACTGCCCCGGAAAAAATTAAAAGCCTCTGCCGACGCGTCTGCCTCTGAAAAGCTTCTGCCGATTGATAGCACAGAAGCCGTGGTGTATTCAATGGCTTTGAAGTGGGGAAAAAGGTATATAGGGCAAACTTCAAGATGCACAAACGAAAGACTAAAGGAACGTAAACTTAGCGTCGAGCAGGCGAACAGGAATCTAGGTATCCACGTCAAGGATTGCGCCTCTAAAGCTTGTGCCGTATAATTCAGACGCTGTAAAGTGCTGAAAAAACACAATGACCAGCTGATTCGGGAGATAATTGAGGCAGCCAAGAATGCCAGACTTCGTGACCAATGCGTTAGCACGCCGTCCTTGTTATTAACAAAAAAATGCGTGTTCCACATGATGTGCAATCACGTGTCTGTGACACGTACGTGTGGGCAATGGTATAAGAAGCCGTGTTTGCTTCAAATAAGCGTTGTTGAAAGTCAGCGCTTGTGGTGTAGTCTTCTCGTCTCGTGTCCCGTCTACGTTTTGCGCTGTTAACACCAGGACGGAAAACCAACAAGCCCAAGCTGCTATTCACATTTGTCGTTAGTTTGGCATGCACAAGAATATCTTTAAAATTAGTATCGTGTCTGTAGGCTACTCTGGGCGGGTCGGAAAAAAACCTTATTAAGTTTCTGGTTGCTGGTAGCAATTAGGTACTATTTATTGAGGATGTTCACGTTTAGGAGTGCGTTTGAGAATTTAGTAGTAAGAAGAGGCGTTGTTCATGTGATCCTAGGGCAGGGCTTGAGGTCCTCGGCTCGTTCAAGTTTGGTTGCTTCGGTGTAGGCTTTTTGAAGGGCACTGTTTGGGTGGTTCCTGTTTGATAGGGTTTCTTTAAAGCCATCGAGTCTATCTATGTAGTCTTGCTTTTCAACACAGCTGCGACGTAGTCATGTGGCTTGGCTTTTAAAGATGCCTTTTTTGCAATGTCTAGGATGGTGTCTCGTATATTTTAGGTACTGTTGTTTGTCTAAAAGTTTCCTATACAGCGTTGTCTTTAGTGCCCCATTGTAAATGTATATTGTTGTGTCCCGATAGCTTATGAACTCTGTTGATTCTGATCTGAATTTTATTGTTGGGTGAAAGGAATTTAGAAATGCTACATATTTATCCAGACTGTTTTGACCATGTCCCCGTAATATGAATATGTCGTCGATGTATCGTGGGTATGTGTAGTGCTTGTCAGTGCAGCGCGATAGGAAATTTGTTTCTAGAATATCCATAAATATGTTTGCGTGGGTTGGTGCAAAAGGCGTACCCATGCTTGTCCCATGTATTTGTAGGTAGTAACTCTCCCCAGATTCGAAGTAATGTGTTAGAACTAATTCAAGGACAGACAAGTAGACTTCAATAGAGTGTTATGCATTGTGTTTAAACAGCGTTTGTTTTATCGAAGATAAACCATCGGGGATTGGAATGTTGGTGTGAAGGGCCGTGATGATCAGTGTTGCGAGAATCATGTTTTGGGGTAGTATGCCTTTAGTATTAATGTCCTCCATAATTCTCAGCATAATTCTCTATCTTGTACCAATGACGCAAGTGCTTTTGGCAAGTCACCAAGGAAATGGTTAGGGAATGAGGAGATGCTCTCTGCCGGGAAGTTGTTGTTTCATACTATCGGGCGACCTGGGATATCAACGCTGTATAGTTCAGTAGTTGGAATTTGATGAATTTTTGAAGGAGGTGGAAGCACCCGGCAGTTTTGTTGCTTGGTTTAAAAAAATTATATTCTGACGGTGTTACCGCAGAACATATGCACAAGTCACACAAGTCACTACCTAGAGAGCAGGAGTGATTCCTCCGAGCTCTACAGGTTAATACATTCCCCCACCCAACCAGAAATCACCTCATAGACCCTACACAATTCTCTCCGCAATGCCGCTTCTGCGCAGAGCCCGGGTCCCTCAGGCACATAGTAGGGGGTTGCAGAGCGGCACCATTAAATCCTCCAAACCCTTACCCCACTAATGAGCTTTGGGAGAGAGCCTTGGCCAGCTCCGACCTCGAGGATCAGCAACGGCTGATTGCGAGGGCCGAGGACGCGGCCCGAGCTCAAGGCATTCTGAAATAAGGATGCCTCTCCAAAGCTTCATTCACCCAATAAAAATGTTTGTTCTCTCTCTCTCTCCCAATTCATCAGCCAAAAGTGATTTCAGCCTGTTGGTAATTGTCAGTGTGTAGGATAATGTCGGATCGTTATCTAGCTTACGGTAATGTTCTGGGTTGTTTAGTCGTCTTTAAGCCTCGTGCTTGTATTTTTCTACGGGCCGAATAACTATACTTACTATGCTTCCTTAATAACAATGTCATTCCGGCAACTAAGATTTGAAATGATTTGACACGCTGTTGTATTTTTATGTCGCTTATATGCCTTGGATTGGTTTATAATTTCTTTACTGACTGTTTTAAAACATATGTCAAGTTCTATGGCTTGTGCCCGTTCAGGAGGGCAAGTGCATTGGGCTCTAAGTGGTGTCGTCCCGGTGCCTGGTGTGTTGTTGGCTTTTTTACTTTGTTTTTGAACCGATTTTTAGACTGTTTTTCGTCGTAATGCTCTAAATCTTCTTCCCATCCAGTGTAAGCTATGTTCTGAAGTCTGTGGCTAAAACTTTCGATTTGTTCTTCGCAGTGTTCCTTGAGGATATTCAAAAAATGAAAGTGAGGCATTGTTCACTGTTTGCCAGTTTACACGATGGTGTGGTGGGAGTGTTCCTAGAGCTGGTATAACCTTCAGTGTTAGACCTTTAGGGATTATATTGTTCTCTGTGCAGACTGTGTAGGTTTTCAAATGGGAGGTGTAGCTCGCACGTTTTTTGTAAGTTTTCTAGTCTGTAAGAATTCGGTGCTTCGTGACAGAGATGAGTTATTGACTTGCGATGGCTGTCATTTATTTGTATTTTTGCGGGTACATTTGCGTGGGGTGTGTTTCTGTTTGGCAGGTTTCTTAGCACCTGGCCTGCCTTAATTCCAGCTCGGTTTCTGTTTGACTTTGCGAGTGGGCAGGCGGACGTGTGGACGTCTGTGTGAACACTTTGGTAGTGGATTTTTTGTTGTCTGTTACAGTTGTGTCAGTTTGCACTGCCATTGATGTCGCTTTTGGAGTAGTGTGTGTATTTTGGCTCGTTTCACATTCCGCTGTCTGTGTTTGGATTGTTCTTGAGGTGACTGTTGCACTTGTGCAGTGACTTGTTTCACATTCCGCTGTCGGTGTTCCGAGTGTTCTTGAGGTGACTGTCGCAGTTGTGTTGTTCGGGGTGGCACTTGACTCGGCCGTCGACATGTCGCTCGACTCGGCCGTGTGTGCCCATCGATCTACGAAGTTTTGTTTGGCTCAGTGGACCCCAGGAGCCGGAACCGGTCGTGGCGCAGCCCCGTGTGGTCGCGCTGCTCCGCGGATGGCTTTGGTGGTCTCCATGGTTGTATGCCTTGACCTTTTTTGCGTCAAGGCAGTCCGAGGGTCAGTCAGGCTTGGGTCCTGCATGGCCGACATGACTGTTTGTGTGTGGAGTGCAGTACCTCAGTTGTGCGGCAGCACAGCAGCCCCCTTGTTCGGGAAGGACCGTTGGACCGCACCAAAGCCCCCCTACCCAATCAGCCCCGGTACAGGGGGAGTGCCGTGGTCAGTGTACCAAATGATGTTGGGTGGATGAGTACATGAAAGGCTCTGGGATGCGGCAGATCCAGATGCCAAGTCCTCTTCCCATCTCACAACGCTACCTTTCTGGGGCACCCTATGCGTGTTTATACCCTTTATAACAGAGTATCATATTGCTAGTATTTTGAATGTTTTCTGACCGATAACTTGAGTTTGTATGGGTCAATTTTAATAATTTTTTATCTGTATTCTATGAACTACCGAGAACGAACCTATAGCAAATATTTTGATCCGGAAAACGTGTTTCAGGGCCCTTATAAAGAGCCCCAAGACGTTGAAATGAATATTGAGAACTCACTGCAGCTTCTCTGATAGCCCAGGTATTGATTTGGAACCACTGAATTGCATAATTTTACTGATATGATTTTCTGCTTCAAACTAATGCGCGCTTTGTACGCATTCCACCCTGACTATGTTGCCCCTATGTTGCCACTGATTAAAAAAATTCATATTATTAGCAGTTTATGATATTCTACTATATAACCAACCATAACTGAGACACGAGTGCGGCAGAATGAACTTATTGCGTGATACGCGTAATAATGTACAGCGTTAAAAACAGCTCTCCGTCGCAGTCCTAGTAGTTAAATCCTTTGTACAGAATTAAATGGGGCCAACACACATCAATATGCTCAATAGAATCTGTTAGATCATTTGCATTTACTGCTGAAAGGCTGATTCCTCGTTAGTGGCGTGACAGCTGTGGTATTCTTACGTGGACCTCTGTATCAGAAGCCCATCACCTCGTATGTTTTCTGAGACAGCGGAGAAGCATTGAAAAAAAACATCAGCCAATCGTGAATGATGTTTTCTCTGCTTGACTGTAGGTTCTGCCCTTTTAAGTGCTCCGCCTTTGTGTTTACTTGTGCCACGACTCCGGAACATAATGCTGAATCTACCTCGAAGGTTCAGCAGGAGCGGATAATCGTTATCAAAGGGAAATTCCAGGACCAATAGGGTAGCCGGACAGCTGGACAAAATAATAGGGCACTCGCTCGCGCTCACTATTTTTTTCAGGCATCCTATAACGTCCATTAGGCAACGCTCAGTAGCACGTACTGCTGGGTATGCGTGCGTGCGTGCGTGCGTGTGCATGTGTGTGTGTCAAGACTACATATTCATATTAAGGGCCAATGTACGTAGAAGAAGCCCGAGCATCAAAGGAATCTTCTGGCGTTGAGTAACGTGCGCCTAATTTAGCTGCACACTTATAGCGCGGGTGACGTCCTTATATTTGAAGTGAACTCTCTAACGAATGTTGTTTCGGTTGAAATTATATAAATGCGACTTGAAATTTTGAAAAGTGGCATAAAGAACGCATGTAGTTCTACAACGGACCGAGAAATAGGCGAAAATCAAGGTAAGCTTCGTAGTTGACCTGTGCCTGCTTTAGGTAGCCAAGCTGTCGGGAGTCCGAAATCTTTCAAAGGCAGCGCATTTACGAATGCGAGAGCAGCCATCGTACTTCGCTAGCCTGTCAGCGAATAACATGCAGCGCATAAGCTTTGTTACCCGCGGTCGGCTGTCGTTCGATCGTGCCTTGCATATTTATTAACCAGAAGCTGTCATTGGTCTTCCAGTTGGTGCGACTTTAAAAGAAGCTTGTGCGCCCCTAGCGATGGACAGTGTGTTTCTCCCGTCTGACATACAACAATGCCTATGCCTTCCCCAGCGCCCCAATTCTGCTATAGCTGCACTGTTCGAACGTGTGCGCGGAAAGTGACGTTTCTTTCACTACCCAACGTTCGACGTATTGCAAGTGTACTCGTTCGTTTTATTCCGGTGACCACTTGTCACCGGCTTACAAGCGCTAAACGTTATCACTTGGCGCAGGACGCACCTGCATGTGTCAGAACATTGTCCATTCTTGTAGGCAATTCTATCTGTTGTCTGAGTTGTCACAGAACTATTTTTATTTAGATTGCATGCGTTAGTGGACAGTGCTGTACATTCTACAACTTGCGGGACAGTGTTGTACATTCTCTAACTTGTGCGACCACCAGCGATTACGCAGGGATGTTCGATGAGACAAGCGTAAATAGCCGGCACGTCTGACCCGCAGACTTCGGGAATCGTGCTCGCCACTTCGTTATGCTATAAGCCTTACTTGCTTTTTCTGGGCACAGGTTCTCGCAATGAGCAGTTAGGTTTGTGACTCGCCGTTGATCCACGGTCTGATTCTTCACCGTCACGACATCGGGACTGCGTGCCGTGCTTATTCACGTCTACAGAAAGGCCGTGCGCTAGAGCGATATGAACAGCTACCCGACGAACCCCATGCTCTGGGGACGCACCATCCTTGATGGCTTAATATGCCAACTGCTTTTTTGTTGACGGAATTTTCGTGCCTTATTTCGTTATGTGCACAAACGTATGTAAGTTATCCGGTTAATTGGTACCTGCTATTCTAACTGTTGAAGACAAGGTATTCTTAGCTGACTTCAGGCGAACTCGACGTATCTGGGATCTGGGTGTCTTGTAACCACTTCTAGAAAGAAACAGTTGGTTAGGCGACCTGTAGGTGTCGCATGAGCATGACATTGGTAATAAATGATACCTGATCGCACCAGTAATACGTAGCAATAGTCAGCAACTAATATTATAATAAAAACGAATGTAGGTAGCCGTAAACGGGGTGGGATGTGAGTTTCTGTGTTGCTGTCGCCCTATGAAGTGCCGCCGTCGAGTGCCACCTAACATGGGCACCGCGCCTTCCCCCAGATGAGCCTAATATTGAAAGCAGCACACGGGAAGGCGAAAAGACGTGGCTTGGAGTAGCAGCGATAGCAGATAAGATATAAATATTTGAATCATTGCATTCAAGGTGATGTTAGATAGTTCAAGAAATTGGGCCAGGTGATATTAGTAGGAGATATGAATGCGCACACGGAGGACTTAGAAAGATATACAGATTACAACGGTTCTCTAGAGCTGGATCTTTGCGATGAACAGAACCTTATAGCAGCTAACAGGAAGAATAAGTGTCATGGTCAGGTAACGTAGCATTGCGGAAACAGGAAGTCATATGTCGACTACGCCAGCAAAGCCAAGAGTTTAACTTGATAGTTCTGCAGAAACCAGCAAGGTGGACATTTCTCCACCTTGCATGTTTCCGCAGAACAATTATGTCAAACTCTTGCCTCTGTTTCGATTTCTGAATAAGTTCGACTTCGCTCTGCCATCTGCTAGCTGCATGGTTAGCTCAGATGGTAGAGCGGCTACCCCGGAAAGGCGGTGGTCCCGGTTTCGAGTCACGGACTAGGGCAAATGTTTCTTCAACTATGAGGCTTTTCTTCCGAGGAACCCGTATGGCAATTCCTTTGTAGCAATCCGCCTCTTTCATTTTCCTGTGCTGCCCTCTGCCGCACGCCGCTGAAAATGTTTTGGAAGGGTCCCGGGGCTTTCGCCGGTTGATTTGTGTACCGGCGCCCATGTTGAGTGCGCGTCGGTTGTGCGTTTCGTGGATCGCGAATCATTATTAACGGTTTCTTCGGGACAGCATGTCGTTCCTGAAGCCATGTAGCACTCAATGACTACTTTGTGAGTAGGCCTGAGTGCGCTGTTCTGCAAACAATGCTGCCGATAAAGGCACGCTGAGTTCCGTTTGGCGGCACGGCTGCCTTGGAATTTGTCACTGATTTTTGCACTTGGATATCACTTTTTGTATTCTTTTTACACATTATTCAGACGTTTCGCGTATTCAAAAGGTCTTCGAGCGCAGCCTTCTGCGTCGGATTTATTAAAGCGATGCACTTGTTTACATCGACATCTACAGCCGCAGGTCGTTGTTATCGTCAAATATTGTGGAAAAGGTCCATCGCTGATATTAAATAGTCTGAACATGTAGCAAAACATGCATATCTCCGCATATGTGCCATGCTGTTGCACCCTGAGACGAGTCAATATGAGCGGCCGAACCAGTTAAACAACGGCTACTGTGATCCAGATACATATATTACGGGCTGTTAAATCATTCTCGCTTTTCGTTACCGCCATCATACTTACAGTTTTAGCGTGCCATCGAGCATTATTAGAGAAAACTGTTCCCGCATAAGCGCTCATTTGTAGGCCACGTGGTTCACTCACGAAAACGCGCGGATGCCATCGCTCACACGGGGTTGATATAAATGAGCGAGGCGGTTGTTTATGCTGCTGTATACCAAATACACCGTCTCTTGTTTGCCGCTTGACGCAGAGGCAAACAGTGCATATCTGAAATTAAGAAATGTGTCGGCAAAGCAGCACTTACAGGCCCACCCATATACGTAGTGAATGCGGCCGACAGCCTACAGGTACGGTGACGTACAGATGTTGGCACAGCACTGTGTCGCCGCTTGCCGCTTATTGTGTACGCGCCGTGTGAAGTGTAGCTGATTTAAAATCGCTAAGGCCAGAATTGAACTATGAAAGCAGTTTCGTTCGACCTAAGTGATTACATTTCAGTTCAGGTCCACCGCTAGCGAGTGCACGAGCTCGACGGCGCCAGGTTAACCTTCGCTGAACAGGACCGACATTGGCTCAAACTTCGTGGGCACGGCTTGAGAGGGTTAAAGCTTGTGCATTTAAACTTGGTAGGCGTGCTTGACTCATTCTAATCACGATTAATTATATATACAAGCGAAGACGCTGTCGCTGTTGTGTTGTTGGTTCGATGGCCGATCACGCGGGGTTCGGTCGAACGATGGTCGGCCCGCTGATTTTGCCGGTGCCTTCGACGAGAAAGCCCGTCGCAGTACAACTCGCACTCGTCGGTTGCGTAGTTGTCGACCTGGTACGATAAAAAGGTTTCAGTGACGCACAATAGTTGGTTAATCATTGGAGGGAGCGTCTTGTCGGTGTCGTATCAACACAGTGTTGCTGCGCCTTACGAGTACGTGCAGTCAGGAACGCGCTGCCACCACCAGCAAGTGAGGACCGACGCTGCAAACAGACTTCGTCAGCAGCGTGACGTACTTAAGTGTCGCCCAAGTGTAACGCACGGGTTTTTCGTTAAATCAGCGAGCCATTCATGAAAGGCGGCAACTACCTGCCTCAGGGTGTAGTTCGGACAATTCGGACGATGCCCTGGCCGCTTTAAAGTGGAGTTGCAGTCTCACGCTACGCACGTTTCCGGCACCGCACCGACATCGAGCTACCAGTAGAGTTTCAACGCGGTACATGGCACGAGTGTTTGCAGCCCCGCGCGTCCGAGCGCCTTTCTTTCTTTTTTCGGGGGACTTCCGGGCGCGCATCCACGCGCGCTACCATTCCAAAACGTTTCGCGACTAATCCGCTAGGCAGGGCGCATGCGCCGTAGCGCCATGAAAGATGCGGATTGCTACGATTGGGTGGATGTCGCTTTTTCCCTTTATTAATTACCTTTCTCTACCTTACGGGCTTCCGCAGAACTATTATGTAAATTGCAAATATGTTGATTACGATTCGAATGTACAGATGACTCTTGCTGTTTCTCGCCAGTGCTTCAAGCCCTTGATTTAAACCCATGAGATGCTGCAAAATGAGTCAGATTTTTTTTACTTGAAACATCTCTTTGGCCAAAGGCATGTCTGTTGGTCATACGAGCCTAGAGGCAACAAGCCGCCGCTCCCGTTCACGTTGACGCACACTAAACTGATAAGAAAAGGAGTAGTGTGTCGCGTCGTTTTCGGAATGCAATCGACAAATCATGTACACGCAAGGCACCGGGCAGCTTCTGCAAGCAGGTCGATCGCCTTGTATCATCAGGATATCCTGGGAACGTGCTAATTTCTGTGGTAGGGTGTTACTAAGGAAGAGCAATGACGCCAGCCGAAACGGGACAACACATTACGGCGGACAAAGAGCCGTGGTTGAGCTGGCTTACATGTACCAGATATCAGACATTCTTAAAAAGATCGGTCGGACTGCGGGCCTTAGCGTTGCTTTTTCTGCGACGCGCGAGTTAATTGGCCTATGCGATAAGGTTAATCCCGACACGCCCACGCAACGAGCGGGCATTACTAAGCACAGAAACCGTTTTGTTGACTGTGTGAAAGAGTTAGTGTATTCTGTGCCGTTGAAATGTTTAAAACAATACATCGGCCAGTCAGGCCGTTGTATCGACGGTATGCTTAGAGAGCATAACGAGAATGTAAAACAAAAAATCTTGCAATCAGTGGAGACCTTGCCTTGCATTGTCGGCAGTGTTGATGCAAGCCTATGTTGTCGTAGACTGAAGCATTGCATAGACACCATGATAAATATACCAGGGAAATCTTAGAGACTTTGGAGCTTATCCGCTATAATATTGATTGCGTCATCATCCCGTCTCTTAAGTTGTCCAAGAAAGAAATCAATTTTCTTGAGACTGCATTGTAACAAGAGTGCGCTAGGCGCGAGGTCTTTCTTGCCATTTATTTTTCTTTGTTTCCTTTTGACCCAGGTGTTCTTTATTTTCATGGTCTTGTTGGTACTGCCTAAGTGCTCTGCAAAAAAGGCCCAGCAAAATAATAAGCACGCAGTTGTTAGCGTAGTGCGTGTGTGGTTCCTCCCTAGTGTCCCGTCTTGAAGCGCTGTTCCTTCTATGCCAACATACGCCCGGTATTTATTAGGTGCTTGCAGAATATAATAATGCGTAGGCGTTCTAGGGCTACTTCCTTGAGGTCTTTCTTGCCATTTATTTTTCTTTGTTTCCTTTTGACCCAGGTGTTCTTTATTTTCATGGTCTTGTTGGTACTGCCTAAGTGCTCTGCAAAAAAGGCCCAGCAAAATAATAAGCACGCAGTTGTTAGCGTAGTGCGTGTGTGGTTCCTCCCTAGTGTCCCGTCTTGAAGCGCTGTTCCTTCTATGCCAACATACGCCCGGTATTTATTAGGTGCTTGCAGAATATATTAATGCGTAGGCGTTCTAGGGCTACTTCCTTGAGGTCTTTCTTGCCATTTATTTTTCTTTGGTTCCTTTTGACCCAGGTGTTCTTTATTTTCATGGTCTTGTTGGTACTGCCTAAGTGCTCTGTATAAAAGGCCCAGCAAAATAATAAGCACGCAGTTGTTAGCGTAGTGCGTGTGTGGTTCCTCCCTAGTGTCCCGTCTTGAAGCGCTGTTCCTTCTATGCCAACATACGCCCGGTATTTATTAGGTGCTTGCAGAATATATTAATGCGTAGGCGTTCTAGGGCTACTTCCTTGAGGTCTTTCTTGCCATTTATTTTTCTTTGTTTCCTTTTGACCCAGCTGTTCTTTATTTTCATGGTCTTGTTGGTACTGCCTAAGTGCTCTGCAAAAAAGGCCCAGCAAAATAATAAGCACGCCGTTGTTAGCGTAGTGCGTGTGTGGTTCCTCCCTAATGTCCCGTCTTGAAGCGCTGTTCCTTCTATGCCAACATACGCCCGGTATTTATTAGGTGCTTGCAGAATATATTAATGCGTAGGCATTCTAGGGCTATTCCTTCGTAACCCTGTTCGTCGACTTGTCTGTCTGTAACGCGTGACACGATGCACCCCATGCGTAGGTATACATGGGATCCTAGGAGGAATATATGAGAATGCCTTATGACTAAGTACGATTACTGAGACTTATGATTATGACTATTATAGTGAATATACTGAAGAGGTACAAGGTAATTAGGCTGATAGAAGAGTAGTAAGGTTAATTTCGATGAAATTTTTTGCGCGTAACGACGATTAATTAAGGGTATTTAAGAGTGGTGAGGTTAATTAAAAATACTCATGTTAGATTATGATACTAACCAAGTGTAAATCAATCGAGCCCAATCAATGATAGTAAAGGGTACTCGAGATTAGTTTGACCTAATTAATTAATGTTAATTATCGCCATTATCGTGTAGAAACGTCTCCGTTGAGTAATTAAGCAAACGTCGCCATTATAGAAATAACTAATTCTAATTAATTATTTAAAGCAAAAGTTAGGTTTCATTGCCACATCGAAAGTTTGACCTGAGCGCATCGCGCTCTCGTAAACCGCTCCGAATCAGCGATCCCCGCTACACGGGGAATCGGGGAGCCAGAGCTGCGTGCCGACAAAAATACGCTGAGAGTACCTATTCCCTTTTGATGTACGAGCAGGAAGTATGGGCTAGCTATCTTAGCACTGACCTTATGGTGTCTATAAGTGCTTATTTCCGTCGCTTGAGCCTTTGCATCCCTATTTTTGCTTTTATCACATGAAAAGGTGTATTTTGGGGGGAGGGGGCGACATTTTATTGCGATATCAATTATATGGGCACTCCAAGCGAATTTTGGCCGTCGGCGTCGATGTTGCTGCGAGGTTCGACATCGAGTGCAAGTGTCATAATATCGCGCTCCACGTGCTGTACGCTGTGTGAGAGAAAGTGTGTGAGAGCGAGCCGAGAAGGACGGTGGCTTGACGGACACAGTCTGCCAGTGCGCGCAAGGAGTGCAGGAGGGAGCAGGGGAGCACGCGTCCCCTCTTCTAGCCCGGCTACGGCTAGGCATGGGGTACATGGGCGCACCATGTTTAGTTCGGCGAGCCAAGAGGAATAGTATGTTCTCGGGTGCCCGGTGCGCTTTGAAACGAGCACCATCCCGAAGAGGAATCCGCTCGCCGCTGCTGCCTGATTACGACCGCGTTCGGACAGCGAGTGTTCGCGGTCATCGAGAGAAATCCGTTCGTGCTTGCTTGAGCGCGCGTGACACCATGCTTGGTAATTTATTTGTAAGCGAATGTCTACTGCAATTTACACAGTAGATAAAACTACGAACCTTACTTCATGTAGTTCTCTAACACCTTGCTATTGCAACCAACGCTTCGCCTTTCGGGCGGAACTGACATTTCTTCTTATTATTTTTGCTTTAAAACACGTCGGCTTACTTGTTTGCACAATATGTGGCAGCATTAACAGACACTGCCCCTAATGGTAGCGCACCTGGCATTATGACATAGCAAGTAAGCGTGTTTGTAAACAAAGTGTGTGAGGGACCATCTGCCTGACACCGGCTGGTCAGCATTGCCCGAGAAAAACAGCACCGAAAGTATGCTTCTGCGGCAGTGGGCACGAAAATGCATGTTACATTGCAAGTGTGTATTTGAGAGAGAAAGGTGCAGCATTGAGAAAGGTGCACTAGCGACGGCTGCTTAGAAAGAATGTAGGCTTCGCTGTGCGTGTGTCAGGCGGAAGCGTGCAAAATTCCCTGGCGAGTGCGGTCGCGGGGTCGCCTTTTTTTCGACTCCTACGCTTCTTTGTGGTTGTTCAGATATACTTGCCTATGGCGGCTCACCTGGAGTCTGCAGCAACTGAATCGGCTACTGTGCAATAAACTCTGCCTGCCACACAGCTCTTCCCCGCACTTCAGTGGCTTTCCCAGCGTATCTTGTAATTTTTGTGCTCACTCCATATGATCCATCAGTGTATGCAACGAAGTTTGGCCACTGAATATACATATACCTGCTCATAACGCCGAGACAAACGTATTAATCATGTTGGCTCAGTACGCAAACTCACAATAAAATGGCCTCTCGTTTGCGCAGCGCAGTCATGTGAAGCGATGGCTCGCACAACACGGCTGCTGCCTTTCACATATCACTAGTGAATGCTACGTCAATTTTCTTACCATGAGAATGGGTTAATTATACGCATTCAATAAAAAGGACTGGTCGTTATTTGCGAGCAGTCTCTAGTGCCTATTTGGTACCCCACGGTGGCTAAAATATGGCTTTAATTGCCTGTTCTAGGCGCTTAAGACACAGATCCTTAGTGCCTGAAAATTAGGCCACTAGTAATAATGCGAAAAATGAAACAGTTAGGCGCGCAGATTGCTCAAAAAAAATTGGCTACTACTTTCGACGTTCGCCCACGCAGGCACCTAAAAGAAACTTGGTCGCTGTTAAGATCACAGGGCGTCATGCATAATTTACGAATAACGTAACAGCAATCACGTGAAAAAAAATGTTTAAGATTAAGAGCAATTCAATGTTTCATAGTGTCCTGCGGCAGACATTGATCGACAATAAGGCAGTACCACTCCCTCAACGAAAGCAATCGACTGTCGTTACGGCTTATGGCAAGTTACGTGTGTTTCGCAAGGCCCATTCATTCACTATACAATTTCAAACTGAAACCACGAAGCACAGCGTCAATTTGCCGGCGTCGGCCTAGCGGGACCACGGCACCACGCGGAAAGAAAGCTGTCGACGCTGTGAAGAGAAAGCACTCCGGGGCTGTTTTGCGTTCGACGAGACAGTGCGAGTGCCAACGCACGCTAAGCACGCGACACCCGTCTCGCCCCAGGGGATGCTCGCTCGAATGCGCGATTCGGACCAGGCCCGCCCGGAGCCGCAGGACGTCGAGCAGCGTTTGAGGGCGCCATCGGAAAACCCAACACAGACGATGCGTTGCAACCGAAACTTATGAACAATACAACGATCGTCTCCTACGTTACCCGAAGGCATCATCGGAATTGAGCGTGAAATGATATGCGATTAGGATAAGAATTAAGTGAATAATAAATATAAAGAAGAGACAAAATAAACACATAGAATGAACATTAGTACATCGAGTGATTTCAAAAACCATGCACGACCTTGACTTCTTTAGCGTCGACAGTTGGTTGGCAAGTTCCTATTTTACATAAACTTCAATTTCGTGCTTTATGTACGTAGGGCTCAGAAGACATGTTAGTTCACTGCAGCTTTTTCTTCGGACGCCCTCTGTTTTTTCATGAAATGAAACTAAGGCGATAGATATGAATGATTGATTACTACCAACTCGTGCTACATTTAGTTTGTGTTCGCTATTATACCTGCTAGTTTGTACCTGTACTCCTGCTTACTTTCTCCACCAACGGCATTTCCCAAATAGGCACCCCCAGTAAATAAATAGAGCAACCTAAATACCTGAATCCAAATCAGGACGAATATTCTGGCACAGTCGACGAGCTCCGACATGGGACCTCGGGACACTTGAGTGACTACGCTGTCCGCGATCAAGTAGACACCCATACCGGCCCAGTACTTAATCCAGATTGTCTTCTGCACCGTGTCGTTGGCCTCCAGACTCTTGTACGTGTAGTACAGGGGCCCCATGAGACCTAACGCGATGATGAGGCTTCTGCAGAAGCTAGTACGCATCTTTGCTGGTTTGGCGTTCCTTTTATGATGGGGCATACCCACGTCGGGGGATCAGCCATGATATGGATGGTATTAGTAATTTCCAGTTACTACTAAAATTCGTAAAATTGTCAGGAATAAATTAATAATAATAATGTATGAAGAAATTAAAAAAACCTCCCTTAAAGGGCCCCTCACCAGGTCTGGCCATGTTCGAGCTGACAAGCGCAAAGCATACATTGCGGCATGGCGATCGCGTCTACAAAGTATTACATCGCTACGCGCCGCGCAAAGATCTGAAATTTCAAACGGAACGCCGTTTTTCCTTCCTCTCGTGGCCGCCAAGCTACAAGCCGGAGGATGACGTACTCGTGTCCCGGCGCCTACGTACGTGAGTCCGCAGTGTGACGTCGCTAGTGGTGAGACGTGACTTCGATAATTATTCAAGAAAACGTCTGTTATCTGTGCGATCTGCTGCTTGAATTAACGAATGGAAGTTTAGAGAAATGATAAAACAGACAAACGGAATGTCTGTGTGTTTTTTTGTTTTACTTCGCACCGAAGCAAGAGAGATGTACTTCCACTTCGTCTGCTTCTTCCCATGGTCGCGCAGTCACGTGCGCAGGTACCGAAACTATGCCATTTTCTACAGTGTTCCAGCGCGTGATCATGCTCTGCGATCCGCTTGTTCTGCCTCAGTATTCGTGTAGCACTGATTTATACCGCGTCATGTTTCCTTGTGCACTGCGCACAAAATCGTGCGCAGTGTGAATGAGACAACAGCTTGCGCGCGACGCCGTCGGCGGAAGTGCGTAGCGCCGAAAAAAAAGCAAGCAGCAAAAAAAGAAAATAAAAAAAATTAAGGCGGGGTCTGTGACGTATGCCTTACGCGATCCTGGAGGTCCGGTATGGGAGAACGCAGGGAAGGAACTTCCCTTGCGTAGGCTAGACTCGGTGAGTAGAGAGATCGTCCTGCTTGGCATTGGAGCCCGCCTGCTTAAATCATGGGATCGCGGCACTAAAATATTTTATCGGCTATTAATGAGCCGATCTGAAAAATTTTTGATGCAGAACGCTCCCTAGAGGACACGTAACAAGTTCCAGCGTATAACCAAAATTTCAAAGGGCCTGGTGAGGGGCCCTTTGAAGAACTATAAATTCCTCCACGGCTGAGCAAAGATCCCTGTGGTAGTTTCCAAGACAGAGGGCTCCTACAGAAAGAATATTCAGAATGAATAAATTTAAATCAAATTGCCTAAACCTTGATTGAGTCAAGGATACGTTACCAACTGGCCAGCAAACCACCCTTCCAGAGCCACTCAAGACTGCTTGCGTTTGGAAATGCGAAATCATCATAGCATTTGTAGGCCTCGGAACGTCATGAACGCGCTAATTTTGTGCAATCATGATATGGCGCCACCTCCTCCCCATTGGCTGCGCCATCGCGTGCCTAATGACGGACGCACTAGGCACACCCTTACAGCCAAAACATGGTCAATCCGCCCGTCTGTACCGCCCTCGTCCACCCGCGTGCGGACAGGGACGGACGCCCAAAACGCGGATCGCGTCGCCGAATTCGGTGCTCGCTGAATCCGTGCGAGCGGATTACAGGCGCACTCCTATTGGACGACGCGGTCTGTTGACAACTGGCAGCGGTTCCGCGTAGCAAAGGTGTCAAGGTTGGCAACTATCTTTGACAGCGGACGACACGGGCATATTTTTGCAGACGTGACTTCGAGTTTCCGTGTCACGGTGAAAATGGGACTCTAGGCTGTCACATTCTGTTCTGCAGCCGCATCTGTTGCATTAGCTCCTTCATCCTTCTTCAAAATACTGCACAGTCATCTTATCTGCGCCACCTCTTAAAATTATTGCAATCGCATCATGTCGCGACATGGGATGGATTCTCGGACGATCACCTTCAGTGCGCCCTGCCTTGGCTAGTTGAGAAAAACCTTTCGTATTATCTAACGTGCCGCGTCTTACGTCACGCGAAAGTGATAGTATCGGCGAAAATGATTCGTCCAAAGGAAGGAAGGAAGGAAAAGCTTTAATTCTCTATTTACAGGTTTCAGCGACTAACAGAGGTCTTCATGCTTTACTAAAGTCTCAGCCGTCTTGAGTGGTCGGCGCCCCTATTCCAGAGCCCCGCTGAGCCTGGCCACTTTGAGAGCGTGTTGCACCAATCCTTTTTGGACTGTGAGCACGTCGCTGGTGAGCAGGCCCTCCCACTGTTCCGCACTGGGTTTTTTTCTTTGTGGAAAGAGAAGTTATTTCTGCACTCCCATGTGATGTGATATAGTGTTGGGATGGCCCCACACCATGGGCATGTGTCCCTGTATTGACTGCGAAACATTTTATGTAGGATGTGTAGATTGGAGAATGTTCTGTGGGCAGCCTTCGCCAGCCGACTGCTTCGTGTTGTGTTAAAGATGGGTGGGGTGGTGGATATATTATCCTTTTGCCTCGGTGATGGTTTAGTATTTCCGCGTACGTTGGTTCCACCGTCATAGTGGTATCCGGGTCCATTGACTGTCCCACTCGGTATGTGAGCTCGCGAGCTAGACTGTCGGCCCTCTGGTTACCCTCTATTCCGGTGTGACCCGGCACCCAGAAAATTGTATGCAGTATCTTTTCGTTCGGAAGCCCTGCCTCGAGGAAGATTCGCAGCGCCCCTTTGTTGATTCTACCTGCCGTGTAATTTCTGCATGCTTCTTTGGAGTCTGTGAGTATTATCAAGGATCTGTTTCTACGGTAACCCTCCGCCGCTGCTAGAGCCACAGCTGCTTCTTCCCCCTCTGTTACCGTGCTGCTCCTTAGGGTTGCGCTGCTTATCAGCTCTCCTATGTGATCCACGGTCACTGCCGCAACTCTATGTTCTTTGGTGTTGTGGTCCCACGGGTATAGGGCTGCATCCGTTTATACCACATTGTTTTTAGTGGCCAGGTGTTTTTCTACGTATTCTGCTCGCGCCTGTCTTCTGGCCGCATGCAGATTCGGGTCCATATTCCTCGGTAGGGGGCTAGCTTTCAGTGTCTGGCGAAAAGAGTCTGGTATGGTAGCCATCCTATCCTTCGTTGCTTCTATGTTTTTATAGCCTAATCTTTTAAGGAGCGCCCTGCCGGTGGTTGACTGCTGGAGCCTGTGCAGATGCGCACCCAGTTGTGCCTCATAGAGCTCTTCAAATGTGTTGTGGATACCTAGCTTGAGTAGCTTGTCGTTCGACGTGTTTCTGGGCAGATGCAACGCCATCTTGTATGCTTTCCTGATGAGAGTCTCGGCTTGTTCTCTCTCTTGTTGCGTCATGTTGTGGTACGGGAGTGAGTACGTGACCCTGCTGATCACCAGGCTCCTGACCAGCTTGATCGTGTCCCCCTCCTCCATGCCGCTCTGTCTTTGCGACACCCTCGTGATCATCCTGCTGACTTGCTCCGTCGATTGCTTGAGCAGGCCTAGCGTGTGTTCGCACCGTTTGCTGCTCTGGATCCACATGCCGAGGATGCGTATTATGTCCTTCTCTGGTATGACTTGACCTGCCAGATACACTTCTATCTTTTCCTTGGTTGTGTTCCTTCCAATCCTCAGAATTTCTGATTTCTCGGTTGAGCACGCGAGGCCTCTCTCCTTGACGAATTGTTCGACGCATGTTGCCGCCTTCTGAAGCTTTTCTTCTTTTTGTCCCAGTGATCCCAGATTTACCCAGACCATGATGTTATCCGCATACATGGCGTGCTGGATGCCCTCGATCTCCTTCAGTTCCTGGGCTAGCCCGATCATCGCGATGTTAAAGGGAATTGGCGAAATGACCGAGCCTTGCGCCAGAATCACTGTGTTCGACGCAATGGTGCAGTTTCTGTAGTGCTAGTGACGGCTTTCAACAACACGGAACACACGCACAACTGTCGCGGAATACAGCTGCGTAGGTCGACAAGGCACTCCACTTTACCACTGAGCACGCGTAGGATGCTCCGAGTACAGCTGGCTGATGTGCTTGGATTTGCTTGTTCATGCTTTTTTTTTCAATTTGCTATTTTTAAGAGCGCGCGTAAGGCACATGGATGTATCAAATACATTTTCCTTTTATTTACATATATAAAACCACCAAAGCCGAACTGCGGCATAAGACATGTCTCTTGGAAATTTAATACTTGCTGCTTGTAAACTTTCTAAACTAAATAAAACCTGAAAAGATGTGCTCACTCAAGGAGGAAGTCCTCACTGTGTGTAAACAGGCAGTGCATAAGTGGTTTACTTGATGCAGCAACGAATTGAAGGTTAAGCAGCAAGCGTACAATTCATTATGACTTGCATAGAAGCAATATGTACAGTCGCGTGCAATATGACTTGCAACACCCTTGTTCGTGGTTACCTTATGCCGATGTATATACTCATGAGATTTTTTCAAGGAAAATATTTATTTGAAAGGAACTAATAATTCATATATTTGCTGATAAGACAACTTATTTCGAGTGAAATCAAATAATGACGTTCATTCTTGCCAGCCTGGGTAGCCAATCTGTTGCCCCTTTACTACTTCGACAGAGAGAGAGCTCTTTTGCAGTGTGTTCAGTCAGTGTATTTTCGCCTACGTGCTACTCTGCAGAGAATGGGACGGAGAAGAAAGGCCCTGCAGGTGATCAGCAGAAGAAAATGAAAAAAAAAATGCAGGCCATGTGACGTTATCACCAGTAGAATAAGTGTCCGAGGCGATGAAGATAGACGGTAATGCAAAAGAAAATAGGATCACATTCTTGATAAGACAATGCGCGTGAGTCATAGTTTAGACAGCAAATCAATCGACTCATTACATTAAAACAAGAAGTCCAGGGTCCCAGCATCCCTGCTATTGCCAAGAGGCCTTGGTCGAGTTTTTTCATGTTCATTTTATATCGATGTCACTCGACTCTGCAAGCTGGGCACTCGAGCAAGATGTGCTATAGCAATTCCACCACGCCACAGTGGTCCCTACAAGGATTTGTGGTCTGGCCATTGCGAAAAAGAAGATTGTTCGTGTAAGCAAGGTTCAGTCGAAGCCGGTGATACAGGGTCTCCAGATGCCGTGGTAGACATTGCGGTAGACTTGATTTGAGTTCTGGGTTAATGTTAAACAAAAAAAAACTCAGTACCCTTCCACTCTGTGAAGAAGGATGGTTAGCGAAGCTGTGTATGTGGGCCTTTGATGGCGAACGGCACCTTCCTCGCGGGTCGGCCAGGCATTGCAATATCTTCCAGATGGCCCACGTATGGGGAGTGCTCAATGCCTGCTTCACCTCCGCCGTGGTTCGGCCCGGCATTGCACTACCTTTGGGATCGGCTCACGCCTGCTTCACTTCCGCCGCGGGTTGACTCGGTATTATACTAGAGTGTTTTAGTTTGGCGTTCTTACGCTCCGCTCAGCAGCCAAGCGGAACGGAAGCGTGAATGCGCATGCGCCCGCCGCTTAGCCGCAAGCGGGCTAGCGGAGCGAAAAACACCGTTTGCTTACGAGCTGCTGAGCGGAGCGGGCTGCGCAGCATGTTGGCTAGCGCTGGCGTCAGAAAGGATTGGATTGGATGCAGAAAACAAGCTCGCTGGCGTTCCCCAAGACGGCGCTTTATTTTCGACTGGATAAAATGAACCGGTAACGCATTACAAGCGCACGTCTATAGATACATGGACAAATAAGTTGATATATATAGGGCCGACAGGTAGTTGTCTCAAGGTTAGGTTGCAAGAACACAGCAATAAAGTGCGCAAAGGGCGTGAAGGGTTTCTAGTCGTCCATTGCGCACAATGCGGCTTTATCCCGCATTTTGAAGAAACCACTATCTTAGCTAGGCATTCTAATGAATGCACCAGACTTATTATTGAAGCAGCAGCGATTGCCGAAGGTGACTCAGTTAGTAAGCCGTCAATTCCATTAACAGATAGTGAACTGGTTTTTCTGAGGTCCCACATGCGCTCTCGTTCATCTTAGGCGGCGGTCATGGTTCCTTTGAATTTTAAATGCACACTCATGCATACGCATATTCATGCTTTGTGAGGGGCGCTTTTGTCTTGGTGTCTCCGTATATATGCGTGTTACTCAAGATAAAAATCAGTTGGAAGTCAGCGCTTGTCTTCGTCGTTCTTTTGGTTTCTTGTCCTTGTATGCGCTGTAAGTGATGTTTGAAACAATGGAATACCAACTAGCCCGTACCCAAATCTTGCTTCTATATATACACGTTTTACTTTATAAAAGTGATCAATGGGTGTTTTTATTTTCTTTCATTACCCTGAATTTGGCCACAGGGCACTGCAACTACGAAAGGTCCGCTCTGCTACCCTAAACGTATAACTAAAGCGTGAAAATCGCCCGCCGCTCCTCTGTGGCTTAGTGGGGCGACCCGGAGCGGCGCGTACCGTAAAGGCGCTCAACTAAAGCACTATTATCTTTGGGATCGGCCCAGGTATGGGGAGTGCTTAACGCCTACGTCACCTCCGCCGTGGGTCGGCCCGGCATTGCAGTATATTCTGGACTTTCTTCTACGCGCCGACATGATATTGCGGAAAGTAGCCCTTAACAGCTTCGATGTGAAACCTACAATTGCCCGAAAGGGAAGACCATCTTCTACGTCGTTCATCGAGTGCACAATGCTTCGCCAAAGCTGAAACCTCACTTTTAGTGAAAAACGCTTTCATAAATTATATGTGATCATGTCCTTTGCGGGCTGCCTCATCCGCCTTTTCATTACCTATTATACTGCAATTATACCTCAGTGAGCATTTAAACAATGCACAACACATTACGAAAGTGCACAAAAATTAAGCAACTCCATGAAAGGCATGCTCCCTCTTTCAGTCACGGCAGTAAACAATGATGATCGACTCGAGACCGTTTCATACTGTCAGCTTGTTCTATTTGCGTGCTCTATTTTCATTACTGTACATATAAAAATAAGTGCACACAGGATGCATATGACAAATGAACTATTGAAAGCTATACTAAGGGTATTAGAGTGAGCTTGGCATGGGCTGCGTGTTGTTTATGTATTTATTTATTAACAATCCAGCTAGCTGAAGCACAGTCATATTTTAGGAAAATGAAAAAAAGGCATAACGCTTGGTCAGTACCTGTATTTTATTTGACAGTAAACCAAGATTATCAAGTGACTTAGCTTCGCAGTGAGCTAAGTGGTCTCTCGTGGTGCGAAAAGTTTGATGTAGTAAATGCTATTGTGTTTGTCTTTCTTAATTAGTAGCTGCTTTAACATGTACATGACAATGAGATGCAGGCTCATATTGCGGAAGACAGGCCCCCGCAAACAATGAGGAACCATTTATCAGTTTCTTTATTTTCATAACAAACCAACGAATAGTTCCTTGGGTTCATCTTTGTGAATAATGCGCAAGGTGTTCTGCGTACAAGTGCAAGATTGGTGTGCTCCATTATATATGCACTATTCGAGTAGCCAAGTTAATGGTACCCGAATGAGTGCTGTGAAACAGAGCGCAGAAATTTGCAGTCCAGAGGCTACAGTGGCTCAGCCGCTGTGCCAAACGGAAAATTGTTCCAGAAGAAGCCATGCACACTAACGAATTGGGTATGCATTCCCATATACTATTTATATCAGTGCACACCAAGTAACGTTTCAATCTTACTTGGTATTCACTTCCTGCTGGATATTATATTGACAATTTGTAATTTATTTTGATATGTGCCTATAGAGTGTAGGTAATATAGTAACTGTATATCACTTGTTCTAAAACAACGAATAATTTCAATTCCAGTAGTTATTTATCATTTTATTATGCTAGTTGACAATTTTATTTTTTTCTGTTACAATATCTTAAAACAACGATGTTGTATTTACTGTTGTGCTACGTGTAAGCTATTCGTTGTTGCCGAAATTTCAACAGAGCATTAGCCTCTGTCAGGTCTTGATGCCTTTTGCTCTTGTCACCGTTTCTGTAAAGATAAAGAAGAAACAAATCTTTCTTTTTTCTTTCTTTCTTTCTTTCTTTGCCGCATTGCTCATCATTGTACAGACTTGATTGCAGCGCTGTGGGTCTGCAGTGAAATAACTTGACAAATCAAAGTCGGGGTAATTCAGTACGCTGAAAGCAACTTTGCGTGTGGCTTAGATAATACAATGCTCCTAAATATGGGTCAGCTTGCACTATCAGCCGCTTTCTTTACTAGTTGTTCACTGTAACGCCTGGACTATATCGTACCATCGGGCACTGCTGTATTCCTACAGGCACGCTAGAACAGCCTGGCTAGAGAGAGAGAGAGAGGGAGAGAGGGAGAAGAAACTTTTATTGTCAAGGTTGAGCGGAGTATTCTTTCCCAGCGGTGTGGGCTAGCGTGGCGTCTGCTTCGCCGCGACGCTATCAGCCCATTCCGCCAACCGTATCTGGTCTTGCGTGTTGGAAGTTTTCGTCTTCATCTCCCACTCTTCGTGTGAAGGAGCTCGCCTAAAGAGTTTTCTGGGGGGATGGTTTCTTTGGCATCCCCACAAGATGTGATCTTATGCACGAATTTTCCTTTACATCACGCTTAAATTAAGGTGGTGCAGATTTGCTATGAGAATGTGCGTAAAGCATAGCTACCTAGCATTCAAAGAAGCGTTTGAAATGTACGAGTGGATTTTCAGCTTTGGTGCTGTGATATTTTACATTTGTAGTGCATGACATCGATGGACCGGAAGGGCACCACAGAAATACTCGCGTTGTGATATCCCAGTCACAATGCAAGTAGTTTTCTGAGGTTAACTCTGTTGTTTTGCTATAAACATGCGAGGCAGTCTGTCAATTCGAAACTGTATTGAGTAAACTGAGGTATCATGAAAAGGAACATAACACTGCGTGAAAAGCAGCATAACATTCAGATGGACAGATTTTGTGGTTGAGGTCAAATATATATATATATATATATATATATATATATATATATATATATATATATATATATATATATATATATATGTGTGCAGTATTTGTAGCTGCAAAGAGAGTGCATTTTACATTAATAGCTCAGAATGATCAGTGCAAAAAATTTTTAGTGTGTTTAGACATACATATGGTCGCTTGTCCAGTGCTTTACACTCTGATAGCCATGTCTGGTGCAACTTCAATAGCACATTCACAATGGACTACTACATATATCTGTTTTGCACCTCTCCTCTGATATTCTACCATGCGACAGGGAAGACACAAGTACAGACTGAAATTTTTCTTTGCGTCAATATTCAAGAGGCAAACAGGTTTTCGGCCGCACACGTCTACATTTTCCACACATGATACTTAGTGCACGTCCTGAATGTTAATTCAATGCCATTGATATGTCATCAAATCAGAAAATACTTGTTAGACAGTTTCACTTGTATATTTTAACTTGCCCATAAGTTCTCTCTGCTCTGTTTATACAGATACCTTCTTTAGTAGTGGTGTTGCTGCTGTGCCTTCATTAGTGCAGTACCCGCGTGGTTGCTTAGGGGCTATGGTGCTGGACTACTAAGTACGAGGTCACGGGATCGAATCCCCACCTCGGCGGCCGCTTTTCGATGAATACAAAATCCGAAAACACCCGTGTACATAGATTTAGTTGCACGTTAAAGAACCACAGGTGGTCCAAATTTGCGGAGTCCCCCACTACGGCGTGCCTTATAATAAGATAGTGTTTTGGCACGTAAAACCCCATAAGTTAATTTACTAGTGCAGAAAATGTTATGAAAGCTCTAAATTTGTAAAACATAAAACCTATTCAATATAGACAAACCTGCAGGCAGAAGCATTATGATAAACCAGCTGAGATGGTGGCACTATTCCACTTGTTCCCACTTCTACTGTCACACGGTTGCGACCGATGCGCCCACGAAGGTTTGGGTCATTCACATTACAAGGGATTAGTTGCGGTTGCATAAATGCAGCATCTTTTTCTGTATCGATGACTTAACTACGTGCAGCTGGTCCAGCTGTGTGAATACTGGTGTAGCTGAAATGATGTGTCATACAGTTTCCGCACACAATCTGATTGGCCAACAGCATGAAGGAATTGGAGCTATTGGTTCAGTGGTGGCTTTCCATTAAATTTAGGATTGAAGAGGCAGAGTTCACTCCATCGAAAGGCCCAAATGAAGATGAGCCTACAACTCATGACATCAAAGGCGGTCACCACGTATGATTGAAGAACGACATATGACAGTACGATGAGCAGGGGAATTCATCTCACTAGCGTACAAAGTAGTGTAACTGCGTTCAGTATTTCAGTGGTGGAATACTAAACACAACACGTTATATGAGTTGTTTTGACAGCATAATCAACAAGACACACCTAATAAGCGATGACAAAGGCAAAATAAAAAGTTGCTGCCTCAGGTACTGTCCTTGCTCTAAAATGCATTCTCACATGCAGCGGATACAGTCCATAAAGTGCTTTACATACAGGTATAAAATGTTGTACTTACACCACGTGATCAAATTAAAATAAACAATGTGAGTACTGTATAAAGCATCTTTGATTGGGTCTAGTTGGTGCGGCATGTCTTGATAGGAGAAGTTGTGCTATTTTATTTACACGCACATGCACGTAAACGCAAGGTACGCATACGATTTGTGTTGACGTGTCATTGTGTGCGTCAAATGAACTGCACATCTTATATACACTCAATACATAAATACGAATAATCTTTTGTACTAGACTAATTGCTATTAGTTACGCAAGGATTTATTTTTCTCACATGCAGCAACTTAACTACGTGCATAAGTAAAGCTGATGTTGCTATTCTAAGCTCGGCTTGGGTACCATTTCCAGAATATGAAGAAATCAAGAAGTGTCCACATGTATGGGCCTAAAATTTGTGGTTTGACACTATCTTATGTGGCTGGGTAATGAATTTGTATTAAAAGAAAAATGCAGCAAATGCAGCACACTGACCCAAACAGTGTGACTAATATAATATATGGAGCAGACATTCTGCCGGCGGAGTTGCTTGAAAATTTTGCCAGCAGTTCATCCTCATTGGTTGGCTTTTATCACATAACTAATGCTGACATAACTGTGAAAATTTGTGTTGAGAATACTCTCATGACAGTCAGTAGACACCCTTTATATTGTTATAGCAGTTTAATTATCGGGCGCAATGCAGTGTGGCCGTGAACATGCTAAATAATGACAAGAGGCAAGGCGCCTCTTTCCATAATGTGGCAGTGCAGCTGAAGATGGTTCGGTTAATGAGGGAAACTGTGTCCTCTGCAAGAAAAATATAAAGGGAATGCTCACTTAAGAGTCCAACGTCCTAGACCCACGAATGATAGGTAGCAGACATTCACAGCTGAATGAAAATGCACAGGAAAAACACTTAATGGACAGTCTTTGCAGGCACACGTCAGTTTAACGCACAATATGTTGTAATGACTGTAGGCAGAATGAACAAGAGGATAGAAAATAAAGCACTTCCCAGGCACATAATCCAGGAACTTGAGATAATTATTGTTCCCATTAAACTGAAGGCTCTTTCCAAAACAGGTTATACGAACCAGAGAATGAAGTAGGGCGGATGTACAGAGTAACGGCAAACGTTCGTTTAGCTTATTTTGCCTGCATTAGTAACGTGGCCATAGCTCGCCAGTGAGGAAGAACTCTAGGAAAAATTTATTTCATGCGATTCTGCTGGCTGCTAGGAGAATATCCTATATCACTGTGCTTGTGTAGAGCCTTGTTAATTTTTATATTCTCATTGTATTTTGTCAGGAAACGTAAATTTATAATTAATCAGAAGGAAGTATACAGTTCTCGCCCAAAACATATTCATCAACCATGCCATGGGTGTCTGCACAAACTCTGTGCTTGATCACCAGCAAAAACCAAGCAGTTAGGTTTCTTAGGTGCGGGAGCCTCTTGCAACACAAAATATAAAGCTGTTGAATTCCTGCTAAACAGAAATTTCTGCTATTCACGCCAGCGTTCAGGTGATAAACATCAAGGCTGCCCGGAATTTTCATTCGTGAAATTAATGCTCAGGCGTGTCTACATTCACGACAGCGTTATATGTCTTGACGTATGTAACTATTATGGTGCTGTATAAACTTCCACCACCGATAGAAGCATCTTCAAAAGTGCAGTAACAACTTCTGAAACAAACGTTATATGTACGAAGCAGAGCTTATCTATCGGGTTACACTACATAAGACAGACAGACAGACAGACAGACAGACAGACAGACAGACAGACAGACAGACAGACAGACAGACAGACAGACAGACAGACAGACAGACAGACAGACAGACAGACAGACAGACAGACAGACAGACATACAGACAGACAGACAGACAGACAGACAGACAGATAGACAGACAGACAGACAGACAGACAGACAGACAGACAGACAGACAGACAGACAGACAGACAGACAGACAGACAGTGTGCGGGGCCACACTCACATTATATCATGTCACACGTGAATGTAAACACAATCAATCATTCCACCAACACAATAACCCGAATGCGGAGCAATGGGAGAGTCGGCTTACCACCTGCGAGCTCACGGCCCAAAGGGCCTTAGTGCAGCACGCTAGTGAGGTAGCTAGGCTCAGTGGAGCCCTGAAATAGGGGCCCACCCTTGCCGGAAGAGGCTCCAAGTCGCCGGCGCCCAAGAAGGCGATGGAGACCTCGAGACGCTAAATCCTTGAAGGAACCAAATAAAGATTTTTTTCCCTCTCTCTCTCTCTCCTTGATGTATCAGCATAGCTACTCCTCCTCCCTTCCTCTCCGTTGTTGTTTTATGCTCCCTTCCCAGACGTAGGCTTCAATAAATGGCGGATCTTCTAGATCCCTGCGATGTGTTTCGCATAGCGCGTATACACATACTTCTTTATCCTTTAACTGCTGTTCTATTTCTAACCACATCGCTCTCTTTCTACCGCCTTGCATGTTTATGTACTTGATCCTGGTGTTAAATTTCCCTTTTTTAGTTTTCTTACTGGACCTCCTAGTGGCCATGTTATTGGCGTCCGCCTCTATTGTTGCACTTCCTACATTGTTTCTACCTAGCCCTACGCCCTGAGGCGCAGTGGACCCCCTAAAAAGCTACTGCCCGACCTGCCAGGCGCCAGCCGATCGCGGCTCCTAACCTTCCATTAAAGTGGATGCCATTTCATGTAAAGCATCCGCCAAAGCCTGCTTTATGCACTTCTCTGTTTATGTCTGCCACTTCAAATTCTTTCTCCTGGCTTAGCTTTGTTATCTCACGATTAAGAGCCACAACGTCCTTGGTAATTTCTCCGTTCCGTCCTTGCACCTCCGGCACTGTGCATACCACAATCTGGACTTGCTGTGCTATCGCCCTTAAATCGTCAACGCCCTACACTAATCTTTCCACTACTTTTGCGGCTTCACTATTCAGGACATCATTTAGCCCCGCCGCTACCACTACCAAATTGCGCTCTGCAACATTCTCAGAAAGCTCGCTTTTTCTTTCGCTCAGTACTGCGTCCATTGTCCTGCCTGGGAACGGCCCGACTGCTACCCGCTTATCACCCTTTGCACACTCCGTTATAGCTCTTTTGCACCTCCTCATATTTGAGTCACCACCGATAAGTACTAGGGCATTCCCTCCCTCCCTCCTAACTTCCAGATTATGCTGCCTCTTATCATTGGCTGTGACCTCGTTCCTTGGGGTTAGCTTGTTCCCCTCCTCTCTTCGCGGCCGCTGGCGCCCCTGTGGCTGCAGCGTCACCTCACTCGGGACATACTGCGCTGCTTCACTATAACTATGCCGATTCACCGGCGGCGAGCGGACGACCGCTTGCTCTGCCTCCTTCCACCCACTTCGCCTGTAGGGTCTACCCTACTTTCTGGGCTTTTGCCACCGGCTTGGTGTCCCGACCCATCATTTTCCACTGCCCGCGTCTCAAGCGCATCGAGCCGCCTTTCCAGTTCTGCGCTCTTTTCCCTCTTTTCTCCAAGCTCGGCCACGGTCCTTACTAACTGCGCGGCCTGGCCCGCTTCCACTATGACCAACTCGGCGACTTTCGCCTGCAGTGCTACCCCTTTATGCCGCTCCTCCCACAGGCCTGCTTTCAGCCCTTCGAAATTTGCTGCCCAATTTCCTTCCAGTTTTACCTGCGTCCCTGGCACCCTCTCACAGCCTGCACGTAAAGCTAGAACCCTCTGCGTCCGCTAAGCTCTGGAAACTGGTCTCGTCGAGGGAGCACCAGCGCAGGCACTCGTCGCACTGCAGTTGCTCCGCGTCCTCCGCGGCGTTCCCTTTCTTTGGTTTCATCGCTAGGCCTACGTCTTTAAGCTAGCAAGTCCGCCAAATCACTTCGAAGAGCTGGCTGATATAATTAAATAAGCCTAACAAATATTTGTATATAAAGCATTATATCTAGTATTGCGTATTCTTATTCTGATGAACTGTTATTTTCTGTTTCGTATGTTTTTGTTTAATGGTTCGACATTCACGTCGAGGTCAAGCCCTACCTTGAATATGGTGTCCGGGCCTCTATCAAGCTGCAGACCGCAGCTTTTAGCACTGTCAACAACAAAACTTGTTTTGGAAAATAAAGAATTTGAATTTAAATTTGAAATAGGTCCCGCCTAGCACCTAGGCCTAACGGGGGAAACCGCCAGAACTAGACAAAGCCGGTACGTTTACTACTCTTACCATGAATTCAAAATTTGCACCCTTACCGCGTGCAACAGAAAACACTTCAAGAACACCAGCTAATAAAAAGAAAAGAGTACTTAGCTACGAACGAAGTCGCTGAAGCCTCAGCACAGGAGCGTCCACGACATCCACCCAGCACAGCCGGCACGCTCGAAGTGGACTCGTCGCGACACCCCTCGGCGGCCGCGGCATCTACGCTACGTAGCAGACGGCCGCTGCATGCAAGGCGTAGGCGCAGCGTATGATTTGAGCACGACAGTGCTCGAGTGCACGCTCGCGCTCAAATGTTCCAGTCTGACCATGCTACGGGGTGCGGACCGGCTTTGTCCTTCACCAGCTTGACCGACGGATAGTAGCCACATCCAACTCGCGCATTTTGAAGGGCTGTCAATATTCGGCAAAGGCGTCTAACCAGGAACGGGCAGAAGTTAGCGTGTGCTGGCAAGCGTTCGTGTGCTCTGACCTTACCTTTCCCGTCGTTCGAGGATAGTTGAGCGTTAAAAAATAGTCGAAATTAGCGAGACCCCATGGCTGCGACAGTAATAAACTGCCTGGCCAATGTTTAGTTCCTACGTGGGCGGCCGTGGCCGAGCGTGAGCAGACGATAGTCGGCGTCTTCCAGAAGTACGTAATTCTTATCGAAATTCGAAACCCGGTTTTCATCTCCTCCAACCTGTTTCTTAAGCTGCGTCAATAAATATACACAGTAACAGTAGAAAGAAGCGCACTGATCCAAACACCCTTCTTGACTGGTGTGAGCTATTTACAAATACTAGACGCGTATGCCAATATGCTATATTACGGAATAAACTGTCTAGAAAAGACTGATTGGTAGACTTCTGTTGAAAAGATAGCGTTTGAGAAAAAGGTAGCTTGGGAGATCCACGGGCCGCGCACGAGTGCAAAATTTGGCTGACATGTTCACAGCAGCGTACGCTACACGCGAACGGCTTTTTTTCGCCAAGGCCGATAGGCGATTGAGGACCCCTTTAAGTGCGCTAACAGGTATGACACAGCATACTATAGGCCTACGCCGGTCACACCCGTATTATTTACAGGACTAGAAAATATTACTACACACTGCGCCATCTAGTGGCGCTGTCATGAAATCCAGGCGTGGCCTCCTTGAAGAGCAGCGAGGGTTTCGTGTGGCTGTCAACGCAAACGGTTCCCTCAATTGTTAACGATGAGTGGCCCAACTTCCTTGCCCGCCCGCGTACCCTACGCCACGTGCCTAAACTTACACCCAGCCACCCAAGTTGTCTTTTCGTGTGCATAGCTATTGGCACTTGTACAGTAGTCCAAGTTGTAGCGTTAAGGCCGAGGGAGCATCGAGTGACAGCTGCATAGGGAAAGTCCGTAAAAGAAGGATAAAAGCTAAAAAAAAACATCCCGACCCAACCTCTACCCTCAAACAGAAACTTAACAACACACAATAACAACACACTATATCAACGGATCAACACTATATACAATATATACAGCCCTGCAGTGGAGGTCTGTAGGGTGTGTACAAGAGGGTTTTCGCGTACATCCTCCATTTGTACGCGGCCTTCGGGGCCGGGCTTCGAACCCGTCCCACTGCAGCGCAGTCGCGCAACCCCCAAGCCACTGAGCTACCCCGAAGGGTGTAAGTGTAGGGTTTAAGCTACCTTATATGATTTGCGTACATGCGATGGCAGGAGCGCGAAGCAAGTGAGAGTAATGTGATCGATATATAAGCTCGACGGTACGGTGCAAAAGGAAATAAAGAAAATGTATCTGCTGATACCATTCGTATCTGGAAATAAGTGTTAATCAAGGCTGTCGGCGACGTTTGTGATGCTGCTATATATCTAATATGAATACGGTACAAGAGAGCAGCAGAGGCGTGTCTCAACCAGAGCAGCTCAGGCAATCTTGAGCACGTGCCTCCCGGACGACCGGCGATGTGTCGGCGGCGCCGGGCATTCCTCTTCACGGCAATCGCCCCCATAGGAAAAGGAGCCATCCTAGCGACTCATGGTGAACACAGAAACATGAGGTGGTAATACGGCTTCAGGCTTTGTACGTGGACGGTTTCACGACGACGACAGCGTTGGTCCGTAGGTGGCGTGACAGGCTCGACACTATAGTTCACAGGCGATGTGTGCGCTACAACAGGGTAGGGTCCTTGATACTTGAAAAGAAGCTTGGACGACAGTTCAGCAGGAACGGCGGGAACCCAAAGCCACACAAGGGAGTCCGGAAGAAAGTGACAATGCGCGTGATCATCGTCACGTCGAGACTTTTATTGCCATTGGTCGACGGCTGTAAAGGAACGGGCGAGCTGACGGCATTCCTCTGCGCGGCGGGCAGCTTCAGAGATGGGCGTACATTCGGAAGAGTCGGTTCTGTACGGAAGACTGGTGTCAACGGTAGTCCAAGGTTCACTGCCATACAAGAGAAAGACTGGGGCGAAGTTTGTGGTCGCCTGTGGTGCAGTGTTGTAGGCGAACGTGATGAATGGCAAAATGAGGTCCCAATCAGTGTGATCAGAGGCGACGTATTTGGAGAGCATGTCACCAAGGGTGTGGTTAAATCTTTCCGTCAGAACATTAGTTTGAGGATGGCTGGCAGTGGTGGTGACATGAACGATGCGATATTAAGCAAAGAGCGCGTTTACGACTACGGAAAGGAAGAAACATCCTCTATCACTCAAAAGTTCGCGAGGTGCACCGTGACGGAGAATAAAGTTTTTCAGGAGAGAGGATGCTATATCATGGGTGGTGGCAGCAGGCAGAGCAGCTGTTTCTGCGTATCGTGTCAAATGTACGAATGCGAGGACTATCCAGCGGTTTCGGAAGCCGTGCTCGGAAGGGGTCCGTACAGATGAATGCCAATGCGATCGAAGGGCCTGGCAGGACACGGGATTGGCTGGAGTGGACTAGAGGCATGCTGAGCTGGAACCTTGCGGCGTTGGCACTGAGGGCACGACCGAATGTACTTGCACACAAAGGTGTACATGCCACGCCAATAAAACCTGGAGCGAAGCCGGGTGCACGTCTTTAAGACACCCGCATGTGCACACTGCGGGTCACTATGGAAGGCAGAGCATATTTCGCCACGAAGATGTCGAGGTATGACCAGCAACTACTTGCGGACGTCAGAGACGTGATTCCGGCGATAGAGAAGTCCATACCGACTGCCGAAGTGAGATGCTTGGCGGCGCAAAGCTCGAGAGGGTGAAGGAACAGTCGACGGGTTTGAAAGGACCCGGATAAGAGTACTAATCCAGGTGTCCTTGCGTTGCTCCGAAGCCATGTCGCAGCCTGTTGGGAACGAAAGTACTTGGTCAACGGTAGAGAGGCAGGCATCGCTTTCGGTTGACACGGGCGAACGGGAAAGCGCGTCGGCATCGGTGTGGCGGCGGCCAGACCTGTAGACAACGCGCACGTGGAAATCTTGCAACCGCAAAGGCCAGCGAGCTAATCGACCTCAGGAATGACAGGTCCTTCAACGTGGACAGCCAACAAAGCTAGTGGTCGTCTGTAATCACGTCGAATGGACGGCCATAGAGGTAGGGTCAAATTTACCAAGTGCCCAGGTTATGGCCAAACATTTATTCTCCGTAACGGAATAATTCTTCTCGACTTTGGTGAGGGTGCGGCTTGCGTATGCAACGGCGTGCTCGCCGAATCTAGATTTGCGTTACGCGAGCACAGCGTCGAGTCCAACACCGCTGGCGTCGGTGAGCACTTCGGTAGGAGCTGTCGGGTCGAAGTGACGCAGTATAGGCGGCGAGGTCAGTAGACGACGCAACACTTGGAAGGCATCGTCACAAGCGGACGACGAGGCGTAGTCGTTCAAGTCGCTCCGTAGAAGCTGCTTCAAGGGAGCGGTGATCGATGCAAAATTCCGAATGAAGCGGCGAAAGTAAGACCACAGGCCAAGGAAGCTGCGAAGTTCTCTCACGGATGAAGGTTTGGGAAAATCAGCAAGTGCACGGAGCTTGGCGGTGTCAGGAAGAATACCGTGTTTAGATACTACATGGCCAAGGATGATGAGGTGACATGCGCCAAAGTGGCATTTCTTCAGGTATAGCTGAAGGCCGGCGGCAGTTAGGCACTGTAACACTTCCTCCAGCCTACAGAGAATGGTGGGAAAATCGGGCGAAACAATAACCACATCATCTAAGTAGCACAAGCACGTATTCCACTTGCGACCACGCAAAAGGTTGTCCATCATACGCTCAAATGTTGCGGGAGCGTTGCAAAGCCCGAAAAGCATTAAACGAAATTCATGTAGGCCATCTGGTGTTACAAAGGCTGTTTTAGGTTGGTCTTCGGGTGCAATGGGGAATTGCCAATAGGCGCTGCGTAGGTCGATAGAAGAGAAGAACTCCGTGCATTGGAGACAGTCAAGGGCGTCGTCAATTCTCGGAAGGGGAGAAACACCTTTACGAGCTATTTTGTGCGGTGCCGGAACTTCTGCGGTGCCGGTTTTGAAGCTAGCCCACATGCGGAGATCGGCTTCGTGGTTTTTGAACCACAGCTTGGCGACGCCCGATAAATAGAAGATCGCGTTGCCGAGCTTGGGGGTTTCGTCCCATTTGTTGGTGTTGCTGGCGCGTTCATACGATTCCAGCCTATCTTCAACGTCTTTCTCATTGGTGCCGCTGAAGATATCAGGATCCCGCTGGCGCTGGGCACCAGCACATACGATGGCTGGAGTAACCGGTGGGCATGTCGGGCTGGGGTCGTCAGGCATGACGGATGACAGAGTTCGGGTGTGTAATTCCAGATTGGGGGGAAACCGCAGCACCTCCACCAGAATATGATATGAATATGGTACAAGAGACCTTCAGGCAGCGTGTCTCAACCAGGGAAGCTCAGGCAATCTCGAGCTCACGCCTTCAGGACGACTGGCGATGTATCTGCAGCGCCACGCATTCCTCTTCACTATACTATATCATGTTTAAAGGAAACGCAATATGAACGAGCGAAATCCACACAGCAAATCGCTCGGAACGAAAAGTTTTCATGCGCTAATAGAAAGACTATGATGCAAGGTCAATGCAATCATTCACGCGAACTAGCATGGTTAAATAGGTTGTAATGTATAGGCGCGATTGTTATATCAAAGCGAAGCAGCGCTTTTAGAAAACCGCAGCCTTTCCAGTGGCGTAGCAACAGGGGGGGCCGTGGGCCCCGGGTGCAAGGGGCCAGTGGGGGGGGGGGGTGTCATATACGCCTGAAGACATCCTTTCCGCCGGCTACACCCGGAGGGGGGAGGGTGACAGAAGACCTATGGGCCCCGGGCGCCAGACGACCTAGCTACGCCACTGTGTGCAAGATGGTCAGTAAGGAATTGTCGGGCAGTGCCGTGGTGAAGTATCACTGCGTCGAGAAGGAAGTCAGCGACGTCGGTTACACAACTGGTATGGAGAGCCCGCGTGATCGCGTACCGGGTGGTGTAGTCCGCAGCAACTGCTATCCAGTTGTTCCCTCTAAGCAATAAAGGACAAGGGCCAAGGAGATTAAGACCAATTCTAAAGAATTGCGAAGATGGTATTTCAATGCGCTGAAGACGGCTAGCTGGTAGAGCTGCTGGTGTTTTTTTTTTTTGTGGCGCTGACAAGATTTACAGGAGGCGAAGTAACAGCAAACGGAACAGTAAATACTGGGCCAGAAGAAACGAAGCTGAACACACTCATATGCCTTTAAGACTCCCAGATGACCAGCGGTGGGACATCATGCAACGGTGTGAGCACAATCTCACGCATACACTTGGGAACGAAGCGTAGTAGTTGAGGGCCATGAAGGTGCATATTATAATAATTCAACATGCCATCTTGCAGCACATACATGCGCGAAGAGCGTGAAGTTGGCAGGTCCGTCAGGCTGAGAATGATGTCTCTCAGGTAAGGGTCGCGTCGTTGCTCATTGGCGATGTCACCAAACACGGTAAGCGCGAGGACGCAAGTTGACTCGCTAGTCTCAGGCTAGCCTGGTGGGTCTACTGGATGACGTGACAAGCAATCAGCGTCCTCATGGAGTCAGCGTGTCTTATCCACCACTGTGTAAGAGTACTCTTGCAGGGTGTCTACCAACCGAGAAAACTGGGAATTCTCAAGGATGTTGAGTAGTCTAGAAAAACTACGGTAATGTTCAGGAAATTTGTGACTCTATCAGGGAAAATTAGCTGTTATTTTAATGAAAGGGTCGAAAGTCGCGGTAATGCTGGCTCGAGTAACAGACAGGAATCGTAATGAATCATCTTTGACGCCCTGGCGTCGGCTGGAGGAGTTGCCAGTGTACAGTCGACGACCGACTTTCCGGATTCCCGATAATTTGGACGGCTTCGCGGCACCACCCATAGAGTCAATGTATCAGAACGTCTGAAATTTCAGACGCAAGAACTCTTCGCCGTCCGACTTTCTGGACGTTTTGCCGTGACCGCAGGTCCGAAACGGCATTAATGAAAGCCACTACCACTGCCATTTCGATTACCTCGCCACCTCGAACCGGCGCTCTCGCACGTAGATCCGCCCTGCAGCCGTAGCCACCACTGCGGCAACGCTAGGCCTAGCTGCTTCGGAGTTCGCTATGAAGCTTCTTGCAGTTGGGTGCCGTGCTTTTTATGTGCCGAGAGAAAGTCAAGTGCTAAGAGGATTGCATGTGGGTACTGATACAAGACGTAAAACAAAACGCAAGTGTGGCGTCCGGCTACAGTGACACGGGTAGTAGACTACCCAGCAGCAGCCGGAGTCTCACCATCGGCTACGCGGACTACAGCTATCGGAGCTGGGTATAAGAACATTCTTCAGACGAATACGCAGGTTGGAGTTCATGACCGATATGTGTGTGCCGGTGTCAATGAGTACGATTTGTATACCGTCCACGTCTACGTTGATGAAGTTTTGATATCCAGGTAGTGTGAGTAAGGGAATTCCGGGTCGGATCGTCGTGGCAGGCTCACGTCTCGGAGCTGCGCCTGTCAGTTTTCTGATGAGCGGTGGGAGTTTGAGGGAGAAGGAAGACAACAACGCAGAGGTGAGCGGGACAGGTGTGGGGTTGTCGAGGGGGAGCGGTTTGATCATGCTGGAGATTATGGCGGAGCGCTGTCGTGGTCATTGTGTACCGGCACTCGTGTTTCGATAGATAGGCCAAGGCCGCGAGTTCCATGCACTGTGACAATGGCGGGAAAGGTGTCCAATGCGTCCACAACAGAAACAGAGGGCCTGTCATCGGAAGTGCATCATTTTGCGGAATTCTAATAATGACGACGAACGGTGGGGCATCTGTATAACTCAGGTGCGGTGGGTGGCTGGTAGTCAAATCCGTTGTCTGGGCAAAGCGTCTGCAATCCTGCGTTCGCTAGTTCTTGACGATCAATAGTTTGGATAAGAAAAATGGTTGCATGGGACTCGTCGCGGTTACGCATCTGAAGGGTAACTGGGAAGGCTGCGTCAATCTCACGGTGGATGATAAGCACAATGTTGTGGGATGCAGCAGTAACGGTTGGAAATGGTGGGAGACGGAGGTCCTCGCAGGTAGACGTCACAGCCGTGTTCGGAAGACGTGTGAAGTTCTGATTAACGCGGCGACTTTCTCTTCTTCTTAGCGTCGGCATTCATTGATGTCCTCTTGCAATGCGGATGAGTTGCACTGTGGAAGCGCGAGCACGTCCTGGATGTACGTCACATAAGAATCGGTGCAAGTCTGAGCTCGGCATGCAAGTTCTTTTTGCGCAGCACGACGGCATCCGATGGGCCTCCCAGCTCGTAGGTTCCTGTTCGTGGTTCAGAAACCACTATTGTGCGGTGCCAGCCACGTAAAATATGGTGTTGCCTAGCATCACAGTCGGGTCCCAGTTGTTGCTAGTGCTCACCCGTTCGTACAGCTGAAGCCAGTCTTCGACGACGGTGTTGTCAGAGCCGGAAAACGTACCTGGGTCTGGCGGTTGTGTCAAAACGTCGGGGACGGTGGCGGCAGATGGTTGAGGCACGGTTGGTTACCTGCTCGAAGCATCCTCATCCCCACCGTGTGCGGGCATCGTCCGCTGCGTGGATCCGTCTTGAGACTTGAAAAACCCGCACTTTCCACCAAATATTGCCGCAGAGAGCTCTCCACATGCCAGGTACGAGCACTCTCGTGAGGCACCTTTCCAAGCGTCTCATCGCTAAAACCCATTACTCGTGGCATCGCCATTAGAAGAGCGCCAGCAACGCTTCGCGCATGGCGATACAGCGCGTGTCTCCCGTGCACGCGCTCACGGCAGCGCCCGAGTCTGCCGTCCAATGACAAGCCACGGCGTGGCTCTTGGCCTTCGGGGCGCGGGAAAAGTGCGTTCGGCTGAGAGACGCGGTTGACTGTGGAATAGGCTGCTGTTAACTCTTTTAAAGTGTGTGAATGCTTAATATTGAGTTTCAGGGCACAAGTTCGCCCACAATAAACCAGTCTGTTTAGTGTGCTTCATTGAAGAGTGCTAAAATATTACGGGGAGAAAAGACGCTTGACAATATATTTACAAGATATGTACAACGGGCAGTGGTACAGGCATACAAGATAGAGCCTGTGCGCACGACTATCGGCGATCGTCGTCTTCATCAGTCCTCTCATCATCGTTCGCTCCTGCAGCGCCTCTTAGCAATATACATATGCGAATACCACGTAGCTAGACAGAAGCGACGTAGTGTTGTTTGTAGTCGCGTAGAGATATTCAAATTATTTTTCCATCCCCGCTAATTAGACAACTAGTCTTAATTACTCAGCTTGTAAATATTATAATTAGATGAAAAGTTTCGACAAGAAAATTGTAGAGAGGCACAAAAAGCAACGGGTACAACTTTCTGTTGTTCAATACGTGCTACGTAAAAGTGTTTTTTTTTTTCCGAGCATAAAACGAGCTTGTAAATGCACGCAAAAGTGCCGCGCGACTGGCCGCTCGAGGCACTCACCTGGCAAAGAGAGCGCACACGAGAGAGCTCGAGGACTCACAGACCGAACCTCTGGATCGACCTCGTCGAGGGGGGAGAAGGATGAGGGATTCGAAAGGAGTTACAGAGGGATCACGCAGCATTATGGACTAAGCAGGAGATTTTACGCACCAGCACATGGGTCATTAAACAACAGTCAGGCGGTGGTGTGGCGCCTTCTTCAGACACAAACGTTCCCAAGTCCGGTAAAGATGAATCACTACGCACCTGAAATTTATTCAGACAAATGTAAATTCTGTAACAACAGGCGGACCTGAGCGGCATGCTCTGGTCTGCAAGGAGTTCGACCATGATGGTCGAACTCCTTGGCGGGCGGGGGTGTGTGGCCGCTCTCCTCAACTCCGACCCACAAAAAAAGGCACGCTTAATCCGGCAGGCCGAAGACGCCGCCAGGGCCCACGGGATCGTGGCCGACGCCTAAGTTGGATCGCCCCACCTCCCCTGCAAGGGGAAAGGTGGGAGCCCTTCTGCGAGTTCAATAAAGTTTGTTCATCATCATCGTCGTCACATAGGCAACTTCTGACTGCTACTCCTCAACGCAGAATGCTTTTCTGAATTTCATTACTATAAGAGCAGTTAACTTGTGTGACTATTGTATACTGGGCTCCCTATTGTACTTCTCCTTTAACGCCTTCAAGGATGAATGTTTCATTCTCGATGAAGAAACGAGACAACCAGTCCGGGACTTTGCGAAGATTTAAAAGTAATTATGAATTGCAGCGCTTTCAGCTCAATCTGCACGTCATTGTAAACATATACGAACATATAATAAACTGCACTTTTAAGGAATCTAAAAGTCACTTCGTATACTTAAAATAATCTTTCGCAAAATTTTTTTTAAGCAGTAAGAATTACCTTTTTAAGTTTTATTAAGTAATCACATGTTATGTTCTTGTAACTTAGTCCTCGTCTGTTTGTTTCCGTATGTTGGAATACTATTATTTGCATAGCTATAATAATTTCAGATGTAGAATTGACTCTTCTAAACTGTGCTTTGTTGTTAATGTGATAATTATGATAATGTTCTTATCTATGTTTTATTACGCAATGTAGCGTTAAATTTAATCTATCTGGAACGTTGTTCATGTTTGTTATATAGGATTGACCATCATAGTTTTAGATATCGATATGTATTTTTTTCATTTGCAACTGGTGTATTGCTTGCACCATTTTAATGGCTGTTATCATTTTTAGTTGCATTTCTGCTGAAGTTCTTGTATTAATAATATAAATATTATTGTAAAAAATATTATTATTCTCCAATTAATGATTTATCTTCGAGTGTTACAGCATTAAGCGTTCTTTTTTGCCTAATGTGTATGTTCATACCTAAATGTGCGGTGCTGCCATATAGAGGTTTATGGTCATGGTCAAACTGTTGATTGAGTGTTTAGCCTATATTTCTTTCCAGGATGTTTCGGGAATAAACAAACATGAACTGAATTGAATAATTATCAACAAATTATTGCGTCATAAATGCAAGAATGCGCAGTGTTTTATCATGTGCGCAAATACTCATTGCCCTTGCTGCGTTTAGAAAAAGGACAGATTACTTGGAAATATAGGAAGGCAAAGATTAATAAATAACGTCTAAAGCGTCTAAAGCGTCTAAAGCCGCAAGGACGAATACTAAGAGAAAGCCTACGTACTACCCATCGTTCGCATGCTAGCTGAGTATCCGCGGCGCGAGAATTCCATTTGGTGATTTTTGTATTTGTTTGATCAAGCGAGTAGCTTTCTAGTAGCATACGGCTATCCGCTTAGATCAGTTGACAATTATTATCATCGATGGTTACTACACGACCTTCCTTTGTTTGTTTTTTTTCGCTTTCCTTGCAGCGTCGTGAAGTCCCACCAGGATTGCCTTTGTACAATCAAGATGGCGTCTAACTGTGACGACGATGACATCAAAATCAGGGGCGTCCTCGACATCGTCGATTGAGAATTGTGGGCCACCGGAGGCGTCAAGTGATCCAAGGACCAATGCAAGAGAACCGGTAACGCAAGCATTGCCACTCTAAACACCCCTTACCAACCACTGATTTTCTTTTACAAACTCAACTTTACTTTTTGTTGGCGAATGTTGTCGCCAAGCAACATTCCGGAAAACCTTTTTTAGTTCTTGTTGAGTTTCTGCATTCAGTACAATGTTTCTGGCTACAGTTCTTCGGCGACACTGATTGACAGGCAGCAAGCATGATTTGTTCGTTTCGAGCAGCAACAGAGGACGAGGAAGAAGTTCGGCACATTACTCGCTTTCTTTTTGAAGCATGGTCAGAGGAGACCGACCGATCCAAGATCACCGGCTGCAGTGGGGTGACACAAGTGATGTGAAGCAAACGAAATGCATACCTATGGCTCACATGTGAGGAGAGACGTCCTGACAAAGTGCAGGCGACGAAGCCACAGGTGGGTTGGGGTGAAGCCCGCGTCCAGCCTTGTGCTTCCGCCCTAGTGCTGAAACGAATACATATATATATATATATATATATATATATATATATAATTTTCCTTTCGCGTATTTACATGTCCCGTAACTTCGCACTAGTTGTCGCTGAAATGTGCACAATCATTGCATTCTTGCCATGCTAAGATATAGGGTGGAAGCTTGGAGGTTCACAAAAAAGCTCGAGAACAAGTTTGGAACCGCGCAAAGAGCGAGGTAGCTAAAAATAGTTAGACGTAACGTCAAGAGGCAGGAAGAGGGTGGTGTGCATCAGAGAGCAAACGGGGATAGCCAATGGCCCAATAGACATTAAGATAAAAAAAGTAGGAGCTGGGTTGGCCATGTAGAGCATAGCATAGATAACCGGTGGACCATTAAAGATACAGAATGGGTGCCAAGGGAAGGGAAGCGCAGTCGAGGAAGGCAGCAAATCGGGTGGGGTAGTAAAATTAGGAAGTTTGTAGACGCAAGTGAGAATCAGCTAGCGCTATACAAGGGTAATTGGAGATCGTTTGGACAGGCCTTCGTCCTCCAGTGGGCATAAAAATGGGCGAATGATAATGATGATGACGATGATGATGGTATGTGCCTTCAATAGATGGTTAAAAAGCCTCTTACCAACTTTGGTCACTGTAAAAGTACAAGCATTGCGTGTAGATCACGCTGCGGCGATCGTGTCTGCAAAGTATCAAACTGCTGCATGGCGCAAAAGGGGTTGAAATTTTGAAACAGAAGACGGCGTGCCCTTCCTCTCGAGGAAGCAGCCTTTCGAGCGAGTCAAGGTCACAGGCACAGTGGCCTCTACGCAAGACGCACTGCTTGCAACGGCACCAACCGTGCGACGTGACTTTGGTTAATATTTCAATCAGGAACGGTCAATACCACCACTACAGATGCGCCGTCCACACACACTCACAGAGAGAGAAAAAAAACAAGAAAAAAGAAAGAGATAAGGAATGAGGCGGGGCTTGTCACGTGAACGCGGCGCGTGCTCCTGTCTCCGGTATGGGACCAATCAGGCAAGGAACTCCGCTTGCGAAGGCTTGCGAAGTCGACGCATTGGGGAAGAGTGTGTCTCTAGACAATGAAGCGGGCCTCCTGGCGGTGTGGTACGAGGTAAAGTCAATTTAAGTGAAATTAATTATTGGGTTTTACGTGCCGAAACCACGATATGGTCACGACGCAAGTCGTAGTAGTGGACTACTGACTTATTTTGACAACATGGGGTTCTTTAACGTATGCCCTATTCACGGTATACACGAGCTTTTCTCTCATCATCATCATCATCATCATCATCATCATCATTATTATTATTATTATTATTATTATTATTATTATTATTATTATTATTATTATTATTATTATTATTATTATTATTATTAATATTATTATTATTATTATATTTCGCCCCCTTTGAAAATGTGGCCGCAGCGGTCGGCATTCGATCCCGTGTCCTCGGGCTTAGCTGCCCGACGCCAAAGCCACCACGTCACCATGGCGCGTCAAAAGTTAAACTTCGTCTGTCTCCTCTAATCGTGAAGCCATCTGAAAAATAATATCGGTAAAACGCTACCAAGCGTTTTAAAACTCTCGGTGTATACCAAAAATTTCGAAAGGGACCCGGTGAGGGTCTGCTTAAAAGCTCAAATGTTCTCAATATGACCATGCACTGCTGAAAGGCAGCGGCTCTCTGACTGAAACTAAATGTTTATTCCTGTAGTTTCATCTGCGAATGCTTCGCTCAACATATCGTCGCTCCAATGAATAACAGACATTTCGCCTAGTGTTCAGTTTAGGAGATTTTTTTCGGACGGGGGGGTTTGGTGGTTTCGCATTCATGCTACGATACAGCAGCTACGCAGGACCACGCCGCCTGATAGGTATTCTCTGTGGACTCGCCGCTTTGTTTCCCCATGTCCAAAAGGCTGATACACAGATAAGATATGTTGATTACTATTGCAATGACAAGGAAATAATTTACAAACGTAGCAGGAATTGCAGGCGAATTATTCTTCTACCGGTGTTTTTTTTCTTGTTCTATTTGCATTATTTACCTTTCACCAGAAAGAAAAAAATAGGCATTTAATTCAATTGTGAAAACTATGCATTGTCGCATACACGAGAGTATAAGTACAGTAGGCGACTTACTAGGTGATGATGAAGTGTTCACTGCAGGCCACTGCAGACAGAGGCTACAGTAAGTAGACCTGACCTTTTAACGCGAGTTACGTCCTCGCTTGTGCCCTCCCACTTTGTTAGCATTGTTGCTCTTAATACAATTCGTGACTTTTTTGCTAATCATCCTCTTGCAAAGAACAACAGACAAGGGCTTCTGCAAAAAAGTCGAAGTGCCCGAGTTTATGCTCACCATAACGAACTACTTTCTCTTTTTTATACCGAAGCTTTCTTTGCTGCGTCCGACGAGTTAGGGTTCTGTACTCGGAGGTGGTGGTGGCTTAACTCTTGAGACAGGAGGGAAGCGGGTGGTGAGAAGGTGGAGAGTAGAGGCACCTGTTCAAGGAAGGAGGGAGCTAGGAGAGGTATTAAACGCTTGCCAATTGGTCAGCGATCGCGTCAGTGGACGCGACGGGGAAGCATCGCTCGCATCGATTCCCATGGTGCGTGGGACCTCAACGTTTTTTTTTTTTATGTCAGTACCCGGTCACTGAGTTAAACAAAACAAGTGGAAAACATGATGTTTTCCAAATCGCACCAACTTCCCCCCAAATAAGTAGTTTTATTAAAAATATAAATGGCACATCACTCCGAGTGACGACTCGTGAGCGTAGTGTTGCCGGGTCGCTTCCGCCACTACTATTTTATCACACCAACATTAGGACACGTATATTTTTTTGAAAATTTTTTTTGGCATGAATATGTTTTAAGCGACGTATGCATACTGCTGTTTTGGGGAAACAATTGGCTGATAATTTTAGGCGGCAACACGACCGAGTTTTTTTCTTTCACTCACAAAGATAATGAACGCTGTGACCTTACGGAAAGCTTGCGACGTTACGGGTACTTTAGCGTTATGGATAGAGACTGCCATTTCGCATATGGTGCGGAACACTGCCCATTCTTCACGATCTTTTAAAAGTTAACATACGCCGTAAACTTGGGAACTATAAAACTATTCCAATATGTTTTTATTCAAATCTTGTGACGTCAAATTTGCGCAACCGCCGACGCAAGCATCGGGCAGTCACCCGCAGTGTTGTCTGAACAGACCAATCAAACGCTCTCCTCGTTCATAGGAGGTAACTTTTGTTTGTTCAAAAAACGAATAACATTGCCTACACTGAGCGACTTGTCGTATCTAATTGGCTGACAAGAGGCGAGGAGCACGCTCAAGTGGAGAGGGATCCGATGAGGCAGAGCCAGTGCACTGAAAATCGATAACCGGATGAAGAGGGTGGTGCCGATGTCTGCGATTGGAACGCTTTCCTTTACTTAGCTTGCGGTGGCTGGAAGAAAATCGCGGCGGCACTACTACGAGCACGACGAGCAGACTACGACTACGACGAGCAGACGAGAGACGTGCAGACACTTCGAGCAGAGAGCGCTCCGACGGGTACGTCTCGCCTGCTATGTCTCGCGCGCGCTTCCCTTCTCCCTTGAGCTTGACCGCCCTCCTGAGCGCAGGCCTTCTCAGGGCTCGCACGGCTACCGGCATAGACTGGTGAGCCGCTCTACCTCACCGAGGCCCATACCCTATGGATAACGATCCGTCAACTATTCCCGGCTTCCGCCTCGAAAATTCGTACGGACGCAACCGCGGCATCGTCTTGCTTCTTAAGGAATCAAGATGAATCCTGCAGCCAGATGTACCTGGATTACAACCTCGTCAATGGTGCGTGTCGCGTCCCGCCTTGCGCAGGACGCGCGGGCTGCACGCACGCACCAAACGTTCTCCGTCAGCCGTCCCGACGGACTCTAAAACAGCCGAGGATTACCGCTGCGCCGCTTGGTCGTACCCGCCCAGGCCAGAGAGTGCGACAGCATCCGCGCCCGCCCCATCTGACCAGAAGGATCCCTTCCGCGCATTCACTTTCGCGGTTCCGAGTGCGTCTGACGACGGCCAGCTTGCCGCATCTCCCGCTCACGCGGGCCAGTCGGAAAACACCAAGGAGGAATCCTGGACTTGGGCTACTTCTGCCGAAGGTTGCCTCCGCTCTCTGTCAACCCCTGACACATCCGAGAGCTCCGGCACTTTCTACTGGCCGCCCGCCAGCATCGACGGTGCCGACACTTCACTCTCCAGCACCGACGGCACCAACTCGCCCGTGTCAAGTCCTGTCCGACCGGATCCCCGCTCACTTTCGTCGCCGACGGCCTGCTCGTTGCTCCCGCTCAACAACACGGAGTCCACCGCGCCCGCAGCAGAGGAGGGCTCGCCCTCGACGGCGGTGGCTACTCCCGTCGGAGATGAAGACTCCAGCCCCTCGTGCCATGAAAACCGGCCGTGTACGCCCGCCCCAGTTGCTGAGGAGACAGGGGAGCACACCCCGAGCTTCTTGCCATCGCCGGCGGCCGGCGAAGACGCGCAAGCCTGCCAGCCCACAACAGTGCAGCCCAAGAACGCGGAAAAAAAGAAGGAGATGGCGTTTCCGACGGTTAGCGGACTTCCCGCCGCAAACTCCATCCGCAGACGGCAGTGCCGCTTTCGATCCCACTGTCACCGTGCTGTACCGGCCCACCTTGCGAAACGCCACCTTCCTGGCCCTCTCACGAGACACCATCGTCGCACAGCTGTCCTCCATGTTAGGCGTGAGAGGCGTTCGCGTGAATTTCCGTCGAAATGTGGTGGCTGTAGATGCGGCGCCCTGCGCCGACTTGGCACCTCCTCTCGATATGTGTGTCATCGGCGGTGTGGCGGTGCGGTCGAATGCCCTACACAACAGCTCTTGTGTGGGCATCATCCATGGTGTCGACCCTTCCTTCGATGGCCACACAGTCAGTGAAAACGTAGAAGCCCCCGTCGCGGTGCTTGCGTGCTCGCGAAGTGGCGCAAACGTCACCGTTACCTTTGCCGGAAGCGTCGTGCCAACCAACGTGCGGATCTTCAAGCAACTGCGCCCCGTTCGTGCTCTACTGCCCCGGCAACTCCAATGCGACCGCTGCGGCGTTTACGGCCACGCCGGCGCCACCTGTTTCCGCGACGCCCGCTGCATCCGCTGTGGTGAGTCGCATCCAACGAAAGCCTGACCTGCAGACATACCGCGCCGCCTGAATGTCGAGTGACGGCTGAGCCGTGGCTCAGCCGTCACTCGACGACTGAGCCGCGCGGTCCCGAGTGTCAGCGCGAGAGAAAGGCGGCCCTACTGTTGTCGGCCTCGGACCGGCCCCTTTTGCGCAAAAGAAGCGCTTCAGATGGCCGGAGCCCGCGCTGCATCATCCGATCCGCACACAGCCGCTCCTACTCCGTCGGCGACCATCCCGCAGGGCCGATGTTACAGCGACGCCCTGCGTGGCCACAGCACCCACACAGCTGCAGCTGAGCCGTCTCACGGCCCCTCAGCCGCGTCGAGCAGCGCCCCAAGGAACTCGCTCATAGCCTCGCTCGCTGCTGCACTCCGTGCCCTGCTCGACCACTGCCCAAACATTGACGGCAATGTACGACAAAAGTGTGTCGCGGCCCTCGCCGCACGAGAAGCTCTGCTTCAACGCGACTTACTGCCACATACGCCGAGGCCGTCACCCGTGCAGATCGCCGAGAGCCAAGCCACCTTCTACGCCTGCGGCGTCTTCGTGCTGTTTATCATATGACTCCTCCCTTTCATTCCCCCTCCCTCTTGTGCAGCGCGATTGCGGTGTGGCAACCGCAGTTGCTACGCTGCACTTTACCCCAATTTTTTGCTCCACAACAAATAACTCCTTCGGCGGCATGCAACGGAAGATTAAGAACCACACTAAAACGGATCCTCAGCTAAGAAGACTTGGCAGAATGATGTCGTAAACGTGCCGAGAGTGCTCGAAAACATTAGACGGCCGCACAAGAAGTTTTGTTATACGCAAATAAACTCATGCTCTCCCGCAGGTGTGAGTAGCCAGCGCCTGAGCGATTGGCGGCAGCCATCTTTTGTTCCTTTCGGAACGGGGCAGCCTGCGGCTATTCAGACGAAAAACAGCTTCGTTCGGCATATCAATGCATCTTTAACGCGTACACGTCACTTTGATGCGGTTAGTTTTCGTGGTTTTGTGACGTCGCGTGATAGGTAGGTGAAGTGGGTGCAGCCCGAAAACTTTTGACCAAAAGCCGGGATCTAATGGCGAAAAGGCGTCGAATCAGAAAAAAAGACTGTTTTTCTTTTTTCGGTCAAATCACGCATAATCAGTGTGCACACGTCATATCAGATGGGGAGGCATCGCGGTTTTCATTTCATCCCGTGACAGACAGGCAAAGTGGGGGTGGGTGGGGTGCCCCAAAAAAGTTTTTGACCAATCGCGGGGGGGGCTGATAGCAGAATTGGAATAGAAAAGTTCGGAATAGTTTTACGTTATAGCGCCCCTTATATGTCATCTTTCCAACGTTTCAGATGCAAGCGTGAGATGTTCTAGCAGATGCAGGTTGGAATACTTCCATATCTGTTTCTGGAGCTTATTTGCCGAGTCGTTAACTACGCGCTTCAGTTATTTTTTTTCATTTTTTTTTGCTATGCTGCTGATCGAATTTTTGCAATAATTGTGGACGGTAGAGGCCCTATATCGAAAGTATGCTTGAGCAATCGCTAAAATGCAGCTTGCTGTACGGAATGACAACTTTCATAGAAATGGGCTCAGCGGTTGCCTACAATGAGAGCATATCTGCGCTTGACATGTACTTGAATAGAGAAGTGGAGGGTTGACCAGCTTTATCTTAAGATGAACATGAATAAACCCAAATAAATTATGTGGGCGCCGTCTCAGCGCCTAATATTGACTCAGAAGGGTTTGGGTGCGAGCTAGTTGGTACGGATCATTCATATTGAAAGCAGCGCCAAAAACACGGACAAGGGAGGACACAGGACGAGCGCTCCCGCAACGCCCGCATTCCTACGTTCGCCGTCAAACACTCATTCGTGCATCCGCAAGTAGCCTTGTGGGTAGGCCGTTTCCTGCTAGCTGAGGACCAAGCGCTCAGGTTGTGCCGCCTTTTGAGGTCGGAGACCTGGAGGCAGATTCGGCTCCTGAACGACCTACTTCTACTGGGATGTTCAAGGAATTCGTCCCCGAGCAGGCTTGCTCTGGACTTCCGCCGACAGTTGAAGGTTGTGCCTCTTCTCACAGAAGCTCTTTGGTATGCCATTCGTCCCAGAATCACTAGTAAGCCTCCTGGGCCTCCGCCAGGACAGCCTGTTGCCAAACTGAGAGAAGTAGTTATCCCGCACCAGTTGGAGAAAGTATTGAGGTTGGGACCTAAGTTATGCGTTCCGCCTAAGGTTGACAAAGTCGAGGCGTTGTCCCTTGTTAGAACCACGGTGAGTAGAGCCGCTTCTCCCGACTGCGAAAGGGTGGTTCTGGAGTGTGTTGAAGCACTTTCATTGGGAACCTCCGGTCCCTGTCGACCTAAGTTATCAAGCAGATAAAGAAGACGGCTTTGTTGTATGCCACTCCCTGCGATTTCACCTTTCCGCAGAATCCACACTCAAAGAAAAGGAGCTTTCAGAGATGTTTGGGAGGGAGGGCATGCCCATAAGATATGGGCGTTATTGGTATAGCCACCACGGCAGTCTCCAGGCCTCCCTGTACTCCTGCAAGCGGACTCTCAGCCCGAGATTCTTTAAGCGCTTAACAAGAAAAAAAAAAGGCTACGCTTCACGGGCTTCGGTCTAACCACTACTCTCTTTCCGCACCACACACAGAACTTTCTCAAAGAGACAGCACTATTTGGCAGTCTACACGAACCAACATCTCCCTGTCTCCTCATTTCGTCCATCATGTACTCAGTGTAGGAACCCTCAACTCCTGGACTACGAACGCTTACGTTTAAATAACAACATGTTGATGTCAGGAATGGAGCCCCCCGGTACTGCTAAATAACTTCCTTTAGCGTTAACTTCTTACGGCTGCGACCTCCTCTACTCGCACACGCAAACGCCCCAGTGTTGCGACATGCTCAAAGGACGGATTTGCAGAAGCAGTCTTCTCCCTGCAAATACTCTTAATGTGGAAAAGCCACCTACAGCTGTACGCAAAGTCTCGCGTTATCAGGTCCAACTACATTAGGCTACAGGGACCAGGGGCGTAGCCACGGGGGGGGAGGGGGGGTTCTTATGGGGCTTCAGCCCCCCCTCCGAATTTTTTTCGTGCTATCCATGCGCCACCGGCCAAAACAACCCCCGGCGCCGGAAATCGTGCTCGATTTTGTCTAGAATGTCCTTTTCACGCTCGAAAAGAACATTTTAGCGCGAACATTGCGAAATCGGGCTGGATTTCGCGGCAACGCGCATGCACCGGGAGTCGCATGTCGTATCGCAAGGAGCTCCATCCGAGCACAAAGTTCCAAAGGCGTGGCGGCCGGGCTCGTCGCGGCATCTCACTGAGGCCGCGGAATCGGGAGCGCTTGGATTTCAATTCTGACACTATATGGGCATAAAGTTCTAATAAACATTTACTGCGAAAGGTGCATTGATATTTCCAAAGTTGTGCTTTAGATTTTCAATTCTGGAACTTTGTGGGCTTAGTGTTATTAGAAACATCTTACGCCAAATGTGCATTGACTTTTCTAAAGTCTTAGATCGGAACATACACCGATACAAGCCAAATCAACACACTATCAGACAGGTTGACAAAACACGCGGCGAGATACGATGAGACAAAGCGTTGTGGTGGTTCATTTGTGCCGTGATATCGCACAAAAAATAACATTTTTTTTCACCTACGCCAAAGCATTCATGACAAGACACTAAAGCCAGCCAGGGTAACTACGTTCTTATTTATTTTTCTGCTTTGACTTTTATTCGCGAGGACACATTGAGCCTCTTAAATTTTTTTATTCTCGCTACCCTACCCGCGTGCTGCCAGAGCCAGCCAGAGCGCATGCGTTTTTGTTGTGTTGCCCCGAAACCACCACGCGGCGTACTTCGGTGCGCGTGTGGTTTTCTTTGGCCGAGTGAATTTTCGCCTGGCAGAGTTTTGGACGCCTTCTGGCTAGCACACGAGAAAAAGAAACAATGGTCGCTCACCGCCATCACTGTGAAGACTTGACGGATTACACCGTGTTCGCTTGAGTGCAACCTCTCCGGAAAGTCTTGTCTCGCCGGTGTGAAATACCGAGCACTATGCGTATGGTTCTCGGTGGACCAAGCATCTCACGTTTTCTTCGATATTCATTCGGTAGCCACATTAGGCGCCCAAAGTAGGCATTGAATTGTGGCCAATATACTCTCCTTTGCCTTATTTTTTCATTCGGGTGCCCCCGCCCCACAAAAGGAAAAAAACATATACATTGTTGCGGCGCAGCGAATTGTCGCATGGTGACAGTTTGTTACTTCTTTTGCGGAAAGTAATCGGCCATGGTACGCTGTGATAGCAATTATACGAAGTCTCCAGGCGCATTCCTGCTGTCGCCGTCGCCCTCAAGTTTCGTATGAAGTCTCAGGGCAATAACGTCGTGACCGCGCGCCGCATGCTGTATGTGCGAGTGAAAGAGTAGGGGGGGTGGAATGGGTGAGCCGACGATGGTGGCTCAGTCTTGGGTGCGCAAAGGAGAAAAGCAAGGATGGAGTGCATGGAATGGGGGCGGGATCTAGGATTCTGTGAATCTGTGATTGCGCTACATGTTTATTTGCCTTGTTTGACGCATTATATACAGTGACTTTTTCTTAGATACGTAGATTTATTGGAGATTTATACGTATATTTAAATATCTTGTTGCGAGGTGTTGTGTATACGTAAAGTGAACTTTCTTTCCAGTGACACTTTTTTGCCATTTATCAAGCATTTGTATATTTTATTGTATCTTCGCATTTCTAATGAACGGAGGCGAGTTAAATGAAAGTGAGCCTACCCACCCTGCACAATGGTTCCGTTCATTATCTGCGAGGCATGCCCGTAGCACACAGGCATCTTTCGTTTACAAAAGTGCCACGCAGATGTGAGGGCAAATGTTCTTTAATGCTCTCATGCACTGGATTGAACATGGTTGCGTGACGTCATGGACACTTCAGAAGTTGAGCAGCGGGGCGCCGTGAATGTTTTGACAGCTAAATGTGTTTCCCAAAAGGAAATTACTCGCCGTATGGCTGCCGTGTACGTTGAACATTGCATTTCATTGGCCACCGTGAATCATTGGAGCAAACGGTTGAAAAAGGACGTGAAAGTTGCAAAAACGATCCAAGACCGGGCCAAAGCTATTGTGCAATCACCCCCAACACAAGTGCAAACGTTTATGAGCTGATGAGACAAGAACGGAGGATAAACATCGATGAACTGGCAGAGCGTGTGAACATCAGTCGTGGTTCGGTTCACACCATAATTCGTGAACATCTCGGTCATCGGCTCTTGTGTGCGCAATGGATGCCCAAGATTTTGAACCACCGCCAGAAGAAGGTTCTGCACTGCCTTGACTCATCTGATCCGGTATCACAATGGGGTTGACGACTTCTTGTCTGCAATTCTGATCGGGAACGAACCATGGTGCCACTACTACGAGCCTGAAACACGATGGCAAAGCTTACAGTGGAAACATTCGAATTCACCGCCCCAAAAGAAAGCAAAGGCCGTCATTTCCGCCGGAAAGGTGTTGTTTACTACTTTTTTTTCGATCGTCAGGGGCCATTACTGATAGAATTTTCTAAAGCAGGAGAGACTATCAATCGTTTCCGATATTGTGAAACGCCGGATTGGCTGCGTGTCGCAATCAAGAACAAACGACCTCGAAAATTGACGAATGGGTCATCTCGTTCCACGACCTGCCTATGGTGTTGGGCTGCTGAGCACGAGGTCGCGGAATCGTATCCCAGCCACGGCGGCCGCATTTTGGTGGGGGCGAAATGCGAAAACACCCGTGTACTTAGATTTAGGTGCACGTTAAAGAACCCAGGTGGTCGAAATTTCCAGAGTCCTCCGCTACGGCGTGCCTCATAATCAGAAAGTGGTTTTGACACGTAAAACCCCCTAATTTAATTTTCAATTTTTTCACAATGCCCGTCCCCACTTCGCTGATATGGGTAATACAAAACTGGCAAAGTTCAAGTGGGAAACGCTGCAACATCTACCATACAGCTAAGACCTGTCGCCTTCAGATTTCCACATTTTGGGGCAAATGAAAAAACAGCTTAAGGGAAACATATTCGTGTTGGACGATGACGTAAAAGAATCAGTTGCAGATTTGTTGAAGCAGCAACCTAAAGAGTTTTATGAGGCGGGAATCACCCGACTAGTTAGTCCATGGGATAAATGTCTAAATGCTGACGGAGACTACTTTTAAATTAAGTACCCCATTTGTCATATATTTGCATTGGCTCACTTTCATTTGACTCGCCCTCGTATATTTTGCAAATCGGCTTTATATAGCGATACACGACCGGTGACAGCTGTTCGTGCGTAATACATTGGAATAAATGACAGCGCCTTTGAGATTTTTCACTGGCCGTTGCATATGTACAAAAATGTAAACAAGGTTGTTGAATGACAAAGTTTAATTAACATATTTGTCCTCAACTTGTTCATTTATGGCCTTTGCATTTTTCATATCAGTGGCATGCACTGCTTTGCTGGTTTCGAACTGACATAGTTCTAAGGATCGCGTGATATTTTATTTACTTATTAAATCGACAAAAACGTGGAAGCATTGATATCAGTTATTTCGAGCACAATTTCTGGCACACACGAGTATATATTTTGTTACGTTTCGCCTACAACGCGCGGTATAGCCGGCGCGGATGCAACGGACGCCGGGGCTTCGTTCAAAGCGGCGGACATTTTGGCCCGTTCAGCGCCGCCGATACGCCTCCCCGCCAAGCGCGTCCAGGCATGTTTCAATGCCACGTGTCTTCAAGTGTGCATGTTGGTGCCCACGCTTGTCAAAGCGCGGCCGCCGGGGAGAGGCGCTCCCCAAGTGTGAAGCGAGGAGGTCTGACCGGCGCCCGCCCGGCGGATGCGTCACTACACTCGTCTCAACGTGCTCTCCCGTCTCTCCACTTCGGTCGACCAGACCGGCCGCTCTTTTGCGATGCTAGAATAAACAAGTTGTTCTGTTACCAGTCGACTCATGCTTTGCCGGGACCTTCGGATGCTTCCAGATGTGCCCCAGGCCGCCAGGCCCACGCTACCCTTGGGGCTTGCGACCCATTTGCAACAACGGGTGTCAGCGCTGAGATTACAACAACTGGTGGCAGCGGTGGGATCGCGACAACGGAGGCCAGCAGCGAAGATATGCAGTTGACTATGCTGAGCAGCACAACGACCATCCGGGAGCAGTGCAACGAGCCCTGTGTGATGACTGGTTGCCTGCAGCGGAACGACTGCGCTGAATTCTTGGCTGCGAGGTTTGGTGAGTGCGGGACTTTCTTCTTCTGAGTTTTGCCAGGCTTTTGTTAGTGTCAGAAACAGAGCTGGTAAATGTGGTTGTCGTTGCTGCCGGGTTAGTTTGCGGCAAGACAATAGTAGGCAGTAGAGAAAGCAGCATTCAGAGCAGCCATGAATTTGAAGTCGTTGCGCAAACCGAAATTGCTGGAGCTTGCAAGAGAGTTGGGTCTGGATGTCTCAAACTCAGAAAACCAGAACTGCTGAGGGCTATTCTTGAGTTAGAAGCTGAGGATGACGAGCTGTCGGAATGCCTTGAGACCATTGAGGAGCGCGCAAAAAAAACATGAGCGTGAACTTAAAGAGCAAAAAGAGAAGCAGGAGCGCGAACTTAAAGAGCAAAAAGAGAAACAGAAGCGCGAACGAAAAGAGCAAAAAGAGAAACAGGAGCGCGAACTTAAAGAACAGAAAGATGAGCGCGAACGAAAAGAACAAAAAGAAAAAGAAGAGCGCGACCGTCAACACGCTTTGGAAATGAAGCGTCTCGAGGTAGAGATGGAACGCGCTCGTAATGGAAGTCAGGCATACGGTGCAGGAGAACGAGTATCGTTCAAAATGACTGACCTGATGCGGCCGTTTAAGCTTGGAGAGGACATTGGTTTGTTCCTGGTTAACTTTGAGCGAACGTGCGAGAAGCAGGGGTTCTCTCGGGAAACGTGGCCACAGCGCTTGCTCACTTTGTTACCCGGCGAGGCGGCCAACGTAGTCGCTCGCTTGAAGAGAGAGGAGGCAGAGGATTTCGACCAAGTGAAATCGAGTCTGCTAAAAAAGTACAGGCTGTCAGCGGAGGCGTTCCGTCGGAAGTTTCGGGAAAATGAGAAAGGCAGAAGTGAGTCATATACAGAGTTTGCCTACAGGCTAATGTCAAACATGCAGGAGTGGCTCAAAGAAGAGAAAGCGTTTGGTGACCACGAGAAAGTTCTGCAGTGTTTCGGGCTGGAACAGTTTTATAGTCGGTTACCTGAGAACGTGCGGTACTGGGTCTTGGATAGGCCAGACGTTCGGTGGCTAGAGCCGCTGAGCTAGCCGAGGAGCTTGTGACGCGTCGGGCTCGCGGAGCTAAGGACGGTCAAAAGGGTGAATTTGGCTCCAAGTTTGAGAGGCCGAAGTTCACGCCCATGAGAGCAAAGGGGGACACACGTAGTTCGGATGCGAGTGAAAGCAGTCCGACCGAACGTAAGGAGACGGCGGCAACCGAAGCCGAACGCAGAAAGCGGTTCGAGACGAGGCAAGCGCGCGTGTGTTATACGTGCCAGAAGCCGGGTCACTTTTCGGCGCAGTGTCCAGAAACAAAAACAAAAGTCGTGTTTTTGTCGTTATGCAGCACTGACGAGAACATGAAGCTTCTCGAGCCTTACATGCGAGACCTTCTCGTGAACGGGAAAGAATGCCGAGTGCTTCGCGATTCCGCTGCTACAATGGATGTAGTTCACCCCTCTTACGTAGAACCCGATATGTTCACGGGCGAGTGCGCATGGATCAAGCAAGCCGTGGAAGCTCATAGCGTGTGTCTGCCCGTAGCAAAAGTGCTTATTGAAGGACCTTTCGGAGCACTTGAGACGGAGGCGGCAGTGTCATCTATGCTGCCCCCCCAGTACCCATACCTATTTTCGAACAGGTCCGATCACCTCCTGCGCGAGAAGGGGCTTTTGTTTGGTGAGGCTAGCGTTCAGGCCTTAATCAGATCGAAGGTTCGGGAGCTCGCTGCAAAGGCGGTAGTTGCGGGCCGACGTTGTGGAACAACGAGAAAGGGTCAGAGGTGCAGCAAGCTGATATTCAGAGCACGCCCGAACTGAATAAAATTGAGCCTGTAGCGTTAAAGGCACCAGATACTGGAGAGGAAATGCCCGACACGGGAAAGTTAGAAGACCTATCTGCAGATTTGCTCATCGCGCCTACGTCAGACGGACTTAATAGGTTGCTAAAAGCCAGCCGGTCGGCTTTGATAGCCGAGCAAAAGAAGGATGGCAGCCTAGAAACATACGCTGCATTGTCAAGGAAGGTATCGCCAAGAAAAATGCTCGCTTTGTGGAAAGAGGTGGGGTCCTGTACCGGAAGTATCTAGACCGCAGGGGAGTGGAGTTCGATCAGCTGATCGTGCCTCAGTGCTACCGTCAGGATCTGTTGCGCTTGTCGCATTGGGGTTCGTGGTCCGGACACCTAGGAGTTAAGAAAACTAAGGACCGTCTCTTGCAAGAGTACTATTGGCCAGGGTGTTTTCGGGACGCAGACCACTTTGTGAGGACATGTGACACCTGTCAGCGGGTGGGCAAACCAGGGGACAAATCGAGGGCGCCGTTGAAGTTGGTACCTATCATTACGGAGCCTTTTAGACGGCTCGTTATTGATACAGTGGGACCTCTGCCGGTAACAACCACGGGGTACAGACACATTTTGACTGTGATCTGCCCAGGGACAAAGTTCCCTGAAGCAGTGCCGCTTAAAGAACTCAGCTCAGTTGAGATAGTCAATGCACTACTGTCCATATTTGCGCGAGTTGGTTTTCCTGCGGAAATCCAGTCAGATCAGGACACAGTGTTTGCTAGCCCTTTGACGACAGCCTTTCTCGAAAGGTGTAGGGTAAAGCTGTTAGACAGCTCAGTGTACCACCCACAGTCGTATTCCGTTGAGAAGCTCCACTCCGTCATGAGGCGCGTGTTGAGAGCATTGTGGTTAGCACAACAAACTGACTGGGAGCTGTGTCTGCCTGGGGTGATGTTTGCATTGAGGACCGCGCCGCATGCGGCTACGGGGTTTTCGCCAGCTGAGCTAGTGTACGGTCGCTCGCTGCGATCTCCGCTTCGCATGCTTCGAGACGGATCACTGCCCTCTCCGATGGCTGCAGACCATCTCTTCCACAAATGGCCGCCTCCTGCGCTGGAGCCTTGCTTTGCAACAATATTCCTTTGAGGTGCGTTACAAAAAGGGGAGTCTCAACGGTAACGCCGATGGCTTAAGTCGAAGCCTCTAACGTAGGAATCAGCCTCAGAGTTGTTTGTTACTGATGTTTTCCTTCCTGAGGCAGGATTTTTAACATATTGCTTTTGTGTAGTGTTTCAAAGTGATGACGTGCTTTCTAGTGCAATTTTCCAATTTGTGGACGCGTTCTGAGTGCTGCTAGACTACTGTAAAGAACTAGGCAGTGGTATAAAAGGGGAAAGAGCCTGGCAGGACTTGGTGAGGGTTGTTTCGTGCTTGCTGACTGAGCGGTTGAGTTTCGGCGTAGTTCTAACGCTTGCCGGGAACGAGAACAAAAATTTCAACTCTCCCGAAGTCACTTTGCAGTGTCCTGGATGAACCTGAACGAGAGAACGAGGCCTTCTCTGTGCGCTGCGCTCAAGAAACGCCGAAGGACGCCCGACTTCGGGTATGAGCATCATCGAGCGACATCCCTCCGGACAGCGGATGCAGTCCCCTGACCATCGGGATCTCCTTCCCCCGGCGGGGCGGTCTGTTACGTTTCGCCTACAACGCGCGGTATAGCCGGCGCGGATGCAACGGACGCCGGGGCTTCGTTCAAAGCGGCGGACATTTTGGCCCGTTCAGCGCCGCCGATACGCCTCCCCGCCAAGCGCGTCCAGGCATGTTTCAATGCCACGTGTCTTCAAGTGTGCATGTTGGTGCCCACGCTTGTCAAAGCGCGGCAGCCGGGGAGAGGAGCTCCCCAAGTATGAAGCGAGGAGGTCTGACCGGCGCCGGCCCGGCGGATGCGTCACTACACTCGTCTCAACGTGCTCTCCCGTCTCTCCACTTCGATCGACCAGACCGGCCGCTCTTTTGCGATGCTAGAATAAACAAGTTGTTCTGTTACCAGTCGACTCATGCTTTGCCAGGACCTTCGGATGCTTCCAGTTGTGCCCCAGGCCGCCAGGCCCAGCTACCCTTGGGGCTTGCGACCCATTTGCAACAACGGGTGTCAGCGCTGAGATTACAACAATCTTTATTAAAAATACATATAATACTTGTTTGGACAGTGCGTAGCGTTCAAGAATTCGTTTGCAGCATCTTTGGCAATGGCAATGCAGTTATTATTTATGTATTTGATCTCTCGACAAATTGTTTTACATGAAGCTTCAGCTCGGGCCCAACTCCAACGCGGCCTATTCAAATAAATCTAAACGCAGAAACGCTCTTCTGAGATAACCCCTGGATCAATTTTAATGGAATTTGTTGAAGTTGAGAAAGTGAACTTCTAGTATCTGTTGGAAGCGGAAGTTCGAGGTAGGGCCTGAATTTGGTTTAAAATATTTTGAAAATTTGAAAGTGCGAAAAAAATAGAAGGACGACGTTTACAAACTAAAAGCTCTTCATCAAAAATAGATATCGCGGTTCTTCAAACGGCATCTATTATAAGAGTCAGAGCGGACAAATTCGTTATGTCAATCTTACGTGAATTAGTTACGTGGTGCACAAGGGTTCTGCAAAGCCGTATTTTGATATTCCTATATTATTTGAGATTCATATGTAACATATCAATTTTGTCCGCTGTAGATGTACTATTAGATGCAATTCACAGAATTGTGATATTATTTTTCATTGTTGAGTTACAGAGTTTTAAACGTGATAGTTTCGATTTCTGAAAACTTGAGATTTGTGCCAATTTTTATTAAAGAAGTGACACCCTAAATGAAAAATTCCAAACCAGATGACAGTAGAATTTAGGTTTTTCTTTTAAGTGCAACAAACCTCATCAAATTTTGTGCAGTGGTTGCCGAGAAAAACTAATTCACCTTCTACATGTATCTAGATAGGAGAATCCGAGATAAAGCTTCCTCTTAAGAGGAGGCCAAGCTGCAACGTGAGCCCGCCCCGAACGAAATTTCTGGCTACGCCACAGACAGGGACCACTCGCACGAAGGAATTTACCGACGTGAGAGTGTTTGTGTCTGTGCGTGTGTGCGCGTGCGTGCTAGGCAGGATAAATAGCTTCCATTTTAAAATCTTGTTGACCTTGGCTCGCACGATTAATTGCCATGACCGTATAGCCTGACTGGTGTGATAGACAGGCGGGAAAAGCTATTTTGATCACTTTTGTGGCTTACGTCAACTTCCACTGACACGCTAATATTGACATGCTACTTCGTGCCGACATCACATTCGAAAGCGTCGAATAGGAATGAACGCACTACGAACCTGTACAAGCATATACGGTGCAAAGAAGGGTATAGTTTACCAAATAGGCCACGTAATATAACTAAAATGCACTACCCTGATGCATTTCAGGACCCAGTATTTATTTACTTATTTATTTACTTATTTTTTTTGGTTGGTTGGTTGGTTGGTTGTTTGCTTGGTTGCTTGGTTCTTTTTTGTTTGTTTGTTTGTTTGTTTGTTTGCTTGCTTGCTTTTTAGCGAAAACACCCCTCATTCAGATGAAAGACACCCTTCGGAAATCCTTAAGGATCTGTTCTGTCACTGCCAGAACTCAACCCATTACTTTGCAAACGCTTTCATACATCCGGTGCAAATTTCTGTTCTACACCCAGAACGCTCTCGTAGATATGCTTCGCTACGTCCGAGCTTAGTACACCGATGCCCTCCGTTACTTCTGACGCATATCCCTAGCATGGTACACCGGTTATACCAACGCATGCGTCCGACTTGCGCGGTCTCACCGGCGTTCTGGTCATACGGCCGCTTCGGGTACTCCATCCCAGGCTGCTTTGCTGGCTCTCATTTGATTCACACTTGATGCTGACCACACCCTTGCATGCAGCAGTCGGCCTTCGATGCCACCGCCGCACGAGGACCGGACTACTATTCGGGACATTGACAAATTCCGCCATCTTGTCGAATTAGCCATGTTGTCACCTCTGATTGGCCCAGAAAATCGCTACGGCCTCCCTTATTGGCTCAAAATGCCGCCGTTGCCAAATTTGTCAAGGTGGCGGGATATTACAATATTCAGGATAGTACCCCCCGTTGTGGAACTCCCCTGTACACTTTCGCTGTAAAATGTTTGTCACGTTCCAGAAAAAAAAAGACAATTGCCGAAAACGGATTTGTTGCTTTCTTTCTTTTTTAATGGTGATGGTAAGTAGGTTTTTCTAGCGCGAGTGCAAGGTCTGGTCAAAGAACGTCATGGTTAAGTTAAGTACCTCGTGCGATGAGAAGCAGAATTTCATGATGCGAGATGATTATGAAAAAGAATTCAATAAGATACGTTCGTATTACAACGGGAGTGTTTGCCTAGCAGCACTAGTTCTAGGTTGTAGCGCTTGGCTTAAACAGGTCGGTACTATGGCGAAACGCGGAAGCCAGCAATTCTCGTCGTCTTCTCTTTCACAAGCACGATGCCTATTGCCCAGTGCCTTCAGTACAGTCACTCCCCAGCGAAAGAGTAGCCATCCTGGCGACCTAAGGACAGGAAAACACGGGGTGTCATGGCACTGCTTGAGCCGGGAGACATGGACAATGTCCTCGCCGCGACGACGCTGGTCGGAAGGCGCTTCCATTGGCTCGATGAGGTAGTTGACCGCGGATGTTTGCTGCAGTACCCGATAAAGGACCGTGGTACTTGGAGAGCAGCTTGGAGGAAGGGCCTGGAGTGGTAGAGGGCACCTACAACCAGACTAGCGAACTCGGAGCAAAGCGCGTAGCCGTAGTGGATGAATAGTGGCGATGCTTTTGTTGCCACTGGGCCTGGGATGTGAACAAACGAGTGAGCTGGCGACATTCTTCGGCGTAAGCAGCCGCTCTAGAAGCAGTCGTCCACTCCGAAGCATCCGGCAGGTAAGGTAAAACCGTGTCCATAGTACATGGAGGTTCGTGTCCGTAAAGGAGAAAAAAAGGGGAGAATCCAGTGGTGCTTTGCGTGGCGGTATTCTAAGCGTAGGTGACGAAAGTCAGAATGCGATCCTAATTTGAGTGGTCAGATGAAATATACACGGCCAACATGTCGCCAAGGGTGCGGTTGAAATGTTCTGTCATCCCATTAGTTTGAGGATGATATGCCGGGGTAGTGCGGTGAATGATGCGACACTTCATGAGCAATGCTGAAATGACGTCGGAGAGGAATACGCAACCGCGGTCGCTCAGTAGCTCTCGAGGAGCTCCATGGCGTAAAATCAGGTGTTGAAGAATAAAACGGGCGACGTCTTTTGCTGTGGCAGATGCAAGGGCTGAAGTTTCAGCGTACCGCGTGAGGTGGTCGATAGCAACAATAACCCAGCGGTTGCCGCTTGGAGTGTTGGGAAGCGGCTCGTATAGGTCAATGCCGATGCGGTCGAACGCGCGCGTGGGGCATGATAAGGGTTGCAAGGGGCCGAAGACATGTTGAGTTGGCATCCGGTGTCGTTGGCATATGAGGCATGACCGAACATACTGGCGAACGAAACGGTACATACCGCGCCAGTAGTACCGAAGCTGGAGGCGACAGTATGTTTTTAGTACACCAGCGTGGCCGCATTGTGGGTCGTCGTGGAACATGGCGCAGATGTCGGCGCGGAAGTGCCGGGGTATAACAAGCAACCACTTGCGGCCGCTCGAATTGTAGTTGAGGCGGTACAGCAGGTTACCCGAATGATGAAGTGCGCGGCTTGACGACGGAGCGTCCGAGAGATCGGCGCTGGCGATTGTCTAGAGAGGAAGGCAATAAGAGAAGAGATCCATGGGTCTTTGCGCTGCTCTGATGGCATGTCGGAAATATTGAGGGCGAAGGCACCGCAGGTGGAAATAGACGAGTGGACAGGACCGGATATCGCGGATATCGTATCTTGCAGGCGCAAAGCCCAACGGGCGAGCCGACCAGTTGGATCTTTTAGTAAAGATAACCAGCATAGGGCATGATGGTCGGTCATGATGTCAAATGGACGCCCGTGCACATAAGGACGAAATTTTCCGATAGCCCAAATGATGGCCAGACATTCCTTCTCAGTAACCGAGTAGTTCTTCTCGGCTTTGGTAAGGGTGCGGCTGGCATACGCGACGACGTACTCTTCGAAGCCATCCTTGCGTTTTGCGAGAGCAGGGCCGAGCCCTACACCGCTAGCTTCCGTATGGATCTCAGTTGGGGCAGAGGCATCGATGTGTCGCAGTACTGGAGGAGAGGTGAGAACGCGTCGCAGTTCTTGGAATGCGTCATCGCACGCCGGGGTCCAGGCTGACAGATCAAAACTTCCGGTGAGAAGCTGCGTTAAGGGGGCGATGATAGAGGCAAAGTTACGGACGAAGCGTCGGAAATATGAGCAAAGGCCGATGAAACTACGATGCTCTTTCATAGTCGTTGGTTTAGGAAACTCGGATACGGCGGTAAGTTTCGTGGGGTCCGGGAGGATACCGTCTTTTGAAACTACATGGCGAAGAATAGTAAGCGTGCGAGCACCGAAGTGGCATTTCTTCAGACTTAGTTGCAGGCCTGCAGTAGAGAGACACGCAAGAACTTGCTCAAGGCGGCTGAGGTGCGACGCAAAGTCGGTGGAAAAAACCGCAACGTCATCTAAATAACAGAGGCACGTTTTCTACTTCAGCCCTCGAAGAACGGTGTCTATCATTCGTTCGAAAGTGGCAGGCGCGTTGCAGAGGCCGAACGGCATGACGGTAAATTCATATAGCCCATCAAGAGTTACAAAGGCTGTCTTTTGGCGATCGGCCTCTGCCATCTGCACTTGCCAGTACCCGAAGCGCAGAACCAGCGAGGAGAAGAATTCCGCTCCCTGCAGACTGCCCAAGGCATCGTCGATGCGCGGCAGAGGATAGATATCTTTGCGCGTTATTCGGTTAAGGCGGCGATAGACGATGCAGAACCGAATGGAGCCTTTTTTTTTTTTAACGAGGACAACCGGAGATGCCCAGGGACTGTTAGAGGGCTGAATGATGCCACGCTCCAGCATGCCGTCAACATGCTCGTCGATGACACGGCGTTCAGCAGTCGACACACGATACGGACGCTGGCGCAATAGTGTTTGTTGACCGGTGTCGATACGGTGAACGACTGCGGACGCTCGGCCCAAGGATGGTTGGTCAATGTCAAATGAGGCACGAAAACGTTGGAGGAGGTTGATGGTTTATGTGTGCTGCGCAGGTGTGAGTTCTACGTCGATGGCACGAGCGTAGACGTCTACAGGGGCATCGGTCGCGGTAGGAGGAGTGACGGCAAAAATCGGAAGTCATGCCCTATCACCAAACATCATGGCTCGGAGAACGCAGTCAAAAGCTTCAGAGGTCCCCAAGCACTCGCCGCAGAGTAGGGATGATGGGTAGGCGAACGGAAGCAGAAAGTTCCGGCGGCGCGCACAAGTGGCCGACGGCGTAAACAGAACAGATGAGTTCGCAGCAGAGTTACATGACACAGGGACCAGAGCGGCGGAGAAAGGTGCGATATCGATGTCAGAGGCGGCAACAACTTTACAAGAAGAATTGTCGTCAGGGTCAAAGCACGGTAGGGATAACGTAAGCTCGGCACTAGCGCAGTCGATAAGAGCTTGATTGACAGATAGGAAATCCCATCCAAGGATAACGTCGTGCGAGGAACGAGATAGGACGACAAATTCGATAACATGCATAACGCTTTGAATGACGACCCGGGCTATGCACGACGCTGAAGGGTGAATGCGATGCGAAGTTGCGAAGAAGAATGCGATGCGAAGAGAGGTAAGGGGAATGGTCACTTTGTTCGAATTGCGGCAAAGCTTCTCAATAATAATAGATACGGCGGCTCCGGTGTCGATAAGTGCGTGTACGGCGACGCCGTCTACGGACAGTTCAATTTCGTTCGCCACGGCAGAATGAGGCCTTGAAATGTTCGACGTGAACGCAGTTCTTGCCTCTGGAACTGCGACTGTTAGTTTTCACCTCGGGCTGGGCTGGGTCGGCGAACCATCGGGGAAATGGATCGGTGACGTGGGGAAGGCGACCGGCGTGAATCGAAGTGGTGGCGACTGCAGGACGAGTCCGGAGGTAGGTTACAAGGGTCCTGACGCGGAGGTCGGGCAGGCCTGTAGCTTGAGGCGCCCCCACTGTCATGTAAACTGTAGCTGTGACGGCGGCAGAATCATGCTACGTGGCCCGGGAAATGGCAGTAATAGCAGATTGGCCGGTTATCCGGTGTACGCCATCGGTTGACGACAGGAGCTCCAGCGGCCGAGTAGGGGACGGCAATCGGACGGCAAGGAGGCGGCGGCGCATGGAAGGTGCAGGTGGCCCGGTAGGCATCGGGAGCCGGAGGTGCTTAAGGCCGGGCGACAACGTCCGCGTAAGTTAGCGGTCCAGCTGCAGGCTCCGGAGGAGGGGCCGATGGTAGCGCCGCGGCTGCTTGCGTCTGAATGACATGACGAAGCGAAGAAGCCAAGGTCGTCGACGGCTCGGGTGCGCTATGCGCCAGACAGAGTTAGTTGGCGTGTGACTTCCTGACGGATGAACTGCTTTATCTCTAGCATTAAAACAGAGATGTCGGCAGCGTCGCGGCCGAAATCCAACGGAGATAAATCCGCGGTGTACTGCTGAGCAGCGCGCGCTGATGCACGCTGCTTCCGCAGCTCGTCGTACTGCTGACAAAGCTGTGTGACCTCGGCAATCGTCCGGGGACCCTTCGCGACGAGCATCTAGAAGGCATGGTCCTCGATGCGTTTCATGACGTGCTTGATCTTGTCTGCTTCGTCCATAGATGAGTTGAAGCGCTTGCAGAGCGAGCGCACGTCTACAATATAACTGGTGAAGGTCTCGTCCTCGCGTTGAGCTTGGCCACGCAAGCGCTGCTCAGCGCGAAGATGGCGAACGGCGGGACGGCCGAAGATCTCTGCCAAAGTTGTCGCGAAAGCCGACCAGAGGGTAAAATCAGCCTCATGATGGCGGAACCATAGGTTTGCCACGTCAGTCAAGTAAAATATGACATTTGTGAGCTTGGCGCGGTCGTCCCATTTGTTATAGGCGCTTACACGGTCATATTCGGCGAGCCAGTCTTCCACGTCATGGTCATCTGTGCCACTAAATATAGCCGGATCGCGCTACCGAATGACGCCAGAGAAAACGATGGCTGGAGGCACCGGAGCAGCTGCGTGGGATGGTCCCGGTTCATCCATTGAAATAGCTAGTGGTAGCGTCCGACTGCGGCGTTCCAGGATGTCGAAGAGAAGCCCCGCACCTCCACCAAATACAATGTGGGTGTTTGCCTAGCAGCACTAGTTCTAGGTTGTAGCGCTAGGCTTAAACAGGTCGGTACTATGGCGAAACGGGGAAGCCAGCAATTCTCGTCGTCTTCTCTTTCACAAACACTTTGCCCACTGCCCAGTGCCATGAGTACAGTATGTTCAGCAGTGCTAAACGAATAGTGTGAGGAGCATGCTAGAAAAATGAGTGTGAAAAGCCTAAGTAAAGTCATTGAAATCGGCAGCGCACTCACTTTTAAAGAGAAGAGATCTCGTGCAAACGTCAGTGCATGACTCCTGCGGCAAAACACAAGCCTTAGGGTGCCGCACTTTTAAGGACACCAATTCCCAGAGTGGAAATTCAGCGCACAGGGGAAAGCTGTAGGGTGGCTCTTCTAAGATGCACTTCTTTTTATATATCGTACTTGTGAATACATCATCTTTAGTGAACGCAATAAGCGTCTCGGCATTAAACAGTCGTTCGCTTCCAAGAATTAGATAATGGTGCTGATGTACTGAACATCCCTATATTTTCTTCAGATGTATTCTCCTTTTGAGGTGCCATTTGCTTGCCTTCTTTAAATTACGCGCATTACTACCCACCTTTTACCTCCATTTGTCATTTTACAGCCTGCAAGCTTAAGGAATTCACACAGGAATTCGAGTCATGTGACTGGAAAATTAAAGATTTCTACACTGTTTCATTATACCGCAATGCCGCCAGGTCAAGGACGACGCGTATCAGCCGCGTCTCGCGGCACAAACTCTGCGCGTCAGTGTTTTAGAGCGCAGCTCTTTGGCGTCCGTTCCTGGGTTTCGCGTCGTCGTCGGCGTTGTCGTCGGCCTCGTAACCAGCTCCGCCCCCCTTTCATCCCCCCAGCGCTAGCAGCGACCGACTGATACCGCTGGATGCCGCTGACGCCGCTAGAGTCAAGATAACGTGACTGCATAGAACACCGTCGCCGCCATGCAGAAAGAGGAGGAAAGGGTCCCCCCCCCTGTTCTTGTGTGGCGGATAGGGTGCTCTTCAGCTGCCGACGCGCCGGTTATTTCACGTAGGCCCCGGCACGTCGACGAATACGTGACCACCTTCCCACGGCTAGACCTGGTTCTTAGCGCTGCGGAAGCGAGGGTATCATATTGTTTGTGTCGGCATCGGCGGCGTTGTCCCTGAAACCAACTCCGCAGCTGGGGTTGACTCACTATCGGCGTCAGCGGCATCAGTCAGTCGCTGCTATCTCTTCCCTCCTCCCTTTATCGTGTTGTCCGCTTGCTGCGCGCGCTTCTGCCCCCATCGTTTGCCGCTGGGTGTACACGCCGCCCCCCTCCCCCCTCTTCCTGCGAGTCTCCGGTTGTCAAAGCGCCGGCTCGAACTTAATTCCTTTCTTCGCTCCTCCTCCAATGCAACCCCTGTGCGGTGGCAATCAGAGAGCCAGATCGGTGGCGGCGGATCTGTATATGTGCACCGCCCGAGCCGAAATTGCCGCTGCCGTTCGCCCTGTGCGGTGGCAATCAGAGAGCCAGATCGGTGGCGGCGGATCTGTATATGTGCACCGCCCGAGCCGAAATTGCCGCTGCCGTTCGCCACTGCGAAATTATCTTGCTGGTAGTAACTGCCTACTTCGCCCCTACCGCACTCACGAAAGACGTCGTGCACTTCCTGCAACTCGCATTAACCGTCCATCGATCCACACCGATGTTAGTAGTGGGGGACTTTAATGTTGACATAAAGACAAACAGCAATTTCCTAACACTTATGCGGGAGAACATCCCGTTCCTCTCGCTCGTAACGCGTCCCACGGCTGTGACAACCTCGCGAGGCACTTGTATAGATCTCGTCTTTGAGAATCAAGCATTGGTGTACCAAGTCGAACATATATCAGTCTATTTCTCCGACCACAAAGCTTCCTTCATGACTGTCAAGAACTGTTAGTGGAGTCTTTGTTAAAGGAATACGTGTGAAAAATAAAAAAAAAATTCTGTGATAGCGCATACATGTGTTGCTCGATTTCTTTGCCTCAATCTATCGAAAAGGTGAAACAGCTTATTTGCTGCGCTCAAATTTCGCATTAGGAAGTAACGTAATCGTCGGTAATTTTTTGAAGCCACCGCTGTTGTAGTCGTTGTCGTTGTTGTAGCAGCAAGCATAGCAAATGAGTATTAAGACACAAACATCTTTCACCCGACACCCTACGGGGGGGAGGGAGTATTCATTATTTTCTTATTTATTTATTTATTTATTTATTTATTCCTAAGGGGCTCCTATTTGGAGTATCTTGTGTGTGGGGGGACGATACAATAATTTTAGTAAAAACAGAGCACATGAAAACAAGCAAACAAAAACAAAGAAATAAGCGTTATACATAAGACTCATTGCAAATCAAACGGACACCTTCAAGTCACCGTAAAAACCTCTTCCTGTGCTAGAAAAGAATCGTTATACATTGTTAAACTGAGACATTAAGCAATAACCATGCTAATAATAACCACTAAACAGCGTTATAGGTGGTTAATCTTGAGTTTCTGAACGTAGCATTATCGCGAACCTTAGTGATACTGTCTGGAAGATCATTTGAGTAGCTGCTTGCATCTGGTAGAGCACACAGCATCTTGGGTTAGGTTGAAAGGAGGCGCATATATGCGTTCGCTACGCTGCGGGCGTGATGCACATTGATGACGTATTCTAGTGGCAATGTATTTCCATGTCTACTGTAAGCAATTTTAAGGAGTAAAAAAACAAGAAGCTCTCTTTCGTCGTGACTCTAAGGATGGAAGTGTGAATGTGGACTACATGTTTGCCACTCTAGAGCCGAGATGACAATTCATGGTGGTGAAACGTGCTGCTTGGTTTTGTACCGATTCTAGTGAGATAGGCTTGACGTGGTGGCCAGAAGGGTATCTGTATGCCGGAAGAATCTGCACGCTCTGAATTTGTGTAATATGTGTTCTGTGTGTTATATTCTGTGTAATATGCACGTTATTATAAATTTATCTATTATATGCCCTGCAGTTTCGCGCTTGCGAGAAGAAAAAGTTGATAATTATACGTGGATATGCTGTATAGTATGCAATATACAGCGACTGGCACGTTTATGAATCATGAAAAATTCTATGCATTATCCATTGTATAATAAATTTATTCGTGTTATACGCGGTATTTCCTTAAATGCAGTAATAAAAATTTAACCGAATTTATGCAATCCGTCTGCAGTGAACTTGCCGGTCACCGTGCCTGCCTCGCCGAATCTGCCGCCAGGAGCCACTGCCAGGCACTGGCACCTAATGTCCCTTCATAATTTGAAAGTAGCGACACTCTTTGAACTCTGCCGCCGCCGCGCGAGCTCCTCGCCTCCTCCTCACCCCTTGCGCGTTCCCCCGCGGCAACCAGTTTTGCCCCCATTTTTCTGCACGACGATTGGTCTCCCTGTCGTTGCCCTTGGAAACGCGCGGATCTTGAGTTTTGCTTGTGTTTTTCTTTTTCGTTCGCACCATTTTCCTCCTGAGCACGGCTGGCTCGGTGCTTTTGCTCGGCGTAGTGAACGTTGCACTTTCACTTTAATTTACCCTAGTCCACCATAATCCCCCTTAATGCACCTTAATCCTTCTTAATCCACCCTTATCCTTCTTCATGCACGTTAATCCACCCTAATCCACTATAATCGTCCTTAATGCACCTAAACGCACCTTCATCCACCCTAATTCACCTTCATCGACCTTAATCCAAGCTAGTCCTCCTTTATGCAGCTTAATCCACCTTCATTCACCCTAATGCACCTTCATCGACTTTATTCCACCTTAATCCCTTTTGATACACCCGAATTCATCTTAATCCAATCACTAATCAATCATTACTTTGCTAATCATTAATTATCTCTTATACGCAGCTGCACATGCTTTGGTTCGCTTCCCGCCTTCCTTCGGTCACGTGATATTTTCTTTAGCTCACAACGGGACCTTGAAACAAAGGTCTAAGGCTTTCGCTTAATAAGCCACACACAAAGGAATGTGTCACAAGCAATATTAGATCAGACGGACGAAGTAAAGCATCTGATCGTGTGGCAGAAAAATTGTCTGGAGTATAGAACTCGCCTCAAAGCTCCCTTTACATCGGTATATCCTGTCCATACGGCTTTAAGAAAAAACCAACCTCCTCATAAACGTTGCCTCCAGCGTTATCGATGCTGTTATTAGCATTTCTCAAAATTTTCAACCCCACTGGGGCACGCAACTGGCCCAAAATAACACGCCTCCATAGAATCCTGCGGCCCGTCCGCGGGAGCCCAGGAGGAAAAGCGCGCCGTGCGCAGCCGACGGGCGAGGAGAATCAAGGAGGAAAGCGCCGTGAGGAGGAGAGTGTCGCTACTTTCAAATTATCAAGGGGTTTTACTGGCACCCCAAGCGGCGTCCGTCGGCAACACGCTGTTCAACCGGCTCGAAGACGCCTACTGCTCGACCAGCTGGCCCTGCCAGCGATGGGACCAACTATTGCTCCTCGCGGTTCTTGCCATTGCGTCAGCCGTGGTGGTCATAGGAGATTCGTAGATTGATTAATGCGTCGCGAAAGTTGATCCGCCTCGTCGAAAAGAAGAGGAATTTCGTTTTATTTTCTTATTTAGATGGCGCGGTGCGCTTGCACTAGTATACTAATAGCTTTGAAGAAATTTTTCCGGAACAGTACTGGCTTGATTGCTTGGCCACGATGGCCGCACCTTGGGCTCACAAATATAATCGTTCATCAGCGGCGCCTCATTCCACATTGTTGGCTATCAGTGCTTTGTGGCGGAAGATTAACTGCTCTCTAATGAAATACTGTACAAGCTTCCTTCATCGTCATACGCAATTTGATATCGTGTTTTTATTTCATTTCTATTTCTTTATTTCATATAAATATTTAAGCTACATCACTCAGCATTGTTTATATTTTGGTTTAGCTACGCGCCGCTACATTTTAGCGGCATTTCTCTTTAAGCGGTGCCAATTCTGAATAAAATGATATTAATTAACCACAATGTCAGCAGCCTGATGTGGGCAGCACTGCTTACACTAAAGGTGTTATATAGGGTTTCAAATGCGTTTCATCGTAACGTGGCTGCCACTTAAAAGCACTGCAAATTCTGGCCTGCTACTATTGGCAAAGTTGGCACATTGACGAGGGGGGCTCTGGTATAACTATGGGTTTGCTAGAGAAATTCGTCTTCGTACATTTGGTTTACTTGCTTCAAAAATAATTTGTTTGGCGTCCTTTAACAACACTCATGGGACCTTGAGAAACCACGTGAAATCACTACATGCAGATAGTCTAAATAAATCTTGCAATGACTTGTCACTTGTCAGTATTCCACCTTTGTTGAAGACAAACCGCCTGGCCAATGTTTATTTCCTACGTGGGCGGCCGTGGCTGAGCGCGAGCAGACGATAGTCGGCGTCTTCCAGAAGTGCGTAATTCTTATCGAAATTCGAAACCCAGTTTTCGCTTCCTCCAGCATATTTAATAAACTGCGTCAATAAATATACACAGTAACAGTAGGAAGAAGCGCACTGATCCAAACGCCCTTCTTGACTGGTGTGAGCTATTTACCAATACCAGCCGCGTATGAGGATATGCTATATTACGGAATAAAGCGTCTAGAAAAGACTGAGTGGCAGGGTTCTGTTGAAAAGAGAGTGTTTGAAAAAAAGGTAACTTGCGAGCTCCACGGGCCGCGCACGATTGCAAAATTTGCCTGACATTTTCGCAGCAGCGTACGCTACACGCGGACGGTGTTTTCTCCCCAAGGCCGATAGGGGGTTCAGGACCCCTTTAGGTGCGCTAAGAGGAATGACACGGCTAACTATAGGCCTACGCCTGTCACTCCCGTACTCTTCACAAGACTAGAAAATATTGCTACACTCGGCGCCATCTAGTGGCGTTGTCATGAAGTTCAGGCGTGGCCTCCGAAAGGAGCAGCGTGGGTGGTTCGGTGGCTGTGAACGCAATATGTTCCCTCAATTGCACACGATGAGTGGCCCAACTTCCTTGCCCGCCCGCGCACCCTACGGCATGTGTCTAAACTTACACCAAGCCACCCAAGTTGTCTTTTCGTGTGCATAGCTATTGGCACTTGTACAGTAGTCCAAGTTGTAGCGTTAAGGCCGAGGGATCATCGAGTGACAGCTGCATTGGAAAAGTCCGTAAAAGAAGGATAAAAGCTGAGAAAAAAAAAAGCCCGACCCAACCTCTTCCCTCAAACAGAAACTTAACAACACACAATAACAACACACTATATCAACGGATCAACACTATATACAATATATACAGCCCTGTAGTGGAGGTCTGTAGGGTGTGTACAAGAGGGTTTTCGCGTACATCCTCCATTTGTACGCGGCCTTCAGGGCCGGGCTTCGAACCCGTCCCACTGCAGCACAGTCGCGCAACCCCCAAGCCACTGAGCTACCCCGAAGGGTGTAAGTATAGGGTTTAAGCTGCCTTATATGATTTGCGTACGGGATTAATAAATAAACTCGACGCTACAGGGCATTAGGAAATAAAGAAAATGTATTTGCCGATACCATTCGTATCTGGAAATAAGTGTTCATCGAGGCTGTCGGCGACGTTTGCAATGCAGCTATATATCTAATATGAATACGGTACAAGAGAGCAGCAGGCAGCGTGTCTCAACCAGAGCAGCTCAGGCTATCTGGAGCTCGTGCCTCCCGGATGACTGGCGATGTGTCTGCAGCGCCGGGCATTCCTCTTCATTACACCATATTATGTTAAAAGAAAACGCAACATGAACGAGCGAAATCCTCACAACAAATCGTGCAGAACGAAAAGTTTTCATGGGCTAATAGAAAGACACATTGCAAGGCGAATGCAATCATTCACGAAAACTAGCATGGTTAAATCAGTTGTAATGTACAGGCGTGATCGTTTATATCAAAGCGAAGCACCGCTTTTTAAAAAGTGAAGGTGTGCAAGATGTCTGTGACAACCTATGAGAGAAAGTAGCGGCCCCGGTCAGTAAGGAGTTGTCGGGGAGTGCCGTGGTGAAGTATCACTGCGTCGAGAAGGAAGTCAGCGACGTCGGTTGCACAACTGGTAGGGAGAGCCCGCGTGATCGCATACCGGGTGGTGTAGTCCGCAACAAATGTTCCCTTGTTCCCTCTAAGCGATAAAGGACAAGGGCCAAGGAGATTAAGACCAACTATAAAGAATGGCGAATATGGCATTTCAATGTGCTGAAGACGGCTAGCTGGTAGGGCGGTGGGTTTTTTTCGGTGCTGACAAGATTTACAGGAGGTGACGTATCAGCAAACGGAACGGTAAATACCGGGCCACAAGAAACGACGGCGAACACGGTCATGTGCCTTCGAGACTCCCAGATGACCAGAGGTAGGACATCATGCAACTGTGTGAGCACAGTCTCACGCATATGCTGAGACCTGGATTGGGAAGAATGGGGGATAAGAGTTAGTGGAGAATACCTTAGTAACTTGCGATTCGCTCATGATATTGCCTTGCGTAGTAACTCAGGAGACCAACTGCAATGCATGCTCACAGACCTGGAGTGGCAAAGCAGAAGGGTGGATCTAAAAATTTATCTGCATAAAACTAAATTAATGTTTAACAGTCTCTGAAGAGATCAGCAGCTTACGATAGGTAGCGAGGCACTTGAAGTGGTAAGGGAATACCTCTACTTAGGGCAGGTAGTGACCATGGATACGGATCATGAGTCTGAAATATTCAGAAGAATAAGAATGGGCTGGGGTGCGCTTGGCAGGCATTCTCAGATCATGAACAGCAGGTTGCCATTTTCACTCAAGAGAAAAGTGTGTAACAACTGTGTCTTACCAGTACTCACGTACGGGGCAGAAACCTGGGGGCTTACGAAAAGGGTTCTACTTAAATTGACGACGACGCAACAAGCTATGGAAAGAAGAATGATAGGTGTAACGTTAAGGGATAAGAAAAGAGCAGATTGGGTGAGGGAACAAACGCGAATAATGACATCTTAGTTGAAATCAAGAAAAATAAATGGGCATGGACAGGGCATGTAATGAGGAGGGAAGATAAACGATCGTCATTAAGGGTTACAGACTGGATTCCAAGGGAAGGGAAACGTAGCAGGGGGCGACAGATAGTGAGGTGGGCGGATGAGATTAAGTTTGCAGAGACAACATGGCCACAATTAGTGCATGACCGGGGTAGTTGGAGAAGTATGGGAGAGGCCTTTGCCCTGCAGTGGGCGTAACCAAGCTGATGATGATGATGAATGGTGCCGGATTGCTTCGGCCTCCCACTCCCTCAACTCAGGATCATCTTCTCGTTGCTATCGATTGGCGCGGCCTTTCACGGGCGAGTTCTTGCCGCCGCTCGTCGAAGACTGCCCTTTCCTCGGGGGAACGCATAACGCATGGCCGTCCCATCCATTTTCCGAGACAGAAGTGAACGGAAACGAAGCTGCCGCAGCGCGCTCGAAACCCTTTCCTGCCCTTTCCCTCCCCGGCGGAAGCGAAATGACTCTGGTTGGTTGCGCGCGTTGCATGAGCGCGCAACCAATCAAACCGCCCTAGTATGTGCGTTTTCCTTTGCTGTTGTGCTCTGGGAGCAACTGGATTTTTTTAGTGACTACATCGTCACCGAAACTTGTGAATGCAATGCAATAGAATGCCTATGCAAGTTTCGCTTAAAAGATTCAGTGACGATTTAGCGGTAAATGTGAGTGAAATGCGTTACCATTACGTCGCTCCGCTTTGAGTTCTGGAATCCATGATTTAAAGCGCGTTCGCCACATTGGAAAGTGTTGTTCAGGAGCTCACTCGACGTACTTCCTGTACTCCAAGTTCTAAGCGAAGTGCAATTGACGGTTGTCCGGAACATCAGACCACCGTCAACTGCACCGTGTATGTATGTATGTATGTATGTATGTATGTATGTGTGTCATCCCCTCTATACATCTACCACGTGATCGTCTTGCCACTCGTCACACACATGCTTTTTTCCCACTTTGACACACCTATAATGCCCGCATTACGATGCATTCTATGAACTCTATATGACGAGGCAAAGTTGATCCGTATTTCGGAGTCATACGTAATTTCGAACAGGTTCACACCCGATATTAGTTAGGGTTGAGTAAGTACCGGTAATACATGTGACGACAGCTTGGTCACCACAATATCTTGCTATAACTGGTACTGTGCCGCCTGCCTGTGGCCCCTTGGCCCCGTCAAATTGTTTGCTGCAACTGTCTGTCGATGCAGGCCACCAATACACACACACACACACACACACACACACACACACTTATATATATATATATATATATATATCAAAACAAGAAGAAAGGGGGTTAAGCAGAGGGGCCCGATTTTTATTAGTCATATCAGAAGAAGCCAACAAACAGTGACACCAAGGGCAACATAGGGGTAATTACTTGTGCCTAATGAATGAGATAAAGAAACGATAAATGAATGGAAATTAAAGTGGATGAATAAACAACTTGCCGCAGGTTGGAACCGAACCCACAACCTTCGCATTTCGCGTGCGATGCTCTACCAATTGAGCTACCGCGGCGCTGTCTCCCCATCCACTTTCTTGGGTATATATGTGTCCTAGTATAACCCTGGGAGTCTTAGCCAGCGCTATCACTAACAGACCTTGGCGGCGGACGTGGAACGTCCTTTTTGCCGCAGGCGTCACGAGAACGTGATCTTTTTTAGGTGAAGGCAACTGGTCAATAAACCCACATATGTTACCTGAAGGCATCAATGTAGCCGGATTCGAGACCCTCGTTATGTAATAAACGAGAGGACGGAGGGTTAGCAGAGGGGCCCAGGGTTCTGCTAGGACACATAAATACCCAAGAAAGTGGATGGGGAAATAGGGCCGCGGTACCTGAATTGGTAGAGCATCGCACGCGAAATGCGAAGGTTGTGGGTTCGGTTCTCACCTGCGGCAAGTTGTTTTTTCATCAAAGACAGTTGCAGCGAATAACTATACTAAACTAAACGACTAAACACAATATATATATATATATATATATATATATATAGGCGTGTGCGTGCCCGCGTGTCAGTATACTCACCCGATGCTACACCCGTCATTCTCGCCGCCCGCAGTATGCGGCACAAGTGTGTTCACCGAACGCCACCTGTCTGTCGTTCAGCGCCGTGCACCAAGATGCTCCTGATGAAGGCGTTCTTTTCCTGCGGCACCACCTACAACTAGTCACACCGCAATGTTTTCCTGTGGTACCGTATGGCCCAGCCCGCTGTGTGCGAGTACGTTACGAGCGCGTCCCACGGAGGGGCGCTGTGGCGATAACACTTTTTTAACCGACATGACATTTTCGCCTTATGAGTTTCTCACCTTAAAGGGCCCTTCACCAGGCCCCATAGGAAATTTCGGTTACACAATGGAAGTTTTTACATGTCCTCTAGGGAGCGTTCTGCCGCAAAAATTTTTCAAATCGGCTCATTATTAGCCGAGATAGAAATATTTCAGTACCGCGAATCCAAGTTTCCGCAGGCGGGCTCCACTGCCAAGCAAGACGCTCTATCCATTCGCCCCGTCTAGCCTCCGTATGCGAAATTCCTTCCGTGCGTTCTCCCATAATGGACCTCGAGGATCACGTGACGCATACGTCACAGGCCCCGCCTTCTTTTTTTTCTCCTCACTTTTTTTTTCGGCCCTACGCACTTCCGCAGACAGCATCGCGCGCAAGCTGTTTTCTTGTTCACGGAGCGCAAGATTTTGCACGCTGTGCACAAGGACGCATGACTAGCGGTATAATTCAGTGCTACAGGAATACTGACGCAGAAGAAGCGGATCGCAGAGCACGATCACGCGCTGCAACACGGCAGAAAATGGCATAGTTCTGGTCCCTGCGCACGTCACTGCACGTCCGTGGGAACAAGCAGACGAAGCGGAATTACATCTCTCTTGCTTCGGTGCGAAGTAAAACACAAAAAACACGCAGATATTCCGTTTGTGTGTTTTATTCATTCTCTAAACTTCAATTCCTCAATGCAATCAACAGATCACACAAATTATAGATGGTGCCTTGAATAATTCTTGCAGTCACGCGTCACCACTAGCGACCTCACACTGCGGACTCGAGTACGTAGGCGCAGGGACGCGAGTACGTCATGCTCCGGTTTGAAGTGCGGTGGCCGCGAGGAGAAGGAAAAACGGCGTTTGATTTGAAATTTGAGATCCTTCCGTGGCGAGTAGGGATGTAATACTTTGCAGACACGATCGTTATCGCGCGATGTATTCTCGGTGCTTGTCAGCTCAACATGGCCAGACCTGGTGAGGGGCCTTAAGTGAAGGCCCTAAAACCACTAAACTCCAGAACAATTACTCGCATGGCCGAAGAGTGCCCTAAATAAAATATTGTTATAACTTTACGACGGCCAGTTTCAGTTTCGTTTCTACTGTGCCGGGACGTCATGATACAAAAGGTCATGACGTCAGGACGTTGGGGCCGTTTTGGGAGCCGCTGTGTTTCGATCTATCGCCTCCTTCGTTGCTACTCGATCGTTGTGGGGATGGGCATATATTTGAGAGCGGTGAATATTACGTCAATTCTGTCGGCTTCTGGTGTATCCTGAGGTGTGGTTCACATAATTGGGATTTGGTGTTTTATGTGTGAGTTACAAATTTGTAAACTGAATACTTGCGTCTGTTTCTTTTTCTTACTTTTAATTTTCAAGAATTTCTTTTTATTTACGGCATAAATCTAGAATACATTTCCTAGACCCACTTGGCTTTAAATTCTTTCAAATGCCATAACACTCTTCAAAATCGGTGCATTGGTTGCCGAGAGAAAAGCTTTGTTTGTTCGTATTTATTGATTTATTTATTGATTTACTTCAGTGCCGTAAGGGACCATTAGGGCATGAGGGGCATGGAATGGTAAAGCGTTATTGCAAGATTTATAGTATAAATTATACAGGAAAACATTACAGACAAAAAAAAAGATGTGCGATGAAAAATTAAAGGAGCGCCAGAGCTAAAGTTTTCTCTCACCTATAACCATGATTCAGAAAGGTAAAAGAAAACATCGAGAAGCAAATATTCACCGCAGGACGACGCGTGTACCCATTGCAGAAAGAAAACTGGAGACGACGCGGCGCGCTGTAATGAGAAAGCCAGGATATTAACCCAGCCAGTATCGTAATAAACGTTCACCTTACAAAATGCCGGATTTCAAAGCTGATGGAAGCGGTAACTGATCAGCAGCCTAATAAGGAAGAGAGATTAGAGTTTAGAAACGTTCCACTCTTCTATAGGTAAAAAGAAAGGAGGAAAGTGATGGATAGAAGCCGGTCGTTACAGAGCGTAAGGTAAGCTTGCAATACAGAAATAAGCACAATGGTGGACTGCTGTTTAGGTATTAACGCTGGTTCGCTCACGCAGGCCACGTGACTATTTCTTAACGCCCCGTCTCAAGAAGGTCCTAACAGGAATCGTCACCCATACAACTTCAGCGATTATAGCGTGGAGCTGCGGGGATCAAGGTAGTGGGTTCGAATCCTGCTGCAGAGACCATATTTATATGTGGTAAAAACGCAAAAACACTCGTCCACTCATATATGGGTGTACCTTAAAGAACCTGAGGTAATGAAAATTATTCCAGGACTCTCCGACTACTACGGCGTGCCTCATAATCAGATAGCGTTTTTTTTTCTTGCACGTAAAGCGCCGGCATTTAATTTTAGGTCGTCATTTCGTTTCGTCATAAACACACAAAAAACATATTAGGCTAAGGGATTAGCGACCTGGCATTTGCAACTTTTTTTTTATGATTATTCTACATATTGCAGACTAACCGCGACCCATGCAGGAGCAGGCACATAAATGTAGCGTCTTATAATTTTAGAACGCAGAAATGATCCACACTCATTGACAACGCCATTTTGCCAAGCATTCATTCAATGTCGTTTCCTTGCGATAAGTGAAGTTCCATACGTTACATACCCCTGATAACCTTGTGGCAAGCATCAGGGCTTCCCAAGTATTTACTTTGCCCCGATTTACTATATATTCTACAAAACGTGTTCGGCTTGCGAGCCAGTGAGGCGGATTCATGACGTCATATTACGCTGGCTCGCTACGTTCCTGCTGTCGCCAGGCGGCTGCTAGGTGTGAGCGCGCCACATAAAATATGCGCCGCTCTTCAGTTTTAACTTTTTAGTGAACAACGTAACCATACCTAACTTATTTCTACGCAACGCGCATTAGAGGAAAGCCCTGTGAGCAAGCCATCAGTGTCGCTATCTGAAAAGAAGACACGATTCCTCGGTTTATCGTTGTAACTATTGGAGTGCATGTTTTGATCATGCCTCGGACACGTGTGTTGTTCCTCGACATGCGCCACTGAACGTTTTCTTTTTTTGTCGTTGTCTCGTTTGTTTCCGCTCGTTCGGTATATATTTATCGGTGTCTGCGAAAGTAAAATCTACCGTTGAAAGTAGCGCTCTCTCTGTGTATCTGTTTCTTTCTACGTCATCGTTCAGTCGCCCCTAGACATTCTATAGTGAATACAAACCAACTAGCCCGCCAACGTGTTTTAATCGGAGAGAGAGAGAGAGAGAGCCGCACATTAGAGTGTTGGCTTTAACATTTAACCGCACTGTACATGCACCACTGTTCGCGTCGCGCACGCAGTCTGAATAGACAGCATTCTTTCGCTGTAGAATTGGCGACCAGATTCGCGAAAGTTTGAATACGCGAAGGCGCATCTTGCGCAGAGCGATAACCATCTAACAATGATTAGTCGGTGAGAAACGGTCACAGGAAAAAGATCTGCACCGTGTCACTATTATAAGCGCTTCCCAGACTTTATATTTGCTTACTGACACATTCATTTGCTCGCGAGAAGCGCGCATAATAAGCAAAAAAAAAAAAGAAAGCTGTCAGTACTTCTTTGATCTCTCCTGTAATAACTACTCTCACGTTCCTCTCCTGATTCGCCGCCGTAGCTTAGTGGCTATAAAAAAAAAAAAAAGAAAGACGCCCGTATCCCGCGCTTTGGGGCCACGTTAACGATCTCTCGGTGGTCAAAAATTAATCCGGAGTACTTCACTACGGCGTGCCTCATAATCAAATCGTGCTCTTACCGCGTGAAACCCCAGAATTCAATTCAAGCTTAACGGGTATCGTGTGTGCACGATGTCATGGATTCCATGCCAGTCGCTTCAGCCGCATTCTGATTATGGTGGGATGCTAAAAAACGATCCTGTATCATGCGCGGGTGCACGCTTGAACCGACACACACAAAAAAGAATCAACGTAATCAAAATTTATCCGGAGTCTCCTACTATTATGTGTAAATCGTAATCAGATCAGGACTTTGGCGCGCAAAACCTCAGAACTTATATTCTAATTTATTTTCCTTATCTCTCTCTCTCCCTCTCTGTCTCTCTTCAACACAGATTACTGCAGACCTTCTACATGTGCGTGGCGACCGGCGCCATCGGCTGCGAAGAGTTTGCCGAGCAGATCGCGAAGCTGAATGAGGTCGTCAAGCACGTCTACACGAAACACGGGTCAGGCTGCAGGTCCCGCCAAGTTGCGGTTAAGCGGACGCACTCGACCGCAAGTCTACTGCTCGTTAAAGGCTTCGACCGGCGTATCTGAAAAATGCGAAAGCAATACTTACCGGCGTTGTGAAACAATGAACTCTCTCGGCGGTGTCAGTATAGTGTGAGGACGACAAAGGAACGCACTCGAAGATTTGGTGCCACCACGTGGCAGTACAGTATACAGGGGAGAATCAAGATTTTATTTCGAGTGAATCGCGTTTAGCGAAAGAGAGCCTGGCTGTCCGAGCGTTGCATTTCCCGTACATAAACCGACATGAGGTATTTTCGGCGTGAGGTACCACACTCATCGTGTCAGTTAAATGTTACATTGAGCTCTGTAGGGTTAGCCAAGATAACGCGTCCGGCCTTTCTCGCTTTAACCGCACGTTCAAATAGTCATCTCACTGTAGTTGAACAGGTGTGTGCGAAGAGCAGTTTTAGAGATCGAGTCAAATAGGAATCGAATGGCGGCCAGAAGTCAGTCAAATAGAATAAAAACGAAGATCTTTTAAAGCAGTTTCGGAATAACGTACAACCTGCTCACCAACAAGTGTCACATCCTGGTCTTCATACAGATGGAAAGTTTGTCATTACATTGAACATTGAAAAGCAGCCTTCAATAAAATAATAAAAAAGAGCATTAGGAAAACTAAGCATATTTCTCATAAACTCGGGACCCTTCGGAGCATACGTCGTCATGCATTGTCATTTTTAATAAATTTAATTTTAATTCAGTTTTTTAAAGGTAACGTTCTATGCCAATTAGTATTTATGCACACCTTGGCGACCGAATCAGTCATGCGTGTTGTCTGCACTGATGGCAGAGGGAAAAGCAAACACTTTTATCTCGAAATATCTCGAAATGAAAGGTATTCTCATTTATTCCGGCAAGAGGACGCAGGTGCTGCCTCTACAAAAAGCACCAAACAATGCCCACTGTCGAACGACGTGTCCAACCAACATGTCATTGCGGGTAGTCGTGTTTGGCGTGAGAAGCCTGGCTGTCTGAGTGACAGAGCGTTTTGTCTGTCCACTGTCGTGTCCCCTGTGAGTGGGATGAAAGTTATCGCATTTCTGCTTCAGTTGCAGGTTTGTTCGTCTATGGTCGAACAAGTAATATATTCTAAAACTATTGGAGTTTTTCAGTAGTGACTATTCTATTCGACGACCGAAGTTTCCGTCGTTATTCGTTATTCGAAAGTTCTGAACATTGGGACACCCCTAATAGTTATTAAGGCTCGTAAAGTAGTTAGTTGGTTTTCCATGCCAGAGGCTAAGTAGATCTGTACAAGGTCATCGTGCTTGAAAGTGCATAGGAATATACACGAAAAGAGACGGTGATTTGAAAGCTAACGGAAAGGGCAAGTGGTTTATGGTTTCGTAAAGGAAACGTATGTCCATGTCAGGAGTTTAGTCTGATCATTCCTGATCTTAGTTTCTTTGATCGTATGTTTCCTGCATCGCTGTATTTACTCTGCGTGATGGGGGCGGGAGTGGATATTTTCTCATTTCCATTTAATAAATTTCGCACCGCACTAGATTGCAATGTAGCTTTGAAGGGTTCTTTTTCTTTATTTTTGTACACCGTAACAGTATATATTTATTGCGGTTATAATTCTTTGGGAATTGCGCCAAGTTCCCGGTATTTATGTTTGCAATCTAACCTTTTCACGCCATCTTGAGTCAACAACAGTCTGCTACTCGGCATATGCCGCTCTTCACTTACAAAAATAACCCTTGAAATTTATCCGGTGCTGAGCCGTGTCGAATCCGCGTCATATGAATATATATATTAAGGCGAGCGCCACGTGCGGACTTTGCGGTGGCGGCACCAGATGGCGCAGCGTGTCGAAAGACAAGTGCGAGGGCGGTGTCCGACTGCCTCATACAAGACGCGTTTCGGCGGTGTCAATACGGTGTGTAGCTAAATTACTTTAATTTTAATCACTTGGCACGTCGACAGCCATCCTGATGATTTGTACTGCTGGAATTCCATTTTTTTATTTTGCTGTTTGAATCACGTTAACGTTTTTTAAACCTTGTACCCTGTACACACTCATGCAATAGCCCTTTCTCTGCCGCGGTAGGTTGATCCCTAAGCTGTTTTTATTTGCATCTCGTGCATAAACTCGGTTACTATATACTGTTGACAGATTTCTTTAAAAAAACCACATGCGAGAGATAGCCCAACTATATTCCTCGGGCTGAACTAATCAGAGGCGGATATTACTAGCGGTACAAATCAAGATGCATAATTCACTGTTGAACAATACTTCTCCAATTACTTTTACGGCTAACCACTTCAGGACAGTTCCCCTTTTTTTTTTCAATTTACGGACTGGAGCTGAGTTGGCAAGTTCGCATTTGCTTAGAAGGAATTCTGAGGATTACACTAAACGAGAAGAAAGGGGGTTAACCGAGGGGCCCGATTTTTATTAGTCATATAATAATAGGCCAACAAACACTGACACCAAGGACAACACAGGGGAAATTACTTGTGCTTCATAAATTAAATAAAAAAAAACGATAAATTAATGGAAATGAAAGTGGATGAAAAAACAACTTGCCGCATTTGGGGAACTATCCCACAACCTTCGCATTTCGGGTGCGATGCTCTACCAATTGAGTTACCGCGGCGCTGTTTCGTCGTCCACTTTCTTGGGTGTTTTATGTTACCTTGTAGAGCCCTGGGAGTGTTAGCCAGCGCCACCACTCACAGACCTTGGTGGCGGACGTGGAACAACCTTCGGCAGAAAGGCTATTCTACGAATATATATATATATATATATATATATATATATTGTAAGCACTATTAACGTACTTCGTCGTTTTCATTTGTACATAGCCATCATCATCTTCCCTCTTCTTCGACTTCTTCGCGCGTGAGCTGCGGGCGTTGCCTTTTTTGGAATAAACAGCGCTGGACAACTTGATCGGTCTCGGTATTATAATATATATATATATATATATATATATATATATATATATATATATATATATATATATATATATATTTGGTTCTGGAGTATATCCCACGTCGTCCTTTTCTTTTTCTTCAATTCGACGTGGGGCTATTTTAGGCGTAATAAAAAGAACCGTTATACTAGCCACTAATCGCGCATTCACTCCCGACTGATGAACGGTACACTTCACCACTCGAGGTTCGTGCAGACGACGACAGGCGGCGGCGCTTGCTGCGGCTCGACTGGCAGACGTCGTGCGACCAGCTCAAGGCCGTCCGGAGCCTGGTGCTGTGCGGCGTCGCCTTCGACCGCACGCTGCCGTCAACGCGGAACGGCTCCGCCGCTGCGGTCGACGATTGGGCGAAGACTGCCGCCGTCGGCCCGTGAGTGCCTGCGTGCCGCACACGCGTGTTGTTTGCTGAAAAATACACTAAAGAGAAGAATTATTCGAGCTGCCTAAGTTCATTACGCATCGCTCACTACGAAACAAAGAAGAAAGCAGCTCTTGGACGACAGTAAGCTCGATAATCCAGAAAAGACGCAAGAACGACGAACACGGATGGCCCCGATACGAATTTGAAGTTCCCGTTACGAGCTCGCCGTGACGAGATTCTGAAGGCGTCTGCTAGGACTTCGTTAATCCTTTCTTTTAACTAGTAACCGTGAACTGCATTGTATTCTGCGCAAGCCAAAGATTACACTTAACAAGCTTCGAACACATTTGCTATGCCACAACGACCTAAATGCGAAAAAAAAAGAAAATTAAAATCCGTGACGTTGCACTAGCGTATGGGCGTAAGAACCAACGGTTGATGGCCCCAGTACACGCCTGTTACTACACGTGCATTCCTCTCCTCAAGCAGGCAGTGATGCTGTGCATTCGGTTGCAACTGAAAAAAAAATAATAATAATATGTAGTTATGCACCACAAGAAAAAAATACAGAGTAAGCGGGCCTGTCGAAGCCTAAATGGCTTGTGTGACTAGGCCCAGCAGCGCCGGCAACAGCGATGAGGTCGGTGTATGTACATACATGCGTAACCTTAGTGCCGACAAAACATTGTGCAAACAAAAGGAAAATTAAATACATGTTAATACAATGTAGCGTGAACATATTTTCACGCTTATCTAGATCAAAAAGAAAAAGTAGTAATACAGGGTAGTCCAACACAGTGAAAATTTTTTTCATGCTTATATAGAACAAAAAGCAAAAATTAAAAACAAGTTATGGCAACGTAGTGAACATTTTTGTAAGCTCATACAGATGTACAGGTTAAGACAACCAAATTACTTGAAATAAACACATACCCATACATAAAAAAACTCAAATGGAAGATGACATTTTCTTTAAAACCTTTTTTGACTGAACCGAGAAAAATTCGCCAGGTAGATCATTAAAGCTTTTGGGCACATAGACGCATCGCCGTGCCTCGCCATACCTAGTTGATGAACGAGGGACATTGAAACGAATGTTGTCCCTAAAAAGTCGAGGGGCTATATATCTTTCTCTGAATTGGTCGTTCAAAAAATGACGAAGAACAACAGTTTGCTTAAATAACGACTGAAATGAAGGAAAACCTAACGCTGAAAATGAATTGTCACCTAACATCTGGGCACAGCCATAGGCAACACTTTTCAATATATGTTTTACGAAACTCAATTCTCGTTTGTCATCGCAATGCGCAGAAAGAGAAAACGGTCATTCCGTATCGCAAGATACTGGATGCATGCACTATGGTTTTCTTTACCGATAATTGGGTGAAACCTTTTATATTAAAAAGCAACCAAGCGACACTCCTAAGTTTGCCACACAGATAGGCCAGATGATGCTGCCACGACATGCGGCTATCAATAAATAAACCGAGATATTTCACAGAATCTACATACTGAACAGGGGTACATGTACATGAAACACAGTGCTGGTCATGCAAGAATACTGGAATGTTTATTGCTGTGGTCTTTAAGGGATTTCTAAAACATATTAACTGTGTCTTCCTGATATTTACATTAATACAATTTTTCGTAAACCAGTGCATTACACTGTGTATTGTATTTTACAGGGCACCCACAGCCTTTTCATAATTTATATGCTTTGTTAATATTACCGTATCGTCAGCATACTGATAGATAGTGCCTTTAGAAATCACTAGAGGAAGATCATTTACGAATATGTTAAATAAAAGAGGTGATAGAATTGAGCCCTGGGGAACACCGGCTGTAAGCCATTGCTTGCTACTGAGGGTTTCCTTGTCGCCCATAACTATCTGTGACCAACCACACATGTTGAGATTGGTCGATAGTTTTCAACCTTATCTTTCCTGCCTCCCTCATATAGTTGCTTAACTATAGCCGTTTTCAGAGTCTCGGAAATTACTGCAGTTTCTAAAAAGCCATTAATTAAAAAAAAAGCAAGATGTTCGCAAGCACATCGAAGTTTCTTCGCAGAGTGCCTACAGATATGCCATCTATTCCTAGTGGTTTATTTTGCCGAAACCTAAAAAGAATCCTTTTCAGGTCAGGTGTTGATCAGCTAGGCAAAAAAGCGGACGCCGACACAGTTTCCTTCAGCGTGCAGTAGTTTTTCTGTTGGGATAAAGCGTTTTCAGAAGCACGCGAGAAAAAAACGGTTGAATGCGTTAACTACCTCGGTTTTGTCATCTAGAAATGAGTCAGTGGGATTAGAAGGCACGTCACCTCTCCTAAGATGATTTATTATAGACCACGTTTTCGCGGGACTTTTGCGCGACTGGTTGAATTTGTTAAAAAAATACATTCTCTTTGCTGTTCGCAAGAGCCCGACTACCCTGTTTCTTGTCATGTTATGTTCAGCTTTTAATCTCTCATCTTTAGGAGAACGTTTTCAGCGCTTCCAGATCCAATCCCTAAAAGATATGGCACGCATAATATCGGCATTATCCAGCTAATATTATTTCTGCATGTTTTCATGACAGTATATGCGCTTAGGCGCTCAAAGTGTTTAAGTTGAGTGGAGAACTTTTCGTATACCTTATCGGGTGCACTGCCATCAATCAGCAGAGACCAGGCAAAATTAGTGATGTGTTGGTCGAACATTTTTGTATTAGTGATTTGTATTCTCATTCTATTTCTTTTTGTGTTCCCAACCGATTGATGTTCTACAGATAGAGAAGGCTTCGAAAGGCGACATGCCACAAAGTAGTGGTCAGCTAACCTCTGATTTATAACGCAAGCAGCCACAGAATAGTCAGATGCGCGCACCACAATGTGGTCTATGCAGGACGCTACGACTCGGTTATTTAAGCACTCTTCTCTAGTCGGATGAGTTATGGTGGATTCCAAACCATAAGAAGACAAAATGGATAAGTAATCGGAAACAGTAGTTGACGTGACGCATAGCGTATTTATGTTCAAATCACCAGCTAAGCATAACTGCACAGCTGAACCCCATTTGCCCAGTATTTCATCGAGCTATGCCAAGAATCGCCTCACACTGTTACATGGTGGACGATATAGCGAAAGTAGGATTAGCTCTGTGTTTGAAAGACTTATTTTTATGGCCAGGCATTCCGCATGAACAAACGTAATATCTATTCCAGACGTAACGTACATGTCACTAACAAAAATCGCTAAACCACCTCCACGCCCTCATGGCCGGGTCACGAAATGTGAGCGATAACCAGACAGCGTAAACATATTGGCCCCGACGTGTGGTATATTTATCTCAGTGAGAACAAAAGCGCCAACGTAATTGCTAGCCGCTTCCGCTATCTCTTTAAATTCATTCCAGTACTTTCGTAGGCTTCTTATGTTTACGCTGACGAAAGTAAAATTATGTTGTGACCTCAGGCCAAACGCACTTTTGAAACTTCTAAAATCAGGAACCGCACAGAAACTAGACGCCATGCTGCTTATACAATCCTAGCAATATCAGCGGGCCTGATTACTCGGATCAAAGGTGCACCTCCGCCCTTCTTTACAAAAATCTTACCGCCTTTTACCCAGGCAAACTTGTACCCGTTCTCCCTAGACACGCTTCTTGCACGCCAAAACAAACTGCGATTTGCCTTTGTCAAGTTATCGTTGAAAAACAATTTGGGTAGGGAACGATTCTGGTGTTATCGCCGCAGCTTCCCTCGTGAATCAAACCAAGCTTCTTTCGCTGCTACAGAAGTGAACTGTATCAGGACTGTCGGGATTGTTTTACGTTTACTATGCAAGCGGTGCACCGCTTCTACATCAGCGCTTGAAAAGTTCGTTAGCGCTAGCTTAATGGCTACCTCTGATAAAACATGCCTAAGGTTTTCATTTTGTTCCAGTGGAAGGCCTCCAATTTCCAAGTTATTCTTTCTATTGTACTGTTCGTTCTCATTCTGTACATCCTGCAGAAGATCAAGCTGTATCGCTTGGGCCTTGACCGCTTCATTCAAGCGCACAATTTCCTCTTCCTGGGCCTTTTCACGCTTTTTGTTAGCTTTCATCTGCTTCAGTACCGAGTCATACTGTTTAGACACAAATGAGACCGATTCCTCTAGGTTTTTAACAGTCATAGAAAGCTTAGTAAACTCAGTTTTCAGGAGAAGCATGGAATCCACTTCTGCATGCAGAGTTAACAAAGAAGCAATACTGCCTTTTATTTCCCTGAGCTCAGAAGCCAAGGATGGCTCTACAGAACTGCCGTTCCCTGTCTGGTTACACTCCATCTGCGATGCTGAAGCGTCTCGCTGCCTGCCAGCCCGACATTTTTTGCAGACCCACGTTTCTCGCTTAGCTTGACTCTTCGTCGCAAAAGTACTAGGCGCTATGCCTGAACAAGGTTGACCGAAATGGTAGCCATGTTTACATTCAGCGCACGACATAAAACGACCATCATCGGGTAACGCACTGTGGCAAGCAATGCACACTTCAAATACCATGTTAAAAGAAACGAGGCACTTTCACGAGCTCTACGAGTCAGTCCGGGGGGGAAAGGTGAAGACAACAGAGAATCAAAGGCAACTGTTCTTACCTAACAAGAAGAACAAGCGATTATGACAGGTTAACACGCTCCGCGGGACTGCATCCGATCGTGAGCGAATGCTCGGTTTTACAGTTTCCAGTTCTTCGTGTGATGCTTTGATTGGTAGGCGCTGGACCCTCGTTGAACGATGCCAGCTCAGCACGTGCAAGTGTCAGGTGTCCGGTGGGCTGATGACGTCAGATGGTGCAGAACTTGCGATCCATGCGGTAGATAGACCAGGCACGCAAACCGTTTTCGAGCGCTACGACGCAAGCAGACCTAACAAGAAGAAAAAGCGATTATGACAGGGTCACACGCTCCACCGCACTGCCTAATAATAATAATAACAGTAATAATAATAGTAATAATAATAAGAAGAATAACAATAATAATAAACACTTTGAGCACTTTGTCATCAAGAAAATATTTATTTAGAGTACAGATAAAATGTCCCAGGCATGCTCATCTAGCCACTTTCCCTGCGTAGGAGCAAGCGGACGATGGAATTGTTTATTACTTGATTTATTTATATCCATCAGCAATAAAGCCGGGAAAAAAAGTGGAACACCTTGGGTGATAAGAACAGATGGAAAAAGCGAATCACGTGCCGGAAATCCTGTCATCTATTTATTCCCTTTACAAAAATCGACCAAGAACTGGCTGACCTAAAAACTAGAAGCTGCACACAGCAGTGGGCTGTGACCTAAAGGAAGGCTCCTTAAAAATCTTACGTCCGGTGTTTCTTAACGTTCGTATGTATAGAAGCGCGTGAGTTCTTTCGTATACACCACACCAATTCGAATGGGGCCCCGCCGCATGGGATCGGACACGTTTGAACTTCTGCTTGAGGAGCAATACGCAACGATCCACTGGGCAGTTTACACAATCTTTTTTATTGAGTCATCGAAATTTACAAACGAATATTTACAAACGAAACGAACGAACGTATCGCCGTCCGCACCGCCGTTGCCGTCCGTCGTGCTGGGTGGGGTACGACGGTGCATGCGTGGACAAGACCGCCAAGTGTGCACAGCGGAGCGAACACGCGGCTCGCACACCACGTGTTGCAGGTCACCTGACCTGCAGAGGCGCGGAACAGTTGAAATGACGAAGGGAGCGGCAGCAGGGAACGTTCACTTCCGGAACGTTCCGAACGTTCACTTCCGGAGGCGCGGAACAGTTGAAATGGCGAAGGGAGCGGCAGCAGGGAACGTTCAGCAGGGACAAGTAGCGCGAACTTCCCGCTGCCGTCGTATATGTCCTCCCGACGGAGTTGCGAGCGCCAGCGCTCGCGTTCATCGACTGAACTCTCTTCACGTGTGTCCTTGAGTGGCATGACGCCACGTGCATCGACTTAGTATACCAACGTTTCCTGCAACTAATGCTGCCAATAATACTACCAGACCTACGTCGTGTGTAACAGTCTGGCACATTGATATCTTTGCCAACGCTTCGCCATACGGGGGAAACTGCTACCTTTTGTTTCTTTTACTCGATCACAGTTTATGACGTTTTTGGCGCCTGAAATTTTTCCATATCATTTTTTTAAGCGAATAGCTTCCTTTCGCCCTTTCACCAGTTTTCGTGGCAGTGGCCGGACTTTCGCCACTGATGCGATGGCGCCGATGCAAATGTCATGTTGTCTCGCCCAACCGAGTTTCGGCGCACTTTCGTCTGCGAACGCTAACAATATAACTCTTTGAGACGTGCAACGCCAGAGATCGGAATCTGAACCTGGGAACGTTTAACGCTAGAACGTAATCTAATGAGGCGAGTCTAGGAGTGCTATTGGAGGAATTAGAACGCAGTAAATGGGATATAATAGGGCTCAGTGAAGTTAGGAGAACTAAAGAAGCACATACAGTGCTAAAAAGCGTGCACGTCCTCTGTTACCGGGGTGTAGCGGACAGGCGATAACTAGGAGTCGGATTCCTGATTAATAAGGACATAGCTGGTAACATACAGGAATTCTGTAGCATCAACGAGGGGGTGGCAGGTCTTGCTGTGAAACTTAATGAGAGGCACAAATTGAAGGTCGTACAGGTCTACGCCCCTACATCAGGTCATGATGACCAGGAAGTAGAAAGCTTCTATGAAGACGTGGAATCGCCGAGGGGTAATGTCAAAACAACATACACTATACTGATGGGCGACTTCAATGCCAGGGTAGGCAAGAAGCAGGCTGGAGACAAGTCGGTGGGAGAATGTGGCATAGGCTCTAGGAATACCAAGGTAGAGTTATTAGTAGAGGTTGCAGAACAGAATAATATGCGGATATTGAATACCTTCTTCCGCAAGTGGGATAGCTGAAAGTGGACTTGGAGGAGCCCGAATGGCGAGACTAGAAATGAAATAGACTTTATACTCCGCGCTAACCCTGGCATCATACAAGATGTGGATGTGCTCGGCAAGGTGCGCTGCAGTGACCATAGGATAGTAAGAACTCGAATTAGCCTAGACTTGAGGAGGGAACGGAAGAAACTGGTACATAAGAAGCCGATCAATGAGTTAGTGGTAAGAGGGACAATAGAGGAATTCCAGATCAAGCTATAGAACAGGTGTTCGGCTTTAACTCAGGAAGAGGACCTTAGTGTTGAAGATATGAACGACAATCTTATGGGCATCATTAAGGAGTGTGCAATATAAGTCGGTGGTAACTCTGTTAGACAGGATGCCATTAAGCTATCGCAGGAGACAAAAGATCTGATCAAGAAACGCCAATGTATGTAAGCGTCTAACCCTACAGCTAGAATAGAACTGGTATAACTTTAGAAGTTAATGAAGAAGCGCCAGAGAGCCGACAAAACGAAGTATAATATGGATGGAATCGAACATGCTATCAGGAACGGAGGAAGCCTAAAAGCAGTGAAGAAGAAACTAGGAATAGGCGAGAATCAAATATATGCGTTAAGAGAGAAAGCCGGCAATATCACTGCTGACATGGATGAGATAGTTCAAGTAGCTGAGGTGTTCTATAGAGATTTGTACTGTAGCAGTAGCACCCACAAAGATAATGGAAGAAAGAATAGTTCAGAAGAATTTGAAATCCCACAAGTACCGCCGGAAGAAGTAAAGAAAGCCATGGGAGCAATAAAAAGGGGGAAGGCAGCTGGGGAGGATCAGGTAAAAGCAGATTTTTTAAAGGATGGTGGGCAGATTGTTCTACAGGAACTGGCCGCCCTATATACGCAATGCTTCATGATCTCGAGCGTACCGGAATCTTGGAAGAACGCTAACATAATCCTAATCCATGAGAAAGGGGACGCCCAAGACTTGAAAAATTGTAGACCGACCAGCTTATTGTCCATTGCCTACAAAGTATTTACTAAGGTAATCGCAAGTAGAATGAAGAATACCTTAGACTTCTGTGAACCAAACGACCAGGCAGGATTCCGTAAAGGCTACTCAAGAATAGACCTTATTCACGGTATCAATCAGGTGAAAGAGAAATGTGCAGAATATAACCAACCCTTATATATAGCTTTCATTGGTTACGAGAAAATGTTTGATTCAGGCGAATCCTCAGCAGTCATGGAGGCATTACGGCATCAGGGTGTAGACGAGCCGTATGTAAATATACTGAAATGTATATATTGCTGCTCCACAGTCACCGTAGTCCTCCATAAAGAAAGCAACAAAATCCCAATAAAGAACGGTGGCAGGCAGGGAGATACGATCTCTCCAATGCTATTCACAGCGCGTTTACAGGAGGTATTCAGAGATCTGGATTGGGAAGAATTGAGGATAAGAGTCAACGGAGAATACATTAGTAACTTGCGATTCGCTGATGATGTTGCCTTGCTTAGTAACTCAGGGAGCCAACTGCAATGCATGCTCACTGACCTGCAGCGGCAAAGGAGAAGGGTGGGTCTAAAAATTAATCTGCAGAAAACTAAAGTGATGTTTAACAGTCTCGGAAGAGAAGAGCAGTTTACGATAGTTAGCGAGGCACTCGAAGTGCTAAGGGAATACATGTACTTAGGGCAGGTAGTGACCGCGGATCCGGATCATGAGACCGAAATAATCAGAAGAATAAGAATGGGCTGGAGTGGGTTTGGCAGGCATTCTCAGATCATGAAATGCAGGTTGCCATTATCCATCAAGAGAAAAGTGTATAACATCTGTGCCTTACCAGTAATCACGCACGGGGCAGAAACCTGGAGGCTTACTAAAAGGGTTCTTAAATTAAGGACGACGCAACGAACTATGAAAAGAAGAATGATGGGTGCAACGTTAAGGGATAAGAATAGAGCAGATTTGGTGAGGGAACAAATGCGACTTAATGACATCTTAGTTGAAATCAAGAAAAAGATATGGGCATCGGCAGGGCGTGTCGGGAGGAGGGAAGTTAACCGATCGTCATTAAGGGTTACAGACTGGATTCCAAGAGAAGCGTAGCAGGGGGCGGCAGTAAGTTAGGTGGATGGATAAAATTAAGAAGTTTGCAGGGACAACATGGCCACAATTAGCGCATCACCGGGTAGATGGAGAAGTGTGGGAGATGCCTTTGCCCTGCAGTGGGAGTAACTAGGATGATGATGATGATGATGGTGATGATGATGATGAAGCCAGTGCTTTGGGGGCATCTGAAGGATTCGAAGCCTGGTGGAGCACCAGGGAATCACTCCTCCCCCCCCGCCATCTCCCCACGTGGCGGCTGCGAGAGAGCAGGATGCCTCTCGCCTTTCACGCTTGTGCTCGCACCGCCGCAGACAGCGCACACACACTACGAACAGGCTTATTACATGTATAGCCACGTGTACTAGGCCTATAGGTTCGCACTGAATAAGAGCTCTGTTCTCGACAGAATTGCTCAACGAAACAACAAACACTATTTAAATGTCCTCACTGCATCAAATGTGAGTGATGCCTTGAAGTGCATCATGCATTTGTTACAGCGAATAGCTTCCTGAAAGCGTTTGGCTTTTCGCTTACATCGGCAATTGTCGTCGATTGTCTGCGCACAATCTTTTTTTTTCTTCCCTTCCCTCGCTTTTAGGTTGGTGCGAGATATGGCGTCCTGTCTGCGTTCGGCTGCTGAAGAGAACGGCTGCTCGGGCTCTCGTTTCCTCAAGTCCGTGATATCGATGCTCCGAAAAGATCTGTTATCTGAATTTGATGACAGCTGCGGCGCCACAGCTTCGGCTGACAACAAGTCCCTCCTGTACCTTCCAGGTAAAGTAGCAGCAGCGGTAGCTCTTGCAGTGAATCTTTTATTTTTGTAATTACGGGGTTTTACGTGACAAAACCGCGTTCCCATTATGAGGCACACCGTAGTGGGGTGGGGGGGGGGGGGGGGGGGCTCCGCAGTCATTTTGCTTCACCTGGGGTTTTTATCAATGCACTTAAAACTGAGAACATGCGTTCGATACTTTAAAGAAGAGCGTGGTACAATTTTTTTTCGTGTAACGATAAAAATAAACGTTTTTCGCCAAAGGTACGAAGTGGGTAATAAAGGCGCAATATGAGAGTGCTACTCCAATTAATACATTGCTGTAGATAGTGATTACCTAAAGGGGTCACCAGTCATAATCAGGGCTGTAGTTGATAAGCCATCGTTTTCTTGTGCTGACCTTAAAGTCGCTGGTTCGAATCCAAGCCGTGACTTTCAAACACCGATGAAGATGGAATGCAAAAGACAAAAAAGCGCAAAACTCCAGGGAAGCCTTGTTTCGTATCAATTTACTTTTGTTAGAGATTTTTTATCAATCCTCGAAGAGAAATATAGATATAGTTAACATATTTATTTTGCACCTAGCTTGATGCCCTTAAACTTCCAGTACAGCTCTGATATGTGATATCTGGGTTTACTGGAAGATTACAAATAGGGTCCGACAGAAAGCGAGGAACTTCCACCTGGAAGTGAGGTGAAGGCGGCAATGTATTTTTGACAAGGAAGCTTTCAGAGAGGTTTGGGAGGGAGGGCATGCCCATAAGATTTGGGCGTTATCGGTATAGCCACCACAGCAGTCTCCAGACCTCCATGTACTCTGCAGAGGACTCCGACCCCGAGATTCTGTAAGCGCTTAACAAAGAAAAAAAGGCTACGCTTCACGGGCTTCGGTGTAACCACTACTCTCTTTCCCTACCACAGGCAAAACTTTCTCAAATAGACAGCACGATTTGGCGGTCTACACGAACCAACATCTCCCTCACCCCTCATTTCGTCCATCATATATACTCAGTGTCCGAACCATCGACTCCTGGACTACGAACGCTTACGTTTAAAGAAGAACATGTTGATGTAAGGACTTACTCCCCCCCGTACTGCTAAATAACTTCCTTTAGGGTTAACTTCTCACGGCTCCGACCTCCTCCAATACGCACACGCAAACGCCACCAGTGTTGCGACATGCTCAAAGGACGGATTTGCAGAAGCAGTCTTCTCCCTGCAAAGACTCTTAATGTGGAGAAGCCACCTCTACAGCCATACGCAAAGTCTCGCGTTATCAGGTGCGACTAGGTCAGGCAACAGGGACCGCTCGCACGAAGGAATTTAGAGAGGTGAGAGTTTTTCCATGTGTGCGTCTGCGCGCGCACGTACTAGGCAGAAAAAAATTGCTTCGATTTTAAAATCTTGTTGACCTTTGCTGCATGGTTAATTGCCTTGACCGTATAGCGTGACTATGTGATAGACTGGCGGGAAAAGCTATTTTAGATCACCTTTATGGCTTACGTCAACTTTTACTGACACGCTAATGTTGACATGCTAATTCGTGCCAACATCACATTCGAAAGTGTCGAATAGGAATGAAACCACTGGGAACCTGTACAAGCATATATGGTGCAAGGAAGAAGGGTATAGTTTACCAAATAGGCCACGTAAAATAAGTAAAATACACTACCCTGATGCATTTCAGGCCCCAGTATTTATTTATTTATTTTTAGTTGATTTATTTGTTTGGTTGGTTGATTGTTTCTTTGGTTGCTTGGTTCTTTTTTGTTTGTTTGTTTGCCTGCTTGCTTGCTTTGTAACTAAGGCACCATTCATGCAGTGAAAAGACACCCTTCGTAAATCCGTAAGGATCTATTCTGCCACTGTTAAAACTCAACCCAATACTTTGCAGGCGCTTTCATACATCCGGTGCTAATTTCTGTTCTACACCCAGTACGTTCTCTTAGATATGCTTCGCAACGTCCGAGCTTAGTACACCGAGGCCCTCCGTTACTTCGGACGTATATCCCTAGTATGGTACACCGGTTATACCAACGCATGCGTCCGACTTGCGCGTTCTCACCGGCGTTCTGGTCATACGACCGCTTCTGGTACTCCATCGCAGGCTGCTTTCCTGGCTCTCATTTGATTGACACTTGATGCTGACCACACCCTTGCATGCAGCCGTCGGCCTTCGATGCCACCGCCGCACGAGGTCCGGGCTACTATTCGGGACTTTGACAAATTCCGCCATCTTGTAGAATTCGCAAGCTTCTCACCTCTGATTGGCCCGGAAGGTTGCTACGGCCTCCCTGATTGGCTCAAAAAGCCCTCGTTGCCAAATTTGTCAACGTGGCGGGATTTCACAATATTCAGGATAGCACCCCCCGTTGTGGAACTCCCCTGTAAACTTTCGCTGTAAAATTTTTGACACATTCCGGAAAGAAAGAACATTTAGCGAGAACGGCTTCGTTACCTTCTTTCTTCTTTAATGGTGACGGTAAGTAGCTTTTCTAGCGTGAGTGCCAGGTCTGTTCAAAGAACGTCATGGTTCAGTTAAGTACCTCGTGCGATGAGAAGCAGAATTTCATGATGCGAGATGAATGTGAAAAAAGAATTCAATAAGATACATTCGTATATTCAGCAGTGCTAAACGAATAGTGTGAGGAGCATGCTAGACAAATGAATGTGAAAAGCCTAATTAAAGTCGTTGAAATCGGCAGCACACTCACTTTTAAAGAGAAGAGATATCGTGCAAACGTCAGTGCATGACTCCTGCGGCAAAACAGAAGCCTTGGGGTGCAGAACTTTTAAGGACACCAATGCCCAGAGTGGAAATTCAACGCACAGGGGAAAACTGTCGGGTGGGTCTTCTAAGATGTACTTCTTTTGATATATCCTACTTGTGAATACAACATCTTTATTGAACGCGATAAGCGTCTCAGCATTAAGCAGTCGTTCGCTTTCAAGAATTAGGTAATGGTGCAGATGTACGAAACATTCATATATTTCCGTAACATGTATCCTCCTTTAGAGGTTCCACTTGCTTACCTTCTTTAAATTAAGCGCAGTACTGCTCTCCTTTTACCTCCATTTGTCATTTTACAGCCTGCTAGCTTAAGGAATTCACACAGGAACGGGAGTCGTGTGACTGGAAAATGAAAGATTTCTACACTGTTCCTTTGTACCGCAATGCCGTCAGGTCGAGGACGACGCGTATCATCCGCATCGCGCCGCACAAACTCTGCGCCTCAGTTTTTTGAAGCCCCTGCTGTTGTAGTCGTTGTTGTTGTTGTAGCAGCAAGCATACCAAATGAGTATTGACACACAAATATCTTTCACCCCACACCCTACGGTGGGAGAAGGTATTCATTATTTATTTATTTATTTTGTAAAATTAATTTTGTAAAAACAGAGCACATAAAAACATAGGAAACCAAAATAAAGAACTAAGCGTTATACATAAGGCTCATTCCAAATGAAACGAACACTTTCAAGTCACCGTAAAAACCTCTTACTGTGCTAGAAAAGAAGCATTATACATAGTTAGAGACATTAAGCAATAACCGTGATAATAGCAAGCTCTAAGCAGCGTTATAGGTGGGTAATGTTGAGTTTCGGAACGCAGCATTATGGCGAACGTTAGTGATACTCCCTGGAAGATCATTGCAGTAGCTGCTTGCACCTGGTGGCGCACACGGACTGCTATCTTGGGTTAGGTTGAAAGGAGACGCATATATGCGTTCGCTACGCAGCGGGCGTGATGCACATTGATGACGTAACCTAGTGGCAATGTATTTCCATGTGCACTGTAAGCAAATGTTAAGGAGTAGCTCTCTTTCGTCGTGATTCCAAGGATGAAAGTGCGAACGTGTACTGCATGTTGGTTACACTACTGCAGCGATGACAATCCTTGGCAGTGAAACGTGCTGCTTCGTTTTGCACCGATTCTAATGAATTGATTAGATACGCTTGACGGGGCGACTAGAAGGGTATCTGTGCCAGAAGAATCTGCACGCTCTGGATTTATGTAACTTGTGTTCCGTGAGTTATATTTTGCCTAATGTATATTTTATTATAAATTGGTGTGTCCTTTGCACTGCAATTTCACGTTTGCGAGAATACATTGAGAATTATTGGTTGATATTCTGTATAATATGCATTCTATTACGTACGGTACGTATTAGGAATCATGCCATATTTATGCAATATGCATTGTATAATAAATGATATCATGTTATACGCGGTATTTCCTCAAATGCGGGAATAAATATTTAAGCAAATTTATATGATCCGTCTGCAGTGAACTTGCCGGTTACCGCGACTGCGTCGCCGAATCTGCCGCCAGGAACCACTGCCAGGCACTGGCACCCCAAGCGGCGGCCATCGGCAACACACTGTTGAAACGGCTCGACGACGCCTACTGCTCGGCCTGCCGGCCCTGCCAGCGATGGGAACAACTATGGACGTCAGACCACGGCCGGACTCGAGCGGCAGCGGCGCGCGTTCTGGTTACGGCCTGAGCATTCGCCCGGCGAGCAAGGAAAAAATTTCTCAGCGCCTCACGCCGCCGCTCGCCGCGTGAGGGCGCGGCGGCCCTACCCCTCCTAAAGTCACGACCCCTCTCTTTCCTGCGCGCTGCCCCGTAGCGGCGGTAGCACGTTGAATCACGGCTGGACTACAGGCAGCAGCGTGCTCTTTTTTCTTGAATTTGCGAGTTTTGGGGCACTCCGGCGTCGATAATTTATTCGTCACGGACTTCCTGCACTTTGACCTTTCTCTTACCAGCCAGCGAATCGTCGGAGAAAAGAAACCTGCGGCTCCGCGGACGTCATGGTGCCCTTGCCTGTATGTGAGTGCTCTTTGTCCTGCATACCGTGAATCGTACATCGCACCATGGTGTACTGTTGTGTTCCATTTTGCAAATCTCGGTCCGGGAAGAGTCCCGGTGTTTCTTTCCATCAGTTTCCTAGTGATGCAGAACTGTGCGCTAAATGGCTGAAGAACATTTCGAGAAAAAATCTCGTCATCAATGACAAGTCTGCATCGACTGTAGTATGCAGCAAGCACTTTCGTGACAGTGATTATGCTCCCGGATGTCGCATCAAAAACTCCTCCCAGGCGCTGTTCCGACCGTTTTTGAAGCGTACCCCTCCTATCTGGCACCTTGCTCTAAGAAAGCTCGGAAAGATCCCACAGATCGAGACCGTGTTCCCCCTCGGATACCAGTCAAGCGGAAAGCAGACGCAGCAGAATGTGAGCATGATGTTCCCAGCACAGCCAACGATGTCCCTGAAAAGCGCACGATGCTTGATATCAGCACACAAACGACAAACAACGCCACTCAGCGCGCCAGTCGATGCCTTGCAGTGATCGGAAGACTTCGCTCGCAGGTTACGTATCACCGTTCTAGGTATACGGAGGTTCTGCAAGATCTCACAGCCGAAAAGAAAGTGGTCGAGTACTACCGTAACAGCAAAAGCCATGCTTCGGTCAAGAGGATTGTTGCGGATTCGCACGAAGGAAACAAGAAGGCAGTATTCCTCCTTCATCAGATTGAAAGCTATGGACTGCAACGACCATGCTACCCAGAGGAAATCATTCGAGAGTGCGTGATATGGAGATTTCTATCGCCAAAAGGCTATGACCACGCCCGAACATCCGGTCTTCTAACACTGCCAGCCAAGTGCACGATCCAGAGATACATGGGCCCAACTCCAACGTCATCGGGGATGAGCTCCGCGATGCAAGAGAGGCTGATTCACAAATCTTCGATGCTTAGCAGCAAGCAGCACATGGCTTCGCTAATAATAGACGAGGCTGCTACAAAGTCTAAATGTCTTTATGACAGAAAAACTGACACAGTATTTGGCTTCAAAGACAGACCGAACGACAACGTGCCATCCTGCTCAAAGGCCAGTCTAGCAAACAGTCTTGTGCTTTGTGCTCCATGGTATCACTAGCCAGTACAAAATTCCATGCGCTTACTATTTTACCAGGCAGCTGAGTGGAAGGGACTTGCTAGCATGGACGAAAGAGGTCATAGCAGCTGTGGAGTCATGTGGCTTCATTATTGTACGCATTGTTACGGATAATTACTCTGCCAACACGACAATGTTCAAGCACTTGGGTAACGGGTGCCTCTCGACGGTAGTGGAACACCCCCATGATAAGGACCGAATAATCTTCTTAAGTTTCGACCCATGCCACGTACTCAAGAATATCCGAAGCCAATTTCTAGAGCGTGAACTGACGGACGGCGCAGGTGTCATCAGTGGTATGTTGGTGCAAAAACTATATGAGTACCAAAAAGACATGACGGTGAAATTGGCAAGAAATTTAACGAGGAAGCATGTGTATCCGTCAAATCTGGAGAAGATGAACGTGCTGCGAGCTGTGCAGGTATTCTCGCCCCCAGTGATCGCAGCGCTGGAGCACCTTCAAGAAAACTCGCACAGTGACCGTGCTCTCTTCGTTTTCAAGGAGGCAAGCTCTTCAATTCACTTCATGACAGCAATGAAGAAATGGTTTGACATTCACGATACAACTTACAACGGAAGTGGACAAAAGGTGCCGATTTCTGAAGAAGATGACGTTCGTTTGCTGTGGCTTGGAGGCGAATTTCCCAGCTACATAAAGAACATCCAGAACGTTTCACTTGCCACGGGAAAGGATGCCTTCACGAGTGAAACATTCGAAGCCCTACTATTCACGTCAAAGTCAACTGTGCAGACAGTGCGCTACCTGCTAAGGAGAGGTGTGAACTACGTGCTCACAAAAAAAATTGAACAGTGACCCGATTGAAGCACTTTTCGGCAGGCTAAGATCGATGTGTGGTGGAAACGATATGCTGGACGCAAGAGCTGTTACGGCTGCACTGGACCATATCGTGAAAGAAAAAGTCTTACGTCCAAAAGACGTCAAGGTACTTGAAGTTGACGCTCAGGAACTGGCTGCAACACTGTCGCCAGCTCTGTTAGAAGACCTCAAAAACGTGACAGAGGATTCTGCTGCTCCGACGCCCTCCGTAACATGCTCGGGCCTCGCATATGTAGGCGGTTATTTTGCAAAGCTAATCGCTGAATTTGGATGCGATGCCTGCACTCTGCTTGTCACGACTAGTAATCGGAGTGATCCAGTTTTCAAGCTTCTGCAGGGCCAACACAGAAGTGGGCTCTATTATCCAACGCCAGAACTGTTAGCCCTTTTGGATAAAATAGTGATTTTCTTTGAAAAGGCTGTGGAGCAGTTGCCGCGGACAAATGTTCTCGAGGTGTTTCAAACAATACTCGAACCGCAGCTTGAAAGGTCGTGCCTACTCAGATGTCCAGAAGGGGTGGATAATAGCCATGCTAGAAGGTCGGCCTGCTTAATTGCTGAGAAATTCGTAAGAATACTCCTCATTAATTACACGAAAACGGTCACTGATAAAAATGATAAGTCATGTACCTATGTGCACAAGCCTTCAAGGAAACATTTCAGGCTATAATGTTCCGTAAGTTAGAGTTACCGCTGCGTGTGTGCTTGAGATTTCATATTCAAGTAGTCCTTTGTAACAGAAAGGCGCGTTTCATCATTCGAACTTATTTTCATGGCAAAGGCGTGAATCCATATCTTAGTGTTTACATCGTAAAAGCAGTTATGTATCAGTGATGTTTTGCCATTTATATTATTTTAAGGAAGCTTGCCCATAGTGTCAGATATCATTGATGTGCACTGCTCTGATAAATTAGTTTACTGTAAATAAAATATCTGTTAAACATTTTATTCCGTGTTCTTTCGTAAGGGGAGCGTTAACGCTTCCCTTCCTTTATTACAAAGTTTGAGCAGAGTGTATCGTTATCGTTATCGTTACCGGTATCGTTGCCGTATGGCGGTGCACGTGCCGCTCACATCCGCAGTACCTGAGGGCAGCTAGAGCCTGACGTAACGGTAACTGCTGCAGAATCCGGTCCCGCTCTGCATTACATCCCACGTATGGCGGAACGCGCAAAAAAAGCATTTTCTAAGTGGTGATAGACATTACATTTAAGTCCCTCAGTTATTGAAACGGAAGAATTAAGTTGTATCAGCCAGAACTGCGTCGCGGGGTGATAGTGCTGCTATTTCGCAGCTTATCAGCACAGCAGCTGGGTATGGGCTGATTTCCTGATACTAGAAAGAAAAAGTCAAGCATGAAGCATTTCTGCACACTGCTGCCTGATGTTGCGCAATAGTAACAAGCCCCAAAAGCCCGAAAACCTTTCAAAATTGATGCTGCAGCGAACGCGCGCATACATTCCGCGCCGGCGGAGGGGCAGGGCTGCAGCGCCCCGTCAAAGCTGCGGCCGCAGGCGGCAACTACCCCCATTGCGCAGGCGGTAACAAGAAGGCGCGCCGCTGCCGCTCGAGTCCGGCCGTGGTCAGACTCTGGAGTTTTTTCAAGACGCGTAGTGCCACCTGCCGGTGCGAAGGGGCAGTAATTGAGTATTGCGAAGCCCGACTCCCTTGCTAAGGTGCCTATGCAGATAGCGACTGCGAAACAACGATTTAACTAGATATTGGTCCATATGGCGAGCGTTTGGCGCATTTAACACACTGACAGGGAGGTATGAATTTCTACGCTAGTCGGACGTGCCTCCGAACTGCCATAAAGCGCTTGCTGGCTCATTCGTCAGTTTGATGGCGGAAACGACGGAAACCGCGATAGCTCCGCGCGCTACAAAGAAACGCCGCAATCGACGCTACTGTTCTGTTGTAAATTGACATGAACGTGAAGGACGGAATAACAACATTCAGTTTTACCGATTTCCATCGCGATCGTATGAAGTGGAAAGGTTAGAGCGCTGGATACAGGCCGTTCAACCTGTTGGGTAATCGGATTACTTGCATTCCCCACAACACAGCGGTTCGCATGAGAAAGTGCGACAATTTTGTTCTTCTGTAATTCTGTTGCGTAGCCCTGAGTGAGGACCGTGGTAACTAAGCAAAAACTCAAGAATCTGCAGCCGCCACTTCGTTGGTAACAGAAAAAACAACGTAGCGAACCATCTTCTTTATCTGCCATCGATATCTCCGCCTCTTAACAGACGTCCGTCTCTGCTTGACTCAACAAGTGGAACGGAGAGATCTGGCAGGTCAGCTTAACCAAACATTTTGGTTCGTTTATGAATTCAAAATCCTATTCAAGAGCATCGTTGCATCGCGAGCTCATTTCTACTTTCGGTATCTTGTATGTCCTGCGCCGATACAACAAGCACGCTTCGCAATGCGCTGAGCCTGCTCGACTGCGTTTTTCAGATGGGAGCAATAAAGTTGCTGTAGGAGCACTGGATGAGCAATTGCGAAATAACGCACATGCGTAAAGAAAAAAATGTCGCATTTATTTATATTTATTTGTGCGCGCTTGTTGCTCGAAGCGTCTGCAAAAAGTTCAAATTAAGTTACTGAGCGATGCTGTAGCTCCTGCGAGAAAGAAAGATGCAGCGCGTAGGCACTGTAGGAAGCTTACTTTCGTTGTGATCGCACGCTATTCGCTGCCTTGGAAAACGTTTTGTGTTTGCTGCCCTGGAAAAGGCTATGGAAGGATTTACTCTCTGTGAATAATTGGGAGACAAAACATTACGATAAAATACATAAAAATATAGGAGATACTTAATAAGTCTTGTGTTCAGGACATATTCAATATGAAACAATTTGAAATGCTTAGATTTTTGTGCTGATTGCCTATAGACAAACCTGATGCTCTCTGTACTTGCGAGTTGCAGCACGCCGAAATAACACTTTAGGCTTTATTTTATATTCTACATGTACTTCGCCCTGCTAAGCTTCCTTTCCGAAGCGTGGATGAGAGGAAGAAGCTTTCCAGGTCCTTCATTTTTAGGAAACCGTGCCTCAACACAAACGTAAGAGGAGAGTCCACCGTGCCCTCTGCACCTTCGCTTGCGGACAGCTCTCCTTGCACTCCTCAGTTCGCGCCAAGGCTCCGATGGGGGCGCTGATGACGGGTTTTTCCGCAGCGCCGCCTGGGCAGAGTCTGAGGTCTATTGCTCCTCGCGGTTGTTGCCATTGCGTCAGCCGTAGTGGTCAAAGGATATTCGTAGATGAATAATGCGTTGCGAAAGTTAATCCGCCTCGTCAAAAAGAGGAATTTCGTTTCATTTTTTATTTAGATGGCGCTGCGCGCTTGCACTAGTATACTAATAAGTTTGAAGAAATTTTTCCGGAACAGTACTGGCGTGATTGCTTGGCCTCGATGGCCGTACCTTGGGCTCACGAATACAATCATTCGTCAGCAGCGCCTCATTCCACATTGCCGGCTATCAGTGCTTTGTGGCGGAAGATTTAGGTTAGGTTAGGTTAGGTTAGGTTAGGTTAGGTTAGGTTAGGTTCTCATGCTCTCATGTGCAATACTGTGCAACCTTCATTCATCGTCACACGAAATTTGATGATATCGTGTTTTTATTTGATTTTGTTTTCGTTATTTCATAAAAAAATTTACCTACATCATTCAGCAGTGTTTATATTGTGGTTTAGCCACGCGCCCGAACATTTTAGCTGCATTTCTCTTTTCGTGGTGCGATTTCTGAATAAAATGGTATTCATTAAACACAATGTCAGCAGCCTGATGTCGGCAGCACTACTTACACTAATGATGTTATTCCAGGTTTCAAATGCGTTTCATCGTAACGTGGCTGCCACTTAAAAGCGCTGCAAATTCTGGCCTGCGACTCTAGGCGAAATTCGCAGGTTGACGAGGGCGGCACTGGTGTAACTATGTGTTTGCTAGAGGAATTCGTCTTCATACATTTGATTTATTTGCTTTAAAAATTATTATTTTGGGTGTTTTTAATGTCATTCAAGGGACGTTAAGAAAACACGTATAATCACATCATGCGGATATTCTAAATAAGTCTTGTCATGACTTGTCACTTGTCAGTCTTCCAGCTTTGTGGAAGACACGCGGGTCCCAGCGATTACTATACGACATTCGACAACTGATGTATAAAAGCCAACGCGCTTGACGCGCTGATCAGATTTTGACGATCGCCGACTGTGTTAGCCACTGTCACCCTTCTTTGAGCGTAGCCTGTATTCGTGGGCACATGTTCGCCCAATAAAAGCTAGTTTCGTCTTTCACAGCATTACTACTGTGTTCTTTATACGTCACTACCACGCGAGAATATATAAAAACATATTCAATAAGAAATTGAAAAAAAAACGATGTCACGGGGCCAGAAATCCACAGCACGCAGTCCTATACATCCACAAGAATGTATATACAAAAGGCAAAGGCAAGGTCGCACCTCAATGAGATTGTAAACACAGACACAAACAAAGTTACATAAGCGCCTGCGAGATGTGCATGTGAACGGTATTGCGGCTTCTTCTTCCGTGCCTTGCAAAGCGAAGGCTACATCGGATCGGGATGTGCCCACAACGCTCTACCTACGTAAAGTCACCGTTCCGGGCAATTCAAGTTTGATTTTGGATGTTCGCTTGGACGACACTATTTTTCCTTGTAGCGCCTACGACGCGCGAAGCGTAAATTATTGAGGGGCTTTAGCCAAGCACGGTTGTCCTCAGCGAGCCGCAGTGCGCTTTTTCAGTGCACTTTTCGTGACACCCCGCGGCGGCCGCGGAATCTACGCTACGTTGCAGACGGCAGCTAGGTGCAAGTGCATTGCGTAGTCGCAGCGTCTGCTTTGAGCACGACAGTGCTTGAGTGCACGCTCGCGCTCGAATGCTGCAGTCTGACCGTGCTACGGGGTGCGGACCGGCTTTGTCCTTCACCAGCTTCAACGATGGATAGTAACCACATCCAACTCGCGCACGTTGAAGTGCCGTCAATATTATGCAAAGGCGTCTAACCAGGAGCGGCCAGAAGTGAGCGTGCGCTGGCAAGCGTTCGTGTACTCTGACCTTACCTATCGCGTCGTTCGAGGATAGTTGAGCGTTAAAAAATAGTCGAAATTAGCGAGACCCTATGGCTGCGACAGTAATAAACTGCCTGGCCAATGTTTAGTTCCTACGCGGGTGGCCGTGGTCGCGCCTGAGGAGACGATAGTCAGCGTCTTCCAGAAGTACGTAATTCTTATCGAAATTCGAAACCCGATTTTCATATCCTCCAACCTGTTTCCTAAACTGCGTCAATAAATATACAGAGTAACAGTAGGGAAAAGCGCACTGATCACAACGCCCTTCTTGACTGGTGTGAGCTGTTTACCAATACCAGCCGCGTATGAGAATATGCTATATCACGGAATAAAGCGTCTAGAAAAGACTGAGTGGCAGGCTTCTGTTGAAAATTGAGTGTTTGAGAAAAAGGTAACTTGCGAGCTCCACGGGCCGCGCACGATTGCAAAATTTGGCTGACATCTTCACAGCAGCGTACGCTACACGCGGACGGTGTTTTCTCGCCAAGGCAGATAGGCGGTTCAGGACCCCTTTAGGTGCGCTAAGAGGAATGACACGGCAAATTATAGGCCTACGCCTGTCACTGCCGTACTCTTTACAGGACTAGAAAATATTGCTACACTCGGCGCCATCTAGTGGCGTTTTCATGAAGACGAGGCGTGGCTTCCGAGAAGAGCAGCGTGGGTTGCCGGTGGCTGTGAGCGCATTATGTTCCCTCAATTGTACGCGATGAGTGGCCTAACTTCCTTGCCCGCCCCCGTACCCTACGGCACGCGCCTAAACGTACACCCAGCCACCCAAGTTGTCTTTTTGTGTGCATAGCTATTGGCACTTCTACAGTAGTCCAAGTTGTAGCGTTAAGGCCGAGGGAGCATCGAGTGACAGCTGCGTTGGGAAAGTCCGTAAAAGAAGGATAAAAGTTAAAAAAAGAAACATCCCGACCCAACCTCTTCCCTCAAACAGAAACTTAACAATACACAATAACAACACACTATATCAACGGATCAACACTATATACAATATATACAGCCCTGCAGTGGAGGTCTGTAGGGTGTGTACAAGAGGGTTTTCGCGTACATCCTCCATTTGTACGCGGCCTTCGGGGCCGGGCTTCGAACCCGTCCCACTGCAGCACAGTCGCGCAACCCCCAAGCCACTGAGCTACCCCGAAGGGTGTAAGCGTAGGGTTTAAGCTACCTTATATGATTTGCGTACGTGTGATGGCGGACGCGGGCAGCAAGCCAGAGTAACGGGATCAATATATAAGCTCGACGGTACGGTGCAAAATAATATAAAGAAAATGTATTTGCCGATACCATTCGTATTTGGAAATAAGTGTTAATCGAGGCTACCGGTGACGTCTGTGATGCTGCTATATATCTAATATGAATACGGTACAAGAGTGCAGTAGAGGCGTGTCTCAACCAGAGCAGCTCAGGCAATCTTGAGCTCCTGCCTCCCGGGCGACTGGCGATGTGTCGGCGGCGGCGGGCATTCCTCTTTACTACAATCGCCCCCATAGGAAAAGGACCCATCCTGGCGACTCATGGCGAACACAGAATCATGGGGTCGTAATACTGCTTCAGGCGTTCTACGTGGACGGTTTCACGACCACGACAGCGTTGGTCCGTAGGTGGCGTGACAGGCTCGACAATATAGTTCACAGCCGATGTCTGCGCGACCACACGGTAGGGTCCTTGATATTTGGACACAAGCTTGGACGACAGTCCAGCAGGAACGGCGGGAACACAAAGCCACACAAGGAAGTCCGGAAGAAAGTGACAATGCGGCTGATCATCGTCACGTCGAGGCTTTTGTTGCCATTGGTCGACGGCTGTAAAGGAACGGGCGAGCTGACGGCATTCTTCTGCGCGGCGGGCATTTTCAGAGATGGGGGTACATTCGTATGAGTCGGCTCTGTACGGAAGAATGGTTTCGAGGGTAATCGAAGGTTCGCGGCCATACAAGAGGAAGAACGGGGAGAAGTTTGTGGTCGCCTGTGGTGCAGTGTTGTAGGCGAACGTGATGAATTGCAAAATGAAGTCCAAATCAGGGTGATCAGAGGCGACTTATTTGGAGAGAATGTCGCCAAGGGTGTGGTGAAATCTTTCCGTCAGACCATTAGTTTGAGGATGGTAGGCAGTGGTGGTGCGATGAACGATGCGACATTCAGCAAGGAGCGCGTTTACGACTTCGGAGAGGAAGAAACGTCCTCTATCCCTCAAAAGTTCGCGAGGTGCATCGTGACGGAGAATAAAGTTTTTCAGGAGGGAGGATGCTATGTCACGGGTGTTGGCACCAGCAGAGCGGCTGTTTCTGCGTATCGCGTCAAATCGACGATTGTGAGGACTATCCAGTGGTTTCGAAAGCCGTGCTTGGAAAGGGTCCAAACAGGTCAAGGTCCATTCAAGGGCCTGGCAGGACACGGGATTGGCTGGAGTGGAGACAAGCTGAGCAGGAACCTTGTGGCGTTGGCACTGAGGGACCGACCGAATGTACTTGCACACAAATATGTACGTGCCATGCCAATAAAACCGGGAGCGAAGCCGGGTGTACGTCTTGAAGACACCCGCATGTGCACACTGCGGGTCACTATGGAATTCAGGAGAGCACGTTGTTGGGCGAGTCGGTCATACATACTTAAAGAAGGGAATTGCGCTAAAAAAGACACGGACGAGTGCGCCCTTTCATGTCCTTACTCGTCCGTGTCTTTTTTAGCGCAATTCCCTTCTTTAAGTATCACTATGGAAGGCAGAGCATATTTCACACAGATATCGAGTTATGACCAGCAACCTTTTGCGGTCGTCAGAGACGTAATTCCGGCAATATACAAGTCCATCCTGAATTTCGAAGTGAGATGCTTGGCTGCGCAAAGCTCGAGAAGGTGAAGGAACAGTAGACGGGTTTGAAAGGAACCGGATAAGAGTACTAATCCAGGTATCCTTGCGTTGCCCCGAAGCAATGTCGCAGCCTGTTGGGAACGAAAGTACTTCGTCAATGGGAGAGAGGCAGGCATCGCTTTCGGTTGACACGGGCGAACGGGGAAGCGCGTCGGCATTGGTGTGGCGGAGGGCAGACCTGTATACAACGTGCACGTTGAAATCTTGCAACCGCAAAGCCCAGCGAGCTGATCGGCCTGAGGGGTCCTTCAACGTGGAAAACCAACAAAGTGCCTTCTGGTCTGTAATCACGTGGAAGGCACGGCCATAGACGTAGAGTCGAAATTTTCCAAGTGCGCAGATTATGACCAAACATTCCTTCTCCGTAAAGGAATAATTCTTCTCGGCTTTGGTGAGGGTGCGGCTTGCGTATGCAATGACGTACTCGTCAAATCAAGATTTGCGCTGTGCGAGCACAGTGACGAGTCCAACACCGCTGTTGTCGGTGTGTACTTCGGTCGGAGCTGTCGGGTCGAAGTGACGTAGTATAAGCGGTGAGGTCAGTAGACGACGCAACTCTTGGAAGGCATCGTCACAAGTGGATGACCAGGCGTAGTCGTGCAAGTCGCTCCGTAGAAACTGATTCAAGGGAGCGGTGATGAATGCAAAATTCTGAATGAAGCGAAGAAAGTAAAAACACAGGTCAAGGAAGCAGCAAAGTTCTCTTACCGGGGAAGGCATGGGAAAATCAGCAACTGCACGGAGCTTTGTGGCGTCAGGAAAAATACCGTGTTTAGATACTACATGGCCAAGGATGGTGAGCTCACTTGCGCCAAAGTAGCATTTCTTCATGTTGAGCTGAGGTCCGGCTCTAGTTAGGCACTGTAACACTTCCTCCAGCCTACAGAGATGGGCGGGAAAATCGGGCTAAGAGATAACCACATCTAAGTAGCACAGGCACGTCTACCACTTCAGACTACGCTAAAGGTTGTCTATTATACGCTCAAATGTTGCGGGGGCGTTGCGAAACCCGAAAGGCATTACACGAAATTCGTATAGGCCATCTGGTGTTACAAAGGCCGTATTAGGTTGGTCTTCGGGTGCCATGGGGACTTGCCGATAGCTGCTGAGTAGGTCGATAGAAGAGAAGAGTTAAGCGCCTTGGAGACAGTCAAGGGCGTCGTCAATTCTCGGAAGAGGGTAAACCTCTTTACGAGTTATTTTGTTAAGACGACGGTAATCGACACAGAATCGAATCGATCCATCGTTCTTCTTAACAAGAACAACGGGAGATGCCCAGGGGCTATCCGAAGGCTGAATGACGCCGCGCTTGAGCATGTCAGCTAATTGGTCGTCGAAAATACGGCGCTCGGTAGCGGATACACGATATGGTCTTTCTCGCAGTGGCACACTGGTACGCGTGTCGATGCGTTGACAAACAGTTAACGTGCGGCCCAAGGGAACATGCTAGCAATCGAAAGACGAACGGAACTTGTCCAGAAGGCGTAGAAGCTGGGCGCGTTGAGAAACAGTGATTGTGTCGGCGATGGAGCTATGTGAATCATCATGCGAAGTGGGTTCCGGCGCGGGGTTACAGGTCACTCCGGCGACCTCATGAGTTGCGATAGAACCAGTTGGAATGTCAATGATGGCAGCATGGTCGACACACTGGGCACGGCCATCGCACTCCCCACGAAGCAAAGTCAGGGGACAGGACAATCGGTTGGCGACGAGCAGTCTGCTGACGCCGGCATAAACGTCCAAAAGAGCGAAATGCAGCGGGGAACATCTGCGACCAGCGATAATTGGAGATGACGTAAAAAGCACGCTGGCATTAGCAACAATGTTGCATGACACTGTGGCAAGGGCAGATGAGTGCGGTGGAATTGCAATATATTCGCCAACAAATACTTCATCTTCAGGATCACGAACGTCAAGGAGTGTGGCATTACACAGCGTTTGAAATTCCACTTCAGCACGAGAACAGTTGATGACGGCCTTATAAGCGGAAATCAATTCCCAGCCCAATATAAGATCGTGGGAACAAGAACACAGCACTAAAAATTTGACGGTGTAGAGGAGACCGTTGATTACAACGCGAGCAGTACACGCAGCTGCAGGCGTGATGCGTTCTGCGCTGCCAGTTCGAAGTGACACGTTGGACAGTGGCGTCGTACTTATTCTGAGCGAACGGCAATGTTTGGAACAATAACTGAAACTGCGGCACCAGTGTCAACGAGGGCGAGTGCAGCGACGCCGTCCACATATACGTGAATAACATTAGTTGGAGAAGGGAGAGGCCTTGGTCTGTTCGTGGGTGACGCAGTTCTTGCCTCTGGAACTGCGACGATTAGTTTTCCCGTACCGGCGAAGAAGGACTACGACGCATCGGCGAAAGCGAGTGGCGTTGAGACGATGGCGAACGGCGGTCAACAAGAGGGCGGTCGTCCGAGTAGGAAGACATCTGGCCAGGATTCTTAGACGCGGAGGATGACAGGTATGGGAATACGTATGTTGCGGCATCGAAGCTACGGCGGTAGGACGTAGCGCGGCGACGACAAAATCGTGCAACGTGACCAGGTAGACCACAGGCAAAATATATTACCCGGTTGACAGGAGCGCGCCATTGTCCACTGCTTGTGGGTACCGCGGCTGAACGAAGTGAGGAGCTGGGCACAGTGCCACAACTGATGGAGATGGCGCAAAGGTCGGAGGTCGTGGCCGCGCGAGAGCCTCGGCGTAGCTGAGAGGTGCTGTCACCTCGGGAAAAGCAATAGGAGTCGGCCCCGGCGGAGTCACGCGGGCAGAAGGGAGAGCTGCGCACACTTACTCGTGGATGACCTGGCGAAGGTTGGCCGGTGAAGGCCAAGGGGGTGGTGTGGCAGAGGACAGCAGCGAAAGCTGATGAGCGACCTCAGCACGGACGAACTCTTTTATTTGGCAAAGAAGGCAGTCCATCTCAGGAGCCGTGGTCATGCTCGCGATAGTTTCGTCCCACGCAAGGGGGCGCCGCGTGAGAAGACGCTGTCTGCAGAGCTCATCGAAACTCTGGCAAAGCTGAATGACCTGAGACACAGTGCCTGGGTTTTTGGATAGCAGCATATGAAAGAAATCATCAGAAATGCCCTTCATGATGTGACGTACCTTGTCCGCTTTCGTTATCGTCTGGTTGATAAGCCGGCAGAGGTCGACGATGTCCTCTATGTAGCTGGTGAACGTTTGACCAGTTTGCTGGGATAGGCTTCCTAGGCGTTGTTCAGCGCGTATTTTGTGCATGCCAGGGCGGCCGAATTTTTTTGCGATGCCTGTTTTGAAGCTAGCCCACATGCGGAGATCGGCTTCGTGGTTTTTGAAGCACAGCTCGGCGACGCCCGATAAATAGAAAATCGCGTTACCGAGATTGAGGGGATCGTCCCATTTTTTGGTGTTGCTGGCGCGTTCATACGATTCCAGACAATCTTCAACATCTTTCTCATCGGTGCCGCTGAAGATATCAGGATCCCGCTGATGCCAGGCACCGGCACATACGATGGCTGGAGTAACCGGTGGGGTTGTCGGGCTGGGGCCGTCACTCTTGATGGATGGCAGAGTTAGGGTGCGTAATTCCAGGTTGGGGGAAAACCACAGCACCTGCACCAGAATCTAATATGAATATGGTACAAGAGAACAACAGGCAGCGTGTCTCGACCAGAGCAGCTCAGGCAATCTCGAGCTCGCGCGTCCCTGACGACTGGCGATGTGTCTGCAGCGCCGCGCATTCCTCTTCACTACACTATTGTTGTAAAGTGACGTCAGCCGCAATCAGACTGCCTTGCAAGCGCTGACGGCACGTGCGTTTATCGTTTGATATCCTTCCCTTGTTCTCCCTTTCCCCTTTCCCCCTCTCTGTTTCGTATATATATATGCTCCGAGACGGAAGCAATAAAGATTCATGTTCCAACCTTCGAACGGCGTGCTGTCGTATACAGTAAAACACGGCACGCGTGTCGTAGCTATGTAACAGTGGCGACGAGGGTGAGACAGAACCCTCGAGGTGAAAAATGAATTAAGCCAGGCAGTTAAGCAGGAAGCAGCGGCCGCGGAAATACCGACCATGGCTCATCATCAACTACCGGAATACGATGACCAGTCCGGCAACTGGAAGGCTTACATCACGAAGGCAGAAGCTTAATTTGAGGCAACTGGCGTCAGTGACTCGGGAAAGAAGAGGGCGCTGCTGGTAGCAGCATTGAGTACGCGCACCGTGCAAGTGCTCTCAGGACAGGTTGCACCGAGGAAGCCAAACTCGCTTACGTACGAGGAAGCAGTCAAAGTTTTGGATGACTACTTCGACCCCAAGCGTCATGAAATAACGGAAAGCTATCGGTTCTTCAATCGCTGCCAGTTGGAAGGTGAGCCCATTCAACAGTTCATCGTTGAAGTTCACCGGATTGCGGATGGCTGTAATTTCGGTGGCATGCTAGACCGGATGCTTCGCGACAGGATCGTCTGTGGAGTGAGGTCAAGCGCTGTTCAGATGCAGCTATTAGCGAAAACAGATTTGACGTTGAGGGAGGCTGAAACAATTGCCATATCAGCTGAAGCAGCGGAAAAAGATGCAAAGAAGATGTCATCTGACATTGAACCCGTGCTCAAGGTCAGTGCACGACAAGCTGATGAACTAGTGTCAGTATGTGGGCGTTGCGGAAGTCAGAAACACAACAGAAACGCCTGTGGCTGGGCGAAAGCGAGGTGTTACCGCTGTGGTGTATACGGCCATCTGGCGAAGATGTGCCAAAGCGACGTGCGGAAAGGACGCCCAAAAGCTCGTTCACAATGCAGACAAGGAGAAGCGTTTGCAGTAACAGTGGATGTCACCGAGGAAAATGCAGACGGTGCGCACATTTGGACACTAACCGCACCCTCCAATGGTCGGCTACCACCACCTATTCTTCGTGCTTTCACATGGTATGGCATTGACGTAGCTATGATTGTGGACACCGGTTCACCGGTCTGTGTTGTGTCCAAAGAGATTTTTGAGAAAAACCGTGAACATTAGCCGCAATTAGAAACCGCATTCATTAAACTGTCCTGTTATCTTGGAGAACTTCCAGTATTAGGGAAACTGAGTATGTCAGTGTCCTACAACGACAAGGAGGTCAAGAGTTCCTTGATGGTCCTGAACTGTTCAGGTCCGAGCCTCTCTGGACGAGAGTTTATTTCCAAGTTCAATGACGCAGGATTCTCGGTGTTGAACGTATTAGTGCAACAAAGCTCTGGTCCAGGAAGCAGCCGTACCCCCGCCATTCATGCCGTCCTGTCAGAATTCAATGACGTCTTCAGCCCCGAGCTGGGTCTAATTGACGGACACCCTGTCCATCTGAAGCTCAAGGAAGGCGCCATGCCGAAATTTTGTAAGGCCCGTTCCCTTCCATTTGCTTTACGCGACAAAGTTTCGAAAGAGATTGATAGGCTCGTAACGCTTGGAGTACTGTCACCTGTAACGCACGCCGAGTGGGCTACTCCCATTGTGCCTTTAATGAAGAAGAACGGCGCGGTTAGAATCTGCGTTGATATTAAGGTGACCTTGAATCCCGTCTGTGAACTGGAGCAGTACCCGCTGCCAGCTATTGATGACATTTTCGCATGCCTGAACGGTGGGGACTGCTTCAGCACGCTGGATTTAAGAGACGCGTATAACCAAGTTCCCCTCGATGAGGACTCAAGGAAGATGCGCGTAATCAATACACACCGTGGGTTGTTTTGCTACAATCGACTGCCGTTCGGCATAGCTTCCGCGCCTGCCATCTTCCAGCGGAAAATAGAAACAGTTCTGCAGGGCCTGACAGGTGTTGAGGCTTACCTTGACGACGTTTTGGTATCAGAAAAACTTGGTAGCACCGACACGTTAGGACGAGTACTGCAGCGTTTTCGTGAACATGGAGTGAAGCTCAGACTTGCGAAATGCAGGTTTCGCCAAGAGGCAGTGACGTATCTGGGTCATAAAATTGATCGTGAAGGTCTGCATCCAATAGAGAAGCATGTTGAAGCAATCGCGCGAGCCCCCAACCCAGAAAATGTTCAGCAGTTGAGGTCGTTTCTGGGCATGATTACATTTTATTCGAAGTTCGTGCCCAACATGTCTTCCGTACTTGCACCGCTGTACAAGTTATTGGAGAACAGCACACGTTGGTTCTGGGGACATGCACAAGAAGCAGCCTTTCGTGAAGCAAAAAAATGCCTTCGGGAAGCGGCTGTGCTGGCTCACTATGATCCCGAGAGACCCCTCAAGCTAGAATGTGACGCTTCACAGGACGGAATAGGGGCCGTGCTTTTCCATACATTCGGAAAGATAAACAAACCTGTCGGGTTCCGTTCTAGAACGCTAACAAGGGCTGAGAAAAATTATTCCCAGCTTGAGAGGGAAGCCCTTGCTCTTGTGTTTGGAGTGTCCAAATTCCGTGATTATCTCGTAGGCCGATAATTCGTATTGGTCACCGACCACCAGCCGCTCGTGGGCCTGCTGAAGGCGGATTGACCAACTCCAGCATTGGCAGCCGCCAGAATACAGCGCTGGGCGCTGTACTTAGGCGGATTCCGCTATCAGCTTCAATACTCTCCTGGTAAACAATTGCTCAACGCTGACGCCCTTAGTAGACTGCCACAACGGACGTCTGAGCCGAAGCCACCAGAAGCGGACCCGCCAGACTATCTGCTGGCCTTGACTGTGTTCGATGAGGGAACTGTGTCGAGGAGCTAAGGCAGTTGACTGCTGGTGACCCTGCTCTCAGTCAAGTTATGCGATTTACTAAGAACGGTTGGCCGCCCTGCGCAAAAGGCTTGAGCACGAGTGTCGCACCTTTTTTTGACAAGAAATTGGAGCTTTCTTTGGCCCACGGGTTGTTATACTGGGGCCGGCGAGTAGTCGTTCCGATGGAGGCGCGACGTCGCATATTATACCTTTTGCATGAGACGCACCAGGGATCGTCCGCTATGAAGTCGGTGGCTAGATCGTCATTCTGGTGGCCAGGGTTAGATCGCGAAATTGAGGCAGTGAAAGCGTCATGTCAGAGTTGTGTTCAAAACCTGCCCATGGCAGCTACAGCAACGCCAAAAAGCTGGCCCGCTACTGTTGAAAAATGGGCAAGGGCGCATATCGATTTTGCGGGACCTATAGCAGGGAACATGATACTCGTGGTCGTGGACGCATACAGCAAGTGGATTGAAGCTGTCCCCCTCCGACAAGCAAATGCTTCATGCACGATCAACTGCCTGTGCGGTATCTTCTGCAGATTTGGCGTGCCACGAACCATCGTATCCGATAATGGAACGCAGTTTGCCGCTGACGAGTTCACTACTTTTGTCAAGAGGAACAACATAACGCATCTGCGCACAGCTGTATATCACCCTCAATCGAACGGACTAGCAGAAAGGGCTGTCAGGACAATTAAGGACGGCCTCAAGAAGATTGGTGAGGGGCGGTTGAGAGATAACATAAACAGGCTGCTTTTCCATTCCAGAAGGACACCTAACCGCTCTGGAAAATCACCGTCAGAGCTGCTCTTCGGATACAAAATTCGATCCCGTTTAGATACATGTTTCCTTCCTGTACACGCAGGGCCAGCCAACGAAGCAGACGAATGGCCACTGCCATTGCCTGAAGAAACCGTGTACGCCCGCAACTTCGGAACGGGTGAGAAATGGACTCCAGGAATTGTAGAGTCTACAACAGGCTCTCGGATGGTGAGCATTCGAACACCAGCCGGATCAGTAAGACGACATGTTGACCAGGTGCGGAACCGGGAAGATGCGACGCCACCGCTTGGTAAAGACCAAGAAGCGGCAAATCGAGAATCAAGAACAGCTACTCCTCGCGACTACCCATTGTTGCCGAGAACGCCAGCCTAACAAGGGGGCATAACAGAACCTGAGCATGAACTTCAGCCGGAACTCGCAGGGAGCAACGCTGAACCCGTCAGATCAGCCCAAGCCTTGCGGCGCTCTACACGTCAAAGAAAACCAGTACAGCGACTTCAGTATTAAGGGAGAAGAGATGTTGTAAAGTGACGTCAGCCGCAATCAGACTGCCTTGCAAGCGCTGACGGCACGTGCGTTTATCGTTTGCTATCCTTCCCTTGTTCTCCCTTTTCCCCTTTCCTCCTCTCTGTTTCGTATATATACGCTCCGAGACGGAAGCAATAAAGATTCATGTTCCAACCTTCGAACGGTGTGCTGTCTTATACAGTAAGACACGGCACATGTGTCGTAACTATGTAACACGAAGCGACGGCGGTAGGACGCGGCAACGACAATATCGTGCAACATGATCAGGTAGACCACAGGCAAAACATATTAGCCGGTTGTCAGGAGCGCGCCATTGTCCACTACTGCGTGGGTACCGCGGCTGAACGAAGTGAGGAGCTGGACACACTGGCACGACTGATGGGGATGGCGCAAAGGTCGGAGGTGGTGGCCGCGCGAGAGGCTCGGCGTAGCTGAGAGGTGCTGTCAACTCGGGAAAAGCAATGGGAGTCGGCACCAGCGGAGTCTCGCGGGCAGAAGGGAGAGCTGCGCACACTTGCTCGTGGATGACCTGGCGATGGTTGGCTTGCGAACGCCAAGGCGGTGGCGTGGCTGATAACAGCAGCGAAAGCTGAAGAGCGACCTTAGCACAGACGAAGTCTTTTATTTGGCAAACAAGGCAGTCCATCTCAGGAGCCGCGGTCATACTCGCGATGGTTTTGTCGCACGCAGGAGGGTGCCACGTAAGCAGACGCTGTCTGCAGAGCTCGTCGAAACTCTGGCAAAGCTGAAAGACCTGAGAAACAGCGCCTGGGTTTTTGGATAGCAGTGTATGAAAGGCATCATCGGAAATGCCCTTCATGGTGTGACGTACCTTGTCCGCTTTCGCCATCGTCGGGTTGGCACGCCGGCAGAGGTCGATGATGTCCTCTGTGTGGCTGGTGAACGTTTCACCAGTTTGCTGGGATATGCTTCATAGGCGTTGTTCAGCGTGAAGTTTGCGCAAGCAAGGGCGGCAGAAAACTTCTGCGATGCCGCTTTCGAAGCTAGTGCACATGCGGAGATCGGCTTCTAGGTTTTTGAAGCACAGCTTGGCGACGCCCGATAAATAGAAGATCGCATTGCCGAGCTTGAGCGGATCGTCCCATTTGTTGGTGTTGCGGGCGCGTTCATACGATTCCAGCCAATCTTCAACGTCTTTCTCATCGGTGCCGCTTAAGATATGAAGACACACATACGATGGATGGAGCAACCGGTGGGGTTGTCGGGCTGGGCCCGTCAGGCATGACGGATGGCAGAGTTAGGGTGCGTAATTCCTGGTTAGGGGAAAGCCGCAGCACCTCCACCAGAATCTAATATGAATATGGTACAAGAGAGCAACAGGCAGCGTGTCTCAACCAGAACAGCTCAGGCAATCTCGAAGCTTGCGCATCCCGGTCGACTGGCGATGTGTATGCAGCACCGAGCATTCCTCTTCACTGCACCATATAATGTTTAAAGGAAATGCAACATGAACGAGCGAAATCCTTACAGCAAATCGTGCAGAACAATAAGTTTTCATGCGCTAATAGAAAGACAATGATGCAAGGTCAATTCAATTATTCACGAAATATAGCATGGTTAAATAGGTTATAATGTATAGGCACGATTGTTTATATCAAAGCGATGTGCCGGTTTCCAAAAAGCGCAGGTGTGCAAGATGTCCTGGATAACCTATGAGGGAATGGAGCCGCCCTGGTCTAATAGGAATTGTTGGGGAGTGCCGTGGTAAAGTATCACTGCGTCGAGAAGGAAGTCAGCGACGTCGGTTGCACAACGGGTAGGGAGAGCCCGCGTGATCACGTACCGGGTCATGTAGTCAGTAACAACTACTATCCACTTGTTCCCACTAAGGGATAGAGGAAAAGGGCCAGGGAGATTAAGACCAACTCTAAAGAATGGCGAAGATTGCATTTCAGTGGGCTGAAGACGGCTAGCTGGTAGGGCTGCTGGTTTTTTCGGTACTGACAAGATTTACACGAGGCGAAGTAAGTAATGAAACGACGCCGAACACGGTCATATGCCTTTGAGACTCCCCGATGACCAGCGGTGGAACATCATGCAACTGTGTGAGCACAATCTCACGCCTATGTTGGGGAAAGAAGAGTAGCAATTCAGGGCCATGGGGGTGCATGTTGTAACGCTACAATATGCCATCTTGCAGCACAAACTTGCGCGAAGTGGGTGAAGTTGGCAGGTCCATCAGGCAGCGAATGATGTCTCTCAGGTAAGGGTCGCGTCGTTGCTCATTGCCGATATCACCAAACGTGGTAAGCCCGAGGACGCAAGTTGACTCGCCGGTCTCAGGCTAGCTTGGTGGGTCTACTGGATGTCGTGACAAGCAATCAGCGTCCTCACGGTGCCAGCCTGTCTTATCTACCGCCGTGTAAGAGTACTCTCTCAGTGCCTAACAAAGGATTTTGAGTAGTCTGGAAAAACTCGGGGAAAACTCAAGAAATTGGTGCCTCTAACAGGCAAAATGTAATTTTATTGAAAGGGTCGAAAGTCGCGGTAATGCTGGCTCGAGTAACAAACAGGAATCGTAATGAATCATCTTTGACGCCCTGGGGTCGGCAGGAGGAGTTGCCATCGTACAGTCAACGACCGACTTTCCGGATCCCCGATAATTTGGACGCCTTCGCGGCACCACCCTTAGAGTCAATGTATCAGAACGTATGAAATTTCGGACGCAAGAAGTCTTCGCCGTCTGATTTTCCGGACATTTTGCCGTGATCACAGGTCCGGAACGTCAATAATCAAAACCACGAACACTGCCATATTGTTTACCTCGCCGCGTCAAACCGGCGCTCTCGAACGCAGATCCGCCCTGCAGCCGTAGCTACCACTGCGGCAACGCTAGACCTAGCTGCTTCAGCGTTCGCTATGCACCTTCTTGCCGTTGGGTGCCGCGCTTTTTATGTGCCGAGAGAAAGTCAAGTCCTAAGACGATTGCATGTGGGCACTGATCCAAGAGGTAAAACAAAACTGAAGAGTGACGTCCGGCTACAGTGACACGGGTCGTACACAACCCAGCAACGGCCGGAGTCGCACCATCGGCTACGCGGACTACAGCGATCGCAGAAGGGACAAGAACTTTCTTAAGACGAATACGCAGGTTTGAGTTCATGACCGATATGTGGGCGGCGGTGTCAATGAGTGCGATGACAGGTATACCGTCCACGTATACGTTGATGAAGATTTGATGTCCAGGTAGTGTGAGTAAGGGAATTCCGGGTCGGGTCGTCGTGGGAGGCTCACCTCTCGGAGCTGCGCCCGTCAGTTTTCCGATGAGCGGCGGAAGTTTGAGGGAGAAAGAGAGCGACGACGCAGAGGTGAGCGGGGAAGGTGTGGGGATGGCGAGGGGCAGCTGTTTGATCGTGTTGGCAAATATAGCGGAGCGCTCTCGTGGTTATTGTGTACCGGCACTCGTGTGTCGATAGAGCGCCCAAGGCCGCGAGTTCCATGCACTGCGACAATGGCAGGAAATGCGTCCAACGCGTCCACAACAGAAACAGAAGGCACTGTCATTGGAAGTGTGCCATTTTTCGGAATTCCGATAATGACGACGAACGGTGGGGCGTCATTATCAGGTGCGGCGGGGGCTGGTACTCAAGTCCGTTGACTGGGCAAAGCTTCTGTAATCCTGCCTTCGCGAGTTTTTGACGCACAACGGTTTGGATAAGAAAAATGGTTGCATGGGACTCGTGGCGGTTATGCACGTGAAGGGTAAATGGGGAGGCAGCGTCAATCTCGCGGCGTATGATGCGCACAAGGTTGTCGGATGCAGCAGGAACGGGTGGAACTGGTGGGAGACGGAGGTCCTCGCAGGTAGACGTCGCAGCCGTGTTCGGAAGACGTGTGAAGGTCTGAGTAACGCGGCGACTTTCTCTTCTTCATAGCGTCGGCATTCATTGTGGATGAGTTGCGCTGTGCGAGCGCAAGCACGTCCTGGATGTACCTCACATAGGAATCGGTGCAAGTCTGAGCTCGGCATGCAAGTTCTTTCTGCGCAGCACGACGGCATCCGATGGTCCTGTTCGTGGTTCAGAAGCCCCTCTTGTGCCGTGCCCGCTATGTAAAATATGGTGTTCCCTAGCATCATAGTCAAGTCCCAGTTGTTGCTAGTGCTCACCCGTTTGTACAGTTGAAGCCAATGTTCGACGTCGGTGTTGTCAGTGCGAAAAATGTAGCTGGATCGGGCGGTTGTGTCAAAATTTTGGGGTGGTCGGCGGTGGATGGTTGAGGCACGGTTGGTGATCTGCTGGAAGCATCCTCGTCCCCACCGTGCGCTGGCATCGTCCGCTCCATGGATCCGTCTTGAAACTTGAAGAACCCGCACTCTCCACCAAATGCTACGGGGAGAAAAGAGGCTTGACAATATATTTACAAGATATGTACAGCGGGCAGCAGGACAGGCATACAAGATAGAGCCTATGCATACGACTATCGGCGATCGTCGTCTTCGTCAGTCCTCTCATCATCGTTGGCTCCTGCAGTGCCTCGTGGATATATAATTTTTGTTCGCGTGGCCAATTTTTTCTGATGCGTAAGATTCTTGGTCTTACGATCAATTTGGATTTAAGTTAAGTCGATCCATGGCGACAGCCATACACTGAATGAAGGTGTACTCTGGAACAATGAAGCCAAGTTATTTTTTTTTTACTGTAGGCCTTTTCATTGATTTTAGTGAGGCCTATGACAGCGTGAATTACGACCTATTAACTGAAGAACTATCTCCTGATGTGATCTCGACAGGGTGAAGTTGGGCTTCACCGCAAGAATCATGAAAGGACTAAAAGGGCGGGCATCGTTATGATGAAAAAACTGGGAAAGAATGTGTTCACTTCATTGGTGCAAGATTGTGACTCCACCCGAGTCTCGAGCGGTACTGCCTAACACGGGGGCAAAGACGGCCTTCAACAACCCCTTGTGGTCTTGTGGCAGCCGATGTCTTCTTGGAAAACTTGGGGAACCTTCGGAAGTGTCAGTGCGTTTGTGAGGTTAAGAAGTCGACGAGCTCTTCCCGTTGGTGTCTCCTCCTTTTGGTCCTGCCGTTTGTGTCTGCTCAGGGCGTAAACGGGTGACGCTTTTTGGTGAACGGGTGACGCGGAGGGTTTTTGCGGCTTCGTGATGTCGCGTGAGAGGCAGGGGAAGTGGTCGCAGCCCGAAAACTTTTGACCAATGGCCGAGTGCTAATGGCGAAGAGGCGTCGAATCTGAAATAACTATCTTTCTTTTGTTCGGTCAAACCATGCATAATCCGTGTATACACGTGTATACACGGAGTATACACGGTTATGCATGCATGCAGATGGGGAGCTATCGCGGTTTTCGTGACTTCGCGTGGCAGACAGGTGAAACGGGGGTGGTGGAAAAAGTTCTTGACCAATCGCGGAAGGCTGATTGCAAAATTGGAATAGAAAAGTTTGGAATAGCTTTACGTTATAGCGCCGCTGTATACGATAGTCACACAAGGTAACTACTCTTACAATGAAATTCAGAAAAGCATTCTGCGTTCAGGAGTAGCAGTCAGAAGTTGCCGATGGGATGATGATGAGGATGAACAAACTTTATTGAATTCGCCGAAGGGTCCCCACCCTCCCCTTTGCAGGGGATGGGGGGGGGTCCCAACTTAGGCGTCGGCCACGATCCCGTGGGCCCTGGCGGCGTCTTCGACCTGCCAGATTAAGCGTGCCTGTTTTTTGTGGGTCGGAGCTGAGGAGAGCGACCACCCACCCCCGCCCGTGAGGGAGTTCGACCCTCATGAATACCTCCAGGCAGGCCCTGAGCATGCCGCTCAGGTCCGCACTGTTCCTTACAGAATTTACATTCGTCTGAATAAATTTCCGGTGTATAGTGATTCATTGTTACCGGACTTGGGAAGGTTAGTGCCTCCTGGAGGTGCCACACCCCCGCCTGACTCTTGCTTAATGTGCCGTGTGCTGGAGGGTAAATCCTCCTGCTTAGTGTATAATGCACGTGACCTCTCAGTAACTGGTAATCCTTTCAAATCCCTTGTCCTCCTTCTCCCATCTCGAAGTGGTCGATCCAGAGGCTCGGGCTGTGAGTCCTCGTGCCGTCCCGTGTGCACTCTATTTGCCCGGCAAGTGCCTCGAGCGCCCAGTCGCGCGGCATTTTCGCGTGCATTTACGAGCTCGTTTCATGCTCGAAAAAAAAAAAAACACTTTCACGTAGCACGTATTGAGCAACAGAAAGCTGGATCGAGTGTTTCGCGTGGCTCTCTACAATTTTCTTGTCGAAGCTTTTCACCTAATTATAATATTTGACAAGTTGAATAATTAAGACTAATAGTCTAATTTGCTGGGCTGAAAAAAATAATTTGAATATGTGTAAGCGACGACAAACAACATTACCTTGGTTCTGTCTAGCTACGTCGTATTCGCATATCTTCCAACTCTAGTTAATGTTGGCTGGGACTCCCTGTATAACAAATCTTACTCTATGCCAACGATGTTATATATATCGACGCTAAAAATTAAGGGGCCCAGTACGCTCCCTTGAAGTAGACCACTTTGTATGTGTAAGGAACGTGATAGTTAGTTATCTAACGACACGGAGAGTTTACGGTTGTTTAGGTAAGCTTTAAACAATTCGATAGACCTGCCATGGGTGTTATGTATCGGGTGTTATGATCGACCTGCCAAGCGTGAGAAACGTTCAGGATTGCATTCTTATGACGAGATGATTTGCCGCGTCCCAGGAAAGGCTGTTAGCATAAGCTTGGGCTTAGACCTCACCAATGTGGGAAAGAATCAAGCGGGCGTTTCCATGTCGAGATAATTGCGCCCTTTTCCACGAAAAAGCGTCACCCGTTTACGCCCTGAGCAGACACAAACGGCAGGACCCACAGGAGGAGACACGAACGGAAAGAGCTCGTCGACTTCTCAACCTCACAAACGCACTGACACTTCCGCAGGTTCCCCAAGTTTTCCAAGAAGACATCGGCTACCACAAGACCGCAAGGGGTTGTTGAAGGCCGTCTTTGCCCCCGTTTTAGGCAGTACCGCTCGAGACTCGGATAGAGTCACAATCATGCACCAATGAAGTGAACACATTCTTTTCCAGTTTTTTCATCATAACGATGCCCGTCTTTGTCGTCCTTTCATGATTCTTGCGCTGAAGACCAACTTCACCCAGTCGAGGTCACATCAGGGGATAGTTTTTTAGTTAATACGTCGTAGTTCAAGCTGCCAAAGGCCTTACTAAAATCAATCAAAGTGCCTAAAGTAAAACAAAAAGTTGGCTTCAATGTTCCGGAGTATAACTTCTTTCAGTGTATAGCTGTTTCCGTGGATCGACCTTTCTTAAATCCAAATCGATCTCAAGACAAAGAATCTTACGCATCAGAAAACATTGGCCACGCGAACAAAAATTATATATATACGAGGCGCTGCAGGAGCTAACGATGATGAGAGGACTGACGAAGACGACGATAGCCGATAGTCGTTTGCACAGTCTCTATCTTGTATGCCTGTCCCGCTGCCCGTTGTACATATCTTGTAAATATATTGTCAAGCGTGTTTTCTCCCCGTAATATTTGGTGGAGAGTGCGGGTTTTTAAAGTTTCAAGACGGATCTATGCAGCGGACGATGCCAACGCACCGTGCGGACGAGGATGCCTCCAGCAAGTAACCAACCGTGCCTCAACCATCCGCCACCAACAACTTCTTCGTCTGCACACAACCCCGTGACCCGGGTACATTTTCCGGGTCTGACAACACCGACGTCGGAGACTAGCTTCAACTATACGAAAGGGTGAGCACTATATACACTCTAATCTTGGTAACCTATAAGTATACCTATAAACATGAGTAACGAATAAAATAGCGGTTATTTCGCCCGTCCTTTTGATGTTTTCATTATATTGCTCATGCTAAGGGTTACAATGACGAAACTGAGTGATACGGGTGCTGCTTATTAGTTACATTGATCTGCTGCCAGCATGTAACCTCTATATTGTAACCTATAGAATTTTAGTAACCTTTAATCGAGACCCCACGGAGACATTATATAGGGAGGGGAAGTTCGCAATTTACTCATTAACAAAGCGCAGGATAAGTTACCTGTGTGCACACATGGTTGATCCACTTGATAAGCACTTGTACGGGTGTTCAGTCGCACATTTTGACTGAGAGCAAATTACTCATTGAGCCGGCAGAGCCGCATATCGGAAGTAAGCCGCGGGAAAAGATTGTTCTGCAAGAATAATGACGATTCTTGCCGGAAGTACAACCATCGACTGAGCAAGTATTATATACAATTAGCGCTTTTCACAGACCCTACATGTGTCCTGCAGAAATCTATCTCGTTGCCGTCGCATGCCGCTGCCGACACATGCCGCCGTAAAGTGTTTTTGTTGTTTCTTATGGGTCTCACATTCACGGATTGGGGAGCCCTTTTGACATACGTTTAGCTTATAACATTATAAAATAATGCTCCTCTGGCACTTCTGCCTTCTTCATGAGGCAAGAAAAAAGAAGCATGGTTATTATTACTATATGGTAGGAACCTGGAAGGGCCTTTTGCCGTGTTTACTCAGTGCGAATTTGGTTGGGTGCATTCATGGAGCAAGCTCAATCGCAGACTGATGTACGAACATTTTCCTTATGTTACAGCCATCCAGCACAATCCGTCGTTGCCTAGAAAGCGTCCAAAGAATTTATTGAGTATTGCCCCAACGGAAGATATATCGCCTGAGCATTTTAGCAAACAATCTCTGCAGCCGAGGTGCGAATTCGGAACAAACAAAACGCAATCATTAAAACGCTTGGCACGTTTCTCCCATTATTTTTGTGCACTCAGCAACGGCACGAGTCAACGTCTGCAACACGCCACATTTCCCTATATTGTACAGCAGCAACACGGTTGATGCAACGCGCCAATGCATGTCAGCGCAGCAAACCCAGCACGGAAAAGCCGCATACAGCCGCTCCATTACCACGGAGCCATGTAGACAGATGAAAAGTACAGTTGACTGAAGTTCTACCACCATGATAGCTATAGAGAATAATTCTGTTCAATGCAGCAGCATTGTTTCCAAGAGCGCACTATGTCCATAAGTTTGTATTTTTGTTTTACCCTCAACGAACCTGTTTTTGTTTAAATATGTGCAGCCGGATCAGAATGTCCGAATCGTGCTTCAGTTACTGTACTTCAGTACAGAAGCAGCGGCCATGTTTTTATGTCATCTCTCCGCGTTTCCGTATATAGTTTTAGCATTGCATCAGGGCCCGCACACTCTCAAGTTCGACAAATGGCCACAGAGGGCGAAAAAATCGACCGCGCGGCGCTGCTAAAGCAACAGGCATAGTGCACCAATTAAAAAGGTTCCCCGTTGAGCACATTATCTCCCGCTAGAGGCGCCGTAGTAAGCGCAATTTTAACCTACAAACTTTCTTCAACAGTAAACGAAGCGTTTTTATTGCATGATAAAGACTACAAAATTATAATTCCTAATTTTACATTGTACTTTTCATTACCAACTTTGTTGTTTTTTGTCATTTTAAACGCAAAATAGCGTTCAGCATCATCGACCTGCCACGTGACCTCTGGCCTGGATTTAAAATTTTTACCGGTATGTTCGCGTGCGCGGCAGGTACGGATTCCTTGGTTCGTTCGTACATTTATTGGTTATTTTGTGCTAACACCAGTTTACTGCGCTTCGATGTCTCGCGTTATTTCATTTGGGGTGTAAGCTTGAAAGCTAGGTTTCAGTCGTGAGCCATGTGGAACACGTCTGCATCGAAATGGGAGCCGGGTCCTGCTGCAACTGGGGACAGCAATACGGGTGAGTCGTTTAACATCACTGCTTCAATCGCTATGTAATTTATTCGTCTCGTTAACTTACAGGCGGAGGTAAGTTAACGAACTAGATGCTGCATTACATAAGGGCAGTCAGGACCCTCCGTTGCTGTTTCCGAAATAAACTTTCAGTTGCGAGGCCATCATTATACACACATTCACGAAAGAGAAACGATATCGGAACGCGCGTCACATTTTTCATCTCGTTGTAGCCGTAGCCATAAGTGATTGAGTTGCCTTATCAATATATATTTTTTTTTCGAGTCCGCCGGCAACTTCTTTCGTTCACAGAACCGAATAACGTTTTGATAAACTGAAACTAAAGTACTGAATTTAATGTATTAAACAGTTGCACACATGATAATTCACCCATATTTTGTACCTGTTGGTTCCAAATGTTCTTGCTGTTTAGTTTGGCTTACCTCAGGACATCTATTTTTGCAGTAGTGAAGCGGTGCATCACGTTCATGCACAAAAAGAATGCATCATTTCTAATAGCTTCATGTCTTTCATCTATTTGCTTGTGAAATCAGCAGTGTGATCTCTTCTAGTGTATAAACGAGCGCACAAATGTATTTATTTGTGATCTTAATAATACTTAAGCTGTTGACATGCATTGTAGTTACGCAGACATCAATTTTACGGAGAGTAACCATATTTATTTACCATGCTGCTTAAGCACCCTAGAACAAACAGTGTACATTTGCATGTGTTCTGTAGCCACAAACCATTGCAATGTATATGTCGCACCTTTACGCATTTTATATTGCAAAATTGTGCTTATTCAATTTCTGATGCAGTCAAAATTTCTGTTCCAGACATGCAGTAATGAGGATGGCACCAGTATAAAGCAACACACTCCATGCACTAAACAGAAGCTGCTGCCTGCTACAACAAGGTCATTGTGTGGACTTTGGCTGCTACTACAAGGTAAACAACACCTGGTTCAGAAATAAATATGCTTGATATATGCTGTATTGGCTTGCTAGTCTTGAGATACATGTCAGTTGTTTGTAGCAGATGATATGAACATTTGTTCATGTTTACAGTTCAGCATAATTAGTTCGAACATAAAAGAAAGCACTACATGAGTTTGGATAATCTCTGCTGTATCTCATGTGCCATTGTTCTGCCCCAACAGAGTCTCTGCCAAGTACATCTTGGTCATCACGGGAGCCCCCATTTACACCAACAGGAATTGGCTGGAGCTGAATTCGCAAGACCACAAAGAAGCCATTCCAGAATTATTTGGATGAGATATCAAGTCTACGGACGACTGTTTCAAGCGTCAAAAGAGCCTACGCCATCATTCCACCAGCACGCATATTGGCCGAGTCATCCAGGTACCTCAACAACAAAAATTATTTGTCTTCAGATGTACCTGCAACCTCTGAACAAGCACAGATGACGCTGGCTAAGAGTGTTCTGTCAGCTTGCCCTTCCTTAGTGAGCTTCCTGGCCTTGCCAGTTCTTGCCAAGTATAATTTTGTTTCAATGAATGCAAGCTTTTTCATTCCACACTTTTGTTAGAGATCATTTCTATTTCTCATACAAACAATAAAGGTCAACCGATTCTTTGCTCATACTTAATGCCAGTCACTGTCTAGTAGCATAACATATGTGTAGCAGTTCTTTCTAGTGTATGTTGCCATGTGCAATTCCTCTCCTGAAATAGCTGATGCAGCATTGGCGTGTGTCTTGCATTAACCTTTACACTGTGTGCTATGTAGCATTTAACTTTTGTTAATGTTATTGGCTTTCAATGCTTGCAAGGTAGAGTGGCTTCGTTCTTGAATGCAAGCTTTCTCATTCCCATATTGAATTCCTAGTCTCATTCAGGATTGCTATTCTTGCTCGACAGCCTGTGTTTTTGTGTAAGCTACATTGAAGTGATTGATTGCAGAATCTGGTTTCGGCGCTGTCCGACTTGGTACTTGTCACTGTGTTACGTTTCTCATATGTGGGAGCGTGGTCAGTTGCAATGGGAAACAGTCTCTCGAGGCAAGCACCTGCTCCTACAGTCCGCGCAGTGACATAGACTGCGAATTTACACGCACACCATGGTTGGTGCTCCCCGTTCCGTCCTTTCCTGCTGCTGCCGTGTGCAAATTTTGCTTGTGGTCTTCCTCGGCCATGATTTGGCGTCAACGGAGACTCTCATACATAATTACATGGTTCTAAGTGTATGAAGTTGATATCCACATGTGTGGAAAGGCCTGCAAAAGTGACTGCAAAATAGTGATGTTCACAAAACCGACAATGCCCATATATAGAGAATGTGGGGGACCAAGTGTGAGTTACACATTAGTGGCATGCAAAAGAACAAAAAGAAACATGCAGGTTGGAAAGGCGGTAACGCTAAAATGCCGGGAACTCCATGTCGCTGTTGGCTGTGGCAGCAGATGCTTGCGTCACCCGATTGCTTCGCAATGCAAGCTGCTCATATTCAACGCCGACTGTCGGTGAAAACATGTGGGACACACTGTCCAGTCTGCTTGCGCTGCTGGTTGTTGCTTGTTACCAGACTGCAGTGTGCGACGAAGGCAAGCACTATGCCTACAGTCGGACGGTTGAATGTGCCGCAAGCAACCCGTGTGCGTGTATGCTCACTGTTGTCATGTAGATCGTAGCCAATGCATAGTGCCAATGTATAGATTGAGCATTATGTTAGAGTATGCTGAAGTGATTTGATTGCATAATCTTGTTTCAATGTTGTCCCACTTGGTCATGGTTGCCGTGTTACATTTCTGGGATGTGGCAGCCTGTTCAGCTGTATTGGCCAATGGCCTCTCGAGGTAAGCACCTGCTCCTGCAGTCCACACAGTGACACAAACTCCCTGTTTACATGTAGTGTGATTGGTGCTCCCTGTTTGTCCTTTCCTGCTGCAGCCGTGGGTAAAGCGTGCTTGTGGCCTTCTTTGGCCATGGTTTGGCGTGAACAGAGACTATCATACATGATTACATGGTTTGAAGTGTATGAAGTTGATATCCACATGGGTGGAAAGGCCTGTAAAAGTGGCTGCGAAATGGCGATTCCCACAAAACAGACCACATCCATATTGAGAGCAGGTGGGGCGCCAAGTGTGAGCAACAAATTAGTGGCCACCGAAAGAACAAAAAGAAACGTGCATGTAGGAAAGGAGGTAACACTAGGATGCCGGGTAGTTCATGTCGCTGTGTTGGCTATGGCAGCAGGTGCCTGCGTCACCCGATTGATTCGCAGTACAAGTTACGGTGACTGTCAGTGTAAACAGGTGGGGCACTGTCCAATCTGCTTGTGCTGCTGGTTGTCACTCGTTACTAGACCACCATGTGCGACGTAGGCAAGTACTGTGCCTGAAGTCGGATAGCTGAATAAGCTGTATGCAATTTGTAGTGCGTGAATGCCCACTGTTGTCATATGGATCTTAGCCAATGCACAGTGTATTGTCTGAACCTTATGCGGTGATTGAATGCAGAGTCTAATTTGATAATGGTCGCCGTGTTATGTTTCTTCGATGTGGCGACCTGGTGAGCTGCATGGGCAACAGTCTCCCGAGGTAACCATCTGCTCCTGCAGTCCACGCAGCGACAAAGACTCCCAATTTACATGCACCGTAATTGGTGCTCTCCCCATTCGACATTTCTTGCTGCAGCCGCCGGCAAATTATGCTTGTGGGCCTTCATCGGCCGTGATGTGGCGTGAGCGGAGACAGCACACGTTATTACATGGTCCGAAGTTGATAGCCACATAGGTGGAAAGGCCTGCAAAACTGGCTGCAAAATGGTGATGCCCACATTGAGAATGTGGGGCACCAACTATGAGTTACACATTAGCGGCCCCCGAAAGAACAAAAAGAAACGTGCAGGTTGGAAAGGCGGGAACGCTAAAATGCCGTTTAGTCCATGTCGTTGTGTTGGTTGCGGCAGCAGATGCCTTGCGTCACCCGATTGCTTCGCAATGTAAGTTACGGCGACTGTTAATGCAAACAGGTGGTGCACTGCCCAATTTCCTTGCGCTACTGATTGTCGCTCGTTACCAGATCGCCATGTGCGGCGACGAAAGTGAGCAGTTTACGAGCTCGCGTTAATGGTTTCAGCGCATCTCGACATGCAAATTTTATTTCTGATCTTGTATGACAAGGTGCACTGCTTTTCTTCTGCCAATAAAGTCGCACGTCCTGTTCACTCACTTGTGGCTTGTTTGTATGGGCGTCAGTAGAGGCTCTTTAGTCTCCTGGCCATTAAAACGCGGCAGCTGAGGCATGCCGCAAAGCCAGCGAGGCGAGCACGGCGCGTACCCAGCGTACGGCACCGGTATGAAGCGGCCATATTGAATATTGTACTAAAGAAAAAAAAAATTGCCGCTTTTTGTTTAAGTAGCGCCATCTGTCGGGCCCCCCGATAAGTTCCATGCGCTGCCGCTTCTTATTTTCGAACCACTGTGGAAGGTACAGTTTCCCTTCTCTAATGTCCTTTATTCTATGATTATATGACGGGAAGTAGTTGCAAACATGGCGTTGTGAACTGTGTATGTGTGTTTTGTTGCTATTTTCGGCGCCAATTTTGTCAGTGGCAATAGACAAGAACGGCACCGAGAGCGGCGCTGCTGCGCCGGCGTTGAGAGCGCCGCATGCGAAGCAAAATTCTATTAGCGGGTGGTACCCCTCTCCCATCTCTCGTTCGCGCCGCCTTGATTGCCTCCTGCACTGCGCGTGTTTGGGCACGTTTCGCGCCGCGCGCGGAGTGTGCCTACGTGTGTGCGCGTGAAGGGCGGTGTACAGTCTGTTTCACATTTAGGGGAAAACTCGGAGCGCATTGCATCGCGATGCGGCGAGCACTTGAGTCAGGCGGCGGCAGCAGCTCGCGCAGGTGCTCAAGGGGCGGGATCTTGAACGGCGTCGTCTGCAACGGCGGCGCGCGCTGGCCGCATTGTCGCTAAACGTTCTACTATCAGTTGCAGGGCGCCGATCTCATCGTTACGGCGTGAAATGAGCCGGTATTCTTTACTATCCGTTGTGCGACGCCAACTGATATGCCTCAAAGGTAAGTTCATCGCTGCAGGGCAGTCATAGACGACGTACTGATTCCATGCATTCTTGACGGCCCGTTTCTGGAAGGCGACTATATATTCCAACGCGATAGGTCGCCGATCCACACTGCTCGTGTGGTGCAACAACTGCTAGAAGAGCGCACAGTCACTCTCTTGGAGTGGCCGCCTCAATCCCCGGGCGCCAACGTCATTTAAAATGTCTGGGGCTCGTTGAAAGTATCGCTGGCGCACCATCCCCTCTATCAGTCGCCCGAGGATAGGCTTCGATCCACCATCGTCAGCGACTGAGACGTGCTGCGAATGAACACATCCCTGATCAAGTCATTCTGCACTTCACTGCCTTCCAGGATGAGCGCTGTCATCGCTGCCGCTGGGGACATGACGAGATACTAACTGAAGTTCCGTGCGTGACGTGTCCAATTCCCCGCCGGCGGGCAGAGTCTGTCTGGTGTAGCGAATGATTGTCGAGAAAAATCATTTCCAGCTCATTGTCTGAACCTAAAACATTCATTTAATCGTATCCGTTTGTTTCATCGTGTTCGACTCCCATAGTTATCATTGTTGAGTGCTTTGTTTTCCTTTCGAGTCAAACAAAGACTGAACACGTTGCGCGCACATCTTAGTGCGTCTTGTCGCTGCTTATTACGGTAGCACACACAGTGAAGAAATATACGTGCACTGCCCCTGACAGTAGCACGCTTCCCGACAATGCGGCCAGCGCGCGCCGCCGTAGCAGACGACGCAGATCACGACTCCGCCCCTCGAGCGTCTGCGCCTGCTCGAGCTGCTGCCACCGCACGACTCCATTGCTTGCCGCATCGCGATGCAATACGTTCCGAGTTTTCCCCTAAGTGTGAAACAGACTGTACACGCTTCTATCGGTGCGCTTGACGATTATTTTTATGGCTGCAATGCGGCGAAAGGGCAGCGTCTGCTTAACCATGTAAGTGACGCTGAGCAGGTGATTGGAAACGACATCGTATGTACCGCCGGAAAAATCGTCAGCACATACGATGCGGCACATACATACGGCACATACGAGCTAAAGTCATTTTTGAAGTTTCTCGCAATATGTTTGCTACAAATCCGTGTTGTCTCTGATGGCGACAACGGTCTTCCATCGACACTGTGCGGAAATAAACAAAATATATCGATGACTTAAATGATATTGCGCGACACGAAGCGCATGTCGTCGACACACCAAGCGCTTGGTGTGTCGTCTCTCACGTCCGTGTCGTTTTTTGTCGCGCAATATCATTTAAGTAATGGATTACCAACTTGCCCGGAATGCTGCTCTCAAAAATATATCGCTGCATAGCACAAGTACGACATGCAAACACAACTTCAACTAGGGCGTCCCCTACAATATGGAATAGAAGCAGCAGTGTAGACAGCTTGGCCATTTTTTAACAGTGCTCAAGAGACGGAAGTTGAAAGTATTAGTAATCATTCCTGCTTCAGCAATGCCGGCGCGACCAAGACGCGGGCGTGTATCGTCCAGCAACTCGATCGATCGGTGCAGTGGTGAAGCGGGAATGAACTCTGGTCATGCTCAATGCATCGTGCACATATTCAATTTCTCGGCACGCGTGAACTTCGGCCACTGCTAGCGCATACACCAGAAGTGGTTTCCATTCTTGGCCAGCGCACATATAAACGAAACACGAGAAAGAAGACAGGACAAGCGCTCGTCGAACAACTTAAAGTTTTTATATGAATAAAAGGATTATGTACCGAGTAATTATTAAATTCATGTGGGTTACATATAAAAACCGTCATACACTCAGGAGTGATCAATGAACGAGCTCGCTTCGTTTTCTAGTTGTTTACTTCGCTCGGCGCACCGCAGTAATCCATGTGTGTCGTCTGCTAATTTCGTACCATTTTCTTGTGAATCGGCAGAATTTCACTGGTGGCATCAACCCTTTCGTGTTTACACTGCTGTCGTGACAGTTAACAACACAATAATAATTTCCGGTCATCCGAAGAGGCGCCGTCGCAAACAAGAGACGTTTCACGCGCAGCGCGAACTGAACGCGGGCGCGACCGCTAAGGGAAGCGGCGGCGGAAACCTACACCCGTTGGAGATGAAATCGTTCCGCCAGGGGAGAAACGAGCGCTGGCGTCTAGGATGAAACTTGGCGTGCGGTCGTCTATAGCAGTGACGAACAGAGACTTGTTTGGGATAATACGCGGCCGTTGCAAAGAGCCATATTGTGACTCTGAGCACTTCAGTGTCCTCATTTCGGCGAACATTCGCTGTGACTACTGCGACCACAGCCCCGGATCGCATGGGGAAATAGACGAACTTGGTAAGTGTTCTTGCATTGTAGTGGTTTGTCTGTATTCAGCATATAGCTAGGCTGCAGCTTTTCTTTCATTATAGGTCAGGGAAGTGCAAAAAAAAAGAAAGAGAGAAAGCAAAGGGGTAAGCAGCGATTTGCGCGGAAATGCATCCGTGTTTCTTCCACGCTCAAAAACGACACTTTAACGCTCGTCCACGTTACCGGCACGGCAGGCCGCCGCGCGCCGTTCGCGGGCCGCCGTTCGACGGCGGCTTTCCTCGCGAACGGCGAGATTTACTTGCCGTAGATAGGATGTGATCATATGATGTTACCGGGACCCATTTGTGTCGCATCCGTACAGCGAAGTAGCGACCGAGGAGTGGTCGTTCTGGCAACGTCGGCAGCCTTACCGCCGCTCATCGCTCGGCGGCGCCGATATCGTCGCTAGGCCTTTTCCGGTTCACGTCGGCTTATGGCGCTTCGGAATGAATCACCGACGCTCACAAGCCGCAATATTTCATACCGTTGCTGTCGCTCTTCGCAATAATTATACACAATGCAGAAAATACGCTAATATTAGCGGCGCCGTTGGCAGTGATGCGAGCACAGCTCGCCCGTCGTCTGCCGTCGGGAGCCGTGCAGTGCAGCTGAGCTGGACAGGTATCCGTGCTCTCGTTCGTGTTTAACGTTTGACAGTGGATATTGTTTTGCGTAAAGAGATGCGAACTTTTAAGAGAACAACGCAGGGGAACTGGCTCAACCTACACTAGGCTACAGATGCGAGTTTTGAGCGTTAGTTGTTTTCAGTGAGTTAGGAAATCCAAACTACTAAGGCACAGTCAATGCATGTTGACTGTGAGTAACACACCTGCCCGGTTTACTAGTGCCAACTTTCCTAGCTGACTTCTCTCCTTTTGCCCTTGTTCGTACTTCTCTTTGTTTTATTATGTGGGAAAATGCGACATGCGTGCCGTGCTCTAAACTACATAAATAAATTTCTGGCAGTGGTTTATGTCATCTTTAATTTCTTTTCAAGATGGCATTGCCAGCTGATGAGCTCCAAGTAACAGCACCTCACATTTACTGCACTCCTGACAAGATATGTATTTTTGCTGGCAGCCAAGCCGAAGTCATCACTGTCTCCACGTCTGGAATACAACGGGCACTTATTTTTTGCCTTTTGGCATATTATGTTAAGAACCTAGAATATCCATTTGCATTTTACCAAATGCTTGCTCTCGTGCAAAAACTTGTGCTGCCAGGAGACAAGCTAGTGAAAGGACTGCTTTCTACCCGTCTGAAACGTCTCTTTGCGCTCCTAAGCAGTAAAAATTTTATCTAGGGAGTAGTGCTGTTCGCGCTGCTTTCCATGTTTTTACCAACTCTGAAGTGAAAGAAAAAAACAACATAGTGTGTGATTTACTTCAATGCGGTTGGTTAGCTCCAAAGGCGGGAGAGGCTTACACCACAAGCAGCTGTTTTTTTTTTCACATCATACATTGTTTACTTCTAGTCAGAAGCAGTGCATTTACTTGCTCTAGTCATTTGTTCCTCTCCCTTGTGGTGAAGGCTGGTTAATTTTATTTCATTTGTGCATCCACAGGCCTCAGAATTTCTTATAAACATAGCTTAAACATTTAATTCACCCACGTAGATAGTTGTTTTGCAAAATGTAATGCACTCTATTTGCCCTTTGCTCAGTGAGCAGATCGGTATATATCCCTGTGCCTGTGCAGAAATCTTGTATTGCAGTTATTAAATAGCATCAATTCTGATCTTTGTCATTTCACACAGTTGTGCTTCAATGACTGTATATGGGAGGTCTCATGGGTGGTATTTTTGTATCAGACCTTGTTGAACAAAAAACTAGTAATAAAGAATTTCGTACCTGAGAGTACTCCAACTTATTTTTGGGGAACATTCACAGAATATTAAACGGAACAGCTTATTACAAAGGCTAGGTGCATAGTTGGGAAGTGAAATAACGACATTGCCTTCAACTACATTAAAACAACTCATTGTCACAATATTATTGCTAGCAGCGCTTTGCAGTATGCTTTTGCTCACCTGAACTAAATTATTATGGCCAATCTACAATACTCATGCATATGTTGCTTCCCCAACTGTTTTTCTTCATTGAGTGTACTTCAAGTAATTTTGTGCCTTTGGAAGATGGATATTTAATAAATAGTGGCTTTTCTGCACAAGTATGCAATACTCTAGGAACTGAAGGTATTTTTGACTTCCACATAATTTAGAGGGACATTAACTCAGATGCAGTATGTGTTAGAAACTTACAGCTGAGTTGTATTGGCAGTCAAGCAAGAACTGTCCCCCAAAGGCTATGTTAAATTTAGGGGTTACTTCGGCTATTTATTCAGATGTCTCTATTGTGATTGCGGTGTATTGTTATGCTAACCTATAAAATCTATCATGGCGTCATGATTCAAAATGTTCTGCATCTCGAATGGGGCCAACATTGTGGTGCGTGTCAGTTGCCTCTGATTTCTTCTCGCCAAAGATTGTCATGTAGAATTTTGAATTATGGGACTGAAATAAAGATGTTTGGGTCGATACCAATCCGAGCAAATTACATGCTCTCTTTAAAGCTTTAACGAAATGCATTGACAGTGAGTCTCTTCTTTTATAGTCCCACAATTTAAACACCAGCATAACTATAATCTGAGGTGAGAACATAGCCAGCTGGCAGGCATGACAATATCGCCCCAATTCGATATGGCAATATCTTGTCGTGGAACAGTGCAAATTTTCTAGTTTGGCTATAAAAATAGAATGCAATGAAGAAGAAAATATCCGTATAAGCTACTGAACTAACCCCTAAATTTAAGACATCCTTTAGAGGTTACATTTGCTTTTAGAAAATAAAGGACTACAGCGTAACCTCTAATGCTGCAAATTTTTCAAGGGTAACATTGTACCTTTTAATTTATATTGGTTACAATGTACCTTGTAATACAATGGTTACAACGTACCTTATATTTTGTATTAGTTACAATGTAACTTATAATATATTAGTTACAATGTACCTTATAAATGCGAATTTGTGCACCTATACTAGGGGTTACCCAGCTAAGGGTGTAGCAACAACTGGGACCTGACTATGATGCTAGCGAACACCATGATTTACGTGGAGGGCACGGCACAAGAGTGATTTCTGAACCATGAACAGAAATATACGAGAGGTACGTAATCAAAAGCTCATCAAACTGTTCAGCAGCTCCATCGGATGCCGTCGTGCTGCGCAGAAAGAACTTCCATGCCGAGCTCAGACTTGCACAGAGTCCTATGTGACGTACATCCAGGACGTGCTCACGCTTCCACAGTGCAACTCCTCCACATTGCAAGACGTCATCAATGAATGCCGACGTTATGAAGAAGAGAAAGTCACCACGTTACTCAGAACTTCACACGTCTTCCGAACACGGCGGCGACCTCTACTTGCGAGGACCTCCAACTCCCACCCGTTCTTGCTGCATCCGACACTACTGTGCGCATCATCCGCCGCGAGATTGACGCTGCCTCCCCATTTACCCTTCAGGTGCGTAACCGCGACGAGTCCCCTGCAACCATTTTTCTTAACCAAACCGTTGTGCGTCAAGAACTCGCGAAGGCAGGATTACAGACGCTTTGCCCAGTCAATGGACTTGAGTACCAGCCACCCGCCGCACCTGAGTTATACAGGCGCCCCACCGTTCGTCGTCATTATCAGAATTCCGCAAACTGGCGCACTTCCGATGACAGGCCCCTCCGTTGATGTTGTAGACGCGTTGGACGCATTTCTCGCCATTGTTGCAGTGCATGGAACTCGCGGCCTTGGCCGATCTATCCTAACCCGAGTGCCGGTACACAATGACCACGACAGCGCTCCGCCACAATCGCCAGCACGATCAAACCTCTGCCCCTCGCCATCCCCACACCTGCCCCGCTCAGCTCTGCGTCGTCGCTCTCCTTCTCCCTCAACCTCCCGCCGCTCATCCGAAAACTGACGGGCGCAACTCCGAGAGGTGAGGCTGCCACGACGACCCGACCCGCAATTCCCCTACACACACTACCTGGACATCAAAACTTCATCAACGTAGACGTAGACGGTATACCTGTCATGGCACTCATTGACACCGGCGCCCACATATCGGTCATGAACTGAAACCTCCGTATTCGTCTGGAGATTGTTCTTATCCCTGCTCCGATCGCTGTAGTCCGTGTAGCCGATGCTGCGATTCCGGCTGTTGCTGGGTTGTGTACGACCCGTGACACTGTAGCCGGACGCCACACTTCAGTTTTGTTTTACGTCTTGAATCAGCGCCCACATGCAATTTTCGTAGGACTTGACTTTCTCTCGGCACATAAAAAGCACGGCACCCAACGACCAGGAGCTTCATAACGAACGCCGAAGCAGTTAGGCCTAGCGTTGCCGCAGTGGTGGCTACGGCGTCCAGCAGATATACGTGCGAGAGCGCGGGTTCGAGGTTGCGAGGTAATCAAAATGGCAGCGGTGGTGGCTTTGATTAATGACGTTTCGGACCACCGGTCACGGCAGAACGTCCGGAAAGTCGGATGGCGAAGTGCTCTTGCGTCGGAAATTTCAGGCGTTTTGATACATTGACTGTATGGGTGGTGCCGCGAAGCCGTGCAAATTAGAGGGAATCCCGAAAGTCGGTCATCGACTGTGCACTGGCAACTCCTCCAGCCGACCACAGGGCGTCAAAATTGATTCATTACGATTCCTGTCTGGTACTAGGACCAGCTTTACCGCGACTTTCGACCCTTTCAATAAAATTACAGTTAATTTTCACGGATAGAGGGACAAATTCTAGAAGCGTACGGTGAGGGGCAAGTTGGTATGACATTATGCGAACAACGAAAAACTGCGCAAAAAAGAACAGGACTTTCTCGTGTGGTTCTTTCTCTGTCTTGTTCTTTTTTGCGCAGTTTTTCGTTGTTCGCATAATGCACAAATTCCCTGAGTTTTTGCGGAGTGTTTCCAGACTACTCAAAATCCCTCAGAATTCACAGTTTTCCCGGTTTTCCCTCTTGGTAGACACCCTGCAAGAGCACTCTTACACAGTGGTGGATAAGACAGGCTGAATCCATGAGGGCGCTGATTGCTTGTCACGTCATCCAGTGGACCCATAGGCCAGCCTGAGACCAGCGAGTCGACTTGCGTCCTCGCGCTTTCCGCGTTTGGTGACATCGCCGATGAGCAATGACGCGAACCTTACCTGCGAGAAATCGTTCTCAGCCTGACGGACCGGCCAACTTCACCCTCTTCGCGTATGTTTGTGCTGCAAAATTTATTTATTTATCTTTTTATTTTTTATTTATTTATGTATTTATTTATTTATTTATTTATTTATTTATTTATTTATTTAAAAAACCACAGCGCCACAGGTGCGCAACAGTGGGGTGGTTTTGGCTGTACATTGCAAGGGCAGTCACAATGACAATGCAAACACTTCATTGTCAGTAATATCAACAAGAAATGAAGATAAAGCATTCCAATCTCGAACAGTCTGAGGAAAAAACGACATGTTGAACATATTGGTTCTTCACCTGAATTCGCGCACTTTATGGTTATTATCAGCCCGCTTGGATCTGTAGTGTGGATGAAGAATGTACTTCTCCCTAGGAATAGCAATACCATTCTAACATATCTTATGAAAAAATTTCAGCCTTAGATTTCTCCTTCTTACTTCAAGGGGTTCAAACTCTAATTCCTGCGTTATACCAGATACAGTAATGTATTTATTATAATTCCCAGAAACATAGCGGGCCGCTAAGTTCTGGATTCCTTGTCATTTTGGCATCTCGGTCTTTGTCGGCGGGTCCCACACAGTACAAGCATATTCCAGCGCGGACCTAATGTACGTTTTCAACAGTGAATCCCTAGAGTATTGCGGAAGCATTCTCGTGTTACGGCGCAAAAAACCCAACATTTTGCAAGCTTTCGCAGCAACATAATCAACATGCCGATGCCAACATAGTTTTGCGTTAAAGTACACGCCTAAATACTTATATTCGAAAACAGTTGCACATTCTTGTATTCGAGAACAAGGTGCAGACTATGCACCTTGCATCATTGTCTTTCTATTAGCGCATGAAAACTTTTCGTTCTTCACGATTTGCTGCGAGGGTTTCGCTCGTCCATGTTGCGTTTTCTTTAAACATTATATAGCAGCATCACAAACGTCACCGACAGCCTCGATTAACGCTTATTTCCAGTTACGAATGGTATCGGCAAATACGTTTCCTTTATTTTCTAATGCACCGTATCGTCGAGCTTATTTATAGATCACGTTACTCTGACTTGCTTCCCGCTTGGGCCATCACACGAACGCAAATCATATAAGGTAGCTTAAACCCTACGCTTACACCCTTCGGGGTAGCTCAGTGGCTTGGGGGTTGCGCGACTGTGCTGCAGTGGGACGGGTTCGAAGCCCGGCCCCGAAGGCCGCGTACAAATGGAGGATGTACGCGAAAACCCTCTTGTACACACCCTACAGACCTCCACTGCAGGGCTGTATATATTGTATATAGTGTTGATCCGTTGATATAGTGTGTTGTTATTGTGTGTTGTTAAGTTTCTGTTTGAGGGTAGAGGTTGGGTCGGGATTTTTTTTTTTTTAGCTTTTATCCTTCTTTTACGGACTTTCCCAATGCAGCTGTCACTCGATGCTCCCTCGGCCTTAACGCTACAACTTGGACTACTGTGCAAGGGCCAATGGCTATGCACACGAAAAGACAACTTGGGTGGCTGGGTGCAAGTTTAGGCACGTGACGTAAGGTAGGCTAGCGGGCAAGGATGTTGGGCCACTCATCGTGTACAATTGAGAGAACAAATTACGTTCACAGCCGCCGCCAACCCACGCTGCTCGACAGCGCCACTAGATGGCGCAGTGTGCAGCAGTATTTTCTTGTCCTCTAAAGAATACGGGAGTGACAGGCCTATAGTTTGCTGTGTCATTCCTGTTAGCGCACTTAAAGGGGTCCTGAACCGCCTATCGGCCTTGGCGAGAAAACACCGCCCGGGTGTAGGGTGCGCTGCTGTGAAGATGTCAGCCAAATTTTGCAATCGTGCGCGGCCCGTGGAGCTCTCAAGTTGCCTTTTTCTCCAACACGCTCTTTTCAACAGAAGCCTGCCACTCAGTCTTTTCTAGACGCTTTCTTCCGTTATGTAGCATATTCTCATACGTGGCTGCTGTTGGTAGTAACTGACACCAGTGAGGTAGGGTATTTGGAACAGTGCGCTTCTTCCAACTGTTACTGTGTATATTTATTGACCCAGTTTAATAAACAGGCTGGAGGAAGTGAAAACGGGGTTTCAAATTTCGATAAGAATTACGCACTTCTGAAAGACGGCAACTATTGTCTGCTCACGCTCGGCAACGGCCGCCCACGCACGAACTAAACATTGGCCAGACAGTTTATTACTGTCGCAACCGTGGGGTCTCGCTAATTTCAACAATTTTTAACGGTCAACTATCCTCGAACGATGCGAAAGGTAAGGTCCGAGCACACGAACGCTTGCAACCGCACGCTCACTTCTGGCCGCTCCTGGTTAGACGCCTTTGCAGAATATTGACGGCGCTTCAACGTGCGCGAGTTGGATGTGGCTACTATCCATCGTTGAAGCTGGTGACGGACAAAGCCGGTCCGCACCCTGTGGCACGGTGAGACTGGAGCATTTGAGCGCGAGCGTGCACTCAAGCACTGTCGTGCTCAAAGCACACGCTGCGCCTGCGCAATACAATTGCATCTAGCTGCCGTCTGCCACGTAGCGTAGATTTCGCGGCCACCTCGGGGTGTGGCGACAAGTCCACTGACTAAGCGCACTGCAGCTCGCTGAGGACAACCGTGTTTGGCTAAATCCCCTCAATAATTTACGCTTGGCGCGTCGTAGGCGCTACAAGCAAAAATAGTGTCATCTAAGAGAACATCCAAAATCAATCTTGAACTACCCGCCACGGTGACGTTATGTAGGCAGAGCGTTTTATTTCTGAAGGAAATAAATCAAATATACGAGGACGAATTCCTCTGGTGAAATCCATAGTTATACCAGTGTCCCCTCGACAATGCGCCAACTTTGCCGATAGTCGCAGGCCGGAAATTGCAGAGCTTTTAATGGGCAGCCACCTTACGATGAAACGCATTTGAAAATACCAAATAATATTAGTGTAAGCAGTGCTGCCGAGATTAGGCAGCTGACATTGTGTTTAATGAATATCATTTTATTCAGAATTCGCACCGCGAAAAGAGAAGTGCAGCTAAAATGTTCGGGCGCGTAGCTAAACCAAAAATATAAACAATACTTATCGACATAGCTTAAATTTCATTATGCAATAAAGAAATAGAAGTGAAATAAAAACACGATATCATCAAATTGCGTATGACGATGAATGAAGCTTGCACAATATTGCACGACAGAGCAATTAATCTTCCGCCACAAAGCACTGATAGCCGAGAATGTGGAGTGAGGCGCTGCTGACGAACGATTGTATTCGTGAGCCAGAGGTAAGAATAGGCCCATGGTGGCCAAGCAATCGCGCCGGTAATGTTCCGGAAAATTTTCTTCAAGCTTAGTATACTAGTGCAAGCGCGCCGCGCAATCTAAATAAGAAAACGAAACGAAATTCCTCTTCTTTTCGACGAGGTGGATCAACTTTCGCGCGCATTAATCATCTACGAATCTCCTATGACCACCACGGCTCACGCAATGGCAAGAACCGCAAGGAGCAATAGTCGGTTCCATCGCTGGCAGGGCCGGCAGGCCGAGCAGTAGGCGACTTCGAGCCGGTTGAACAGCGTGTTGCCGACGGCCGCCGCTTGGGGTGCCAGTGCCTGGCAGTGGCTCCTGGCGGGAGATTCGGCGAGGCAGTCGCGGTTACCGGCAAGTTCACTGCAGACGGATTAAATAAATTCTGTTAAAGTTTTATTCCCGCATTTAACGAAATACGGCGTATAACATGCATTATTCAATTATACAATGCATAATGCATAGAATTTTTCATGCTTCATAATCCATACCGCGTTCGCAATAGAATACAGAAAACGTAAAACACCAGCGTATAGTTATCAGCATTTTCTTCTCGCAAACGTGAAACTGCAACGCATAGAAAGCATAAACTTATAATAAAGCGCATACTACAAAAAATAGAACACACAGAACACATATTACACAAATTCACAGCGTGCAGATTCTTCCGGCATACAGATACCCTTCTGGTCACCACCTCAAGCCGATATGATCAATTCACTAGAATGGGTACAAAACCAAGCAGCATGTTTCACCGCCATGGATTGTCATCATCGCTCTAGTGTGACCAACATGAAGTCCGCATTCACACTTTCATTCTTGTAATCACGACGAAAGAGAGCTTCTTGTTTCTTTACTCCTTAAAATTATTTACAGTGCACATGGAAATACATTGCCACTAGCATACGTCATCAATGTGCACGACGCCGGCTGCGTAGGCAACGGATATATGCGCATCCTTTTGGCCGAACCCCAGATATCAGCACGTATTAGCTGCGAAGAGCAAGTAGCTACTGGTATGATCTCCCAGATAGTATTAGTGGCATTACGGCGTCAGGGTTTGCGCTTAGCTGCCGAAAAATGTGCTGTGGTTGCATTCACGCGCAAATCCGTCTGCCGCTACCCGATCTCCATTAACGGTGTCATAATACCTTATGTCTCCCACCACAGATTCTTGGGCATTATCATCGACCGCGGTTTGTCATGGACGAAGCATGTTAATATGTTGAAGCAAAAACTCAATCTGTTTTGCCATGTTCTTCGCTTCGCAACAGGCATGAAATGGGGCCCCACGGAAGGCTCATTACTAAGACTTTATCAATCATCTTTTCGTAGGCTACATTCGATACAGCCTTCCGATACTCTCAAACGTGAGCATTTCCTGCTTACGGACATTAGAGAGCGTGCAAGCGCAGGCACTAAAAATATACCTCGGGTTGCCACGGCGTGCCTCCAACAAAGGCACAATTGAGGAAGCCCACGTATGCCCATTACCGATATACCTGTCCCACGAACCACTTCGTGTGTATTTACGCTTACTGACACGACACCATTGCCATCCATTGACGTCGGTTCTACATGAGCGACCGGACAGCAGTTTCACAAGTGCACTCCGCTGCCATCTACCCCACATAACATCAGGCTATGCCCTTTCATATCACCCCGTCAAACCACCATGGGTGATGGTTCAACCTTCCGTATGCGTACATGTCCCCGGCATACTAAAGAAATCATTGGTTCCCGTCAGTGGACTACAACAACTTGCTCTCGCGTACATCAGGTCAGAATACCAGACATATGTTCATGTTTACACAGACGGCTCCGCGTCACCTAAGGCATCGACAGCAGCTGTGGTGATACCAGCCCAACAGATGACTCGAGGTTTCATACTAGACCATAATTGAACATCAACCGCTGCAGAGCTTGTGGCTATTCGGGAAGCGATTCGCCACATCTGCGGGGAAAGACCTCAAGAGTGGTGCATTTTCACGGACTCAAAACCCGCGCTGCAAATTTTGGGATGTTTCCTGCGCCACACCGCATATCAGGTTCTGGCCCTGCAGATCACTGAGCTACTTTCATACGCTCAAGAAAAACACCACCGCATAGTGTTCCAATGGATCCCGGGACACTGTGGGCTCAACGGTAATGAGATGGCCGATGCTGCAGCAAGGCGCGCCCTCAGCAATGGCCTGCGAACTGTAGTGCCATTCTCCAGACCGGACATCACATGCCTCCTGTCGGAATTAATGACGAGTGCGACGAGAAGATACTGGGTCCAGCCAGACGCTCGTCACGTCCGCCTTAAAAGCCTGGATCCCGATATGAAATTTCCTATTCTGCGTGGAATTCCACGCCCTCATACATGCCTGATACACAGACTGCGATTAGGCGTCGCCTTCACGCGCAAATATTTGCACATTATTAGACGGACAGACTCCCCGGACTGTTCAGTGTGTGGCCCTGTAGAGACTATAGAACATGTGCTCGTGGTGTGCCCTGAGTATGCGCGAGAAAGACTGATATTGGCAGATACATTGAGACATTTACACAATGGACCACTGTCGGAGGACCTCTTGATAGGCGCGTGGCCACAGAGTTGGCAGACGACAGAGACAATGCGTGCACTTTCACGTTTCCTAGGTAACACGGGCCTGGACACACGCCTGTGATACCAGTTGTGTAATGTGTCATTCACCTCGTTCCTCCCATTATCATCCCCCATTGTGACCCTTTTTCTTCCCCTCTTCCCCTTCCCTTACGTAGAGTAGCAGGCCAGATGCTCCATTATCCGGCCGACCTCTCTACATTTCCAATCATTAAAATACTTCTTCTTTCGCGGTAATGCTGCGCTCAGAAGCTTAACGTTAACCACATATAACGCTGTTTAGTGGTTGCTATTAGCACGGTTATTTCCTAATGTTTCAATTTAGCTATGTATAACAACAGTTTTTCTATCACAGTAAGGCGTTTTATAGTAACTTGGAAGCAGTCTTTTTATTTGCAATTAGGTTTTGTAAGGGGCTCAGTATATTTCTTTGTTTTTATTTGCTTGTTTTCATGTGCTCTCTGTTTTTACGAAAATCAATGTATGCCCCCCTCCCCCCCGTCACACACAACATACTCCAAATATAGGAGCCCGTGAGGAATAAACAAACAAACAAAAGTTACATAAGCGCCTGCGAGAAGTGCATGTGAACGGTATTCCGCTTCATCTTCAGTGCCTTGCAAAGCGAAGGCTATAAGTGAAGGCTATCTAGAACCACAACGCTCTGCCTACATAACGTCACCGTGGCGGGTAGTTCAAGATTGATTTTGGATGTTCTCTTAGATGACACTATTTTTGCTTGTAGCGCCTACGACGGGCCAAGCGTAAATTATTGAGGGGATTTAGCCAAACACGGTTGTCCTCAGCGAGCTGCAGTGCGCTTAGTCAGTGGACTTGTCGCGACACCCCGCGGCGGCCGCGAAATCTACGCTGCGTGGCAGACGGCAGCTAGATGCAATTGTATTGCGCAGGCGCAGCGTGTGCTTTGAGCACGACAGTGCTTGAGTGCACGCTCGCGCTCAAATGCTCCAGTCTGACCGTGCCACAGGGGGCGGACCGGCTTTGTCCTTCACCGCCTTCAACGATGGATAGTAGCCACATCCAACTCGCGCACGTTGAAGCGCCGTCAATATTCTGCAAAGGCGTCTAACCAGGAGCGGCCAGAAGTGAGCGTGCGCTGGCAAGCGTTCGTGTGCTCTGACCTTACATTTCGCGTCGTTCGAGGATAGTTGAGCGTTAAAAAATTGTTGAAATTAGCGAGACCCCACGGCTGCGACAGTAATAAACTGCCTGGCCAATGTTTAGTTCCTACGTGGGCGGCGTGGCCGAGCGTGAGCGGACGATAGTCGGCGTCTTGCAGAAGTACGTAACTCTTATCGAAATTCGAAACCCGGTTTTCATATCCGCCAACCTGTTTCATAAACTTCGTCAATAAATATACAGATTAACAGTAGGAAAAAGCGCACTGATCCAAACACCCTTCATGACTGGTGTCAGTTATTACCAACAGCAGCCACGTATGAGAATATGCTATATCAGGGAATAAAGCGTCTAGAAAAGACTGAGTGGCAGGCTTCTGTTGAAAAGAGAGTGTTTGAGAAAAAGGTAGCTTGGGAGATCCACGGGCCGCGCACGATTGCAAAATTTGCCTGACATTTTCACAGCAGCGTTCGCTACACGCGGACGGTGTTTTCTCGCCAAGGCCGATAGGCGGTTCAGGACCCCTTTAACTGCGCTAACAGGAATGACACAGCAAACTATAGACCTACGCCTGTCACTCCCGTATTCTTTACAGGACTAGAAAATATTGCTGCACACTGCGACATCTAGAGGCGCTGTCATTAAGTCCACGCGTTGGCCTCCTAAAAGAGTAGCGTGGGTTGGCGGCGGCTGTGAACGCAATATGTTCCCTCAATTGTACACGGTGAGTGGCCCAACTTCCTTGCCCGCCCGCGTACCCAACGGCACGTGCCTAAACTTACACCCAGCCACCCAAGTTGTCTTTTCGTGTGCATAGGTATTGGCATTTGCACAGTAGTCCAAGTTGTAGCGTTAAGGCCGAGGAAGCATCGAGTGACAGCTGCATTGGGAAAGTCCGTAAAAGAAGGATAAAAGCTCAAAAAAAAAAAATCCCGACCCAACCTCTACCCTCAAACAGAAACTTAACAACACACAATAACAACACACTATATCAACGGATCAACACTATATACAATATATACAGCCCTGCAGTGGAGGTCTGTAGGGTGTGTACAAGAGGGTTTTCGCGTACATCCTCCATTTGTACGCGGCCTTCGGGGCCGGGCTTCGAACCCGTCCCACTGCAGCACAGTCGCGCAACCCCCAAGCCACTGAGCTACCCCGAAGGGTGTAAGTGTAGGGTTTAAGCTACCTTATATGATTTGCGTTCGTGTGATGGCCCAAGCGGGAAGCAAGTCAGAGTAACGTGACCAATAAATAAGCTCGACGATACGGTGCATTAAGAAATAAAGGAAACGTATTTGCCGATACCATTCGTATCTGGAAATAAGTGTTAAACGAGGCTGTCGGCGACGTTTGTGATGCTGCTATATAATGTTTAAAGAAAGCGCAACATGAACTAGCGAAACCCTCACAGCAAATCGTAGAAAACGAAAAGTTATTATGCGCTAACAGAAAGACAATGATGCAAGGTGCATATTGTGCACCTTGTTCTCCAATATAATAATGTGCAACTCTTCTCGAATATTAGTGTTTTGGTGTCTACATCAACTCAAAACTATGTTGGCAACGACATGTTGATTATATTGCTGGGAAAGCTTGCAAACTGTTGGGTTTTTTGCGCCGTAACACGAGAATGTTTACGCGAGACTCTAGGGATTGACTGTTTGAAACGTATACTACGCTCGCGCTGGAATATGCTTGTACTGTATGGGACCCGCCGACAAAGACCGACAGACAAAAATTAGAAAGAATCCAGAACTTAGCGGCCCGCTATGTTTCTGGGAATTATAGTAAATACATAGTGTATCTGGCATAAAAAAGGAATTAGAATGGAAAACCAGTTGAAGTAAGAAGGACAAAGCTAAGGCTGAAATTTTTTCATAATATATATTAGAATAGGATTGATATTCATAGGGAGAAGTACATTCTTCATCCACACTACAGATCCGAATGGGTTGATAAGAATCATAAAGTGCGCGAATTCAGGTCAAGAACCGATATGTACGAGATGTCGTTTTTTCGTAACACTGTTCGAGATTGGAATCCTTTACCTCCAGTTCTTGTTAATATTACTCACAATGAAGTGTTTGCATTGTCATTGTGGCTGCCCTTGCAATGTACAACCAAAACCACCCCACTGTTGTGCAAGTGGCGCTGTGGGTCAATACATAAACAAATAAATAAATAAATAAATAAATAAATAAATTTTGTAGCACAAACATACGCGAAGAGGGGGAAGTTGGCAGGTCCGTCAGGCTGAGAATGATTTCTCGCAGGTAAGGGTCGCGTCATTGCTCATCGGCGACGTCACCAAACGCGGTAAGCGCGAGGACGCAAGTTGACTCGTCGGTCTGAGGCTCGCCTGGTGGGTCCACTGGATGACGTGACAAGCAATCAGCGTCTTCATGAAGTCAGTCTGTCCTATCCACCACTGTGTAAGAGTGCTCTTGCAGGGTGTCTACCAACCGGGACCACCTGAAAACTGGGAATTCTCAATGATTTTAAATAGTCTGGAAAAACGCCGGGAAAACTCAGGGAATTTGTCCCTCTATCAGTGAAAATTAGCTGTAATTTTATTGAAAGGGTCGAAAGTCGCGGTAATGTTGGTCCTAGTACCAGACAGCCATCGTAATGAATCATCTTTGACGCCCTGTGGTCGGCTGGAGGAGTTGCCAGTGCACAGTCGATGACCGACTTTCGGCATTCCCTATAATTTGGACGGCTTCGCGGCACCACCCACACAGTCAATGTATCAAAACGCCTGAAATTTCCGACACAAGAGCTTTTCGCCGTCCGACTTTCCGGACGTTCTGCCATGACCGGTGGTCCGAAATGTCATTAACCAAAGCCACCACCACTACCATTTTGATTACCTCGCAACCTCGAACCCGCGCTCTCGCACGTATATCTGCTGGACGCCGTAGCCACCACTGCGGCAACGCTAGGCCTAGCTGCTTCGGCGTTCGTTATGAAGCTCCTGGTCGTTGGGTGCCGTGCTTTTTATGTGCCGAGAGAAAATCAACTCCTAAGAGGATTGCATGTGGGCACTGATCCAAGACGTAAAACAAAACTGAAGTGTGGCGTCCGGCTACAGTGACACGGGTGGTACACAACCCAGCAACAGCCGGAGTCGCACCATCTACTACGGGGACTACAGTGATCAGAGCAGGGATAAGAACAATCTTCAGACGAATACGGAGGTTTCAGTTCATGACCGATATGTGGGCGCCGGTCTCAACGAGTGCGAAAGAAGGTATACCATCAACGTCTATGTTGATGAAGTTGTGATCTCCAGGTGTTGTGAGCAGAGGAATTCCGGATCGGATCGTCGTGGCAGGCTCACGTCTCGGAGCCGCGCCCGTCAGTTTGCCGATGACCGGCGGGAGCTTGAGGGAGAAGTTGAGAGACGACGCAGACCTGAGCGGGGCAGGTGTGGGGATAGCGAGGGGGACTGATGGCGGTTAGTGATGGCGGATGTGCTGGCCATGACCGGCACTCGGAAACTACCACCTGGACGTCAGATGTTTCGATAGCTCTGCCAAGGCTGCAAGTTTTAAGCACTGCGACAATGGCAAGAAATCTGTCCAACGCTTCCACAACAGAAGCAGATAGCCGTGTCATTGGAAATGCGCCATTCTTCGGAGTTCATATAGCGAGGACGAATGCTCGGGCTTCTGTGTATTTGAGGTGCGGCGTGTGGACAGTAGTCAGGTCCGTTGACTGGGCAAAGCGTCTGTAATCCTGCCTTCGCGAGTTCTTGACCCACAACGGTTTGGTTAAGAAAAATGGTTGCATGGGACTCGTCGCGGTTATGCACCTGAAGGGTAATGGGGAGGCAGCGTCAATCTCGCGGCGGATGATGCGCACAATATTGTCGGATGCAGCAGGAACGGGTGGGAGTTGGAGGTCCTCGCAGGTAGAGGTCGCAGCCGTGTTCGGAAGACGTGTGAAGTTCTGAGTAACGCGGTGATTTCTCTTCTTCATAACGTCGGCATTCATTGATGACGTCTTGCAATGTGGAGGAGTTGCACTGTGCGAGCGTGAGCACGTCCTGGATGTACGTCACATAGGACTCTGTGCAAGTCTGAGCTCGGCATGGAAGTTCTTTCTGCGCAGCACGACGGCATCCGACGGGGCTGCTGAACAGTTTGATGAGCTTTTGATTACATACCTCTCGTAGATTTCTGCTCGTGGTTCAGAAATCACTCTTGTGCCGTGCCTGCCACGTAAATGATGGTGTTCGCTAGCATCATTGTCAGGTCCCAGTTGTTGCTAGAGCTCAATCTTTCGTACAGTTGAAGCTAGTCTTCGACGTCGATGTTGTCAGAGCCGGAAAATGTACCTGGGTCACGGGGTTGTGTGAAGACGAAGACTTTGTTGGTGGCGGATGGTTGAGGCACGGTTGGTTACCTGCTGGAAGCATCCTCGTCCGCACCGTGCGCTGGCATCGTCCGCCGCGTAGATCCGTCTTGAAACTTGAAAAACCCACACTCTCCAAGATATATACAACGGGCTGCATGTCAGGCATACAAGATGGAGCCTGTGCGCGTGACTATCGGCGATCGTCATCTTCGTCAGTCCTCTCATCATCGTTCGCTCCTGCAGCGCCTCGTGGCAATATAATTTTCGTTCGTGAAGCCAATTTTTTTCTGATGCGTAAGATTCTTTGTCTAACAATCAATTTGGATTTAAGAAAGGTCGATTGACGGAAACAGCTATACACTGAAGGAAGTTATACTCTGGAACATTGAAGCCAACTTTTTTTTTTGCTTTAGGCCTTTTTATTGATTTTAGTAAGGCCTTAGACAGTTTGAACTGTGACGTATTCACTCAATAACTATGCCCTGATGTGATCTCGACCGGTTGACGTTGGTCTTCACCGCTAGAATCATGAAAGGACGACAAAGGCGGGCATCGTTATGATGAAAAAACTGGAAAAGAATGTGTTCACTGCATTGGTATATGATTGTTACTCTATCCGAGTCTCGAGCGGTACAGCCTAACACGGGGCCAAAGACGGCATTCAACAACCCCTTGCGGTCTTCTGGTAGTCGATGTCTTTTTGGAAAACTTGGGCAATCTGCGGAAGTCTCAGTGCGTTTTTGAGGTTCAGAAGTCGACGAGCTCTTCCCGTTCGTGTCTCCTCCTTTGGATCCAGCCGTTTGTGTCTGCTCAGGGCGTAAAGGGGTGACGCTTTTTCGGGGAAGAGGGGCAATTATCTCGACATAGGAATGCCCGCTTGAATCTGTCCCATACTGTCTACAATACAAGGTGCGCATACAAGGTGGTGTACCTCAAGGGAGCGTACTGGGCCCCTTACTTTTTAGCGTTTATATAAATGACATCGTTGGCATAGAGTAAGATTTGTTATACAGATGGCCCAGCGAACTTGAACTAGAGTTTAAAGATATGCCAATACCACGTAGCACGAGAGAACCAAGGTAATGTTGTTTGTCGTCGCTTAGACATATTCAATTTATTTTTCTCATCCCAGCAAATTAGACATTTAGTCTTAATTATTCAACTTGTCAAATATTATAATTAGATGAAAACCTTCGACAAGAAAATTTAGAAAGGCACGCGAAACACCCGATCCAGCTTTCTGTTGCTCAATACGTGCTACGTGAAAGTGTTTCGTTTTTTTCGAGCATGAAACATGCTCGTAAATGCACTCGAAATTGCCGCGCGACTGGCCGCTCGAGGCACTTGCCGGGCAAATAGAGTGCACACGGGACGGCACGAGGACTCACAGCCCGAGCCTCTGGATCGACCTCTTCGAGATGGGAGAAGGAGGACAAGGGATTTGAAAGGATTTCCAGTTACAGAGAGGTCACGTGCATTATAGACTAAGCAGGAAGGTTTACCCTCCAGCACACGGCACATTAAGCAAGAGTCAGGTGGGGGTGTGGCACCTCCTTCAGGCACAAACGTTCCCAAGTCCGGTAACAATGAATCACTATACACCGGAAATTTATTCAGATGAATGTAAATTCTGTAACAACAGTGCGGACCTGAGCCGCTTGCTCTAAGCCTGCCCGGAGGCTATCATGAGGGTCGAACTCCCTCGCGGGCGGGGGTGGGTGGTCGCTCTCCTCAGCTCCGACCCAAAAAAAAACAGGCACGCTTAATCCGGCAGGCCGAAGACGCCGCCAGGGCCCATGGGATCGTGCCCGACGCCTAAGTTGGGTCCCCCCCCCCCCCCCGCATCCCCTGCAAAGGGGAGGGTGGAGACCCTTCGGCGAATTCAATAAAGTTTGTTCATGCTGATCATCGTTCCATAGGCAACTTCTGACTGCTACTCCTAAAGGCAGAATGCTTTCCTGAATTTCATTGTAAGAGCAGTTACCTTGTGCAATTATCGTATACTGGGCTCCCTTTTTTACTTCTCCTTCAACGCCTTCAAAGATTTTCGGATGAATGTTTCATTCTCGATGAAGAAGCCAGAAAAGTGGACCCGCAGTTCTGCCTCCTGGACTTTGCGTAGATTTAAAAATAACTATAAATTGCAGTGCTTTCAGCAGGAGCAAATGATATTGTACCCTATGGGCAGGGGGCAAATTGACTTCAAGAAGCGCCAAATTTAAACGGTAAAGACATTTGTTACAGCTGGAGTTCGAACGGTCATTGCATAACGAGTGCCATTCAGTCTGTTTGCACCCGCATGTTTCTGCGAGGCAGCAGGGAAGGAGAGGGAGGGTGTATGCGTGTACACGCGCTGAGCGTGCGTGTGTGTGTTCTTGTATTTGTGTGTGTGCGCTTGTTTGTGTCTCCGTGTTTGAATGTGTATGCGCACGAGTGCGTGCACGTATGCGTGTGGGAGCATACGCGCGTTTGTGTGTGCGTGCAGTTCCGGGTGCATGCGTGCGTACATTTTGGTGCGTGTGTGTGTATGTGTGTGTGCCTGTGTGTGTGTGTGTGTGTGTGTGTGTGTGTGTGTGTGCGTGCGCGTGTGTGTGTGTGTGTGTGTGTGTGTGTGTGTGTGTGTGTGTGTGTGTATGTATGCTTCCCTGTTTATGCCTACTCTCCGAGTTGAATGGGAAAGAGAGTTTATTTAATCTCGTATTTAAATCTACGAGACAAGAACGAATGACTCTGCATTTATAGCGCTCTCTTTCTGAAACCGAAATCAAGGCATAAATAAAAGACGCCTGAGCCGTCAATATCATCGCCCCAGATTTCATCACGATGGCACCGTCACCATCGGCGCGGCTCCGTGAGCCGCTACCGGCAGCTCACTCACTGTCTTCAAGCCAGCGACGCACTAAACCTGCACCATCATTGCATCATGTGTCGCTTCTACGAATAAGCAAGCTTTCGGCGGCACCTGTTGGCTGGTATATTAAAACAGTGAACTGCTTGCCTTCCAATAAGCAGCGTTAAGAGGAAGCTTTAGCTCAGGTGCTCCTATCGAAATCCATGTAAAAGGAGAAATTGTTTTGCTGGGCCACCACTGCACCAAATTTGGCTAGGTTTGTTGCATTTAAAAGAAAGATTTAAAATATAGTGACTGTTTCCAATGTTGGATATAGGTCGCCGACTTTTTTATTAAAAAGTGGAAAGAATCTGACATCTTCAGAAAACGAAACTATCAAACTTACAACACTGTAACTCAGCAAAGAAAAATTATGTAACAAATATGTGAATTGCATCTAATAGTACATCTAAAGCGGACAAAATTGATGCGTTACACATGAACCTCAATAAATTCAATAATATGTAAATGCAGCTTTTGCGGAACCATTGCACACAACGTAAGACAATCACGCAAGAAATCTAATGACAAATCAAATTTGTCCGCTTTCAATGATCTAGTGTATGCCGTTTACAGAACCGCGATATCTGTTTTTGATACAGAGCTAATAATTTGTAAAATTGGTGCTTCTATTGTATTCAAACTGCCGAATGTTTGAAAATCTTTTCAACAAGATTGAGGCCCTAAATCGAAATTCTGCTTTGAACAGTCACTAGAACTTAACTTTCTCTCTCAAATGCAACGAATTTCATTAAAATCTGTGAGGGGTATCTCAGAAAAGCGTTTTTGCCTTTTGCATGTATCTGAATAGGCTGCGTCGGAGTTTTTCCCCAGCTAAAGCTTCCTCTTAATAAAAATCGAAAGCGGACTGGCTACCAGGAACACGCTTACGTAGCCATATTATTCACATCACAAAAGTTGTGGGCGGTCAGGTTGACTTTATAGACTCTTTTTCTGCGTAACTTACGCTTTCCGACACTATTTAATTAGAAAATATTTGCTCGCATAGCTCTTACAGAAGCATGTTTAATCAAAATGTCTTCGCTCGGCTAGATAAGCTCGAGGACCAGGCTCCAAACAACTAATATTCTTTAGCCATTTAGGATCAATACTTGTAAATATATTTAGCGTAGCTTCATTAATTACACACACAACGTCTCAACTTATCCGTATCTAGAGGTTACCAATATGAACACTCGAATTATAAAAGGATCTCACGAAGACTTATATTGGTTAGTATTTTTATTCGGCGCAATTAAAATAGCCCGTATATTGATAGTGCATTAGGCTCCCTATGGAGCAAGTGCGAAAGCATGGACAGGTTTTCTTGGCACAAATGAAGTTCATGAGTTTAAAAGCACGTGCGCAGACGTGCACTTCTGCCTCTGCAACGGATTCTTATACATTTTACAAGAAGCACCTCAGTGCTACGGTACATCACAGAAGGTGTACGAGAACATTGTGTGCGCTCCCGATTACATTTCTGAGCGTTGCTGGCATCAGGCTCAATTTCCTGGTGTCATTAAGAATAAAAAGTCGCGGGACAGTTAAGCTTTGCATTTAAGAGGGGAACGCGATAGCATTCAAAGATCCCCGACTGCTTCTCACGCTTCCCGGCAAATGCAGCTTATGTAACTGTAATGTTTACCGGGAAACGCTGGCGGCGAACGCTATGTATGAAGGCGAGCGTTCTGGCAGAAATGCGGTCTCTTTCGTGGCCCGATCCCGGAGGTAGTGCACCGCCGCGCCAAGAAAATTACATCATTTTCAGATTTTTAACGTTGTTTCACTCTTTTAACAATTCAGTTTTAGAAGAAAAGAAAGAAGGAAAGAAGGAAAAAGAGAAGCAGAAGACAGGGAGGTGAACCAGAATAATGTCCGGTTGGCTACCCTGTACCGGGGGAATCGGGAAGGGGAAAACAAAGACAACAGGGCGAGAGAGGAGGGGAGGAAAGAACAAAATTAGCGGTGAGTTCACTGATGCGTGTGGTTTAATAGTTGTTGCACTAGTAGTCACAGACATTCACACGAGCCCGTCGCCCTCAAGAAGCACAAAAATGCCTTCACCACTTTATGGGACCGACGACCGATGGGGGCGGTATTACAGCAGCACCTGCACTGAAAGCGGCCGATTGTCCAGTTTTTGGAGAACATTAGCAAGTTCTTGCCTTTCTGGGGCATATCGTGGACAGTGGCACTGCAGGTGCTCGATATTTTCTTCGGTGCCGGAGACCTCAGGTGCTGTACTGTCGGTCACTCCAATTAATGTAGAGCAGGCCTTTGTGAAGGCAACTCCTAACCCAAGGCGACGGAGAAGCGTAGCTTCACGTCGGGGAAGTCCGAATGGAGGTCGGAGTTGCAGTGAGGTGTTTATTCGATGCAGTCGTGTAAGTCTTAAGTTTGGCGAGTTCCACTCGGCCAGTGAGCGACTGCGTTTCACGTGTAAAAACGGCCTTGCGGCGTCTGCCCTCGAAAGCGGAATTCGAAAGTTGTGCTCTCCTTGATGTGCTGTGCGAGCAGCGTTATCGGCGGAATCATTGCCACTCATTTCACAATGGCCAAGTACCCACTGAAAGACAACCTCGTGATCTTGTTGGACGTGATGGTGAAGTTTCACGATTTCGCATGTCAGCTGTTCTTGACAACCGACAACTGACTACGTGCACTGTAATGCCGATTTTGAGTCGGAGAACAGAGCCCATTTTCTCAGTTTTAGGAGATTTACCATAAAAGGTATGCGCTGTTGATCTAGCAAGGCATGGCATAGACATACGCCGAATTATGTACGAAAATTTTTTCTCACTGACAATGCCGCCGACGCCGACACGAGATTTTCTGAGGCACCGGACCCTTTACGCTTTCGCGATAAAACAGGTGCTTGGGGAAAGCATTCGATATTGTAGTGTTAGTCCGAAAGAAAGACAACACACTACGCTTCTTTGTAGATTACAGAAAGTTGAACCGTGTCACGAATATATTCTTCAGTACTTTGCAATTGATGGAGCAGTGTGGACATAATGGACACACGCGGATAGCGTGGACAAAAGTACTAATGTATTAGGATGGGTGTTTGCGGCAAATATTTAGGCTGTCAAATGTTAATACATAAAAAAAGTAAATACTGTAATTTTGTGACAGTTATTGCTAACATATGTAAAGTCACGTGAAATATGAGCTCCGACACAGTGCTCATGATGGAACTGTCCCCTGAAATACAGCGCAACATTGACACGCGAAGAACAGGTTTAATAACTTCCAATAGTCTGAAAGTGATTAGTCCCGCGACTTTTGCTATGTCTGCGCCACTGTGCAGTCTTGGGGGCCACTCTTACCACGAGCATTATATTTCAGCTAATATTCGAAGCAACAGTACATTATTATTATTTTTTACGAGTGAGCTTCCTTTAGCGTCCCACCACTGTTCCAAGGTTATCGCTTAGCTCAAGACGCGCCTGCATGTATTTCAAGTATCCATAATGTCGTCACTGGTTCAATAGCGAAAGAGAGTTATCTAATCAGATTGCACGCGTGAAGCGAATACTGGCGTATACATTCTCGATCACAGTTCAGCGCCCGCGATTGCGCTGCAATGTACGACCATTCCAATCTGATGGACCGATGCCTTGATTCATAGATCAGATTCAGAGGAAGCACTATTTTGCACGCAGCCATCATTGTGCTTTCATTATTTGCTTTTCCAGCGCAAGCTCGCCTTGTAATGAGTTATATTCGTGACTCACTCTGTTGGAGCTGCCTTGTTCTTCACACCGCTACAACTTGACAGTATCGACATGCTACATTTCCATTGAGTGAATAGTGAGAAAGGGACTAGGTTTTTTGTTGTACAAATAATCTTTTATTCACAACTGACTTTTTAATCTCAGAAGTTGTAAATGACAGCAACCTGGACACTAACAGAAGGTCTCAAGAATAAAGGAAATTTAAATGCTTATTAGCCTGCTTTCGCCTCGATGGCAAGGAAAGAAATTTCAAGTAAAATTGTCCTTATGATAATTTAAAGCCTATCCACTTGAAAAGGTCTCATCTGACTTCCCCTTTTGTAAGCTGATAAGCACTTGGAGGTGTTTTGTATTGTGGGTCGTTGACGTACGTCCAACCTTAAAACAAAGGGCCATTCCGAATTTTTATTTCGGGAAGGCGTGTCACCCTCCTGACTTTCACTCCAGTTCACAATCGCGAAAAAGATGAAATTTCTGCGTGAGTAGCGTCGTTAGTCCAAACCCACGAGCTACCGTAACTGAAATGGCCTGTATCGCTCTCATTTAGGCTTTGATAGGAAATGTATCTTTTAAATCGACGCGTCAGGAATCCGAAAGAACTGCCCTCGACTAGCGCAGCTAGGTTTCTTTCGATTTATACTTCGTCCTGTGAGAGATGAAGCAGGCCGCCGACAAAAAAAAAATTTCAGCATACCAATGAAAAGGGCAGATAATGGAAGTGTGGAAGGCAAAGAGTTTAATCATAGACGTGCCCCATTGGGTGCCCTGCACGTGGGAAGGGGAAAAATTTAATGGTAATTTAGCGGTAAATGCGAGAGAAATGCGGTGAGCATTACGTCTGTGAGGTCCCGGTTCCATGATTTATGCCACATTTACCAAATTGCAGTGTTGTTCAGTTCCTCATTCGGCACACGTCCTGTTTCTTCTAGGGTCTGGAGCACACCACCATGCATATATATATAAACTTTTCTAAGCGGTCCCATCTCCTCTCTACCTCTCCCACGTGACCAGCGTGACGCTTACACTTTTTTCCACTTTAACAATCCTAGTGCTACGTCATAAAATATTTATTTATTTATTTATTTATTTATTTATTTATTTATTCATTTATTTATTTATTTACATGTACCTTACAGGCTTTCGAGAAGGCATAGTGTAAGGGGCGAAATACGGTAACATATTTGTATGGAATCGCGAAAAACTAAACATCCGTATAATGAAAGGAGTATACACACAACATGTAAAATTAATACATTAGCAAATACAACATGTAGAGCAATAACAATAGGTGGTAAACAATAACATAATAGCATAATAACATTGTAAACGTTTTTTGCATGTTATAAAGTAGTAAGTATTGTAAAAAATTGGGACCACTGAAATTCTTTCAGTAACTTGTAGAAAAAATGCAGGAAAATTACAAAAGACATGACGTGTTTAGATGGTTGAAACGGTATATTCATCGGTTAGCAAATTGCGAAATGCATTGTGTTTAGATTGGCATGCAATGGTATCTGGTAGAGCGTTCCATAAACGGACCGCACGGGGAAAATCTGAAAAATAAAAAGCGTGTGCGTTGCCATAAATTCGGGTGTAGCTGAACTGACTGTTCAGTCGTTGTGACGTCGAGGATGCTTTTTTGAGGTTTGAGAAGGCTAGGCCAACTGTGTGAACTAATCTATGAAATAATAATAGAAGGGCAATATCACGGCGAGTAGTTGGTGGTTGCAACGAAAGATCGATTTTTATTTGGGTTACACTTGACTGGTTACTATAATTTTTTGAATAATTGTAATTTTTGTGCAAGATCATTTTGGAGTGCTGCGCGGTCAAAGGGATAGTTAATCGAAAGGTATACAATGCAGTCGTCATCAAATAATCGTACAGAAGATGATATATTGCTCGGTAAGTCGTTAATGTAAATTAAAAAAAGAAGAGGTCCAAGTACACTGCCTTGAGGTACACCAGAGGTGACGTCAGAGAGGCCAGAGGAAAAGTTATCAACAACAGTGAACTGTTCGCGATTAGTAAAAAAAATTACGAATCCATGATAGGGTTAGTGAGTCGAGTTTAATTGCTGAGATCTTTGATATCAGGCGACTGTGGGCTACACGATCGAATGCTTTCGAGAAGTCCAAAAAGGTGCAGTCAGTTTGTTTATTACTGTTCATATCAAAGTGTAAGTCTGACGTGAATTGTAGCAGTTGGGTTTCGCAAGAAAATCCTTTTCGGAAACCATGTTGTTCCGGGTAAAAGAAGTTATTCCATTCAGGATGATAATATATATGGGATGCGATAATGTGTTCCAGCATGTTGCAGCAAATGCACGCTAGTGATATAGGAGGGTAATTATCACTAGAACTCTTGTTACGTTTCTTAAAGACAGGGACTACTTTTCCTATCTTCCAGTCCGTAGGAAGCATACCAGTTGTAAGGAAGGGGTTAAATAGGTGTAGGAGAATTTTGCTTGATACTAGTATTGTGTGTTTAGTATCTTAAAATTTATACCATCTATGCCAGAGGATGAGGATATCTTAAAGTTATCTGTGAGATCGACTACACCTTTTAAAGTGATAGTGATGGGAGCCATGTACTGGAAATCAAAATCGGGAACAAAACGTGTGTTACAACTATCTTCTCTTGTAAAGACGGATGTGAAAAACGAGTTTAATGCTGTCGGACATTGACTGTCCGTAATAGGTGCGTTGTTTTTATCCTGCAATGAAATATTACTCACTTATTACTTGGGTTAACTATGTTCCAGAATTTTCTTGGATTGCTTGTAAGAATTCCCGGTAAGTCTTTTGAAAAATATTTATTCTTGGCGACCAGTAAAGCTACGCAGTACTCTTTTAGATTGCTTTTGTATTTATCCCAAGCCAATGTTGTTTGTACGCGCTTTTCGTTTTCATATAGGCGTTTTTTCTTGTTTCTCATTCTGTGAAGAGTTTTAGTAAAACATGGGTTGGAATAATCGTTAGTAACAAGAGGAACGTGCTTTTCAATCAATGCAGACAACTTATCTCTGAATAGAACCCATTTTTCATTGACAGATATGTTGTAAAAGGATGGCTCCAATACATCAATAAAAAAGTTGTCTAGTTCTAAATTGATGATATTATAATTACCTTTATTGTAGTCTCTAATTTCCTTTGTTGTGGAACCGGTGGACGCGCACGGAATATCGATGGTCACTTGGAGTAGCTGGTGATCACTGAATCCATCTAAGTAAGTTATATGTTTGACAGTTGCTGGAGCTGTTGTTCAAATGAGATCCAAAATATTGGAATTGCAAGTCGGTTGATTAACTACTTGAAATAGGTTAAAATATAATGTTAAGGAAATAAATCTTGTGCACATATGACACTAAGCGGATAAATTAACCCAGTCGATTAAAGGAAAACGGAAGTCTCCAAATAGGTACATTATAACTGCCTGATACAGACCAATTACTTCATTAATACTGTCAAGTAATGCAGTTACGAAGGAAAAATCAGAATCCGGCGCACGGTAACAGTTACCGAGCAGTACATTCACGGTTGATACAGAGCGAGCTACCCAAATGATTTCGAGGTTAGTATGGGCTTGAACAACAAAAGATGTGATATTCTTTTTAATTCCTATCATGACAGCGCCCCCTCTTTTCTTATCTCGGTCGCGCCTGTGCATGTTGTAGGTTGTGTTACCGGGGAAAATTTCGTTGTCAGTTATTCCAGGGTTTAACCGGGTTTCTGTAAAAGCAAGAGCATCCGAACTGCAATCGTCAAGAAAAGAAGAAACAAGATCGCGCTTTGACATAATACCACGGATGTTAGCAAACGACGGTCATAAGGATGAAGAAGTAAACGTTTGATTTGGTTTATGGTGATTGCGCACATGCGTATTGTGCCGGAGCTATCTGTTGACCATGACAAGTGCATTGGTTGAGACATCGTGGGTGTACATCTCAGAGTCTATGCGCATTCGGTCAACATGCAACTTAAAAGCTTTGTTATTATTCTTAGCAAAGCTAATTAATTTCCGCCTCCCTTATCGCGTCGCGGGAGAAACAACCTCCCGGATTGAAAACGTCGATCCCTTAAGTTTAGGTGCTGAAGCCAAGATACGCACTTTGTCTTTGAAAAAAGTGACCTTTGCTGATTGGCCTGCGTTTTTCTGGCGAATGTTTGCCCAAACGGTGCCCGCGCTCGAATTGTTGAGCTGTCGTGGACGCGCCATGTTTTTCTAAGCAAAACTTGACAATCTTTTGCTCGGATGCAGCCCAATCTTCTTTGGGATCATCATCTATTCCAAAAAACAAGAGATTCGAGTGGCGTAGTCTATTTTCAGTGTCATTACATCTTGAAGATATGGCTGCCACTTGCTTGGAAACGTTGCTTATAGCATCAGAATTTGTCCGGGCTTCGGCTGTGGAATACGAAGAAGTGGCGGATTCTAATTTTATGATTTTTGCACTGAGCAGCTTGATTTCGTTTTTTGCTGCCTCTTGCTTTTGTTTCGTCTCCTTAAGTACAGCGATTGAAGCAGCGGGACAATTTTCAAGCTTTCGAATTGATTCTAGAGCCTGGGCAAATGCATCAGCTTCAGTTTTGTACATTGGACCAGGATTTGGTTCAACGTCTCCAGAAAGTATGAGCAGAAGGGCAGAAAAAGCATTGTGAATGTTGGAATACAACAGCAAAAACAGCTTAAACAAATCATGAAGCTCTACAGGGCAGGAGACCACACATAAACAGTAGTTACAGCTCCTAACACACGCCGCATTATTCAGGTAACTGACCTGTAACAAGAACCAGCGTGCGCGTTCCATTCCCGGTGCGCTGTCGCGCCCAACGTGCGCTGTTGATGGCTGGCATTTAAGGCTTCCGCACGCTGTGTCGAGGGTAGTCGTCGCACGCCCCGGTTGCCAGTTGGTGAAGCAAGCTTCGTCCAGAACCGGCTTCCAGCGCTATGATTCAGACAGTGGTAGTGATAACTTGACACCAAAGTTCTGGCTTGGGGGAACAAACCAAGAACAGACCGCCCAGGGGATAGCACCCTGTAACAAGAACCAGCCTGAGCGTGCCATACCCGCTGCGCTGTCGTGCCCTAGATAACGATAAACAGAGAGATAAACTGAGAGATAACGAAAAATAATGAAGAGGTGGCGTGAGTGAACCCTGCAGTACACACAGTGCAGGCACTTTCAATAAGCACGGTTGGTCTTCTGTGGCCTTGTGAATTGAATGATGCTTAGACCAAGTTCACAGGATATTTTTCGCCGATAGTGGTCTGCCTTCGAACCGGGTAATAGTTGCTCACGGAGCAGAGGGTTAAGTGTGGAAGTATCAGAGAAGGGGTTCTGTACTGTCTCATCACCAACCGAAAATTGCATGCGCGCTGCTGGATATTCCTAGAAAATTCTATATGCGACGGCCAGCCATATGCAACATAGCAGCGTTGTTTTGCAATGGCAGATTCCAGGTGAGAGAGAGGATGATTATTGAGGTGAGACGCTACCTTTTGCAGCAATTTAGGATTAAATGAATGAGTGAATGAATTCATTAAAAAAAGGAGAACCGAACGTCGGTGGAAGCACGTCCCCGTAGATTGGGAAAGGAGCGAGGTACAAAAAGAGAGAAAAAAAGAAAGAGTTCAGGTAGCAGGCGAAGTCGCCGTTAAGGGTCGAGAGAATATAAGCGTGAATTTCTGAAACCAGTTTAATTTCAGTGTAGATGTGTCATGCAGCGAGCAAATGATTGGAGTCACCACCCAGCATGCGTCCTTTGCGGTAGTATAAGCCCCCGCCGTTCTTAGTAATTAACGTTTACCAAATACCAATCCTGGCAATTACTTATTCATCTGCCATACCTCGCCGCGTATTTTGTTCAGCGTGACGTCAGCGTTTTATTCAGCGTTTATCTCTGCGAAAATGAGTTCAAGCTCCGTTTATTTGCATTACAACGGCGGGCGTAATCAAGCAAAAAGTGAAAGCATTAGAGGCCGCCTGAGCACTCTGTGTAGATTACGCACGACATTGATAGCAAGAATACAACATTATAAGAGAATATAATTCGAAAACAAGTTCACTTATTTTTACAATGCAGTATAAAGGAACTGCCTCCACAGTATACCTGTGGACAATGCAAATAATAAACATACTGAAAAAAAAAAGTCTTGTAGGTCTGTAGTAAACAAACTAGACCATTCGCGTCTTTCATCGCGTCACATGCGCACAGTGCTCTCTGGAGCTCTCTGGGCGTCGTTATATTAGCCTCTTTACAGCTGTAATTACCTGTGACCCCCCACAAAAGCATTGAAGAAACTGCAGCGCTTACCGCTCTACTAACGTGCGAGTCCTGAGGAGAGGTAAACAGAATGGTAGAGAGGAAGCAAGGAGATGAGGCAGAGAATGGGTAAAACCGGCGGCAATCGCGAAACGAGTGATTAACAGCCTTGCCACTCTTCGCTCGCAGTTCCCATACAGGAGGGAGGGTTGTCACAGAGAAAAGGTTATGTTAAGGAAACGAAGGTGAGGAAACGCTACTACTATAGACACGACAACAGTTGTGGGCCAAATGGAAGGTACAGTACTGTACGGTTCTGCTTTTTGTCAAAAACAAACACCATGCAAATTCGTCAAGCGGAATATTCACGGAGGGCGTGCAGATGCAAAGCCACATTAAATCGCCGTAGGGTCTATGCAACACTAAGGAAGCGGTCGGACGTCAAATCAACGCTTCTGTGCCCGCCACGGTAGCTGTGCGGCTATGGCACCGCTCGACGTCGTGGTTTGGATCCCTACCGCGGAGCTGGATTTCGATGGGAGCGAAATACAAAAGCAGTCGTGCACTTAGATTTAGGTGCACGTTAAAGAACACCAGGGTTTCAAAATTAATCGGGAGTCCGACTCTACGGCGTGCCTCATAATCTTATTATGGTTTTAGCACGTAGATCCTCATAGTTCTGCCTACACGTCAGCCGCGATGCAATGTGCCATGTGAAGCAGTGACAATGCTCAACCCCCTCATGAGTTATAAACATTGGCACACAACAATGCCTCAAGCAAACAAGTCTCGCTGTAAGTTGTGTACTACGCGGACAAAAAGCAGTGGTGCACGCAAGGTGACATTTGCCATCAACTCGCTACTCTCGTATTGCACTAAATGCTTAAGAAATTATACATTCGCAGTCAGCATTACCGCTACTTCTCGTCAATATAAGCAAACAACATAAAAGCTTCACTTACATCGATTCCCACAGTGCATGGGATCCCCATAATTTTTTCGGCTGTGAATGAATATGCTTAAGATTGGCGCTCATTAATACAATATTTTCATTCGCAGTGAGCAAAAGCGGCTTTAGTGTCCACGGTAGAACGGCTTTAATCTCATGGTCATTACATCATTGCCAACTTCCGTGGGATCGTAGTCGTCAAAATGGGATATAAGTGACAGGGAAATCAGGAAGTTGATGAATGGCAAGACAGAAGCTTGCACAAGACCTCAGGAAAATAAAATTTATTTTTAAGCAGCATGGTAGGGGCCGTGCTATGGTTTCAGCGTCTAGTAATAATCCTCCAAAATATGAGCAGAGGCTGACAAAACTGCAGGCATTTCGGGAAAAGTGAACTCACTGGAAATCTCAGGACAGTACTAGCTTAAATATAAAATATGACTTAAACATAAAAAAAAACATAAAGTTGGTAGCCAAAATTCTGCACAAATAAATTGGCTGTTGAAGGAGTTCAGCCGAAACCCGATGGTGCGAAATAAGGCGAGAATATGGGCAAGTGTTGTAGAGAGGTTAAGTAGGTCTTGTGGCCGACGCCAGCGCCCGGAAACTGTCAGGCGACTGCACATATAAGCGAGATGCCTGGTCGTCAGTCGTTACAGGGTGATTCGGGTATAAAATTTTGGGCGCGGACTCCATCACATTAAATACAATGCACTCTGCGGTCATTCTTTGACGACTGGTACCAATTCTCGCGCCATGACGATGCAAACAAATTGTCTCAAGTGCCGACTATCACCTTCCTCGAACTGCCAACATTCCTAGTTGCTTAGTGGATGTAGTGTTGGGCTGCTAAGCACGATGTCGCGAGATCAAATGCTAGCCGCGGCGGTCGTATTTTGATGGGGCGAAATGCGAAAACACCCGTGTACATAGATTTAGGTTAAAGAACCCCAGCTGGTCCAAATTATAACGGAATCCCGAACTAACGCGTGCCTCATAATCAGATAATGGTTTTGGCACATGAAACCCCACAATTTATTATTTACTATTCCTTAAAAATGTTTTTGGGGGTCGCACAACTCTTGAATACAAGTGTCAGGAGTTGCGCGCCAGGTTTTGAGTATGTGGTTAGCCATTTTGGCGTTCGACATCTGCTAGTCTACAGTGCGGTTATATTATATAGGCGGAACGAAAACATGGTAGACAATATAGAGAACGGACAAATCCCGCATATATTACTGAACAATAATCTTTAATAGTGGTCTTCTTTTATGCACGTGGATAACCGTGACAGGGCTGTACTTACACAAGTAACTGGAAGTACTGTATATGTCATGCCCAAATGTGCACCTTGCCCGGTGGCCAGTAAATGGGACGTAATAGTGTGAGCAGCTTCGGCCATAGCATGTTAACGGACGACCCCACGGAGAAGGTTTGTACAATTCTTGCGTCTGCCTTTTGCCTCAAAGTGCAAAACCAACTTCTCCATGTATCCATCTAAATAGTTATGCACATCTAGATTTGGAGCTGCTGCGGTGGCCTATGAGTGCGGATAGAAAAGTCGCTAGGGAAATAATTGGGGGCAGCTTAACGAAATCGACAAGTCAAAATGAAGAGCCGTCCACGACGGCGTCTCTCGTAGACGCTGTGCGATGTTCGGAAGTTCAGATAATGTGCCGACTGAAGAAAGGCTGCTGCGGGTTGCTTCAGACGATTACCCTAGCTTGCTTACTCCTTAGTATAAAAAAAGGAAATGAGAATAAATGAACCGTATCAAAATCCCCGAATTCATCGTCGCTCACTGCGACTAAACGCTCTTAGGATGATGAATCATTTCCATGCGACGAGCGGCTACGCTTTATCAGGAACAGTGATAACGCCTGCGGGACAAGCATTGTGGCGAGGTTCAATACCCAGGAATAGCTTTTAATTATTTTATTTTGTTTTATTGACGTCATCACGCGTCACAGCGGGAAGATTGAAAAGCTTAAGGTCAGTACGCCACGTGGCGGCGCTCACGCGAACTAAACCCTCCTGTCCAGAAAAGCTGGATACGAGTACAAAACGACAGGAACGCGCGCAGCCATTGTGCCAGCCGCATTATGCCCAACACCGCCGCAACCTGTTAGCGCTGGTAGCGCCGACGGCGGGAGCACGCCCAAGAAACGCGCCGTCGCTCGCGCCCGATCAGAACTGCAACCCGAGTTAGGCCAGTTTTAAAGTACGCTGTCAGCAATTAAAAGAGCCTCCGCTTTCTCGGAGAAAATATGGCCCACGTGAAGTCCACCCTCACGGCCAACGGTAAACGGTTTGGAACAGTCGAACATTATATCGAAAATGTCATAACCTCCGCCATTGCCGCGGATAAGCCTGTCTCGCCACAACACCACACGCCCACTTCACCAGCACACGTGGTCCTCTTCCTACCGTCGGGCGCCCGGGCCGACCCCAACAAGCATCAAGATGGCCAGGCCAGATGAAATGTTCCGCATTGGTCAGTGGAACTGCAGGAGTTTCACTACGCGGAAAGGGGGGGGGGGGTGAGGGCTCCCTGCAGCAATACCTACGCAGCCACGACGCCAAGCCCCACGTAATCCTACTGCAAGAAACTCTCACACACACCGCCACGTTCACTGCTTACCAGTAGTTACCCGGCCTCACGGGAGGGCGCGGTAACGCCACGCTGGTCTCTAAAAAGCTCACCTGCCTCACGCGCGACCTCGGCACGTCCGAGGTTGACAACGTCATGACGGAGATTCTCCCAAGCGACGCGTCCCGACAAAGTGTGTACATCCTCAACGTGTACAGCCGCCCTAGACAAAAGAGTCACCGTTTCCGACGCCTATTCCAGAGAGCCATCCGTCTGGCAGGCTCAAACCGGCTCGTGATCGCTGGCGACTTTAACGCTGCGCATCGCACCTGGGGTGACGTGTATGACACCCCCCAGGGTACGCCGCTGTGGCAGCATGCGAATGACCTGGATTTCACCCTAATGACGGACGAGGCGTTCCCTTGTGTGTTCCCTTGTGTTGAAGAACACAGCCCACGCACGCTGGTCGAATCTTGCGGAGAATCTTGGCAGCGACCATCTCATACTGGCCTCTCACTTACCCACCATCGTCAGGAAGCACAAGTCGTACAAGGGAGTCGACTGGGACCTCTTTCGCAAGACTCGCGCCTCACGACTCCCTCCCGACACTGCCCCCGAACCTCGAGAGGTGGACGGCTGAGCTCAAGGCCGACGTCGGTGAGGCCACGAGAACAGTCAGCTCGGACATGTCAATCGAGAAGATGGACAGCCACCTCGCCCACTTGCTCGAGGCCAAACAGTCTCTACTGACACAAGGGAAGAGCCAGCGTCTAAACCCCAGGCTCCGCAAACGCATTGCATAACTGAACAAGAACATAACCGAACACTGTAGCACTCTATCCAAATAGCAGTGGGACGAGGTCTGTAACTCGGTCGACGGACAGGTCGGCAACGGCAAGACGTGGAACCTCCTCAAACACGACGACACCAACACCCGCACGAACCAGCGCCACTCGCTCACATAAGTCCTTCACCAGGCTAAAGGCACCGCTTCGCCGGAATGACGTCCTCAAGGCCCTTGTGCATAGGTACCTACCCATACCTACAGGCCCGCCGACCCTACATCCCGATTGCACAGGTACCGACAACACCCTCCTCAACGCCGAATTTTTCGTCGAGGAGGTACGCCGGGCTCTCCACGAACTGAACGGTCGTTCCGCCCCGGGCTCTGATGGCATAACCAACAAGCTCCTGCGAAACTTGGACGACCCCTTAGTCGTGTACTTCGCGGGCGCCATCAATGACGTGTGGAGGCGGAGCGAGTTACCTGACGTCTGGAAACTGGCCCAGACGATCCTCATTCCAAAACCGGGCAAAACACCTGGCCTCAATAACCTTCGCCCCATCTCGCTAACGTCGTGCGTGGGTAAAGTGGCCGAGCATGTCGTACTCAACAGAGTCGGTCGCTATATGGAAGTTTCACACAACGCATGATCGGCTTCCAACCCGCGCTCTCGACGGAGGATACGATGCTTCTGCTGAAACACCGGATCGTAGGCGCCGGGGCCACTTGGGGCACCCGCGCCATACTCGATCTTGACTTGGAGAAGGTGTTCGATAGCGTCGAGCACTCGGCAATACTTAAGGCGATCGCGGACCTAGGGCTCGGGCGCCGGTTCTACGAATTTGTCCGCTCCTTCCTAACCCGTCGCAGGGCCGTGATCCGTGCCGGAGATCTCACGTCGGAAGAAGTCGAGCTTGGACAACGTGGCACCCCCCAGGGCTTCGTCCTCTCGCCGACGCTGTTCAACCTGGTGATGATCGGGCTCTCCGAACGCCTCTCGAAGATACAAGGTCTCAACCAAGGTCTCAACCATCCGCGGACGACATCACAATCTGGTGCTCCGCGGGGTCGTACGGCTTTATTGAATCCGTTCTGCAGGAGGCAGTCGAAACCGCCGAGTCCTACTTCGACCACACGGGCCTCATGTGCTCCTCCGCCAAATCGGAGCTGTTGGTTTAGTGTACAAAATGACAGGGCAAAAGGCCTAAGGGATGGAAATCCCCGACCGAGCGCAACATCACCGCCCGCACCAGAGACGCTTGCCCACTCCCCAGGGTTGACTCCAACCGAGTACTGGGAATGATAATCGAGGCGGGTGGATCAAACATCCAAACGGTCCACAAGCAGACGACAAAGACAGACAATGCTACACGACTCGTACGCAGAGTGGCCAACCGTCACAACGGCCTCAAAGAAGACAACCTGCGACGTCTCGTACACGCATTCGTCCTATATCACTTTACCTACGTCGCAGCAATGCACAAGTGGAAACAATCGGAGCGTGACAAGCTCTACACTCACCCGAAAGGTAGTGAAGCGGGCCCTCGGGCTCCCGATCACGACGCCGTCGTATCGACTCCTCGAGCTTGGGATGTACACCCGTGAGCAAAAGTATACGGACCAGGGATTGCACGATAAAACTCATTTTCTCCTCTGTCTGTGAATGCAAGTTGAAAGTAAAAACTATATTCCAAACTTGGCATTACGAATTTTCTAGTGCACCCGTCAGTTTTCATTGATGCGTGTTAATTACGAAGAAATTCTGTTTTTTCGGTGACCTTGTGGTCCGTGTACTTTTGCTCATGGGTGTACAATACGCTCGAAGAGGTCGCTGAGGCTCAGGAGAGAACGCAGCTGATACGACTGACGACAGCGAAGACGGGCCGTCACATCTTGCGCGAGCTCGGTTACTTCCCACAGAACACCCAGGATCCACCGGAGTTTACGCCGGTTCCCCGCGAGCTCCGCGATCTGATCACGATCACACCCATTCCGCGAAACGTACATCCGGAACACAAGCGAGGCAGACGCCTAGCCTGGGCGACTGCATTCCTCAAATGCATAAACAAGAAAGCGGACGACGTCGCTTTCGTGGACGTCGCCGCCTACCAATGCAACCGAGCCTTCGCCGCGGTAGCGGTCTCGTCCTCGCAGCGGACACTAAACGCCGCCACGGTACTCACACGCGACGCCGAGGTGGCGGAGCAAGTGGCCATAGCCCTGGCAATGCTCGACGACAAGCGAAAGATAATATTCAGTGACTCGAGACCGGCCATCAAAACATTCCAGAGAGGAGTCGTCTCCGACCAGGCGTTACGCGTCCTCCGCGGCGCTGATCCGAGCACCCTCAAACACCACACCGTCATCTGGTTTCCTGCCCAGCTGGGTCGGATCCCGGGCACCCCGTCCAACCTCAACGAGACAGCCCACGACGCTGCGCGCGCGCTACCGATCGCCCCATCATCCCCGGGCAACCGCGTCTCTGTGAGTTGGAGGCGAACAGGGACGCCCCAGTAGCGTACCATGAAATCACTAAACACTTTTACTTGTGACCACGTCTCCTTCCGGCCCCGCACAACAAAATAAACAGGCTGCAGGCGCTAACACTACGCTTGTTACAAACACATACCTATCCCAACCCCACCACGTTACACGTGATCTACCCGGACATCTGTCCCGACGATGCCTGCCCCTCGTACGGGGTCGCGGCGACACTTGCACACGCCCTCTGGGAGTGTAGAAACGCTCCGCCTGACTCTTCCTCAGACAAGTGGGAGAAGACCCTATGAAGCCCGCTCCTACAAGACCATCAATGGGCCGCCCAGCAGGCTCGCGCAGCGGCCGCCAGGTACGGAGTCGGTCCCTGCGTGGGAGACGCCCACTGCGCACTGACGTGCGTCCTGCAGGACCTTTCTCAAACGGACACTTAAGTGAAAGAATAAATCAGGTTAGACTAATAAATCACTGTTTGAGAACTCTGCAGGCACACATTTCAAAATAATAGCTTGATTATTAGATGAGGAAATGAAGGTTGAAGTATCAGTATTTGAATTTCGCGCCGAAACCCCGACGTCAGTAGGTCACAATGACGTCAGGGATTCCAAAGTATGTTTTCGCATTTGGGCCGCGTTGGCTGAGTATATGTTCCCGAAACTTGCCATGTTTAATATTTGGTTCCTTTAGAACACACTGTAGTCAAACTGTACTGCTATATACTTAAGTAGGCCCTAGAAGACGCCATCAAGATCCATGACGTCACAGCGACCAGGTGCGGGAGCTTCAAGGAGGCGTCGCCACCCGTCTTCGGTTCTTGCGCTTTTTCTGGCTTACCAAGCGTCTTATCGTGGTAAGAGTGGTGTTTTTGGTGTCGTAGAAAGGTAATTTACTGATGCAGAAGAAATATTTTCTTTTTTGTGTCCTTTAAAGTTTGTCCAATGCAACCCCAAAACACTTCTGAGGGCTACTGCGAAAGCACTAAATGGAACACATGGGGGCATACTTTGGGAAACTACATTACGAAGCAAAAGTGAATCATAATAGTTTCCCAATGTAATCCTCCTTGTAGTTCCCCAATGTGTTTCCTTTAGTGCTTTTGCAGTAGGCGCCGGAAGTGTTGCGAACTCCCCAATTTTTTGTCCTTCTGTAAATTTATTGAGACTTTGACGCAAGACTGGAACGGCGGAATAAAACCGCCTTGCCAAATTCCACGGCAGCCCTTTGAGACGCTTGGCGTGTTAGCCCGCGTCGTCTGGCAACAATTTACTCGCAAAACGTGAGCGCGTGCCTCTTTTGCCAGACGACGAAGCACGGCCGCACTGGACCTCCGCGGGACAGAGCCCAGTATGGCCGTGGATGAAGATATCAGTTACGGGACACGTTTCAATCAGTCGTGCCCGCGGCCTTTTATGATTCCTGACCTTTTAACGCTGAATGCAAGTTCCGATTTCTCTGCAAGGTTCACCATGATGGCTGAAGGGCGCGCTCGTCACTGAAATATGTAGCGTCTCTTTTGTGGTAGTAGTAGGATTAGCAATAAACTTTGCTTATAAAAACAGCAGGCAACGACCGTAGGGGACCAATTTTGCCTTACTGCCTCACGAAATCTTCGCTTGCACCGAATCCCACAGTTAGTGCAATATTAGTTAGCTAGTGCATAATCTGCGTACTTGTACCGCGAATCTCGCAGTTCCGTACACGCTTGTCGTGGGGCGGCGTGCCATGTATTACACTGTACACGCGACCTGCGCCCGAATGGGCTTTCAAAGGTGAATGATTACACTACAAGTTAGCTTGTCTGTCTGCATATGATCCGAATATAAACGAAAACAAAAGATGTGCGCGTCTTTTGAAGACCAATAATTCCGTATCCTCTATCGCCTTAAGAGTTGGAGGTCAGCCGTATTTACAGTCGCCGTAGTGCTGCGACGCGTGATACGAAGCGGCTTCGTTTTCGTGGTGGCTTGACGTTTAGTACTCAATTCTTGGGTGCATCAGCTGTATCATTAGCATGTATCTCTGAAGGATATTTCCTTTTATTTGTTAATGCAACTTTCGCACACCGTTCCATTAACTCCTTCATGAAACCCTGCCTTTCTCCAGCGCGTCGACTGCGCCGAAATGCTATACTCGATGTGACGTACACATTATTTCACTAGTGAACGTATAAGGCACAAAAAAGCAATTCCTCTTACGGTCCTTTTGAATGACCTTAACTGAATGGAAGGATAGGTATTCCGGATCTTGGAATATATGCATCATTAAACGTGATCGCGGCGAAACTTCAGACGGATGTCTGATAAGTGCAGTTCATGAGTGAGCTGAAGGTCTTTTCTCTCTAGCGTAAAATTGTCTAAAGTAATTTTGCCACCTTTCGAAAGTTCTGCATTACTGATTGAGTAATCATCCGCGTACGTACCAAAAAATGCGGTGCGTCATACCACTGACTTTTTCTTTTAGCGTACGGTTAATTTTCGCATTCTCGACCTGCTGCACACTTGCGCTTTGTGTAGATAAACGTTGCCTCCCCGATACGTGGTCGTTGATTTTAAATATGAAGCAAATAGCTCATTGAAAGCATGCACCGAAATGCCGCATTTGCCTACAAAAATCTTTCCGTGGTTTACCTGTATGGTGTACTCTTTCATCTCTTTAAATAATTCCACAGCTGCGGGACTGAATATCAAGGTGGACGACATCGATGACAAAGGCGGAATAAGCGACCGTGCAGTGGTTCGTAAAATAGTTCACAATATGCTCGGAATGTTTGATATGAAAACGGTCGCCAGCATTCAGGGTAGCCTGGTTCTTTTGTATATATATATATATCTTGGCTCCACATGGCTACCAAGTGGCCTTTTCTGGTACAGTAACGCGGAATAGTCGATAAACTTTGTGCGTCCTGATAGTGAACATGTCACGACCTCACATCGGCCCATGGTCTTAAAAACGTAGGGCAAAGATATGGTGGAAATGTGTTATTTGCGTCGATCCACTGGCTACACAACATTTTCTCGTTAGCTTACAAGCGCGTTTGGAAACCGACCGGTGTACTACGTCATTCCACTCTGCTGGAGTAGTTTACAAAATACCAAGCCTCGGAGGCTATGACTGAGAAAATATGCTTATAGAAATATACAAGAGGTGCCGCAACTATCTCGGAGCTCGCCACCTTCATGTTGGTGCGCACGTCCAAGCGTTGGCAGTGCATAGCGTGCCGGTATGTCAGTGGCATCTAAAGGGTTAAAACAACTTCTAATGCGGCTTCGGACTTTATTATGTGCAGCTACACACCGTAGTTTAGCAGGTGCACATCTTCATATAAGAGGAGGGACCGTATTACACATGAACATATGCTTTCGTGTGCTTTAGCCAAAAATCAGAAACTTTGCATGATACCGTGTAATCAGATGTGTTGCATAATAAACATGTTTATTCTCTCTTTCTCTCTGCTTGCCATTTCGCTTCATTGGGGTTTGTTCTTCGTTTTTGTTCTTTTTCATTTCTTCTGTATGTGCATAAACAGTTCTGAGTAGACATGAATAAAATTTCGTTTGTTTTCACAGCGCTTTTGCCGTGAACTTTCTTTCTTCGTTTTAGCAATGAGATTTATTTGTTACCATGAAATCAAGACTTCGCAGTCTTAAAAAAAAATATTGACCGTTTCGAATAGTAAATTCTCAAATCGAATACTAATCGAAAATTTTGATTATTCGCACACCCCTGTACTAAAGTAGAGAGACACTGATCTGGCACTGCAACAGAACAAGTCAACTTTTATTGCGCTACCCCGTCCTGGCAAAATGATCGCTGCACAGTCATCGGAAACGAATTGAATGATGGCCCGGGCAGAATTGTCGCCGTCGGAAGCCGTTCGCTCACCGTAAGAAAGCTTCCTCGCGGAAGACGGCTAGGAACTCAGCCAACCTGCCTTAATATTGAATAATTCCCTCGCCAGGTCCAATCAAAACTTTCGGTTATGATGAGGACGATGCTGATTTATTCGGATATCCTTCGAAATGATGCGGGGACAAATAGTCACTTAGCCTGCTTTATCTAATTGAGTAATATACAGATTATTCATCAGCCTAGCTAGCGTTTTGTCAATGTCTCCCTAATCATTTCTGGCTTCCTTAAAACCTCCATTTCTAGATTGTTTAGTTACTATGCCTGCAACGGATCCAGTCCTGTCAAGCTCTCCCCTTCTTTTTTTCCTCCTATACTTTAAAGATCTCCTATGTCGACAGCTGACCGCTTAATGCTTCCATCTAATTTAAATGCCTGAAAGGCGGACGTTCCCTACCGGTCTTACTGGGTGAATACCTTCGCATTGCATTAGCATGTGTCGAGTGGTCTTCGAATTTTCACTACCGCGCACACATGTCTCATCCTGGTGGGGATGTTAGCTCCGGAATGCTTTATTTTTATTTATTTACTTACTTTTTTTTGCCGTCCAGCTAGGGCTTCAAATAGCAAAGCATTTCCCTCCGTGCTACCATGAAAATTTCATCTTCTAATACACTGGTTGTAAAGCGCCGTCTAGAAAGCACTTTACCTCACTAAATTTTCAAATCGCTGTGTTAGCTGAGGAGATACGGGAGTAATTAAAGGGCCACGTAGCTATGATGCCCTGAAGCGAGCTTCACTGCCAGTAGAGACACACGCAGAGAGAGAGAGAATAACTTCTTTAAATTATGCCTACCATACTGCGCTCGTTTACCCCCTTCGCCGACAGACACCCACTGCCAAAACTAGCATCCGCAAGCGACGTTCTTTCCCTGCCTTCCCCCGCACCAAATCTGAAGGACCGTATCATGTTACTTCCACCGATTGCTGCCTCCATTCTTTATCTGTCTTCCCCTTCTTGCTACGCGGCACACTTCCAGTGACGGTTTTGCGCGCTGTGCATTGGATGTCTTATCGAAGCCACGCGTCATAATAGGTGTCGTCGAAAGAAGTACGCGTAGCCTTGGGACACAAGGAAACATAGATTGATACTGATAGACTCAGTAAACACAGGCGTAAGTCTGCGCCCATCTGTCTCCTTCTTTCCCCGTGTTTTCGCGCGGTTTCTATCAATGCATCCACGCTTACAGGCCTGGCTGTCAACATTGGTTTCGTTCGAAATTTGAACTGTTCTGACGCCGTGCCGCGGTTCGATGTATCGCAGACAGCGTGCGATGTGCGCACCGTGCTTGTCTGCTTCCAATGCATCTGGTGATAGGCTCTTTGAGACTACGAATAGTAAAGCGCCTCCTATTTTCGCATTGCCACTCTCAGCGCCCTCGCTGTCGGCGTATTCGCCAACTAAAGCAGCTCGTGCTTCAATATCGCCGCTCACCAGTGGCTACTTTCGCTAACCTCTTCTCCCAACGACTGCGCCTTCATTCTCGTCAGAAACTGCAGAAATTACACCGACCACTCTTCTGCGCACGACTGAGGTGGCGCGCGGCTCCTATGTACCCGCCCTCTCCCACAACAGTGGCCATTCACTCCGGCGCCTCTCCGCCGCTGTCTTACAGGGCCGCCCGCAACCTGTCGCATTTCCCAGTCTGGGAAGCAGAGAAAGTAGTTGCCGGTCTCATGTAGTTTAGGCGCGGTGGATCAGAAAAGTCCTCAGGTAGGCCCGCTGCAATGCTCCGACAATCGTCGTCTTACCGTGCCTCCTGCAGCGAGTTCTCTAACCCTTGGTCTCTTGGTTCACAGCGAACATTAGAATCTCACTTGCCCTCTTCTCTTCATAGGTCCCAATAAATTATCCATCTCTGAGGCCTTATTACGGCTCATCAAGGCGGCCGCTCACTATTGCCGTCTTTAGCGCTACATGCATATATTCCGGCCAAGTTAACACGACCCTTCTCTACCGTTAGAAACACAACTACACAAAACTGCACCGTGTGCCGTGTCTTAGTTTGTTCACCCTCCTCCGTGCCCTATAGACCATCATGATCTACCAAGGAGTCCATCTTGTTGCACTGGTACACGGAGTCCAGCATGCGCGTGCTTCCACGGCCATGACGCAGCTCCCCCAACGCTCTTCGGTAGCCATCCGGCCTATCCGAGCGTCGCACGGAAGCTCATTCAGGGTTATTTATCAGACTGCTTCTTCGACGACGGGGAAGGCTGAACGCCGCATAAACGTTGTTGCAACGGGCTTCACACTTCCCAAACACCGACACAGGCTTTAAACGGCCAGCACTGTACAGAATGATAACAAAGTCATCACGTGGCACTATTTGCTTCCGTGAGCACCAGCAGAGGCCGCTGCGCCTCCTCAGTCGCTTGCTTGTAGGCGAAAGTGTTCAGAACAGCAGTTTTTTTCGCGGCGTTGCAACTCTCACTTCACCGACCGTGCTCAGATATCCGTGGCGTCGTCACAAGCAATTGACGTGTGTTTGCGACGCTCCTGCTGGAATTCGATAAGACTGGTGTCGAGATTCTTGCTTCCTGGTGCAGCTAAAAAACTCTTCTCCAGGCACAGCCAACCTGCATACATGTAACAAAAAGGAACAATAAGTTTTCGTGCACCACACTTCTTTTCTTTTTCTTTTGAAAAGGTTTTGTCGCCCAATTGCTAGCCGTTTCAGAGAGGGAGTCCACGATATACAAATACATTTATATAAAATAGTTGTCAATCCAATGCCGTTGAGTTGAATTTAGCAGCATGCCCAGAAAAAAATAAAATCCGACGATCAGCCGTTCGTGGTGCGTTACCATAGGAAAAAGAAATATCCCAGGTGGACGAATATTCGGAGTTGCGAATACGAATATGAATAGTTAGTGTATAATCGATTCATATTTAAAAATGATCTATTGGGTATTTTTGAATATTGGAACTAACCAAATGTTTCGCAACAACCGACTCTTAAAGTCGAGTTACTGTTCTCCTGCTGAACGCAGTACCGCAAATTATCAGAACTACAAGGATAAACGTTTTCGACAGAATGCACAAACAAAATGGGTTTTGCAAGCATCATTGTTTTCGGTTTCGCAGTGTAAGTGTGGTGCTGGCTAACACTTGGGTTAGATCATGTACACATATGATAAATACCCTACAATGCGGACGTGGTCGTCGGCGTAGCAGAAGGGCGAATACAACACGCGCGCGATGCAGAGTTTACCGGTTGGGCTTCCACCGGCAGCAAGTTACTTTTTCCTCTGCTTTTACTTAGCTTCAGCTTATAATTTTTTAGCTTCCACCAAAAATTAAATGATTTTCCCTATGCTTCCGTTTTCTTCAATGACTTTTGGCTTCGTATGATTTTGACTAACAAAAATCGGGCCCCTCAGTTCCTCTTCTTATCCTTTACGTGCCCACCGGTTATTTTTGTTTCTGGTATGCCAATTACTGTTTCTTACAGTCCATTCACGCAGAAGTTTTATCTTTTAGGCTGCCACCGGTGATGTTTTCCATTTAGCGGGTCAGTTACTGTATGTACTATATACAGATACTTCAGCAGCTTTCTGTTTTCTTTTTCCATACCGTCTGGTGTTTTCTCAACAACCACTTATTTAGCGTTTCTGGAAAGCTGGTCACAAAGCAGCCTGTCGTTCGTGAAAAGCTTGTTTGCAACTAGGCTCTAAAATTGTAGAGGGGCTATTAGCGCAGTTCGTTTTATTACAGTTATAGTGACCTTGTATTTAAAATTGATCTGTCAATGAAGGTTGGCTGTCCATTTTTCACTTTAGTCGGCCACAACAATAACAACACTCCCCTCTCAGGTACTCAGTGCGCTTCTACTTTCAATACTTATTTTTCTTCAATATTCACCACAGAAGATCAGCCTTATCTGCCGGATGTATCGAAACTACCAATACATGTCACCTGTAGAAATAACAGTTGAAAGTGTCGCATGCTTGATAAATAACCTCAAGCTAATCCCATCCCGTGGCGTTGGCGACATTAATTCTAATATTCTGAATATAATACCGTCACAGTATGTAGTAAAAAACTTTCGGAACGTCCCCCGTACTATGCCCGCGCGGATGTTTTATTTTTATCTGGGTACATTTGACGTTTCGAGATATTCGAAAAGTGTTCCATAAATATTCGCATTTACGAATAGCGAATAAAAGGCCGAATCGAATACTACTACTACTACAGTATTCGATTCGTTATTCGAAAGTTTCAAATATTCGAACAGCGCTACAATTTACACTAAGAAATACGGCAAAATAAGTAGCATAGAGACCCAGGTTAGGCTGGAAACATACAAATTGCATTCACTGTAATAGAGCTGTCTTTTTTTTTTTGCTTTTGCTTTTGAAAGGCCATCGCGGGGAAATAAGGAATTTAATTTAGAATACGACTAGACATAAAAGAACATCCAAGCACTGTTTCAAAACATAAGCACCAAAATCAGTTTTCCCCTCTCGTCTTGTTCACTGGTGTCCAGATCTCCTGTTCTCCTTTCCCACTGAGCTAAAGCCGCCAATAGCGGCTTTCACATTGAACGAGGCGACTTTGTGCCTCTTTCGAAAACATGTCTACGTAACGATAAATTTGTGTACTACCTCAAGATGTAAACATTTCAGCATGTGTCGTTTGCGTTCGTTGTCTCCGGACATACGGATGCACCTCCCGCCTGGGTCACCACGACGTGAACAGACCATGCTGCACCGTCTGTGGCTAGGCGTTGCCTTTACGACCTCATATGCTTTCCTTACTGGAATGGCCAACAGCCCCACGTGCTACACATGCAACAGCGATGAGACGCTTACACATATTATCTGTGTCTGCCCGCGATATAGCGCCCAGAGACAAGTGATGTGCAGAGTAACGAACCCGTTGGACAATCGTCCACTGTCAGAACTCAAAGCTTTAGGTCAGTGCTTTGAAAGAACATTCGCGTTGAAGGCCCTACTCGGGTAATGAAGGTTTCTGCTGTCTACCGGGCTTCACGGTAGACTTTAATAACACCGCCCCCTACCGCTCTAAGTGTGCGTGCTTTGTTAGTGCTTGTCTCTCTTTCTATCTATCTCCTCCTTCCATTCTCTTGCTCTTTTTATCCCCCTTAACCCTTCCCCCGTGCAGGGTAGCCAACCGGAATCACCTCTAGTTAACCTCCCTGCCTTTCTGTGCAATCCTTTATCTCTCTCTCTCTCTCTCTCTCTCTCTCTCTCTCTCTCTCTCTCGGTGGTGCGTGTCATATTTGAAATAAAATGAGAACATGTCCTTATTCTGAACTGCCATGATTCGATCGGGACATGTTATTTTCATTCAAGGTTATTGTCGCTCCCCGAATGATGAAAATTTGTGCCCCTCAGCGTTTGTATACGCAACTATGCCCAGTATAATACAGCGGGTCTTGAGCTCATCGGCAATGAGAGCGAATAAGATAGCAACAACTCACCTCTTGGGCGGGCGCAGAGCCTGTATCCGGCAGTTTCAATCTCAACGTCCATGCTCATTCAGGTAAAACGAAGAAGGGCTTTCACCTAACCACGTCCGACACCATAAGGTGCCTGACGATGTTTATTAGCACACGGGCATTCAACACCTGATCGATCTGAGTTGCTCCAGTCGCACTTTTTAGACACACCACATGCTCCCGCACGACTCCTGTGAGAACAAAAAAGTCCAATGCAAGCCGCTCCCGAGCGGCTTTGATTTTGGCTTGAGCGAGCTCTCCTCTTAATAGTCCCGTTTCGCGCACTCTGGCGAGCAGTTCCGGGCTTCCCCCGTGCCGTTGGAATGCCTCGGCGGCCGCCGTTGTCCTGCTTGTTCCCATGACGAAAGTAGTCGCCTCGCGCTCGAGCATGGCGTCCGTGCGAACCTTGTTGAAGATGAGCTTGATCTGCTGCTGGCACACGGCCAGCCCGTCAGTGGGCGACACCACTAGCGGCACAGCCTCCATTACGCGTCGCGGCAGCTTCCAGTACACCTGCACAGGCAACAATCGTTAGACCTGCATCACAACAAAATGCAATGCATCGAGCTTATAACCGGTGGTCTATTACATTACAGAACGGGTGCTTTGGGTGCAGAAAAACGTGGAGGAAGATAGCAGAGTTCTAGGTTATCCGCAAGCTTCCTCCCGTTTGCGCTTTACCGCTAGGACGGGAACAGCGCTTTGGGCTGTATGACGAGAGCACGACAGAGAAGGATCTGACTAACAACAACGGGTTTATTGCGGTGAATGCAATATATATGTCATGTACCAACCAGCCTTCTTTAGCAAACACCTGCTTATTACCGGTTTACCGGAGATGTGTGCGGCAGTAACGATGCTGGTAGCGACATTTGTTGAAAATTTGTCTAACCGCAATGTCTTAGACGCATTTAACACACATAACAGCTCTATGTTTGTCTCGCTGAACACTTCTCCAACAGGTGGCACCACCAACCCGGCTAACTTACATTTACTCCTGCGGTAATCCGCAAACGGCTACAAATCTGTGGAGAAACTAGGCACGGGCACTGCGTGGAGTCTGCCTGTATGCATAAGACAGGTCTAATGGGATATCGTCGGGCGAGGTCTTTGTGCTGCAATGGATATAAAATAACTTACTGCTAATAGTGGCACTAAGATATTCTATTGTTTCTCGGGGCAATGGTATTGTGCTTCTACCCGCATCGATGGCTCAGTGGCGCTCTCCTGTTGAGTACCAGTTTGAGGATCAATAGGACATATTCGACTCCTGGCTACGGCGGCCGCATTTCCACGGAAGTGGAATGCAAGAACATCCGTGTACTGTGCTGTGTATACACCTTAAAGAACCGCAGACAGAAAAAAAAATATTATGGAGCACTGTTTACAGAATCGGTGATACAGATTGTGCCGATTCGGCATGTATATAGTTCCTAAATTTAAATCGTGGAGGTTATCCAAATCTAAATTTTAATCTATAAGCCTGAGGTCTCGGGCTCGATTTACCGGTCACGGCATCCGCGTGCTGACCATGTTTGAGTTAGAGATCGCGGATTCGATGCCGGCTGCAGCTGCTTCTGTGGGACAGTATGCTTCTGAACGACCGTACGTATGTATAGACTTAGACGCGTCTTAGAGAACCCAAGGTGGTCAAGATTAATCCTGATTCCCCCACTACGGCATGTCTCATAGTCAGATCGTGTTTGTGGCATGTAACACCCCAGAATTTATTATTATTCTCTGAAGCCCAAGGTGTAGATGCTACAGACGGTGGCGGAATCAATCTGCAACCTCCGCAGCAGCGGCCTGTGGCATCGTACACTCTGGCAACGTGCGGTCTAGACTAGTCTCTTGCTTACTTCATGCCACACAAGAAGACTGTGCGACTTTCGTTCATTCAGAAATATTAAACAAAAGCTGGCGTTAGTGCACTTATATTTCGTTAAAAGGAATACACAAGTACCCCAGAGTACCCTGATAGGCAAGCATGGCGCTGTATAGGCTGTTCCACACTAAGGGGAAAACTCGCAGCGCATTGCATCGCGATGCGGTGAGCCCTGGAGTACAGTGCCTATTCTACACGCTGTAACTGGAGTCCGGCGGCGGCAGCAACGCGCGCAGGCGCAGACGCTCTAAAGCCCGGAATACATGGAGCGTTTTTGAGGCGATTTTCGCCTCACGGCGCCGATTTGACGCCCGGCGTCGAGAAAAACGCCCGCCGCCGCCGATCAGGACCGGCTAGATTTTGACGCAGCGCGCACGCATCTGACGCTACCGTAAGTGCCTGTCGGAGTCACTTCCTGCTTGCCGTCCGCGCGAAGTAAATGAAAACTCTTTTTAAAATTAGTTTTCAGCAGCGAGAGCCACAACCAATGAACAGAACGAAGCTCAGATAGAAACTCTGCGCAATCCGCACGCCGTTTCAGTCGCACAAGGTTGCCAGACGAAACATTTCCGGCCAACTCTCTCCGCTGAACATCCACAAAAATATCGATACAATACTAAACATACCTGGTAATGTTTATAGACATATTAGGGAGGTATTTATTGCATAATTTATTAATTATTACACAAGCAAACAACATATAAGCATTGTTCGTTTATTTAGTGGTAGCCAAAACATTTTTGCCTTGTCTGGCCACACTGCGGCGGCGTTCGCCGCTCGTACGCCTCATGTAGCCTGGCCGGCGTCCCGCCAGCGCGTTTCTTTTTTTTTTTTTTTTTTGGCGCGCGATAATCGCAGGAGAAAAACGCCCCATGTAGCCCCCGCTTTAGAGCGGAGTCTTGAGCCGCGTCATCTGCTACGGCGGCGCGCGCTAGATGCATTGTAGAGAAGCCTGCTACTATCAGGGGCAGTGCGCGGATTTCATCGTTACGGCGGGAACTGAGCCAATATTCTTCACTAAGCGTTGCGGGATGCCAACCTCTGAGCTTTCATTGGCGATAATAGAGTTCAACAAACTTCTTTTGACAACATGCTTCGTTTGTTCTTTCGAAAGACCGGGCTGCGTGCACGTATATTTCTTCAGTGTCTGTGCTACCGTAATATGCAGCGACTAGAAAGAGACACCAAAAGTGGCACTCTAGCAACTTGAATTCCTCTGTCCGATCTCATCTGCGTGCGCAAAATGGCTGGCCCATTCTGACGCTTTCCTTGAAAAGCTCCCAATAAATGTAGCTGTGGGTGAGGTTATTTCTCATGTCCTACCGTTTGATTTTTTTTAATAATATGACTCTTTTTCTCAGCGCAAGTATTTGCAGACGTAGCCCCTTTGAATCAATGGACAGTCTCTAACCGTGGCTGCACTTCTACGTCAGCGACAAGACAAAACACACACACCTGTGTCGTTTGCGAGGGGCCCAGGAGAGGAAACTCTAGCCGCGTCATGTGCCCGCTGCACAATATGAGAAATGCCAGTTTGTCGGGAAGGTCCTTGAAACACTGCGCGTGTGACGTCTGCACCGATAGTGTGGACAGGCTTCTGTTATGGTTGAGGCCGTCGAATATAATACGCGCAGCCTCGGGTTTGCAGTCGAGTACAATGGCCAAGTCAGTCAGTGTCCTCGTGTGGTTCAGAAAATCCGCCAGGAGCTGCGTCGCATCTTCACTTACGTCTCGGAAGAAATTGATGTGCAGACTCGTAAGATTCTTCGACATTACAAGCAGACTTATCATCTCCTCCAGTGCGTCCGTGGCTCTTCGCATGTCCGTGATGAGGAGAGGAGGGTTATCCGTGACATGCCTGCTGTGCCCACTGCTGTGCCTCTTGCTGTTGCGCGGGCATCTTGCTCGAACGGGATTCCTCGGCTTTGAGGAGTTCGCACGCCCAAGTCCTGCTTCCGAAGGTCCGGGACAGATTACCCCTTTCAGGCATTGTACCTCATTGAGTGTGATCACGGATATCACGTTGTCAATGGTCGTTCGGAAGGTAAACTTGCCAAGGCATCCGTTTGACTTGGCAAGAGGGAGTAGGTCACAGAGTCTGTCTTGGTTTACGTAACCAGCGTCGACCCTCAAGCACGGGTGGGAGCGACCAAGGGCCTCTAAGAAACATTGTGCCCACTCACTGGTCAGCATATCTTCAGGAAGTCCCAGGAAATGGAGAGACTTGTTATGAGTTAGAAAATTCGCGAACGGGTGACAGGTCGCACCATGCTCTAACATGCTTTCGGCGACTTTGGCCCCTTGTTGGTGTTCGGTGCACCAGCGGCACTTGGTTAGGTCAATGCTCTCGACAACGTCGTTGACCAAGAGTGCATTGCTCAAAGCCCGAATGTCTTCCATGTTCATGTAGATACCATCACCGACTATTCGGACTATGTTTCGGTTTGTTTCCAACGCTTTGAACACGGTGCCCATATTAGGCAACGAGTAGCTCCAGTCCTCTATCGTGAGCTCTCGAAGAGTGACGTTCCCAGCGAGGTAATCGGCAAAACGCGAGCCATGTTGCTCAATAATATTCCAATCTATGTGCAAACCCTCAAGAGTCGAGTTCTTCTCGAGCCCTTTCACGATACGCGTGGCGTTAATTAATGTGAAAAGGATCCTCGTCAGGCGTAGGCGCTTTAGCGATGCCGTCTTTTTAAGCAGATAGCGCGTGGCACGCTCAAAAGCACAGCATTCGTTGACCTGTCCCCACATGGACAGATCGTACAACTCAAGTTCCCGAAGTCGCACCAGTCTAGGGAGGACTTGCGTCAGTCCTACAGTAGACGCATCGTCGAGTTTGTAAGAACCCAAGCTCAGCCGCTGCAACCACGGTGCCTGTTCTAGGGTGTCGAAAAACAGCACGTGGTGGTGACGCAAGAGGCAGGCGTCAAGCTCCACGGTTCTCACGCAGTAGTTGTTCAGCAGGAGCCAATGGAAGAGAAGCACGGCACTCCTGTAGCGCTGAGCGCGGAAGCCCACGTCGCCTTTGTCCGGGACGACGTCACCGTCATCCTTGCACCACGTGGTGGGTGGATTCGAACAAAGCGCGAGTATCCCTGGACTAGTCTCCAGGAGCTCTACGCGTATCTCCCAGAGAAGTTCGTTCCACGCTCGCAGGTGGTTAACAGTATGTCGGCAACGAGAGGGCGCTATCGAATGCCAGGTGACGCTGTCCAGCTGAATGTCGGCGCACCTGACGGCGTCGGCGAGCAGTTCTGCTGGTCCGAGTTCGGGACACACTGGCGACACGAACAGGGCGTAGTCCAGGACGTTGTCCGGCTGTGGTAACCTGCATGCACAGACAGACCTTCAATACTGTCATGCGTGTATTCTTTTGCTCTCTGCTGGTGAATGTTTTTACACATGATTATCACCGCCATCAAGCTGTTGCTTGGCGCCATACGCGCCTACTGTATCCCGCCCTTATTGAGTTTTGTCACTCATTCTGTAGTAAAGAGTTTGACGAAAGAGACTGCGTGCGCGCCCAGAATAGTGTTGCACATTCTTGAATATAGGCCACCACCAGCGAGCACTCTAGAATGTACGGGATTACATACAGGCGTAAATAGCAGACGGACTTGACCTGTCATTCCAGATTTCGAAGGCCTACGTTGACCGTGCTCAAACCATCAGTGTGATTTGAGTATCCCCTAGTTTTTTGGAGCACAAGTAGGCCCACTAAAGAAATATATTGTTAACGGCATGGTATTGGCACTGCACAATACTAACAGAGTAAGGGGTAGAGATTGGTAGATGCGCCTGCAAGCTATGCTCTATATAGGGGTAGGGGGAAACGCAGGTGGAGGGGGGCATGATAGGGCCAGAATCTCAGTGAGTGGGAATGCACGTAAGCAGTTGTGCTGTATAGACTGGCTTGACTCTCCACCTGTGCGCCGTTCTTATTTGTTCTTGCGCGATACTATATATGTCGTTACCTTCATAGTGGAAACAGAAACTGATAGCAAAAAAGATATAGAAAGAAAGGTACGTTTGCTTCACGCACTTCACAGTTATCACCATTGCTGTCACTAAAAACGTGCTGCTAATTTAAACCCTCTATAAAATATCTCGATTGAGAAAACCTTCATGGGTGAATGGCGCCGCAGTTGCCTGCCAGGTGTTGTACGAGTTGAAGTGTATTAATGCGACAGCATTATATGCCCCATGAAGCGGAAAATCCGGGAAGCGTCCAGCGTTAACATACGATGGTACCAAGACCAAAGTGACTAAGTGATGACGTCACGTTCCCGGCCCGTTCGATGACGTCACGTTCGGGCCTCACGGTGAGCCACGTCGTCTCACGGTGATCTCACGGTGAGCCACGTCGTCGGACGGACGCCGTGGCTCACGCCCAAAAAATTGGATTTGCCCAATTCGAAAATTGAGTTCGCCCACGTTCAAAACCGACCTGGCCTACTCTCAAAATTTACTTGACCCACCCCCAAAATTAACTTTGCGCAATTCGAAATTTGAGTTGACCAACGTTCAAAACCGACCTGGCCCACTTGCTAAAATTGAATTGATCATCCCCAAAGTTTGGGTGGCCCATCCCCAAAATGTACTTTTCCCAATTCGAAAATTGTATGACTTACGTTCAAAACTGACCTAGCCCAATCCCAAAATTGCTTTGACCCACCCTTAAAACTGACTTTGCTTAATTCGAGAACGTGACCAAGTGATCACGTCATGCGACATAGTCAAGGGACATGGACGTCGATATAGTCGACAAGGCAAGAATGCTTTCGCATTCAATGCACGTAAGGAAACTGAAGTGCCTCTGTAACTTTTTATCCGAGCACAACCCACCGCGCCGTCCCAAAAATATAGGTGTGGCGTTGCGGTGCAATTTCCAAGACTGTTATTCCTATAGTGTGGTCCATCGGGGAAATGGAGAACTGCTTGCAGGAAGCTGCAGACGTGGTGAGCGACTATGCTAAGTCATGCGGGCTCAGCTGCGCCCCCCAAAAGTCGGAGCTACTCCTGGTCTCACCGCGAGAGAAGCACAGATCCGACTCGCCCACTATCAACATACAACTGGAGGGACACACCATCGTTCCGTCTCAGAGCGTAAAGATACTGGGAATGGTTTCCAGTCGGATCGCACCAATACAATATTAATTCAAAAGCTTAAGAATACAACAGCCCAAGTTACCCACATGATCCGGCGAATAACAACCAAGACAAGAGGCATGGGGGAGGCGGACACGCTTCGGCTTGTCCAAGCTTTCGTCGTGTCTAGAATAACTTACGCTATTCCATACGCACTACTCAACGCGACGGAACTCAGGAAAATCAACACAATGATCAAAAAGGCATATAAGCAGGCGATGGGCCTGCCGATCAGTACGTCCACAGAACGCCTAGTACGACTAGGTGTGCACAACACGGCCGAGGAGCTGATCGAGGCACATTTATCCAGTCAGCGAAGAAGGCTGGCGGTAACGGAAACAGGGAGGTCCATTCTCTTACGCCTGGGGCTCTCTGCCCCTCTGAGCCGTCCGCCGCCTCAGACTGTGAGCTTACCCCATGCTATCCGGAGCAACATCACCGTACGTCCTCTACCTCGCAATATGCACCCAGTGCACAACGCAGAGCGAAGGGAGGCACGCGCCCTGGCCATACACAAGCGATACGGGACTTTACCCTCCACAGCCTACACGGATGCTGCTTCTTAGCCCAGACACGCGGCCAGAACAGCCACCGTAGTCGTCAACAAAGAACATCGCAGCAGCATTTCGCTCGCACAAAACAATCCCCTCCAAGCCGAGGAAGCGGCCATAGCCCTCGCGCTCTCCCAAACAGTGGTTGAAGTCATAGTGACCGACTCCCAACAGGCGCGCCGCAACTTTGCTAGCGGCAGAATTCATACCACTACGCTCCGGATCATCAATCAAAAGCCGCCAACGAGATCAGTCATGATCATCTGGGCGCCAGCTCATCAAGGCATTCCTGGCAACGAGGTCGCCAACCACGTGGCTCGAGATCAGACCCACCGAGCCGACGCCGAGGAGTCTGAACCCGAGCGCATGCACCCTTTAGTCTCGTACCAAGACATCACACAACACTACAAGCTAACCCGCAGAACATATGCACCCCCACACAAGTCACTACCTAGAGAGCAGGAGCGATTCCTCCGAGCTCTACAGGTTAATACATTCCCCCACCCAACCAGAAATCACCTGATAGCCCCTACACAATTCTCTCCGCAATGCCGCTTCTGCGCAGAGCCCGGGTCCCTCAGGCACATAGTAGGGGGTTGCAGAGCGGCACCATTAAATCCTCCAAACCCTTACCCCACTAACGAGCTTTGGAAAGAGCCTTGGCCAGCTCCGACCTCGAGGATCAGCAACGGCTGATTGCGAGGGCCCAGGACGCGGCCCGAGCTCAAGGTATTCTGGAATGAGGACGCCTCTCCAAAGCTGCATTCACCGAATAAAAATGTTTATTCTCTCTCTCTCTCTCTCTCTGTCAACCTCAAGAAAGTCGCACGACATTGGCCTATCAACATCATCAACGTGTGTGAATACCTTAAAAGATGAGCCGCGCAATCCAGGTCAAAAAAAAAATTATGCCATAACGACAATCTTATTATCAGACGAGTCGTAGGCGGGAGTAATATTTATTTACTTAATTATTTATGATACCCTAAGTACCAAAGGCTTTAAAGTGTGGAGTGGTTATAACAATTACGCACTAAGCACAATATACCGTACATTGGTAATAGCCTTAAAGTCGTCCATCATCTTTAAAGAATGGATGCACCGCCTTTTACAGCGAAGCTGTTTATGCGGACCATGTGCCGTCGTTGTCGGACTTCGCTAAAGCTGTCATCATCAGCAATGGCTCCAGCGTCGTCGTCTTCTTCCACAGCTGGCTTGTTGGCGCTACGTGGTGCTAACGCGCGAACGCGCTGGTGCCACTGCTTCCGCGTTCGTTGTCGTGGTCGTCTTCCCCAGCTGGCTAGGTTGCCGCTCGTTAGTCCAGCGTAGAATTTCACTTCGCTTTTGTCGTCGTAATGGGGACGCCGCGTTTACGGTAGTATCAACTAGTGCTTAAGGGGGTATGAGCCATACATTTCTTACCAGCAGAACCTTGTCGATGCGGCGCTCAGCCGATGCGCCGACATCAACCGGTTGTACTTGACCAACATCAAAGGGGCTTACCGATTCTACCACGGAAGGAGAATGTTGACCGGCAGCTGGCAGATGAATCCATTAGACTTCGCAAACACCCTGTGAAGACTGACAGAGGCTTGCCTAGAAGGTCTTACAGTGAATCGTAGTGAAGTTACATTGACATTGCTAAACGTCCGTTCTCTAAACAAGCACGCTCCTGACATGATTCACGATGACATTCTTAGAAAGTCGATGTCATCTGTTTCACGGACACGTGCGATGCCAACATGTCGCAAGTGAATGAATTCACTGCACTAGTGCTAACATGCAACTCAGATAGACCCACTGGAGGAGTAGAGCTGTACTTCACGCGCAAGCAAAATAGAACACCCTGTGTAACGCTCGGTGTAACTAACACAGTTTCACTGTTCGATCATCTTCACGGACTAGAAGGGGCGGTGATTTACTCTTTTTTTTTTGCTCATTTCCCTTCCTCTCTAAATGCGGTTGCCACGACTGGGATCGCACCCGCGACCAAGAGCTCAGCAGCGCAACGCTACAGCCACTGTGCTGTCGCGGCGGTTACTCCTGCTCGAGGAACAGAAAAGATAAAGGAGAAAATTACAACAGGCCATCAAAGCGTAACCTTCGTGCCATCGTTAACACATGAGATGTTACCTGGCTTTGCTTTTCACGCGAGTTTTTTTTCATAGCTTGTTCCTGCGCCCGTAGCTGCGATTACGCTGTCGCTATGGCAACATTATGCGCATTTCCAAGCTTTCGAGGGAAGGGACAAGGGGCACGAATGAGCTAGTGACGGTCTGTTTATTTGGCACCAGTATACCCTACGGCATATATTGAATAAAAAGGACGTAGGTCTGTTGCTTGGATGAAGTCGAAGAGCGGCCGATGCAAAGGCATGTGCGTCCAGCTCGTTAGGTCAGGTGGTCGTTCTCGTCGAGCCCGACCTGCCATTAGCCGGAGAGGCGATCGAGTGTAGTGAAATATCTGACCCCCTGAAGCCGATCTAAGGCGTCGTCGAGGCAAGGAAGAGGGTATACAACCGGTTCGAGAATGCTGTTGAGGCGGCGATATTCTACGCGAAATTGCGCAGGGCCATCCGTCTTTCTCACGAGAACTATAGGGGGGATGACCAAGGACTAAAGGAGCGAGATATGATGCCAAAGTGTAATATATCTTCCACTTGAGCAGGAGAAACACGACGGGGGTTGTGCCGAACGAGTGCATGGAAGCCAGTGTTTATTTTGTGACGAACACGAGTAGTGCAGCCACGTTCGCTCGGTGATAACGCCAAGCACCTTTGAAATTTCACCAGCAATGCTTGAGTATCTGACTTATCGGATGACGTTAGGTTTGGGCCGAAATGGAACGCATTGAAGACGACGAAGTCATCGCCACTCTCTGGAGAAGTACAGTGTTGCACTGTTGTGAGGACGGAGCAGGGCTAAAGGGCAGCCCCGGACGCCAACACAGTTCCAGAGTGCACGCGCAGTGGGCTGTCTGATAGGTTGAACGCCAGGACAGCAAATGCAGAAGAGGAGCGCAGTAAAGAGCGTGGGATGGCAAACTCATTGCGCGGTCCCGAGCAGATAGTGCAGTCAACGAAGACATCCGCATGTAAGCATACGTCCATGTGGCAACGAACGGGTACCCACGCAGCAGAAGACAAGCGTATGGTTACTGTAGATATTGCCAGCACAGGAGATAAAACAGTTGCGGTGGGCGAACATGTTCATTTTTGTGCGGCTTCGGTAGAAGCGCTGTCGTTAGTGCACATATCCATGTTGAGAAGGCTTGTACTCTCGTACGAAAGCAAGAGAAATGCTTGCGCAACGACGAAGTGCCATTGCTGAGAAAGGAGAGAGCTCCTGCGACCGCATGGCTGGCGAACTCAAATATAGAGCGCGCGCACGAGGACAGCATCTTATTTGCGACTGTGTTGACTGCCAGGTCAAGTGCCGGATCGTGAGGGAGCAATTATATACCTGGCGTGGTTAAAGTTCATGCTCACGCCCAGTGTTGAGCACCAGTTGCAGCCCAAAATTAAGGGTGCGCAAAGGTTTTGCACCACAATGGGTGGGACACTTACACTTTTTCCGAAAGCAGTCACAGTCATGGAGATTTCTCCAAGGGATGATAGAATCAGAAGTTACATGGTGAATGTTTGCAGGTGTCGTACCAGAATCTGAAGCCTGAGATGGAAGCGACGGTGGCGTCGTTCGCGGAAATGGGGTGGCCCAGTCGAGGGGCCGATGATGGCGCCGGCTTAGAATGCGGCAGCTATATGCGAGCGAAGGCATGGGGAAAGAGGACGCCTTGGTGCGGTTTAACATGACCGCTTCCACGAAAATATAATGGGGGCCCGGCGCCTTGAACTCGTTCCAAGCGATACACGACCCACCCAAATCTCAGCCGCCCCAAAGCACAACTATTCTGACCCAATGCTACTCTATCCTTCTTGTCATGTCTTGTTTTCTAACCCTGGCGCATACCCACTATGGGGGATTGCCTAAGAATCAGGCGGTTTCTAGTGTTTGGAATTAAAACAAAAAATAAATTTTAATAACAGAGCGTGGGAGTGAAGAAATTAAAGTTAGAAATTCAAACAAAATGTTAGGAATTTTCAGATGAAATAATTGTATCACTATACTTGCCATTCTCTTCCTCTTCTTTCACTTGCGGAGTTCTTCGTTACCGTTACAATATTAATTTGGGGCACTACTTGGCTAAGAGTTTACGATAAATTGATAGCGCTACAAGAAATAGTCTCACGTGCGTTCGAGGGTATCATGGTCATGTTTAATTATTTATCACCAAACCATTTTCAATAAGACGTTCTGTGTTAAAGGCAAACCAGGTTCACTACTACAGGTTGCTGCGATACATTAAAGAAAGCAAATCACAGTATATCCATAATGCACTCTAATCCGCACTATATCTTCTGACAGCTTATGAGAAAGCCAAAAATAAGAACTAATTATTGAAAACAACTAGCCAGTTACGAAGCACCTTCACTACTAAATCGACTACATGATTATGATGACGAAATTGTGGAGAGTTCGAATTAATCACATCAGTCTTTTCTCATTCGGAACAATGTTGAGTCTGTCTGATTGAAACCGCAGTATATTGTGATATATTTTATTTCATTTTGAAGTTACACTTGTAAGTTGTAAACAAAATCTGCCTTGAGATTCTTGTTTACAATTTTCGGATTTTTATAGACATTTTCTCTTTTTCACGTAAATAACATTTTGTATCGCGACACTCGCCATGATTTCACCATGTCTGTGGAATTTGTGTGCTGTACGTGTATGGCTTGCGGTCCGAATTGTTGTAGGAGCAAAATCCTTCGTGAGTTCATACGGCCTTTAGCTTCTGATTCTTTTCTGTGATGAGCAGAATAAATAAAATTCCATTCAAATGATAAAAGAAAGACAGCAATAACGGTAAACGTGAAATGCTACCTTTCACCAGCATATTACACCAGCTGTGTTTTCACCTCTTTCCTCGTACCGACTTCCCTTCAAAGCTGTAACCGACACGTAAAGTGCTCTCAGAACTAACAACACAGATTGAACATCTTGATGCTCTTATGAGTGTGTGCTCGCTTTGTCCTCTAGCTAGCATCTTCACTCTTCAGGTGTAACATCGTATCACTGATGGGAAACAAATGAAATTGGTTCTTTTTGTGTTGATGTTGATGATGATGAATGAGGTTTTTATGATGCAAGGGCCACGGGAGGCGAAAGAGCACCAAAGACAGCGAGGGACAAGGACGGGCGCAGTCCGAGATATGTTGCCTGCAGGCTAGAGTGAAGTGTTTTTTCCTTTCAAATTTTGCTTCCCGGCACTCCAGTAAGATGTGAAGGACGGTCAACCTCTCGTTACATTTGGCACAGATAGGAGGATCATTACCTCGAGTTTAGACGACATCCGCTTCCCGTGATTTCTTTGTTGATGACCAAGTCCCTAACCGTTATTGATTAGGTGAAACTTATTAGTTATTTCAGCATCTTAAAGATGTTGCCAATAGCTTCTAATATTTTTTCTACCGGAACGCTTTCATATCTATGGCTGCGACAGTCGTGGGAGCGTTTTGAGCTTTTCTCGGTGTAGCGAGTTGATGGCCAAAATATTACCCTTGATTCCTCTGTGTCCAGGCCCCCAGAATATTACGATGTGTTGTTCGTCTGCGTTCATAGTGCACAGAAGCGAATATAGTTATATAGAAATGTAGAATATATATAAATCCTGCCTTCACCTGCTTAGACGAGTGATGAAGAAGACTAAGCATTTACTCAGGAAGAAGAAGCAATTGATGAATTGAATATGTACGTCCACTTTTCTTTTTACGTTTCACCATTGGAGCCTCCACCTTCAATTCCCAAACGCAGCACACGGTCTTACCTAAAGAGAAACCGGGCCGAGATCTAAAGCATCGTTGTGACGAAGATGCACTCAACTCTAAACGCTGCATACGGAAGCGACAGCACACCTGGATTATCTGTAACAGTTTGTCGGGCGTGCGATGACTGGTTAAAAAGCTTGAAGCAAGAGTACAAGGCTTCAAAGTCCTATCGAGAGCGCCTCTGCCTCTTAACCATTATGCCACCAGAAGAGGGAAACAAACGCGTTCCAGAGGCAATCCCAGCTGTCACAACGTACATGCTCAGAAAGGCCCGAAATTGGCGCGAGAAACATGATATGTGGTCAGATCCTATTTCGTACACGCGGTTAATGTTAAGCACATCGAATGTGCAAGCTGCGCTCGGCTACTTCACCAAGGACGAACTTGGGTACTCTCGGCAGACTCGGAACAAGAAGGACATTGTGTCAGTCATCACGAACGGCCAGAGAGAGTAGGTCTCAAAGCAATTTATTACACGTCCTATCCGCGAGCGGTTCCAGATGTTCGATGCAGCTCAACCCAGAACTTCCACCGCTCTGTCAAAGTTTTACAGCCGGCGTCCAAATTTGGTGCTACTCGCACCAGAAGAGGTTTGCTGCGCCAACCTTTGCGTCTCCCTGCCGGGGAACGTAAGTGGCATGCAAAGCTTGCTTAAAAATTAAATTATGGGGTCTTACGTGCCAAAAGCGCTTTCTGATTATGAGGCACGCAGGAATAATTTGGACCACCTGGGAGTCTTTAACGTGCACCTAAATCTAAGTACCACGGGTGTTCTCGCATTTCGCCCCCATCGAAATGCGGCCGCCGTGGGCGGGATTCAATCCCGCGACGCCGTGCTTAGCAGCCCGACACCATAGCCACTGAGCAACTACGGCGGGTCGAAAGTTCGCTAGAAGGGTTGAAAACATTGTGCCTTTCGCGGTTTCCCAACGCTAGATTGTATGGCAGATCAATGCGAGAGCTACCCATGGAGTAAAAACCTCACTTTGGCTCGTCTGAGAATGGTTGACGAGGACAAGATCACGTTCGCTCCTTGAGAAAGCGGCGACTTAATCAAGAAGACGTCATCTCCAACCGTTTTTCACGCGATAGCGTTAACGGCCTCGTGTTGCAGAAAATCCGGCGTCCGGCTCAGTAGCCGGCGTTGGCGCCCCATGAGCAAAATTGCCTTATATGTTATACGGTACTAATGTTTTTCTTATATTATTAAAGTTGCTCACAACTTGTCTTACATCTTTTACTAAGTTATTCCTCAGAATTGTGACTATGACAGCCCAGAAACAAATGCCATGAAACAAAACACCAACAGCGCATGCCTTTTATGTGAAATCTCGGACTGAAATTTTAAAAGTTCGATACGATAACAGAAACGTGAAAATTATGTAATTTTTCTTTTGGCGCGCCAGTGCGCAACTTCTGGGGTCGGCCCTCGCAAGAGGCAGCGTTTCTGCCAGGAAGCTTGCCTTAATGCATAGCGTTCGCCGCGAGCCCTTCCAGGTAAACATTACGGTTACATAAGGTGTAGTTGCCGGGAAGCGTGAGACGCAGTCAGGGATCTTTGAATGCTATGGCGTTCCACTCTTGAAGCTTAAGCGTCCTCAAATTTTTGTGAATGAGGTAGCGAAATCGGTGGCCAAATGCATTACTCACGAATGCATACGCAGCCCTCAAGTCATGGCTATTCATGAGGACAATAAGGGTCAGCCGCGCGGAAGCATCGTTCTGATTTCGCGGAAAACTGGACTGTCCTTCTCTGAAATGAAACACAATCGTATCATTGGCACGAGCAACAAATCTAAATCTTCACCTGCGTCTCCGCGACAAGGAAGGGATCACACAGCTGCGCTGTCATAAGCGACAACATGCGTCGCGATGCAGCGCACGCCTGCTACGCCCTAGGTGGGGTGCACGACGTGTTAAATGAAAAAGCACCCATCTGCTGTCACGTCACCTACGCCATTGATCGGTAGAGCGAGCCCTTTTAAAAATAAGTACCAAGTGTATGAGTTGTGGCGCGCCAAGTAGACGTCCGCGAGGCGGACGTTTTCCGCTGCCGGGCATGGAAAGCCGGTCACGGTGTGGGTGGACTCCTTAAGCACGAAGCTTCCCTGCACAACCAGAGGCCTGCAAGTGCCGCCTCCATTCAATCGGCGCACGAGATGCTCTCCGAACTTGGCGGCAAGCTCGAGAATGTGGCGTGGCTGCGTGCGCCTGCTGCACCCGTCGAGCAGCATCGACAGCGAAAATTGATTCGTGGCATGTGTGGGTGTGGCGCCCACGAGCAGTCAAGCGGATATGTGATGCCCGTTGCGAGAACTGCCGCTGCCGCGCAACTGACGGGGATTAAGCTTTTTTAACTGCAAGGGACACGCAATAAATTTGTTCGAGCACCACAAATAGGGTCGAGATGGTTCTCTCAGGCATTGAGTCCCAGGAAACCCAGAAGAAAACACGTTCACTGTTCTCGCTACAATGAAAATCTGAGGTAAACTTCCCTTCATTTATGGCAACCGTTGCTTTTTTTTCATTTATTTTAGATAGAGTAAGTGTTAAAAAACCGGAACGAGGCCTCAGTACACTAAAAACAGGACGCTAAAAATCGGCCACTTTGATTTATTATATATTGTGAATAGGGGGAACGAAAAAAAAAACATGATATTGCATCCATGTTTTGCCTTACATAAGTGGACTTACAAACAAAAAATTTAAAAGTTGTTTCCGTGGGTTTTTTTTTTCATTTCTTTTGTCGTAAAGGAGCTTTTCTGCTAAACCTTGCTTATTTACCCATTTTTTTTCTTATCTTCTATGTGAAGTAGCAACACATCTTCTGCAGGAATGCTGCAAAGGCAGCATTCTATATTTAACTCTGTCTTCAAGTGTCTCTATGAAAGAGCAAACGCGCGAAGGGGCATCAAAGTTGCAAAACATTTCTCATATCGGCCACGTTTGAAATTTTGCAATAATTGTTTTCTTCCTAAAATACGAGCTCTACAAAATCTGCGCTACGTTTAAAGCACAGGAAATGCGTCTTAATACGAAAAAATGCAAATTACTACGGGCATACAGCCATACACTGAGTTAGTCGTGAGCAAGATTGTTACATTCTAAGATTTCCTTTAGAAAAAATTCGCATGCAATACATGTGCATGGAATCTCATATACACAGCTACTAATCTTACCTGGCAAATGCACGTTAAATATATTTACATAGTAAACAACGCTAACGGTAAACTCTGATGCCTTCGCAGAAATTTCTTCAGTACATTTTTTTTAACCCATTCTGGACTACGGGCGCGCTAACCTCGGACTACTCCAATGTCAGCTCATTTTTACAAAAAATAATTTATTCATCCTACACCTTTATAAGACTCTTGTCTGCTTGAACTCGAGTATAAAAGTTCTGCATGAGATCCTGGTCCTGTTTCTATCGTCAGTCGTTCTGTCCTTGCGTGTTGTTGTTGTTGTGTGTGTGTGTTTTGCCTTGAAACGCAAGACGAGCTTTATATACCATCTAAAGCGGCATTCACGTGAGTGCATTTCAGAATAGCACGTCAGCTTCACGAGAAAAGAGCTTTCCAAGCCAGGTTTATTTATTTACTGCTCAATTTCAGGCAGAACGATGCTTACACAACACGTCACGCATGCCGCAGCCCTATTTCATCTAACGTTTACGTTGAGTTGGAGCAACGTTGTCTTGCCTTTCCCATCTCCTTGACTGGAGTCAGGAAAAGTACTTGCCTTTCGAACTGTTTTGCCAAGCGCGCAATGATGTAATTCACCTTTTTCTTTGGCTCGAAATACACGACTAGTGTCCCCCTGTCACTGGTGCATCATATGATAGAGGAATACATAGGGGATACACGCAAAAACACGAACTCACCCGCAATCACTCCCTGCTGCGCCTTCCTCCATCGATGGTTCGCCGTCCGGTGCAGGACCACTCTCCGCCATGATGTCTGAGCCTCCGTGACCCGTCGTTCCCTCTTCCTGACAGCACTCACGCGCACTTCTGGAAAGCCACAGTCTTGGCCAAGCTACCAAAACAGCATGGTGTTATTGTTGCTTCAAGACATGCGTGGCGCGCAGTTATCCTTTATCCAGGAATATTTCTTCATCGACATTCTTAAGCGTTGAGCAGCTGAAAGCGTTCACTCCTCTCGGTAGGTTAAGCGCACATAGACACGGACGGCGAAAAGAGCCGTAGCAACTAGCTCAGATCCAGACCCTTGTTCAGTTGACTCCTATCGTTGTATTGAAAAAGAACATACTATTCTACTACGGCGCGCGAGGACGCTTATCAAGTGGACGCTTTCCTGCCAAATCTTACTGCGCTCAGGCGGCGCTTAGCTTCAGCTGCAGACACCTTAAGGCGTTTCGTTTAACATTTCAGTGCTCAGGCACTGCTGCGAAAATGAGAACGTCGTATGAAGTGGGGGAGATGGGTTGTCTTCAGCGAAGGGTGGGCTCGGATGGGGCGCAACTCGGTGGTGATCGATTTTTCGGGGAGCACTCCAGTGAGGAGGAGAGCGCTAAGGCGAGCACTGGCGCCACCTGGCACCGGCAAAGCATACTACACGGAGTGTCTGCTTTTCTTTTTTCGTTTATATTGAAGGCCGGAGGGAATTATTTGAGCTGCCACGGTGCACCAATTCGCCGTAACGCAAATTCGATCACATCTCACAATCAGCAATAATTACTGCAGGTTGTCTGATTGGGTTGTATTTGCCATTGACTCTGCATTGATGGGTACGCGCTAGATTGCTCCAAAATGTAGTGAACTAGAAGATAATCTAGTGGCGCAACCGGCCGGGCTCTGGCATTCTCCTTTTCCACGAACGCCGCGAGATGTAGCCACTGCTACCTGTCCTAGAAGCTTCGGCCGCGTTGTAGAGTTCCTTCAATAGTTTCAGCTGCAGTTCTAATGCGCGTGTTTGCTTTCTGGTTAATTTAAACATAAGATAGTCAGGTTAGTCACTGCATGGCTTAGCCTTTGTGTATATCTTGGGGACCACTTCATCCATAACTTTTTTTTTTATTTACCACCCGCGCTCAGAACCTTCGCTACACAGCGAACGCGATTAATTGCTAAATATAGGTCTACACGTTTCGGGTGAATTCAATATAGTTGTGGTGAAGGCTTATTATATAGGAGGGTGCTGTACGGAATACAGTGCAGAGCATCAAACATGAAAACAAGGACATCTTTTTATTTCTAAAGCATCCCACAGATTCGCACCACAAATAACGCGTCAGATAAACATGGTCAGTACTTAGCACTTACTGAGCTTTATGACTTTGGTTACTTCGCGTTTTTTAGCAATACTCTGGTTCATGCTTTTAGTTAGGAAGTGGAGCCGAGTGTTAATGTAATGAAATGTTACCTCAGCTAGAACGCCCTCAGAATAATCAGGACAACCAAGCTGGTTTTAACAGCGGAGCTGTTTAAGCTTTTAATTCCACCGTGGAGCGTGATCAGAAAACTCAGCTCAGCAGTGCGCCGCTTCGTGACGCCTAGCAACCACCTGCGAGAGCACCGAGCCACGTAACCTCCCCGCACCCCACGCGCGTAGGCCGAAGTCATGATGTCACAGGCGAATAAATGCTTGGAACAGCCGTCGCGGCGACACGCCTCTCGTCTCCTCTACTCCGTGCTGCTGCCATGGGAAGACCGAACAAAGTCCGGACGCCCGAAAAAGAAGCGGCTCACCAGGAAGACTACTTAAATTGAGGAGGACGCAACGAGCTATGGAAAGAAGAATGATAGGTGTAACGTTAAGGGATAAGAAAAGAGCAGATTGGGTGAGGGAACAGACGCGAGTGAATGACAACTTAGTTGAAATCAAGGAAAAGAAATGGGCATGGGCAGGACATGTAATGAGGAGGGAAGATAACCGTTGGTCATTAAGGGTCACGGACTGGATTCCAAGGGAAGGCAAGCGTAGCAGGGGCGGCAGAAAGTTAGGTGGGCGCATGAGATTAAGAAGTTTGCATGGAAAACATGACCACAATTAGTACATGACCGGGGTAGTTGGAGAAGTATTGGAGAGGCCTTTGCCCTGCAGTGGGCGTAACCAAGGTGATGATGATGATGATGATCAGGAAGAGTGCCGTACTGCCGAGCGACATGCGATACGTAGCGGCCGTGCTGATAGCGAATACCGCGCCGAAGCTGCGGCTGAGAAGAGGCGACGCCGAGTCGAGGATCCCGAGTTTCAGTTCTGAGAACGCCAGAGTCGGCGCCTGAATGCTCGACGTCACCGAGAAGGCGATCCGACCCCTTCGACTGCTCGAAAACTGCCAGTGTCAAGCACGCCGAGACAACAACTTAGCAAAACCTAGCACAACCTCGCAAAACCTAGAAAAAACTTAGGCAAGCCACATAAAAGCTAGGCGATCACAAGCTCCGCTGTTGACGCCAGCCTTGCACCACTAGTGCAAGCTGCGCACATTTTACTGCTTCGCCTTAATTCGGCTTAGGATGTCCAGTATGCTGTCAGCTTGCAGCTCCAGCAAACTGAAACGTGTTCTCAAAGCTTTTTCTAGATCAAGAATAAACTTACACAATAGTCTAGAAGGGTAAAGCAGTCTACCATCGTCCTTCATGCGTGTCAACTGTGTTAGCTTCAGATTTTCAGCCCACTTCTTTAGCATTACAAGATGTTTCCAGCGCTGCTCGGAGCCTGTCTTCAGTACGTACTTCCGAGCTACGTACCCTGCTATGGAAAACGTCATCCGGTTATCACTGGCAGCTGTAACACATCGCGCATGACCTGGCGCGCTATATGTGAGCAACGTCTGTGCGGCAGCTACGTTGCCATTTTCTATAATTTCGCCTATTAGTTGCTGTTTACTAGACGAAAAATTTTCGATGCCAGAATTTGCGGGCAAGAGGGAGTGGATAACTGGAGGCTAACAGTTGCCCTTTGAAACTGAGTGGGCCAGATTGTTGAAGCTCAACCAGTTTACGGTGATAAACTATTACATGCACACGACTGCCTGCTAATGACAAAAGCCTGCCCAATAGAATATTGGCTCACTCTGGGTGCAGGAGAGCCGCCAGGGGAGGGGAGACTTATTTTTTTTTATTTATCACAGTACCCACAGCGCCAGTTTGGCATTACAGTGGGGGGGGGAGAAGTACATATATCATTGATAAACAGCAGTTAATATAGAATACATGAAAAAGCAAGATACAGATCAGGGCAAATTGCCGTCACAACAAAAAGAAGAAACAAAAAAGCAGAGCATAACCGTACATGTGCGAAGTGAAACAAAGCGGTTCTGTTGACGCAAGCACAACGTACAGAGAAAAAAAAAAAGAAAAAAAATTTCAAGTCATACGGCTGAAGCAAAGGCATCATTTGAAGATAGCAATACAACATCGCTGGGCAATCTGTTCCACTCACTGACCGTCTTAGGAAAAAATGACATCTTAAAAAGCTCAGTTCTACATCTATACTCTTTAATTTTAAGTGGGTGATCGCGCCTGCCAGAAGTGTACTCCGGTGGCCTAATGTAGCTATCACGATTGAGGCCGGTCTTAGAATGATATATATTGTGCAAAAATTTTAATCTGAATGTTTTTCTACGATTTTGAAGTGTATTCTTATGGGGCTTCAGTCTCTCCCCTCCCCCGAAATTGTTCGTGCTGTGATGCACCGCCGACCAAAACAACCCCCGGCGCTGGATATTATTCTGGATTTTTTCTAGAATGTCTTTTTCACGTTCGAAAAGACATCTGGGCGCGAACACTACGAACTCGGGCTGCATTTCATGGCAGCGCCCATGCACCTCCATGTATATGCACATAACGCAGGGAGCTCCATCCGAGCACAACCTTTCAAGGGCGTTTTGATGCGGGCTCGTGGTGAGCGGGCTCGTCGCTGCATCTCGCAGAGGCCGCGGAATCTACAGAGCACATGGATTTCGATTTTGAAACATTATCGGTACAAAGTTCTCATAAACGTTTGATGGGAAAGGTGCATTAACATTTCTAAAGTCGTGCTTTGTGTTCTTATAAAAATTTTACGCCAAAGGTTCATCGACTTTTCTAAAGTCGTTCATCGGACCACACAAAGAGACAAGCCAAATCAACACACTATAAGACAATCTGCCAAAGCACGCAGCGAGGTCCGATGAGTCGAAGCGTTGTGGTGGTTCATTTGTGACGTCATGTCACAGAAAAGAATCTCAACATTTTTGTTCCCGAGCGCAAGAGCATCCATGTCACGACCCTAAAGCCAGCAAAGGTAACTTTGTTCTCATTTATGTTTTTCTACTTCGACCTTTATTCGCGAGGACACATTGAGCCTCTTCAATTTTCTTGTTTTCGCAACCCGTTGGCTGCCAGAGCCAGCCAGAGTACATGCGTTTTTCTCGTGTTGCCCCGACCACCGGGCAGCGCACTTCGGTGCGCGTTCATTTTTCTCTGGCAGAGTTTTGCACACTTTCTGACTAGCAGACGAGAAATAGAAACAATGGTCGATTACCGGCATCACTTTGTGGACTCGAGAGATTGCAACGCGTTCGCTTGAGGGCATCACCTTAACTTCGACGTTATCGCAACCTCTCCGGAAGGTCTTTTGTCTCACCGGTGCAGGATACCGAGTAGTATGCGTATGGTTCTCTGTGGACTGAGCGTCTCACGTTTTCTTCGATATTCCTTCGGTATCCACATTGGGTGCCCGAAGTAGGCATTTCATTGTGGCCAACATGCTTTCGTTTGCGTTTTTCATTTCGGTGTCCCCGCCCTACAAAAGAACAAAAAAAGACTGTTGATGGTGAAAGTTTGATTTTGTTACTTCTTTTGAGGAAAGCAATGGGCCACGAGAATCTTTAGTTGCCGGATACTCCACAGGGTTCGGTCATATCGCCGTTGCTCTTTAACCTCGTCATGATCGGGGTAGCGAGGGCAGTAGCGGGGACCGGCGTCCGGCATACTATCTACGCCGACGACATTACCCTGTGGGCGGTCGGTGGCACCGACGCCAGCATCGAGCAACAGCTGCAAGCGGCGGTTACCGCCATCGAGCAGCACCTTGATGGCACAGGCCTAATGTGCTCGCCCGCCAAATCCGAGCTGTTCGTCCTCACACCGCTTCGACCGGGACGGAAGCGCGCTCCTCTTCGGGAGTGTGATCACATCAAAATTGTGACTGCATCGGGGCAACGCATCCCCGAGGTGCCCAAGATCAGAGTACTGGGCCTGCTGCTCAACAAGAGCGGCCGAAACGACGAGACCATCAACAAGCTTACCACCAAGGCAATGGACGCCATCCGGCTCATACATCGAGTCTCTACACGACGGGCGGGCATGCGTGAAGACAGTCTCGTGCGCCTTGTCCAGTCGTTCGTGATCAGTCACATTGCCTACGTCGCGGCCTACCTTAATTGGCACGTCACTGACAGGACCAAGATCAACACGCTGATCAGACGGGCTTACAAGACGGCGCTGGGTTTAAGGGAGACCACTAGTACGGCTCGGCTCTTGCAGCTCGGCGTCCATAACACCCTAGAAGAAATAGCCGAAGCGCAGCTCACCGCGCAATTCGAGCGCCTCTCTACCACCAAGACGGGGCGCAGTATACTGACGTCCCTGGGTTACAACCCCCAAGCTCCCAGCCGGCAACCATGCGAGATCACTGATGAGGCGCGGGCCCACATTTACGTGGACCCCATCCCGAAGAACATGCACCCAGAATACAACCAAGAACGGCGGCAGGCGCGGGCCAAGGCCCTCACCGAACAACACGCCCAAGACCCGCACGCCCGGTATGTGGACGCCGCGGAATACAAGCGGGAAGGCTTCGCAGCAGTGGTCGTTGCGGCGGCTAACGGTACCAAGACAACGGCAGCGAGCGTGCGGTGCACGAACGCCACAGACGCTGAGGAGGTTGCCATCGCTCTGGCGATCACCGAGGCCGAGTGTCGCACCGTGCTCAGCGACTCGAGGAATGCCGTGCGCAATTTTGCCAAGGGGCGAATATGCGCGCCGGCGGCCGCCATCATCGGCAAGCTCCAATTTCAAGACCGCGGCAGCACCGTCCGTATCAAGTGGTTCCCGGCGCACGCCGGCGAGTGTTCATCCTCACCGAACCACAACGAGACGGCCCATTCGGCGGCGCGAGCGCTTACCTTCCGCGCCCCCGAGAGTGACCGTTCCGTGTGGTGGTTCGAAACCAAGGACAGATTGACTAGTTATGCCGAAGTAACCAAGTGTTACCGCTTAGCTCGACGGACAATGCCGCCTCCCCACCCGGCACTCAGTCGGGAGGAGGCCGTAATCCTAAGACAAATACAGACCGCGTCACTCCTCACCCCCGCAATGCTGCACGTGCTTCACCCAGAGCTCTATCCGAGTGGGCTGTGTGGTGTTTGTGCAGCGGGTCCGGCGGGCCAATGGCACATTATGTGGGACTGTGCCAGGTTCCCGACGGCAGCTAACTCCAGGACTTACCCGCCAGAACTTCAACGTGCACTGCAGTCTACAGACAAGGACTCACAACTATGGGCCGTCCAGCAGGCCCGGGGTGCGCTCGAAAAGCACAAGCCTCGTGCCCCACTACAAACGGGCCCAACGGGGCTAGTGCAGAGTAGAGTATAACCCCGGGTCGACGCTTGGCCAGCGTCACGACTCGTTAAATAGTCGTTTGCCGGCACTTTATTAAAGTTATTCCTATCCTATCCTATCCTTATTATATTATTGCAATTGTAATTATATCGATACTCCAGGCGCATTCCTGCCGGCGCCGTCATGTTCCATATAAAGTCCAAGGGCGATAACATCGTCACCGCGCGCCGCATGCTGTATGTGGTAGTCAAAGCATAGAAGGGGGGGGGGGGGGGAGTTAGCTGACCATGGTGGCTCACTCTTGTGGGCTCAAGGGTGAAAAGCAGGGAGGAAGCGCGCCGACTTCCGTTGCGCGCGATGGATGGGGGGGATTGGAGGGAGGAGGGTGGGCCTTAGGATTCCATGATCTGTAAATGTGTGATTGGGCTACACGTTTATTTGTCTTGTTTGACGCATTATATACAAACTCTCTTGCTTACATACGTAGATTTATTGGAAACTTATACGTATATTTAAATATATTGTTGCTAGGTTTTGTGTATACATGCCGTGAACTTTCTTTCCTGTGACACGTTTTGCCTTTTATCAAGCTATATCTTCGGAATTATATATTCCATTGTATCTTCTCATTTTTAATGTACATTTTGCTGAACTCCTCCTTTTTATATCTGCTCTCTGTGGCAACTATAATTTCGGTGCAGTTACAATACACGACCGGAGACAGCTGCTCCTACACAATACATTGAAACGAAGGGCAGCGTCATTGAGATTTTTTCCTGGCTGTTGCATATGTACAAAAATGTAAACAAGAATCTTGAATGACAAAGTTTCATTGAAATATTTGTCCTCGAGTTGCTCATTTCATGACCTTTACGTTTTTGATTTCAGCAGCATTCACTGCTTTGCTGGTTTCGAATTGATAGAGTTATTAAGATCGTGTATTATTTTCTTTACTGATTAAATAGACAACATCGAAGCATTGACATCAGTTATTTCTGACGCAATTGCCGCGACATAGGAATACATTTTTTTATGAAAAAATGGCTGTGGCTTAGCTAAGGTTAAGCCCAGGATGCGAAGCATACTAGCCTTTATTTTAGTTGTTGAACCACTGTTTAGCCTGGTGAACTGCTGATGCTTGGCTATATTTGGTTCGGCTAGACGAAGAAACAACTCATGCGTTACTCTGCTTCGCCTTCAAGAGTGGAACGCGACAGCGTTCCCGTCGACCCGCCAAGGGGTGTAAGACAATGGGCTACGGCGCAGCGACTACGCGCCCCGCATTGGACGCGGTGAGCGTCGAGCAACGCAGCGTTCGGCGCGGCAACGAAATGTGCGCCTGAGCAAGCGACGCACGCCTGAGCCTTAGAAACAGCTCGTTTCTAAGGCAACACCGCATTCACTAGAGGCGCTTTTGTACCGCTTTGAAGCATCGTACTCGTGGCTCAGTGGTAGCGTCTCCGTCTCACACTCCGGAGACCCTGGTTCGATTCCCACCCAGCCCATCTTGCAAGAATTGAGCCAAAGCCACCTAGAAACAAGCGCAGCTGCTTATATACCGCCGCGACGCCGCGAGCGACGGCGCGAGTTGGAGCCCCGTTTCTCCTCTGTCGTGACGTCACGGTGTCACGTGGTATTGAAGGCGACACCGCCGCGCCTGAGGAGCTGGGTTAAGCTCTAGTAATATGCTTCGCATAAAAGAAATATATGTTACTTGTCTTGACAGTGCGTAGCGTTCAAGAATTCGTTTGCGGCGTCTTTGACAATGGCAGTGCAGTTATTATATATGTATTTGTTCCCTCGACAGATTCCATAAGGAGGAGGCCGAGCTGCATTGTGAGCCCCCCTACCCCCCGAACGAGATTTCTAGCTACGTCACTGTGTTGATGTCCAACTATTTGCAGCCTAGTCACTCGAGTGAGATATTAAAGCAGAGAAAGCACACTTCACACCGTCACTCACAGTCCTGTGGCTGTATAATGGCTCAGGGACCCTTTCTGTCCCTTCTTGTGGACTTTCGTTGATGACAGTAACTGCTGAAGCGAAAGCAGCTTCAACAGTTACTGTTGAAGCTGCTATGCTGAGTTGAAGCTGCCGATACTGACTTTGGGCGCAACGCTTCAGTTGGGAATCCTGAAGTCATGACATGCACAAGTTTATGGATGATCCTGTGAAACGAACAAAAGAAGTGAGAACCTGTCTTTGTGAGCAAGGGTCTTAAGATAGACCTCTACACGCGAGGTGAAAGCTACAATCAGAATACAACCATAATTTGACGATCTTGAAAAACTTCGGTCTGGCTGTGATGTCACCACAGCAGGTATCCTCGTATGCCCTATAAACACCTCCGCATTACTTGCTATTCTAGTCATTCGCAGGTGCACATGTAAATAACGCTGTGCAAGGATTTCTTCCTCAAGATGATGGGCCAAATTTGGGAGCCGGATGCCAAATGAAAAGACGCTCTGAAAATGGAATGTGATCTAATGAAGTAAATGCTATCGCTAGCACGGAAATAATCAACAAAAGGCTCTGGGAAAACATCAAACTAAAGAAGGAAAATGCTAAACTGAAAACAGCATACATGAGTTTAGAGAAACGCACTCTTTTATTTTAGAACATTGATACTGCTTATCTTAAGTTTTACACGGGCTTTGGAGGCTCCAGCTTCTTAAGTAGAAATTGAAATGATTGTGATAACCTCTGTTACAATCTGGGTTATATATAGCTCATGAATGAAATGACTACCGCGCGGAGGAGCAATCCAAACGTACGGCAGATCCGCGCTCGTAGGCTGGAGGGAAGCTGCACTAGCTGCAGTCAGTAGCACACCGACAGCATGCTGACATGTTCCACTTAATCTGTAAATACAGAACAGGACCACTTGAAGTGTGAAAAATTGTCTGTTCGGTAAAGATTGCCGCAAATCTTGGGTGTAATGCTTTTTCTTTTCCGCGTAAACCCATTTCTCTTTCAAACACTCGATTCATGTTATTGACAAAATATTCTAAGAGTTGAAAATGAAACGGGCCGAGATATAAGCTTAGATAGGACCGTGTTTACCTTGCAGAAGATATGGCCGGTAAAACCAGTATGGCCGAACGTTAGGTTAGCCCCAGTACGTCGTCTCTTTCGTCTTGTTGGAGATCGTCGTCTTTGTCCCTCTCGTGCGACCATGACATAACCCTCGGCGGCGAAAGCGTCGACCCCGCGCATTCTAGATGGCGGCCGCATGATATGGCTTGACACGACCCACGTGGACGATATCAGTCGTGGACGACGGGGAAGCATCGCCTGGAGCTACTTCATAAGTCACATCACTGAGCTGTCGGACGACGCGGTACGGGCCAGAGTACCGGAAGAGCAGCTTTTCCGATAGGCCCACACGCCGTGAAGGAATCCGAAGGAGGACGAGATCGCCGGCAGAGAACTGCACATCACAATGACGGTTGTCATAAAGATACTTCTATGTTGCCTGCGACTCAGAAAGGCGACGGTGGGCAATCTGACGTGCCTGGGCGGCTGTAGCTATAGCGTCGCGAGCGTACTCGGACGGGGACTCGAGAGCAGTTCGCAGTAGCGTGTCGAAGGGCAATGTCGGGTCACGACTAAAGAGGAGATAGAAGGAGGAGTAGAGAGCGGTGTCGATGACGTGACGAATCGTACGCGAACGGCACAAATGGAAGCGGGACGTCCCAGTCCCGATGATCTGCGGAGGCATAAATCGAGAGCATATCTGTAAGTGCTCTGTTCAGGCGTTCACTGAGGCCGTTCGTTTGAGGGCGGTATGATGTCGTGAACTTGTGTTTCGTGGCACAAAGCGAAGTAGATCTTCAATAACCCAAGATAAAAAGTTGCGACCCCTGTCTGTGAGAAGCTGGCGAGGAGCTTCGTGGTGCAAAATGACGTCTTGGAGCAGGAGGTCTGCAACGTCAGTAGCACAACTGGCCGGGATGGCTTGTGTGACGGCATAGCGGGTTGAATACTGCGTTGCAACGGCGATGTATTTATTCCCCGCTCTGGAGTTACGAAAGGGCGCAACAGGTCGAGGCCAACACGATAAAACGGATCGGTGGGTAAATAAATAGGCTGGAGGGTTCCAGCCGGAAGCAAAGCAGGCTTTTTACGACGTTGGCATAATTTGCAAGCAGCGACATAACGTCCCACGGTACGGTAAAGTCCAGGCCAGGAAAATCGTCGCCGGACACGTTCGTAGGTTCTGGAAAGACCCAGGTGGCCAGCGATAGGGACATCATGGAGTTGCGCGAGTACAGCTGCCCGCAGATGAGAAGGGAAGACTATCAGCAGTTCATGTCGTTCTATGCGCATATTTAGACGGTATAAGCTGCCATCCGAAACAAGGATCAAGTTAAGCGAATGGTCTGACGGGTCAGAACGGAGACGGCTGATGAGGTCGCGCAAGGATGTGTCACGTGCTTGCTCCTCGCGATGTGGTGGATGGCGGAAAGCGTGAATACTCCAGCAGGTGCATCACTGGAGTCAGGAGCGTCAACTGGGTGCCGAGACAAACAAGCGGCATCCTGGTGGAGCCTACATGACTTGCACACCACCGTGCAGGTGAATTCTTGAAGACGTAGTGCCCAGCGACCGACGACCCCCGTTGGATCCTTAAGTGTCGAGAGCCAACAGAGAGCGCGATGGCCCGTGGTGACAGTGAAAGGTCGATCGTATAAGTACGGCAGGGATTTGCTCACTACCCATATGAGTGCGAGGCACTCACGCTCTGTAATGGAGTAATTGAGTTAAGCGTGTGAAAGCAGGTGACTTGCGTACCCAATACTTTGTCACGCCCACATTGACACTGAGCTAAAACGGCGCCAATTCCATAGCAAGACGGGCGGATGGGTCAAAGTGAGCGAGAATTGGCGGAGTAGTGAGCAGGGTGTTAAGGTGTTGGAAGGGAGAATCTTGGTCAGGATCCCATGAAAGGGGGGCGCCTTTCTTCAGAAGTTCAGACAGAGGCAGAGCAATGTACACAACATTTCTGACAAATCGACGGAAATAAGAGCATAAGCCTACAAAGCTGCGGACGTCTTTGGCACAGGTCGGCACAGGAATATCGAGAACAACACGAACTTTTGCGGGATTGGGGCGGACGCCAGATGAGTCGACCGATCGAGGATTCTAATTTGGCGGCGACCAAAGTGACACTTTCAAGAATTTAATTGTAGCCGAGCAGCACGGAAGACGGAAATAACAGACGAAAGGCGTTCAAGGTGTGACGCGAAGGTCGGCGAGAACACGATGACGTCGACGAGGTAATAAAGGCATATAGACCACTTAAAGCTGCGGATGAGCATGTCCATCATGCGCTCGAAGGTAGCTGGAGGGTTGCACAAGCTGAGCGGCATGACACGACACTGATAAAGGCCATCTGGAGTAACAAATGCGGTCTTCTCACAGTCCACGTCATCGACGGCAATCTGCCAGTAACCGGAGCTCAGGTCTATCGATGAAAAATACGTTACACCGTGTAGCAATCCATTGTGTCGTCTATGTGTGGCAGTGGATCAACATCCTTCTTTGTTATCCTGTTTAGATGGTGGTAATCTATGCAGAATCGCAAGGTGTTGTCCTTCTTTTTTACCAAGACAGGATGAGCTACGGACCCGACGATGGTTCAATAATGTCCTTGGTAAGCATCTTATCAACCTCCTGTTGTATTACTCGGCACTCGGCGTGTGACACGCGATAGGGCCATCTGTAAATAGGCGGTGCATCTCCGGTACGCATGCGAAGCTCAACTTGGGAGCTTTGGCCCAAAGGCCGAGCATCAAGGCGAAAAATGGCGGAATAAGATGTATGAACATGACGAAGATCGTCGGTTTGTGTGTGGGTAAGGTGCAGGGCTATCTTCTTGGTAATATTGTCGTGCGCTAGAGAATTGCGGGCAGCGGAAGAGTCGGAGGAAGACAGAAGAGGTGAGAGCGAAGAAAGGTCGTACTTGTGCGACGTCGAGAATTTGGCGAGAGAGATTCCTTTGGGTAGTACCTGAGGGCAGAATTCGAAATTCAGGAGCGGAAGGTAAGTTTTGTTAGCCGATACGGTCACTACGGTGTGAGGAAACGACACGCCGCGCGAAAATAAGGCACTGACACACAGGGAGTGACGATGTAGCCACCATCCGGTACACACCGCTTGGGCACAGTTGTGATACAGGGGAGTGCCTGCGGAAATAGACGAACAAAGTCGGCGCAACAGAGCTCGATCGATACGGTGTCGGTAAGGTCAGTAACATCAGGGAAATCAAGTTCTGCAGAAGATAAGAGTGGTGCAACCAGTAAGGCTGAACGTTGGGTTAGCCCCACTAATTCGTCTCTTTCGTCTTGTTGGCGATCGTCGTCTTCGTCCCTGTCGTGGCACCGTGACAATAACAAAGAATCAATTTCTTGAAAAGGAGACTTACAGTGGGAATGCTAAAGATTAAACCCAAATGCAAGACAAATGAAGAAAAAAGAAGATACAGTTAACGTGGTAGCGCATGAGGTACAAAAAAGCAACTTCTGCAGTGAGCATAATGAATGCCAGCTATGTAGCAGCGCAAATAGAACGCAATTATCTAACGCCAGCCACATGGTGAACAGGTGAAAGGACGCAAAGAAAATGAACAAAAGGCTTGCGCTGTTATTTTCTTTAGCACGTCGAAAGACTGGGCTACTGCTGCTCACGTTACAGTAGCCAACGACTACATGCACACGCACACGCCAGATGGGTGCGCGGCGAGCAAACTGCAAAGTGCGCAATGTCGCAAGTGCAACGTGATCAAAAAGCAAAGAATATGATTGTACATCATATTCCGGATGTAGCCTTCTTCGAAACGTCGACCCCTCTCCAACTGGCGATCGCAGCGCATACCCGAGGACAGCAGGTAGTCGTTTATGAGCCATTGTGTTAGCGTAGGACCACGCATGTGTCTCATTCAGCCATCGGTAAGAGCCAGTTAGCCTCCTGGAACTATGGGCTGGCCCGCGGAGGCCATTGACAATAAATACGCCCAGCTCAACAAGTCGCAGGCCCAACTAACTTGCTCAAAGCAACGTTTAGGTAGCTCAAATGGGCCTGACGGAACAATTCCCAATTGTTTTCGGCGGTGTGCGGCCGGTGGTAGCGCAGGAAAATGAAAAAAGGTGGATCGCGACAGTGACGCAACCGTTGGGACGGCTTTCCCGCCTTTTACGAGAAACTCAAGGACTGCGTGGCTCAGTGTCAACGCCTGGAGAGAGAGGGGGAGAGAAGAGAGGAAGGAAATACCGGGAGGTTAACCAGGCTGAGTCCAGCTTGCTACCGTACCCGTGGGAAGGGGGACCGGAGAGTGAAAGAAAGAGAGAGGGACGACATGCGTCTATACCGCATTTTTACATGCACTAAGCTAGGTACAGTATGTCCACAGTCGGGTACTCAAATCTATTGGGTTCAGATACTGAAGGAGCGCTCGAATGACTTTCTGGGCTGATGAACTCTGAGTGCAGGCTCCCAAGACCTTTGCTTCATGAAATAGCCTGTCTTCCAGTCTATTCAAGGCACACTGTAGAGTATGACGTTCATTATCGAAGCAAGGACAGTCGCGCAGATTATTAATAATGGACTCTTCACACTTGCACAGCGCGCATTCCAGCACGATGGTTGCAGGAGTTAGTGAATGCCCCTCCTACCCACAGCCGACACAGCGGTGCTTCGTGGTGTCGTGAAAAGCTTGTTGTTAATTTCAATTCACTGATGGGACGGGCCTGTATAATGGACGCTTAGAGTTCAGCGGTGTATGCCAGTAACTCAACGTGATGGTACGCGCGAGAGTGCGAAGCTCTCTTGCAGCGTCAACGCTGGGAAACGCTCTCACGCTCTCATTGTATAAAGGAACTAATTATACTGAGGGGGCCCTTTATTATAGCCATGACGCTATAATGGCGGGTAACAGCAGCAGATCCAAAACTTTTGTAACAGAATCTCCCCACACCCCTCACCTTTCAATGACTAGCAAAACTCTGTGCACATAAGACGCGCTGGAATAAAAAGGGGCCCCTCAAATCAACAGTGACGGGGCCCAACAAATAGTGTATGTAATATTCTGACGGGCCCCCACACCGTAGTGATTGCCTACAATAGGATAGGAATAGGATAGGAATAACTTTAATAAAGTGCCGGCAAACGACGATTTAACGAGTCGTGACGCTGGCCAAGCGTCGACCCGGGGTTATACTCTACTCTGCACTAGCCCCGTTGGGCCTGTTTGTAGTGGGTCACGAGGCTTGTGCTTTTCGAGCGCACCCCGGGCCCGCTGGACGGCCCATAGTTGTGAGTCCTTGTCTGTAGACTGCAGTGCACTTTGAAGTTCTGGCGGGTAAGTCCTGGAGGTAGCTGCCGTCGGGAACCTGGCACAGTCCCACATGATGTGCCATTGGTCCGCCGGACCCGCTGCACAAACACCACACAGCCCACTCGGATAGAGCTCTGGGTGAAGCACGTGCAGCATTGCGGGGGCGAGGAGTGACGCGGTCTGTATTTGTCTTAGGATTACGGCCTCCTCCCGACTGAGTGCCGGGTGGGGAGGCGGCATTGTCCGTCGAGCTAAGCGGTAACACTTGGTTACTTCGGCATAACTAGTCAATCTGTCCTTGGTTTCGAACCACCACACGGAACGGTCACTCTCGGGGGCGCGGAAGGTAAGCGCTCGCGCCGCCGAATGGGCCGTCTCGTTGTGGTTCGGTGAGGATGCACACTCGCCGGCGTGCGCCGGGAACCACTTGATACGGACGGTGCTGCCGCGGTCTTGAAATTGGAGCTTGCCGATGATGGCGGCCGCCGGCGCGCATATTCGTCCCTTGGCAAAATTGCGCACGGCATTCCTCGAGTCGCTGAGCACGGTGCGACACTCGGCCTCGGTGATCGCCAGAGCGATGGCAACCTCCTCAGCGTCTGTGGCGTTCGTGCACCGCACGCTCGCTGCCGTTGTCTTGGTGCCGTTAGCCGCCGCAACGACCACTGCTGCGAAGCCTTCCCACTTGTATTCCGCGGCGTCCACATACCGGGCGTGCGGGTCTTGGGCGTGTTGTTCGGTGAGGGCCTTGGCCCGCGCCTGCCGCCGTTCTTGGTTGGATTCTGGGTGCATGTTCTTCGGGATGGGGTCCACGTAAATGTGGGCCCGCGCCTCATCTGTGATCTCGCACGGTTGCCGGCTGGGAGCTTGGGGGTTGTAACCCAGGGACGTCAGTATACTGCGCCCCGTCTTGGTGGTAGAGAGGCGCTCGAATTGCGCGGTGAGCTGCGCCTCGGCTATTTCTTCTAGGGTGTTATGGACGCCGAGCTGCAAGAGCCGAGCCGTACTCGTGGTCTCCATTAAACCCAGCGCCGTCTTGTAAGCCCGTCTGATCAGCGTGTTGATCTTGGTCCTGTCAGTGACGTGCCAATTAAGGTAGGCCGCAACGTAGGCAATGTGACTGATCACGAACGACTGGACAAGGCGCACGAGACTGTCTTCACGCATGCCCGCCCGTCGTGTAGAGACTCGATGTATGAGCCGGATGGCGTCCATTGCCTTGGTGGTAAGCTTGTTGATGGTCTCGTCGTTGCGGCCGCTCTTGTTGAGCAGCAGGCCCAGTACTCTGATCTTGGGCACCTCGGGGATGCGTTGCCCCGATGCAGTCACAATTTTGATGTGATCACACTCCCGAAGAGGAGCGCGCTTCCGTCCCGGTCGAAGCGGTGTGAGGACGAACAGCTCGGATTTCGCGGGCGAGTACATTAGGCCTGTGCCATCAAGGTGCTGCTCGATGGCGGTAACCGCCGCTTGCAGCTGTTGCTCGATGCTGGCGTCGGTGCCACCGACCGCCCACAGGGTAATGTCGTCGGCGTAGATAGTATGCCGGACGCCGGTCCCCGCTACTGCCCTCGCTACCCCGATCATGACGAGGTTAAAGAGCAACGGCGATATGACCGAACCCTGTGGAGTACCCGTACTGCCAAGCTTGTGTTCGGGGAGCTTGAGGTCTCCGGCGTGCAGTTCTACCGTGCGGTTGGTCAAGAAGTCTAGAATATAATTGTAGCTCGTTACCCCCATGTTGAGTCTTGATACTTGTCCTAATATGGCTGAGTGTTTAACTTTGTCGAATGCACTTTGTAAATCGAGACCCAGAATTACTTTGCTGTCTTGTGTCTTGTTGTCGACGATTTCTTGTTTGAGTTGTAACATGGCATCTTGTGTGCTGAGTCTGCGCCGGAGGCCGATCATCGTGTCAGGATAGAGGCCTTCCTTCTCTAGGTATTCCTGCCACCGGTTGGCGACCACGTGCTCCAGCACCTTGCCCACGCAGGACGTCAGCGAGATGGGACGCAGGTTGCCGATGTCCAGTGGTTTGCCCGGTGCGGACATAATTTTATCTACCCTCGGAATCTGAGCTCGGGATTGTTCACCAATCCCACGTAGTGGGTAAGTGCCATGGAATGGGAAACACGCAAGCAAGAAGGAGTAAGAAGAAGTAGCAGATGTTATGCGCGCTGATTTTTTCGTCGTGTTGCTCTGCCTCGGAATTTTCACGCTCGTGCTGGACCTGGTACTCGAAGAATTGCCGAGGTACCTGCACGCGATGGTTCGCTCCGACCAACGAAGGAAGGTACCAGTCTTTGCAGGTGAGAGAACCGCCGCTCGAAGCAAGATTATGGCGCTGTGTGCTTTGATACTGAAATTATTGAGAAAGAAGCACCTCGCGAGACGCGTGGGACGTGTCCTCGTACTTGGTACAATGACGCCTACTATCCATGCCAAATTTATTACAGGAAATTATAGAGTGATCTATACATGCCACTGGGCCTGTGCCACTCGCTATGTGGCCATGTGTACAGTGCTCACGGAATGAAATAGGACACGGAGCATTTAGTAGAACCCTACATATGTGCAAACTACGCGAGAGCACCATGTCATGTCGCTAGGAATTTGGTCACCAAACGTGACGAGGACTCCGTTGTAAGCGTTTGCGCCAAAATTACGTCGATGTGACACGAACTGCAGCCGGTTGAAACGAAAGTATGCGCACTACTTAGCCCTAAATTGACGCGTTTCATTCCGTGAGCACTGTACGTACCGCTCTCCCTTGAGCCTATTTGACGCCAACTCAGGTAATTGTGTATGTGCCGCTCGGTTCGCGCGGGCTTCACGGCGGCGTCACCAGATGGCGCGCCGTGCCGAAAGCACGACAAAAGAGCGCGACTGCTGTACAGTGCTCATACATGATGCCTTTCGGCTGTGCACATACTTGGATAGTCAGTGTAGACGACTTCTACCCGCATTTATCCTATCTTGCCTTTTGTTATTTATTTATTTATTTAATTATTTATTTATTTATTTATTTATTTATTTATTTATTTATTTATTTATTTATTGTACCCTCAGGGCATACGATGCATTAGAGAGGGAAGGGTGCTATCATCACGTGCACGTATAAGGAAAAAGATAAAAACGAAAACAAAAATACACAATGAGAATATAAACAATAATTTCATCAAATAATGTCGCGCAACTGTATTTTAGGCGTACAAACGAAGAAAAACACTAAAGCATGCGTAAACTGAACAGATAAGAACACAAAAACAAAATGAAACGAAAAATTATTCAGTATACGCTGCAAGTGATCTGGGGAAATTATCAGTGTTTGTAATGCTGAATAACAAAGCAGGAAGGAGGTTCCAGTCATGGCATATTTTAAGAACGAATGACTGGGAATAAGTGACTCTGTTACGCGGCAAGCTAACCTTGATCATGTGGTCTAGGCGTGGTGAAATGAAGGGAGCTGGTTTGACCCAATGTGCGTTGGATACGTGATTATTGACAAAGAAAGACGTGCACCGACCAAGTAAAACTTATTCAAAGACGAGACGCTTTGGCTTCCATACCGAGCCTTGTTCACAATGGCGCGAAAAAGGCTGAAGTGCCTGTTGAAATAGGTTTCAGCATGTAAGCAGTGCGCATAAGACGGGGGGAGGGTTCCTTCGTTTCGACTGAGCGCATGTTCTGTTTTTATGTCGAGACACTCCAGGTACAGCCGCGACTTCCAGTTTCTTTTCTGGCCGATTAGACCACAATTAATTCAGTCAATATGGTGCCTTAATACAATCCAGCGTAGTCGTGGCTACGTGCTCTGCCAAAGCATATGAAGTCATTCACTGTTCTCTTATCGACATCGCATTGATGTTGGCGCAGCCGCTGTTTAATGTTGCCCGTCTCCCCTATGTAGACACAATCGCCATTCTCACAAGGGATCTTGTAAAGAACGCCAGGAAAGGCTTCCTTCAGCAGCTTGTCCTTCCCGCTAATGAGTGCGTGCCTCAAGTTGCGAACAGGAACGTCAGCCACCTCAACGTCATATTTACGCAGCACGCGTGACCAGGTCTAGTTTGTCCCGGGCACGTAAGGAATGGAAGCTCGTTTCTTTGGACGGGCACTGCCAGCTTGGAAAGGGTTGAACAAACGGTGTTCCACAGCACTCATGAACGCAGGGGGGTAACCACACGTCGAAAGATCTTTCCGGATTGTCTGCACGTTGAAATTTAAGCATTCAGGTTTCGTGCAAATGCGGCTCGCAAGTCTCAACAAGGAGGCAACAACTGATCTCTTGTGAGCGTCAGGGTGCACGGACAAGAAATTCAGGTACCGGCCAGTTTGTGTACTCTTTCTGAAAACGTTGAAGGAAAGCGCACCATTGCTTCTTTTCACCAATACATAAAAAAGGCAGTTCCATGTCTGTCTCCATCTCAACCGTGAACTGAATGGATCTGCTTGATTGTTTAGATGCGTGGCGAAAGTTTCCAAAGCACGCACTTGATTACTCCAAAGCAATCGTCAACGTAGCGTAGAAAAATTATTGGTGAAGGGTTGAAAAAGAGCGCGCGCGACTTTCCAGTCATTCCAATGTAAGATTCGCAGCGGTCACCGATACAAGCACCAATGGGTATGCCGTGGACTTGCTTGTAGATGGCCTTATCGAAACAGAAGTAGATGTTGACAATGGAATGGCTGGAAAGTCGCGCGCTCGCTTCTTTCAGCCCTTCAGCAAGAACGGAGGTTGCGCTTAAGTTTATCGTTCAGGGTAGAGTAAAATGTATCCTTGGCTTTCTTCTTTTCTAAATTTATTTCTGTCCGTATTTGTTTCGCTTTATTAAGTAATTCGGGATTCTTACTTCGGTTATACCTGCTGATTATCCGAGGTCTGCGGTTTAGTAGACATTTAATGTGATTGGTGAACCATGGCTTGTTTCGCCTGTTTATGCCAGTGAAAGTTTTACGTGGAACGTGTTTCTCTGTGAGTTCCGGTAGCGCGTTTTTTAAGAGCTAGTATCAGACATTAACATTTGTAAATGTACTAGCGGCTAGAAATTCTTCGAAGTAGTCGACAAGGCCTCACATTATCAAGTCGTGCACGATATGCGCGCCATAAAGGTCTGATGATCACTGATAGCATGGAGCGCTAAGACAGGTTTTACCATATTGTAGGAGCTAGAAAAAATTAAATCAAGTGTGGAAGCTTTATTTCCAAGCTTCCATGCTGGGAAATCAATGTTCTGGTAGAGACCATTTGTAGTCATTATATTGTTAAATTCGAACGATAATGCGGAGAGACAGCTAGAAATGAGAAGACTGTCAACCCATAGCACATGGGGCATCTTGAAATCCCCTCCAAGTAAAAAATCCCACTCATAGCACTCCATCGTGTCCGAAAGCGATTGTATGGGTTCAATGCTGCCATCACCTGCACTAAGTTAAAATGAGTTGGACCCAATATGTTCACCACTGCGTAGCATCGATTTGCACCAGACACTTTCACATTCATCGTTTCTTCTATCAATTAGAGCGCTTGAAAATGCCTTATCGACCAAGATGAAAACACCGCCGCCGTGACCGCCTCTGCCCCTCCTGTATGTTTTAAATCCAGATGGAAACACTTCTGCATTACACACACTTTCATCCAGCCAAGATTTAGTACCGATAATAACTTGGGTATCCGACGAGAGAATAACACTTGCTAGTCCATCGCTTTTATTTTTGATGCTGCGGCCGTTTGTCAGCAAAACGTTTAATTCTGCGAGACTAGTTGCTGGATTGAGATCGAAAACCACTCCTGTCCCTGTACCTAGCTGCTTAAATTGGGCAATCATATAGTAATCGCGTCAACTGAAATACGTTGTCAGATACTGCATCATAAACGTGACCATGGTCATCAAGTGGCAGCTTATCATATCGGATATTGAAGTAAGAACTTTTTGGCTTAACAAGTTCGAAAAGCTTTTTACAGGCCTGCCGAATTCGCAACAAAATATCCCCTCATACAGCATAATCGGTGGATTTCAATTTACTCCCTGAAGCAAGAATAGATTCCTTGTCTTTAAAGTGACAGAACGTAACTGCTGGACGGTTCTTATTGGTCTGAAATGACCAATGCTGCGCGCTCTTTCAATTTGGGATTTTTCCAGCGTTATGCCCACATGCTCTCAGCACACAGAAATGACCCAGTTCTCAGATTAAGCCCATGTTTCGGTCTTGCTGTCAGGCAAGCAAAAAAAGATTGTGACATTGTGCCACCGCCTTGAAAGTTGCGATACTCTGCGACATTTGCGATATGGCATCACCATGACATGAATCTCGAGAAAAACCAGCATTGTGGGTAATTGGCAAGGCTTTCTCAAGGTTTGTTAAAATTCAATTATGGGGTTTTACGTGCCAAAACCACTTTCTGATTATGAGGCACGCCGTAGTGGAGGACTCCGGAAATTTCGACCACCTGGGGTTCTTTAACGTGCACCTAAATCTAAGTAGACGGGTGTTTTCGCATTTCGCCCCCATCGAAATGCGGCCGCCGTGGCCGCGATTCGATCCCGCGACCTCGTGCTCAGCAGCCCAACACCATAGCCACTGAGCAACCACGGCGGGTTCAAGGTTTGTTTTTCTCTCATGAAAGTTTTCCAGTTTTGCGTGAACACTGGTCTGCCATTGTTGCACTGTCTTAATTCCTGACAGTAACTCTGACTGTCCTTACTCTATTCGCTGACTGCCTCGAGTATGGCTGCGATTTCGCAGGAGTCTGAGAGCTAAACTTGGCTCTCCTAGGGCCAGGGTTGACTTGAACATCGCCTGGTAACAGTAGCAGCGCACGCAAACAAGCAGTATGACACATCAAATATCAACACCCAGTGAGCAAGTTTTCGAAACATTCACGAATGTCAATGTCAATGCGGCACGACACCATAAACAGAAAACTGTCAGAACACCTACATCAGCTGGAATTGTGCAAGTAACTAACCTGGGTTACGAACACTTGTAAGCCTATGCACCGTTCGGTGTCGGCCACAAATGCAACTGCATGCGGTGGGCGTTTAGATACGCTCGTTGGCGATGTACCAGGTCGCCAGATGGATGAAGCAGTCTGGTCTATGCTGAGCGGGAAAACTTGCCCTGTTATGTTAACTCGGTCGCCGTCATAGCCCCGCATATGACCTGCAGGCGTGTTATCTTGAATGAAGTCCTCGACGAAGGTTGCTGACCAGATGATCCATGAAGCAAGCAGCACCTGGGTTAGAAACAGTCGTAAGCCCATGCTCCGCACGATGTCGGCCCCCGAAACGTTTTCATCTCGAAGAGTCCATCCGGCGTTATGAAGGCAGTCTTTTCTTGTCTGGGGGGTGCATTGGTATCTACCAGTAGCCTGAGCGCATATCGACAGAGGCACCTGTACGAGGCAGAATGTAAACAGTCGATGGCGTCACCTATACATGGGAAAGGATACACATCCTTTTTGTCACTGTGTTTAGGCGCCTGTAGCTGACGCAGAATCGCCATGAATCATCTTTCTTCTTGACCAATATAGATGGAGCCGCCAACGGACTACTGGACTCCTGGATGACGCCTTTGTGTAGCATGTCTGTAACTTCATCGGCGATCACTTTGCGCTCGGCAGAAGAAACATGGTACGGCTTCTGTTGTATTGGCGACGCTTTTCCAGTATTGATGCGGTGGTGTGCGCGGGAGTGCAGTGATGAATGCAGACGCTCTTGTGAAAAGTCAAACACTGGAGCACAGCGGGCAAGGAGCCCTTGAAGTGGTTGTTGGTGCGAAGAGGGGAACGATTTATTAATCATGCTCCTAAATTTTGAAGAGTGGTCAACAAGTGGCGAGCTTGCGTCCATGAAAGTAGCAGGTACACGAATTCTCGCTACACCATCTTCCTGGAAGCGCGCTACCTTCAGTACGGCAGGCGAAATAACCAACTCGGAGGACGCATTCATCGGCCACAAGTGAGCACAACTTTCTGTAATTTCGATAACTGAGCGAGAGACAAGTACGTTCTTCTTTAGAGTGCCGACGTATTCGGGTTCAATTAACCCACAGCAAAAACCAACACGGACGTACAGCGAGGTCACTGGGATGAATATTGCCGTCTGAGCAGGTACACGTATATCAGTGGACACGGAAAATACTTCTTTACAATCGCATGGAACGTCGTCAAGCGCTGATGGTCTCACATCACTCCCTGCAGTCTAATGTTGTTCCACACTACAGTAAGAAGTCAATACCAAGATTTACATCATGCGTGGTACGGGATAGTACAGTAAATTCTGTCTTAGGCGATTCTGCGACCTGTCTCATGAGCAGATAGCAGTTTTGTTACATAAACAAGAGATTCAAATTTCTTATTGTTTGCGTCGTACTTATTTGAAGCCTCCCTGACTCCATCTGCCGGGGCCGTTATCTTAGTAAGCGTGGATGCGACATGTTAAAGGGACACTAAAGGTTATTATGAAGTCAAGTTAAAGTGATAGAGCAATGGTCTAGAAGGTCTAAGGCGTCAATATAATCGCGAACAGAGCTTTAGCCCTTTCGCTGTCGGACCTTTCTGGCCGTGACGCCACCCACCCCAGTGTCGGCTTGGTTTCAGGGAACGAGCATAACAGGGAATGAACATAGCAATTTATTTTTGATTATGATTGGTGTACAAACAGCATAGTGAATGCAATATGCACATTTCAGTGTTCTGCAGCTGCTGTTAGTAAACATCATCATCAGCCTGACTATAACATCCGTTCAACATCCGAATCTGACGATGCGGAACTCACCTCTTCCTCGCATGAGACTGTCCGAGTCCGAATCCGAGCTCAGCTCGTATTCTGAATCGGAATTGAGCCACCACTCCAATGAGCAGACGAAGGTCCGCGCGCTCAGCCATCCGAAAGCAACCGCGCGCGGGGAGGATGCGCTTTCAGTCGCCCGCACAACGGAGAGAAATGGGACGTTGCGTAATCAAGAAGACAGAGGGAGATGGAAAAAGGCTAAAACAAAGTTCGAAGAGCTTTACGTTTACTGCTGCAAGTCGGAAGTGAGGGTGTGGCGAGAGAGCGAAAGCAGCAATCGAGTCACTCTTTTCGGAGAGGCAACGGCGCGGCGCGTGCCTCTGAACTTGACGCGCCGTAAAACAGACACACCAACAGAATAAAAATAAAAACCTTCAAACCAGCGGAGATGGCAGAACAACCCTCGAACCCATAACCACACGCGCGCGACGCATGATACAGCGAACACGGAGCCACCGCGCCACTCAGCAGAGAGCGAGGGGCGAGAGGCCGTCGCACCGTACTCTTCAATACATGGTGTTACACAGGTCGAGGCGAAAATACGAACTTGTAGAAAGAGTCATCAGATGGCGTGGCCCATCCAGGAGCGCAAGCTTTGCGCTCAGGCGCGAAATTTTGAACGCACGATAGAGAACGTACCGGTACGTCAATGACACTGTGGGGGGGGGGAAGCGCGAAGGCGTACCGGTACGTCCGTGATAGCGAAAGGGTTAGTAACCGAGAAATTGAGGTAAATGCATGACATGATTTGAGACCCTCCGGCGACATTCCGGTACTAGCCCGATGACGAAGGCACTCCTCATCATAATTTATGTCACTAGTACTCAACTACTCGTATTAAAAATATCATTTCATTAGATTATAAGACGGAAGAAAATGCTACTTGTCTACTTCTATTCGATTCTAAGAAAAAACATTTTGACGTTACCCTTGAGTAGTATGGGTGGTCGAAAGGTTTCGTTTTCGCTCGACTCTGCGCGTTGTTTCGTTATCGCATGGTGCTGCGCTCGTTCTTCTGGCTCGCGAAACTTGTATTTGGAACAAGCAGTGAGAATGCCACGTCCATGTGATGTCGTGGGTTGCGCGAACGGTCCGCGGAACTTTGCCAAGGGCAGTTGCAGCGGCGAATCCAAAGTTACTTATCACTGTGTGCCAACGAGTGAACCTCTCCATTCGAAGTGGTTAAGGGCCCTACCTCTGCCACATCTCGTTGGCAAAGAGCCGAAAAATCGCATAGTGTGCTCGCTGCACCTTCGTCCAGAAGATTACGAGTTCAACGCCGACTTACTGAAATCGTGTGGAGTGCCTTTCAAAGCAGCGATTTCCCGTAGCGCTATTCCGTTGGTCTTGCCTGCATTCTCCGAAGCGCAAGAACAACTGAAGGTCGAAGATGGGGCGGTGAGTACAGCATTTGCTTTTCACGAAGGAAAAGCTACAAATGTGCGAATATGTACAGCCATGACATACAGTTGCCGTCGTAGTAGCACGCAACGAAGCCGGCAGCGCGAGCCCCCAGCAGCAGGCGCCGTTCGTCAGGGCTTAATCGCTGAAGTCGAGCCCAGCATCGCGAGCCAATGTGTCCTTGTCAGGGTCTGCGTCAGCGAGCGTCAAGGTTGACGTCATAAAATAAAGAACCAGCTTATCGTCGTGCGCTTTCCCTTCCGCTAGCCACCACAGTTCCGCTTTCGCGCTGCTGTGGGCTCTGTCTTGGCTCTGTTTCTGGCCGCGCGTTTGCGTTTTGCGCAGAAAAGCCGTAGCGTCGTCTGCGGACGTTTTCTACTCACCGATGGCACAACGTCACTGAGACCACGACGTCACCACTCCTCGATCTGAGGGCGGGCGACTTGAACTGCGCTAGAGGTACGCGGACGCTTGAGAACGCATTTTCCCTTAAAATAAGCTTCTTCCTCGCACGAAGGTTTCTGGGATGGTATTTCAACAGTCCACGTTGACTTAAATTAACCTTTAGTGTCCCTTTAACATGGTCGTGGCAGTCAAAGCAACTGCTGCTGGGCTGAACGAGCAGCGCCCTAACTAGCAGCTACAATATGTCCCGCAACATTAAGATTACAGGCATGGCAGTTTGGTGGTCAACGAGTTCAGACCGACGGGAAACCGTCGGCTTACAATGAACTATTTCATAACGTGAGCTTGACGTTTACTGCTTCGACCGCATTATAGTGCATTATTATACTGCTTCGACCGCATTATATTACAATCGTGATATGATTATGAGGCACGTCGCAGTGAGAGATTGTTGATTAATTTGATCATCTGGTGTTCTCTTTAGTGCACACCTAAATCTAAGCCAACGGGCTCTTTTGCATTTCGTCCCCACAGAAATGCGGCTGCCTCCGGCGGTTTCGAAGCCGCAACCTCCAGCTTGGCAGTTTAACGTCGCAGTCAGTGGGCTATCGTGACGCGGTTGGGGACATGCATTGCGACTGGCACATTGATGGATATAAATAAACAAAAGAGCCTTACCCTTTGGTGTCACGGATTAATCCATGCTTCCTCCGTGCAGCCGAGTTGGACGGCAGCATCTTCTTCGCCGGCGCCTGGACACAGAAGTGCCTGGACATCGGTGAAGCGTGCGCCGTCGAATCGGCCGCCCGTCACCACCCAGGAATGTGGGTCGTACTCTTCCTGGACGGTCCCGACAGGGATGGCGGCCACGGCAGAACGGACGGAGGAGGGGCAGGGGTGGCCGCCGATCAGTGCCGGACGCTAGAGGCACTGCTGGACATGAACAACGTCCACGTCAGGCGCCTGAGCCTCGACGAGCTGTTCGCAAGGACGCCCCTCAAGTGAGCCGCGTTGAGGACACCGTGAAACAACACTCTTGCCCACTTGCCTCCCTGCGTTTTATGGCGCGAGAGAAACGCAAAGGATAAGCTTCGAAACGACCTAATCTTAAGAAACAATTGAACTAAGCTTTGAGGTAGAGAAAAAAAGCAGATGCCACGGTTATCTTCTATTCTGCTTCGTCTATCCAAACAGTTATCTCTTAAGGGGTCCTGCAACATGCACTCTTCAAACGTAAGAAATACATTTGAATAAATGCCAAGGAGAGGTTTACAGGACGGGCTGCACGCGTTAACAACCGCCGCTTCCCCACTACTCCGTTTCATGCTTATCGTGCAACGCCGTGGAAGCTGCAAAAAAAACTTCGGTCATCAAAATGCATCACTCTGCGCCAACAACCAACGCGAACTGTGCGAGACATGCGCCTGAAGCTGCGTCAAGGGCTAAATGAAAACAAGCAACCAAAAAATAAATATACACAAAAAACAACAAAAAGCGAAATATATCTGAAGAACCTATTAGCAGCCGTATAACACAGCTTCTTTCTATTTAAGGAACAAAACTTCAGTAATTCATTACTAAGTTTAAATAAAGGACATTTTCGCATAATTGCTGAAATAAACTCAAAAGGAATGTTACGATTGTGCGACGCAAATACTTAGCGCGTTAGCTCTTGTGGGTGTGGGTTAAACTAGGGCGCCTCGATGCCAGCGCCCCCTCCCGCCGTTCGGTGTGGCGACGCCCTTTGACGAAGTCCGCGCCGCACCGCCGCCATATTGTGTCGGAGCTGTTGAAGCTGAAGTGCCTAGCGCAAAAATAGACGCGGGGCACAAAAGGGCGACAAGGACAAGCGCGTTCGCCCTTGTCGCCATTTTGTGCCGCTTGTCTACTTTTGCGAAAACCACTTCAGTAATGGAATACCAACTAGCCCGGTCTCACACCCTGCTTCTGTTGAAGCGGCCGTACGTGTACGTGAATTAGTTCGCGCGGCACGGTCGTGTTGCCTGGTGCTTACGTCATTATTGCTGCGCACGTGATCACCAAGTTCATTTTTCCTGCTCGCGACATTGGTTGAAAGGAGATTGACAGTTTTATCGCAAAAGATACTCCGTTATGCCCTGTTGCGGCGCACCTTTGTGTACTGTCTGAACGGATAAACGACACCTATGTCTTATATTTGGCAGCAATCCCGAATGCCGAATCCGAGCCATGATTCTTAAATTTGTGTCTTCGTGTGAGACGGTCTTCAGGAAGTTTTCTGCTGCACAAGACGTTTGCTGTCTAGTGGACCAGAAAATCTGAGAAACGAAAAGCTGAGAAAAGAAAAGAGAAAAGAAAATCTGAGAAAAGAAAACCTGACGAGAAGCCTGCTCATACTCAACGTGTCATTTCGAACAATCCCATGCACTGATCATCCAAATGAGAGAAAAATGTCGGAGAGTGTTGTCTTATTGAAGCTCAGCATCTGTAGTGGTTCTATAAGTCAGATGTAATGGGTGAGATGGAATTTGGAAGTAAAACCGCCGTAGGTGTAAATTTGAACTTATTTGTTTTGATGTTCATAATACGCATATAAACTTGAGCTTTGCTTTGTCAGTGCTCTCAAGTTTGTGTGCATGGTCTCCTATGGCTTCAGAGAGCGTGAATGTGTTGGTGAGCTGCCTTGAACTACATTTCGGTTTTCGTTGTCTTCTTCTGCTTTTACTCAAGTGACAGTTTCCGAAATTACAAAAAAAAATCACCTGAGGCCGATAGCGCGCTTCTTGTCCTTGAACTGGCGTATTCGAAGAGGCGGGCAATAATAGTATAAGAAATCAAAACACGTACACAAATATTAAAATTGTTACTTGTTTTCTTCAGACATGTACCAACCAGCCTAAGTTGGCGCATTATTGCAGTAAAATAAGCTAATTAAGCCCACAATGATTTATTTTGCCGCACATATTGCAATTTACTAACGTATCCACTTGAAATGAATGTCCAGGATGATACCAGTTTCGGGATATTTCCCGTAGTGTGGGAAGAAATACAAGGCCGTCCCAGTTACGTTTGTGATTCACTGCATAAAAGAGAATTTTGTTAAAAAATTAAGTGGAACAGCAGTGCACTTCTACGGTGAGTTTCATGACGCGCTTATCCAATCTGGCGTCATTCTAGAAATTCATTCGAAAAATTAAATTATGGGGTTTTACGTGCCAAAACCACTTTCTGATTATGAAGCACGCCGTATTGGAGTACTCCGGAAATTTCGACCACCTAGGGTTTTTTAACGTGTACCTAAATCTACGTACACGGGCGTTTTCGTATTTCGCTCCCATCGAAATGCGGCCGGCGTGGCCGGGATTCGATCCTGCGACCTCGCGCTCAGCAGCCCAACACCATAGCCACTGAGCAACCACGGTGGGTCAGAAATTATTTAGAAGTGAGTGCGCCTTGGAATTACACCAGCTACAATACGTAAATTCCAATATGTGCCGTAAAGTAATTAATTAGGACGTGAATTAGTCAGTTTTAATTAATTGAATATGTGTATTGATTTCTCGTGCAAGTTTTGTCCGCCTGTTTGCGTAAATCCATCTGAATGACTAGAATTGTGTTACCCGCAACAGGTTATTTTTAAAAATTTCAGTAGACTTAAAAATGGTCACGCCGCATATTTTGCAGTAAATATCCTTTTTCTTTTAGTAGGATTTGTCGCTATGATTCTCTTTCTCAGATTGCTTCGATGATTATGGGGTGTTGCATATAGAAATAAGGCAAATGTGTTTTTCAGCAACATATTTAGGCAGTATAGGTATAGTGCTTCTGCTTTCCACTTATTGAAAAGAATAAATTCTGTGGTTTTACGAGCCAGAACCACGGTCTGATTATTGGCGTAGTGAGGGACTTGGAAATAATTTTGAGCATCTGGGGTTCCTTAACGTGCACTTAAATCTATGTCTATGGGGGTTCTTGCATTTTGCATCGTTTGAATTTCGGTAGCCACGGCCATTACCGAAAACCGCGACCTCCAGCTTGCTTTTTGACACTCGCATAGTATGTCTCTCCTAATGTAAGGCTGTTACCGAACCAGTGCGTTTAATCATTCTTACCTTTCACATGCAAGAGTTGCATCTCGGTGAATACAGTAACCTTCAGCTATTTGTAACGCTGCCGTATTTATTCACCTTGCTTTGTCCTATATCTTTCCACGGCATGACGAAGCTAAAGTTTGAAAGTTCAAAGTTGCGTCAATCTTTTTGAAGGAGAACTTGTAAGAGCTTTAGTCAACACCATATGCGTCTACTTTGTGTTTGAAACAAATTTGTTAGCGTAAGCGAAACTGCGACAAAAACGAGTAGTTATCTCCTGGGATCGAAACTCATTCTAGTGCTGTTTTACTCATTTTACTGTATTTCATCATTTACATTTACAATTCATTTTACTGTAAGCGTTCAACCTCTATTTTTAAGGTGAGATATGAACATTGCAATACACATCATGATACAAACTGCGAAAATTTGAATTTCTTAGACTGCCAGCGAGCGCGAAGCCTAATCGCGCTTTCCCTCATAGCGCACATTTACGCGTTGCGACACAATATGGCGGCGCAACCAGACGTGTCATCAGCCTGTGTGGAGAGACGTGGCATGTTACACGTTCTTCCTCTTGATCTCGACCTCGCGAAACCTTTTTCTTGGTCTAAATGTCCCGCTTCCTCCGCGACATTCAGTGTAAAGAATGTTCCCAAGTTTTATGGTTTCAACAAACACTCCGATGCTTGAGTGATCGCCGGCTTTCTACACTTCCGTGATACTGCTGCTACACTCGATGGCTTTCACCGCCCATTACGTGAACATCTTCCGGTAATGTTGCAGGAAACCGAGCTTTGCGTTCCTAAGAACACTAATGGCGCGTTCACACCGGGAAACTTTCTACAGCGTGAGGAGCCGCGTGATAGTGGGTGTCGGGCGGGTTAAATATTCCACAGAGCAGGACCTTGAGCTGAAATAATTTTTCCACTTGCGTATGTTTATTTCCCCACTTCATACGAGTAAAATACATTGCGTGCAACTATCAGCGTTCTTAATCATATTTAGAGCTTGTGAAAAAGAACACCTGGTACATGGAAAGAAAATGCTATTGAAATTACTTTTTTAGCAAGTGATACTGAGACTAATCCCGGACCTAGAAATTATCCAATGTACTTGCTGATATGCTTGATGTCCTGAAGGCGTGGCAAATCGGGCAATCGGCCATGCTAGAGCAGTTAAATTCAGTTAGGTAAACCCTTGCTGATCATGAAAAAAACGTTCAGCTAACTTCGGCACAGAGTTGACCGAGGTTGAATCCGACTTATTGGCACTTTCAAATGTACAGTCCGAAACAAATAATATAGAAAGTGTCGCTAATAGCAGCGCTGCTCAAGTAACCGGGCTGACTGACCGCAATAACGAGATAGAAAACAGATCGCGAAGATGTAACTAATTTGTTTACGGGCTCAGAGATGCCACAAAAGCCTGGGCATAATATTCTAAGTAGTCATGTAGAACATGCCCACAGACTCGGAACTTTTCTGGAGGGGAAAAGAGAGGCCAATAATGGTAAAATTCGCCCACTTTAGAGATAAGGACGTCATCTGTTTCTCAAGCGCTAAGCTGAAGGGCACCGAATACGGCATAAGTGAAGATTTCTCCCCGGAAACTCGCCTGGCCAGAAGACGTCTAATGGAATTTGGAAAAGCGCAACAATCTTCGCTTAAGCGCAGTTACAACAAACTCATCTCTGGCCGAAAAGCCTACGTTTGCGATCACGTTAAACAGTCGGTTGTCGACCGCCAATCCTATAGCAGCAAATGCAAAAGCCACGGAGGACGACTCAGCGTATTAGGCACAATCTATCATAGCTCTACACTAACATCCGCAGCCTCATACCTAAATGGAATTCGTTATGCAGCCACATTTCCGCGTCGTCGAGTAACATTTTAGTACTAACGTAAACATGGTTAAATTCCACAATACTTGATTGCGAAATCCTTCCTGATTTACCAGAGTTTGACATTTTTCACAAAGACAGGTGCGATGGTATCCGTAGTGGCGGTGTGGCTATTGCTACCCATCGCCAACTTAAGTGCTCTTCTGTCAATATAAGAACGCCTCTAGAAATGATTTGGATGTGCTGCCATGCCACTTCACAGCGCACGCTTATCGGCTGTTATCGTCCACCCAGTACTGATAGCTCCTTTCTTTAATTTTTTCACGATGCGTTGCTAGAACAACTTATCCTAACACCCCCATCTTGTTACTCGGGGGCTTCAACTATCCAACTATAGATTGGACTAATGTTGCGTCATGACTAACATAACAAAACATGGCTAGCGAATTTATCAACACTTGCTTGCTCTTCAGTCTCTCGCAGCTGGTTACTAAACCTACACGAATATCTCAAAACTCGTCAAATATCCTAGACCTCGTCTTGACGTCACACCTTGATAAGATGCCACCTCTTACGTACGTCAGTGGTCTTAGTGATGACACCGTCATTCATGCTGCGTTTCCATGCAGTATACTCAAATGTAAAATATCAAAGAAAGCACTAACGCTATATACTAAAGCCGATTATTCAAGTATTGCTCGTGAACTCTCTGTCTTTCACCAGGAACTTGCCCTTACGTACCAGCAGTGGTCGACCGAGAATAACTGGGCGCTTTTGAAAACAGAAATGCTGTGGTTAATAAGTCTTTACATTCAGACTAAAACGATAAATGAGAGAGCGCGTTACCCCTGGTACAACACTACTTCAAAGCGCCTAAACAATACGAAAAAACTATTATTTCGCATAGCCAAACGTTCAGATTTTCCTTCTGCCTGGAAAAAATGTAACGAAGCCACTAAACAATACAACTCATTAAAAGCACATGCAAAACGTGATAATTTTTCTACTATCATCCCAAACATGCTGCACCCTAACCCGAGGCGTTTTTGGAAAACAATAAATCCTGAAAATGATAGCTCTATTTCTCTATGAGATAACCGTGGCTCGCCCATTTCTGACTCAGATGTTCTTGATGCCTTGAATCTTGCATTTTGTTCAATGTTTACAAAAGAACCTGCCATTGAATTTCCAAATTTACCATTCTACGATTTTCCACCAATGGAAGGTACTAATTTTAGCTCAGAAGGCATAGCTAAGGTTATATAGATGGCCTGAGGTGTTTATGATCCTGTGGGATAGATGGTAATCGTGCCAAAGTGTTAAAACATACGAAGTATGCCTGTAGTTCGTTCCTCTATATCATTTTCAGCAATCACTTGACAGAGGCACTGTTCCAAGAGACTGGAAAATATGGAACGTTATTCCAGCTTTCAAGAAAGGTGATCAGTCTTCCGCAGGTAACGACCGTCCCATTTCACTCAGCAGCGTACGCTCCAAAAACATGGAACACGTCATCTACTCTCATGTTGCTGACTTCCTAACTTCAGTAAAGTTCTTTCACCCGACTCAACATGGCTTCCGAAAAGATCACTCATGGGAAACGTAACTAGCTTTATTTAATCATGCTATTCATTTAAACCTCTACTGTAACTTTCCAACTGACGCATTGTTTTTGTACTTCGAAAGGACTTTCGATAAGATTCCACATTCTCGTCTTTTCCTCAAATTATCCCGCCTAAACATTCACTCACTTGTTCTTAACTGGATCCAGTGTGTGTTAGCTAACCGAAAACAGTTCGTATATGCTAACAACCTTTCATCTTCTGTATCCTCCCTTTTGTCTGGTGCACCTTAGGACACTGTTTTTGGGCCGCTCCTATTTTTATCTACATTAATGATCTGTCATTCACGGTAACCTCGGTAATGCGTCTTTTCGCTTATGATTGTGTCCTGTACTGCTCTATTAATAACGTCATTGACTTCTCTTCCATTCAGGAGGATAACTCTCATATTCGAGACTGCGGTGCTACATGACTCATGCCCCTGAACATTAGTACGACTGTACACATTTCATTCCATCATCGACCAAACTACATCCCCTCTGCCTACAAGATTAATAAGTTTACGGTACTACTACCGACTGCTTCAAGTACTTCGGAAGTCACCTCTCCAAAGATTTGTCTTGGACAAATCATGTGAGCCACATGATTAATTCATCTAACAAAATTCTTAGTTATCTTTGCCGTAATCTCTTCATGGCACAGCCACCCGTCATATCACTTGCTTATAAAACGCACGTGCAACCAAAACTTGAATACGCCTGTGCTATTTTTGACCCTTACCAACCTAATCTCACTAAAGCCCTTGAATATGTTCAGAACCATGATAATATATTTATTCTTTCAGATTACTCATATCACACTAGCATTTCATCACTAAAATCTAAACTAGACCTATCGCCTCTTGCCTCTCATCCTTTCTTTTTAAATTCCATACCTAGTGACGGCCAGCTGATCCAGCTGGCTCACCGTGTTCGTCGAACAGGCCATCCACACTCGGTAAATCTCCACGAGCCCGCAGCACTACGTTCCTGCGGTCATTCTTCGTCTGAACTGCCCGAGACTGGCATGACCTTCCGAGACAAACTGCACTCATCCGCGACACAGCGCGCTTTAGATCTGCCACCGAGCGTTCCGACTCATCTTTCTGGTGTCGTCATCATCATTCCAGCCTTTTACGTGCCCACACCTCATGTAATGCTCTATTGGGACCCTTGAGGTATCAATAAACAAACAAGCAATGAACAATAAACAGGAATGTTCCCCGGGAAACCGTCCAGTAGGGCGAAATATTCAGTTCATGATGTGTCAGAACAATCACAGCTGCGCTGCGTAGAAAAAGATTGACAATCACTGAAGTCAAGTCCACCTTTATCCACTTTAATGCACCTGAATGTACTTTAATTCACCTTCATTCACTTTACTTCCCCTGAATGCACTTTACTCCGTCTTAAGTCACCTTACTCTGACTTCACAACTCTACCTTAACGCACCTTGCTTTAATTTGTACCAGATTTAATTCACCATAATTACGTTTAATCAACTTTAAATAACTTTCATTCACTTCACCGTAATTCATTTTAGTCCACCTTAAGTAACCTTACAACCTTACTCTAATTTGTTCTAGCTTCAATTCACTGCAATTCAGCCTAATTCAGTGTAATTCAATTTAGTTCGCATTGATCACCCATACTTACAACTAGTTAACGTTTTTATATCCTTTACCATCTTCTGAATCACTGCTGAGGTCATGCAAGACCTTGATGACGTCACCTCCTTCCCATTGGCTGCGCCGTCACGTGCCCAACGACGCACGCACTAGGCACACCTATAGTGAACCAGAGCCGCGGAGCCGTCGCGACGTCTGGGAAACGTACTCGTCTCGTTCCCAGGAAGCCCGGGTTCCATTCCAGCCCGGACTGAAATTTACCAATTTTTCTTTTCGAAGGCATAAATTTACTTTGCTTACAGGAACCTCTCTCAAAAGTGCGGCATAAATCTGATAATTTTCGTGGCGTAAGCATGGCGTTAGACAGCACAGCATTTCTTTAAAGAACTGTTATTACTGGGAGGGGACACTGAAACCAATCCTGGCCCCTGCCTTGAAGAAATTTGTAACCAACTGAAAGACATTGCAAGCGACATTGAGGAAACAAAAGAAAAACGGTTAGTTGATATCGATATCAAACTTGACGCCCTGTTAGGGCTGGAAGTAGATCTGGGGCGTTGAAAAACGCAACTTAACTCTATGACGAGGGTAATACAAACATTAGAAAAGAGGATACACGACCTCGAATATAGGAGCAGACGATCCAACCTAATCATCTATGGGTTGCCGGAAACAAAAGCTGAGACAAGTGCAACCCTCGAACAAGCAGTCAACAAGGACATCATACAAGATAAACTTAAGCAGCAACCGATTGCGATTGAACGAATCCACCGGCTATGTATACCCGCTCTCAACAAAACCGGGACAGTTATCTTCAAACTTGTACCAGCGCGACAGGAGGAAGCAGTATTAAAGGATGGCAGGTATCCTAAGCGCACCAGTGATGCTATCGGTGAAGGTTTTTGTCGCAAAGCTCGCTAAATCAGAAAGAAGCTTTGGGACAGCGCAATACCAAACCGAGACAAAAAAATAGTAGCGTTGGCTTTCGATATGCTGTTCATAAATGACTGCGCGTTTGTCTGGGATGACGAGAAAGAAAAAAGGTTGCCACTAAACAAACCCGAAAACTACGGAATACCAAGTCGTCCAATCGCTCTGAGCACCACACAGAACAAGAAAATACCATTACTAAACGTGAACGCCCGAAGTGTCGTGAATAAAGTGCAGCCACTTGAAGACTTGTTGATACATTATGAACCAGACACTGTGGCAATCACGGAAACCTGGCTCTCACCAGCTGTACTTGACCAGGAATTCCCTCCTCCTAAGTACGCTGTCATCTGAAAAGACAGACCATCTCGTGGCGGGGCCGTGGCACTGTTAATTGGACGTTCTACGTCATATAAACTCCTGCCTCATGTCCCCGACACGGAGGCGGTTTTCTGCAAAATAACGTGCGATAGTGCAAGCATAGTGGCGGATTGCTTTTGTCGTAGCCTATTCTCTGGTCCCGAAAGCATAGTTTCCACCCACGATTTTCTTCTTCAACATGTCCGTGGCTCTGCAATGATACTAATGGGTGATTTTAACTTTGCTGATATAGAATGGAGTAGCATGCACCACACCTCGGAGGATTCAGAGGCTTTATTCGATTTAATGTTAAATTTCAACCTCCATCAAGTTGTTTCATGCCCAACGTGTGTTCAAGGAACTGCCACAAGTATATTAGATCTAATACTCATTAGTAGTCACCCTAGCCTAATAACGCTCAAGTTGATGTTATTGAGGGTATCTCGGACCACAGAGTGCCCATCTGCCGGTTAACACTCGATCACAGCTTACACTGCCTATGAATAGTAAATCATGTTCCGAACTTCAGTAAAGCCGATGACGCCAGCATAATAACTTATTTAGCTCATAAATTTGGCGTGTTCATGGAATTGAGCTGTGACACCGCCACAACTGTAAATGACCTCTGACTACGATTCAAGTACATTGTTGATTACTGCATAAATAACTTTATTCCCCTACGGCTTACACGGCCCCAAAGAAATAACCCCTGGATAATAAGATAAATTCTACACGGAAAGCGGAAAGTTAAACGACTACGAAAAGCGGTAAAGAAAAAGTGCTGCAGAACTTATGTACCAAAACTAAAAAGCGTCATTTCAAACTTCAAGGCAAAAACAAAGCAATCAAAAGAACATTACTTCAAAGTAACACTACCTTCATTCATTACTGGTAACCCGCAGAGGTTCTGGAAGCATTTTCGCCCAAGGAAAACAGGCAGTCCTGAACTACCCTTGGTACAGAAAAGGGCGAAGTCTAATATATACAACTTTTGCCGCCCTGTCCTCACAAAAAATAACGGAAGAATCTCGCAGCTTATACCCCCCGATATTACGGGAATCAGCCTAATAGAGGTTAGTGACGCAGGAATATTTAGCCTTTCGCTCTAACCCGACCAAAAAGAAAAAAAAATCTTCGGGACCAGACGACGTCGCCAGTCCTTTTCTCAAACGATAGGCAGAATGGTGCAACAAATGCCTTGGTTTGGTTTTCCGCAAATCTCTTGCCGTGTCAAAACTTCCAGACGATTGAAGAAAACCTAAAATAACACCGATCCCCAAAACAGTAAATAGTGATGACCCTTGACACTTTCGACAAATATCGTTAACCAGCACGTCGTGCAAAATATTGGAACATAGAATCTTAAAGCACTTAATCATTTTCATGGAGACGAACGGCATTTTGTCATCTAGCCAGCAAGGGTTCCGTAGCAGATTATCGACTATGAGCCAACTAACAAGGGGTTGTTCATAAGTTAGCTCTGTCTATTAATAACTGTGCGCGAACCGATATTATACTACTAGACTTTTCTAAGGCCTCTGATTCCGTACGTCACAACAAATTAGTTGCAAAGCTCCGAAACATCATCGTAGATGGATTATTAACACGTTTAATTGAAGACTTTTTAACTTACCGTTCCTAATATGTCCTATTTGAGCAAGTAGCATCAGAAACCCTGCCTGTCACGTCCGGAGTGCCACAAGGCTCCGTTGTGAGGTCTTTGTTATTTTTTATCTTTATTAATGATATCACAGACAATATCTCTTGCAACATTAGGCTCTTCGCCAAAGACTGCATTATTTAGAAAGAAATTAAAAGTCATTCGGATCACCTTGCACTAATTGATTCCTTAAACCATCTCTCGGAACTCGTGCGACTCGTGGCGAATGTCGATTAACCCTAAAAAATGTATGTATGAGGATAACGCGAAAGAAAGAAGCTATTTGATTACATCACTAAAGGCTTCAAAAGGTGAATGAACAAAAATATTTAGGTGTCACGATTGCTTACATTCGCAGATGGGATGCGCGCACTTCTAATATTACTTCAGTTGCTCTGCGCAAGCTGTTTTAACTTGGCAGGTGCCTCCGGCTGGCCCCTCAATCTACCAAGCCGTTAGCCTATACTGCCCATGTAAGGCCAGTATTAGAATACGGTAACATAGCATGGTTTCCTTAGACGGTCACTAACAATAAGAAACTAGAAAATTTACCGAGGAAGTCTGCAACATTCATCTGCAACAAATATAAGCGCACTGATTCTCCCACACACATGTTAACGAGCTGTGGCCTCCGCACACTGGCGATTAGAGCAAAATAATCGCGCCTGAAATTTCTTTTTTAGCTAGTTCACAACTATTACAAAATTGACACATCACTGTACATCCGTCCATGAGAAAGCCGCGTGACCCGGCCCAAACATTAGTAGTCTTACCACAATGACACTTTCAAACACTCTTTTTTTTTCACTTGCAGTCAGGGAAGGGAATTGTTCAGATTCCTAGGTTACTAATGCAAATTAATTATTGGACTTTGCCCAAAAAATAGAAAATATAATCTGTTAATGCCGTAACGCTCTCAACCCCAGAGGCACTTCGCCATCATTGGAAGCATATTAGGGCCCGAGTGCTCACAACAGAGTGCTTTCAGGTTTGCTGTTATTCTGCCTGTGTACCAGTCCCATTTCATTATGTTATCTTTTGCTGCTAAAAAAGGTTAAAAAAAGATTAAAAATGTGTACTTTGTATATTATTTGTTTTATAAGTGTGCATATGTCATAGGTGTTACAAGAGTTGTGTTCACAGAATTTCAGCTCGACAGTGATTCCTAATTATCATTAAGGAAAGCCATTGTGTGTACCTTCAGCTGTTCACCCTTTGTGATGACTGTCACAGCATTGAATTGCTGTTTGTTTTGCCGTGTGGTGCTGATGTATTATTATACGTGCATGTACAATCTGTGCGCCCACCTGCTATGGTCTCGGAAAGGGATTGGCAGTATTCAAAATAAATAGATAAATAAAGAAATTTTCTCACGTGTCTTTCCTTTCTGCGCCGTCTATTATTTTTGGTACCACTGCATGATCAAGCCGGATTTTCTGCTTCATGTTAAATATAATGATTTCACATTAATAAATTGCCGCAGTGGTTGCTGTGAGAGACGAATTGCATGCGTACAAGGTGGTACAGTTACTTTAAAACTGTCCATTGCTCCCTCTCTCTCTCTCTCTCTCTCACTCGTCTGCTGTGCGTCGCGTTGGCGTGTGCGTTTGATCGTTGCTTTTTTCTCGTTCAACCTTGCACACGGAGGAAGAAGAACTTTTCCGTGGTGCTGCGCAGGCACTGGCGGGCCCAGGACCCCGCGGCCGAAGGGCGTCTCGAGCGCCTCAGCGACGCGGTGAGGTTTGCGCTTCTGTGGAAGTACGGCGGTGCCTACGCCGATCTGGACGCCATCGTCAGGAAGCCCCTGACCAAGCTGCGCAACTGCGTCATCGAGCGTGGACCCGAGGGACGCGACCCGCCCGTCGTCAGCGGATCCCTGCTCGTCTTCGAGAGGGGGCACCCGCTCATGGAGGTAGAGAATGGCCTGTTCTATCTCTGTACATTGCACTCTAGTAGGCGATGTCAAAAACATGGTGCCAATGATGTGCTTCCAGCTCCGCAATCGCTTCGGGCGAGTGCCTTCGGGACTGGCTTCTGCCACCCAGGGAGGGAGAGCCGTCGCTGGGGCATGGATTTCGACAGTACCTTTGGAGGTGCAGCTGTGTGTTGGGCCTGCTGACAAACATATTTGTGGAGGATTACAGAGATGGCAGAAACGAGGAAGCCGCAAACATAACATGGAGCGCTATAACGTAAAGCTATTCAAATTCTGCAATCAGCCTTCCGTGATTGGTCAAAAACCTTTTTGGACCACCCCCACTTCGCCTGTCTGTCACACAACGTCACGAAAACTGCGATAGCTCCCCATATGATATGACGAGTGCACACTGCTTATGCATGACTGGAAAGAACAAAAGCAAAATAGTTATTTCTGATTCGACGCCTTTTCCCCATTAGCCCTCGGTTATTGGTCAAATGTTTTCGGGCTGCACCCACTTCACCTGCCTCTCACGCAACGTCACAAAACAGCAAGAACTTACCGCGTCAAAGTGACGCATACGCGTTAAAAATGCATTAATATGCCGAACAAAACTGAATTTTCTTCTGAATAGCCACAGGCTGCCCTGTTCCGAAAGGAATGAAAGGTGGCTGCATGTGTTTATTTGCGTATATATTAAAGCTTTCTGCGTGGCCATGTAACGTTTTCGAGCACTTTATGCACGTTTACGACCTCGTTTTACCAACGCTTCTTTGCTGTGGATCCCTTTTAGTGTCATTCTTAAGCTTTCGTTGCATGCCGCCGCGATTTTCGACCAGCAAGTAAGGAAAAACGGACCAATCGCAGACACCGGCACCACCCTCTTCATCCGGTTATCGATCTTCAGTGCACTGGCTCGGCCCCATCGCAGCCCTCTCCACTTGAGTGGGCTCCACGCCTCTTGTTAGCCAATTAGGCAAGACGAGCCGCTCAGTGTACGCAATGTTATTCGTTTTTCAAGCCAGCAAAAGTGACCTCCTATGATCGAGGAGAACGTTTGATTGGTCTGTTCAGACAACCCCGCGAGTCACCGCCCGATGCTTGCGTCGGTGGTTACGCAAATTTGATGTCAATAAATTGGAATAAAAACATATTGGAATAGTTTTACTTTATAGGCTCCATGGTGTCTTCTTGTCTGCCATTGCTATAGTGCTTTCAGTTAAGGCACTACATTCAAGGAGTGGTACAACACGGAGACATTTTGAACCCTTTCCGTGCCATGGAGTAGTTTGCTTCAGTTTGGTTCCTCCACGGGTGTCTACCGAAAGCGGGTAGAGACGAGCTCAGCTCGTCGACGACACCTCATTTCCCAGAAATGCCACGGACGAGCTCGTTTTGTCTCAGCGCTTTGGCGTGCTTCTGGTAGGTGGCAGCACACAATCCGCGGGCCGCGCAAGCTGGAGCAAGTTTATTCTGGTGGGAGAAGTAAGGAACGTTGGCAGCTAGGGTCCAGACAAATATTTTATCCATTTTTTGTTCTGAATTCGGTAGAATAGCGTGGCACACCAATAAGCGGAGTTATACGAGAATGTGGCGCCATTTCGCCACGCATCTGGTCACTAAAGGTGACATGAACTCCTGTCTGTGCCAAAACTACGCCGATGTAGGACGAATTAGAGACGGCGCAAACTAATGTACGCTTATTAGTTCGGCTCAAATTGCAATGTTTCATTCCGTCAGTATAGTGCGCCCGTTGTGGCAGTCTCACCGTAAAAAACGTTCGAGTCGTCCTCCAGTTAGTGAGAAGGCCTTGCTGCAAAGGTCTCGGATGTAGTTACAAGGGCATTCGCTGAGACAAACAAGGGCATTGGGCATCAAGTTATTTATCTAGAAAACAAAACGCGGGGCATATGGACTGCAACAATTCTGTAAAAATAGCGTATAGGCCTCTCAACCGGGCGGCATCCACAAAGACAATATTTGTTTCACTGTGTTGGAGTTGTCGGATAATGCGCACGTGTAAACGCGACGCACAAGACGCTTAGCGAACGTTAAAGAAATGGGAAACAAGCTGGTTTAAATTAAATCTGATAAATCGGCGTGAACAAGTGTGCATAGATATTGAGTAACAAAATAGGTACGGCTTGGAACTTCGAGCTGCGTCCTTGCTCTTGCCTTGCATCGCTTCCGCAAGCTGGCTTGCGGACCACCGAAACGGATTTCAACAAATAACGCCTCCCAGGGTAGTTGGTCCACGCTTAAGAAAAATGCGTCTTCAGTAATAAAGCCAGAAAAACTCGTCGTTTCGTAAACGCTAAAGCAAGTGAACATGTTAATTTATTGTCGCGGTCGATGCGCGTTTATTGCGAAAGATTAATGCGGAGGCCTTCATCAATTTAATTAAACTTGCAATATATATATATATATATATATATATATATATATATATATATATATATATATATATATAGAAAACTATCAGTCATAGCTCTCGTAGTATAGCCCTCTGGGCGGTTTCCTTTTTTTTTTTTTCTTTCGAAAGTAGTCCTATTAGGGTTATTATAATTACACGAAGGTATTTCGCCCTGGTCAGCAGCAGTCCTTGGTATAGTTATTCTGGCGGCTAACTTCCCACGCTATGCGTGCCGCCATCGCACCTGGTTAAGCTTTTCCTAGACGCTAGAGTTATGCTTTGTCCGCGCAACCTTGAGCGATCGGAAAGCGCGTTTTCCCCTCATGGCCGGCGGAGATGGGAGGCTTCGTTCCGGCCGCGAAGCTCTCCACATCTCTGTAAGGTGCCTTGTGGTGGTCTCGTGCTGACGATGCCCTCTCGGTGAGCGCATATTTCCCCCCTCATCTTTTAAGAGGTTCAATACATACAAGCATTTGTCTCGCAAACCAGATTTTTTTCAAGGGAATTTTCCACGTCTCAGTAATTTCTCTCGTCGTATTCGAGTGCTGATTGCCGTGTTATAGTTTGTTTACGAAGCTTTCCCTCAAGTCTAAATATTTTAAGGCAGTTTTCCTAGCCTCTAAAGCCGCTCGAGTTCGCTCTTCTCCTCGAGCGGCCATTTTTCCTAGAAAGTATGCCTTCCAACCACTATCGCGGACAACATTAGTCTCTTTCCACGTAAGTGTGAGGCTCGGAGCAGGAGCTGTGGCGCTTGAAAGTAGCCTGGGGCCTGACGAACCAACCGACTGAGCTATCTTTCCGGGCAACATCGAAGGGTCACGAGTTCAAATCACCTGTTATGTTCCTTTTTTTTTCGCCCCTTTTTTTTTTCTTTCTTTTAATGTCTTTTCCTTTATTTTATCACTGTACGGGAACCCTCCTAAAATAAAAAAAAAAGAAATATATATATATCTTCAAATATGTATGGCCTGACATGTGCAGGTCATAAATACCAGGTTCTCTAGCCGAGTGCCATCCATGCGGTATAACCGAGCTCAGATTGGTCCACCTTGACTGATCAAATAGGGCACCACTGTAGGTTAAATGAGGCGTACAACTCCTGCGGGACCCGCCGTGGTTGCTCAGTGGTTATGGTGTTAGACTGCTGAGCACGCGGTCGCGGGATCGGACCCCGACCACGGCGGCCGCATTTCGATGGGGGCGAAATGCGAAAACACCCGTGTACTTAGAATTAGGTGCACGTTAAAGAACCCCAGGTGGTCGAAATTTTCGGAGTCCTCCACTACGGCTTGCATAATCAGAAAGTGGTTTTGTCACGTAAAACCCCATAAATTAATTTTTCATTTATCTCCTACGGGGACGGTAGAGTATCCGTCTCCAGTGCAAGAGGACCGTGATTCAAATCCCGGTGCCGCGCAATTCTCCACCGGAAAATACAAAAAAAACCGTGTGTTGAGAAAATTGCACAAACAGGCCTGGAATGCGGCCTGATCCCGGTGACCAGAACCGGTAACGCACTCTCTCACCAGAGCAGGATTGGCCACCCTGGTGCAATACTTGGCCACAACCTCTTATATGAATACAACAATCGAACCCCGGCCCTCAATCCCCAGCAGCCGCGAAGCAACTGACCACGGCGGCGGTCAGATCTGTGACGCTGCAGAGGGTGCTAAGAATACCTGGCTCCGGACAGGCCGCCATTGGAATCTGAACCTGGCAACGTTTAACGTTAGAACGCTATCTAGTGAGGCGAGTCTAGCAGTGTTATTGGAGGAATTAGAGGGTAGTAAATGGGATATAATAGGGCTCAGTGAGGTTAGGAGGACAAAAGAAGCATATACAGTGCTAAAAAGCGGGCATGTACTGTGTTACCGGGGCTTAGCGGAGAGACGAGAACTAGGAGTCGGATTCCTGATTAATAAGGAAATAGCTGGTAACATACAGGAATTCTATAGCATTAACGAGAGGGTGGCATGTCTTGTTGTGAAACTTAATAAGAGGTACAAAATGAAGGTTGTACAGGTCTACGCTCCTACATCTAGTCATGATGACCAGGAAGTCGAAAGCTTTTATGAAGACGTAGAATCGGCGATGGGTAAAGTCAAAACAAAATACACTATACTGATGGGCGACTTCAATGCCAGGGTAGGCAAGAAGCAGGCTGGAGACAAGTCAGTGGGGGAATATGGCATAGGCTCTAGGAATAGCAGAGGAGAATTATTAGTAGTGTTTGCAGAACAGAATAATATGCGGATAATGAATACCTTTTTCCGCAAGCGGGTTAGTCGAAAGTGGACGTGGAGGAGCCCGAATGGTGAGACTAGAAATGAAATCGACTTCATACTCTGCGCGAACCCTGGCATCATTCAAGATGTAGACGTGCTCGGCAAGGTACGCTGCAGTGACCACAGGATGGTAAGAACTAGAATTAGCCTAGACTTGAGGAGGGAACGAAAGAAACTGGTACACAAGAAGCCAATCAATGAGTTAGTGGTAAGAGGGAAACTAGAGGAATTCCGGATCAAACTACAGAACAGGTATTCGGCTTTAACTCAGGAAGAGGACCTTAGTGTTGAAGCAATGAACGACAATCTCATGGGCATCATTAAGGAGTGCGCAATAGAAGTCGGTGGTAACGCTGTTAGACAGGAAACCAATAAGCTATCGCAGGAGACGAAAGATCTGATCAAGAAACGCCAATGTATGAAAGCCTCTAATCCTACAGCTAGAATAGAACTGGCAGAACTTTCTAAGTTAATCAACAAGCGTAAGACAGCGGACATCAGGAACTATAATATGGATAGAATTGAACAGGCTCTCAGGAACGGAGGAAGCCTAAAAACAGTGAAGAAGAAACTAGGAATAGGCAAGAATCAGATGTGTGCGTTAAGAGACAAAGCCGGCAATATCGTTACTAATATGGATGAGATAGTTCAAGTGGCTGAGGAGTTCTATAGAGATTTATACAGTACCAGTGGCACCCACGACGATAGTGGAAGAGAGAATAGCCTAGAGGAATTCGAAATCCCACAGGTAACGCCAGAAGAAGTAAAGAAAGCCTTAGGAGCTATGCAAAGGGGGAAGGCAGCTGGGGAGGATCAGGTAAGAGCAGATTTGTTGAAGGATGGTGGTCAGATTGTCCTAGAGAAACTGGCCACCCTGTATACGCAATGCCTCATAACCTCGAGCGTACCGGAATCTTGGAAGAACGCTAACATAATCCTAATCCATAAGAAAGGGGACGCCAAAGACTTGAAAAATTATAGACCGATCAGCTTACTGTCCGTTGCCTGCAAAGTATTTACTAAGGTAATCGCAAATAGAATCAGGAACACCTTAGACTTTTGTCAATCAAAGGACCAGGCAGGATTCCGTAAAGGCTACTCAACAATAGACCATATTCACACTATCAATCAAGTGATAGAGAAATGTGCAGAATATAACCAACCGTTATATATAGCTTTCATTGATTACGAGAAAGCGTTTGATTCAGTCGAAACCTCAGCAGTCATGGAGGCATTACGGAATCAGGGTGTAGATGAACCTTATGTAAAAATACTGGAAGATATCTATAGCGGCTCCACAGCCACCGTAGTCCTCCACAAAGAAAGCAACAAAATCCCTATAAAGAAAGGCGTCAGACAGGGAGATACGATATCTCCAATGCTATTCACAGCATGTTTACAGGAGGTATTCAGAGGCCTGGAGTGGGAAGATTTGGGGATAAAAGTTGATGGAGAATACCTTAGCAACTTGCGATTCGCTGATGATATTGCCTTGCTTAGTAACTCAGGAGACCAATTGCAATGCATGCTCACTGACCTGGAGAGGCAAAGCAGAAGGGTGGGTCTGAAAATTAATCTGCAGAAAACTAAAGTATTGTTTAACAGTCTCGGAAGAGAACAGCAGTTTACGATAGGTAGCGAAGCACTGGAAGTGGTAAGGGAATACATCTACTTAGGGCAGGTAGTGACCACGGATCCGGATCATGAGACTGAAATAACCAGAAGAATAAGAATGGGTTGGGGTGCGTTTGGCAGGCATTCTCAAATCATGAACAGCAGGTTGCCACTATCCCTCAAAAGGAAAGTGTACAACAGCTGTGTGTTACCAGTACTCACATATGGGGCAGAAACCTGGAGGCTTACGAAAAGGGTTCTGCTGAAATTGAGGACGACGCAACGAGCTATGGAAAGAAGAATGATGGGTGTAACGTTAAGGGATAAGAAAAGAGCAGATTGGGTGAGGCAACAAATGCGGGTAAACGACATCTTAGTTGAAATCAATAAAAAGAAATGGGCATGGGCCGGACATGTAATGAGGAGGGAAGATAACCGATGGTCACTAAGATTCACGGACTGGATTCCAAGGGAAGGGTAGCGTAGCAGGGGCGGCAGAAAGTTAGGTGGGCGGATGACATTAAGACGTTTGCAGGGACAACATGGCCACAATTAGTACATGACCGGGGTAGTTGGAGAAGTATGGGAGAGGCCTTTGCCCGTCAGTGGGCGTAACTAGGCTGATGATGATGATGATGATGATGAACCCAACTGGCTAGGAATAAATTACAGATGGAATATACGAAAAGTATTTCATTGGAAACATTTCAGTTCTTTGAGCAAAATGTTGTTACAGTGAGCTTAACTACAACAAAGATTTGTAAAGTGACATTCCCACTACACGTCTTGATCACAAAGGAAGCCGAGGTGAATGATGAAGCGCTCTCTACTTCGTTATTTTCACGTTACACTGCCCTCCTCATCTATGCTAAGGACCAATAAAGGCTTTTTTATTGAGTGGCTCAGCCAGTAAAAAACTACGGGAGGGTGGAAAGTCCATGTGCACGAAACAAATCAACAGACTGCCCTGTTAACAAGAGTTTCGAATTGCTAGTCCACCTTTCAAACAGTGTAGTCAGATTATACTAATCATGATGCGGGAATTTGCTGCAATAAAAAAAAAAAGTCATAAAAGGGAAAACAACCGCAAGACTGACAAAACAAAAACGACAGAAATTTGACAGTCCTGTCATCGTCTCCTTTTCGTGAACGAATTTTTTATACATAACAGGCATTAATCCCGGAATTAATAAACGGAGTTGGGCAGGCCACGTGATAGCCGGTGGTCTATCATACTTATAGAATGGGGGCCAACAAAAGCAGGCGCAGCAGAGGACGGCGAACAAATGTATGAAGTGCTGCGAAACCGGAACATTTGCAGGAGTATAAAGTAGCCAGCTGACGCGAGACAGGTGTAACCCTGACTTCACCGAGAGAGGCCTTCACACTGCAGCGGGCACAAAATATGCTGACAATGGTTATGACGACATTCGCGTAACTGTAGCGCGTGCCTGTATTCGGCGCAGCTTTGCATGGAGGAAATGGCGCGGCAGTACCACGACTCCCGACACCTGGTGCACTCGGTCTCCGACGCCGTGGTGCGCACCCTGCGTGACCACTACGTCTGCGAGCGCCACGGCTCCGTGGAGTTCGCACCGGCGCGCGAACTGCGCTGCGCCGACGGCCGCTCCCGGGTCACCGTCCTGCCGCGCGAGGCCTTCTTCGACGCGACGCCCCACGGTGCGGCCGCCGCCGCCAACGTCCGGCACCCGAATGCGACCGCGAGGAGCTACGTTGTGAACGTACGACGCCACTCTTCGCTCGCTGCGGCCTCCGACCGTGCCAGCGTCGGCTCCGCGCTGGAAGCTAGGCGCAACTGCCCTCGCATCGATCGCCTGGCGCAGAAGAACGCGCTCGTGCCATGAACGACGATCTTGAGGACGCCAGTCGCGTCCCGCAATAAATAAACGACGCTCTAGGGTTACCTGAATATTAGACGATGTCTGACCTGTGTACGGCGCATTTTTCTCGTCGTGTCGTGCAGCTTCACCAAACGATTTTCAATCTTTCCTTTCGTGAGGAGACACGTACCAGCCGCTTATTCGGTGCCCAATTTTCGCTAGCTTGGGCATGTTGTGGAACGCAAATGTCAAGTCGCAATCCAGCACGTGCTTTATTGATCGCGTGGAGGGCGGACCAATAGGAAACCAAAGCCCTCATTTCATATTTAGAAATGACCTTGCTGTTTGTTGCCTAAATAAAAGTATTTGCCACACTGCATACAATTTAAACTAAAGTACTCAATAGAAGTCAGCTCGCAAGTCCATACGGGGGCGTCTTCAATAATCGTTGCAGTCGCATCGCTCCGACTCATTTGGAGAGCAGGAAAGTACCATTACGAAGCAAAGCAATACGTAGCGGCGAAACACGCTCCGTGTTAGAACAGGTGTCGTCCAACCTGGCGGAGTCCACTGCCTCCTACGTGGAACTCACTTGACCCTGGCAGTTCAATTCCCAGTGGCTTCCGAACATGTGTCCACGGAGGTCGTAGAACGCGCTCCATAGCAGAGTGTGCTTAGAATCGATGAATGCTGAAAAGTCGCCACGCGTGACCGAACGTCGCGGCGCTCAACAGGCGAACCGCGTGGTGCAGGGCCAGCTCGTTCAAGTATATTGAGGCGTTGCGTCGCATTTTATCATGCTTAGCGAGGCTAAATATGCTTAAGCATATATCACTCATCATTATAACAGAAACCGCTTTGATAAAAAAGAATGCAGTACAGATTTGTTCACACATAAAGGCATTGCAGAAAACATCCACGAAACATACATTATCTAGAGGCATACCTTAATCATATTGGACCTTTTATTTATTAGATGGTATTTAAGACATGTTAGCGCTTGCAAGCCACGCCGCTCACTCCTTTTCAAATAGTTCACGTAATAGTAAAAATAAATTAGCAAGCCGGCGCTCAACAAAAGAAAGGTAACTAGAACGAAAAAGTTAGAGCTAAGTATAAATCGAATGTAATACAGTCGTATAATCAAACCAACGTCACATAATAATAGTACACAGTACAAATTTTGATTTTTTTAAATTGATCTCGTCAATTCAACTGGACTCACTTAGTTAAATAAGCCACTTGAACTGCTGAAACTTCATCAACCGCGTTAGATTTGGTCCTTACGTCAATGCCAAGTGTCTTTTCAGCACTTAACCTAATTGCTCGGGCTAAGTGGCCACTGTATACTTCGCTTCTTTCTTTGCAGCTTCTCATTTGAGTAAGCACCACAGCATAACAAAACATTACATTAAGCGCATTCGCAGCAGGCCTCCATTAACTTCGAAATAGAAGCAACTGCGAATCGCTCAGGCGCCTTTCCGTGCATTCAACTGTCAAGAGAGCTGGGCTTTTATTTAAGGCAGAAATTTTCTCGGCTGTCGAAAAACAGAAAGATTTAAAATAGGGGCCCCATCGTTTGGGAACCCAAAGAGCTTTACCGGTATTAACGCTGGGGCACGCAGGAGCGAAGAGCTTTGGAATAGGGCTTTGCGTTTGTGAATAGCGTCTTGCGCTTGCAGCGCCACTACGGCGTGAAAGAAGAGCTATCATAAATATTCAAGTAAAATATAACATTTTATGACGAGAAAAATAATTTCGACTTTCGTGTTTTCGCGTTGAATTACAGTTTGGAGGTTATTCTATTAGCAGGAACATATTCGTTGCACTTAGTTTAAGCAACCATTTTTACCTGCCTTCACCGGCCGCGTTAATCCACAATCTCATTTCGCAGAAAATCCGACATCGCCGTTCCGCGTTCAGCGTCGACCATCGTTTCCGCAAAAATCTTATGAAACCACGCATACCGAACCACGCAGGCCTTCCACGTAGCGCAAGAAAGTCACTGAAATAATTGAATTTCTCAAGGTAAAATACGTCAGAAAATTTGTAAAGCACGACTTATACACAACCAACAGACATTGATAGCGTCGGATCGTAATTTGAACATGCGAGAAAACAGAACTGTTTTATGCGGAAATTCAAAACACAAACCCTTTTCCAGCGTTTCTACCATTCATATGGCGGCCATGGCCTCCGAGATTTGCACGCGCCGGAGCGCGCAAAATTCAAATGCCATAAAGCGGCTCCCGGTTCCTTGCAACACCTCCAGATGGCGCTCGTTTCCGCCGCAGGGGCTCCGTGGAGGCGACGAAGACATAAGCGTTTCTGCATACTTCGAGCTTTCTTCTTTCTTTATTTGCTGATTTTTTTTAGCCTTTAAATAATAATTGGCTAGCTTTCTTCTTTCTCTCTTTTGTCGTGTGCGTGGGTGTGTTTCGTGTATATTTGGTTTTGCAGGATAGTCGGAGCGTCTATTCGCGCCACGTGCTTCAGCACGTGCAACGGGGTTGGATGTTAAGTCTTCATAGCCTTTAAATAGTAGCTTGGAAAGGGCAAGACTTATAGCTATTAGGGGTTTTACTGTGTGTGCTTTAGTATCGGGGAATATTACTGTGGTAGGAAAGTCAGGGCATCGCCGTGTTGTTGAACACGTGCGAAATCGTGTCACACCTTAAGTCTGTGCGGCATTGATTGCTTTCAAAACATTGGTGATAATTACTTTGCGGCATTTTAAGGATCTAGATTATGTGCGTATCAATTTTTTCTAGAAGGTTCGTGCTCTACATTATTATAGTAATATAGTATTTGCATTAGAAAGAGCCGTGCAATACATGGCAAGAAACCCGGGAAAGCGTGAAACAACTCGCGCTCGTCGGTTGCCTCGTTGTCCGCCTGGTCTAATAAAAGCGTTTCAGTGGCGCACAATAGTCGGTCAGTCGTTGGCATCAGCGTCTTGTCGGTCTCGTATCGGCCTTGTGTTACTGCGCCTTAAACGAGTATGTGAAATCAGGCAAGCGACGCCACCACCTGCAAGAGACGGCCGACACTGCAAGAAGATTTCGTCAGAAACGTGATGTTTTTTTAAGTGTCGCTCAAATGTAACGCACAAGTTCTTCGTTAAATTTGCTAGCTGTCGATGCAAGCCGGCAACTACGTCGTTCACGGTGCAGTTCGGACGAGGCGCAGACCGCTTTCTGCTTCAAAGTGGAGTTGGAGTCTTACGCTAGGCACGTTTTTGGCACCGCACCGAGGTCGAGCTAGAGGTGGAGTTTTAAAGCGGTACGCGGCACGAGTGTTTACAGCAGCGCGCGTCAGAGCACTTTCTTTTTTTTTTTCAGGGACTTTCCAGCGCGCGGCCCCGCGCGCGATCCTTCTAAAATGTATCGCGACTAATCCGCTAGGGCAGGGCGCATGCACCGTCGCGCCATGAAAATAGGCGGATTCCAGGCTCGGACGAGAAGTGGGCTGGTGACTTGCTGGTGACGCTATTACTGTTTTAGGGGGCCACGGGTGCTCGGCAGGCCAGAGTTGGTAGTAATGAAGAAGGTTCCCTATATAGGGGAACCTCTGAACAGCATCGCCATCAATAAAAGAAAAAGGAGGAAAACAAGAAAGAGAGCTCGCCATACAATAGGCTACATCAACATGCAGGGCGGCAGAAGAAAGGAAAACTCGGTGGAGATTGAGGATCAGTTAAATAGAAAACAAATAGGGGTGTATGCGGTTAAAGAAACGCACCGTGGAGCCTCGGAAGAGCCACCACTGAATGAATGAATGAATGAATGAATGAATGAATGAATGAATGAATGAATGAATGAATGAATGAATGATGTTTAATGGCGCAAGGGCGAGGTATGGCCAAAGAGCGCCATGCTAGTGTTAATGTTTTCGTAGTAGACTGATGAGTTCTGTGAAGTTAATGTTACGTGGCTGTAAAGGGGCCTAAAAGAGTTCGTGTAAATTGCATGAAATCTACGCGTGACAAGATTATGGCAATGACTAATGACGTGTACTATGGGCCCTAAAATGCATTGCAAAAAATGTGATGCAGTATACAAAATATGCGAAATGCTAAACTTGGCTAAAGCCCTACTGCCTCGCCAGAGCCCTTGACACACAAGGGCGCAGAGGCATGTGCTATGCGAAACAACTATCACAGCGGCATCCTCTGAAGAGAGGAGGTGCTAGGAATGTATGGGGCTAATAACATGAAACACAACATCTTTCAGGAAACCTAGGACTGCGTTAGTGTCAAAGAGCGGTTCTGGGCCAGTAGCATTACAGGATGAAAAGGGATGGGCTGCCGGCATGCTAGGGGAAAATGTTTCTTTCTCTTGGATTCGGCTTCCCGACACTCCAAGAGGACGTGGAGGACGGTCAGCCTCTTCCCTCATCTACCACAGGTTGGAGGATGATTTCCAGTGAGTAAAAAGTTATGGGTGCCAAGTGTGTGTCCTATTCTGAGACGACAGAATAGCACTTCTGTTCGGCGAGATTTTGTTGCAGAAAGCCAGAAACCTAATTGTGGCTTTATTACGTGCAGCTTATTATTTGTATGCACGTCCCACAAGCGTTGCCAGTAGTTTCGCACTTTCCTTCGTAAGAAGGGCTTTAGATCTGTGACAGGGACTGCAGCGGTAGGATTAACAGCATGTGATGCAATTGATGTGGCTATCTGGTCCGCCAGAACGTTACCCTCGATGCTCCTATGGCCAGGCACCCAGCATATAATCACATGCTGGTTAGATATATACGCTTTACACAGGACGGAATAGAGTTCAATAATTACTGGATTTTTGTGCTTACAGAATAACATCAAGGCCTTCACGACGCTTAGGGATTCTGTATATATAACTGCTTTTTGGAGTGTTGATTTCCTAATATGCTTCACAGCCGACAATAGTGCGTAGGCCTCGGCCGTAAAGTTACTTCTCTCAGGATGCAGTACATCGGATTCCGAGAAGGATGGCCCGACGGCTACATTGGACACCCCGTCGTGCGACTTCGATGCGTCTGTGTAGAACTCTGTGCACGAGTGCTTACACTGAATTTCTAGGAAAAGCATTCGTATTTCAACCTCTGGTGCTTGTTTGTAACTTCTAGAAAGGGCATGCCACATTTTACCACCTACCACCCCCAAGGTGGTAACAGCTTGGTTGGATGCATTAAGGGATGCTCGAGGAGTGGGACATGCATTTCTTCACTAAGGTCCCTCACACGCAGCGATAGTCACTGATTGAGAACTATGTTCGGGAAGGCTGCAACAGAACTACATCGGAAAGAAAGGGAGGGGGAGTCGGAATGCTCATCCTTCAGGGAGCCAAAGGGAAAAGAGTAACTTGAAAATCTCGAAAGCATCTCTGGTTATCAGGTACAATGAGTGGAAAGAAAACTTGGCTGGGCGTAACGGATTTGTGGACCGGAAGTAATTGCACAGAAAAGAATTAAGGGTTAGTGGAATGCATAAGTGCTGATAATAAGAGTTTCGAGAATGATGCCATACATCATCGTACATCATACAGCATCAAGGGCGATTTTAATGCCCATCACTCTGTGGGGAGACTCCCGGTGGGGCACGAGAGGCTGGCTAATTGAAAATTTTCTAGTTAACTATAGCGCATGCCTCCATAATAAGAGGGAGCCAACCTATTCCAATATTTATCATGATTCATACTGATCAATTCATCTGTCGATTTGCTCTGCTTCTCTTTTCTCCGACATAGAATGGCATGTTCTCAAGAACCCATTCGGACCACTTTCCAGAGGCTCTAAATATAGTCAGGCAACATGACCCTCCTCCGCATGCGGCTAGGTGGAAACTAGCCTCTACCAATCTGGAACATTTTAAAGAATCCACGCTTTTATCACGGGATTTTATCAGCGAGCTTAGTATAGTTGACGCAGTAGCAGATTTTACCGATTTTATCATTGACGCAGCAGAGAAATGCATTCCAGAAACTAGAGGTGGATCATGCAAAAGACGAGTGTCTTGGTCGAATGACGAATGCAATCAGGCGCGGAAGAAACTAAAGAAATCATGAGCATACTGCGCCGATCCTTGACTGCAGAAAATATCAGAAATTAAACGGATCAAGTCGTAGGCAAAGAGTACGCGGAGAGAGGCCAGGAGAATAAGGTGGGAGAGGTTTATACAGATCGCCGATCGGAGAGGTTTCTAGAACGCAGGAGGCGACAGTATTGAATGGCCTAAGAACGCTAAAGGGGCAGCAAATCCACCCATTGCCCTTGGTCGATAACGAAGCGAATACGTTGGAATACCAGGCAGACGCCCTTGGCACACACTTCGAGAGTGTATAAAGCTTCACACACTACTCAGAATTATTTCTTAAATATAAGCAAGAAGCGGAGCCTAAATATCTGGACCGTAAATGCCGACCGAATAACCTGTTCAACAGTCCTTTTAATGTTGGCCAGCCTTGAACGTTTGTAAGAGCTCTGCACAGGGGGATGACAGAATCATGTATGACATTAATAAAAACCTGCACACTTGCACACAGGTGACACTGCTGGCGCTTTCAGTGCTGTTTCGGCTACCGGATACCTTCCATTCACATGGAAAGAAGCTTTTGTAGTCCCGGTCTTGAAACAGGGTAAAGACCCATCCAACATATCAAGTTACCAGCTTATAGCATTTACAAGCTGCTTATGCAAACTCGTAGAAACATTGATAAACCGTCGTCTTTTACATTTTGTTGAGGTGAACAAAAATGCTTGACCCTTATCAGTGCGGTTTCAGAGAGTGTTGGTCGACTGCTGATCATCTTGTGCGGATTGCGGCAATTATTCATGACGCCTTTATCCATAAGCGGTTCATTCCGTGTTCTTAGATATGGAGAAGGCGTATGACACAGCATGGCAATATGGCATTTTACTAGACCTCTCAGAAATGGGTATTCGAGGCGAGATGCTTAATGTATTGAAAGTTACTTATCACATCGCACATTTCATGCTACAGTCGTAAATGCTTTGTCCAGTCCATTTATTCAAGAAACTGGATAACCGTAAGGTGGCGTATTAAGTTGTGCCCTCTATATTGTAAAAATGAACCCCATGCGGTCATCTATACCACGGTATATGTCTCATTTCATATACGTAGATGATATACAATTGGGATTCAGATCATGTAATCTCGCGATCTGTGAGCGACATGTTCAGCTTCGCTTGAACAGAGTGTGTCAATAGGCAGTACAAAATGGCTTTAAGCTAAGTCCTCTTAAACGTTCTTGTGACCTTTACACATAAAAAAAGAGGCTTCTTGTGGAGCCCAGTGTAGAATTACACAGACAGCGAGTGCCGGTAACCACAAAGCACAAATTTCTAGGCATCGTACTGAAGTATAAACTATAAAGCACATAATGTTTCTTAAGAACAAATACCTAAAAACAATGAGCATAATTAAATTATTGTCGCACTCTAGTTGGGGTAGTGATAGAATCTGCCTCATGAATCTCTACAATAGCCTGATACCCACGCGATTGGATTACGGCGCCATAGTGTACCAATTTGCTACGCCAAGCGCTCTCTAAAGATACTGGATCCCGCCTACGGTCTGGGCATCCGACTGGCCACAGGCACCTTCAGGACAAGTCCTGCGACAAGCCTTTAGGTAGTGGCTAACGAGTGGTCACTCCAGCTGCAACAGTTATATTCGAGCTTTGTGTACTTTTTGAAAGTAAATGTTAATTCAGAACATCCCTCTCATTCTAGCATGAACGACATGATGAGTGCCCCACTCTTTTATAATCGACCTACAGTGAGACAGCCTTTCTCCATGCGTGTGAGGAGCGTCACCGAAGAAATGGATGCCCAAGCCTTTCAGCATAGCCTGAGTGCTCCAGTGCCACCGCTGCCGTCATGGCACTGGCAGGACACAGAATGTGACGCATCACTTATAGATTTTACAATACGCGCTCCAGAGGCACATATTCAAATGCATTTTCTTGAACTACAGTCCAAATATTGATGCCAAGAATTTTTCACTGACGCATATAAGTCTCATGCCGGCGTGTCTTACGCGGCACTTGGTCCATCCTTCTCCGAATCAGAAATTTTACGGGCGGAAATGAGTATCTTCACGGCTGAAGCGTACGCAGTATTGTCGGCTCTCAAACACATAAAGAAACAAAGATACAAAAAGCTGTTATATTCACTGACTCCTAAAGCGTCATAAGAAACATAATGTCGTTCACTAAACATAAAAATCCCGTGCCTAATGATATTTACTCCCTTTTGTGTATATTGTGTATGTCAATATGCTGGGTACCTGGTCATAGAGGTATTGAGGGCAATATGCCTGCAGACGAAACCGTTAGATCAATGGCTACAAAAGCCACAAACTTCTCTGTAGCTGTTCCTGCCATAGACTTAAAACCTTTCCTACGAAAAAAGCTAAGAAGCTATTGGCACCACTCATGGCACACTGAAACATCCAATAATCTTCATGTTATTAAGCCACAGTTAGGGAACTGGCCACTCGTAATAAAAACATGACAAACCGAGGTAATCATGTGTCGACTTATAATCAGGAATACATGCAGCACACACTTACACTTGTTGACCGGCAGTGAGCCACGTATCTCTGGCAAATGTGGCGAGGTGTTGACTGCCCTGCACGTATTTCTTGAATTTCATGAAATAGAAGCTACAAGGGAAAAACACTTTCGTTTACCTCACCACCCGCAAATTCCACTTCGTCCAGCAATTTTCCTTGGTAAAGAGCCACTTTGGTATAGCAAATCACTTTTATCCTTTTTAAATTACGTTTGTTTATAACATGTTATACAAAGAAGCGATACGTAGCTCAGCCTACTAGCGGAGGCTGCTGCTGCGATTATAGTATTTAGAGCACGTGCTTCACTGCCCTTACGTAAAAGGGCCCTGTAACAAACATGTGACGCACCCTCGGGCATAATCCTCGTTGGCCCGCCAGGCTTGGTGGGCAACATTGGTCACCGCACAAAATAAACACCGATGAGCTCAGCGGCTCGGCCGTCAGTCACCATTCATCGCCACCACGCTGCGGAGCGTCACTTTAACGGAGGGTGCCTCGAGCCCCCCTCGTTCACGAACCAGGGCGGATCGTCACAGGCACGCGTGAGGCATTAGTGCCATGTATTGCAATCTCGCAACCACTTCACAACATATAGATTTTGTTCGTAGCTCACCTCATACGACATTTTTAGAATAAAAATCAGAAACAGCGCGGCACAGGACGAGGGAGTAAACAGCACAGGACAGAGAGTTGACTAGCAACCAACTGATTTATTTGCAAAATAAGCATAGACATCACTGAAGGCGACATAAAGAACAGAAAAGAAGGATAAGCGTTAGCCACAGAGATAATCCAGTTCCGTTGTTGATAGCTTGATGGACCAAACGAACTACAAGCAACCAAATAAACCATTTGGTTGCTACTCCGCGCTCTGTCCTGTGCTCTTTACTCGCTTGTCCTGTGCCGCGCTGTTTCTCTCTTTTTGCTAAAGATGAACGAACCAGCCTCCCTTTGAACACACTGCTAACAAATGACATAGTTTTAATACATCTGCAGCATCCTTTATGCATTTTACAGTCAATGTTTTAGGCCGCTATACAGCCAAATTACATCTATATCCTTTGCCATCAAGCGCGTCATCAAAAACCTCATACTAGTTTCCTGGCGTTTTTTTGTTTGAACCTTATTGGCTCTTGCGTCATTAAACCCCATACACCATTATCATAATTGGTCATGCCATCTGGATCGGGACATCATCATTCCCGCTTCTTCAACCGTTGGTCATCATGCGGTCGTGATCATGCCATCATCGTCAATTAAGCTTCGTCACCTGACTCTCATCATGCCGTCGTCATCACGCCATAGTCGTCATACAGGTTTCGTCACACAGTCATGGTCACGCCATTATCATCATACACTCGTCATCCCGTTGTCTCCATGCTGTTGTCATGCCAACGTCTTCAATGCATCGTCCTCATACAGTCATCGGTACACATTCGTAGTCATACCGTCGTCGGGATGCTGTCGCGGTTCTTCGATCATGGTCACTAATTTCGACGTCATCACGCTCTCGTTTCACCATAGTCACCACTTCACTATTATCCCGTTGTGGTCAGCCCATCGTCATCATGCTACTTTCGTTGATCCATCAACGTCATTCCCTGTTCTTCTTTTTATCGTAATCACGCTGTTCTCATTCAATTGGGATTATGCCACCGTTGCCATCCCACCGACGCCATTCCTTCGTGTCACGCATACGCTATCACGCATCTGTTGTAATACCATCGTCCTTTTGTCGTCCTGGTCATGCCATCCTCGTTATTTCAGTCATACCGCCATCGTCGTCATACAGTCCTCGTCATCTCGTTGTCTTCGTATCGTCGTCACGGTCTATTCTTCACGGTCTATCGTCGTCGCCGTCTATTCTTCCATCGTCATCAATTACAAACCGACATATCATCGTCGTTGTTATGCGCCTTTGTCGTTCGATCAATATCAGTTCGTCTTCATTTCAAGTCACTGCGTCGGCGCCATAAAGTCGTCGGCATGCCTTGATGCTGATGGGCGACCTTGACAAGCGAGTGTCATAGCAAAGTGGGACGACATCGAACTATGTGTTATTGCGGAGGTGGCGTTTGGGCCAGGAATCCACCAAGACTATCGACGAGTACATCCGGTAGTATGAACGAAGTAAAATGGGTTTATGTTGCATTAGTTAGACGGTTCCAGTTACGGAAGCCCACTCTATGCAGGAGCATGGGCGCTATAACGTAAGACTATTCAAAACTTTTCTATTCCAATACTGCAATCAGCCCTCCGCGATTGGTCACAAACTTTTTTGGACCATCCCCCCTTCACTTGTATGCCACGCGACGTCACGAAAACCGCAATAGCTCCCCATCTGATAGGACGTGTACACACTGATTATGCATGATTTGGCCGAACAAAAGAAACATCAGTTATTTCTGATTCGACGCCTTTTCCCCATTAGTCCACAGCTATTGGTCAAATGTTTTCGGGCTGCACCTACTTCACCTGCCTGTCACGCGACATCGCAAAAGCGCAAAAACTCACCGCCTCAAAGTGACGTGTCCAATAAAGATGAATTAATATGCCGAACAAAACTAAATTTTTTTTCTGAATAGCCGCACGCTGCTCCGTTTCGAAAGGAATAAAACATGGCTGCCGCCGATGGCTCAGGCACTGGCTACTCGCACATGCCAGAGAGCATCGGTTTATTTGGGCATAATGAAACATTTTTGCGTGGCCGTGTAACGTTTTTGAGCAATTTCGTCACGTTTACGACCTCGTTGTGCCAACTCTGCTTTGCTGAGGATCCGTTTTAGCATCGTTCTTAAGCTTCCATTGCATGCCGCCGCGATTTTCAACCAGCCACGGCAAGCTAAGTAAGGGAATGCGGACCCATCACAGACACCGGCACCACCCTCTTCATCCGGCTATTGATATTCAGAGCAATGGATCGGCCCCATCGAACCCCTCTCCACTTGAGCGTGCTCCTAGCCTCTTGTCAGTCAGATAAGAGAAGCCGCTTAGCGTAGGCAATGTTATTCGTTTTTGAAGCTAACAAAAGTGACCTCCTATGAAGGAGGACAGCGTTTGATTGGTTTGTTCAGACAACCCTGCGGGTGACCGCCCGATGCTTGCGTCGGCGGTTACGCAAATTTCACGTCAGGTGATAGGAATAAAATTTTATTGGAATAGTTTTACGTTACAGGGCCCCAAGTTAGCCGAATCAATGAAAGACTCAGAATTATCACTACACGTGTTAAACGTGACTTTAGGAATATGATCTGTCGCTACATTGCTCGATTTCGCTATTCGCATCATTGTGGACAGTGATCGTGAGATTACATCTGCCGTAATTTTCTGTTATGCAATACACACAAAATCTGCGCGAATACTGAAATGCACCTGGGAACCGCGTTTTTACACCTGTGTGTTTTTCAAGTAGCCGGGAACGCAAACGATAAAGCAAACAACTGTGACGCAAGAGAAGCGGACTAGCCTGAAGGGAAGCTGAAAAACTGGGTTTCAGCTCAAACAAGCAAAGCTCCACACGTATAATACGGAAACAAAGCTTGTGAGATACACACTTGCGAGGACACTGCATATTTTCCATGGCCGGCTGCGTTATCCACAAGATAAACGACGAAAACCAATGAACCCTTCTGGGCCAAACAAGGAATGCGAACGCAATCTCTGCCTAAGAATGTTTTCCTCATCTCATACAGATACGCTCACTGCGACAATAACGAAGTTGCATATCGCTGTGTGATCGAGGGCGCTCGAAGCAGCGGTGATCATTGCCTCGGGCGCGACGTCTATCTGCGTAAACCATCGGCCAGCTTTTCTTAATCCACTGTTTACTTTGTACAGTGCGCGTGGCCTTCGGTATTAAAACGTCAAATGTATTTTCTCTGAGTGTCGTGGATTAATTTAAAACTACGTAATGTCACCACTGGGCGTAGGTTGTCAAAAAACATACGTAAATTTCGCGCCGCACCACCGCCTTTTTGCGCCGGAGTAAAGCCATTCAAATGCAAATCGGCGTGCGCTGTCGAGCGCTTACGCAGTGTGGCTATCTGCGCCTTGGATAAATCTCTACGCACAAAACTTTCACCTTCATAAGGGCTGCTGCTTACCGCAAGACACTTTGACATCCGGTATGTTAAGAGGAACCTTTAACTCGCTGCCTCTTCTAAATGCAATGAAACGGAGAAATTCTTTCTCTCAGCTGCTATCGCAGCGAATTTAGTAACGCTTGTGGCAATAAAACGCACAATGCAAATGTAGTGAATGTGTAGATTCTTTTGTTTAGGCTGTCAAAATCTTTATGAAAACGTTTGTAAATTTCATTTTCAAGAAAGAAGCTATCATGTTTAGAACTCTAACTCAGCAACCAACGCCAATGTCACAAATATCTAGACTGCATTTAAGAATGCATCTAAGGCGAACTACACTGATATGTCGTATACCCCTATGAAATATACCACGGGTCTGTGAATGGGACTTTCGCGAAGCGCTTGTAAGCACTGTAACAAAATTACGTAAGCTCTACATTCTTATGTCACATTTGTCCGCTTTAAACGCTCTAATAGATACCATTGGTGGAACTCTGATGTCCGCATTTAGTGCACTTATGAATTCTTAACCTATATTTGATATTTTTATAGATAGGCACTTTTGGCGATTCCTGTAAAACATTTGCACCGATTATTAGAAATTCCATTTGACACAGACACTGGAATGTTACATTACCTTACATGCAACACATTTCATTCAAATCAGTCCAATGGTTCTCTCAGAAAAGCATTCGTCCGTCTTTCATGTATTTAAATAGGATACTCGGACTTGGTCCCATGTAAAGCTTCTTCTTACATTGGCAAATAGTCTAGAAGCTTGAGATTCGACAATAGCTGGCTCTCAAAGTGCGCATGAGCCATCGCAAAGGCTGTGACTATCAATCCTTCGCTATATCCGCTCAAGCGGGGCATTTGCGCCAGTATCAGCACTGAATTCCACATGAACAATAACGAAGGGAAACGTGGCCCAACAGTCTGCGTTTGGAGCTGTCATGGCGGCTAAGCAGGCGGTGGTATGATAAGCAGTGCAAGGATTTGTCTAAAGAATACTACTTATAGCACTGAACGTCGGTGTGACTTTTTTTACTGGGACACCAGTTAGCTGCTTAGAAATTGGGTTCACTTTGTCCGTCCGTTCGTCTGTCCTTCCATTGTGTTACGCGGACGATCACTTTTGTCGTCATTGACAACACACAATGACGACTTCTGTCGTCACCAAGCGGGCTCATCATCTCCAGCGTCGCCAATGCGAGTGTGCAGAAAAAATTCACATTTGATTACGAAATACGGAGGAAGATTTTGGAAGTGACCACGCGCTGATCGAGATCACGATAGGCACGGGCGCGAACGGTCGTGGGAGTAACCCTGTAAGCAAAGGCCATAAATTCAAACTTGTGAAGTGGGACACGTTCCGAAAGAAACGAGAAGAAGCGGGGCGAGGCGACGAGCCGAATACGGACATAGACGAGTGGACCGAGACGCTCAGAAGGAACGTAGACGCAGCAACGAGCGACGTTCCGCATGAGGCGAAGCTCGAAATAATTGACAGCAAGCTCCTACACATGTGGGGAGCAAAGAGTGCCCTCCTAAAGAGATGGAAATGACAAAGACATAATAAGGCGTTGCGCAAACGCATAGCACAATTAGACAGAGACATCGAAGAACACGCACTCCAGGTATGCAGCGCACAATGGGAAGACACGTGCAATGGCCTCGAGAGGCAGATGACAGGGGCGAGCGCTTGGCACCTCTTTCGACACCTATTAGATCCGGAGGAGACTCCGGCCGCTCAAGGCCACAAGACTCCTAGACTAGTAAGAGGTTATATAAGAGGTGACGCCGAATACGACGGCGTCACAAACGAGAAACTGGACGCGGAATTTAGCGAATCAGAAATTCGGATAGTCCTGTTCGAACTAAAGACCCGATCGGCGCCCGGCCCGGGAAGTGTTACCAACAAGACTCTCCGCAACCTAGACGACGAGTCAATCTCCCGACTCGCGGCCTACGTGAACGAGTGCTGGCGAGGGGGTTGGTTCCCTTCCCGAAGGGAAGAGATCCAACCCCCTTGTTCGCATTATCCGCCCGCGTTATCATGATTCCTAAACCTGGCAAGCAACTTACGCTCGATAATCTAAGACCGATTTCGATTACGTCTTGCGTCGGCAAAGTCATGCAACACACAGTTCTCACCCGCGTAACGACTTTCTCGAAGACCATGACGCGTTCCCGCACACCATGCTAGGATTCCGCCGCAACCTCTCCCCACAGGACGTATTGCTGCAGCTTAAACACCAGATTGTAGACGACACTACCAGCTCCACTAAGGCAATTCTAGGCCTAGATATTAAAAAGGCATTTGACAACGTTAAACACGAAGCGATCTTAGAAACAATTAGAACATTAGGACTAGGCCAAAGAATCTATAATTACGTTAGAGATTTCCTCGCGGGCAAGCGCGCACGCGTCGTTGTCGGCGATGAGGAATCGCCGGAATTTGAGACAGGTCCGTGCGGTACGCCGCAAGGATCCGTCATATCACCATTACTCTTTAATTTAGTTCTACTCGGTCTACCCGAGAAATTATGAAGGATTGAATCACAGTCTACGCGGATGACATCACCCTCTGGGTTCCCGGGGGAGGACGTACCGGTCACGTCGAGCGAACGCTACAGGCAGGAGTAGATGCGCTTCAAAATCACTTGCGTCGAACGGGCCTCGAGTGCTCGGCTACCAAGTTCGAACTCTTACTCTACAAACCCACGAGGATAGGTCGTAAAACCCTTCACGACGAGGAACGGCAATACTCCAAAATACGCATTATATTGGCAGATGGTACTCCCGTACCGCACGTAGACAAAATTAGAATCCTGTGATTGCAGCTGCAGGCAAATGGCCATAACGGAGAGACGGTGCGAAGACTTCGTCGTTCGGTAGATGATACGATCCGACTCTTGCGTCGCATCACGAATAGACGCAATGGTTTGCGTGAAGAGTGCGCGATTCGTCTCGTGCAGGCGTACGCGATAAGCTGCATAACGTATGTTGCCCCCTACCTGAAGTGGATAGGGCCCGAAAAAAACAAAGCCGAATGCGTGATACGAAAAGCTTTCAATAGGGCGGTCGGCGTTCCACTCAACACGAGCACCGACAAGTTTCTAGAGCTCGGACTTGACAACTCAATTGACGAGTTAATCGAGGCGCACGACGTTGCGCAATACGAAGGATTATCGAAGCCAAAGACAGGTCGATATATCCTCGAGTCGCTCGGCATCACGTACCGCACTCAGCATGGAGAAAAAACTGCGGTTCCGGCCTCTGTCCGCGACCACCTGGTCATCCCGCCGCTTCCAAAGAACATGCACCCGACGCACCACGCCGGGAGACGCAACAAATGAGCAAGCGACCTTCAGAAGAAGTTTGGTAACAGCAACGAGGCAGTGTACGCAGACGCTGTGCCATATGGAGGAGGGAGAAGCGCGCACGCGATCGCGGTTGTAGACCGCACGGGTAAGTGCATCGTGAACGCCACGGTGACCACGGGACACACGGAAGCGGCCGAAGAAGCCGCGATAGCCTTAGCACTCGCCGCGGTGCCGAACGTTGTGATCGTGATCAGCGACTCACAGGCGGAAATCCGCGGCTTCGCGCGCGGTTGCGTCTCGCGGGAAGCGGCCAGCATACTCCAAATTTCTGACGACGGCGACTCGTCATCGCCCTCGCAACCCCAAAATTCTACGGACTTCCTCCTCTGGACCTCGGCACACACCGATGTTCTGCTCGCGGGCAACGAGGCGGGCCACGGCCCGGCTGGAGGTCTCACACGCCAAGCCGCCGCTGATTATGTGGCCGCCACCTCCGCCCCCGAGAGCGGAGCATCGGGTCTGCCGGATCGGGACACTACGACAGAAATGCAGCAACAAGAAACACAGTGGGCGTAGGGCGATCGCCTTACCATGTTAAGAGACCTCACCCAACACTACAGACTCGAAAGACGCACATTCCCGCCACCGCACGATAAATTGATCAGGAACGAGGCCGTAACATTACGCTTGCTCCAGACACACATCTACCCTAGCCCCGCCATCTTACACCACTGCTACCCGCGTTTATATCCAACAGACACGTGTAAGACTTGCGGACAGAGAGCAACGCTGTGACACATGCTTTGGGAATGTGCCGGCAACAACGGTAATCAAACCAGCTCCATTCGCGGCGCGTCCATATTCGCGTCCGTTGCCAGAGTACGGGTAGTCTCGAGGTCGCTTCATCCCGACGCCGCCCCGTATGCGGGAGCCGCCGAGGAACTTCTCCGTAGGTGTCGCCGCCGCTGGGAGGCGGCTCTCAAAAGTTCAGAGCTGGCAGACCAGCTCTGGGCCGTCCGGCAAGCCGAAGATGTCGGTTTAGAACAACAGAAAGCTGAGCTAGTTGGTAAGGATTTATTATGCAAGAAAGAGGTGAGGCGTGCAGACAGGACACAAGAGCAGAGAAGTGGACAGCAGGAACGCTGGTCTTCGTGTCCATTTCTCTACTCCTGCGTCCTGTCTACATGCCTCACCTCTTTTTTGCGTAACGAAGATGCCGCCCAAGTCCAAGGACTTCGAGCCGCCACCTGACACCCCCACAACAAAAAATGCCGAACTAGTCTTTAATAAAGTTTCTTCTTCGATTACGATACTCCCTAATGCGAAATTTTAACGCAGCTGACGGCGCTTGCTGGCACTCCAGAGGTGCGCACTTCTGGATTCTGAGTGGGACAGCTCCTTTAGCAGCTGCGGCAGACGAAGCATTTCTGCCGGTTGTGCCTCTCATTGCTCAGAAAGAACTGGCTGACACTATTTTATATCCCCGCAAATCTGGTCTGCGAGTCAAGCGGGTCAGCCTTTATACGTGACTCGCCGAAGATTCCAGTCTAATCGCGTGACTTCCAGACAGTACTACACAATCCGCATCGCGCGTAGAATCATATTAGTGTTCCTGTATATGCTCGCGCAGGGAGCAGAGTTGCGCATACCTTTTCCGGCGCCGCTCGCACAGCTATTGGCCGAGCGCGAAAAATGACGTCAAATGATCCGCGCCGCTGCGAAGCCAACTTTACGGGCGCATCGCCGACTCATGCGAACTCGTCGTTTCCGTCAGTGCCATCGCCATTGCAATCAGCGGACCGTCGATCGTGCGTTGAGAGGAGCAGCTGCGGGTTTCAGGTACATGTACGGTATTCGACGATGTGAAGTCAAGGACCTTGGTGAAGTGATACGAAACACATCGTATTGGCACTTGTATTGTGCCAGTACGATGCCAAAAATGTGTTGTCAGATTAGAGTCTGCACTGTGTGAATAATTACTCTGCAAGTTTGCCATCTTGATGAGATTAGTGCAATAAAAATAACCTTTTGTTACTCTTAATAGCTTGTTGCCTTTCCATTTTCTTTGAATTCTGCCCCCAAGGTTCCAAGAACCAGCACACTTGGCCTGCTTCCAGCAGCCGTTCATGCATTCCCTTGTATGAAATAAGTTTGATCTAGAAGCTCTTGCAGCTTGAATCTTTTTCTACTTGCAGATTTTCTGCTACTATATAGCTTATTAGTCTGCGGTATGAATGAATCGTAAAAGTAAGCTTTGCTTAAAATGTGCGCATGTGAACATTTGAAATGCGCTTAAATCTGTGTCTGCACCGCATGTATCGAAAACGTGCAGCTGTTGTGAACGGTGGTTAGTGATAAATGACGCTCTGTTAACGGTCACTGTTACTGCAGGCACGATAGCTCTCTTGGCGACGGTCATTAATCGGCTGGTTTCGGCAGCCAAAATGCGCTAAGTGTCCAGCTTACGTGTGTGAAGTTTTAAACACTCTTTAAAACATTTCTTGCTTTCTGACAATGATAAGACAACTTCATATGCATGCTGAAAATCATTGCACCGCCTTTTGTGGCAACGTACTGCGCGTTTGCGAGCGAACTTTGGAGCTGTTCGAGCCACGGGAGCATTTTATTTTGGGGAATCGAAGGTGGTCCTACCCCCTATTTGTACGTTCATGTGTGTGTTTGTATATGCGTGTTTACATAGGTACATACAAAGTTTCGGTTGATTGGAAGCCCACCCCCTCCAACTGCACGAATGACTCATTCGAGCGTAGCCTGTATTAAGAAGTGACCTTTGCTAAGCGCCTGCAAACAATTGGCGCTTGTAGCTCGCGACCATTAGAGAAAAAGGCGGAACACCGCGCGGCATTTGGCTCCTGCGCGCGCGAGGAGGGGCTTCGCTGCAGAGCTGGATCACGACGGCGGACCTATGCGCAACTCTGCCCCCTGCGGGAGCATATACAGGAACACTAAATCATATTGCAGAGAGGCGCCATATCGTAGTCACATGCGGCAGTCTACTAACCTCCTACACTTTCGCCGTACTCTCCTGCTCCACTTACCACCTCACACTCCCTTTTTCCAGAGACGCGAGCTGTTCGCTGCTCCCGTATTGCACATCCCGCTCAGCGTTCACGCTTTCATTCTTCGCTGTTGTGCTCGTTCGCTCGGTTACGCCGAGACCGACGCCGATGCTCCCCGCAGGAACGGGTGCTTAGGAGCTGCGTTCTAAATGTTATTGACAACCCCCTCGACTGAGATTTGAACCCATGCAAGTGAAGCCCTTTGCATTTGGGAGTCGAGCATGCTAACCTGAGCTACAGTGCAACAACAGTGCCGGTCAATTAGAGCGAGGCATTACGTTGCCTACAGACTCTGAGAGCGGATGCAGCTCTATGCGTATATTTCGGAGGCCAGAACGAGCAGCACAGTAGTGAACTAAGATTACATTATGTGGCCCTGCACAGGAAATTTTGCTTATGTGACGGCGGTGTGCTTCAGTGCAACTCTCCGTTGTCAGGCTCATGAAATCAGCGTCGGCGGCACAAAGGAGACGTACATGACAATGATGATGATAAGCCCGAAACATGGCACATGCTCACAACCCAGGATGCGGCAAATATAAGGTGGTTGGTGCAAAACAACATTGAGAGAGTCGACACCATCAGTGTCAACTAGCGAAGACGCGGCTACAAAAATATATTGCTTGCACAGTAGCTCACAGGATTCACAGCCGCCAGATTCCCTATATGGTAACCCTACATCTCATTCAATTCATTCAAATAACTTTATTCAGTGCCCTGCGATTTGGTGGGGGTGGGTCTGGACCCCGCCTAAGTTTCGGCCAAGGGTTGTTGGCTCTTGGCGGCTTCCTCGGCTGGCTGGACGGCCCAGAGTTGGGGCTGCAGGTCCGAGGTAAGCAACGCAGACTCCCAGCGCGCGCGGAGGCGGTCGCTGTTTGAGGCTGCATCACCGTTATCCTGTATTGCAGCCGTACATTCCCACATGATATGCTCCAGGGTGGCTCTAGAGTAGCAATGTCTGCACTTGTCCGTCGTGTATAAATCTGGTTGTAATAGGTGCATAATATCTGCACTCGGATAGGATCTGGTCTGCAACTGTCGCCATTCGACAGACTGGTTTCTGCTTAATTTGGGTGCGGCGGCGGGAATGTACGCCTTTGCAATCGATGGTGTTGTGTAATTTCGTGAAATCTGGTCATTCGATCTTCCCACTCCCACTCATCCATAGTCGGTGAGGCGGGGCTAACCGAGGCTCGGTCCATAAGCTCTCGAGCCATGTGGTGCGCCACTTCATTTCTACGGTCTGGTAGCGTGTGAGCGGGTGTCCAGATGACATCGACACTTTTGTCGCGGTTATTAGCTAATTTTAAGAGCCGTAGTGCCTCTGGGGAGATTCGACCGTTGGCGAAGTTTCATATTGCCGTCTGGGAGTGACTGATGATTACGCCCGCTTTTGTTTGTGCTATGGCTAGCGCAATAGCTATTTCCTCTGCCGTTTCTGCGTGTAGCGTGTTGACTGCAGCACTCGTCATGCATCTTCCCTCGTAATTTATCACCACTGCTGTGTAGGCGCGCTTGTGTCTGTACCTAGCTGCGTCTACAAATGTGGTGTCCTTGCTGTTACCGAATTTCTTCTGTATATTGCGTACTCTGCTTTCCCGTCTACTCTGATGGTGTGTAGGATGCATATTCTTGAGTATTGGAGGTGTGGTTATCATGTCTCTGATGTGTCTGGGCATATCTACTTTGACGCCATGTTGGGTATGATACCTTATACCTAGGCGATCCAATATTTGCCTACCTCTTTTAGTTTTGGACGGGCGTTCGTATTGTGCTATTTGTTGTGCCTCGATTAGCTCATCCAGTGTATTGTGGAGACCTAGCTGCAGTAGTCTATCGTTGCTGCTGGTGATGGAGAGTCCGATTGCTTGCTTGTAGATTTTCTGATTAAGCAGTTTAATTTGTGGTTTTCTGACGAGCACCATCGTAGGTACGATGTCACGTATGCTATTCTGCTTATTACGAATGCTTGCACCAGTTTAAGCAGATCGCCTTCTTTCATTCCACTATGTTTGTTGGCTATTCGTTTAAGTAGCCGCATGATTTGAGATGTTATATTGTCCAAGTTGCGCATCGTCTCTCCATTGTAGCCGTTACTTTCAATGATGAGGGCCAATACTCTGATCTTGTCAACCTTGAATATGGACGTACCATCTGCCGTAGTAAGGTGAATTTGCAGATTATTTCGTTCCTCTTAGTTGCGTGGTTTTCGGCCACGTCGCGAGGGTGCATAAATGAGGAGCTCAGTTTTCTCTGCCGAACACGCCAGTCCGGTTCCTGCTAGGTATTGTTCACCTGCTTCTATTGCACGTTGTAATGTGTTTTCAACCTGTCCATCGTTGCCATCGCTCACCCAGAGGGTGATATCGTCAGCATAGATGGTATGATTGAGGCCATCGATTTCCTGTAGCTTCGTTGGCAATCTGATAAGAGCCAGGTTGAACAGCATCGGTGATATTACTGAACCTTGGGGCGTACCTGCGCTTCCGATCTGTAGTTCTTCGGAGTTAAGGTCTCCTATTTTAATGTGTGCGTTTCTGTTAGTAAGGAAGTCTCGTATATAACTGCAAACTCGCTGGCCTAGGGCTAGCTCATTTATTCCGTTGAGTATTGTTTCGTGGGTAACACTGTCAAAAGCTTTCTTTAGGTCCAATCCTGGGATATCATTGGTGTTCCGTCTTGTGTTATCTATAATTTGATGCTTAAGTTGGAGCATTGCATCCTGTGTGGACAAATTTCTCCGGAAGCCCAACATTGTAGGGGCAGAACGTCGTTATCCTCGAGATAGGTGGTCAGTCTCGTTAGGACAACGCGCTCCATGCGGCGGTAAGCCAACGTGTAGATGCGGCGGTAAGCCAACGAGACGTTCATTTGAGGGATCGCCAGCCGTTTGTGCCCAGGCGCGAGTAAGAGCGAGCCCGAGAGGGAAAATCTGGGGGCTTTTGCTCCCTGAATATTTGACTCTGCCTAGGCACTGCGGAGGAGGTTTCTTAGCGCCTTTTGTAGGCGTCTGTCCCTAAGCATGCCGGTATTGCGGAGTGGGGTCGAGTCTGTTAACGTTCGGACGCAGGCTGCAGGCGCGGTAAAATAGGTGAAGCAGCGGGCACTGATGGCCGATTTAGCGACCGCTGTGACGGACAGACTGTCTCGCATCTGCGGCGCTCGTGCTAGGTCAATCGTGGCGGATCATAGCTTTCTCGCGCCTTACGGCGCCCTATCAAAAATACCAATAGGATTTTCTATCGGTCCAATAGAATATACCTGTAGGTTCTATGGTAAATATATTAAAGCTCTACAGGCTGTATAGGAATTTAATTGGAACCAAGAGAGAGCAATAGGTGCCACCTATTAGTCCTTTATTGGACCAATAGAAGTTGTATTGGACCAATAGGTGCCACCTCCTAGTCTTTTATTGGACCAATAGAGGTTGTAATGGTGCAATAAGTGCCGCCTATTGGTTTCTTATTCGACTAATAGAGAATGTATTAGTCCACTAGCTGCCACCTATTGGTCTCTTATAGGACTAACAGAGAGCGTATCAGTCCGATAACTCCCAACTATCCGTGTCTTGTTGAACCGATAGAAGGTGTGTCGGTCCAATAGCAGACAGTTATTGGTCGCTTATTAGATCAACAGAGTGGGTATCAATATGATAACCGACAGCTGTATTCGCCTTATTTATATGCATAGCTAAGAGGGAGATTGGTTCAATAGCCATTTCTGATAAGAGCCAATAGTTACTTTTCTGTTAGGAGAATAAAAGTAATCATAAGATTCTCAGCTATTGGTCTACTGAAGGCGAATTGGAGAGCAACAGGCACACAGAACTGATAGCTATAATTCTGATCTTGTACAATTATTAGAAAAAGGGCCCTGTAAGTGATGGATATACTAGCTGTTATAGGACAAATCAAAAATCAATATGGTCCAGCAGGTGGCAGCTGCTTGTTGCAACAATACAGGCTGGAATGGATATGTTTTTGTTCATCACTACGTGGTGCTTCCTAGCTACTAGTGCATGTTGCCTAAATAGTATCCCAATATCAACTGCATTATGCAGACACAGGCAAGCTAGTGTTACATTCTAACAGAAGACTGCCAGCAAATGCTGACCGTGACACGTACAACAATCAAACTTCACAAAAAAAAGCTTTGTTATATGGGCACAAATGCACTTTCAGAGAGATGCTAATGTCACTTGCACAGTGAAGGGTTACAGTTATGTATTGATAGCGCACATCATTTCCTATATGTGTTGCAGATACCAAGAAGAGAACCAAAAAGGGAAAAACAGCATTTATACACCGGAATACCTGAACGTGAACAAGTTACATTTAGTTCCTTGCATATATCCAAGTAAGACATTTCAGCAACAAGCATGTTAAACATGCAGGGAGCACATAACTTGCATCATGGTACGCGCACAAAAATATAAGGTGTTCAAAAAGAAACCAAATTTTTGCTATAACAGCTTTATTATTGTACTATCGGTAGGATCTGCATATTTTTTAATACCTTTATAAAATTCTGGCAGCGCCTTCTGGAATTCCAGCGGTGAACACTGGCAAATGCGAAAATGTCTTGGGGAGTGAGCCCATAAAAAGTACTGCTGTAAAAACAGATATGCTGCAATTTCCGAGACTGTTGCACCTAATCTCGTTTGAGCATGTTAGGGATGTCAGCAACGTTAAGTGTTTTTCCAACTTTCATCGCGACACAAACTCGGTCCATTTCGGCACCATACTTCATCCCCAACATCAGTACAGATGTGCATGTGTCTCACCATCTTGTGCTTCCGACATATAATCTTCCGACACAGTAGTACACACCATACCACGTTCCAGTACTAAAACATTGATCAGTATGTGGGGCTCACGATTTTTAAATTGCAAGTACGAGTTGCATGTTGTTTTGGTCCTTTGGTAGGTATGCACATGGATAACTTGTCCTTTCAGACATACATTTTGTGCTCCACAACATTCTTTGGACAGTGGCCCAATCTGTCAATGAAAACGGTCTCTTGACTTGATATTTCTGTTGAAAACAAGCCCTTCCCTAGTCGCTTGTCTGGCGGGCTCTCTAAAGCACAGGCAGCAGTCATTTTTTGGCACAATGCCCATGCCTTCTCAGAAAAAGCCATGGATTGCACCAGCTGCGAAAGCTGTAGGCGCATTGCGAAACGTTCGAGAACCTGCAGTTGCACTCCGTTCGCACCACTAATCAAGTTCCACAATGTATCGTTTCCAGATTCAAGCACGAATGTTGAATGAGACCATAAAGGCCCGAGCTGCCGTACGATCTGCAGAAGGTCGAGCAGCTGATGGACATTAAATGTCATAGCTGACTTTCCATACAGCTCTTCAACCTTGTAAACGAATTTGGATCGGTTATCCATGGCTCCTTTGAGGTCATTTTTAGAAATTTTGTCTTTCAGTAAAAGAAAAATGTCATTGATGAGGAGGCACAGGTGCTCCTGGTAATGTTTTTGTAGTATACTGTCAAGGCATGGTACTGCATAGAATAAAAGTCACCACTTCCATTCACTAGCCTTCCACATGCTTCGGTCATCCAGTGTACGTGGCAGTCATGTAAAGAATTCAGGTCGCGTTCGGTGCAACAGCCGTGCAGTCACCCGTTGACACTTTGACGGCTCCCAAATGTATGCTGGTGACTGGACATGACTTAAACAAATTTCCACGAGTTGTTTGGTAACCCCTTCAAGGACCGCATGCATGTAATCAGGGCATACTCCCCACACTAAGACGAATTTTGGAAGCTGTGCAAGGGGTGTGGGTCCTTTGAGACAACGCGAAGGCTCACCAGTTGACAGGGCTACTCGGACGTCTGACTTGACCTGACTTGTAGTGCCTAAAGCCGGCACTTGACTTCCCAGCATTGGATACTTCATGGACCCCGAAATATTACAGCAATCATACTAATCAGAGTACAGCACAAAATAACGAGGTCTTAACATCAGTTTCATTGCAGTATATAGGATTGACAGCATACAGCTAAGGCAGGGGTGGATTCAGAGTAGCCTCCAGAGGCAGAGGGCGGCTTGTTGCACTCTCGCTACTGAGTGCTTGCATGTCGCGGGCAGGGGAAGCGGTCCAAACAATCAAGCCCCTTCACCCCTTGGTTGTGCTATGTATAAGGCAGCAGAGCATTTATACTTACTTTCTGGATATAAAATTCACACAAAGGTGAACAGGCTACTCAGTAACAAAAACGATGGGAATTAATGTTAGCTGCGTAATTCATATTGTCACGTGGTCGTGACGTTAAAGAACACAGTAGCAATACTGTGAAAGACAAAACTAGCTTTGATTGGGCGAACCTGTGCCCACGAAACAGGCTGCACTTAAAGCACAACGAGAGCGGCGAACACAGTCGGCGATCGTCGAAAATCTGATCAGCGGGTCAAGCGCGTCGGCTTTTATACAGAATTCGTCGAATGTTCCAGACTAATCGCTGGGACCCGCGTGTCTTCCACAAAGTTCTACGCCATTGGCGTCACGCAATGGAATCAGATACAACAAGGTTTGGCGACAACAGAAAGCGGATAGAATCATCGATAACATTCCAGAAACTTCCTATACATGCAGGCGCGTCCTGCGCTGTGCGATAACATTTGTTAAGCGGTGAAACGTAGTCACCCGAGAAAGATCAATATGTATACGTGTCAATATAATCGAGTTTTCACTGAATGACCAATATACTGAAACTAAACCACTGCTAGTTGCTCTGACATAGTGTTAGCAGCATTTATAGAGAAGAAAAACGTTGTTAGTTGCTCTGGCATACAGTGTAAGCAACGTTTATATAGGCGAAAAACGTAACAGTGACTTACATTTGTGTCTTTCACCTTTGTGTAGACAAAAGCTGCAACCAAATTAGCCATTGATCTGCTTTGAGTTCAGGACTGCTGCATGTACTGGGGCATCCACACAGCAGCAAATCACTTCAATCCTTGACTCCAGCTTTTCTTTATTGCATTGCCACTTTATGAAAACTGTCTCAAGCTCCTCCTTTACAAAAACTTCTAAAAATTTACTCATCTCCGGGAGTCCTTTTTCAAACCAGAGACCAACCACCAAGTAAAACATTTCTCCAACACAATGCTACAGGTAGCTCATTGATTACGCACTGGGTAGGACACAAGGCTATCTTGTTGCATTTGAATACTTTGGCGTCATTAGTGTCGAAAGTGAGGGATAAATAACTCCACTAGCAGCCTTCCATGTGCTTCTGGCACAAGGCACCATCTGTGATGTCCGGCAATACAGTTGCATCGCCAGAACTCTTCTGTAATGTGCGCCCGCCTCGATTTTTCTTCCCAAGAGAATCGAGCAGTGTAACGGCTAATTCCTTTTTTGAAAGCAGAACTTCAATTTGTTTCATAAGTTTAATACTGCAAAGAAATTCTACGCTGAATTCAGTGCGTCACAGTTTATGCAAACGAAGTCTCGCCGAGTCGGATTTGCAGAAGGAGTACTGCACGATGTGCAGAAGTAGTGGCGCCTACCCACCTGTCCTTGCCAGTTCTTCCAGGCATTTCGCAGCAAATATTGCGATGACGGCAGCAAGTCAGCTTCCAGTATGAGGTTCATCACGTGAACAAGCTTCTCCATGTCACTCCAATTCAAACTAGCTGATGCCGAATATGCCATCAACACGACCATTGCATCGGCAACACTTACCTCGGAGTTCGGCAAACGATCATTAGATAATAGCTTTAGGAAGTCCTCCAAATTGCTTGCTTCATCACTTGGGGTGTCTTCATCGCTTACGCCGTAGACAGCGTCCTCCGTAGCCACTCCATAGTCTTCAAAGTCCGCGCTGTGCGTGCTACCTCTCTCCTCCGCGCATGCATCGTCGGCACAACGCGTTGACTGATGGTGACAATCATCACTCTCTTCTGAGATAGGTGCACCATCTCTCGCCGAGAAGCAATCTGCTGGCTTTGCGTTCGGAGTCTGTTGAGGGGCGTGCTGGAGCCGCTTGCCTGGAACCGCAGCGTTATTCGTGGAACTACGAAAGGTCCACAAGGCTCTAAATACTGCATCCGCTTCTCTAAGCGAGGGTGTGCGGCGCACTCAACTTCTGGATCACCGTCAGCCATCGATACATAGCTTTGAAACGAAGATAATCCAGCGAGGGCGGCGAGACGCACGTGGTGTATCAGGGAAAACACGCAGAAACACGTCAGGCACGGTGCTTGTGAAGGAAACACCAGAACAATGTGCCACAGACGACAACCCACAAGAACCAGTCAGTTGAAACTAAAAGTGCAACGGTGCACGGTGTGGCGACGCTGCATGTCTGAGTCTTTCTTCTTTTTCCAACATGTTCCTTGGTTAAATTGGCTCAGCCAAGTCCTAAACTAAAAAAAAAAAGCTTTTCTATAATATTGAACATCGGAAGGACATTTACGCTGAGCAATAGAAATTGTTCTATAAATATACAATGAGAGAAAGTGTGAATCTGCAAACGCGGCCGACCACCATGCGGCCGACCATGCGTCATACGCGCTATCCGCGCTCGGCCGAACGAAGACAAGCCCAGCCTGCGGCCCTCTTAAGCTGACTCGCTCGGTCAGTTCAGTCGCTTTGTGTACTGTACCAACGCGTTGACTGTACGTACTTGGTGTCTCAATACTTCACGTAGGCATCAATTATGATTGCCCTGGTGCGCTTCCGCGACGATGACATGAAGGTTGTGGTCGATGTCAACCAGATTAAGAACTTCACAGCCAAAAACGCTTCAGATTTTGACAAAACAACATGGCACCAAGTATACAGGCAAGACGCGCAACAAGAAGGGTACTTCAAGGCCCAAGTCCTCCGATTGTTTGGTGAGTTAAGTACATCGTACTTCGTGTGTGTGTGATTTCACTTTTTTTTTGCCCATTAGAAACACGGGAGGAAGCCGAAAGGCCGGAAAAACGTGACCCCCACCCTCCGCGTCCGGTGTCCCATGACAGCGAGGCCAGCGACGCCTCGATTTCAAGCGCAGATTCTTTAGCAGAGGTTGGAAATTCATGCACATATAATATTGAAGTTTGTTTTTAAGCTTGTCAGCATGCATAAACAACAGAAATATAGACTTATCAAGGACACGCTTTGCACGTGAGCGTTGTTTCAAGTCCCGCTAACCCTTTCTTTTTGTGTGTCAAAGACGCGTTTATCGCTTTAGAATAAACACTCTAGTCGATACGATTTATATGTTGTAGTGCGTGCCAAGCAGCTTCTCGATCTTATTGTTACAAGTATCGTTACAAGAGCCACATGGTGGTCAACTAATATGTCTATATTGTCACGTAGTCGTGACGCTGAAGAACACAGTAGCAATACCGTGAACGAGAAAACTAACTTTTAATGGGGGAACCTGTACCCACAAGACAGGTACAGGGGCGTGCCACTTATAGCACAACGGGTCAAGCGCGTCGGCTTTTATACATCAATCGTCGAATGTTCCAGACTAATCGTTGGGACCCGCGTGCCTTCCACAAAGTTCTACGCCATTCGCGTCAGGTGATGAAATCAGATAACATAAGGTTCGGCGACAACAGACAGCGGATAGAAGCATCGATAACTTTCAAGAAACTTCGGATACATGCAGGCGCATCCCGCGCTGTGCGATAAAATTTGTTAAGCGGCGAAACATGGTCGCCCGATAAAGATAAGTACACGTGTCATTACCCCCCTCTTAAAGAGCATCGACTCGATGCTGCAAACAAACGAAAGTAATAAAAAAAGCACTCGTAGCAAAGAAAACAACAAAATAAGGAAGTTCGTCAGCGTCCGTAAAAGGGTTTAAGGCGCACCACGTGGACCACTTCAGATCGTGCGCGGCGCCGCTATGAATGCGAAATGCCGTCTCACACGACCTCATAGTCCAGTGCGCCAACACGCCGGATGACCTTGTAGGGTCCGAAATAGCGTCGCAGTAGCTTCTCAGTGAGTCCTCGTCAGCGTATCGGGGTCCAAACCCAAACACGGTCACCGGGCTGGTACTCGACGAAGCGTCGTCGGCGGTTGTAGTGCCGGCTGTCGGTCCTCTGCTGGTTCTAGATCCGCAGGCGGGCGAGCTGTCGGGCTTCTTCGGCTCGCTGGAGATAGATAGCGACGTCAAGATTTTCCTCGTCAGTGACGTGCGGCAGCATGGCGTCGAGCGTCGTCGTCGGGTTCCTGCCGTAAACCAGCTTAAATGGCGTGATCTCTGTTGTTTCTTGCACCGCCGTGTTGTAAGCCAATGTTACGTACGGCAGGACCGCGTCCCACGTCTTGTGCTCGACGTCGACGTACATTGCTAGCATGTCGGCAAGGGTCTTGTTCAGGCGCTCCGTGAGACCATTGGTCTGCCGATGGTAGGCAGTTGTCCTCCTGTGACTTGTCTGGCTGTATTGCAGAATGGCTTGCGTGAGCTCTGCTGTAAAAGCCATTCCTCTGTCGGTGATGAGGACTTCTGGAGCACCATGTCGCAGCAGGATGTTCTCGACCAAAAATTTCGCCACTTTGGCTGCGCTGCCTTTCGGTAGAGCTTTAGTTTCAGCGAAGCGGGTGAGATAGTCCGTCGCCACGACAATCCACTTATTTCCGGAAGTTGGTGTCGGAAACCGTCACAAGTCCATCCCGACCTGCTCAAAAGGTCGGTAAGGAGGCTTGATCGGCTTTAGTAATCTCGCTGGCCTTCTCGGTGGTGTCTTGCGTCGCTGATAGTCTCGGCATGTCTTGACGTAACGGGCGACATCGGCGGTTAGGTGCGGCCAGTAATACCTTTCTTGTATCCTCGATAGCGTCCGGGAGAAACCGAGGTGCCCAGCGGTCGGATCGTCATGTAGGGCGTGCCGTACTTCTCGACCCAGCGCCGACGGAACAACAAAAAGGTAGTTAGCGCGGACTGGTGAGAAGTTCTTCTTCACGAGTAGGTTGTTTTGAAGCGTGAACGAAGACAATCCACACTTAAATGCCCTAGGGACAACGTCGGTGTGCCCTTCCAAAGACTCGACTAGGGCTTTTAGCTCCGGGTCTCCTCGTTGCTGTTCGGCGAAGTCTTCCGCGCTTATTATTCCATGGAAGGCGTTGTCATCCTCGTCATCTTGCGGCGATGGGTCGATGGGGGCGCGTGATAGGCAATCGAGATTTGAGTGTTTTCGTCCGGACTTGTATGTTACACTGGTGTCGTATTCTTGTAGGTTGAGGCTCCACCGTGCCAGCCGTACTGAAGGGTCCTTTAAATTTGCTAGCCAACACAACGGGTGATGGTCGCTGACCACTTTGAATGGCCTGCCATATAGGTAAGGGCGAAATTTCGCTGTAGTCCAAACGATTGCGAGGCATTCCTTTTCGGTTGTAGAATAATTGCCTTCCGCTTTTGACAACGACCGGCTAGCGTAAGCTATCACGTGTTCACGTTCATCTTCTCTGTGGACTAGGCCGGCGCCGAGGCGTAGGCTACTGGCGTCAGTGTGTACTTCTGTATCGGCGTGCTCGTCGAAGTGAGCAAGTACGGGCGGCGACTGCATGCGTCGTTTTAGTTCTTGAGATGCGTCGGCCTGCGGCGTTTCCCACTTGAACTCGACGTCACATTTAGTTAGCTGTTTCAGTGGCTCAGCGATGCCTGAAAAGTCCTTGACAAATCGCCTGTAGTAGGCACACATGCCAAGAAATCTACACACTGCCTTCTTGTCGATGGGCTGCGAGAACTTTGCGATGGCAGCTGCCTTCTGCGGGTCAGGGCGGACTCCAGACTTGCTAATGACGTGGCCTAGGAACAGAAGCTCATCGTAAGCGAAGCAGCACTTCTCTGGCTTCAGAGTAAGCCCTGATAACTTGATGGCTTCTAGTACTGTTGCAAGCCGCCTAAGGTGATCGTCGAAATTTCCGGCGAACACAGCGACGTCATCCAAGTAAACGAGACAGGTCTGCCACTTCAATCCTGCTAAAACCGTGTCCATCACGCGCTGGAAGATGGCAGGCGTTGAGCACAGTCCAAATGGCATAACCTTGAACTCGTAGAGGCCGTCTGGGCTGATGCAGGCGGTCTTTTCACGATCTTTTTCGTCGACTTCCATTTTCCAATAGCCAGACTTGAGGTCCATCGACGAGAAGTATTTAACGTTGCAGAGCCGATCCAATGCGTCGTCTATCCGTGGGAGGGGGTATACGTCCTTCTTCGTGATCTTGTTCAGACGACGATAATCGACGCAGAAACGTAGGGTTCCGTCGGTTTTCTTCACCAGGACAACAGGGGATGCCCACGGGCTTTTCGACGGCTGGATGATGTCGTCGCGAAGCATTTCGTCGACTTGTTCTCTTATAGCTTCACGTTCTCGCGGCGGAACTTGCTAAGGGCTCTGGCGGAGTGGTCGAGCGCACTCCTCGGTGATTATGCGATGCTTGGCGACTGGTGTTTGTCGAATCCTCGATGACGTCGAAAAGCAGCCTTTGTATCGCCGGAGCAGACTTCTGAGCTGCTGTTGCTTAATCACGGGGAGACTTGGATTAATGTCGTAGTCTGGTTCGGGAACCATGGTCGTCGGGGTAGATGCGGCGGAATCCGAGAGGACAAACGGTTTACTGGTTTCCAGAATTTCCTCGATGTGCGCGATCGTCGTGCCCTTGTTGATGTGCTTGAACTCCTGGCTGAAGTTTGTCAGCAACACTTCAGTTTTCCCTCCATGCAGTCGAGCAATCCCTCTTGCGACGCAAATTTCACGGTCTAGCAGTAGAAGTTGGTCGCCTTCGATGACGCCTTCTATGTCAGCGGGTGTTTCGGTGCCGAACGAAATAACAATGCTGGAGCGAGGCCGGATGCTGACTCGATCTTTGAGCACACTCAAGGCGTGGTGACTACGAGGGCTCTCCGGCGGTATCGCTTTCTCTTCCGGTAGCGTTACTGACTTCGACTTCAGGTCGATGAATGTGCCGTGTTGGTTCAGGAAGTCCATACCGAGAATGACGTTTCGTGAACACTGTTGGAGGATAACGAAGGTGGCAGGGTAAGTCCGGTCATGTATGGTTAATCTTGCCGTGCAGATTCCAGTCGGCGTGATGAGGTGTCCTCCAGCGGTCCGCATTTGAGGGCCTTCCCATGCGTTCTTAACTTTCTTCAACTGGGCGGCGATATGTCCACTCATGACGGAGTAATCAGCCCCTGTGTCCACTAAGGCCGTGACTGCGTGGCCGTCGAGAAACACGTCGAGGTCGGTGGTTCTTTGTCTGGCGTTGCAGTTAGGTCTTGGCGTCCGATCACGGCTGCGTCGTGTTGAACTGAAGCTGGAGCGTCGCGTCATCAAGTCGTTCTTCGTCGGTGTAGTCTTGGCTTCCTGACTTCGTCGGAACGGTGGCGTGTCGTTACTATGTCGTCGAGATGGTATCTTCGGCATCTTCGTCGGCGGCGGAGGATCTTCGACAGTTCGACGAACAGCAACGGCACCTCCGTCGGTTGCTGCTTTTAGTTTTCCGGATATGGGCTCGCAGACCGGCCCCTGGCTGGGCCAGTGCATGGTCGGCGCTGCGGCGATAGGTAACGGCCTGGTGACGGCGAACGGTACGGTCGTCGAGCGCTCCACTGAGTGGCGGCGACGTAGTCGGCGATATCGCGAGGTCGTTCGCCAAGATGTGGTCGCGGCGCGTTAACGGCGAACTCTCGCAGTCCCATTTCCCGGTATGGGCGTCGGCGGTAGGCGTGATCCGCTTCTCCGCAGTGGTAGCAAAGTGGGCGGTGGTCAGGAGCGCGCCAAATGTCCGTCTTCGTCGCGTAGTGGCGCTGGGCGACGGGCGGGCGTGCTGGCGGCGGCTGTAGTGGACGACGGAATTGAGGCGTTAAAGGTCCCTGGCGCGGTCGTGCAGGGGGGCCTTGGCGGCGGGCGATGGCGGCGTGAGTCATCGCTTCTGGCTGGGGCTGTGGTAATTGAGGTTGCACCTCAGGAACTCCAAGCGACCGCTGAACCTCATCTTTCACGATGTCGGGGATCGAGGCCACTTGAGGCTGCGACGAAGGCAGGACCTTGCGCTGTTCTTCGCGCACTATGGCCCTGATGGTCCCTTGAAGGTCGTCGGAACCCAGTCCTTGGATGGCGTACTGCGGCGTGAGCCCGTGGCGGGTATATTGCCGGGTGCGCATCTCGAGTTTTCTCGATCGTCGATGCCTCTGCAGAAAACTCAGCTACAGTCTTCGATGGGTTACGAATAAGTCCAGCGAAAAGTCCTTGCTTGACGCACCGTATCAGGAAGCGGACTTTTTTCTCCTCCGACATTTCCGGGCCGGCGTGCCGGAAAAGACAGGCCATCTCCTCCGTGAAGATCGCGATCGTCTCATTTGGAAGCTGCGCTCTGGTTTCTAGTATAGCTTGGGCTCGCTCTTTTGGCACCACGCTTGTAAATGTTTGCAAGAAGCCGCTTCGGAACAGGTCCCACGTCGTTAAGGTGGCTTTTCGATTCTCGAACCACGTCCTGGCAGCGTCTTCCAATACAAAGAAGACATGTCGCAGTTTGTCGTCGCTGTTCCAGCTGTTAAATGCAGCGATCCTCTCATACGTCTCGAGAAAGGTTTCCGGGTCCTCGAATGTTGAACCGCGGAACGTCGCAGGCTCTCTGGGCTGCTGCAGCACGATGGGGGACGCTGGTGCGGCCATCAGGGTTCCCTTGGCCACAATCTTGTTGGTCTTAGGTAGAAGTCCGTGCTCCGGCGGCAGCTGTTGAAGACGGCCGCTTGCTCGATGGTTCGGGACTACGTTGGTGTTCTCTTTGCGGTCCGGGCTTGGATCACGGCTTGTCGGGGGCGTTCGGTACATGAACAAAAAGCACCTCCACCAGATGTCACGTGGTGGTGACGTTCAAGAACACAGTAGCAATACTGTGAACGACAAAACTAACTTTTATTTGGCGAACCTGTGCCCACAAGACAGGCTACACTTATAGCACAACGATAGCGGCGAACACGGTCGGCGATCGTCGAAAATCTGATCAGCGGGTCGAGCGCGTCGGCTTTTATACATCAATCGTCGAATGTTCCAGACTAATAGTTGGGACCCGCGTGCCTTGCACAAAGTTCTACACCATTCGCGTCAGGTGATGAAATCAGATAACCCAAGGTTCGGCGACAACAGACAGCGGATAGAAGCATCGATAACTTTCCAGAAACTTCGGATACATGCAGGCGCGTCCCGCGCTGTGCGATAACATTTGTTAGGCGGCGAAACGTGGTCGCCCAAAAAAGATAAGTACATGTGTCAATATGTTTAATTCATTACTGAATGTAATACCCTCGCAATTTTTTAATGGTATCGCGCGAGCATCGACCACACGCCGTGTCAGTGGCCTTCTAGTGGTGAGGGGCACTCCTGAAGCGTACACAGCACAATACATTTGAACTACAATTCGTCTCGCACGACCGCACATAAAGTCGGCAATCCCGCCTATCTCGCCGTTACTTGGCCGCTGACACTCCGTACGTCGACGCTCGCGTGATATTGTTAAAAAATAACAAGGGTGTACATAATTCCTATCTGATTGCCTCATACTGCCCTAGCTTAATTTATTTCAGGCCATCTTTAGGTCGACATTTAGTGGCGTACGTAGGGTATGATCACCATCTCGGAAAGAACATATCAGTGATTGTAATTCATTGATGAAAAAGTTTTCTGAAAGAAACCACACAGTTTCTTTCTCCAATTAGTAGTTTTAGGACATCTTGACGTATCAAATCATTTGCTTCTACAGGGAAAATGACTACATTTTCATAAGAGCCTGCCATGCATATGCTAATGTTGCAATTTTGCTATTCCACAAATTCTCTATTCAAGTTTTTGCCCTGTAAAAGTCAATAAAGTCGTTCTTTGCAATACAAGAAGGCCAACTTGTTACTTTTTTTCTCTTTGCTCTCTTCCTTTTTTCTGTTCTATATGTCTAGCACAAGAGCATATATTATTCTTGTCCTACATGAGTGTTTGCAGAAATACGCCCACCTGCTTGGTCTGTACGGACTGCAGTATGTACAAATAAATAAATAAATAAATAAATATTACCCGATAACATTTTTCTATCTCCGTTTTAAATGTAGGTAATGAAAAAGGCTGGCAAATGGTTCAAGTCAAAGAAGAAAGAAATAGAGGCAGCATTTCAGCGGGAACAAATGGACGCGCTGTTTGCCATAAATGGCGATAGAGAACCAGACTGGGAAACCGAGGCCAAGCGGATGGAGCCGGAAAATAGCCTGCTGAAAGCTAGAAATGATCGGCTCAAAACAGAAAATGACAAGCTCGACAAAATAGTGGAAAGGCTTGAAAAAGCATTGCGCTGCAAGATATTTAAGACAGGTTTGTATTTTATAGCAGTTTTTATTCCATTTGCAACCGTAAATTTTTATTGCTAGATACTAAGGTGCACATATTTTGGTGTTGTTTGTCATCTCGTTCAGTTTAGTGAACACATGTGGTATGTGAACGTCGAAACTTGTTTAGCAAAAACAATGATTTTCCATTGAGTACCACCATGTGTTTGCACAGAGAACCACATGCTGTCTCAGCAGCATCAACCTGGCTTCTGCAAAACAGCGGTCGAGAAACGTTCCCAACACGAAGACGAAGACCGAACGCTAAACCCTTAATGGACCAAATAAAGTTTTCTCTCTCTCTCTCTCTCTCTCTCTCTCTCTCTCTCTCTCTCCCAACACAAGAAACCACCACATGTGCAGGTTTCTCCTTAGGGAGCAGAGCGTGTGTCACCTGCTGCACCCACACTTGAACCGTCATCGCCCACCAAGTCACAGTCTGCTGCAGAAGCCGAATTAAGATGGGAGGGTGCTGACAATGAGACGGTGGAAGCTACGAAGCTGTATTCACCGATGGGGAACGAGGTTTGTGCTAACTAAAGTTCACTTGAATTTCATTTGTTTCAAAGTACAGGTGATGAATGGCCAGTTGGCCTGCTCTTACTATGTTTTGGTGGTTTAGCGCTCAAATGTTGAGATGATTTCTTACTCTGGCATGCTGGATCTTCCTTGTGATCCATATAAATTGTAATTGATTCCGCTGCCCTTGGTTTTGGTGAGCGTTGTGTGTTCTGTACTGTGTAGCTCCATACAATGAAATAAGGACATGATGGAAAGCAGAAAAAAATGAAGGGTGATAGGATAGAGCACTACTAGCCTAGCAAAGCATTTTGCTGGAATCAAATAGTAATTACAGAAATCAATGAAGCTCAAAGAATGTGCTTATTGTACAAGGCCAGTAGTTGGTGCCAATATTTACCTGCATGTAATCGTTGTTTCTTAGCAAAACATTTTTTGGGGTGAGTTGATTCATAACCGAGCGCTAGACCTGTGTACTCATCTCATGCTTGTTTCATTTTTCGCTTTACTGTTTTTCTTTCTTTGTTGTTTCGTTTGCCTGCACACACTGGCCAAGGCCATTGTTCTTTCCCATGATAACTGTAAAACGCTGCATGCAAACGTCTACAAGCAGCTGCCTTTTATATTGACTGGTAATTGCATAACAGCATAATTTCGTGATTGCAATGACATAAACCATTAATTAAAAATAGTATTGGATGGTTTCATTTTCTATTGCGGTAGTAAAAGTTCGTATGTGACAGTATTGCTGTGGTTGTTTTATTGTTTCAGGTGTTCCTAGGTGGTGGCGTCTGGCTGCGAAAGTCAGTCTATGAACATTTGATGCAGCACCCAAAAGATGGCATTTTTGTTCGTGAGGCCAGGTTGCAAGTATTTTCGACTGCAGGCCTCATTACCAGAGGTGCCACTGGCACTGCGTCAAATAAGACGAAAACGGAGGCCAAGCCACCCTTGGATACAAAAAAAATATGACGTTCTGAAAGGTATGTTCTAGCCCACTTAAAATGCTACAACTGGTGCATGCATGCAATCTTTTGCTGTAGTTCATCTGTTGCCACATTGTGCACATTTGCAGTGAATTAAAGGTCTAGATAATTTCTCACTGTGCTCCCAACTTTCTATACTAATACTTTGCAATCGAAATTAAACTTTATGGATTAAAAGAAAGTGCTTCAGTTTATCATTTCATGGCCCTGTTTATTTTCAGCATTTTTCAGGCACTACCTCGAGCGCCGATGCAGCAACCGAGAAGAAATTGCAACAAGACAGAGTTGCCTTTACAAAATAGTCGCCTGTAAGATAGCAGACATCATGAAGGGACAGAAGAAGCATACGTAGTTTTTTGTTTGAGAGTATACTTGTACATATTGTTAGGGGTTAAAAACAGTCAGACGTGTATTTATAGAATATTTACAATAATTATAGCAGCTGACAAGATGGTAGACAGCGCGCGAAGACCAGAACATCGTCTTCTTCCGACGATGATTAAACCATCTTCTTTGTCAGCTTGTCACGTGACCCCCGGCGGCTGAAGCACCGGCTCGGTGCTGGTTAGGAGGCGGGCGAGTGATACAACTTAAGACGCGCGACGTGGGCCACGTCGGAGCGATGCTGAGCCACGGTTGGCTCAAGAGGGGCGATTTCATACGCGACGTCAGTTACTTGACGCAAGACACGGTAAGGGCCAGAGTAGCGTGAAAGTAACTTCTCCGAGAGGCCAACGCGTCGCGACGGCGACCAAAGGAGGACCAGGGCGCCCGGTGTGTAATGGAGGTCACGATGGCGGGCGTCATATAAGCGCCGCTGATTGTGCTGCGACTCCACAAGTCGACGTCGGGCAATATGGTGTGCTTCTTGTCCTTTGAGGATGGCTTCACGGGCGTATTCGGATGTGGAATTTAGACTAGCAGGCAGAACGGTGTCAAAAGGTAACGTAGGGTCGCTGCCAAACAAGAGGAAGAATGGAGAGAAGCCTGCGGTATTATGGCGAGACGAATTATAGGCGAAAGTAACGAACGGCAGCGCAACGTCCCAGTCCCGATGGTCATCGGAGACATACATGGACAGCATGTCAGTAAGGGTGCGGTTAAGGCGCTCAGTTAGACCGTTCATTTGTGGATGGTAAGCAGTAGCAAGTTTGTGTTTAGTCGCGCACGAGTTTAGAATGTCATTAACAACTTTATAAAGAAAGTAGCGGCCTCGGTCGGTGAGGAGCTGTCGAGGGGCGCCGTGGTGAAGGGTGACGTTTTCTAGGAGGAAGTCGGGGACATTGGTTGCACAGCTTGTCGGAAGAGCCCGTGTGATTGCATATCGGGTGGCGTAGTCTGTTTCTACAGCAATCCACTTGTTTCCCGAAGCAGACGTAGGAAAAGGGCCTGAAAGATCAACACATACACCGAAGAATGGTTCTAATCGTACGTCAAGTGGTTGAAGGTGACCAGCAGGGAGTGTGGTCGGCTTTTTGCGTCATTGACAAAAATCACACGCAGCGACATAATGGCAGACGTCACGGTATAGACCAGGCTAAAGGAAGCGCCGACGAACGCGGTCATTAGTCCGTGACACGCCAAGGTGACCTGCAGTCGGTACATCATGAAGCTGGGCGAGAACAGTCTGACGCAGATGCTGAGGCACAACGAAGCGTCGGGCAGGGCCGTCCGGGCGCATGTTAGAGCGGTACAATATACCATCTTGAAGTTCAAACATGCGAAGGGAAGGATCGGGCGTCGTTGAAGTGAGCCGTTGAATAAGGTGTTGCAAGGAGGCGTCCCGACGTTGTTCGGCTCCAATGTCGCGAAAAGCAGCCAGAGAGAGCGGTGACAGGTATGCCGGCCGCAGAAACGTCAGGAGGGTCGACAGGATGGCGCGACAAGCAGTCCGCATCTTGATGTAACCGGCCGGTCTTGTATACAACTGAACAGTTGTATTCTTGAAGGAGCAGAGCCCAGCGGCCAAGGCGCCCTGAAGCATCTTTGAGGGACGAAAGCCAACACAGAGCGTGGTGATCAGTGATGACTGTGAATTAGCGGCCGTACAAATAGTGGCGGAATCTACCCACTGCCCAAACGAGAGCCAGACACTCGCGTTAGGTGATAGAATAATTGCTCTTCGCAGAGGAAAGAAGGCGGCTGGCGAAGGCAATAACACGTTCTCGCCCTTGTTGTGTCTGTGCCAAGATAGCTGCGATACCGTTTCCACTGGCATTGGTACGGACGTCTGTTGGAGCTGACGCATCAAAGTGAGCGAGAATGGGCGGGGACGTAAGCAGCCGAATCAGCTCGGTGAAAGCACCAGCTTGCTCAGGGCCCCAAATGAATGCAGCGTCTTTTTTAAGGAGCTGATTGAGAAGGCGCGCAACGTTCGCAAAATTTCGGACAAACCGACGGAAGTAGGAGCAAAGGCCCAAGAAGCTGCGAAAATCCTTTGCACATGTTGGCACGGGAAAGTCTTTGACTGCCCGTATTTTATCGTGATCAGGGCGTACACCAGAAGAATCGACGAGATGCCCGAGCACAGAAATTTCACGACGACCGAAGTGGCACTTGGACGAATTTAGTTGCAGCCCCGCCTGACGGAAAACAGATAGGATCGTCGACAGGCGTTCGAGGTGTGTCGCAAAAGTCGGAGAAAAAACAATCATGTCGTCCAGGTAACAGAGGCAGATGGACCACTTGAAACCGTGTAGGAGGGCGTCCATCATTCGTTCAAATGTGGCCGGGGCATTACATAAACCGAAAGGCATCACTTTGAACTGATATAGGCCATCGGGAGTAGTAATAAAAGCTGTCTTCTCGCGGTCCATGTCATCGACGGTAATTTGCCAGTAGCCGGAGCGAAGGTCGATGGACGAAAAATATTGTGCTCCATGCAGACAATCCAGGGCATAGTCAATGCGTGGTAGCGGATAGACGTCTTTCCTTGTTACCTTGTTGAGGTGTCGATAATCGACGCAAAATCGCCAACTTTTGTCCTTCTCTTTAACTAGTACAACAGGGGATGCCCATGGGCTGCAAGAAGGTTAGATGATGTTTCGAGAAAGCAGCTTGTCAACTTCGTGTTGGATGATATGTCGCTCAGTAGGCGAGACGCGGTAGGGTCGCCGATGGATCGGGCTCGCATCACCGGTGTTTATTCGATGTTTTACGACAGATGTTTGTCCTAGAGGGTGTTCTCCAAGGTCGAAAATGTCCCAGTATGAGGCAAGGAGGCAACGTAGTTCTTGAGCACGCTGGGGAGGAAGGTCGGAAGCAATCATTTTTGTTGGGGCATTCGAGTTCGAAGGGGCAGGGGCGAAGCAAGATGTGAACACGAGGAGCTGTCACAAGTTAAAGCCGAAATGTGGTAGTCTCTGGCTGGCGTTATTTGCGCCAGGGATATTCCGCGCGGGAGTACTTGTGTACAAAGTCCAAAGTTCACAAGCGGAAGGCAGGACGTGTTGTCCGAAATGGTAACGACGGTGTGAGGAAAAGCGACGTTATGCGAGAGCAGGACATCTGGATTAGGAGATACGATGTAGTCACCGTCTGGTACAGGTGGAACGGGGGAGACACCTGTGTAGGTAACGGCACGGTGAGGGAGGTGAATATGCTCTGTGGAACATAGCCGTATCGAAGCACTATCGGGAGGGTCAATAGCAGCAGGTAGAGCGAGTTGCACAACACCAGCAGAGCAGTCTATCAAAGCGGTATGTGTACACAGAAAGTCAAGGCCCAGGATGAGGTCGTGAGGGCAGTGCTCTAGTAGATAAAATAAAACAGAAGTATGATGTGCGGCGACACTCACGCAAGCCGGACACATGCCAATAACGGCTGGTGTTCCACCGTCGGCGACTTGGACCACAGGCGAAGGGGTAGGAGTGAGGACTTTTTTTAGACGATTCCGAAGCTGAGCATTGATCACAGATACGTGCACGCCAGTGTCATTCAGAGCCGTAACAGGCACACCATCCACGTTCACGTTAATGAGGTTCCGACGTGTGGGCAAGGTCAAAAGAGGATTTTTGCGTCGGGTCGGTTTGGCAGCATCCCCTCCAGGTGCTGCACCCGTTAGTTTTCCGGAAGAGTGCGCCAGAAGGAGCTAGGGGACGGTGATCGGCGAGATGGGGGCGATCGGGAGAAGCGGCGACGTGGCGAAGGAGAGCGGCTAAAGCGGGTAGGAAGAGAAGTGTCGCCAGAATTTGCTGGCTGCGTTTGCGGGGCGAACCGAGGAGCAGCATGAGGGCCGTGGGATGGGTAGTAGGAGCAGGGGGTCGAATTCCACGAAGACCGGCAGTGACGTGAAATATGGCCGATACGGCCACAAGTGAAGCATATAGGCCTGTCGTCTGGAGTACGCCATTCGGCCGGGTTGCAATACCGCGTTGGGGCATTCCGGCTGCGGGTGCCTATGACACTGCTGGACGGCCTGTAGTCAGGCCGATTAACTGAGCAGACGTTGGTCAAGCCAACGTTGGCCAATTCTTGGCGCACGACGGACTGTATCAATGAGACGGTCGCCTGGCAATTGTCGGGGCCATGGGTTGGGGTCGTGACAAGAGATGTGGCCTCTATTTCACGTCGGATGACATGGAGGATGTCATCAGAGCGATTGGGTGTGGGCGGACTGCGGAGGTCTTCGCAGGTGGACGTAGCAGCCGTGTTGGGAAGGCGGGGAAATTGCTGGGCAATACGGCGACTCTTGGCTTCTTCAAACCGCCGGCATTCGGTAATGATGGCTTGTACAGTGGAAGAATTCTTCAAGACAAGGAGATGGAAGGCATCATCTGCTATGCCCTTAATGACATGTGCAACCTTATCAGGTTCGGACATCTTCGGATCCACTTTGCGGCACAGAGCGAGCACGTCCTGGATGTACGTGAGATAGGATTTAGTGCACGTCTGGACACGAGAAGCGAGGTTCTTTCAGGCGGCGCGCTGACGTCCAACAGGCTTGCCAAACAAATCTTTGAGTTTCTGTTTACAAATGTCCCAGCTGGTAAGTTCCTCCTCGTGGGTCTGAAACCAGACGCGTGCCGTGCCCACGAGGTAAAATATCAGATTAGTGAGCATGATGGTCTGGTCCCAGTGGTTGCTGGCGCTCACCCGCTCATATAGTTGAAGCCAATCTTCAACATCAGTGTCGTCGGTGCCAGAGAAGGTTCCTGGGTCGCGAGGTTGTGCTAGAATGACGGTGGGCGTGGGTGCCGACGGGCCCGAAGCATCCTCGCCTTGAGCTGGCATTGCAGGTGCAGCCAAGGAGCGCCCGCTGCGTAAATCCGTCTTGAGAATGATCCCGCAACCTCCACCAAAAATGTTACGGGGTTAAAAACAGTCAAACGTGTATTTACAAAACATTGACAATAATTATAGCAGCTGACAAGATGGTAGACAGCGCGCGAAGACCAGATCATCGTCTTCTTCTGACCGGGATTAAAACATCTTCTTCTTCAGCATGTCACAATATATACAATCATCCACTGTGCTTATTATACTATGGGTGTTGCCACATTGCAGATCCTCTGCATGAAGGCTGACCCCCACGACACACTTATACAAGACTAATTCTAATACGAAAATACATGACCAATAGGTGTCAATGATCTAATAGGCAAATACAAAGCCAGTACATTACCAATAGGCCAATATAGCTCCAATCGGCAAATACCGAACCAATAGGCAAAAACAGAACCAAAAGGTCACTATAGTTCCAACAGGCAAATATAAAACCAATAGAACGATAGGATTCAATAACCCAATAGCCTATTGGTTTTTCTATTGGCAATTTTTGTTAGGGCGATGTACCTTGTAAATAACATCACAGATATTTCTGTGGGAGCAGTAGCGACCGTAGTAGAGCCCTGGCCGCATATATGGAAAATCTTAGCAACGTGCCTGAGCAACTTCGGTTAAAAGTAAGTGGCTGAAAGGCCGCCGGTGTTGATGACACACTCAGCACCAGCTCCGCAGGCGCAAGAAAGTCAGTCCGACGTACCTTCAGAGGCGAAGTTCTGACTGATGTTGCAGAAGTCACGGGGTGCAGTAGTGCTGAACTCAGCGTCAGAAGTTGCCGGCTGGACGAAATTATATTTACTCAATCGTGTTTTTACTAATTGTAACACCGTATCATTATTTAGCATTATTGGCGGCGCCTCCAGGACACCAAAGCGGCAACGGGGACACCAAAGCTAGAACCCGAACTGGTCCGTGGGTTGGCGCTTGCCGAGGCCTGCGCGTGCCAGGGATGTATAAGATCGGCTGCCCGCTGTCGCGGACAGCCACTTTTTTGTGCGAACACCCCCTGGCATGCTTCGGCCGCCGCGGCCCCGACCCACGGCCCGCCCTGCTTCCAGCTTTGATCCCCCCGCTCCACCTTGCGTGCCCTGGAGATCCTGCGCCGCCTGCTTTATTATAACCTCAGGTGCTCTCCTGAGGCCTCCGTTTGCCGGTTACATGTGCCCTCCTGTAGCAGGGCTTGTGAAAAATTCAATCTATCGTCGTGACGAAAAAAGCGACCCGCGACATCTGCAATACCAGTCAGAACCTTGCCCTTTCAGACACAGCGATCACCAAATGGGGCATCCGTGCCCACTGACTCACCGCGCGGGCAGCCAGCGGCGGAGGGTAAACAAACTCCACCAAACGTATACAACACGCGCTAAGAAACCACCTCCATAGTGCCTAGGCAGAGTCATATATTCAAGGACCAAAGCCTCCAGATTTTTCTCTCTCACGCCCGCTCTTACTCGCGCCTGAGCGTGAACGTCTCGTTGGTAAGCCATGCAGGAATGCAATGCCGCCAGAGCAAAATGGGCGAAGCTTTATACGGCACAGTTAGCCCCGAACCCATCTAGCACCGCTGTACCAAGCCTCAGTTACTTATCATCCTTTGATGCAGATGGCGGTAGTTGTCTGGTTGTTCTGATCGGTCGACGTTTGGAGCTCCCAGCGTGCCAGGTAGCGGCCGGTGAAGTCGTAAACGTTATGCCGGGGACACTAAGATCGCTAAAATTTATCCTGCGCTTTAAGAGGAAGCTTTAGCTCGGACGCCCCTATCTAAATACATGTAAACGCAGAATTTATTTTTCTCGGCAACCACTGCACCAAATTTGACGAGGTCTCTTGCATTTAAACTGAAAACTTAAAATCTAGGGACTTTTGGTTCGGATTTTTTATTTAGGCCATCGCTTTTTTATTAAAAATTGGCAGAAACTGCAAATTTTCGGAGAACGAAACTATTAAGTATACAACTCTGCAACTCAGCAATGAAAAATTATATCACAGTTCTGTGAATTGCATATAATAATACAACTTAAGCGGACAATATTGGCATGTTACACATGAATCTGAAGAAATTTAGCAAAATGCAAATACAGCTTCTGCATAACCCTTGTACGAAACGTAACGAATTCACGGAAGATATGAATTAACATATCGAATTTGACCGCTTTGAACGATGCGTTTACAGAACCGTGATATCTGTTCTTGATGCAGAGCTATTAACTTGTAAACTTCGTGCTTCTATTTCATTTTATTTTCGAAAATTGCTTTTACAAAATGCAGGCCCTAAATCGAAATCCCGCATCCGACAGTCACTAGAATGTAACTTCCTCTCTCAAGTGCAAGACGTTTCAATAAAATCGGTCCCGGGGTTACCTCAGAAAAACGTTTCTGCTTTTTACACGCATTTCAATAGGCGAGCTACGTCGGAGTTGGGCCCGAGCTAAAGCTTCCTCTTGAGCGTGACCCACAGCAGCGCGGCGGTCAGTTGTTGCCGCAGCGCTAGCGGACTAGTGCGCGGCGACCGAGTGTTTCCTTGTCGAAATCTCAAACGCAACACGCTCGCTTCAGTGAATCCGAAGAGTGTGCTGCTGGTCGGCCAAGCTAGCGCGCGATGCACCCTGTTTGCATGTTCTATTCCCGCGCCAGCCACACCAGGCTGTAGAGCGTCCAATTTTCGTCGATGTAGCGAACTGCGCCACGCGTTGGTTCGTGTCCCCGTTAAGCCGCACCTTCAGCTCGACCACCCCATTGCACTTTTCTTCGAGTGGAGGCAGAGCGCATCGAGGCCCTGCTGTTGAAAATAGACAACCAGACAAAGAAAACCGGCGGCACCTAGGAGAATACTTCGCATTAAAAGAACACCGCGGGCGCGCAGCAGCCTTGTCACAGCGCACGAAGCAGCTAACAAAATATACTACCTCTGTGACTAGTAGACGTGCGGGACCTGTTCGCTCATACACCGGAACGGAATACAAGCAAGGAAAACAGGCAGAACGGGCGCTGGTTCTCCACATTCTTCGCTGTACGTAATCTCCTATGGGCGACAATGGTTGCGTTGCTTTCAGTATGGGTATCAAAAACATCGATTTTTGCGAGCCCTTCGTGACGAATTGACCCGTATTTCAAGTGTAATATTTTGCGCAGAGGCTACTGCATGTCTAAATTATCCGAAACTGGCCTTCTTACGCGGTCAAAATTTTCGTTGCAGTTGGCCTTTAAAGGGATACAGAATAAAAATCGAAGAATATAGAGGAAGCCCCACAGTTGCATTCCTAAGACACGATTGCTACAGTATATAGTCATTAGTCGGGTTACTTTTGAGCGGATGGCTTTATTTTTGACTCTCTATGAGCGGCTACCGCGTCACTCGCAAAGCGCTCCCGACAACAAGCCGGCGGATCTGACGTCACACCTACCCTCAGCGGCCGCGGAGCGAGCTGGCCGGCTGCGCAGTTTTGTTTTCCTCGCGCTGCGCAGTGCAAAATGCAAAGTTCTAGTGAGAGCGATAGCATGAGCGGAACTTTGCGACTTGGATGAGCGGCCAACTGAACAACCACGAACGATAAAGGCGTATGCCTACGATCCGTCCGCGTCGTCAAGCGAAATTGACGAAGACCCGCCGCAGCAGTACCCCTCCGCGGTGCCAAGAGAGTCTGGACCAGCAAAGTGGTGTTTACACTGTGCATTCCATGTACACGCGTTCGCCTCGAGAGATTAGGGGCGGCATCATAGGTGGAAACCAGATATAAACGCGGTTCCTGCGGCTCGGATCGCAAGCTCGCACCTGTCACGAATGAGTTAGCGAGACGAAAGGCGCACGCCTCATTGACAGTGTTGCATCCGTGGCGATGCGCCCAGCGTGATTCACTCACGCAAACGCTTTGCCATGTTTGGCTTCAACAGAGCGAGGACGCTTATGCCTCAGGCTATGCAATGTCAGGCGACGTAAGGAATTTACTCTTCGTTCTGCGCAAAGCGGCTTGCTCCGCCCGCTTGGATGGGTAGCTGCTAGCGCGTAAAACATGAAAGCTACCAATGCACAATACAGGTGCCGTGAGTACACACTGTACAAAAAAAAAACGTAGAAATCGTTGAAGATATTGACGCGTGTAGACCTCCCTGTACCTACGCCATCGGAGCAGGTGTGGCCGGCGGCGTGAGCATAACAGTCGGCTGCCGACTCTCGCGCGGCAAGTGCTTGATGCGCGCAAGTAGCTGTTTTGAGAATAGATGCGGTGAAGCAACGGGTGAGGATTGAATCCAGGCATATGCAGTGACTGAAATGCGCCTCTGTGAGCAGGGAATCTCTTGTTATTCACGGAGTGAACGAGTACATGCGCAGCGGTTTCAGCGTTGTAGGATTTGTCGGTCGTAGCTGTAGAGATGAACTTGGGACGACAGGGCTAGGCGAGCAGGATTTAATTGCAGGATTTACATTTTAAAACAGGATATACATTGGCTGCCTGGCGCGACTCCCATATGGAGCCCGCAAAACTAACATACAGCAAACAGTTTACGAGCACACAGCTCACTAGTACATTTCAGAGCATAACAAGGAGCACTCAGCTCCCGACAACGATCACGACACGAGCACTCCTAGCAGCCGGCAAACGCTGCTTATAAGCTCTCCGCTTGACGTCATAGTTCGACGTCATCGTTCGGACGAGGACGGAGCAGGAATGGTCGGGAAGGTTCGTCCAAGCATGGTAAACTTGCCGCCGCCCCGCACTAAGGCTTCGGAGTCAACGACCTAGGGGAGTCGTTCCGCAGTGTCGTTTACGCCCACACACACGCAAACACACAGGTGCGAACTCATACACACAAAGGCTCCGGAGTCGACGACCGAGGGCTTCGTAGAACCGTGCTCCGTCTCGGGTGGTGCGGCCAAGTACCAATTTCCGGAGTTGATCGTGCGCCACGTGGCGGCCTGCCGACCGCAGCTCTCGGAAGGGCGCTTCGACTGGTGGGCTCGGAACGCGTGCAGCGGGCTGAAAGCTGGCACGTTGCCACCCCGTATGGCCATTCTTAACAGCTCCTCCATGGCCCGGAAAATCTCGCCTGGCCAGTGCAGGCAACCGCTGGGCAGGAAGAGAATGGCTGGCGAGCAAGAGGATGGCTTTGCTCTCTGCAACCCCTGCGTACTTGGAATGCCTTCAACCATCTTACAAAAAACTGGCACAGAAGAGTCGACCCGGCAACACAATACCGCTCAGCGTTCAAACGCCCGGAATTAGCTGCTAACCCACCAGGCTTCCTATCACAATTTACATGCAAGTCACTCAACTTGGATCCCAAATTTTGCCCCAAAATTTCGTGCCGCCAAAGCGAGCGTTCACGTTCCTCCTGAGTTTGACCAAACCCGACCGTCGCGCTGCACAAGAGTAAAGGTTTACGCAGAATTAAACCGAAGCCTTTCAAACACCAATACTCATACATAACTTCAGCAGCCTAACTTCGCGAACAGCCTGTTCCTACCCTATCACAGTGGCGTACTTATCTCATGTACTGCTGCCACTGAACCGTCTGGCCAACTCCACAGGTACGTCATCACAGACGCGCTAAGTTTGAGGTCCCTATTCCGAACACGTGCTTGCATCATACAAAGTTTTCATCACGCTGACTAACATTTGTTCCTTTAGTCCACACAGGACACGTTCCTTAAATAAACAACCAAACTTGCGTAACTTACGCAACACAGAGGAACCTTTAAACAAATGTGTCTTCTAATAACTAGCTCTTCGCACGCGTACTAGAGAAGTAAGAATACGGCTACCTTCGACACACACGAGCAACCCAGTCATAAACGTTCTGCTTCCTTCCGTCCACACAGGACACGCGTTAATGGACCTAAGAGCTCTTCTCAGTGCAAATCACGCACTTACTGAAAATCTACGCGCTTAACCTTAGAAAATTCAAAAACACTTAAAAAGAAACAAGGTTAAATAACACACGCGCGCGTTACGATAGGCCTCTCAATGATAACCTTGACCTTCAGGTTACTCACGCATACACAAAAAAAGAAAGCCTATATACTTATTAATGAACACATCGCGAGACTACAGGTTTACTTAAAACGCGTCTTTCAAATCTCGAGCTTCTCAAACAAATCATAAACAGAGCTCATACCTTACATATTGAAAGAAATCTTAGTCTCAAATCGCGAAAATTTGCAAATGTTCAAAAATAACACAAAACAACACGTTTTCCTACTACGGAAGCTCTCCTGGCCTCCCGTTCCCGATTGCTTACGACTGACTCATACTTTCAGCCGAACCCGAGGTGGCCGCGGTTTAAAAGCTACTCTGGCTACGGAGGAACAACAAAAGGGCTGACTCACTATCAGCTCCCGCAAGACGTTACGGTCTCCTGCCAATTTGCGTCCTCGCGCCCCGCTTTCAACATGACCTCGACTGACCGCGTCGCTACTCCCCACCTGGTCTCGTCTTGCCACTTTGCGCTTCTTTGTACTGCACGCTGAGCTTCGAAGAGAACGACGGAACGACGAGGAATTTGACTGCCCCGTGCCCTTTGTCCGCGTCCGTGCAGAACAAGCTTCTCGGTCCCCCTTTGACCGGTGACTCGTTAGTATGTTAGTTTTGCGGGCTCCATATGGGAGTCGCGCCAGGCAGCCAATGTATATCCTGTTTTAAAATGTAAATCCTGCAATTAAATCCTGCTCGCCTAGCCCTGTCGTCCCAAGTTCATCTCTACAGCTACGACCGACAAATCCTACATCTGGTTGGCAGCAGAGGGATCGGCCTGCGGCTCGTAAATCGGCCTACGACTCGGAGACAGCAACGGCAGCTGACGGACGTTGGCACATGGTGACCGACCGGCATCCTGATCAAGTTGGAGTCGACTTGAGATTGACCACCTCTTGCAACTGACTGGATACGGCGGGGAAGGACTGGTGATATGGTGCTGCTTCAGTGGGTAAGCGTTTGGTTTTGGCTGTAAGATTTACCAGGCTTCAATTTCAGCGTGCCGTTGTTTCATCGCAGCCGAGCACTCCTTCCCTTGGTGCACACGAGATGGCGCCACCAGTCTCATGTCGGCGAATTTTTTTTCGTCAGCTGTCGCTTCAGACGATGCGGATTTCGATTCATTCTGGCAGAATTGGCCAAACATCTGGCTCAGAACGTCGTACAAACGACAAATTACGGTCAAACGGCACCTGTGCGCAAAACTACAGCGTGAGCAAGTACGCGAGAAAAAGACTACCGCTGCCTGCCGTTTCCACATGCGCACAGCAGACCCTCGGCATTTTGCGGCGTTTACACGGCTGCTCCACACATCAAACCACAAATCCACGAGATGAAAGACGAGGTTTTCGAACAGCTCACACGAGGAAGCGGTGCGAATAGGACGGTCGAACAACGAAAGCGCGTTGCTGCAAACGTCAACTCGCCCCTTCGCGCGCTCAGTGTGGACGATCGCTCGCAATGGGCCTCGAGGTGGGTAAGCGTGACGTGATATCCGATTTTGGCAGAGCTTTCGGAGGAGGCCGGTAGGTGCTGTGATTTGAGAAATATTCACTAATAGCGTCCTCGATCACCCGCACCGGTGCGCACCGGGGCGCCTTGGTGCGCACTTTCATCCTCGATCAACCGCACCGGTGCGCACTGACCATCCTCGATCACCGGAAGCGCACCCTGTTGGAGCGGTTTTCCGTTGCCCCGTCTCGCACCGAGAAAATCGGCGGTGCGCCGGAGTGCAATCCCAGCAAGCACTGCGGGACGCGCGACGTGCGCGCGTACTGCCGACTGCAGAACCGCGGACGCTCTGGCCCGATAGCTGCGGTACGTTGCAACGGAGTTGACGGAGTTAGCTAGTGGATTTGTCGACAATGAGAAAGGAAGCGCTGCTAGTTGACGCAATCTATCAGCATTCTTCAGGTTCGTTTGACAGCGAAGACGACATGCTGCTCGACCTCGTCCAAAAACAGTGTGAAGAGCGGCCGAAAGTGGACAGGTTCATTGAACGGGTCGTCAGTATTAATTATAAAATCCATTGGTATTTGCTTGCAACCAGGTATGTCGGAGCACGCAGTTTGACAAGGTTCGAGCGCTTGCCGCAGATGCTCAGCATCTGCAAACAATAAAATATGCGCGCGCGCGTGTTCGCGCACGTTTTGCGCGCCAGGGGCAAAGTAGCGCTGCATGCAAGCACCCTGCACAGGGTGCAGTTTTGTCCTCGATGTTGACCCTCCGCAGTGCGGCACCACGGCGGGGCAAAGCGCACCATTCTGGTTTCGGGGCAACCCCGGGGCAAGGTGATCGAGGACGCTATAAAATAATTACTTTTCGCCCACTTCTCCTCGGAAAGAGTATTGTTTTGGTCGCTCTCGGTGCGACAGCTGTCACTGGAGACAGAAATCTCGCCGACAAATTTTTTATTCACTATCCCTTTAACGCTGCATGATTTGTCACGGTGCGGCATTATTCGATTCGGCGAAGCACCGATCAACGGGCGCCAAAAGGTCGTAGTACCAGGAACCGACGAGCAAGACGGTTATTGCCGGCCACTCAGACAAGCGGCCAAAAGATGTCAAAGGCAGGTTTAAAGTTTATTGTCTTTCTGTCGTCGGCGCGACAGCTCAGCGCCGACAGCTTTCTGTAGGAACGCCTGCGTATTCTCTGTCCCGCGCGTGCATTGAGAAAGCTTACTAAGAAGGCGGGGGTGCGAATACTCTGAAATAAGTGGTCTGTCTGTGCAATCCTATGTCCGCGAAGTGCTGACGGTATGGGCACCCTGCAATGCAGTTTGCCTGTACACGTCGCGCCACCTGGCAGCGGCGGTGAGCATCCGCGGGTAGGCCCTCACCGCTCAGGCCCGCCTGCTTTTCCAATTTTCCAATGGATTCCCCGCGGCCTCTTGGCAGCTCCTTCGTGAGAAGTGTGAACAAAAAGAACAAGCACAGATGCTGCTGCGTTAAGGACTATCACAACCGCGAAGGGGATGTTGGCATCAAATTGTACCGCTTCCCTTTAAAACCGGGGGAAACAACCCGGCGGCTGAAGTGGATTGTTGCGGTTCGTGTCGGTCTTCCGAATTGCTGTTAAACAACTAAGACGTAAGTTCAAAAACAAGAAAAAAAATATGAAATAGAGCCAGCAGCGGCATCTGTAAAAACACACAATAAAGCGTCAACTGCATAAATACGCGTGAACTGATACCGGCTGTTGTAAATCAGTTTTGATAGTTGTTTAGCTCGTCTTGCTCCAAAACAAACGTGCAGTGGTTGTTAGGTGTCAAATCTAGCTTAGTAAGCGCTCCGTGCTGTAGCTTTGTATGCACTGGGCTTCTTCCTGCGCCAAGATCAAGACGCGAATGCTGGAACCGAGCTCATTCGTGCCGATGTTTTCTCGTGCTTAGAACAACAGAACTAAGGTTGGAGTACACTGCAGAACACGTCGAGTATTCGAAAATTAGCATTTCCCTCGCGCACACAAGCGCATATTTGTTCAGTCTTCACGTTGTTTAGTCTCAGCTGATTGCTCTCTATGAGTCTTCAGCGGTAATGCCTTCTCACATTCGAGCCCGAATGGCAATACCAGAATATGCTCGAGGCACTTTGTCAACGGAGAAAAAAACACTTACCTGCCAATTCGCCAAAACCTCTACAATGTGACGTGCAAGGCACGCTCCAAGTAAGCGACAAATGACAGTTCAAAGATGTCCACGGCCGTATTGGTTCACTTAAGTGGCATAAAATAATGATTTGTTAACGCACTCTGAGATCGACGTCGTAAGCATACTTACTTTGTTGTGACAAATACTTCGTGACCTGCGGTGGTTGCTTAGTGGCTACGGTGTTAGGCTGCTGAGCGCGAGGTCGCGGGAATAAATCCCGGCCGCGGCGGCCGAATTTCGATGGGGTCGAAATACCAAAACACCCGTCTAATTAGATTTAGGTCCACGTTAAAGAACCCCAGGCGGTCCAAATTATTCCGGAGTCTCCCACCACGCGTGCCTCCTAATAAGATCGTGGTTTTGGCACCTAAAACACCACATTTTAATTTAAGCACCTCACTGTGATGTCCGTGCTGTTTACTTCTTTGACACGGTATCCGTGGTTGTAGTCGTAAATTTGATGTCTTTTCTCAAGCGTTGGTGGTCAAAATGGGCCTCGACGTTTTCGATTGCCTTAAAACCGGAATTTAGAACGTCCGAAAGGTTTCAAACGAGCGCCGCAAAAGCATGCCTCCGCAGCAGTGGCCGCCTCGGCGTTTCGCGCAACTGACACGGTGGCGCTGACGGCTGAGCCGATCGCCGCGCCGCCTGACCATTGCAGGGAGCCCATATGTGGTGCCTCTGTGCAATCCCGTGTCGACGAATTGCTTACAGTGTATGTGTGTGCCGACATCTCCATATGGTCGGCCGCCGTCGTTCCTCCTGTGTTTGTGAACGAACAATAGACGCCCGCCACGGACTCAAGGGTGTGCGTGTGTGGTGCAATCCGAGTGCGCGACATCTAACAGCAAGGGGGAATCGCCCGTTCCCTCGCACCTAATTAAAAGTGCCGCGGCCAAGACCTTGGGAGGGCCGCGATACTATTGGGTGAACTTGATTGGATCGTCACCCATATCTGCCGTTCCCCAACACAGGGAACTAGAGAAATCACAAGTTATCTAAACGCAGGTTTTAGATTGAGCTAAGCAGTCTGGAAGCTGAGCCCACAATCTGCTGAGAAGCGTTAAGGAGCTAGTGCCGTCCAGTATCTCCTGGGCCCCCTAGCCGCATCTGCACTGCGAGTTACTAGTTGGCGTAAAGAGACGACAAACCAACGTCTACAACGAAGCTCGCGATAGTTGCCCTCAAGTTATCTCAAGCTGCTCGAGGGAAGACGTCAGAACTAGACTCCCAGGAAACCCAGCCCAGGAATCGCATCCACCGCAACGAGATCGGCTTGCCAGCGTTCTTCGGGAAGCTCTGCCGTGGACTCCACGCTTTATGGATTTGCTGTAGCTGCCCGGCCATCATGCGTATGCCATCATTTGCTTTCTTTTGAACTCTGTTTTGCTGACCGCCGTGAAGTGTGTTTTGTGTAGTGTTAATTTTTATACTTACTATTAACTGTTCGCTGTATTTCTGTTGTATTCATCATTTATATAGATTAAGTGCGTGTGTGTTGGCGTTCTTGTTGTTCTTTTGTTTCTTTTAATCTTATTGTCATTTTCAGTCAATAATTTTTTTTCTGTCTTTCTCCCGACTCTGACTCCTTCGCTGTGTTCGCTTGAGTACAGAACGAGCAACCGGCTTGTATACCCCGTCGACGACTTCGCGCCCACGGCGAACGGTTTTCAAGCCGTGACAATGATCAAAAGAATATTATGGTTTGCACGCGAACATGACGACATTCTGGTTTTCGATGCATTTAATGTACGCCCTTTTAATAGGCGGTTACGTTGGAGTTGGAGTTGGAGTAACAGGCGGTTACGTTGAAGTTTAACAGGCGGTTACGTTGGAGTGAAGAGTACCGCTGTCCTTAATACCGTCTGCCTCCTTAAATATTTGGATGTCGTTAGCGTAAAGAAGACGTGAAGTCGAGTAGGTCATGTACGCCCTTCTGGTTTGGATGATGCATATTTAAAGGAGACGTCAGGACGCCAACAAAAATATGACTCCCGTAGGGGAGCCAGAACGTTAGAAAAATTATTTTCTTTTTGTTCGTGTGCTGACCGCTCCTTTAAAAAAAGAAAAGATGAAGACTTTTGGAATGCTAAGGAAACATCAGTGATGAAGATTAAGAGGAGGAGTGGACGGAACCTTCTGGCGCACCAATTTATATTGTATACGCAAAAGGAGCTTGATCTCTGACGCTCGCGAAGGAGAACCTGTCGAGGAGAGATAGCTGCGTGGTAACAACAGCAGCTTCAACACCGTAGTGCGCAAGCTTCTCGAGCAGTAGGGGTTGAGTGACTGCATCAAAGGCTTGGCTGAGATTGCAGTACATATCAACTTGCCCCCTTTGCGTGTCGTGCGGGCAGACATCCATGACAAGGCCGACAATGGTGGTGTTCGTTGAGCAGTCACAAAGACATCTATGTTGAATTGGAACACGAAAAAAAATTGACACTGAACAACACACTGTGACTAGTTAATTAGAAAAGCTTGGAAACTGGAGGGAGAACGTAAATCGGCGGATAGTTTGCGACATTCGTTTTGATGCCGGATTTAAAGGCAGGAAAAGCGCGAGTGCTTACCCAAGCGCGCAGAAAAGTGGAATTATTCGGACAGTTATTAAAGACGGATGTCAGCACAGGTACAAGTATACTGTCGTGACGGCTGGGTATCAACCCAGCCGTCACGACAGTATATTTGTATCGTTTGCCATCTGGGCCACTGGAAATAGACTGCCTCTGACACTTGAGGTATTCGCTGATGGTATTCTAGTACAAGAGGACCGAGCTGAAAATTCCATCAGAAGAGCGCGGTTGATGGAAGGGGCTCTCAGGATGGAAGGCTCTCAGGGCTCTCTTTGGGAAAATGATTAACAAAAAAATCTGCGACTGCTTGCAGTACTCCGCCAATGGAGTCGAGCAGCCCGTCGAGAGAACCAATGGGTAAATTTTCATCAGTTTCGATTGTACTGGGGCACGTATTCATGCACACCATACAGAACGACATCGGTGAACCGATAGACCAGCCGTTGACGTCGCATATCGTAGTCACGAGAGACTAATCAGTTGTATCTAAAGACTTCAAAAATCAAACATCGTCACCTGATTTGAAAGCAATGCCGGTGAACATACTGGCCCCACCTGAACCGCTATGTCGTAAAGTCCACAAGGACGTTGATATTTGAAGCGGGGGCGGAGGTGGGGGCTGTTTAAATTTTTCAGTCTTGAAGAATTTTCAGAAATTTCACCCGCCATCCCGGCCATGCGAATGTGGTTGTCCACCGAAGTTGTTGAAGACCACCACTACAACTGCTGAGGGGGATATGTAATGTATTATTGCTTTATAGTAATGGTAGTGTAATGAGGGAGAGGCCGAGCATCGCTCATGCCGCTTCTCCGCAGAAGAGGAAGATGAGGGACGCCTCGGAGCTGCAGCTCGCGCTTTACTTCATTACAGTAGTAATGGTAGTAAAGCAGTAATGGCTATTTTGGCAGCACTTCACCACTTGTCGTATTGCCGCTTCTTTATTCCTTTGCCGCTCCTCGTATTCATGTTGCTCCTCGGGAATCCTAACTATACGCTGCCTACCCATACGGCGCTGCAAGAACAATGAAATCAGTTCCTAGGCTGGTTTTTTTATATAGATAACAGGCCAGTGATGTTCCTCCCCACGTCGCAAACTGCCGTCGCCGCGGCATCTTACGCAACAGTAATCTTTACCCGGAAACGTGTGCGGGGAGCGCTACGTGCTTCGTATTGTTATCAGAGATAGAGAAAGAGACGAGGGAGGAAGGAAAGGCAGGGAGGTTAACCAGACTAAGTCCAGTTTGCTACCTTACACGTGGGGAGGGGGAGGGGGAGTGATAGAAAGAGATAGAAAACATGAGTCTATCTTACTTTCACATGTACTAAGTTAGGTTCAGGATGTCTATACTCGGGCACTCAAGTCTGCTGCCTTCAGGTAGTGAAGAAGCACTCGAGCTGCTTTCTGGGCTAGTGAACTGTGAGGCCAGGCTCCCAAAATCTTCGGTTCTGTAAATGGCCTATTGTCCAGGCTATTGGAGGCACACTGGAAAGCCTGGTGTTGGTTATCAAAGCGAAAACAGTGGCACAGAAGATGACTGATGGTCTCTTCACACTTGCACTTAGTGCACATTGATGAGTCCGCCATTCCAATACGATAGCTGTAGGAGTTGGTGAATACTACTCCTACCCACAGCAGGCACAGAAGTTTTGCGTCACGTCGTGAAAGGTTTGCTCGTAATTTCAGTTTCAGTGATGGGTCGAGGCTGTATAAACGGCAATTATTCTGGCCAGTAACAACGTGATGGTGCGAGCGATACTTCGTAGCTCTCTTGCAGCGTCTACTGTCGATAAAGTTATAAGGAGTGTCGGTACTCCAGCCTGGGCACGTCGGGCAGCGTCATAGGCAAGGTGATTACCAACGATGCCACAATGTCTCGGCAGCCATTAAAAGATTATCATGTCCTCGTTCAGAAGCGCAACGGAAAATTTCTTGATTTGGGACACCAGTTGTTCGTATTTACCACGTCGTAAGCCTCGCAAGCTGTGGAGGGCTGATCAGGAGTGCCTTATCATCAATGATGTAGTTTGGATGCTTGTTTGCGCTTGTACATTATTGAAAGGAATGCTGCGCTATGTGTAGTATGCGTGACACCAAAGAATGCACTCATTTTTTCGTTTCAGTCGCTGAATTTTGTTTTGTCGTGAGGACGCCCCGCGAAAAATCCCGACCAGTTAGAGGCTAACCGCTTTGCTGCAAAATGACGGTATAAATCAAAACTATATTTGAGCGCTTTCCTTTAATTGCAACAAATCTCGTGAAGTTCTGCGCAATGGTTGCCTGTTCCCGTTTATTTAGATGAGAGCTCTCGAGCAAGGCATTCTGAAAATAGCGCAATGGTACGAAAGAGTTTGCTAAAGATTTACTCAACAATCGCACAGTGACCCATCTGATCATGCACTGCCTATGCAGCCTCGTGCAGAGCACAAATGGAAAACGAGCCAACGGGTAAACGGCCATCAAGATAAGGGACCATGCAAAGCTCCGGCGAGGTCTTCGGAAGCAGGGGTCGATGACTTTCTCTCGCGACCGCATCTTCGCGTCGCCCAGCTCCGCCTCATAATTTCACCTTTCCGAAAAATCGCAGCATATCGCACCCCGTCGTGAAATGAAAACCAAGGCGTAGGAAGGACGCTGCGTTTACCCGAACCGTAAGGCTCTAAATAAAATGTACCGGCGTTCCCTGATGTAAACAACATCGCTGAAAGGGCTGCAAAACGTATTCGCTCTTCCACATATAGCAGGAGGGAAGGCAAGCGAGTGCAGGTGGGAAAAACAAAAAGCACAACGGAAACGCGCGGTCGCAAGGACTCCTCGGGGCCATCCGGAGAGAGGGATGTATCGGTCATTATACGGTGGGTCATGTCCAACCAGGCTCTGCCATCGTCCTCTGCAAGCGACGTTGATATGTGCGCCTAGCGACGGCGTTTCTCGTACCTGGTATGCATGAGCGGTGGTCGTGAAAGTAAGATTGCGCATGCGGGCAATCGGAGGTTTGACGTCACACAGTTCTCCTCCCTCTCCACGTACTGGGCTTTTCGCGCTTCGCTGCAGCCCCTCGCTTTGACGTCAGTGTCACGAAAGCGGCGGCAGAAGCAAAAGGAAAATTGGTATTCGCGGCGGGTCACGAATAGCCGTGGGAGCGGGCAGCGCTCTGCGCGTTTCACGCATGCATGTATGCGCGCCCGAACCCCTGTAGGTGAGGGCTGTAAGCAGAGCTGGCACGACGCTCTTCTTGCTTACCTTTCTGGTTTGTTTTTAATGTGAGCTTCACCTCTTTCCACTTGCTCGCTGCAATTTTTGTCGCACTGTGGGTTGAATTAATTATGCACTTCTTACGCTAGCACCACGCCGTAGTATAAACGGTGGGCCAAGGACCAGCTACTCAATTATTATTGTATACTCCGTGTTCTTTTCCTGGTTCGGCTATTATTACGACCTGGCTGCAGAAAAAATAACCGACAGAATCACGCGTGAAGGGCTCGAAGGATACCTTCAAGGGGAGGAAGTTGCTATTTGCAGCATTCGCTTTACCCTATTATTTTTTTCTGACGCCACTTCAGTGGTCTTACGCTGTTCGCCTTGCGCTGTAATGTATTGGCGCTTTTCGTAATAGACGCGGGAACATGTATATGCACAATGAAGGGAAAGCCACCGCGGAATATTTTTCTGACTTTTCCGAAGGTGTTTTCATGCACTGAGCAATAATCGAAAATGATGTTATGTGGTGAAGAGAATTGCTTTTGCCGTTGACACTTGCCGGCGCTGCGATTTCCTGCAGTTCTAAAAAGTGGGAAATAGAGCAGCAGCTCATTAGGCTGCATATGCCGGGGTCATGTCGGTAGAAAGTCATGACAGACGAACATGTTTACGAACCTAACATGCCTTGATTGTAACATTTCAACAAATCGAACAATATGCAATCAAAACTTTACCCTAAAGTAACGAGTTTAATTGTTTATCGTGAAATCATCGTTAAGCGCGCCTTATAGGAGTGAAACTGCTTCCGCGCGTAAACCTTAGTCCGTCGAGCCGCGTAAACAATGTCAGCATTTGCGCAGCTCTAAATTAACATTGGTGAAAGTACGAGGGCGAATCAGAAAGTCTTTGCCGCAACTTTTTATTAGCCAAAATGAGGTTCACACAGGGAATTACAAATATACCTGCTTTTCTACCTACCTTACTATTTTGGCACATAGTCCCCACAGGAGCTCCGACATTTGTCCCATAGCTGCATTAAACTTGAGATGCCCCTGCGGCAGAATTCGTCCGGCTAACTGTCATTGTCATGCATGTCTTCCCGGCCTTTTGCGAACTCACAACACCAAAACCTCACGCTTCTCAAAGCAAGACACCTTTCTCCATACGTGGGAAGCATTTCCCTGTGGATTTCGATGGGCGTTCCTCCCTTGCTAAATAGGCGCCAAATACGAGGGGGGGGGGGGGGGGGGGGCTATTGTGGCTAATAGCTCACTACATCATTGTTGGCACGGACGTGCTTGGCTTTTAATTCATAATTTCGCTTTATTTCTGCAGATCCTTAAAAAAGGAGGACGCGTGCATTAGAAGCATGAGCAGTGGCTGCCATATTCGTATTTTGTCACTTCAACATTGTTCTGAATTTACAGGGTAAACACTATGCATACACGCAATAAATTTAAATATATACACAGGACAAATTTCATCATATATTCTAAAGCGAAGGAAGTAGCCAATGAACAATTATTTCTTAAGATATAAATAGCCTATGCCTATAGAGCGCATATGCTGCTGCATGTTGACATCCCTTCAAATTGCTTTGCGTGCGTTTTGACCCTGAAAAAAAAAAACACATAGACTTCAGGGACCCCTTCGGCAGGCCCTTTAATCAACGGCGAGTGAAACGCACGCGAATGATATGTCTCAGTATTGCTTTTCTTTCCAGTAAACAATGCTAACGACTCACGAAAAAAAACGTTTCTAATAATTTCTAATATTTACTAGGGATGTAAGCATCGTCACTTGCAAGCAGAGGTCATAAATATATACAGGGTGTCCCAATAAACTTTCAGCAAGATTTAAAAATAGCAATGTGTTACTCGAAAAAAGAATCTAGTGCATATTGTTTCCAGTACAGTGGAGTAGCTGCCGGTAATTTTTCGTTAGTGAAATTTAATCAAATCATTGTAATTATTTATCTAAATCGAGACGTTCTATAGTAATTATCAAAGTATTATTGAGGCATTTCTAGGCAGAGACAAGGGACATCTAACTGCGGTAGTTTCGGCGACGTACTAATCGCGTACTAATTTTTTACGATTGATAAATAAACACTGCGAAATATGGAGAATACCACGCGACTGCGCTCCCACCCGTATCATAAAGCAGAGCCCTCGAACATGCTCCCTCTGAATTAGTCCGTTATCTGACGCGCCCCGGCTGAAGTAGCACGTCGCGTTTGGTGTTAGTTGGAAACAAGCTGTGATAGTAGTTGTCTTAGCGTAGATAAAGTGTACGGCAGGTTTTTTTTTCCACCACACCTATCACCACAAAACGGAATAGGCAACGTCACTGCAAATGTGTGAAAATACGCTCTGTTTCGTCCCAGTCGTCATGTCTTTCTCTAATGAGCAGGAGGAAAACATGACCCTTGCTTTGGGAGCTGCAAATGGCAACAATAGGAAGGTCGCAAATATATACCAGTCATGGAAGAGTGGTGGCAGATCAAACGCATTGACAATCATCAGAAGTTATGAAAACCTGAGACAAACCGGCAGCTTCAAGAAACATCGACGTAGAACTCCATCCTTCATTCCTAGCCTACGCACGAATGTTCTACCATTTGTCGCCTCAAACCCTCATGCTAGCGCGCGGGACCTGAGCGCCCAGGTACTAATTTCCAAGTCATTAGTTTGGAGGCTTCTAAACGATGTCCTTTCACCCGTACCACCTTAACCAGCACCAATGCTTGGAAGATAGCGACCTGTAGAATCATCTAGATTTCTCGAATTGGGCCCTCGCAAAAGCAGATGAGCCACCGGACTTTTTGAGTAACATCATGTGCACAAATGAAGCCATTTTCACAGAAACGCCCAGGTGAATTTGCATAATGCGCATTGGAGTGACTACAATGCACACTGGGTAAAGCTCAATTGGCACCAGTACCAGTGGTCTTTCAATGTGTGGTGCGGAATTTACGCCGGTGCTATAACCGGTTCCATCTTCTTATATCTCAGACTGACTGGACATCGTTACGTGGATGAATTCCTTGAAGGAGTGGTTGATGAGTTTCTCAGCGAAGTCCCGGTGTCATGTCTTCTACTTCTCTGGCATTAGCGAGATGGGCCACCCGCACACAGCAGCAGCCGAGCACGAAACTGGATGCATGCGACTGCTCATGCGCAATAAATGGAAAGCACGGGCCTGTAAGTTTGCCCGCTAGGTCGCCTGACCTCTCTCCACTCGATTTCTTTCTTTGGGGTTATGTGAAAGATTGTGATTACATAATGAAGACGGACGTCAGATTAGCTCAAGGCAAGGATAACGGATGCATTCCGTAGAATTTCAGCGTCGGTAATAAATAAAGCCACTGAAGGTGTGATAAAGCGGACTCAGTACTGCGTAGCTGCAGAAGGATACCTACTCGAACACGTCCTCTAGGCAACAGCTGGTGTTCAGTGGGGCTTACGAGCAAGGGCACACTGAAATCTGATGTTTCTTTTTGTTTTTGTTTTTGTTTTTTTGTGCAGGCATCCCGATTGCCGATTCGGCTCATTTCGAATGAATTTATTTTCTTTCTTGAATGCATCGCTTCTGCCTTTTCTCTACGCGTGGTTCACTTTTCGATCGGTTTGTTTCGGTTTTATTTCTTGCCACGAACCTGTTTTTGCAGCAGGCATATGCTTTCAAGAAAAATAAAACCGTCAGTTTAATTTGGCTTTTGTCCGAAGCAAGTATCTGGCGCGAGATCGAAAGAGCTCGCGCACACTTTCGATGCAGTGCGAGAAGAGCGGCAATTTAGAAACGTTCTATGCCTATTACATTGCTTTTCACATTTTGTGCGTGGTCAGAGCGGCGCTTCGGCCATGTTATCAAGGGGCTTTTGAGATCAATGTGATCCGTCGGCCTTGAAAGACGGAGAACGAGTGTGGCGCAGAAATGAGAGGAAGAAACAGCTGCAAAGCCGCGAAGCCTGCTGTTGGTGCTCCTTCCGTACCATTATCAAGGTGACGCGCTGTCTCGTGGAGTTTACGACAGGCAATGCAGTTGCTTTCAATCAGCTTATTTGAGGGCGCTGCTTTATGATGTGGGTGGGAGCGCACTAACGTGGTATTTTTCATATTTCGTGAGGTTTGTGTGCCAGTAGCAAAAAAATTGTGCGCAATTAGTACGTGGCTGAAGACACCACAGTTCCAAGTCATTTGGCTGTGCCTACTCATATCCCAATCACAGTTTCCTAATTATAACAGCACTTATCAAGTTAGATAATTATTTCAATCACCGAAATAAACCTCAGTAACGAAAAATTTACTGGCTGCTTGAGTAACGCTACAGCTCTTTTTTTAAGTCTTGGTGCATGATAGTTGGAGCACCCTTTATAATTCACTGAGTAACCGAAATGAGGCCAAGCCGGATTTACTCGAAATCAGAATCAACAGTAGGCATCCGCGGCAGCGCTTATACTCGGACTCGAAAAAAAAAAGAAAAAAAGAAAGACAGAGAGGCTGCAGTTTCGCCGGAAAGGCGAAGCAATATCAGTGATACCTAAGTATACGACAATTAGACGAAGGAAGATTACACCACCGAGAGACGCCAGATTCTTGGTGGTGTGAGAGGACTCAGGCTGTGATACTGAACTGTCTCCTACTATGAGCTCTTGTAAATATATATATATATATATATATATATATATATATATATATATATATAAGGGGCTCGCAAAGCGGGTCGGGCCCTGGAATCACCCTCCCCCCGCCCCCAGAAAAATTAAAACTTTCGGCCTATGCCTTGGTTCGTAGAAAACGAACCCACTTCGTTGCTCGTACGCAGCGGAATTGCGAAGCGCAACCGCCATAACAATTGACAGCAACGCCGTTCCGCGGAGCTACCGGCGTATAAGGTAGGGCCGATCCAAGACAGGTCCGCCGCTGGGAATCAAAATGTTGACTTCGCTTTTACAGCCGTAATTTGGCTAAAAAGATAGGCGTGAAGACTTTGTGATTCGCACTCGTATAACATTGAACACCCTGTATAAGGCCTCCTACAACGCGACCTAATACAACAGCATGCTGCACGACGTCACAATGGGCCACGAGGCACAAGCCGTGACAATAACCCTGAAGACAACTCCAAGCCTGTGAACATGAGGTGAGCTTGCAGTGCCGATGGCCCGAATGCAAACCATGCCTCGCGTAAAAGAAATGTACGAAGCAGGAGGCAAAAGTGTTTGCCATAAAACACAGGCGCTGGGCATATTCCTTTCAGCAAAGAAAGCCTTGGACTGCCCAAGTTAATGCTTCCAGCCCACGATCTCTTCTGTTTTGTTTCGTTATTGTGGCCATTTTTCTTGTTTTTGTTTGTCAATTGCAGTCCTTCATCGAGTTTTAGCAAACGATCGTGCAACTTTCAGAAAAATTTAGCTAGCCAGCAAATGGTGCAGAAGAATGCCCATAGTGTAGAAGCGCTGCCTGCTGGGTCATTTGGTTCATACTGAAACTAGACAAAACCAGCGGAAGATTCTCAGTGCCCTTCCACTCTGTGAAGAAGGAATACAAGCGAAACTGTGTAAGTAGGCCTCTTAATGGGGAACTGCACCTCCGCCGCAGGTCGGCCCGGCGTTGAACTATCTTCGGGATCAGCCCAGTTAGGGGAGTGCTTAACGCCTCCTTCACCTTCGCCGCGGGTCGGGCCGGTATTGCACTAACATATTCAACAGGGATAGGCGGGCTAGTTGGTGGTCGATATTGGAATGCATCATTCCAATATTGACCGGTTCTCCATCAATGTAATGGTGATGGAAATAAATCATTATATTATTATTCTTATTATTATTATTATTATTATTATTATTATTATTATTATTATCATGTAACCGCACCTGTCTTGTGTGTTCCTTCTTTGTCCCTTGTTTTTGTGCGGTTACACGATGCATTCCAATATTGCACTAACTTCGGGATCGGCCGACGTATGGAGAGTGTTCAACGCCTGCTTCACCTCCGCCGCGGGTCGGGCTGGTATTGCACAACCTTCGGGATCGGCCCACGTATGGGCAGTGCTTAACGACTGCTTCACCTCCGGTGCAGGTCGGGCCGGTATGGCACTATCTCCGGGATCGGCCCACGTATTGGGAGTTTTTTGCTTACAACGACACGAAAATTTCCTTGGATAGTAGAGGTATACAACTTCGCTGTAAAAACTGCGACGTCAACACGACGGAAAGTAGAGTCATCACAACGCTTGTGGCGTCCACCGCTGAGCGTTTATGAATCTCTTCTTTCCATCCAGTTTGCGTGGCTGTTTTTACGCTTGTTTTCTCAAGTTTCAATGCCCACACGTCGATGTTCAGTGCTAGTATTTATTTAAATAGAAAAAAAAACACACAATATGAACAGAAAGGACAGCCTCCCGTTTCTCCATGCACTGCATGCGCTGTGCAATATTTCCGCGTTTCAGATTTTTGCTTTTTCCAATTATGTTTATACGACGCATGAAAAAAACCACTTCCGGCCAGTCTTCTACCAACACCTCGGCAACCTGCATGCTCACCAAATCTCGCCTCTTGCACAGGTAAGTGGTGCCTTACGTGCATTTTAAGTCCTGCAACACTGCTCGCTTTGATATAGCTTCTAGCTTGTGTTTCTGTCGGTGGCAGCCCGTTGAAAAGTGTTAAGAGGAAGCTTTAGCTCGGGCCCAACTCCGACGCAGCCTATTCAAATACATGTAAAAAGCAAAAACGTTTTCCTTAGACAACCCCTGTACTGATTTTAGTGAAATTTTGTTGCATTTGAGAGAGAAAGTTTAGTTCTAGTGACTGTTGGAAGCGGAATTTTGATTTAGGTCCTGAATTTTTTAGAACGATTTTCCAAAATTTGAAAGTTTGAAAAAATATAGAAGCACGAAATTTCCAAACTCATCTCTCTGCATCAAGAACAGATATCGCGGTTCTGTAAACGGCATCCATTAGATCAGTCAAAGCGGACAAATTCGATATGTCATTTTACATCTTACGTGAATTTGTTACGTTGGTTACGAGGGTTCTGCAAAAGCTGTATTTCCACATTTCTAAATTTTTTATATTCATGTGTAACATATCAATTTTGTCCGCTTTAAATGTACTATAAGGTATAATCCATAGAATTGTATTATAGTTTTTCATTGTTGAGTTACAGAGTTGTAAACTTGATAGTTTCGTTTTTCGAGAATTTTCAATTTTTGCCAATTTTTAATAAAAGATTCACGACCTAACTCGAAAATTCGAAACCAACAGTCACTACGTTTTAACTTTCTCTTTTAAATGCAAAAAACCTCGTCATATTTGCTGCAGTGGTTGCCGAGAAAAACGAATTCTCCTTTTACATGTATTTAGATAGGAGCACCCGAGCTAAAGCTTCCTCCTAAGCATATAAGGTTCTGTATCGTGCACTTTGCTGTGGGACCGACCTACGCTCTCCTCTTGGCGCGATGGCATTGTTCAGTTCATTTCTCTCATCAGCGTGCGAAAGAAGATAGATGCAGGTCGCCAATCAATGCTCAGCTTCCACGTTCTGCCAGCAAAGCTGAAGAGCAACTTCCACGATGAAAAGCAGAAAGAAAAACGGCCAATACCAAAAACTCAGGAAACGTCACAAGCAACCACAGTCATCTCAGACAACAGGAGACCGAAAAGCTGCCGCAACGTGTCGCAGGAGAAAAAGCCGGTATAATACAAGCTCAAGAATTGGAGGACACGCGACGAAAACGAGAGATGAACGAGTCGAACGACAAGAGGAAAGAGTATTGAGCGGAAGCGTAGATGCACGCATGGCGTTCTGCATAACGTATGCAAAAAAAAAAGAAAGTTGATGAGCTTCCTGACATGAATGAATAAAATAGGCATAGTCGAGAGATAGTGACCGGTTCTTTCGCAAGTTATTGCATAAAATATCCTCTCACTTGCTTTGGTCTTCATCATTCAGACATGTTGTCGACGAGGCAATGCTCGCCACACTCGAGCAGCCAAGCGCAACAACGCTGCGTCAAATTTTTGTTCTGCTACGCGCCTTGGAATGTGCTGTACGCTGGCTGCCTTGATATTCAAAGACGAGCTCATGTGCCCCCCATGCAAACGATGCGCCATAAAAATGCCAGGAACTAATAGCAATGCTCATTTGAACGCTCCCTGAACCCTCGGTGCAGACTGATTTGGCAAGCACACCAATTTCTAAGGAGCATTGCTAGAGGAAGCTACGACCCCGCGATCGTGCTGCTGTCAGGGGAATGAGGGTTAGCACATGTATTTGCCTCATATTTGTGCTTCTGGCTTCAGACGTTCTTGTGCCTTGTTTAAATTTGTTTACAGTCTTTTATCCGCCTTTATATTAAACTTAATTTTGAAGCATTCTTACTGTTATAAACCGAAAGAGAACAAGAGTCTGCAGGCATGCACAATCCAAGGAAATCGTTTCAGCTGTAACGGAATATTTTGCTAGAAACTACGTATTTGCAAAGTCACAAAGCCACTTGGAACCACAAGGACGAAGTTTAGGGAAACACCGTGAACCATCATTCTCGTGCTCACTGAAGCGCCATGCTTGCTCCTCCCGTGGACCGGAGCTCCTTCTAGTAATTTTGATAAGAAATTCTACGGTGGCGCGGTCTTCATTCAGAGTAAGCAATTGAAATGTAGAAACGGAGTTGTAAGCGTATGCATTGTGCTTATGTATGTGTATACGTGTGCGCGCTGTATACTTTATTTACTAACTTCTCCGACTGACCGGCGTTCATGTGGTTGCCACTATTGACAACGAATTATGCTAGAAAGAAACGATCTACATGCCAACGGCTGCTGGCACGCACCATTCACATAGCAGAAGATTGTGAATAACTGAAATTGAAATCTATTCCGCAACAAAGAAATGTTGAGAGGAGGACAGGTAAAAAGCTGTAAAAAGCAACTTGAGGGGTCCTGACCTCCCAGCATCATCCGGATGAGCACGTCAGGTCAACAAATAGGTCACGCATGGTTGGCACAATCGGCGGATGATGTGTAAAATTGCCTTTCGGAAATATATTTCTCGCTTAACAGAAACGATAACAGTGCTTGTGATTACGGCACCTAAGCCCATTTACATCAATCTTCATTTCTGGGTACGAGAGATTCATTTGTGGCGTCAAGAAGAAAGACATCAAAATGAGATGCAGCGTCATTCAATGCATGAGTGTGCTCGTATAGTTTGGCAATATGGCATAGAATGGTGCACAAAATTGTCGACGCCTGCCTATTATACGTGGAAGTGTGAAACATACCTTAGTCATGGTTGATTGATTTATAAGAGAACAGAGCACTGGGGATAGAAGAGGCGTCCCTGTGGGGGGCTCCGGCTTAATTTCGCCTATCCCAAATTCTTCAACGTGCCCCTAAATATAGGGATACGAAAATTTTATTGTCATTAACATTCTATCCCTGCCTATCTGTGTCTCTCCATCCTGTCTATCTTGTGGCTTCAAGTCGCCCTTCAATAAAAACAGTACTTAAAGTTCGTATAGTGCAAGGCGGATTCTAACTTGCGTCCCACACGTTCTTCAAGTACAGCAGCCCGATTCTTCAGCGCAGCCTTACAAGTGCCCACGGGAAGCGAAAGACCCGTTCTCTGTGTTAGAACGCAGCAACGCGCCACTGGTGAAATCTCGGAGGGCACGTAAACTTGCCGTGGGATTTAACGCGGGTGCCGCTAGGTGGCACAGCGGTTTCTAGAGAGAACTAGTTTTGAAGTGAGGGAGGCTCACAGTAAAATTTATTATGATGAACGACTGAGGAACACGGAAGAAAGTAAACAGGCTGGGAGAGTGTTGAAGTATCTGTACAGGAAAAACATTGATTCACAGTGGAGAAAAAGAACTAGGACACTTACCGGCAAGTATGCGGCCTGTAGAGTGAACACAGCTGCAAGGAACGTCAAGCGGAATGTTAGCGAGGCTGAAATAATCTCATGGGTGGCGGCAATGGAAAAGAAACCTGCCATGCGTAACTACTTCAGAGCAAAAAAGTAAATAAGGAAAGAAACAATTTGCGATAACTCAAAGGGAAGCGCATTACTTTTCTAAGCGAGATCGGGATGCCTTAGAACACGCACCTATAAAGTTGGATATAAGAAGGAAGAAGAAGCATGTGCTTGCTGCGGTAAAGCTAGGGAAGCGATGAAGCATTTTTTTATTAGAATGTGAAGACAGAATGGGAAGGAAAAAATTTGAAAGGAAAATCTTTACAATAACAGAAATGGCACGGCGTTGATATCTGAGGCTCGAGCTGGTCGCCTAAGGACAAAAACGTACCTGGACAAATATTCGCAACAAGTTGAGGCATGTGTGTGCTGCAGCAAAATCTGGAGACCAGTCAGCCTATCCTAATGGAATGCGAAGGTATTCACCCTGTGAGAACCGTAGGTAACGTGCACCTTCTAGAAGCGCTTGGTCTTAAAGTGGGCGGTAGCATCAAGCAGGGAGCGATCGAGATAACGAAGAAGCATTAAGAGTATTGATGGAAAAAAAGCAGGGAAGTGAATGTTACTACCGGATCCGTTACAGGCGTAGGTAGCGATACAAGGTAGATAGAGATGGGTTGAGGACGGCAAAATGTGTTATGGAGATGTATACAAAAATACTAGAGCCAAATACATGCAGAGCATGCCTGATTAAATCGAGCAGGATAGATGACTATTTGCCACTGCCTAGTTTAAAAGTGGATGCCAATAAACCATCATCGAGAAGTACGACAGAAAATCCTGCCTGAGCTAGACGCTTCATAGATGACGCCTTTCGGCTCTTCCAGTACGGTATGTCGCTGCTTTGCTTGATGGCTAAACGCGTTTTTATTTACAGCCAAGCCTTAATCCGATGAGAGCGACTTTGTGCGCGACAACGACAAAGGCGAGTCGAACCTGTGGTCTCGGGTTCAGCTGCAAAACGCCACAGTCAGTGATCCACCGCGGCAAGTTGCGATGGGCAAGGCAGCGTGTTCGGAATATAAGTCAAGCGCATCGCTCATATTGCATGGCAGCAGTGACGAAAGTGGTTACGACCCTCCTTCCGTTTCTTCGGGCACCGCATACATTATGTGCTTGCCGTTTCGGGTCAGATGCTGCTCGCAATATTGTTCAGTGCCTTATTGGACGCCAGCCTTGACGGTCGAGTTTGATGTCAAACTTTTCTCCTCGATCTGCAACAAGTTGTGTGACCGAGCTAGTTCGCGATCTATGATGACGTACCTAAGGTGTGTGTTCGTAGAGTCTCAAATTTAAGCATTAACCAGTCTGCTCCACATATATCGGGCCACAAAAAAGGGGAATATCGTAGACTGCCATCTAGAGGCAGTCGATAAAACGTTATTTTATGCTTCCCTTTGCACATGCGTGCTTATTTTTTACTGAACATGCTCTGGAACATAATCGCAAGAGATTTCGCGGAGATAAAACTACGGAGATCTTCAAGAGCTCCTCTATATGTTTTTAGCCTATAAGGGAGACGCAATGCAAGTAGGCAATGACAGCAACCTTCTTTCGTACTGATTGAAGAGCCTTGAATGAGCTGCTCATATCTTGGAAGTTAAAAAAAAACTGCGACGCCGTTTCTGATAGGCAGTTTAGGAAAACTGACGCGGGGACGGTTGGCAGCATCTGCGAAGAGACGTAGCTTGGAAAAATTGCAAGCATACTACTCGAAGAAGTTGTTTCTTAGGAAGGCAGAATTCCGCATTTTAAACTTTGAATTACCAAGCACTTAAAGAAAGAAACATGGACGCATAGTAGTGTCTTACATGATAGAGTGTATAAGCGCGACTGAAGGAGGACGTAAAAAGAAACAGATACACAGAGACAGCGCTTACAGTGCCTTACACTTTTTTTCGTTAGCTAGGTGACGTCGTCCTGCTAAGCGATTGTGGAGATCGTTTACGCTGAATGAATGAGTGCTTGGAGATACAGAGATAAAAGGTAGACTTACAGATTAATGCTGCTTCTTGAAAGAGCCTATATGTACCTCCTAAGAACCGAACACTACTCAGGGACATAATCGTCTTTGAAGTCTACTCTTTTCGCCTGGTGTTACATCGGACGACAAAACTGCGCATCCAAGTACGTGGATAAACTGTCAGTCTCAGAAAGGTTGTTATGGCAAATACTGCTATTTATTGTTCAAACATACAGGTGAATACGTAACATCGTGTGGTTCGTTGGGATGATGATGGTGCGGCCTAGATTTTCCTGACATCTCGTCGTGTTTCATATATGCCTCAAAGTTGATTTTTGCCGTTTGTGGCAATGCAACAAAGCCATTAGATCAAAGCGATGTCATTCGTCTCGAAAGCTGATGGAAAGACTATGATTAAACCGATTACATAGAGCCCCCCATGCACACTACATTATATCCAGTATAAACGGGTTTATGTAATGATTCCCGAGCTAATTTCGAAAATTATTGAAGGCGATGCACAACATAATGCAACGTTGCAACATAACAACGATGCGCAACAAAGAGCTTCAGCAACAAAATCAAGTTGTTGCTAGGCAACACCCTGTGCTGATTCTCACTTTTTCAATGTTTCAAGGACAGAGGTGCATCATTCATTCGTAAGAAAAGTTATGCAACGTAAAGGTTGATGTACGAGGGGCGTTCAATAAAGATTTGCCCTGACCCACTTCCAGTGGACGGAGAGCAACGAAACTTTGCAGATTTATTAGTCCTGCTCTACATAAGTGCCACGCAGGGACACTCACTTTTCCCATCTTTTTATGCAACTGTAAACACCTCGCTTGTAGAAGGCGACAGGTTGCTCCAAAAGCCATGTTGTGACTTCAGAAAGCAGTCTCATCATATGCAAAATGCTTGCCCTTCAAATATGACTTCATTGCTGGAAAGAGGTGGAAGTCCGATGGTGCGAGGTCGGGTGAATAAGGGGGATGCGGTAGAGTTTCAAAGCCGCAGCAGCCTGCTTCCATCTGGGCAACATGTGAGTTGTGAACTGGGACATTGTCTTGCAGAAGACGGACACCTTTGGTGAGCATGCCACGTCTCTTGCTTTTGATGGCCTCCCACAATTTCCGCAGCAGTGAAGCATAGTATGTCCCAGTAATCGTGGCACCTTTGTTTCCTTAGGAAATCTATCAAGACTACTTCGTGCTGGTCCCAAAAGACTGTGAGCATGACCTTGCCCACCAAGGGCTGGACGCGTGCCTTTTTGGAGGCGGTGAGTCCAAGTGCTTCCATTGCATCAACTGGACTTTAGTCTCCGGATCATAGCGATGGACCCAGCTTTCATCCTGTGTAATCAGTCTGTTCAAAAAGTCCTCCTGCTTTCCATGGCACATGGTCAAAAGCGCCTGGGAGCATTCGACTCGTTCCTACTTTTGGAAAGGTGTGAGCAGCCGGGGAACTCAGCGAGCGGATACCTTACGCATATGAAGATGGTCCTGAATGATTTTTTCCAAGGACCCTACACTAATCTTGACATTTTGGGCTAGGTCTCGAACGGTCACGCGGCGATTTTCCAAAATGGCGGCCTCCACTTGCTGGATGGTGTGTTCATCGATAGCGGAGTGGGGTCGCCCTGCAATCAGTGCCGTTTCCACCAAAGTCCGACCATATTTGAATTGACGATGCCACTTATTCACTATATCATATGATGGGGATTCCTCCCCATAAACCTTTTTTATCTCATCGAACGTCTCCCTTGGGGTGCGGCCTTTCAAGTACATGAACTTGATGACTGCTCGGTATTCCACTGCATCCATTATCACACCTCACACCACTTCAGCACCTGTAAAAGAAATACCGTTATTAGTTCAAAGTTGCACATTGGCACGTGACCTATAGTGACTTGTGTTATTACACATGCGCAGTTTCAGCTTCCTGCAATAAATAGAAGGGAGTCAGGGGAAATCTTTATTGAACGCCCCTCGTATGTAGTTGAGGAGATGGGAGCAGTGTCAAACCGCATAACCGTGCAGCTTTTTTCACATCTCCTCAGCCATGTGATATACAAGTGGCACCATGTCCTCTAATGTACCTACTTGTATGAAATTAATAAAAAAAGAAATGGTTCACAGAGAGGATGAATATATTTCAAGCACGTGTAGAAACTAATCAATGTTCCTTCTGTTACGATAGCTACTCATCAAGGAATGAATGCCAGAAAAAGCAGGAGTTATCAAGCGATGACCAAACGTGCGGCATTCAACTAAAGAAATTCATGTCACTGTTTATGGTAGTGTGTGGTTTTCAATTGCTGCGGAAGATGAGCTACCAGAGGCGCAAACAATGGCTTATTCAAATGGTTTATGCCACAAGGTAAAAAGGGCGATCTGAGTGCGGCAGGGATATTCAGATAACTTACATCTGCGTTCTCGCCTTTGTGTGAGATGATAACATGCAATTCCTTTCATTCTACTCGCGATGTGATGCAAAAGAGATAGCCTAAACAATGTACGATGGCTTTTGCGTGATAGGTTATTTTGTATAGTTGCGATACGAGTTAGTGAGGAAACATTCTGATCTGTTTTGAATGGCTTCCAATTTTCTAACGGGTTCTTCTATATTTGGGTCCCATACCGCAACGGCACACTCGAGAGTCGGTCGAAGATAGGTATATAGTAGGCGACATTAGCTTGATTTCCGGAGGTGCGCTTTGAAAGTTTCGTTTGAGGTTTATTTGAGGTTTATTTATTGATTTCTTTCTGTACATCAACAGAAATCGAAGCAAAAGCTAAAGGCTATACAGCCTGACAGAGGCTTTTGCTCCGAGATACAGTTCAGCAAGCAGGCATAAGCATACATAAGATAATCATTGAACAATCTAAATTGTCTCTAGATATAAAAAAACAAAAAAAAGAAATATCACAGAGCAAAGAAACAAGCAGATCGACATACATATATTGTGACAAGCAGCAAAAAAAGAAAGAAACAATGTGTGCTAAGAAATAAAACACAGTGTACTTTGAGTAAGATAAAAAAAGTCAATACACATGTAGGTTGTAATCAACACTTAAACAGTAATTAACCATATTCAATGCAATTTTCAACAAGAATTTGTTTCAACCTATTTTTGTAAACTTGATTATTTAGGTCTAAAATGTTGCCAAGTTTATTAAGCAGACTGTGTATTTGATGCAGAATATGCTGCCGACCATAGGTAGTTCTGATTTTTGGTGTTGTTATACTTTGTGTACGGAGGCAATATTGAACACATCCAGAAGAACTGTACGTGGGGTATAGCTTATTATTTTGGATATGCAGAAAAAGCTTGAGATAATAGGTAGGTATTTACGCTTCCTTCAAGGTTAGAAATTGAAGCACCAGTAAAAAAATGTTAGTGTCATCGGCGTACATAATTATTTTAGGAGAATCCGGAATGCGACACAGGTCAATGAATTGTAAACAAGAGTGGACCGAGTATAGATCCTTGTGGGACACCTTTGTTGACCTTAGCATGCGAGGATGTTTCCTGGATGTTTAATAAAGTTCAGCGTGCATCCCGCCTTTAACGTTATGCATTCCACTTGCACGTTCCATGTTAAACCCGATGAGAAAGCTACGCCCAAGTGTTTCGCGTTCTCAGCCGCAGCAACATTTCCATTGTAGACGATAAGCACAGATACATTACTCCTTTTTTCTGCTAAAACGAGTGAGGCTGCATTTTGATATATTTGCGTTTAGGTGTCAGTACCTGATTATGAAGTCCTTACGTAATCTAAATGCTCGGTCCTTTTTCGCAATTTCTTTTTTTTTGTTCTCCCGCTATTAATGTAGAAATACCTTCATTCCTACGATTATTACTATTCTTATTTTGGCACTCATGGCAGAAAAACTAATACAAATTTACAATACCGAAGTGCTTCGCTCATGGGCGTGGCCCTTACCCAGGCAAGGTCGGCGTGTCCCTTGACCAAACTGAAACCAAACACTTTTTCATATTATGCCTGGAAAGTTGTATAAATAGTGGCAGAGTGCCTCAGACTGGCTGACCGACGTCTCGATGGCATTCCACTACGATAGGTACACACCAATCGAAACGTGGGCCCGGTCTGCCTGAGGCACTTTACCCCTATTTATCAAACCTTTATCCTAGAGTGTATTTCCATCAGACGGCGCCCATTTTCAATTTAAATTTCTAAACATAGAGCAGTGCATTTTAAATTTGAAATTTAAACTTGAATTTCCTCTAGGGTTTTTTTTTTTTTTTTTAACTGACAGTGGGCTGTGCAGTTCCGCCGAATTGCAATCCCACGCTTTCCCCACGCACCGAACCCGGCAGGCTTCCACTAACCGTTTTCTTCCTTACACAGGTGCGCTTGCAGAAATGGCAACACGACATGTAATACAGGCTCATGCGATGCGTGGCACGTCCGTGGTGTTCATTCAGGCTTCTGCGTGAAGGAATACGAACGAACCGGCGAGCGGACAAAAGGACGATAACATCCCTGTAACAGTCTCACACGCGTGACACGACTAGGAAAACAAATTCTTGACTTGCCACGATGGCTGAGAAACTGTAGTCCCCGTTTTCTCTTCGATGCTGCAGCATTGCCAAAAAGTACCGTGCCGTGTCTCGGCTTAAGATCTCCCATCTATCCACTTCCGTTGGCGCTAAGCTCTCAGCTCTCGTATCGTCCCTTCTCTTACGCTGCAGAGCGCGGCCGTCTGTGTTACGTAATCGGTAGGGGCGGCGGTCACACGAAAGAGAGAAAGAAATCGGTGCCTCCATATCGGTGGCAGGGAGGCCGTTGTTTACGCATGTCCCGATGCAAGCCTCGGGCACTTATCGGACTTTCCGAGGAAGTCGCATGCAGTGTGCGTGCTAGGGCACCCCGACATGCGTTGTTTTTCTCTGTATGTTTGCGCGTGTGTCACTGTCGGTTAGATTAACAAGACCAACCTGGAATGCACAGAGGAGGCCAAGGTTGAACGCCTTCGGTATAGGTTCATTTATTTACTTCACGTTTTCAGCTGGTGAAGTGCAATAGTGACGTCAATTAAGGCGATGATAGCTAGTGGCAGTACGTTAAAAACAGGATAAGATCGAGGGGTTTCTGCTGCGTCACACTTAGCAATATTTATACGATATTCCGCGAATCCTTCTGCTCTTTCCAAGTTGAGTGTATCGCCCCTTCCGAGTGCACAGGTGTTGCAATTCGCGTGTCTCTGCGAACTACAGCACTCCACAAAGCTTTCCTTCGCTTTTCTAGGCGTGAATAATGCATATAAAAAAACAACGCTCTCAACCAATGAGCTAATAATGCCTAATACATTTATTGTGTTTTGATTGCATATATATATATATATATATATATATATATATATATATATATATATATACATAGATATACATATACATACATACATATATATATATATATATATATATATATACAGAGACGGGGCTAGAATCAGGGTACCATCGCGAGGAGATTCATTGCAATATGCGAAGCCGTGCTCATTCGTTCTTCTTGCACTCTCACAGTCGAGGACCCTCATACTGCTGCAATCGCCGCGGTTACCTAGTGGCTGTGGAGTCACGCCGACGAGGTCGCAGGTTCGACCCTGGCCGCCGCGGCGAGATTCCGACGGGACGAAATGCACAAACGATCGTGCACTAATATTGAGGGCCACGGTAAGGAAACCCAGGTGGCCAAAGTTCATTTGGAGTTTCTACGTGCGTGCTTTGTAGTTTATTTATTTATTTATTTATTTATTTATTTATTTTTTATTTCAACATCAGACGAAAACAGAGCCTGATGCAGGGACAGAAGCTAAAGGCGGATCGTTGTTCTGGCATATAAAGCCGCGGAATAGTTAGCCGGCACCCTACGTGAAGCGGCCTCTAGGAGCACAAAAGAAGGCATGACGAAGAACGGGAGAGGGTAGCGTGGCTCCCTATTTGTGCTTTGTTCAGCGGCAACATACGGGAAGGGCAGACTGAGTTCACGTAACCAGTCTCATTGACATCCGAAACCAAGACAATGGTAATTTTCTTTACCACGTGGTCACCACGGGAGACAGAACACAATATCCCTAAGCTTGGAAAGAAGTCAAGCCATATTTAGGATGGAAACCTCTCAGGCCTGGTGAATGTCAGGCACTTTATTTTGGCGAAATTACCGGGAGGGAGGGGGGGAGGGTAGTCTCCATAGAGAGATCGACACGGGGCACTAGAGAAGGCGGCGCCTACGGAATAATAGAAATCATAGCAAAGTGTGGGCGCACGATCGCATGCGTGCGTCCCATCTTTTGAATTAAGTTAAAAAGGACGCCTTGAATAGAAAACCTTATTCGAGTGTGCCCCTGCACAACTAGCAAAGGAGGACAAAAAGCCTCGAGTGTGTCCGCCTCGCGGCGGACACACTCGGCTCGCATATTCAAGGACACTATCGTAGCTAGTCCTAAGCGAGATACAAGAAAGTCCCTGGCTTCTGTGACTCTTTCCACCGCTTAAGTGAATCTCTGCGAGACACAGTAGTTTTGACTGTCTGACTCTTCGATACCTTCCCAGGTTCACAAGTGATCGTGAGAACTAAAGGCCAGTAATCTTGCAAAACAGCGAGAAAACTTCACTGTCGACACCAAGCACGGTTTCGTTCGAGTAGTTACGCAACCAAACCCTGACGCTCCGTCACGTTCGTCGAAAGCGGATGCCGTGTGCGCGTGCTTACAAAGTATAGGTGCGTCTGCGAACTGCGGTTGCCTGGTTCCAATCTCGATCTATCACTTTTGGGGATACTTTCTCTTTTGCGTGGCATCATGTGGCATCCAGGGCGTCATTTAATTGGTGCTAAAGGGACCCTGTCCGCCTCATTGTCGAATGAGCGCGGATCGACAGTGATATCCCACAAAAGCGGTCGACCCGAAAAATACTTTATCTGACTGGTTTCGCCTAATCGTCAAATTACAGCGAGTGCAGGCGTGCCTGGTCCACAATGTCAACTACTGGAAAATCAGACATGAGCTATCGGCCACCTTTAATCGTTAGGTAGCGCAGCGATCGGCTCAGCCGTCAGCGCCACTGTGTCAATTCCGCGAAACACCGAGGCGGCCACTTGTGCAGAGGCATGCTTTTGCGACGCTCGTTCGAAACGCATCGGCTATTTTAAATTGTGTTTTTTTTTTATTTCACAATACCCTCAATCCCGATAGGGATTATTAGAGGAGTGGGCACATGGTCATCAAAAAAGTACAATATGACCAAACACTGAACAAACAAGGAGTTAGCATAGAAAAACATGGACACTTACATTTATTGTGTAACACATTGGTCTTCACACAATTGCTCCTGCAAAAAAATAATAAAAATAAAAAACTAAGTTGTGATCGTGACTGTTTCTTCTGAATTATTTGTAAATGTTTCTAATGTGGGCTGGGCAGTAATAGCAGGGTGTAAGCTGTTCCACTCTCGCACAGCTCGCGGAAAGAATGAAAAGAAAGAAGTATCGTTGTTACAAAAAAATTCTCCTAGCGCGAAAGCGTGCTTATGCCGAGACGGCCTGGTGTGTTTGTACTTTAGAAAGGCGGCGGGATCCAACTTCAGCGCACTGTGTAATACTAAGTATAGAAACTTTAATCGTTGAACCTTAGCTCGAATTTTGAGGGTAGCGAGGCCTGCGCGAGAAAGCAGTTCGCATGGTGAATCTGTGTGTTTAAAACAATTATAGATAAATCGGGCAGCTTTTCTTTGCATGTGTTCCAGCGTATGAATGTGGTTTTTGGAATGTGGAAACCATGCTATATTGGCATATTCGAGTGCCGGTCTGATAAGGCTGACGTAAGCAAGCTGCTTTGTCTGGCTGGTGGAATGCGATAAGGTGCGTTTGAGGTAGAACAGTTTGTTCAGGGCTTTTTTTGGCTACGTACTGTATGTGCGCATTCCAGCTGAGGTCGGATGAGATGATTATGCCTAAGTATTCATACTGGGTAACGGTTTTGAGAATAGTGCCGTTGAAACCGTACGGGAACTGAAAACTTGATTTTTTGTTTGTGACCGACAAGCAGACAGTTTTGTCGGAATGTGTCACCATTTGCCAGTGTGCACACCACTGCACTACCTTATTTAGGGAATTGTTCAGTTTTGCTTGATCTTCGTGGTTACGCACAGTATGATAAAGAATGCAGTCGTCTGCAAAAAGGCGAATGGTGACGTCGACTTGGTTTGTTATATCATCTATGTACAATAAGAACAGAATTGGGACCAGAACCGAGCCCTGGGGAACGCCGGACAGAACAGGGACATCATCAGAAAGGTGATCATTGTATTCTACGTGTTGGGAGCGGTTTGGCAGAAAGTCATTGATCCAACGAACAAGAGGGCCGCTACCAAGCAGCCGGTTAATTTCGTCAAGTAATTTAACGTGAGAAACACGATCAAACGCTTTAGAGAAATCCATAAAGATTTTGTCTACCTGTAGTTGCTCATTGATGTGTTAAGTCGTGAAGGGTTTCCGCGAGTTGGGTGACTGTTGATAAACCATTTCGAAAACCGTGCTGGTTTGAATGGATTAAACTGTTTGATTCCGTGAATTCTGTTAAGTATTTTAAGATTATGTGCTCTAGCATTTTGCAGCACGTGCACGTTAAAGAAACTGGCCGGTGGTTAGATAGGCAGGTATGGGAATTATTTTTGCAACCTTGCACTCTGCAGGAAGGCAGCTCTCACGGAGTGACTTTAAGAAAATTAAATGAAGAAACTTGCTTACTGGTTCTGCGTACCTTTTCAAGAAACTGTTCGGAATTTGATCTGGACCATTGCTTTTCTTTTCATCTAAAGTCAACAAGAGAGATAATATGCCAGCTTGAGATATTTTTGGGATGCCCAAAACGCTTTCTTGGCAGTGGCTAGTAACGAAATGGTTCAAGGATCCATTATCAACGGTGAAAATGGATTGAAAGTACTTGTTAAACGCGTCAGCTTTTTGCTTACTTTCCTGAGCATTCATGGAGAGTACATTAGAGCGTTTCACGCTTAGGTAGTGCCAGAATGTTTGAGGCGACTTCCTGATAAAGATGTGTAATGAATTTTTGAGGCAGCTGTTTTTGGCACAACGTATTTTTATTTTCAATGACGTCGTTAGCAGTGTTATTTCCGAGTCAATTTTTTCGCGCATATACGATTTTCTTCTTTTCCTAAGTCTCTTTATTTTGTGCTTCAAGTGGATTATATCTCGACATATCCAAAGATTGAGTTTTGTAGTTTTTCTTTGAACTCGTGGAACAAAGGCGTTGATACAGTGCGTCACAATGGCTTTAAACTCGGTCCGCACCACATCAATAGACGACTGCTGGTCGGAAGTGGGGACAAAAAAAAATTGATACTCGTAGGCAAGGCGGGTCATGATAGCTGCATCGTCTGCATCTTTGAACGAAAGCACTCGCTTTATAGGACCGAGCGTTCGTACAGGACTTGGGAATTGTAAAGAACAAAATATTATCTTGTGGTCAGATAATCCTTCAAGAGGTTCAACGTGAACAGTATTCTCAAAGAAATAGTCGCTAATAAACACAACGTCTAAGAGTGAACTTGAGGTACCGACTACCCTGGTTTGGAAATCGACAATTTGTGTCAGGTTATATGCTAACTGGATATCTGATAGGGTGTCAAGCGTAACATTTCCTGTGGTCATTGAATTCCACCTTATGTCAGGCAAGTTGAAGTCTCCTGCCATCATTATTTTCCTGCAATAGGATACGTGTTGTTGCCTGTATTCTGACAGAGATTTTAAAAATAGTGGCTCAGCATCAGGCGGCCGATAAACTGCACCTATATGGAAGACATCTTTTAAACGGACGGTGCACCACCATCCTGTGGTTAGAGCTTTTCTTGTCAACGGAGGTAAAATTAACGTGCCCTGCAATAAAATTTTCGAGGCGATGGATCAAGCTACGCTGGAGGCCGTGCGATGACAGTTTTAATAGCAGTTGCGTTTATAAATCCTATCAAGCCCCGAACAGGTTTGGTGGTGTACAGGGAACTAATCTTTCAAACGAAATAATTATGCACACGTCCTACGCATATCCTGCCCAGCTCAACTTTTTGCTTTTAATGTCCGCTAGAATATCGGCTGTCCTCGCACGCTCTCTAATCCACAGAGATGTCTTGCTGTGTCTTAACGTTACCCGTAACATTTTAAGTTCCATCGCTCGCTGCGCTCTCCTTCGCCTCTCAAGGTTCCTTGTTGACCTCCACGTTTCGGCGCCATATGTTAGCATCGGTAGAATGCAATGGTTGTGCACTTCTGAAGCGCTCATTGAGCGAAAAAGCCGGCGTCTGTCGTCTGTAGCAGCGAAACGGTTCCTAAATTCGCATTGTCATTGGCTGCGACGCCACGTCACGAGCACGCCTCGACAGAGGTCCCACTTGCTGCGACGTCACATCAGGAGCGCGCTTCGACGAAGCAGAGCGGGCGAAAGGGCGTCCCTGCAGCCGCGTTAGCGCGCCAGTTTTTGCCTGAAGGCAAAGAAAATGGAAGCCCAGACAAGGAACGCAGAGAATAAGCTGGTTCAATGGAATTAGGAAATGTGCAGGCATAACTTGTAATCATCTACCGCAAGACAGGCGTAATGGGAGATCGCTAGGAGAGGGCTTCATACGGGCAGTCGACATAAAGAACGCCGCTGCGGCTGCTGCTGCTGCTGCTGATGATGATGATGATGATGAATTATACACCCTAAGGGCAAAAGTTGTCTCTTATTCGAGAAGCTCTCGGAAAAACTTCAGGCCTATGATGGAAACCACGAAAGCATATGGCGAGACACTCGCGGGTGGTCGTGCTGGCATACAGCGCAATGCCGTACTGGTATACAACAGTACCATGCGCAGGCGCATCGCCGCCAATATGCATTGCACTCCCGCTCCTTTCATTTAGAGGAGGTCCTGACCACACTGACGCTGTCCATACTGACGAGACAAGAATACATGTGCTTCTTAAGACTCGTGCGTTTGTACCATTCTCATTGTTAAGACAGCGAGTTTCAATACAAACGAGGCGTAAGTTGGCAAAGTTTCATGCCCGCAAAAAAAATTGTCCGTGATTCCATCCCTCCATGACTAACAAATGTCACATAATACTTGGCACCACTATTGTTGTTGTTGTTGTTGTTGCCTATCACGCGTGCGGCTCCTACCCACGATAGTGGATTGGCCAAGAAATAGGTGGATTATTCCAAATTAATACGGAGCATAAATTTCCGAATACCTATGTAATGGGCATTGAATACCGCAGAATTATCTTTTTTTGTCCTCCAAATATGGCCTGCACGTTGCTATCTGTAGCATCGTAAAAGCCCGTCCTCATGTTTATGTGTTGTGGAAGCACTGTGACTTGGACTGTTTGGTTTCACATTAGATAGCCTCGTTACCATGCTGTTTTACAGTGAAACCGTTTGTACAGACCCTGTGCCGTCGTTGCCGGAGTTCGCTGAAAATATCATCATCAACGGCTCGAGCGTCGTCGTCTTCTTCCACAGCTGGCTCAGTTGCCCCTCGTCATTCCAGCGTAGAATTTCACTTCTCTTCTGTCGTCGTAATGGGAAGGCCGCGGTTACGGGGGTAAGAGCCATGGCTTAAGGGGGTATGAGCCATTCATTGTCTTAGGTGACGGACTGATTTAATTTTGAATGGATGGATGGATGGATGCAAAACTTTAATGAAGGTCCTGAGGTACGCGACTCAGCGCGCTGCAGGCCGCTCCCACGTTGGGACAGTCAGGCCATGCCTGACTGTCCCTCTGGACAGCCAATAGTTGCGCACCGGCATCGGGGCTCTTGATAGCGGAGAGCCACTTGTCCTCATTGATTTGTTCTGTGCCACGTAACGAGGGGCAACGCCAGGGCATATGGTCTAGGCCAGCGATATAATTGCTGTCAAGCAATTTAATTTTGAAGAAGACTCATAAGCGGCAGTGTTAGGCGGATGCTACTAACCACGACACTGAGCAAACTCGAGAGATCGAATGCAAGCGGCAGTGGCGGACTGCGTCACTGACTTCGTTCTCTCCGTCGCAGTCGAACGTGTGCGCAACCCCATTATGAAACAAAAAGACGTCAGTCGTCAACCCAATTTATGCAATCGTCGAAATGATCGCAGCGTCCGCATCTCCAATGCTGGGCCTTGCACCCAATATTCGGAGCTTTGGATAAGTAGTGACGCACATTCTATCCCAGCTACAACTATGGGAAGGTCACGGGGCGGAGAAAATTGCACGCGAAACAAAACCACGGCAAAACACAGCTACAACCCTCACGCGCAAAAAAAAAAACAATCACTTGGAGAACCACAAAAAAGCACTCCTAAAGCATGCTCACCACGCGAAGCACGCGAAAGCAAAAATGAGGGGAAACAATGGTGAGACAAAAGATTTACACTATAGACTGCTTGGGAAGTTTCACCTGCATGGTGTAACACTCACTGTAACTAACACAGCTTCGCTGTTAGACCATCTTCACGGACTGGAAGGGGCGGTGATATTTCATTCAAGAAGCAGCGCTCTGCTTAATTCAGCTGAGATCTTGCAGCGAACACCACATATCTGACAGAGCATCGCTTGGGTACACACGGCACATAGCGAGAGGGACGGGACGTACGACTTGTTACTCTGCATTCCTGTCCTTCGTTCCTTTTGTTTTCAGAATCAGAATCAGAAGTCATTGTTACAAGTTGGGTCAAATTACAAGTATTTAGTATTAAGGAGGAGGTTCCATAGTCAAAGGCTCATTCAAAGTCAAAGTCATTCGACATTAGAGAGCCTACTTGCTTCTAGGCTTTGTTTCGCGACTTGCATAGGTCGACATAAACGACCAGTGAGAGAAATAAATGAGATGGGAAGGGAGGAAGAGTTAACCAAAGAGAAGCACCTAGTTTGTTACCTAGGATAACTGTAATGGGGGAGGAGAGGAGAAAGAAGGCAAAGGTACAAGATAAATTGTACTCACATCATCGACGATGATTGTAAGCAAATAGCCGAATACTTCCAAAAATACAATTCGTTTTATTGCACGAATGATGCAATCGACTACGCATGTTTGTTGTAGTTAAGATATTTAGTCAGAGTAGGTGGCTGTATTGGGTAGTATCCGGTATAAAACAGAGCCGGTTAACCAGCACATCTGTAGCGGTACTATAAATGAGCAGCCCCCGTAGGAGCGTCTGCGTCTGTAGGCGTTTGGTGTGTTGCCACAACACGGACTCGAGCACATGGGGGTTGAACCGTCCTGCGTCTAGCTGAGCGCGGCTGAGCCATTCCCGAGAAAAATGGGATCCTGGGGGTTCAACCGCTGCCGAGTGTTTGAACTTTTATGGACCCTCGGTGCAGGCAACACGTGGTGCCTCTGCACCGGTGCTGCCTCTGCTTCACGTAGATGGCACCACCGGACTGATCCACCCGGGCAAATCGGTAGTCACTTTTTCCTGCCCTCGTCTCTAATCTTCGGCTTTGTCTCCCACTTCCGATCTTTCCTGTCCACTCTTTAATTCTATTTACTCTTGACTTCCTGAGCAGCAAGGGTTAAACTTTTTTGGAACATACAGTCCTAACTGTACATAATTGTTGATAGCAAATACGTACAGTTGGCGTCCGCAGGACTTGGGTTTTATAAGTGCTGCGGCGTCGTCTTGTTGGATTTCACGGTGAGCGGCTGGCGTTACTGCCGAAATCTGCAGATATACTTATGGACAGCTTTTCACCCAAACTCCCTGATCGTACTCAAAAACGAGGGCGCACCGAAGAAGTCTTCCAATCTTTTGGTACCCAGAAGTAAATGTTCCCCCGACTCCATTCGATAAACTCGAAAAGACGGTGAGAAGGATCTCAACTTTCCTGTTTTCAAAATACCTGACTGAAGTACTCGGCGCACGCTACAAAGCATCGTAGGGGGGCTAGCGGCGGTCTCCTTTCGGAACTCCCAAATAAGAAACAACACAACAAGCTGCCTACCCCAGTACACTGACAGTATCTCCGCACCGCACGGTGAACACCATCCGTGGCGCTGTTCTGTTTCCTATGACGACTCGGTGAATTTGACCGCAGCTGAACTGTTAAAAGGCTGTGGCAAGCAAAATGTAATCAGTGTAAAGCGAATAATGATGAAGCACCTTATAATTCGTTTTGGCTCAAGCGATCGAGGCAGGCTATGTAACTAACCAGATAATCGAGGCAGGCTATGTAGAGACCGAGGTCAGACCCAATGTGCCAAATCTACTTCGATGCTTCGTGTATCAAAGAGCCATGTGACGGCGTTGTGCGACGAAAGCGCCCTGCAACTCGGATGAGCGAGAGCACGTGCACTGGCGGTGAACGTCTCCGTTTCTGCGGCCAACCACGAAAGTGGGCGAAAGAGGCTAAGTAACAACATACTGAGGAGGCGGGGAGTATCAGAGCCTCTCGAAAGGCATAATTAGCCAACTAGCTGAAATTGGGATTCTGCTCACAGAGTAACAACTTCTTCGCATGACGACAGGAACACGTTGCCCCGTGGCACCACGGAAACCCCGTCGCTTGGGTCCCGCAGCTGAAGGTCACTCATTCTTTTTTTTTTGCTTCTCTTTATTCTGTAGGGAATTTCGCTCCCAACGCAGACACGTCTGGTGAAAATGCCCTCTGTCATGACGTCAACCTATTCGTCAGCGAGGCGACGCTGCTCTAATGGGAGCAATCAATGATGCTCTGAAACATTGCCTCCGGAATAAAATTGCAGGCAGCACGAACGCGAAAAATTAATCAACGCTGTTATGCGGGCTTTATTTTATTAATTAAAGGAAAATTAGACATCCACCCATTCGTAGCAAATGCTACAGAGGAAACACATACGGCTTTCTCGAAAGAAAAGACTCGCAGAAAAATTCGTCCTGGTCCGGGACTTTGTAGCAATTGCTACGAATGGGTGGATGACTATTTTTCCCTTAATTAGTTACTTATCTCCACCTTGCGGGTTTCCGCAGAACTATTACGTGATAAGTCATTCTATGTTTCAATGTTTCTTGCACAATCACCTGCAACTTAGCGCATTTGTATTCTGCTGTGTTCGCGTGCGTGCGTGTATCTGCATGCAGTGCAGGCACGTACCCAAGGGGGGGCCCGGGGGGGCCCGGGCCCCCCCGAAATTAAGACGCATACCCCCCCCCCCCCTTTCTCTCCGCCCACGCCACCACTTCTCACACACATTCCTAAAGCGCCGCCAAATCAATGTTGAGACTTGACAGCTATTCGGTGGTCAACATTTTGTTGCCTTTTTCAGTGCTTTTGGATGGCGGTAGTTATCGGCGTCTCCTGGGATGTGAAGGCCAGTTTCCTCATCAATTCGGTGCCCGCGCGATTAACTCGAGATGCATTCAGTTGTCACCATCTATTCAACGGTCACGCGCATCGTTGTTGCTTCGTTAGTTCAACCTTCTTCGTCTAGTGTGATCCAGGAACCAGAAAAGGGATTCAGTTCGTGGTCAGCTGGTCTGTATGAGCGTGGAACGAGTTGCGGCCAGAGAAAATGACAATTGCGTTTAACTTTTCTTTTTGTTTCATTATTTGCTCCAGTGACGGCTCGCCGCGACGCTGACAGATCCTCGGAACCATATGCCCGTGATATGGGTTAGATAAGGTGGAAAATAAAATAATGCGAGACAGCATCCATCATCAAATCCTGCAATAACCCTTAAACTCATAGGCAATATGGCTGTCGCCCGTTAATTCATCTGGTGTTTCCCTAATTGTACAGCACTTTTCGTGCTCTACAGTTGGCAAATGGAAACAAGAGTCTCAAGGAGCTGAGAAATTAAGTGATCTACTAAGGGAGAGGGCCGAGACAACAGCCAAACAGGCAGGAAAAGCGAAAATTAACAAATTTAGCCATTGTTTATGAATATATTTATGGATCAACACCTGTTTATTTAAAAAGGAAACAGAAAAAACGCCGCCGGAAATGGAGGACAATTCCGTGTGTTCTGAATGGCGCTTCTACAGTTATCATTAGAGCCGACCAACGTAGCCACTTCTCTGCTGTGCTTATGTAGGTGTTTTTCTAACCTTTCGCGGTGGGCGCATTACGTCTAGAATCGCAGCTTCCTGCGCTCTACGCGGTTGTACGCGACTGGCGGCCACGCATCATTACGTAATTTCCCAAATAACAATACGAGTTGGTTGTGGCACTTGTTAGAGCAGTAAACGAGGGATACAAAAGAACTGTGAGTGTTCCGCAAATGTTTATTTCTTCCAGAGCTAATTCAAAGAACGCTACTATAGTCGCATACAACTTAAGTCTGTAATGAAGCCCCGCCCACACCCTCATAACCGCCAGCCACTGTTCCTCCGCGAAGCTGCAAATAATTCGTACTTGAAACTTTTTCTGTTACCCAAATAAGGCGATAACTACAAAAATAAAATTATTAGCGCGTAACTTTATGCATTTTTCCTCGCCTATTATAGTGGAATGGCGAATTCCTAATTCTTTATTGAACTGAAATAACAAGCTTGCTTCGCTACAACTATTTGTTGTGAAGTTTCACTTCGGTTGGCAGTGAAATTTCATGAGTAAAACGGGCGCAGCAGTGAAATGAACAGCAGCGCAGACTTTCGAAGACTCCATACATTTTGTCCATGTCTGTTGCACACCTCATTGCTTCTGCCGATGAAAAGATTCTTTACGAGCAGCAGACGCTCCGGAGTTATCAAGTACGACGCCATTTTGAAAAGACCGCATGACGATGATTTTGTTGGCTTCTGTGATTGGCTGGCGGAGTAACCTAACTACGCGCGGTCCGTTTGCCTTTGTTGCCAACTGCTGCTTTTTCAGTCCTATTTCACTAACGTAATCTTTATTTTAATTTTGCTTCTTTATTTGTTCTTGGTGCTTCTTTGCTGCGCGAGTCCATTTAACATAGTTCTTTGTTTGTCAACTAAAGGAGAGGTGAATCGCACAGGCGTACGTGTAAAATACACCTTATTTCCGTTCTTCTGTGGGTTTATGCGTTTTTATGGCGAATGGTGGGCGTTATTCACATTTGTACTAGTAAAGGTAATCCCCCCCCCCCCTAATTTGCATAGAAAAGTAACCTGGGGTTGGGCCCCCCCCGAAAAAAAATCCTGCGTACGTGCCTGATGCAGTGCCTTTTTTAACATCTACAAAATTTGTTAAGCGTCGTGCAAAACGTTTTCGTGAATCTTGTCTGTTTGCACGCTGTTGTATAGTCAGTTAAGAAATTATATTCCGTTCTGCTCGTGCCCCTCGTCGAGACCATGCTCAAAGGCCCATCTGGAACAGCCCTTTCCGTTTAAGGCCCTAACACTATTTCAGCGCCGACTACACATTGATGTGGCAGAACACTTCTGTGCAATGATTGCGGGCCATCCAAATTGCACAGGTTCGCTTACACTGAACCATATTCCAGATTCACGAGATTCACGCATGGATCTGCCTTTCACAATGCAAGAGCTTGACGCGGCGCTCGCCCTTTGCAATCGGTCGTCGTCGCTTGGTCCAGATGACATATCTTGCCGTATGCTATGTCATCTTGGTGAACGGGCTCGAAGTGTGCTACTTAATATCTGTAATGAGTCCTGGCAGGACGGCAAAGTTCCTCAAGATTCGAAGATCATCCGCCTGATACCGCTTCTTAAGCCTGGCAAGTCTCCCTTAGAGATTACTTCCTACCGACCCATTGCGCTGGCAAGTTGCGTAGAGAAGGTAATGGAGCGAATAACCATCGCCAGACTTGAGTGGTACCTCGAACATCACGAAATCTACCCAGACGCCATGGCTGTCTTTCGACGCCACCGATGTTCTATCGACAACGTTATCGATCTGGTAACTTATGTTCAACACCAAAATACGTGTAAGAGACCTGTCGCCATGTTCTTAGATATAAAGGGAGCCTATTACAACGTTCTTCATGACGCCATACTTGAAGCATTAGCAGCGGTGGGCCTAGGCGGTCAATGATATCGTTGGACACGCAGTTATTTACATAGGCTGACTATATTTGTTGACACTGAAGCTGGCCCAACCCCGCAATATTACAGGCACCATGGAGTTCCTCAAAGCGGTGTCTTGAGTCCCACGCTTTTCAACCTTGTACTCACTGGTCTCGTGGAACGACTTCCGAACACGGTTTCGGTATCAATGTATGCCGACGACATCTGCGTCTGGGCATCCGGTGTGACACGGCCGCAGGTACGCACAAGGCTTCAAAAAGGTGCGACCTCAACATCGACGTACCTAAATGAACAAGGCCTCAAGATCTCACCAGAAAAATGCGCATTGGTCGCGTTTAGCCGAAAGCCAATGAGATCATACTATGTCTCTATCGACGGTAGAGAATACCCTATGTCAGGGCGCATCGATTCTTAGGCTAATCATTGATCGCGACCTCCGCTCGAGTCCTCATGTGGGCCACCTAAACATGTGCCTGAAGGATGTTTCTAGTGTGTTCAAGTTCCTTGGAGGCAAAGCCTGTGGTGCGTCAGCACATGCAGTGATGCAACTATACAGGACGCTGTTTCTTGGGTATTTGCGATACAGCTTGCCTGTGCTGACGAACAGCTGCAAAACTAATATCCGTACACTCGAAAGCGTCCAGGTCCAGGCACTCAGAGTGTGTCTTGGATTGCCGCGATGATCGTCAACTGCTGAAACAATTGCGATTGCACATGATTTCCCACCCAAGACCCATATATTCATGGAAACGCTTAGAGCACACGCAAGACACCTTGCTCGAGTCCGTGCTCATCATCTAGCCTTACTGCCAGAGGATCGACCACGTGCCTTCTTTTGTCACACAGTCCTGCCCTATCGTGCATATCTTCCGTCAGGTTATACAGCTCCAGCAAGAGTAAGAGTATCGTTTCCCCCATGGTTCTTGTCCCAAGGAAAAGTTCGACTAACGGTACCAGGAATACGAACAAAAGCACAACTCTCGTCTCCGGCACTCAAGCAGCTTTCACTGCTCTCACTGTACAAGGCATACAACGAGCATCTACATGTATGTACTGACGCTTAAACCACGGTGAATAGGTCTACAGGATTGGTGACCTTTCCTGCAGAAACCTCCACCGTAAAAATTCTCACCAAACTACATTGACTTCCGCGGAACTCGCTGCTATTCGTTGTGCACTTCGCGTAATTTCTAATGAACTGCGCAGGAAATAGAGCGCATTCAGTGACTCCAAGGCTGCTCTTCATTGTTTGGTTTCTAACATATGCCGCGGACACAACGAACAACTAGTTTTAGAAATATTCTCAAGTAAAACATTTGCTTGGGCAAGTTGGTTCATGCTTGAATGTGTATAAAGATCAGGGCGCGAAGAACAGGACAGAAGGAGAACAGAAACGACAGGACCGGCGCCAGTCCTATCCTTTGTGTTCTTCTGTCCTGTTCTTCGCGCCCTGATCTTTACACATTCAAGTTCTAGGAATTAGACTGCTGTTTCACCGCCTCGTCAAGCAAAGACACGGCATCACGTTACAGTGGATTCCAAGCCACTGTGACATAATGGGAAATAAAACAGCAGCACGATCTGCGCATGAGGAGGGTTTGCAAGGCGCCATTCCATTCTCAAGGCAAGGCGCAGCAATAAAAATTCCTGTGCTTGCAAATGAAGCCTTAGGATCTTTATGGAAGACACCAAGGTTTAAGCACACACTTCTACACCGATTGCACCGGTCCCTTTGACTTCGACCCCCATCTGGACTCTCTCGACTCGACACAGCAGTACTTTGCCGACTGTGGCTCGGTGTCGCTTTCACAAGATCTTTTGCCTACCGAGCCGCTATGGACGAGAGCGAGGCTTGCATTCACTGCGGCGGCGAGGAGACTATAGAACACGTACTTTGCCACTGTCCTCGATATAGCGCGCACCGGCTGTCACTAGCGGCCATGTTGGCACGCCTTGACGACAGGCCACTTTCAGAACAGACAGCCTTGGAATGCCTACATGAACTGTCGTCGCACCAAAAGTCGGCCAAGGGTTTGTTGACCTTTTTACGTGGCAGTGGCCTATTAGAAAGACGGCAATGACCCCATCCCGTCCCTCTTTCTTTTATTCTTTCACGCCTTTCTTTTTATCCCCGCTCTTATTTCCCTCTTTACTTCCTCTTTCCCTTCCCCTAGCGCACGGTAGCAAACCGTAGGTTTGACTCTGGTTAACCTCCCTGCCTCTCTCACATTTGCATCTTTCTCTCTCTCGCTCTCTCCCCAAGCTGCAGGACTTTACTGCGAGTATTTGCTTCTTGCCTTGGCCATCTTTTGCGTGCCCGGCAATAGGGGCTGTAATTGAAAACGTTGCGGTTCTTGTTACCGAACAATGTCTCCCACCCAATGCAGGGGCTTACCCAAGAAGCAGGTCATTTTTACAAGTGCACTTTCTTGTGCCTAATACAATATTAAAATAAAGTAAAACAATTGTTCAAAAATATGGGCGCGACACATAAAAAGCGTGCAGAAATACTTAAGTTAGAACAAAGGATTTAGACAAAAAATAATTTTGAAAGGAAGAACTAACACCAAAAAGGCAGAATACAAGTTAGGAAAACTAACAAGGCAGTCGTTTTGTGTCCCCGATATAACTAGTAATATAGGTGGCCCTGTGGCAGCCTAGCGAACAGGCCACAATGGAGGGGAATTGCTGATGAAAGCTTAAGCTGGGCGAAATCAACTTTCCCATTTTTTGTTTCGTTGTCCTAATGTCGGCGCCACAACAGAAAACAAGATTGGTCAGTATATTCCGGCGCGTTGCAAAAATTGCACAGACGGAACGCAAAATGCATAAACACAAATTTAGCGGCGAAATGCGGCAACATAGCTGGGGGGCGGGGGGTGCAAGCGAAACATCACAGAAGTCGAAAGACAAGAATACAGTACATATGCGGAAAGTTATAATTTGTCTGGGGGGGCTGGGACCCGACCAGGTTTCCGAAACCTGTAAATACACACACACACACACACACACACACACACACACACACACACGCACATATATATATATATATATATATATATATCAAAAGTGGAGAGACCACGGCTCCAGGCGCGGCAGCAGCTGAGGGGCTGCTTCGAGAGTGCCCCGAATGACGACCAACTTCACCCTCGCGCTGGCGCGAGTGCTTATCACGCTTGATACATTTGTAGTGCACCGTTCGGTCGCCCTGCTGCTGACGGTCGAGGCGAAGGGGACTGCTCATCGCAAAGCGCCTAAAGCCTCTAGGGCAAACTGCTTCCCTCCGATTTCGGCGCGCCTTGACGGTTACGCGTCGATGCCGTGCCTGTTTCGGCATGCTGTTGGAAGGCACACGCGGCTTCCACTCGACTCCCGAACCATTAGGTAGAGACCAGAGTCCTTCAATGCTTTTCTGGCCACGAAACTCCCTAACCGTATGGGAGAGCTTGCTATGTTGCCGCAGCGGCAACGCGGCAGCACTGACGTGTGGCTGACGCGGCCACGAGCGAACTGACGCGTCACACAGCGTCAGTTCGCTCTTTATTCTATGGCTGGCATCCCAAGTAGTCCTGTGGCGTCGACAGTCGGTTTTACTCATTTCAAGAAATAATTTGTTGACCTGTACCGCGTTGTCGCCCCGGCTACAGAAGTACCAGCGAAAAGGTATCGTTGTTTTGTTTGCCTAATGACGCCGATGAGCGGGAGAAGTGGAAACGGGCAGTACGGCGACAGGAAGCGGACGGCTTTACCTTCCACTATCAACACATCAGCGTTTTCGAAAAAGGTGTTGACAGTGCTTCAAGTGTCACTGTGCTGTGCGATGACAGTATTCAGTGACAGTGACCGACTGTGATTGTGTGTCTATTCTCCTTCCTTTCCTTATCTCTACTTTTTTACCACTTTACCTCCCCCTCCCCTCTCTCCCCAGCGTAGGGTAGCCAACCGGATCTTTTTCTCTGGTTAACCTCCCTGCCTTTCCCCTTTCCTCTCTCTCTCTCTCTCTCTCGAAAAAGATTTTGACACCACGGTCGTTGTTCTAAGCGATAAGTGCATTGTGAAAGGAGACGCTGTGTCCTTGCCCGGCGCCGTTCCTTGGCTGTTCGAAGATATGCCGGAGTGCTCGGGATCACGGCGCAAATTGTGCATTTTTCTCCCCAGATGCGGTCTTCATTTCTTCACGAGGGACAATAATAAACTTGCACGGGCAAGTAAGCGCGAAACATGCCCAGCCGGTGGGGGCAAGAAAGTGATGTGCTAAATTGCTTCCTTAATGGCTTCAACCATGCAAGCAAGCAGCAGTATTTTTTTTTTTTTTTTGCACTGCTTTTTCTCAATGCGATAGATAATCGTAAAAGAAATGCATTTTCCTCTTTTCATTCACTAATATGTCAACCATGTTCATTTTTATATTTTTAAACTACTTCATTAGAACTATTCGCAGCTTGCTGTTTCTTGAGGTGCTTTCCGTCGTTTTATGTATTTTGCATTCTTTCCTTGTTTACTGTGAATTTTGTTGCGCGACAGTGTCATGTTCACGAACATATGTAATTAAATGTGTCATTATACTGAAGCTTGTGACGCAGTGGGCATTAGCGTGTCCTCAGTGTGACAAGTTTTGGGGTATTTTGCCCCATGTTGTGTGGTTCACATTATGAATAAATCGGCAGTGCAGCAGCGGCATGTTCGTGAACACGTGTGCTTATTTTTGTTTAGATTAGAGACATGGAATACGGCTTCGTTTTACTTAATCAAGTCTCCCCAGTGCAGTCTTCATTACGCAACCTCCCGCCATGCAAGCGTAGTCCGTCGAAGGAACACGCGCTGTCATTATGAAGCATGCCAAATTGGAGTGGAGGTGATCGCGGGACTCGTGCCAGAAGGCGAGACATTTGCGAAAGCGCAACCAACACGAGAATTACAGCTGCGCGGGTGGCCTTGCGTAGCTGCGCAACGTAAAGCGAGACGCACTTTCGCTCGTGCAATACCTACGTAACATGAACGTGTCAAGGTTGCGCGTTGGAAATGAACAGACGGTGATTGCACACTCGGAGTGAAGGCCAGGTTAGAGATCAGCGCGTACTCACGTGACGCACGGACGTTGCCTGGCGAAAGCTACGTCGTTCCCGGTTTGAAACGTTGCCGACGCTCTCTGCGATAGGCTGCAGCATAGTGAAGTTAGCTTTTATAAAGTGTAAACACGGCAAATCTAGTAGCTTTTCCGTTTTGTAATGCAGCAGCGGCAAGCTCGCGCTGCATAGATGGTCTCATTGCAAATAGCTAGCGCGATCGGCGCTGCTTCAAGTCTCGCTGCGAGGCTTAAATTTGCGAGTTGGCGAGTTACGTAGGCTTTCACAGTGTCACAAGCCGAAGCAAACGACGTATTCCTAAATAAATGATCTCATGCTCCTCTGTCTGAGATAAGCAACTGCGCTGCAACGACACATACGCTCAGTATTGCTGCGTCGGCACGACTGCCCCCATCGTAGCCTTGCTATCTTGCAAAGGCAAGCGAAAGTAACTTTTTCACGCGCACACGCAATAACCGCATTGTATGTAAAGCGAAATATGAGTGATAGTAGAATGTTAGCTGTTTGGTGAAAGACAAGCTTCGAACCGGTACAGGAGTTTCCGTCGAGTGCGCTGAGCGCGGACACGATATGCCCCCACACTAACAGCAGCGACCCTAGTGGCAGCTTCTGTCTCTGTATAGAACTGCGGGTGGAGTTTCGTGACCAGGAAAGCATTGAAGGACTTTGGTAGAGACGAATATATCGAGGAGTAAAATGCAAAGCACTATGGACCTTCGCTTCGAACACCCCCTTCAAACAAGTATTAAAAATGTTTGGCACTCACAGGCTCTTTTTTGCCGTGTCAAATAAACAGTCTGAACGTCTGAACAGTTTGAACATAAACAGTCTGAACAGGTCCCATGTTTTCAGGGTCGATTTTCGGTTCTGAAACCAGGTTCTGGCGGAGTCTTCAAGGCGAAGTATACATGCCGCAGCCTGTCGTCAGAGCTCCAGCTTTCGAATGTCGCGATTCTTTCGTAAGTCTCCAGCCAGGTTTCTGGATATTCAGCCGATGATCCATGAAAAGTCAGTGGCTCCCTAAGCTGTTTCAACACGATGGGGGACGCTGGGGCTGCCATTGGTTGTTTTTGACTTCGGCTTGATCCCTCTGGTCTTCTCAGAAAGAGGTCCGTATTCCTGTAGTAGTCCGTGCTGCCTACCGCTAGCTCGCTCGTTCTTGGCGACGTTGGCGCTGTGTTCCGCGTTCGGGTTTGGGTCACGGCTTCGGAGAGGGCATCCGGTACATGAACGCGAAGCACCTCCACGAGACGAGCAGTTGAGAAGCCTTGAAACAGTACTAAAAACAATCAAGTCTTCCTGACTAACTTTGAAACCGGAAAAGTGTCACTTTTCAAACGAAGAGCTGCTGTTTCTGGGACATGTCAACTTGCTGATGATGTGTCCCAGGAACAGCAGCTCTTCTGGAGTGCGGCCCAACTCGCAGAATACAGCTGCCGTCGCAAAGTTCCAGCAGCCCGTCGACAAGAAGGCAGTGCGTAGATTCATTGGCAAATGCGCCTACTACAGGCGCTTTGTTGAGCACTTTACACGCACCGCTGAGCCGCTGACACAACTAACTAAATGTGATGTCGAGTTCAAGCGGAAAACGCCGCAGGCCGACGCATTTCAAGAACTCAAACAACGCATGCAGTCGCCACCGTGATTTGCGCACTTCGACAAAGACGCCGATACGGAAATCCACACAAAGGCTAGCAGCCTAGGCCTCGGCGCCGTCCTAGTCCAGAGGAAAGATGGGCTTGAACGGGTGATAGCTTACGCTAGAGGTTCGCTGTCAAAATCCGAAAGCAATTATCCTACAACTGAAAAGGAATTCCTTGTCATCATATGAGCTAGAGCAAAATTTCGCCCTTACCTATATGGCACACCGTTGAAAGTCGTAAGCGACTATCACGCCTTGTGTTGGCTAGCGACCTTAAAGGACTCTTCAGGACGCCTGGAAAGGTGGAGTCTCAGTCTGCAAGAATATGACATCACTGTAATTTACAAGTCCGGACGAAAATACTCTGATGCCCACTGCCTGGCTCGCGCTCCCGTGGACCTTCCGCCCAAAGATTACCAAGACGACGACGCCCTTTTAGCAACAATAAGCACAGACGACTTTGCCAAGCAACAGCGAGCGGATCCTTAGCTAAGAAGTCTTGCTGAGTGCCTGGAAGGCAAGACCGACTTTGTAACGACGATATTGGAGCGCGGATTGTCTTCGTTCTTCTTGCAGAATGACGTCCTGGTGAAGAAGAACGTTTCCTCAACCCGTGCAAACTACCTCCTCGTCGTGCCTGCAGCACTCCGGTCAGAAGACCTTCACGCCAAGCACGACGATCAGACAGCCGGATACCTCAGGTTTTCCCGTACACGTGCAAGAATACGAGAGAAGCATTACTGGCCGCGCCTGACCGCCAGCGATGCCCATTACGTCAACACTTGCCGTGACTGCAAAAGACGCAAAACACCGCCAAATAGGACAGCGGGGTTACTACAGCCGATCGAGCCACCTTGCTCACCGTTTCAACAGATCGGAATGGTTTTGTTGGGACACTTTCCGATTTCAACATCTGGAAACAAGTGGATCCTCGTGGCGACGGACTACTTTTACCCGCTTCGCTGAAACGAAAGCTCTGCCGATAGGTAGTGCAACAGAAGTGGCGAAATTCTTCGTCGAGAACATCCTGCTGCGACATGGCGCCCCAGAAGTCTTCATGACCGAAAGAGGAACGGCCTTTACAGCGGAGCTCACCCAAGCCATTCTGCAATGCAGTCAGACAAGCCACAGGAGGACAACTGCCTACCACCCGAAGACGATGGTCTTACGGAGCGCTTGAACAGGACCCTCGCCGACATGCTAGCAATGTAGGACGACGTCGAGCAGAAGACGTGGGAAGCAGTCCTGCCGTACGTAACCTTCCCTTACACCACAGCGGTGCAAGAAACAACACAGATCACGCCGTTCAAGCTGGTTTACGGCAGGAACCCTACGACAGCCCTCGATGCCATCTTGCCGCACGTCTCCGACGAACACAATAATGAAGTCGCCATCTATCTCAAGCGCGCCGAAGAAGCCCGACAGCTCGCCCGCCTGCGGATCAAGAACCAGCAGAGGACAGACAGCCGACACTACAACCTTCGGCGACGCTGCGTCGAGTACCAGCCCGGCGACCGTGTTTGGGTTTGGGCCCGAATACGCCGACGAGGACTTGACGAGAAGCTTTTACGCCGCTATTTCGGGCCCTACAATAACAAGATCATCCGACGCATTGGCGCACTCGACTATGCGGTCGTGCCAGACGGAATTTCGCTATCACAGCGGTGCCGCACACGATCTGAAATAGTCCATATTGTGCGACTTAAGCGTTCTACCAGCGCTAACGGGTTTTCGGACCTCGTATAGCTGAATTTTGGCCCTTCTTTTTTTTTTACTGTGTTACTTTGGACTTTGTTTCTTTGTTATTTTCTTACTTTTGTTTAATAAGTGTCCTTTTGTGTTTTGGGGCCCTAAAACGTAAAACTATTCCAATATGTTTTTATTCCAATCTCCTGACGTCAAATTTGCGTAACCACCGACGCAAGCACCGGGCGGTCACTCGCACGGTTGTCTGAACAGACCAATCAACCGCTCTCCTCGTTCATAGGAGGTCACTTTTGTTCGCTTGAAAAACGAATAACATTGCCCACACTGAGCGGCTTGTCGTATCTAATTGGCTGACAAGAGGGGAGGAGAACGCTCAAGTGGAGAGGGATTCGATGGGGCAGAGCCAGTGCACTGAAAATCGATAAGCGGATGAAGAGGGTGGTGCCGGCGTCTGCGATTTGTCCGCTTTCCCTTACTTAGCTTGCGGTGGCTGGTCGAAAATCGCGGCGGCATGTAACGGAAGCTTAAGAATGACGCTAAAACGGATCCTCGGCAAAGAAGAGTTGGCCGAATGAGGTCGTAAACGTGCCGAAAGTGCTCGAAAACGTTACAAGGCCACGCAAGAAGTTTTATTATAAGCAAATAAACCCATGCTCTCCGGCAGGTGCGAGTAGCCAGCGCCTGAGTGATCGGCAGCAGCCATCTTTTATTCCTGTCGGAACGGGGCAGCCTGCGGCTATTCATAAGAAAATTCAGTTTTGTTCGGCATATTAATGCATCTTTAACGCGTACACGTCACTTTGACGCGGTGAGTTTTCGTGGTTTTGTGACGTCGCGTGACAGGCAGGTGAAGTGGCTGCAGCCCGAAAACTTTTGACCAATAGCCGAGGTCTAATGGCGCAAAGGCGTCGAATCCGAAATAACTATTTTTTTTAGTTCTTTGCAGTCATGCATAATCAGTGTGTTCACATCATATCAGATGGGAAGTTACCGCGGTTTTCGTGACGTTGGGTGAAAGACAGGTGAAGTGCGGGTGGTTAAAAATGGTTTTGACCAATCGCGCAATGCTGATAGCAGAAATGGAATAGAAAAGTTTGCAATCGTTTTACGCTATAGCGCCCTTGCTTTCCCGTGATATTTGTAGCATCGGGACGATGCTTTTTAAGAGGGAGTATTGACACGTGTACTTGTTTATCGGGTGACCACGCTTCACCGCCTAAGAAATGTTATCGCACAGCGCAGGACGTGCCTGCATGTATCGGAAGTTTCTCGAATGGTATCGATGGTTCTGTCCACTGTCTGTTCTCACCGAACCTTGTGTAGTTTGATTTCGTGCATGTACGACGCGAATGGTTTGGAGTTTTGTGGAAGACACGCAGGCACCAGCGATTATTCTGGAACCTTCGATGACTGATGTATACAAGCCGACGCGCTTGACCAGCTGAACATATTTCCGACGATCGCTGACTGCTTTCGCAGGGTTTGTTGTCCTTTAAGAGGAAGCTTTAGCTCGGGTGCTCCTATCTAAATGCATGTAAAAGGAGAATTCGTTTTTCTCGGCAACCACTGCAACAAACTTGACGGGGTTTGCTGCATTTAAAAGAGAAACTTAAAATCTAGAGACTGTTGGTTTCGAATTTCCGATTTAGGTTGTCAATTTTTTATAAAAAATTGGCAAAAATCGCAAATTTTCAGAAAACGAAACTATCAAGTTTACAACTCCGTAACCCAGCAAGAAAAAATGATATCGCAATTCTGTAAATTGTATCTGATAGCACATCTGAAGCGGACAAAATTGATATCTTACACATGAACCTCAAAAAATGTGTCAATGTCTTATTACAACTTTTGAAGAACCCTCGTATATAACGTAACAAATTCACGTAAGATGTAAAATGACATATCAAATTTGTCCGCTTTGAATGGTCTAATGGATGCCGTTTACAGAATCGCGATATCTGTTTTTGATGCAGAGCTATTAGTTTGTAAACTTCGTGCTTCTATTTTATTCATACTTCCGATTTTTTAAAAATCTTTTTGCCAAAATTTAAGCTCTAAACCAAAATTCCGTTTCCAACAGTCACTAGAATTTAACTTTCTCTCTCAAATGCAACAAATTTCATTAAAATCGGTCCAGGGGTTATCTCAGAAAAACGTTTTTGCGTTTTTACATGTATTTGAATAGGCCGCGTCGGAGTTGGGCCTGAGCTAAAGCTTCCTCTTAAAGGGACACTAAAGGTTACCAGAAACTCAAGTTAAAGTGGTAGAGCAATGTTCTAGAACGTCTAAGGCGTCAATTTAATCGCGAACAGAGCTTTAGTAACCGAGAAATTAAGGTAAATGCACGACACGATTTGAGACCCCCCAGCGACATTCCGGTACTAGCCCGATGACGAAAGGACTCCTCATAATTTGTGTTACTAATACTCAACTACTCGTATTAAAAATATTTCATTCGATTATAAGACGGAAAAAAATGCTACTTGTCTACGTCTATTCGACTCTAAGAAAAAATAACATTTTGACGTTACCCTTCAGTAATATGGGTGTTCGAAAGGTTTCGTTTTCGCTCGACTCTGCGCGCTCGACTCTGCGCCGCGCACGCTTTGGAGTTTCAGTATTTTCGTTATCGCGTCGTGCTGTGAGGGTTCTGCTGGCTCGCGAAACTTTCATTTGGAACAAGCAGCGAGAATGCCACGTCCATGTGATGTCGTGGGAAGCCCTCGTTGCTTTCCCGCTCCGGAGAGCCGGTGTCGAGGCTGCCGTCGTAGTACGCAACGACGCCGGCAGTGCGAGCCCTCAGCAGCAGGTCGCGCTCGTCGGTGCTCAAATCGCTGACGTTGAGCCCACCATCGCGAGCCAATCTGTCGGTGTCGGGGTCCATTGCGACGAGCGTCGAAGTTTGCGTCATAGAATGAAGTACCAGCTTATGGGCGTCTTGCGCTGGAGTTTGAGGTATAGTAGCGGCGCCTGGTGGCGGTGCGGGAAACGACATCTGGGTCGTGCCAGCTTGGGTCGTATTGAGCCCTGGCTGTGGCGAAGCACGTTTCTAGGCCGAGTTTTGCGTCGATTCGCACTTTTTGATGCCCTGTTGCGAGTGCGAAAAGGCTCGTCACTTCTCACAGACCACGCCGACCACGCTGCGAGCTCGCCGCAGCCTATAGTTTAACGAAAACGGACTCTCCGTGTGCCGTGGGACGTAATGTGGGAAGTAATTCGTTTCTCCTTCCGCTAGCCACCATACTCCCGCTTTCGTTCTGCTGTCGGCTCTGTCTTGGCTCTGTTTCTGGCCGCGCGTTTGCGTTTTGCGCAGAAAAGCCGTAGCGCCGTCTGCGGACGCCGTTCTACTCACCGATGGCGCAACGTCACTATGAGACCATGATGTCAGTCACTGATGTCAGTACTCCTCGATCGGAGGGCGGGCGATTTGAACTGCGCTAGAGGTACGCGGACGCTTCAGAACGCATTTTCTCTTGAAATAAGTCTCTCCTTGGCACGAAACAAGCGTTTCGAGGTTTCTGTGATGGTATTTCAACAGTCCACGTTGACTTAATAGTAACCTTTAGTGTCCCTTTAAGAGGAAGCTTTAGCTCGGGTGTTCCTATCTAAATACATGTAAAAGGAGAATTCGTTTTTCTCGGCAACCACTGCACCAAATTTGACGGGGTTTGTTGCATTTCAAAGAAAAACTTAAAATCTAGTGACTGTTGGTTTCGAATTCCCGATTTAGGTCGTCAATCTTTTATTAAAAATTGGCAAATATCGCAAATTTTCAGAAAACGAAACTATCAAGTTTACAACTGTGTAACTCAGCAAGAATATGTGATATCGCAATTCTGTGAATTGTACCTAATAGCACATCTAAAGCGGACAAGTTTGACGTCTTATACATGAATCTCCAAAAATTTATTAGTATGTAATTACAACTTTTGCAGAACCCTCATAAACAACGTAACAAACTCACGTAAGATGTAAAATGACATATGAAATTTGTCCGCTTTGAATGATCTAATGGATGCCGTTTACAGAATCGCGATATCTGTTCTTGATGCAGAGCTATTAGTTTGTAAACTTCGTGCTTCTATTTTTTTCAAACTTCTGAAATTTTGTAAACCTCTTTAAGAAAATTCAAGCCCTAAATCCAAATTCCGCTTCCAACAGTCACTAGAATTTAACTTTCTCTCTCAAAAGCAACAAATTTCATTAAAATCGGTCCAGGGGTTATCTCAGAAAAACGTTTTTGCGTTTTTACATGTATTTGAATAGGCCGCGTCGGAGTTGGGCCCGAGCTAAAGCTTCCTCTTAAGTGTAGCCTGTTTTGAAGGCACAGGTACGCCCAATAAAATGCTAGTTTCGCCATTCACAGTTTTGCTGCTTTCGTCAACGTCACTACCACGTGACAATATATATATATATATATATATATATATATATATATATAATGTTACACACGAGGTGTTTAACGCAGAACCAGAGGAATCTGGTTGATAGGCGCGGTTGTTGAAGAGCGGTCTCGCGGCAGCTTGGCCAACGTCGTTCTCTTCTTTCTTCTCGTTGTCTCCGCGGCAGGCGTGGTTCATGACAGCTTGTGACATTTCCCCGCTGGCAGACGAAGCCCGCCGGGCGAGTCAGTCATCTCGTGGGTTGTAACGCCTCAGACGCGCGACGTGCGTCACTTCAGCCTTGGCCGAGCGTCGTCCACTGCTCGTGACACGCGCAATGCGGTAGTTTACTTCGCTGAGGCGCTCCAGAATAACGTAAGGGCCGACGTAGTGGGGGAGAAACTTCTGGCACAAGCCACGCTTCCGCAACGGCGTCCAGAGCCACACAAGGTCCCCAGGATCGAAGGAAACGTGGCGGTGACGCCCGTCATAGCGGATCTTGGACCGGTCCTGCGATGCTAGGGTGCGTAGCCTAGCGAGGCGTCGCGCTTCTTCTGCTCGACATAGGATCTGATCAATTGATTCGTTGTCATGAGCGAAGTAGGGAAATATGGTGTCGAGGGTGTAGCGCGGCGGACGAGCATACAGAAGGAAAAATGGTGAGTAACCAGTGGTCTCGTGTCTCGCGGTATTGAAGGCATAGGTAATGAAAGGCAAGATACTGTCCCAATTCTTGTGTGCTGAATCGACGTACATGGATAGCATGTTGGCAAGAGTTCTGTTTGTGCGCTCGACCAGACCATTAGTTTGTGGATGGTAGGGCGTAGAATGGCGGAAGCTACATGAACACAGACGAAGGGTTTCTTCAACCACGTCCGCGGTAAACTGTCGCCCACGATCGCTGATTACTATGCGAGGAGGTCCATGTCGGAGTATAACGTTAGCCAGCAAGAAGATAGAAACTTCTGTAGCTGTGGCCGATGGCAATGCGGCGGTCTCACAATAGCGGGTCAGGTGATCTACGCAAACGATAACCCAACGATTACCCTTGGAGGATCGCGGGAAAGGGCCCAGAAGATCTATACCAACTTGCTCAAAGGGGACGCTAGAAGGGGGAACTGGTTGAAGCAGGCCATGTGGCGCTTGTGGCGGACGCTTGTAGCGCTGGCATTGAGAGCAGCTGGCGACGTACCGTTCGATATCTTTCCGCATCTTAGGCCAGTAAAAACGTTCTTGAGCCCGGTAGAGTGTACGTGTGGAACCAAGATGACCGGAAGTTGGGTCATCGTGCATGGCGTGTAATACTTGGTGGCGAAGGTTCTTGGGGACAACTAAAAGGTAGCGTGCACCGGTGGTCGAGTAGCTCTTCTTATACAGCAATGTCACAAGCTGTCATGAACCACGCCTGCCGCGGAGACAACGAGAAGAAAGAAGAGAACGACGTTGGCCAAGCTGCCGCGAGACCGCTCTTCAACAACCGCGCCTATCAACCAGATTCCTCTGGTTCTGCGTTAAACACCTCGTGTGTAACATTTGGTGGAGCTGTGCGGGGTACCTCCCACGACTTACAACGGAACCACCAGCACTAGAGCTACGCCGAAGCCGTCGCCTCGCCGGACTTTCGCCGTCGCGCTCAATCATGGCTACAGAGCAAAATACCCTCACCAGCAGTGCCTCGGCAAGCCCAGTCCCTATCCAGCACTACCGAGAGCCACGCACGTTCTCGGCGAAGGCAGAGGAAGATGTGGATGAGTGGCTAACCCATTACGAAAGGGTAAGCCAATACAATAACTGGAATGCTGCCAGTCAGCTTAGGAACGTTGTTTTCTTCTTGGCCGGCAGGCGTGGTTCATGACAGCTTGTGACAATATATATATATATATATATATATATATATATATATATATATATATATATATATATATATAGATATATATATATATATATATTGTCGCGTGGTAGTGACGTTGACGAAAGGAGCAATATATACGTGTGTGTGTGTGTGTGTGTGTGTGTGTGTGTGTGTGTGTGTGTGTGTGTGTGTGTGTGTGTGTGTGTGTGTGTGTGTGTGTGTGTGTGTGTGTGTGTGTGTGTGTGTGTGTGTGTGTGTGTCACCTGCTACGACAATATGAGAATTTACAAGACCTCAGAGCAGGAGACAGTTCAGTTTCACAGCCTGAGTCCTCTCGCACCACCGAGAGTCTGGCGTCTCTCAGTGGTATGATATTTCGTGTAATTATCGTATAATTAGACTTGTTATTAAAAAATCAGCATAGCTTCAGATACAAACGGTCTTGCAAAACGCAGTTGTTCGAAGTAGCCACTGACCTACATGACTCTTTGCACAATTTGCTTTGTACTGACGCAATATTTATTGACTTCTCGAAAGCCTTCGATCGTATTCCCCATAAACGGCTAATCATGAAAATAAACAGCCTTAAGTTAGATGAAAAACTACCCAGTGGATTAACGAGTTTTTATCTGGTCGCTCTCAATCAGTAGCTATTAATAACAACCAATCTACTTTCTGCCGCGTTAGGTCAGGGGTGCCTCAAGGTTCAGTGTTAGGCCCGTTATTATTCCTAATATATATTAATGACATAGCTACGAATATAACTTCAACAATGCGGCTGTTTGCCGATGATTGTGTAATTTATAGACAGATAACCGCCCCTGATGACGTTGCCATATTACAAAAGGATGTAACCACATAAGCTGAGTGGTGTCGCGTATGGAAGATGGAAATTAATGCAGATAAAACTACGATCACGACATTTTCTTCCAAGGTAAGCTTTCTGTCTAACGTATAGACTCTACACAATTGCATACTCGAACGAACCTCTTCCTTTAAATATCTGGGCGTTATTCTTACATCTGATTTAAGCTGAGCCATGCATATTGAGCATATTACTAACGAGGCAATCAAAAAACTTGGCTTTTTAAAGTGCCGTCTGTACCTTGCAAACAGTGACACAAGACTTCGTGCATACATTTCCCTTATCAGAATAACCCTCGATTACGCCTCAATTATTTGGAACCCTCACACAGCTAACCTTTCTGATTGCATCGAATCAATTCAAAATAAGGCTGCCCGCTTTATTTTGCGCTCCTACTCTCCATATCAAAGTGTGTCGGCGTTAAAGCAGACCCTTAATCTTCCGGATCTTTACACACGACGGAAATATTTCCGTCTGTCTTTCTTTCACTCCCTTTACTATGGCGGTTCATCTTTTTCATCTGCTCCCATCTTACCCGCCCATTATCTGTCCACCCGCAATGACCATGTATGCAAAGTGTCTCGCATATTTGCTAGGACTGAAAAATTCCAAAATTCCCCTTTGGTGTTATCAGTGAAAGAATGGAATGCCCTACCCCAAGATATTGTAACAATCACTGGCCCGTCTGCCTTCCAATCAGCCCTGCGCACATTTTTAAATGTATAAAATGTTCAGCTGCCACTTCTTGACTGGCCTGTGTTATATATATCTATAAATTTTTAAATGTACATTTTTCCCACACCCACCTGCCACTTATGCCTTGTTCAAAAGTGCCATGTACAGCAAATGTGAATTGTACCATGTACTCTCACCCCAATTTCTTTTCGGTTTTTTATTCTGTATTTTCTTCTTTTCTTTTTCATAGTGTATCTTTTACCGAAACCTGTGCTTGATTGTTGCCTTCAGTCATTTTTATTACGTTGAAATATTATGTGTGAATTGTATCCCCCCCCCCCCCTATGTTATGCCTCTCGGGGCCTTTAGGGTATTGAAAATAAATAAATAAATTGGCTATCACTAATAATGCTTGGCCTTCCCGACCTTCCCGACAAAACTTCAGCTTCTATCTCTCTCTTTTGTACAGCGAAGCTGCATACCTTAAAAAAATTATGGGATTTCACATGCCAAAACCACTTTTCTGATTATGAGGCACGCCGTAGTAGAGGACTCCGGAAATTTTGACCACCTGTGGTTCTTTAACGTCCACCTAAATCTAAGCACCATGGGTGTTTCCGCATTTCGCTCCCATCGATATGCGGCCGCCGTGGCCGGGATTCGATCCCGCGGTCTCGCGTTCAGCAGCCGAACACACCATAGCCACTGAGCAACCACGGCGGGTGAAGCTGTATACCTCTACCGTTCAACGAAATTTTTGTGTCGTTGTACGCAAAAACTCCCTATACGTGTGCCGATCTCGGAGATAGTAATATGCCGGGCCGACCCGCAGCTGAGGTAAAACAGGCGTTAGCCACTCCCCATACGTGGGCCGATCACGAAGATCGTGCAATACGGGCCCGACCCACGGCAGTGGTGCAGTTCGCCATTAAGGGGCCCACATACACAGCTTGGTCATCCTTCTTCCCAGAGTGGAAAGGCACTGGGATTTTTTTTTCTTTTTCTGTTGTTGATCAACTGCTGTGGACTCTGATTTCGAGGGAGTCCGGCTTGTCCTCATTTCAGTTACTGAGTGAATTATACAGGATGCTCCAAGTATCATGCACCAAGACTTAAAAAAGGAGCAGCAGCGTTGCTCCAGCCGCCAGTAATTTTTTGTTACTGGCATTTATTTTGGTAATTGCAATTAATAAATATCTAACTGGAGAAGTACTGTCATAATTATCTATGTGTCAATAGGAAATTTGTAGGTATCCCCAAATGACATCTAACTGCGGTGTTTTCAGCGGCGTACTAGTTGCGTACAATATTTTCCAACTCTCAAAGAAATCTTGTGAAATATGAAAAATATCACCTGACTGCGCTCCCAACCACATCATAAAGCAGCGCCCTCAAATAAGCTGATTGAAAGCAACTTCATTGCCTGTCAAAAACCCGAAGAGACATCGCACCACCTTGATAATGGTACAGAAGGACCATCAACAGCAGGTTTCGCATTTCGCAGCTATTCCTTCCTCTCATTTCTACGGCACACTTATACGTCTCTCGAGGCCGACTGATCACATTGATAACAAAAGCCCCTTGATAACATCGCCGAAGCGCCGCTCTGACCACGCACGGAATGCGGAAAGCAATGTATACTAGGTATAGAATGTTTCGAAATCCCGACTTTGCTCCCACCGCATCGACAGAGTGCGCTCCCAGCTATATTTCGCGCCGGAATCTTGCTTCGGACCAAAGCCAAATTAAAGTGACGGTTTTATTTTTTCATGGAAGCCTATGGCTGCAGCAAAAATAGGTTCGTGGCAAAAAATAACAGCGAAACAAACCCACCGAGAAGCGACCCACGTGTTGAGAAAAGGCAGAACCTATGCGTTCAAGAAATAAAATATAGTACTTCTAAATGAGCCGAATGGGCAATCGGGACACCTGCACAAAAAAAGTACAAAAAGAACACCATATTTCAGTGTGCCCTTATCTATGAATTTGTAAGCCCCGTTGAACACCAGCTGCTGCCTAGAGAACTTGTTCGAATGGGTCTCCTTCTGCAGCTACGCAGTACTCAGTCAGCTTTATCACATCTTCAATGGCTTTCTTGATGACCGACGCTGGAATTATGCGGCAGGCATGCGTTATCCTTACCTTGAGCTAATCTGACGTCCATCTTGATCATGTAAGCATGATCTATCACATAACCACAAAGAAAGAAATCAAGTGGGGAGGTTAGATGACCTAGCCGGCCAATTTATACCTTCCAATCCATTTCGCATGAAAAGCCGCATCCAGCCAGTTTCGTGCTCAGCTGCTGCTATCTGCGGGTGCCCCATCTTGCTGATGCCACAGAAATGGAAGACGTGACAGCGAGACTTCGCTGCGAAGCTCATCCACCACTGCTTGAAATATTTTGTCCTCGCAACGATGTCTAGTCAGTGTGTGATCGAAGAAGGTTGGCTGGGTTATAGCAAAGGCGTAAATTCCGCACCGCACGTTGAACAACCACTGGTACAGGTGCCGATTGCGCTTTACCCAGTACGGATTGTAGTCACTCCGACAGTGCGCATTATGCAAATTTATCAGTGCGTTTCTCGAAAATCGGCTTCATCTGTGCACATGATATTTCTAAAAAAAAAACCGGTGACGCATCGGCTTTGTGAGGACCCGATTGCAGAAATCTAGGCGGTTATACAGATCCCTATCTTTTAAGCATTGGTCCTGGTTATGGTGGTACGGGTGAAAGGCTGTCATTTAGAATCCTCCATAGTAATGACTTGCAAATTGGTAGCTGGGCGGCCACGTCCCTCAGGCTAGCATGAGGGTTTGAGGCGATAAATTGTAGAACATCCGTGCGTAGGCTGAGACTGAAAGATGGATTCCTCCGCCACTATTTCTTGAAGCTGCCGGTTCGTCTCAGGTTTTCATAATTTCTGAAGATAGTCGATGATTTTGGTCCACCACACTTCCATGACTGATATTTATTCGCGGCCTTCCTCTTGTTGCCATTTGCAGCTGTCATGGCAAGGATCATGTTATCCTTATGCTCATTAGAGAAAGACTTGGACGAAACAAAACGCACCTTTAAACATTTGAACTGACGTGGTCAATTCGCTTTTGTGGTCATAGGTTTTGTGGCAAAAAAAGATACCATCGGCGCACTTTACCTAGGCTAAGACAACATATCGCAGCTTGTTTCCAACTAACACCAAACGGAACGTATTACTATCAGCCGTGGCGTGGCAGATAAGGCACTAGTTCAATCACGATGTTTTTTCTTTATTTCCCTTATTTCGTCCTGGCTAACTACGGCGAGCATGTTCGAGGCGTTGCTTTATGATGCGGGTGGGAGCGCAGTGACGTGGTATTCTCCATATTTCGCAGAGGTTGTTTATCAATCTTAAAAAGTAGTACGAAATTAGTGCGCCGCTGAAAACACCGCAGTTAGATATCCCTTGGCTGTGCCTATAAATGCGTCATTGACACTTCGATAATTAGGATAGTACGTCTCGAGTTAGATAATTAATTACAATGACCTAATTAAATCTAAGTAACGAAAAAGGTGCTGGCAGCTATTCCGCTGTTATGGAAATAATATGCACTAGATTTTCTTCGAGTAACGCATTGCTCGTTTTTAAATCTTGGTGAACGATAGTTCAAAGGATACCCTGTATATGTTTATGACCTCTGCATGCAAGTGACGATGTTTCCATCCGTATTAAAGGTTATAAATTATAATAAATGCTTTTTCACAAGTCATTTGCAATACTTTCTGGAAAGGCAATACTCAGACACATATAGTTCGCGTGCATTTCCCACGCGGTTAATAAAAGACTCTGCCGAAGGGGTCACTGAAGTCTGTAGGTTTTTTTCAGGGTCAAATAAGCACGCAAAGCAATCTGAAGCGAGGTGAACATGCAGCAACATCTTAATTCTCTAGGCATAGGCTATCCATACCTTAAAAAATAATTTTTAACTGGCTATCGCCTTCTCTTTCAAAAATATGATGAAAGTTGTCCTTTGTATATATTTAAATATATTTTGTATGTGCATGGTGTTTACAGTGTGAATTTAAAGCAATGTTGACGTGAGAAAATACGGATGAGACAGCCGCCGCTAGTGTTTCTAATACGCTTGCCCTCCTATTCTCAGCATCTGCGGAAATAAAGCGAAAGTATGAATTAGCCGCGCGCGTCCGCGCCAACAACGATGCAGTAAGCGATTAGCCACAATAAAATTTTATGTTAAAAGGTCGAAGCAAGTCAAAAGAAACCTCAAATGATGTGGGTGAGAAATCCTGTAGTAATGACACTTTAGGTGTGTGACGGGAGGGGGGGGAGGCTTTGGCATCGCCACAGGGAGAGGGGGGGGGGGGGCTCGGGCCCCGGAGTCCCCTCGTAGACGGCTCCTGTGATGCAGTATATTTGTATATTAGGCAGAATCTTGAGAACGGACTACCTAGCCACAGTGGCATACGTTCAAGTGGGCAACAACAGAACCCGTAGTAGTTTCTTACGCTGCTAAGCACGAGGTCGCAGGATCGTATTCCTGCCGCGGCCGCCACCTTTTAATGTCGGCTGAATGCAATAACGCCCCTGTAGTGTGCATTGGGTGCACGTTAAAGAACCCCAGATTGTCAAAATTAATCCGCAGTCCCCCATTACGGCGCGCCTCACAATCAGATTGTGGTTTTGGCAAGTGAAACCCCATAAGTTAATACTATCTTTTTTTAAATAACAGGGCCATCTGGAGATACTCAGGTGGCTGAATATGGCATTTCACTCGAGTGCAATACACGAAGACCTAGTGCACAAAGCGCGCAACCTTCACAATTGCAGTGGGACCATTGAACAATATGACCGCAGGATGGTTGACCGTGAGGATGTAGTAAGTGATGTGCATTAAGAAAGGTGAGTGAGTAACATTAGCATATAATGTACGATTGAGAGAGCAAATAATTGTAAGGCTAGGGCGAACGCTAGTGATTCTACATTAAATGTGGGTGAGAACTATAGGAAATGTCAAGAGAGCACTGAAGCAGTCCAAATGAGACGCCCACGCCTGCATTCTCATTGGAGAAAGAGGAGCCAATATGGCTATTATATACGTTGTCAGTGGCGAACTCGCTTAGGTGGGCTCGTACGATATCAGTTAAATTTATACTGGGCAATCTTTTGGGGAAGCACGCCGAGTGCATCGTTTGGATTGGTTTTCCTTCAATAAGTCAAGCGCTTATTCGCTGCGGTGGATTCAATATTCACATTGTAGTAGAAAACAAGCTTAGCTATTAATGAAACGAAAAATTTTTGGTAAGAAATTTGCGAAATATAACGTACGAAGAATTTATTGAGAAGAGTGCCTCAAAACAAATAAACATTCTTCCACTTCCGACCAAGAATTTCTATGTGGGAGTGCCCAAGCTTAACCTTCTTCTTCTTCTTCCTCCTCCTCTCTCTTAGGCAATACGTACACTTGCGCTCTAATTTTAATTATGGGGTTTTACGTGCCAAAACCACTTTCTGATTATGGGGCACGCCGTAGTAAGGGACTCCGGAAATTTGGACCACCTCGGGTTCTTTAACGTGCACCTAAATCAAAGTACACGGGTGTTTTCGCATTTCGCCCCCATGGCAAATGCGGCCGCGGAAGCCGGAACTCGATCACACGACCTCGTGCCCAACACCACAGCCACTAAGCAACCACGACGGGTAGCCTTGTGATCTGCATACGATCTTCGTTGAGCTGCTGCGTTTTACTCCGCTCGACTCCCCGTTTCGGTGTTTTGTCAGTTTTTTCTGTGCCTTTTCTTCCCACGCCTCTTCAATGAAGGTGGACACTGTGCCTCCTTGCGGAAGCAGCTGTCAACATGGCACGATAGTTTTTGTTTATGTTGCACGTTTGAGGAACAAGATCAATATTTGGAGTGTTTTCGTATTTTTGTATGTGCTGAGACATTCGGCTTTCGTGAACGTGAGAAACGCATACGTTGTCAGGAAAACGAGTCCCGCTAGTTGAGCGGCCACACTTCAGCCACGTGAGTTTACCCACGTAGCACGTTTGGTTTCTCGTTCTTTAATGTCCTACACGTGAGAATTTCCCAACTCCTAAAAAAAAAAAAGTTGCGCAAGAGAATGACGCAAGGGACCTGCGCGTGTCGGATAGGATACCGGCATGGCGATGGGCACAGCGGCACGACGCATTCTTTTACGCGTTAAAGCGCTTTCCGATTGCCTCGGTATAAGGTCAGGCGCTTATCACATCTCGTGCAAACGTGCTCTGGGGCATCGCGGGTCGTCAGTTTGGCAAGAAACCCCGCTGTGGTTGATGTCACGTCGACAGGACCGTGACGAAACCTATAACCGAAAATCTCCTCGAACGACCTTCCTGGGCGGCGCTCCAATGCGTGCCTTATACCGCTATTGCCTGCCACTATTCGCTCCTGGTGCCGCATTTCGTAGCGATACATTTCTCTCTTCTTTATTTATTCTTCTCGCCATTCGCTCTTGACTAGAAATCCGCCTGACCGCTGCTGCCGCCGGGATCAGCGGATGATAAGAATAATGGAAAACAAGAATATACGCTAGGAAATATGGCTCCCGTTCTTTCGCGTCTTCAGCTGAAAAGGCACCGCCCATGACGACTCGTTCGCGCTTGTAGCTAGGCAAGTACACGCACTCGGTTACTTGTTCTCTGTATGCATCACCAGCGGGGGGGCGACAGACGAAGCGGCAGCAGTCGCTGCACATGTGTGAACTGCTGCCACTCTCTTAGTTCAGCCATGCTGTGAGGCACGCGGTCCCTCTTACGTGCGCTGTTTGCCCGCCGTAGTCGGCTAGTGGCTGTGGTGTTGAGCTGCTGAGGTGGAGGTCACATGTTTGCTCCCGGCCGTGGCGGTCACCTTCCTATGGCGGCCAAAGTGTTAACCTACTTATGAAGTACGCGCACGTTAAAGGACCTCAGGTGATCCAAATTTCCAGAGTCCTCCACTGCCGTGTGCTTCATAATCAGAAAGTGGTTTTGGCATGTAAACCACATCATTTAATTAATTTAATTTTATCCTTCCCTTCGCAACAGCCGGGAGAGCTCGACCACTCCAACACAATAGCTGCACCCTGCACTATAGGCACTGCTGGTAGCCCCCACGTCAAATACAATATAACATCCCACCAATTGCACTCAGCATCAAGACCTGGGACTCAGAGGTACTAAAACGCTGACAACATGGACTAAAAGTCGTTGCGAAATAAAGTATATCTCCCTTCCTCTCTATCTCTCTTCCGCTCCCTTCGACTTTCCCGCTGTTGTTGGCTGCTGTTCTGCCGATTATCTCTTGCCGAATACTTGGGCCATATTGAAAATAATTTAGTCATCAGGCTGTCATTGTCGTACCATTGTCATCTTTGCTGGCGGCTGGCTACGGTGCTGCAAGATTGGCTGGTACCAGATATAGTGCAAACACTGGGATAGTGCGAATTAAGACGGTCCGGTTGTCCGGTACTGCACATAGCGCAAGCAAGCACCGGATATAGCATGAATTAAGGGGGCCCGTGGCGGCGAGTGATGCACGTCAGCGCGGACGGAAGCTCTAACACCAGCATGCCGTCGTTCTCGTGTCGTCGTCATCATTCCGCCATTGTGATCATTCCTTCGCTGTCATGTCACCGTCACCTTTCCGTTGTTTCCACGCTGTCGCTGTCACTGCGCCGCACGTAGTCATCATGCGGTTGTCTTCAAGCCATCATCGCAATACCTTCCTAATCATTTCCATCGTCATCATGTCATTGTCGTCATCGCGTCATCATAACAGAGTCATCGTTATGTTGTCGTGCTCTTTCCATTGTAGTCATCTCGTCGTAGTCAATCTACTGCCGTCATCTCAATGTCGTCTTGCGTGTGTCGTCACACCGTCGTCGGCATTCCAATCCCGTTATTTTCTTCGTCGCACCATCGTCGCCATGACGTCATCCTCATGCTGTCGGCATCATTCCAGCATCGGCAAGACGTTATCATAACGCCGTCGTCGTCCCACCGTCGCGTCAATCATGTAGTCGTCATCATGTTGTTATGGTGTTCTGTCGTGTTCATTTTGCGCTACTGATTTTAATGATGCAGTCGTCACGCTTTCGTCGTGATTTCTCCATCGCCGTTGCATCGTTGTCATACCGCTATCTTCATACCGTCGTGGTCGTTCCATCGTGGTCGTTCCTTTGTCATCTTGCGTGTAATGTGCATCATCGAGTGCAAGATGATTGCGTTGAGCCAGGTAGTTCTCAGACGGAGTGTCCATTCGGGCAGTGTGATGTCTACTCGCAAATCATCGCTAAGCAGCAACACCGTTCTTCACAAAACCAATGAAAGCTTCGTTTAAACCGACTTCCAAGCGCGTGGGATCCGGACAGTTTTCTTTAAGCGGTTCTCCATTTCTGTGCCCTTTATCTAAACGGCTCGTTGGGTACAGTTCGACAAGCTGCTGTGGCTCGCACTGTCCTGTCCTACTTATTATTTGCATTTCCTGAATAAATAATAATTGTTTGTTATTACGAAATACAATTAACTAGAATGGAATATTGTTCAAGTCGTACTCGGCAGTCTGCATGTAATCATTGATGTCCATTCCAATTCGTCTTAGTCCCTTCGGCAGTTTCCCTTCACTTACTCTGAATAACTCAGCCTCACTCAGCTTACTCTGAATTTACTGGAACTCGCGCTCAACTCGACGACCTATCCCACTACTGCACAATTGCTCATGTATAAAAAGAACAATTAAAGACACCGTTCCCTGCACACTTCGTCATTAGAGAAGTGAGTTGAGACATGGTCTTAATTGACTGCCTGGCGACAACTAAAATTCCGCAATGATCGACCAAGTAAAGATGTGAAGCATTTTGTTTAACAATTCCTCGAAAAAGCAATACGCTATTTCACCATGATTACACGGAGACCAAGACATGACAGAGCGAGCGACTTTCTTTCATCATCATCATCATCATCATCATTTATTGTCCCTTAAAAACCCCTGTCGGGGTATTACATAAGGGGGGAGCGTATACAAGGTAGATAATAAAAACAAAGGTAAAAAATATAACAATGCAGCACAGGGACAGAAAAAAGAAGCAAAGAACGCGATAGTTAAAACGGTGCATGCTTGTCAATATTGGCTTTATGCCACAAGCGCCACACACGTCGGCGGATGGCTAGGGCAGCAAGGCGAGTACACAATGGTTACAGGGGAAAACACTCAATGAACACAAATCGGAGCAAAAAGAAACATGTCAACTCAGATGATTTAACAACATTGCCTTAAACCTTGTCGCGTTGTGCTCATGAGTTAGTGAATCGGGCAGCAGGTTCCATTCTTCAATTGCGGCTGGAAACAAGGACTTGTTAAAAGCATTAGTGGAGCCATGAAGTCGTTTGACGCTATTTGAATTGAATAGGCGGCGCGATGTACGAATGGGAGGAGATATAAGGGAACCACGCAGATAGGGGAAATTGAAATATAACTTATGGAATAAACACAGGCGCGCAACTTTTCGTCTCAGAGCTAAGGAAGTGAGGCCAAGTGATAGTTTAATGGAGCTTACGCTGGAATGAAAGTCGTATGTAGACGATATGAAATGTGCTGCACGGTTCTGGACGGATTCAAGCATGTTAATTAGGTAGGACTGATGAGGGCTTCAGATCGCGGATGCATATTCAAGCCTACTGCGGACAAAAGTTTCATATGCCAGTTTTCGTATGTTAGTGGGGGAAGTTGCAAGCGATCTGATAAAACCAAGTGTACGTGAAGCGGTGGCCGTTATTTTTGTGATATGATCAACCCAAGTTAATTTGCTATTGATTGTGATGCCAAGGTAACGATAAGACTCTACCTGCAATAGATCCTCAGAAAATAAAGAGTAAGGATAAGTTAAATTAGAGCCCTTCCGAGAAATTTGCATAAAACTGCACTTCCTAGTGTTTAGTTCCATCATCCACAATGTGCACCAATTTTCAATAAGCTTCAGATCGTTCTAGAGGGCAGTTTGATTGTCTTTAGTATTTATACGCCGGTAGGTAATGCAATCATCTGCGAAAAGGCGTATGGTGGATGAGATGTTGAGTGGGAGGTTGTTAATAAAAATTAAGAAGAGAAGCGGACCCAAAACAGAACCCTGTGGTACTCCGGAGGTGACGCAAGTAGAACTTAAAGGAAGTCCGCCTATTACGGTGAACTGAGAGCGAGCTGGAAGCTTTCTATGTTGCTGCAATAAAATACAGGTCACTGCTGAAGCCTTCATCTTACTGGTCGCATTTCAGCTACAAAAACTTCAAAATGCAAGAACTCCAAACGAAAGTGACGGTTTACGTAGAAACTTTCTGGAATTTTTTCAAGGATATACTACACCTCTGCTGCCTGATTTGTATTTTTTTTTTCGCGTCCGCTTATACAGATGCAGTGCACGCCATACGAAAGAATGTTAGCGGTCAGCTATGCGTCTTATTATTCATGCGTCGGTCTCAAATGTTCCACGTTCCAAGCGAAGTATTTATTGCCTACCTCCCCGAGGTTTGGCGTATCATTGCGCATCTCACTGAATAAACAGGGTCGATCCCGCAGTTGATGTAATTTTAACGGGGCGCTCGCCATCGACAGCGTACAAATAAGTTTGGTGACTTGGTGGGTCGATCCTGACACCAGTGCACGATTTGCGTCTTTGCAAGGTTTTTTGATGTTGTTTGCGAAGCAGGTCGATCCTGAAGACAGTGCAATCAAAGAAATAGGTTAGCCGATCGCTATTGATTTACACTCGTCCGGGTGTAATATGCGGACCTTGATTGTTTGGGTCCTTTTCCGCGTTTGGCTTTGGTATCAGCACAGTGGACGTGCCGGAGGTCTCTGACCCAGCCGAGGTGCAGAGAGAGACAGCACGGAGAACACTTGTGACGTCAGCGCGAAGGAATTGAAGACAAAGTAGTCTGCGGTGTGGTTGTCCTTTATACGTCGCGGATGCTATTCGCTTAGTTCAGTGCTACCCTAAATGACATTCACCAATGTTATGAATGACAGGAGGAATTAATCAAGTCCTGCGAAGGGGTGTAGACGCGCTAAAGGAAAAGCCTTACGCTACCCCGTCTTGGTACTGAGAACGTGGTGAAACGGTCGAGAAGCATGGTGTGACGCCCACAGTGCGTGGTATCGACATGGCCTTTCAGTGGAAGAGATTCTTCGGCTCAACCACGCCACTTCGTGGTGGTAGGTTCCTCTGTCGCCACGTTTTTGGGCCTCTTCAATAAAAGGAAATAATTGCAGGTGTCCGATGGCGGGATCGAGCATCTGCATGCCGACCCATATGCTGTAACCGTTGGTTCTCGATCATGCGCCTTCTTCTCCCGTGCCAAAGACGGCTGCCTCCTTGTGTCACCTGGCACCTGCGTCACGTGCCAGTTTCTCGCATTCTTCCCTCGTAACAGCTGACGCTATGAGACGGTGACTGTTTGACTACACCGCTTTCGCGATCGGCGCACACGGCTGAGTCATTTCCCTTTATACAACTAACTCTACGTAGAAACTGTGCCACATATTACCGCCTTCACGGGCTG